>NC_064565.1:44838230-46188588 GCF_937001465.1 Orcinus orca | reverse complement strand
ATAAATTTTGAAAACTGGCAGCAATGTATTTTGACAAATTCTATGTTGACAAATTTTAAAGTGCTATAAAACTTGATAAGCTAAATCAATGAACAATGTTTTGAGCTGCTATATATTTTTTTCCAGGCATTGAACAAACAGTTCATTGTTCCAGGTCTGTCTGGGGGCCAGTTCTCTGGGTTATTCTATACAATTTCAAAGAAACTTCAGAAGCTCACACAGGCCTTTGAGCACGCAAAACCAAGAGGCAGCGCTTCTAAACCACAAATGGAGACGATGTTCCATATACATGTGTAAATTAAAACATATAAAATAACATAGGCATTAGAAAATTTGTGTTAAAACTGGTAACAGCTTTACTGATTTACTGACAATGAAAATATATAGCATTTTTTCTGTCAGAGCATTTATCAACACTTGGCAACCCTACACTAACTTGACATGTAAGATGATCAAAATGGATTATGTAATCTTTCCCATTCATTTCTATTGATTTTACTTATGATAAAATTCATCAGTGTGCCTGCAAACGCTGAGGCTGAAAGGCTCTGCTTGACAAAAAAAAAAAAAGAAAGAGAGGAAAAAAAGAATTCAACAGAGTTGAATAGGATGAATGTAATTTTAGAATAGGATTGCACAGATACAGAAGTCGTGCCCTAAAGCCTCCAGCAACAAATTAATACAAATAAACCTGGCAGTCTCATAAAATTGCATTGGTCTATGCAGGGATTCACTTTTGAGATAAAATTACAAAATTGCAAGTGAAAATAATTAATGTGTGAGTGCAATTAAAAATACAGTTTGTGAAGATATTTTCAAACTTTTTAAACTTCAACAGTAATCAAAGTTATTTCTCTGACTGCAAGTAACATCAAAATGCCAGTAAATGGCCCATTTTAATCAGTTTTATTGATTCATGCTTTCAGTTCTTATTCAGTTAAAAACAAGGCACATTAAATACATCCTCTTATTGCTCTATAAATGCATGCAGCTCATTCTGTATATCAAGAGTAATAAATAATGGTGATAAAACACCAAGACAGTTATAAAAATGACAACCCAGCCTCAAACATAGTATTTAAGAGTCCAATCTAGAACAATAACCCAACACAATACATAAAAAATGCCATATATGAAAACATGCAGTGTGTATATCGACTCCAGTACTGGGTTTATACTTGATATTCTTTAAAAGCACAGTAGGGCTCTTTTACTCCCTAAAAAGGATTGACAGAATGCAAAACAGTGCAAGTTATTAGCATCGTTGACTTCAATATTATTACATTCATATGCCAAAAATCTTTACAAATACATAAAAAAAGGAAATCAGATCAATGATCATTCTTACAGTATGTTTAGGAAAAGAATGAAATTTCTGTTGTACAAAGGAGTAAGCTACATATATTCTGAAAAAGACAAAACAAAGCTAGAAACTAAAGCAAAATAGGGAGCATGCATTTAGTAGTAGAAATCCTAAAGTTACACTCAGTAGAAATTGATTGAAAGCAAGAATGTTGCAGCAGCATGAAGGATATGAGGCAGACAACCCTGGCTTAACAAATAATCCAGCAGTATCACTATTGTTATGACTGTGGGAAGGGCTACTGAAGGGAGCATCCAGCTCTCCACCACAGATGGGGGTTCCTTCACCTGAATCCCCTTAATAAAGCCTCTTTAAATAAATCACTTGATAAAAGACAATCTCTACACACCTCACACCCACCCCAACAGAATCAGCTGATACCATGTTTATACAAAAAGAAAATAATTCTTTTGTGCTTGGAATAGATTTTGAATCACACTCACACCCCCCCCCCCCCACCCCATTTCTTCTCTCCTTTTCTGAAATCAGGTAAAGAAGCTGCGCAGGTTTAATTAAGAACTTACACAAAAATGCAGGGGTGCTTTATTCACAGTAAAGACTTGGAACCAGCTCGTTTCCAAGATGAGTCTCTGGGATCGGTGAAGGAGCGTATGTTTTAGAATTAGCAGATTTTAAGCAAAAGCAGATGTGCTCAAAAGAAGAAAAGTGCGTTTTTCTTTGTCCTTAAAGGAACTTCACTCATAAAAAAGCATGCAGAAACAAGGCCTCTTTTCAAATACAGCTCTGCCCAGGCCAGTCAGGTTATAAGCCTGGTCCCTACTGTAATGGATTCAGCGAGGATACAAGTCATTGTTGTCTTGATTTAACTAGAAAAGAAGAGAGAGAAAGAGAGAGAGCACAAATGTACAGTATTGTGGTACATCACCTCTGATGTTTTAAAGGACAGCTCTTCTATCTATTAAGGGTCACTGGGCTCTAAACAGTGAAGTTATTGTCTTGATAGAAAAACACTAAGTTACAAAGCCATGTGCTTCTATTATTAAAAAAGAAAGAAAGAAAGAGAGAGAGAGAGAGAGGGAGGGAGGGAGGGAGGGAGGGGGGAAGGAAGGAAGGAAGAAAGGAAGGAAGAAACCAGTGTAAAAAAAAAATTCACACCTTAAAAGAAAAAACTTCACAGTGATACCTGGGAGGTCACTTTCTCTGTTTTAGGTTTTCCTTTAGGAAGTGGCAAGTCTAAACTTCATTTAAAAGCAAAATGAGTTAAGGTGCTATCTTCACTGTTTATTTCAGAGGTAGGGGTAGGGGCTTAGGTGAGTGAACCTCCAGTGTGTGTATTATGGCAGACAGGCTCATACCGCACATGAATGAGGCATAAAGATATTCTACATTTGACATATATAGAAATATTTGTCAACATTTGACATATATAGAAATAATAGCACAAAATAATAGCACAAAAGTGTTTATGTACCAGTTTGAAAAATTAAGATCTCGAGTCTGCACAATGAAAACCTGACATTAAATAAAGGGTCACATTTCCTATTTCATACACAACGTGATCTTAAAAAAAAAAAAAGTAGGTAGTTAACTTCAAAAGAGGAAGCACAATGAATAAACATTCAGATGACTGGCTAAAATGCCACCAAACTATTATAAAAAGCATACCAAATTGGCCCTTTAAATTCAGTATATTACATATTTACTAAATTCTGGGCAGATTGATTTTTTTTAACATTTTTATTGGACTAAAATTGCTTTACAATGGTGTGTTAGTTTCTGCTTTATAACAATGTGAATCAGCTATACGTATACATATATCCCCATATCCCCTCCCTCTTGCACCTCCCTCCCACCCTCCCTATCCCACCCCTCTAGGTGGTCACAAAGCACCGAGCTCATCTCCCTGTGCTATGTGGCTGCTTCCCACTAGCTATCTATTTTACATTTGGTAGTGTATAGAGAGTGGTATGGGCAGATTGATTTTTTTGTCTTGTTTTGTCTTTCTGTGAGTGTGTATGTGTATGATGGGGGAATGCGTGTGTGTGTGCTGAGTGTGGTTTTCTCTATTTCTTTTTGTTTGATTGAGAACTTTTCTGTTGAGTACAGAAGGAGAAAGGCTTTAAGCAATTAAAATGACCTTGAACACTGCAAGTTTTTGGCTTTTTATAATTGTAACTAAAGTTAACTAAAGGCTATTCCTATCCTCTTTTACTATCCGTTTACAAATACTCCCCCAAATGATGCAATAACCTGAGCAAAATAGGTCATGTTTGACAGTATCACATGCTCCAAGATCTAGGATTTGGGGATTGAAAATTGTGCTATAATATGTGGATATATAAACACAGGTTTTTAATCCTTAAATTTATTACTACTGTAAAGATTTGAGAAATTTAGTCCCATGCCAATGTATCCAACTTGCCACTTAAATGCTGGTTTTAAAGTAAGAAAAGCAAGGATCTTCCTGGCAACTGTAATAGTCAAAGAAAAACCAGCAGTGACTGGGGAAAAAAAAATGAATTGCTGAGATGAAACTATCACTGTAACTCCCAGCAAATGTCAATGCTATCCTTATATCTTGTACCTGTGATTCTGGAAGCTTTCAGAGTTTCTCTGAGATTTGCTCCTATAACCAGATCTAAACTTTTTCTTCCTTCTCCAGTTTTGCCAGTCACGCTCTAGATATAAAGTCTGGATGAGGAAGGCAGACAAGCTGGAGGAAGAAGGGGCTGTGGGGTCTCCAGAAACACTATCGTTTTAATAGGTCCCACCCCACTCAATTTCTTTTAAGAACAAATACTATCAACAAGCTTAATGTCCAGAGCTTTGTGCAAATCATGAAATATTTCCAGCTTCTTTTTTCAATTTCTGCCAAAATATTCTGCCTCTAAAACTGACTTAGACTAAATGAATAAACAAACAAAAAGGGAGCATGTCCAGTCTAACAGGTCACAGAATAAATGCAAAACATTAAACCAGTGTGCATTGAAAATGAGAAAAAAAAGATAAAATACACTTTTAAGAAGCTAGATTGAATGGCAAATACAAATAAAGGGTATACATTGACATCCTAAAGCTTTGGAATGTTTCCCAGTGTTAAAACAAGGCAGCTATCCATATCCACTGTTTTAGAGCGTGTAAGTCATCTCTGGTTTGATACATGATTATTTGTTGTTCCTGTTTATTGGCTGTGGATTTACTGCTCAGACTCACAGTCCTCCACAACTTCGGTCCACGGGGATGGGAACTCTTCTGTCGAGGTTCTCTTCTGCAGTTTTCATGAGTATAGCAAGCCGGCTTCCAGACACCCTTCCTTTTTGAACAGCACTCATCAGCTTAAAGAGAAAATAGGCAACAGATTCAGAAGGCCAGCCAGCTTCCTCCCTTCTCCATGGCATTTTAATGGTTACCTTTGCAGCAGGCAGGGGTAATTAAGTGCCCCCGTCGAAAACCGCAGCAGGTACTACAGCTCACTTAAGAAGAGTACAGTTTTCAAACATTTCAAAAAGGGGGAAAGGGGCAGGTATTTTGCCACGGCTGCAAAAACTACACCTATCTGGCGAATCAGCCTGCCTTTAAATGCAAATCGAATGCATTACTTTTTGCCCCTTAATGTGCTCAGAGCATATATTTTTTGGAGCAACTCAAATATTGAATCTTTAATTCCATTTTTAAATCTGAAAAGGGAATCTCAGGGATTGAACAAAGACAAACCGTGACCTATATTTAACTACTCTTTTTTAGTGTTACTGTACTTGACAACTTCAAGTCCCCCAAATCCAAATTCCTTAAAGACTTTTTAAAGTAATTTACATTTAAGTCCTTGAAAATGGACCCAGAGATCCACCTTAAGAATTAAAAGCACTCCACAGCCCAGATTTTAGCTAATTCATTTTTATCCAGTGGATAAAATCAGAATTAGTCTTGAAATTACATGCAGTCAGCAGGCAAACGCCTTTAATCTGGAAGGCACTGTGCAATTATCAGCACGGGGAATTTTTTTTTTTTCCTATTCAAGTTGATGTGGTTTTTACTATTTTCTTGATCTCACTTCCTCAATCTTTGTTATCTATTTGTTTTTTTAAAGAACTGATTTAGTCATTCATCAGAAATATATATATATCTGTAAATCCTCAAAATATTTTTAGGGTTATAGTTTTTAGCCTAAAGAAATACATTTCTTAAAAAAGACTCTGAATAAGGGTCAGAGGCATCTGCCAAGGGGCTGGATCAGAATTTCATGACCTTATTAAAAGCTGTTTCACAAGCTATTGCTTATTAGAGATGGACTCCTACATGCAGAAGTGTCATTAGAGCCCAAACCTAAAAATAAAGTCATGTAACCATACAGTATCTATAGAGATCCTTCCATGAGGATTATTAAAAAAAAGTCTATATTCAAAATGGTGTTTAATGGGATAAACATGGGCGCTTAATCTTCAGAGAAGGAAAATATTTTATGAAAAATAAAGTAAAACCCTGAAAACATACTTTGCATCTGATGAATGGTGTAACAAAGAATGCTGACATCTACAGATGGAACAATTGATGGTTTATCGTCTTGCCTCTGATTCCATAAAGACTTTCAAAGTTTATCAGCGCTAACAAAACTGAGAGAGCTGGAGTTTCTTTTCTTTATCCATAAACATTGTGCGATGTACCAGCCTTTAAAAACTCAAAGTCTTCTTCAAACATTACATGTATCTTGAAACCATATTACGAGAAGAAAATAGTATTTGGGTGTGAATATATCTCATAAGAAATATTGTCAGCGTTTTTAAGTTGAAAATTACACTGTATATTTGTACTTAATAGAAGCATGAATGATCTCTTTCATTTAGAATTGGACAAGAAATACTCAATTATTAAAAAGACTCTACAAGAAAGCCTGCAGATGGTTTAAATTATTTTCTACGTGTTTAACTCTACTGCACTCAAAATTACTTAACACCCAAACCACATAGCATATCCATAAAATTAGACTCATTGTTTCTAAGACCCCAGGTCCTTGAACCCTAAATGCTGTTGTTTATTTACAACGTATATGAAATGAAGCATTAACTATTTATCTTAAGAAAAGTTTTCTAAAATCCTGAGACAGACAAAAAAAATTTTCTCACAGAAAAAAACAGACAAAAAATGTATGAAATGGTTTTTTATTCCCAAGCATACGTTTTAAACTCAATTTCAAACGTCCACTTAGTTAAACAGTAAGCTAAAGAACTAAACATTCTTTTTTGTAATGCTGGACACAACCTGTGAAAATTTTCTGCATTTAGATTCAACAGTGCTCTTATCTGCAGCTCATCTCCAGAGAGACAATTACCATTTCCTTTGCCTTGATCTTGTTTGTTTAACTTGACACAGTGAAGAAAGGGCTGACATTGACCAAAATCCCCAGCATTAATTTATTTCATGTTCAGCATTCATCATTGCCATGGTGCAAGAAAGACCTGGCATTCATTTGAAATACCTGCCCAAGAAGCAGTACAGAAAAAACCTGGCTGCTTGGAAACCAATACATTCTTCGTAAGAGCAGAGTCCTATGGACAGTTACAAATAATGTATGGCTTTGTTGAGTTTCTTTCTTTTAAGGAACTTTTAGGAATGATGTGTAGCATCCAGTATGAAGTTAAAGTAACAAAATTTACTTCCTTCCTGGTTATGATTAAACAACTGAGCCTTGAGTAAGTGGAAAATTAGAAATAGAAATGCTTGAATTACGTGGTCTTGACCCAGGAATATAGGTTTCCTTTCTTTTGCTTTTCAGGTTCATTCTAATGTAAGAATATAATCATCGCATGTTGGGTTCTCAAGGGAATATGATTCTCAAATGAATACAACTCTGATTTCTTTAAACTTCCTCGATTAAAAATATACTTTCCACATTAGAAGTAAAGAAGGGTCCGGTGGTGGCATCCCACGGCATACTCTTTATAAAGCACACTTCTGACTTAATCCTTTAAGCCATAATTAACTTAGATTTAATCTAAATTGCCCAGCGCAACAGAATGTGTCTTATAAAAAGCAAGAGAACATGCACCACGTAAAGCCTTATCCTTAAGGGCAGACATATCAACCTTTGCTGGCTTCAAGCTTTCTTCTTTTTCAGAATGAGGTGACAACTGTGTGGACTTCAAAATCCATTCCTGAATATAAACTGATGACCAATAGATAAAAAGCAAATACACTTGTTTCCTTTCACCACAACTCACCTGCAAAAACTCATTGAGTTCAACCTGTCCATTTTTATTCAAATCTACTTCATTCAGAATTTCATGTAGTGTATTTTCATCCATTTGGACACTGATACTCTAAGTAAAAGGAAAGCACAAAATAATGAAGTTTCATTAGAAATTATGCGTATCACTTTATCAATGTTACCAGCCTTTCAAAAATTCAGAGAGAAATATTACTTATAGAAAGCACTAGATGAGAAAAAAATTATCTAGCATAATCTTTACATTCTTCTGCTATCAAAGATGTTGAACCAAAAAAAAAAATATTACCTCTAATACACGCTGAACATCAACAATGGTAATAAAGCCTTTCTGGTCTGCATCAAACTTATGAAATCTCTTCTTGTACCTGGAACACAACATTGAATAATGGAAAAATATACTTAGATAAGTGAAGACAAAAAAAGAGAGATACAGAAACTTATTAGAAGTACCTGTCAATGTCTGAAGGCAGTAGGCTAATTTCAGAGTGATCTGTTAACTGTTCTGATCGAGATTTATAGCCCATTTCATAATACAGAAACTTCCTGGCCGTTTCAAGTTCTTCCTACAACACAGAGACACACAAAGTTCAAAGATTTATGGAAAGAATTATTGATTTTTTTCTTCCTTTTTTTTTCCACTTGGTTTTCTAAAATGAAAGCTCATCTTCATTTTTCTGGCCAGGTCAATTTTTTATTTCCTCCAGTTTTACTGAAGTATAATTTTATTCAATAAAATTCACCTATTTTGGGTATGCAGTTTGATGTATATCCCACCACGATCAAGATATAGAACATTTCTATCCCCCTAAAAAGCTTCCTTATTTCCCATTTGCAATTGATTCCTGCCCCTGACCTCTAGCCCCAGGCCGCTGATCTGATTTTGTCACCAGAGTTTTGCTTTTTCTTGAATTTCATATGAAAGTGTTCATATAGTTCGTAGTCTTCTGTGTTTGACTACTTTCATATAGCATGACAATTCTGAGATTCATTCATGTTGCTGCATGTTTTAATATTCTGTTTCTTTTTACTGCTGAATATTCTTCTACAGTATTGACTAGCAAAATCTATGGGTGATTTGGTGACAAAAGAGCAATTAAAAGTGAAGAAGGCATCCAGGACTTGAACAACGATTATAATGTGGCATGCGGTACCAAGACAGACATCATGATGTTAACTAATTCTAAAATTTTGTCACTCGGATGCTGGTAGTTGGGTGGAAGTTACAGAGTCAGGAGAAGAAACAAGCTATTCTACTGAATAGTTACTCTTCCTGTTTTCAATGATCTCGGCCACAACTGATACTACCTATTGCTGAGAACACTGTCTTCTTAGATTTCATCACGCCAGTCTCCAAACTAAGAACTTCCAAAATGACTCTATTGTGCTGTATATTGTTCACAAATATCTCTTTCCTCTCATAAACACACACACACACACACACACACACACGCACACGCGCACACACACACACACACACACACTTCTCCCCCCATAAGTATACTTCTCAAACCCATTGATGTGAGTCTGGACATGTGATTTACTTTGGCCAATGGCACATGAATGGATATAATATATGCCACTTTTGAGCAAAAGCTTTATACAAAATTGCAGTTTTGCTTAGCCTCTCTTGCTCCTGTACCATAAGAAGGGCATGAATCAGAAAGATCTGAAGCCAGTCCGAAATATGAAGAAGAGCCACAGCAGCTAACATGCAGCCTTCAGGTAATATGAGTGAAAAGTAAGTGCTTGCCATGGTAGACCAGTGAGCTTCTGAAATTGTTATACAGTATAACATAGACAATGTTTACGAACACAAGTCTTAAATTCCTCAGACTTCCCCTCAAAGGATCTGACTAAATCAATTTGTAGACCCAACTTCTGGCCTGCAGAATAGTGCCAGTGCCAAATGAAACAAGGAAAATAACACAATAGCACATACTCTTGCAGGAAATGTGTTTATATTTCTTTGTTTATGTCAGTGACAAGTCCCTTTGCTCCTTTTTCTTTGGCAGATAATTTTTTTCCTGAGATTATCCCCTTCCTGCTTTCCTTTCTCTTAGGAGACATATATATTTTAAAACATAAATATATATATATAATATATATATTAGCTGAGAGAACTTTTTAGCATTTCTAACTTTTCATTTTGCTACATAAGAACATTAGGAATTTTATTTTATTATATATGTTTATTATATTACATATTTATTTTATTATATATAACATAAAATATTTATTTTATTACACATATACATGATATATAAGGTATACATAAAACTTGCCTTTGAAGTCACCAAGGGCATTCTTCACTGGCAGATTACTCTCTTCACACAGGAAAATCCAACAGTTATAAATAAAACTATTCTTCTATTGCACCAATTTTGCCCAGTCATTTTCTATAAAACTGGTTCAACGTTCATCTCCTTGGAAGTGGCATCTCTGATACTTCCCTCCAAGAACAAGCTGTTCCTCGAGTCATGTCCCTTTATTACCCATGTAATTTATCCATACTCCATATTAAGCAAGGAATCATGGAATTTAAAGCTGAAAGGGCTTTTTTCCCTAGAAGTCACCCAAAGTACCTCCCTAACCCCACATTTCCTTTACAACGTTCCAAAAATAGAAGCCTGAGGTCTCCATCTAAAGAAGAGCTCTAGCAATAGGGAGGTAACTCAATTCCACTGAAAGCAGCCCATAAAGGGAAGACTCCAACTGCCAAAAATATTTATGCTGAGATTAAACCAATCTCTGCAATTCTTAGAATTTGTTTGGGATTAGTGCAACTTTCTTACAGTAATTTTTGTTTGTTTGTTTTTAAGTTGGGAGGGGTTGTTTTCAATGAAATTCCATGGAAGGAAAATGAGAGTTTATTTTTTTTTAATTTTATTGATGTATAGTTGATTTACAATGTTGAGTTAATTTCTTCTGTACAGCAAAGTGACTCTGTTATACATATATATATATATATATATATATATATATATATATATATTTTTGTAGAGTAGGATCCAAGCTTTATCTTCAAGATACAGTATGTACATATATAAATATGTGGAAATGCAATGTAAGGACATGCAAAATGGTGGGGTAATACACAGTTTGTAATTTCTTCTTTATCTTTTTTTTAATATTTGAATTTTATTTTATTTTTTATACAGCAGGTTCTTATTAGTTATCTATTTTATACATATTAGTGTATATATGTCAATCCCAATCTCCCAATTCATCCCACCACCACCCCCTTCCCTTACAGTAATGTTTTATAAAGTCTAAGTTTTTTTTTTCCTGTATCACACCACAACAAATATCTAAGGACAGAGCTTTCCTCTTTAAGAATTTTCTTTAAGTCTAGAACTACTCTCCTGCATGAGACATGATTTTAAATCCCATTACCATGCTGAATAATTTCTCCCAAACCACAACTAGTCTGTCGTATAATAAAATGATCAGAACACAACATAATACTCCAGCAGAGATCTGGCAAGTACCTAGAAAGAAGTAACTATCAGCTTCATCAATCTAGAGATATGATTTCTATTAGGCAGCCTAAGACTGTCATTGCATTTGGGGGCAGCCATGATCCACTGTTACCTGCTGTGCATTCACAGTTAACGAAAATCATATTTCTTTTTTGCATGTGCTACTGTTAAAGTCTTGTCAAATCTATCATGAATGGATGGAGTTGTTTTTCTACCTAATGTAAGGTTTGCCAATTATGTCTATTATATTATACCTAATGTAATCTCCCCCATTGCTTCAAGTTGTCACCAAACATTCACTCTCCCTCCAGTTCCTTACAGGTACACCAAAGATGCATGCCATCAATGTCATAATCTGGGCACCTGAACCACAGTAGACTAGGTCAAGACCAAAGACAGAATCCTCATGACCTGCTATCAAAGCCCTCTTCTGAGGATAGTGATCATTTGGTTACAAATCCACCAATTTTAGAAGGTATCACATGCGGCTTCATAAAATGCTTCATGGAATCCGAATACATTATGTCTATAACATTTCCTCGATCTAACAAACTTGTTACTCTTTCTGAAAAGAAAATATGTCTGAAATGATTTCTTACTACCTTCCAGTGATCACTACTTCTTGCTAAATGCTGATAAAACAAACTTAAAATGCCATAACCTGGAAAAATGCCCAAGACCAATGCCAAGACCACTAATTTATAGGTTACAAACTATATTTCCCCCCCTTCTCCCTTTTTGGAATGCGGTACTACATTTGCCTACCTTCTGTCTTCTGGTGCTCTTCCTATTTGCCATATTGCCATAATCTTTTAAAGCTCAACAGTAGTTAAATAAATCCCACCTGCAAATTCTCTGAGTACCCTGAAGTATAACATTTCTGGGTTGGCGTACAAACTCATTTAGAGCAGTCTCCTATTTGAATGTCTATTTCCTCTTACCAATATTTATTTTGTTCTTCTCACAATGAAAATCATTCTCCTTGACAAAAAAGGAAAAAAAGAAAAACAAATTGGTATTGAACTATGAGTTGAAAGGTTCTCTCCCTTCTCCGGCGGTCAAGGATTTGGTGCTAGTCACCTTGAGCAACGACCTAGGTTAGGCCTTACTTGCATTCTTTACCATTTTTACCAGTTATTTTTGGTGTTTTTAGTATTTTTGCCAACACTCAGCCAATTCCTGACACTGTTCATACACATCCTTATTCGTCCTGGATACCCTTTCATTGTTGAGTACGTATCTTCCATCTGTTTGATATTTGGTGCTTATTAGCTTGCTTTGTCCATAGTCACTCCATTTTTCACTTGCTTCCCCTTTATCCTCCTTGCTGGAATCAATTTTGAAATAATTTCTTATTGTGAGACACCCTCAATCTACTCGAGTGGTCTTCTCTTTAAAGTCTCTCAATGAAATGCATGTTTTGTCTGAGGGTTATAAAGTCTACCTTACCAAATAATACGGCAGCATTTCCCAAAATACATCCTAAAGCAATACTAGTTTCCCTTTCTACCAGCCCTTCCAACAAGTGAGAGTTGGGTCTGTCTCCAAATAAATTGCCTTTTGGAAACTGACAATGCACATAAGCATTTTAAAGGCACCAAATTATCTGCATTAAAGGAAATGGTTTCATTTGTTTAACTCAGAATTTCCCAAACTCTTTTGACCATGTAGTCATCTTTTCACTGATGTTATATGTTGATATTTATTTATAATTATGTATTAATTTATATAATTGTGTAAAACACAACCTGACAATGACACATTCTCTAAATGTCTTCACCAACTCCTCTGTCAGTCCCCAAGTCCCCTAGACAACGCCTTCCTCCCTAACCATTTCTTCCAAGTTGGCTGCCTTTGGTCTTGAGTAACAGTTCTCTAAATCTTTCTATAAATTTTGGGAAATATACACATATTTCCGAGGTATATATGTGTTGTAACCACTCAATTAAATTTGAAGATCCCTGAAACTATGAGCTATTTATCATTCCCCTAAAATATTTGGTATAATGCTCAGTGTACAAGTCACTCATTAAGTACTGACTGGTAAAAACAACCACAATTCATCTGCAGAGGGTTATTTATCACCTTGTTCCTCTTTCACTTTTGCAGGTTAAGTAATCCCAATGCTTTTAACCTTTTCTCAGAAGTCCAGCTTTCTAAACTTTAATTCTTTTTTCCCTCTCCTTTGTTCTCTCTAGACTGTCCACAGTTCTCATTAATACTCCTATGTCTCAGATACTGAGTAATAACTTTAGGTCTTTTATTTCTGTTATTCTGTTTGTTAAGGGGAATGGGAGAATATTTCTGAGTACATAAATCTGCTCATAAAATCTAAACTGAAGTTAAATCTAGTTTCCTCGGGAGGGCTGAACACAAGCAGTTTACAGAATTTTCTTCCTCCTTCTTACCTCCTACAGCCTGAATTCCTGGCACAAAGTACCTTCCTGCATATTCAGATCATTTCAACCATAATTTTTACAGGAACACATTATCACCAGTCCTTCTATATGGTATAAATGATTGGCAGTAGCACAAGAGTAAGTTTCATTCTTGTGTTGCCTCAGTATATAGCTTTATTTATTTATTTCATTTTTTTTGAATTTTATTTTATTTATACAGCAGGTTCTTATTAGTTACCTACTTTATACATACCAGTGTATATATGTCAATCCCAGTCTGCCAGTGCATCCCACCACCACCACTCCCCAGTATATAGCTTTAATTGGCCAAACCAAAACTCAAAACAGGAAGAGCTATAAACCAGTCCAGCCAATGCAGAGGCAACAGGGTGGGGTGGGAAAAGGGTATGTTCTGGGATCAGAAAACCTGGTTTCAATCCCAGTTCCACAACCTACTAGTTGTATGAACTCTCACGGGGACTTTCTCCCTAAGCCTGTTTCCTCAACTATAAAATGAGGGTAAAGGTTATGCCTGTCAGTGTTGTGATAGGATTAAGGAACTCTTTTCAAACAGTGATTTCTACCATCAGTACACTACATACATGGCCTTAAAATTACTGGAGGAGAAAATTTTAAATGTAGGGCCATGGTTTCACCCCTGAAGACTCTGATAGTCAAGCCTTAAAATCTGCCTTTTTCCCTACCATTCCCAGGTGACAAATATGTAACCATCTTCAGGAATGTCCACCACATTGAAAACGCTTTAAGGACAAGACCTATGCCCGGTCCTTCCTTACACCTTCAGCATGTGACATACATGCTCAGTAATGTTCATTCACTCATTCAATACACATTATTTAGGGCCTTTTATATGCCAGGCACTGAGGGTACAGAAACAAAACAGATCACATCCCTTCCTTTGGGACGCTTACTTCCGGGAGGGGAGGCTGACAGTAAATAAACAAAATACATGGTATGTCAAATGAGAACTGATGCTAAAGAGAAAAATAAAGGAAGGAGTAGAAGATGCCATTCGGATTGGGGGCTACTCTTTTATTCAGTCCAGTGAAGAGAGACATCCCTGGAGTGGAGACCAGGAGGAAGTGAGGGAGTAGGCCATGAGGACATCTAGGGAAGAGCATTCCAGGGAGAGGGATCAGTAGGGCTTGAATAAAGAAAAGCAACTCAACCTGTGGGTTGGAGAGAGTGAATAAATGGGAAGAAAAATGAGGGGGATCAGAAAGGTGGTGGCCAGATTACAGCGGGTTCCTGTTATAATAATCCATGTAAGAGATGCTGATAGCCTGAATCAGGGTGACAGCAGTTAAGAAAGGGTTGAAGTCAAGCCATTATTTGAAGACAAGTATGATAAGGTTTGCTGATGGGCTTAGATCAAGTATGAAAATAAGATTTAGGCCCAAGCAACCAAAGAGTGGAATAGGTATTTACGACATGGAGAGGTCAGTAACGGCAGTAGTTTGAGGAAGGCAGGAGGAGATCTGAGAGAGATGGCGCTGTGGACTGAGTTGTACCCTCCTAAATTCATATGTTGACAGCCTAACCTCCAATGTGATGGGATTCGGAGATGGGGCTTTGGGGAGGTAACTAGCTTCAGATAAACCTCATTGGGATTAGCACCCTCAGCAAGAGCTCTCTCTGGCTCTCTGTGTCCCCCAGAAGGCATCTGTTTCAAAGCCAGGAGCAAGGCTCTCGCCAGAACCCAGCCATCTCACCTGACACTCTGATCTCAGATTTCCAGGCTCCAGAAATGTGAGAAATAAATGTCTGTTATTTAAGCCACCCAGCCTGTGGTATCCTGTTATAGCAGCTTGAGTAGACTAAGACAGGTGGTGTTCAGAAAGGAGGGAGGAATCAACTGTGTCAAGGCCACTAACTGGTTGCGTAAAAGGATGACGAGAGCTGACAAGCACGTTGAGCAACATGAAGGTGCCTGGGGAGTGTGACCAGAGCCACTACAGCAAAGTGGCCACGAAAGAGCCTACACGGAATGGGTTCAAGAAAGACTTGGCGGGGGGGCAGGAACTAAACCAATGAACACAGAGTATTTTCTGAATAAATACATGAAAATGCCTCTGCGCATCACAACAGTTTGGTTTAATTAAAAATCATGACGGTCTTCTGTTTGTTACAAGAAGCCCAGGGCTGTATATGTGGGCATCTGAGTATCGCTGGCTTTCTTTTTTTAATTTGGATATAAATATAAAATTTCAAATGACACAAATCAATAAGCATTTGGTGGTCAGGCCATAAAACCACAATTTCCTACCAAAGGCAACCTTGCAGGAGTGTGAATCTCACTGTAGAATATATTCTAAGAATGTTTTCAGTGAAAACCAGAAAAGGTTCTACCCACAATTGTTATTATCTTACTTTTTCAGGAATTACGACCACAAATTTGAGAACATTTTTCTATAAGGGATTTTCCAAAAACAACCAGGAAGAATATTTGGTTATAAGGATATTTGTTACAAGAATTTGTTAAAACAAGATATTTGTTACAAGAATAGCTTTCCAGTTTTCTAAGGCCTAGCAATATTAAACACACACACACACAAAAACTGGCAGGCAATCTAAAGTCACCATCAAAAGCTATGCTAGCCGGGCTTCCATGGTGGCGCAGTGGTTGGGAGTCCGCCTGCCGATGCAGGGGACACGGGTTTGTGCCCCGGTTCGGGAGGATCCCACATGCCACGGAGCGGCTGGGCCCGTGAGCCATGGCCGCTGAGCCTGTGCGTCCGGAGCCTGTGCTCCCCAATGGGAGAGGCCACAAGAGTGAGAGGCCCGCCTACCACAAAAAAAAAACAAAAAAAAAAACTATGCCAGCCTCTACTAACAGATTAAGACATTGCATGTCTATAATGGAAACTGGTTTTAAAGACTTCTATACAATACCTTTTTTTTAGAATCACCCCAGCTCAGTTCTCTGCCCATCAGTTCAACAATCCTGGGTAGGGCCTCCTCTGCTGCCTGGACATTTAGAAAGGCCAGGCGAGTACGACGTGAGATTATATCCACTGCAGTGCAGGCATACTCCTTAATCCCATATTTCACCTGAGTTTGAATTAAAGTAAAATGATTAATTTAGGCCTTTTTTAAAAAGGGGGAATAAAGCTTCACTTAAAATTCATGCTTAGGAAAAGTGACCTTTTTCTTTACATATCTGGTTCTTTAGCAGGCATGATACATAGTGACATCATACAAGTTCCCCATCTGCCTGCCAAGAAGATTTGGAAATTGGGACAATTTGGATAAGAGCTATTAATGCCTTCTCCTTGAATAGAACCTGGTGCAAACATGTAAATTGCATCACTTTTCATTTACCATGCACAGTAATCACCTCGTTGTTCATACATGACACGGATGTTAATTTACATAGCTGAGTAGGGAGGAGATATGGGGATATACGTATGCATATAGCTGATCCACTTTGTTATACAGCAGAAACTAACACAACACTGTAAAGCAATTATAGTCCAATAAAGATATTTTAAAAAAAAGTTATGGTCTCATCTCTTGGCTATCCAAAGTTTTCTGGCTCAGAGTAATAAGATGACAGAAATCTTGCCTTCAATCAACAACAAAATGCTTACTTGGACACCTATGTTTTTAAAGTGTGGTGAATTATAAATGAATATAAAGTGTCAAGATACGGCATCAGGCGGTGCGTAAGTGGTACAAACTTGAGGAGCTACAAGTTCTCAAAAGGGGCAAACAACTGTGAATCGGTAAGATTTGAGATAGCTCCATGGAGGAGACAGAAATCCATATTTTCTATTATTATTGTTACCACTATCAATATCACTTCAGAGTTGAAATTAAAATTTTGTAAATGAAAGGAACTGTGCTGGGCAGACGTTTTCCTCCAGGTTTTAGCGGATGTATGCACATTAAAACTTAGCTTATTTCTAAAGAGGATGAAAAGTGAACAGATGAAAGGTATCCCCTGGCAGACAGGAAACTCCCATATGGCCATTCACGTACCTCTGCTTCAATGTATGGAAATTCTGACACAAGACGCACCCCAACAATGGGCCACCGCTTTCCCGTCACACTCGCCATTTTGGCCACTTCAAAAGCCTTGTCGCCATAGGTGGCAGCAAGATGCTGGGCCACCTAAGGAAACAAAACTGCATCAGGCAGGTCCTCTGAATATCAATAGCTTCTAGGTACAAAGCAAAACAATGTACATGCTTATCTTGTCAGTTTTTTTTTTTTTTTTTTTTTTTACAGCCTGTAACTAAAAATCCTAGGAGAGTGTTAGATTTTGATTCCGTGGGAGGAAAATACTTTGGCTCCAAATGCTCAGGCCAGCACTAATGCTACTACACATGTGCTACTGTATCAGTGACTGATGAAGCTTCAGCTTCATTCTGCTCCAGACATCACATCTGAAGAACAGCCTTCCTTATGCTCGAGACAGAAAGAATTTGGGAGGTCCTGTCTGCTAGGAACAAGCCAAACAAACTCCAGATTCTAAAACAGAGACCAAAACGTGCATTGCTTTTTAGGTGACTAAAGCACCTAAAAAGTGCTTTTTCCCATTAGTTCACTCCCACAGTACACAGACAGAAACAAACCCAGCAACAGGAAACTCGAAATCATGGAGGCCACATGGCTGCCGATTCTGTTACTGGCAATAGTGAGATTAGGTCAAGAGTAAGATGATGCGGCAATGCATGCCCACCTCACTTTCAAGTCCATAATCCTGGACAAGCCTGATGTAGAGTGTAGGGCTCCAATCTTTGCCCCCTTGAAGGAAAAGCCCAACTGTTTTACTTGGTCCTGCTTTCAAATTGTGGGTCTTGACTGCAGCATTTATGGTATCTTCTGCCATAGATCGATAGGTTGTCCACTTTCCACCTACAAATACATTGATAAATAATTCATTAGGTTACCACCCCTTGTTTTTCTTATAATTAACCATTTATCAACTTATCAATAACAAAATTCACCAGTTGTTTATAACAAATGTGGCAAAGCAACGCATAAGATTTTACTCAGAATCATAAAAAAAAAAAAAAAAAAAAAAAGTCCCTGTTCTTTAGCATTAAAAGGGATTCTGGTATGAGAATTTAACTCAAGCTGCTTTAGATATAAAGCACACCCAAACAACAAGGTAATATGCCATACCTGCTATAGTGATGAGGCCGCTCTCACTGATATCCACGACGTGATTTCGGGAGATGGACTGTGTATCTGCAGACTTGGGATCTGTAACAAGGGGGCGAATACCACTCCATGCTGCCAGGACATCCCCTCTTCTTACTGGGAAGGATCAATGCCAAGGGTTAAGAGGATTACTCAAAGACGTCTCAACAAAACTAAAATGATTAGAAAGCAGAAAAGAGTTCAGTAAAAGGAACACATGAATATGTACTTTTAAAGGGAGGGAATATCGTTAAATATAAGAACTAAATGAGTGGGTAAGTTACAAGAAAAACTCAAATAATTGTTTTGTTACAAAGATAACCTGGACGAAAAAAGTAAAGAACTGGAAAATCACGGACATGGGTCCCAAAGAGGAAACAAAAGAAACAAATGTTAGCAACCCTCAGCTGGGACAATCTGCAGTAGTTACAAAGAACAACAACAAAGCAGAAACAAAATAAAAACAAACCAAAAGAGGGCCTCCCTGGTGGCGCAGTGGTTGAGAGTCCGCCTGCCGATGCAGGGGACACGGGTTCGTGCCCCGGTCCGGGAAGATCCCACGTGCCGCGGAGCGGCTGGGCTCATGAGCCATGGCCGCTGAGCCTGCACGTCCGGAGCCTGTGCTCCGCAACGGGAGAGGCCACAACAGTGAGAGGCCTGCGTACCGCCAAAAAAAAACCCCAAAAGACATGACTTGTTACATTTCCCCCCTAGAGTATATATCTTGCTATCTCTTCTCAGGGAAGATACTTATTAGAAGCAGAGGGCAGTCAGGATTTCAGATCCCACTCACCCCTTGGTCCTGTGTTCTTGTACAGCGAACCTCCTATACATTTAGACACAGCAGACTCTGAAAAGTACTTAAATATATATCTAGCGAAATCTTGTGTAAAGAGTCACAAAGACTCTTTGATGTGACTCGTATATTGGACTAGTCAAAAAAAAAAAAGAAAAGAGAAAAAAAAAGCACCTAAAAAGTACAGGGGAAAGATCCTAAAAACAAGTAATACTGCATGACAATCTCTCCATCTTGATCTCAAATGAAAAAAAGATTTCTGGTAAAGATAACTTCAACTAAGGTAATCTGACATATTTTAGCTTAGCTCCTTAAGGACCACACTCTAAACATGACTATAATCCGAAAGAAGAGGTACCCATACACCTCTATGGGAGTGTTTAATCAAACCCATATCCCAACACTGAATCTGAAACAAAGGGAGAGTAAACCTCATAAACTGGTGAGGAAAGCCTAAGGCTTGCAGTCCTGTTAATTGGTAACTCGATGTAGGGATTCCATCCCTAGATCTGCCCCTTTGAAGGGTGCATCCTCTTCAGTATGTTTAATTCTGATGGCCTCCATGGAATGGGGGTTAATTCTTGCTCCACACAATTCCACAAAAGTCTTGTAAAACCTCCACATAAATCATGCAATATTTTAATCTTTACAAAAAGCTTTACTAGGAAATTACCACTATTTTCCATTAGAGTTCAAATTGCCCTCAGAGTCAAAAATAAAACTTAGCCAACCACTTAGAACGTCATTGTGGTCACTGCAAAGTCTGCAGTGTGTTCTCTGAAATTCCTTAGGTAGCCACGCTGATCAGGAATTTGGTTTCAGTTCTTACAGCCTTCTGACTGATCTTAAAATTATTCTGTGGAAAACTAGACTTTCTAAATTTAAAGCACATGCAAATAATCTTTGTGGCAAATGCTTTACCTTTTCTGGTATAACAGGCAGAAAAATACATCTATGAAACTGTACTGTCTGAAATGAAAAGACCAAACTAAAACACTTGAGTTTTTCATTCATGGAGGAAAATTAAATAAAACATTATGTATACTGATACCATTTTTAATCCTTACTTTTGAAATTGCTACTCAAAACAAGAAAAGAAAACACTAACAGGAGGAGTTCATAACATGTCAGGAACCTTAATTTATTTTGCTTGATATCTTAGCATTCAGCTTTTTAGCCTGAGAATTATATCAGATGAATGTTGGGATTATATTTATTTAAAAAGATTCATTTAAGGATAATCAAATTTTAAATCATATTTCAAGTATGAATCAGGCTTTATAGCCTGCAGCATTTTTATGTTATTAGACTAAACTGTGGTTGGATCAGGTGATCTATCATCTATCAGTTTTCTCCCAACCTTGAGATTTAATGATTTTTATGGATTATTCAAAATGCCATTTGCTGCTGAAGAATAAAAGCACTTTTTATCTCTCTACCATCCAAATTAAGTAATGACCAGTCAGGGCTATGGGTATAACCTAGACCCACAAGGCACAGCATAGCTAAACACATGAAACATGAATTCTAACCTCTTGTAGAAAAGACAGCAACAAACTAAACAGGTTTCTCTCTTTATTACTTATTCACACACAGTGGAAACCTTGTGTGCTGTTAAACTCTTATTCAAATTCTCTTTAGAAAGAGATTCAAAAGCAGTGGACAGATAGCATAGAGAACCTTCCAAAATTGCCAGGAACTGCTGCAGCCATATTGTAACCATGGGGGAAACAACCATAGCATGAAGCCTACCTGGGGGGGGGGGGGGGGGCGGGGTGGAGTGAAGAGAAATAAGGACCCTTCGCTAAAGACATTGCTCAATCACTAAATTAATCACCTCTTGAGGCTTCTTATATCCGGAGATCTTCTTTTACATGATAATACATTATTTATTTTATAATAACAAAAAACAAAAAATACAAATTCAATGACTCTAATAAATTGAGTGCTTCTCTAAATGTCTATGTAAATACCTCTAGCTTCTGTAAAGCAGCACTGTTCCATAGACTTTTCTGCAGTGAGGGAAATGTTCTGTATCTAACCTGTCTGATTCACTAGCCACTAGCTGCATGAGGCTATTAAGCACTTGAAATGTGGTCCATGCAACTGAGAAACTGAATTTCAAATTTTATTTCATTTTAACTAAATTTAAATAGCCACATGATATGCACATGTGTAGGCTATAATATTGCATAAGGCAGTTCTAGAGTAAAACCACCAAGTGGTAGATCTCAGACTTGTCCTGGTTGATCATCAAGCTGGGTATTTCCCCCATGGCACCTTGCCCATGTCTTCAA
Source organism: Orcinus orca (assembly GCF_937001465.1). NCBI lineage: Eukaryota > Metazoa > Chordata > Mammalia > Artiodactyla > Delphinidae > Orcinus > Orcinus orca. The sequence continues at coordinate 46,166,901 of NC_064565.1, read as the reverse complement.
TGGAGCATCCTTTCAGTGAAATTTGACTGTGAGAATCTAATCTGCTGTAATAGTATGAGACACCCCACCTCAAAATACTTTATTGTCGTAACATGTTCCATATTTACCATTTCAAAGTATCCTCCTCTCCTACTAATCTCATCAATTCAAAGAAATGAAAATATTTGTACTAAATTAGGTACTCCTACCCTCAAGTTCTTACCCAGAAATCGGTTCTATCATTTAGGTTGTAGCCAAGAGTAGACAGTGAACATCACCTACTTTAACTCTCCATGGTATAACACGTGAAGAAAATAACTCAACTCAAGGATTTTATGCCTCAGAGCTCAAAGATTCATCTTGATTTTCCTGGTCCTCGTACCGTCAGGATGGCTAAACAAGATGGCATTACTGCTGCATCTTCCTCACCATGTTGAAAGTCTTCGGCAATATCAATTCTAGTATTTCTCAGTACCTCAAATACTGTATCAAGTAGGAGTCATGTATTGTGATCAATAAATATGAAATGGCATATTAAAACATTCTCTGAACTTTTTATATCAAACAAGAGCTGACATTACAAAATCAAAAGCAATAATATTTTGGCCTCTGAGTCAACATGCTAGACTTAAGGTTTCTAATGACTATATATTCAAACAATTGGATATCCTCTTTTAAAACAACTGAACACTTTAATAAAACAAGATGACAGGAAACAACACTACTATTAAAATTGAGAAAAATTCTCATTAAACACCACTTATGAGAGTGGCTCACCCAGTTGATTTCTTTTTTGTTTAACATCTGTATTGGAGTATAATTGCTTTACAATGTTGTGTTAGTTTCTGCTGTATAACAAAGTGAATCAGCTATATGTATACATATATGTCCATATCCCCTCCCTCTTGCGTCTCCCTCCCACACTCCCTATCCCACCCCTCTAGGGGGTCACAAAGCACTGAGCTGATCTCCCTGTGCTATGCAGCTGCTTCCCACTAGCTATCTATTTTACATTTGGTAGTGTATATAAATCCATGCCACTCTGATTTTTAAGTGCCAACTGCCCAGATGTTAAAAATCCCATGAGTACTACAGAATGTATAAAAGTACTGGTCGATATTTTCAGAAGGATAGTAAGGAAATAAAATAGTCCTTCTACCATCATGTTTAAGAATTATTTTTATTACTACCCTGATAAATAATTCAGTCAGGTTTTAGTGTATAAAATATATAAAGAATAAAATATAAATAGTAAAGTTGAATAGACATTTTTCACAGCTGGTTGAAAAGACTAAGTGCTGTGTAATTGTTTCCAATGATAATTAATATTTTTATTCTTAAAAACTTGGCAAGACAAGTGTTGGTTTTAAGTTAATAGAAAATGAAGCCCACAGGAAGTAACAATTAAGAGCTAAATGTGCACTTTTGCTTCCCATCAGTTATTTAGCCATACATTTTGGGGTGCTCTTTCTCCTGTTTGCCACTTTCAAAAAATCAATGAAAAGCATGTGAAAATATCTACGTGAACACAGGGGAAACAGTGTCAGAAATCAATACCTTCTCTACCAGCATGTTTAACCTGCAGAAATGAAGTGTTAATCACAGAAATAAGATACCATATTACATTTATAAACTAATGAAACTAGAAAAAGCAAAGCGCGTGACACTATAATTAAACAGCTGGAAGACATCCAAGCCTGTGTAAGTTGATAACCCTGGTACAATCTCTGGCAGTGAAAAGGCAGGTCTGCAGTGAGTTGATATGGCCAGCTCCGTTGTTAATTGAATAACAGGCAATCTATAAACACTACTAATTGCATATGTGAAAACCTGTGTACAACTAGAGAAGCTGCTTAGAGAAGCACTCCAGAAAAACTACATGGATAAAGCACTCTGCAAATCTTCTGTCTTCCTCAATCCCTTTAAGTCACAGCTTAGTTTCGCCACTGCGTCCTTCTGATTAACCTCTACACAGCGGACTTAATGATACATTTTTCAAAAGATCATTTTTCTTCCTAACCCAATACACACTGCACAACTATCAATTACCCGTTTCAGAAGAGAACAAACAAGTAATCTAGAAAATTCAGCCTGTGAATGGAAAGCTTTCTAAATCGTAAAAGAAGACATGGTCTTATTCCCAACAGGCAAAATGCTTTTCAGAATTGTTCCGATGCATTTTGCAGAAGTGTGGCAGCCGCTGCGAACAGCATGGAGTGTTAAGATTTGACACTTTTTTTCTTCTCAAGAATATAGCCATTTGGGGAGGCTCAGAAACTGTTGTCAGAATTTTACTTATTCATCCACTTAATAAATCCTTTTAAAATGATTGTTTCAACCCTGGTGAATACAAACCATTTCAAAAGTGTTTCCTCTAGGATCTACACAAATTTTTTATTTTTAAAATCTGTAGCGAAGACTGCTTGGCCCAAGGGATTGGTTATGAGAAATGAAACCTCCTCTACTTTAACATTCAAATCCAAATAAGGCCAGTCGAGAGCAAAGGTCACTATCATTTTGAAGGTGTCTGGCAGCTTCCATGAAATGAACTGAGAGGCTTAATCCACTCCCTAGTGGATATAATATCACATCACGCGACAAACCCGGGACTACCAATTGGAATACTGCATAATAGTTAGAAGCACAAGTATTAGAGCTAGACTGACTTGCATTCAATATCATGGCTCCAACATGAATGAGCTATGGGAAGGAAACAAAGTCACTGGGCCTCAGTTTCTTCATCTACAAAATGGGAATTACAAAATAAAACTAACAAGGTTGTTACGAGGAATCAGAGATAATATAAGCAATATGCTTAGCGGAGTGTGTAGCATAAAAAGTGCTCAATAACAGTAGAGTTTTAAAAAATAAAGCATGCATAACCCACTGCAGACTAATGGAAAGATTAAAATATGTGTAGCAACAGCATGTAGTCAAAAAACTGAATGGTGCCTGAGGCTGAGTTTCTCTTTCACATTTCATCAGTATAGGAGAGAGTATTGGGTTTCACCTAAATTCCTTGGAAAAAATACAAATTTGAATGTCTTTACTTTAGATATAGACATACTCTAGCTAACTAGCACTCTACCAAGACTGAGGGTAATTCCTCATATACTCTGAGGCCTTCAGTCCAGTAGAAATAAGAATGAAAAGAAACCATAAAGAATCATTGCTGATTCAAAGGATAAGTTGACAAGTAAGAAAGGTGTGATAGAGGGTGAGCACAGGGAAATAAATGAAGTACATGAAAGAGCTGTCACTTCTGCTTTTACCCTGGATATTTGCTATGTGGAGAATTTGTAATCTCAAGAGTCCCGAGAGCACCAGAGGAAAAGCCTGATTTACAGTGTTCACATATTAATTTCAACCCACTTTTACCAAAAATCAAAACTGACAAAAACTCTTTGTTAGTTTCACCAATTAACCTGACTACCAAAAGGTATGTTAACCGAAAAGACCTCTATAGACCAAGTAGGTCCCAGCAGGTATTAACAAGTCTCCTACCTATTAATAAGCAGAATGAAAGTGATGGGTACAGGCTCAGTCTCTGTTCCAGTCCAAGGCTCATTTCACTGATGGAAATCCCCACCCACGATATGGACACAGCAGCCTTTTGGAACCTACACCTCTTCCCAGCACATCCCGTATAAGCAGTTAGATTTCTCGTTAGTGCATTTGAACTTTAAGAATTTGGAAACTGTCAACTATAGCTCTCTGCTCTTGAATTAATTTTATTTCTTGCTCTAACAATCTAAACTTCTTGTTCTTATGGCCCTATATAAACCCACTTTTAACAAAGATCATACCCAGGTAAATGTGAAATGAAGCAGGATTCATTAACAGTAATCAATACATTAAAATACAATCATACCCAGATGAAGCTCCTCCTACTTTGCAAAAAGTGGGAAAAAAAGCTGAAATTGAAATGCATTTTGAGTACTTAAGTATGGATATTAAACAGGGCATGACTATCTCTTAAACAACTATGTTTGAGTATTGTGTGTGTGTGTGTGTGTGTGTGTGTGTGTCTGTATGTGCGAAAGAGTATAAATTTAGCCACACAGATTTCAATTACATGCATTTAATACATTTATACTATTATAACTATCCAAAGAGAATCTACTCAAAATGAAATTACATCCATTATTTGAAATTAGAAGAAACTAAAACTATACAGTATGGATCAATCAATTAAACTAGGAGAATCCCCTAAACCATTTTTTAAAGCAGTTTGTTTGTAAATGTGTGATCACATAATGAAAAAAATTCTTGAGGGAAAAAGGACTCATAGATGCTACTGAGTCACCTTAAGACAAAAATTGTGTCTTTGCATGTCCTCCATTGAAGCCAACATTATAGGAGATGCCTGATATAAACAGATGAAGACTATTTTCAAAAACTCTTAAACTTTCTACCTTAATATAGAAAGATTTTCAAATTGCTACCAGCATCAAAAACCCTGAAAGCACTTATTACTAATTTATTTTGATTTAAAACAGTCATGAGTGGCATACCAGATATATAACAAGCTTTGTAACTGAATAAAGAATCCTTACCTGTAAGGAGCTCCAAGTAAGAATATATCTTAGACTATTACCTATTGTATAATGTTGTGATATACTAGACCAGCATTCTAGGGGACTACGAAAGATATCTGGCTTCTGAAGTATAAATAGTATTTTGCCAAAATGAGAAGTTGGGGGAAAAGACATCCCAGAGCAAGACTTCAACCTAAGTAAACAAGGCATGAAGGTTTAAAAGTGCATGACCTGGGGCTTCCCTGGTGGCGCAGTGGTTGAGAGTCTGCCTGCCGATGCAGGGGACACGGGTTCGTTGTCCTGGTCAGGGAGGATCCCACATGCCGCGGAGCGGCTGGGCCCCGTGAGCCATGGCCGCTGAGCCTGCGTGTCTGGAGCCTGTGCTCCGCAGCGGGAGAGGCCACGGCAGTGAGAGACCCGCGTACCGCAAAAAAAAAAAAAAAAAAAAAAAAGTGCATGACCTGATTTGGAAATAGTAAGAAATGTAATATGATTAAACTATTGAATGCACATAAGTGGAGTAGTTGAATATAAACCTGCAAAGACAAGTCGTGGAAAGCCTTAGATTGCATATGAGATAGTTTAAAATTTTTCCTGAAGTTAATGATGAGATATCAAAGGGATATTTTTGTGCAAGGAAGTGATGATCAGAACTGTGTTTTAGAGAGTTCTGGTGGAAGGACCAGACTAGGTGGGGACAGAGACCTAATATATGGAAGCAAGTTAGGGGGCCAATGCAACTCTAAGTGAAAAGTGACACAGGTGTGACCCAGAGTAATGAAAGTGAGAGGGGATTTACAGGATACTTCAGAGTGAGCACTGATGGGAGTTGGACTGGATGTGGAAAGAGAAGGATCAGCAAAGATAAGCATGCCATTTCTAGGCTGGGTGACTAGTCGGCTGATGAGGCTATTAACTGAGATAGGAAATAATGTTGGGAAACTTCTGAAACCAGCACGGATAAAAAAAAAAATACATTATACCATCTATGTCCACTGGAGAAAATGCTATGGCATCCAAGTTAAAAGAAGGTACTATGGGGCTTCCCTGGTGGCGCAGTGGTTGAGAGTCCGCCTGCCGATGCAGGGGACACGGGTTCGTGCCCTGGTTCCGGAAGATCCCACGTGCCGCGGAGCGGCTGGGCCCGTGAGCCACGGCCGCTGAGCCTGCGCATCCGGAACCTGTGCTCCGCAACGGGAGAGGCCACAGCAGTGAGAGGCCCGTGTACCGCAAAAAAAAAAAAAAAAAAAAAAAAAAAGAAGAAGAAGGTACTATGATATCCAAGTTAAAAGAAACCATGCTCAGGTTAGCACTGGAAAGAAGTAAACTTTGGCTTTTTCAATTAAAACAAGTATACTTATTCTTCTTAGCTAAATCCACTGTTAATACTCCAGTTTCCACATAATAACAGCTCACTAAATTTCTTAGAATACATAAACCTCTATCCTCTCATTTCCCTGATTAATTATTTCCTATGGATATCCTAGATCTGTAAATCAGATCTTCCCAAGCTCTAGAAATTAAATAGCGATGCAAACATTTCATACTCTTCTGGAAGAGCAAGGGTGTTTAGAGCTCCCGTAATAGCACTCCAATCTTGCCATTAGAAAGGACCAGAAAAGGATGGTATGTGTTTCATGTGGATGTGGAAAGTAGAGGGAAAAAAGGCAACTTCTTCCTATTGTGTTATAATTTGGCCCTCATAAACCTTCTAGAAGAAGTGGTCAGCACATAAGAGTTAGAGGCGGCCAGGTGTGAAGATGAGTCAGACTGGACACACGGCAATTACCCAGTGAGAGCTGGAATGGTTTGGGAGATATAAAAGTGGGAGGGTAAACTTCGTAAGTTACCTTCAACGTCGCAACTCAAGTAGTTACGCACTTCATTCAAAATGAAGTTGATGTCTTCTTCGGAAGGAATAGGATGGTGTGTGACGTCAGTTGGAGTGTCGGTAGTGCCAGCGATAGTCATCTTTTGCCAGGGTAAGAAGAAAATAACTCGCCCATCACTGGTCGCTGGGTCAAGGAGTCCCATGCTCTCTGGGCTGGGATAAAAAGAAGGGTCATATATTTCTGAAATTAGCCGAAGTTTGCTCTTAATCTGCATTCTAAAAACTATTTTATTCCCTAATTCTCATATAAACAAACAAGAAACACATGAACTGTTACTTTTATTGCCACTACCCTAATCTAGAAATTCCTAAAGGAAAAAATAATTCTGGTAACACAGAAGGAATGGGGCAAGTGTGACAATAATAATAATATTCCACAGCAGAACTCAGGCCCCCCAACTCAGTAATGCAAGGTAAATTAAGTAAGTGGACTTCAATTTCCAGTTGTTTGGGTTTTTATATCCCTTGGACCATTCACATCAGATAATGTCAGCAGGATAAATGTCTATAATTTCTTTCATGATGGTCAATGAAGGATAGCTCTTCAACCTTTTTTCAAGTCTATGAAAAGTATTTTCCTGGGCCATTTGACATCTGGCATGTCTTTCAGTTTAAGGTCTCAGAAGTACATGAGAAAAGTGAAAGGTCTAACTTTCTAGAAACTAAAATGTAATCAAAAAGTTCTTTACTCCGCTGTGCCTGAATAAGTTTGTACCACTTCACCAAATATGAGATTTCTTACTTTATTTCAATTTTACAGAAATCTCAAGCAGCGCATCCATGAGAAAAGGGCTCAGTTTTCTACTACTACCTAAATAATAGTGTACTGGGATATAAGGTCAAAAAGTAGAGTAATATCTTAGCAATGAAAATCTTTAAGTAGGCAGAAGACGCTGGTGTGCAATGCTGCTAAATCAAGGTTCAAGGATGCCTCTTCTGACAGACTATGTAAAACCTTCAAAAATATTAATCAAGAATTTTTCTAATACCTACTTAGTATTGTAAGACCAAATTGTGAAACACACTTGAAAGAACAGGCAAGTGTAAATAAACGTTAACAAAATCTGTTCAGCTATATTATTAAATCATTAGAAACTCTTGTTTTAATGGATCCACGAACCATTCTAAAATTGTGGAGGTCCTGCTAAAGCAGTAGAAGGAAACTGCAAGTGTCCCTTTCAGACAGCTGAACACTACTGATCTTCAGACAGCTGTTTCAATTTGACTGACCTCTCATAAGGAGCCAATGTTAAAGGTATTTTCTGTGAATATATTTTTAGCTTCTATTAATAACATTTCTTGAATAGGAAATATAATTCTATTTGGGTTCAAGAAATCCCTCTTAAACTCACATATTTTAAGGGACATACGGTCAACTATTTATGCTTATCATTCCCTTAAAATTAAAAAAAAAATGAAACTCAGATTCAGATGTGTAAGGATGAGAGTCTAAATACTGTTTAAAAGCAAAATAAAACTGGCTTCTTCATGAAAAAGAAACCTACAGTCAGCTTAGCTCATGTATCTTCTTCATTTAAACCATAAAGAGTACTAATATTTCTTTGCAAAGACTCATCAGCCCCATGAAATGCCTGCCATGTCCACACAGCCTTGCAGAAAGAAATCACTATCTGCAGCCTACATGAGACACAGGAGAGAGTAGGCCTCAGTTATTCTATTTAGCACATGTAAAAAGCACCACAGAAGTGTGTCAATCATTTAAACCTTCAGCTAAGATCTCATCTTCACTCAGGGTTACTTACAGGAAATAATTTTACCTTTTAAAAATACATTGAAAACTACAAATATCGAGTATTTTCAGTCTCTGTATGCCTATATTTTTTTTCTTTGTATTTGCCATAAAACTCTCTAAAGATCTTAAAAGAAACTAGTTAAAATATGTTTTGTAAGCACCGAATTTGATCCTGGGTTGATATGCCCTTAGATTAAATAAGTCACTTTGTGATTAGAAATTAACTCACGAGTTCAAACTTTTAATTTGGTAAATAGTGCTATATTGAAACAAAAGGATAAGTTCCATATTCTAATATTTAAGGAACAAATTCCATGTTGGTATATTTTATATATCATCATTTTATGGACCGGATATCATATTATGTGTCTAACTCAATGAACTTGATCAACATCAGCATAAAATTATAATATTCAGCAACTGAGACATGAAATGCTGTTAGAAAAGCACAACTACTGAATCCTTCAAAATCTTTCAGTGCAATAAAAAGCAGTTTAAAGGGTGAATGTGATGGTTACCAACACACACATAACTGGAACCTGTAGAGAATCAACTGCTTAAGTGAAGACATATGTGTCAAACATAAAATTAACAAGCACAGAGGGAAGCCAAAGCTATTAATGAATGGTATAAAAATTTAAGAATCCACTTGGAAATACCTCTCATCGGTTCTAAATTACCTAATTCATAACTCACCCTTAGGGAAAAGTTTGTTTTCTTACAAATGATTAATTCTGCAAGGTGGCACAAAAGTTTGAAAATGGCTATCAACTATAGTGATGGTATATACAATGCGGTGAGGCATAGGTCTTTTCTCAATATGTATAATTCACTTGACATCAGCAGGAAAAGCTGGCTGCTAATTTACGTGTGTGTCTAGGATTAGATCTAATGAACATTTTTCTCATGCAGACCATTGCCGTCCTGAAGTACCCTTACTTAAACTGAAATCAATTTATTGTTAACTACTTAGCAATCAGTGTTGGAGCTAGCAGTATGCACACACGTTATAGAAAAAAAATTGACCTTTCGTCAGCAATAAAAAGCATCTGTAGGCTAAAAGGAGGAGATGATTATTTTCATGTATTTCAGTCATTTGGTGTATTGTTGCTGCTTTCGTAAGAGCATCTACCCACAACTCTGATGAAAATTCCAGATTTGCTCTTAATGCCTTCTTAATGTTCTTAGTACCTTCAAAAGTAAATGACTTCTGTGTGTTGTTTTATGAAATTAAAACAATCCAGAATGACAGAAAGAGAGAGAGAGAGAAAGCTGCTACCATGGCACAAGATAATTCCACATGTGGAATGTTAGGGTCATAACAAGCTTAATAAATTCCGTAAAGATACCCTGAAAATAGCCCAGCAGGATATACTGCGTACCTGGTCCTCACTCTCCATTTAGCCACCTAAAGTCAATAAATCAGTGGCTCCTGAACTCATTGCATTGCCAAACTGATCAGGTTCTACTTGAAATGCTAGGCCTTAAGTTATTATCAGCTGGTTCATAGGGCAGCACCAGGTCTGACTCATCTCTGAGGACCTAGTAGAACCCTTGAGTTATAATTGTTGAATGAGATTGAGAAATCCAGAGAACCATTTCAGGCTGAGATCTCCTGACCCCAACCCACCCAAGAGAATGACTTGATATGGAAAGTAAAACATCCCTCTGGGATGCCAGCGATACAGCTGCTCAAGATCAGTGCTGAAAGAGGGACCAAACGCTTAACCCAGGCTGTAATCTCAAACCAAGGGACTCATCTGAAACAGAGCCTGAACAGGAACTGGGCTGCCAGACCACTCCTCTAAGGTTTCCCACAGGATGTGTAGTGGTTGTAGTTCAAGGTGCTAAAGATGGAGATATTAATTTCTCCCAAAGTAGAATGAGATCACTTACTGCATCTTAGACTGAAATAGACCCAGTTGTGACTAACACTTGCATGACTTATGGGCAGGGGCCCGAAGCTAATGCCTAATTTTTAGGATTAAGAAAGGTATTCTGTTTCGAAAATACTATTATACATGCAGGTGATATATATTTATATTTCTTAAAAACCACCTATCTGCTCTGTTATTAGCATATTATAAAGCATAGTACAGGACATATGTGTAGCACGACTTCCTTCATGAAAAAAAACTTAAAAGGATATACATTTGTGCAGATATAAACACAAAATTTTATGGAAGGAATCAGAAGGAAGTGTGATCAAAAACCGAAGTTGGGGGCATGAAGAGAAGAGGGAGGCTTTCACTTTTCATTTTATGTCTTTCTATTTTTCTATAGTGATTATTTTTGTTTATTTTTGTCTACAGGGGTTATCTTGGCAGTAAAATGAAGAATCACATTTTGTTTTTATATTTTAATCTCTATATATTTAAAATTCCCTTATAAGTATTATATTAAAATTTTAATTAAAAAAAGCAACAATCTCAATTTGGGCAAGTTATCACAAAAAAGTTAGTAGGATTCATTCAAAAAATATTTACTGGTCATTATTATGCACCAGATAATATACCAGGAGCTGGGGATATAGAAGTCAAGAAAACAGATAAAAAGTAAATGAAGAATCATTGTCAAAATGTATACATATAGGTACTATTGTGAGATAAGGAACCAGACGCTGAAATGAGCAGCTTCCCAAAGTCACAGAGTTAGCAAGAGATAAAGTGATGAACAAACCAGGAAGTTCTTTACCAAGGTATCACCTGAAGTTACTCTTCATACTGTCTTTGTCTATGTACTGGAAACAGCAGAATGCCTTCCCATTTTAATGATAGGCAAACTAAGGTTTGCAGAATAAAATGGCTTGTCCCAAACAACGTCATTATCAAGTGGCAGAAATAACACAGGGAATAATACAGAATACTAGTAAGTGTACTCTGACAGCATGCGACAATAGTGAAGAAGATACGAAACAGAATGTACAGGAAAATGTGTTGAATCTAGTAAGACCTAAACAAATATAAGGATTATGGTGATGTGTGTGTCTATAGTTTAGGTATTACATCTGTACTCTACGAAACGTTAAAAAAAACAACTCTAAAAAAACATACAAACTAGCTGGCCTTGCACATTTTTACCCAACACAAAATAAACATATATAGTTGGGTCTGGAACTATTTTTGAAAGCTTCTCTATATACAAGAAACATTTGCAACATGTACATATATTTACTTCTCTCCTTTTCATTTGAACTAAACTTCTGTTAGCAGTTTTTAAAACTCTATTAAGCACCACTGCATAAGTTTTTATTATTGAGACTGGAAGCACCTTGGTTTCTCCAGTCCTAAGTGAAAATACTAATGACTGTCTACCAATTACACGCAGACATTTAGAAAATGACAAAGAAACCTTGGAAGCTGGTGGATAAGAAATTTCATTAATATTCCTCTTGGTAGAAGTGTAATATCTTTCTCATTAGAAGTGTGTTTGGTACAATTAGGTATATCTTGGACTCTCTTCAAGAAGACTTAGTTACTGGAGAACTGATAATTAATAAGGCAGTATCATCTATTACATAGCAGGATAGCATTCTAGAAGAATGCAGATATTAAATGAAATATCATGGATCTGTACATCTGTTTTATCAAACATGAAAAATGTATATATCTTTTATGGAAAGTTATTAAAATATGGAAGAGACAGCTCTCATCCTAAACACATTACCTAGAAATTACCTTTTTGCCCATAATTAAATCACCTAGAGATAATCACCACTGGTATTTAACATATTTCTTTTAATCTCTTTTCTATGTACTTATACAATGCTTAGATCGTGTTACACATACAATCTTGTATCCTCCATTCTAAACTAACATTGTATCACTAGAGTTTTCTTAGGACACTAATGTTATTTATAATTATAATTTTTAATGAACATATAATACTCCCTTGTGCAGGTACACCATAATTTACTTATCCATTCTCCTAAGGTTAGAAACTGAAGTGGTTTGTAATATTTCTCAACTACAAATAATGTCTTAATGAATACCTTGAGCATAAATCATTATTTCACAGAATTATGTACTAGTTTGCCTATTAGATTTACCACACGTGGAAATAAAAATGTTCCATACTCAGCATAGACACGCAAATTTTTCCCCAGATGTCTTGAAATGTACATGAGGGGTAATAATTATCAATTTCTTAATTAGGATCACATAAATGTTTCTTTTCTAATTTATTAAAAATAAAAAAATATTAAAAATGCAAACACACACAAAAATCTCATTTTCATGTGCCCATCACCTAACTTTTAAATGATTTTCAATTAATAGCTGTTCTTATTTCACCTCTATCTTTATCTATTTCTCTACCTGTGATTATCTTTGTTAATTTGATAAATCAGAAATAATAACCGATTTTTACTTGCTATAGTATTTTTCAAAACACATTTCAAAAGTTATAAACAAGAATACTTGAGTGGTCCTCATTTTCAGATTCTTCATAAGCAAATCTGGGTATTTTATAAAATTAACTTTTTAGTGTCTTAAGGAAAATGTCCTTTATGGACATTTTTGCAAAATTATTTTTAGGGTTTTAATGAAAATTTAAATTCAAAAATAGTAAGGCTTAGCCTTTGACGATCAGTACACTGAAAACAGTACAAAAATAGATCCCAAATCACTAAGTCATAGAAAGGAGTATTGCCATAAAAGCTAAGAAATACACAAGCCTGGTTGGTATTTTGTGCTTTGGAAGAGTTTTTTTTTTTTTACTCATTCCTTCTCATTTTGAACAGTGAGCTAGACCATCTATTAGTAAGAAAGGTGTGCTACAAGAATACATGTAGACCATTTCTTGCATCCCTCGTTCTCTGACGACGATGGCCAAGTGGGAACACAGGTACCTGTAATAACCAGGCATCACGATGTGGACGCCAGCACTGGGCTGGCAGATAGCTGCGGCATCCTTATCATCCATTTTGCGCACAGTGTCTGTGAAAGGTCCCGTGGCATTGATAACACACTTGGCTCTTACATCAAATTCCTCCCCTGTGAAAGAAAGCAGCGTCAGTCACACACCCCGTTTGTTTCTCTGCTCACTGACGCTTTGGATTATTAATTCATCTCTTAACTTAACCTATGGTGGATTATACTGTATGCCACACTAAGTGACACGGGCAACCAGAGTCATTGAGAAGCCACACAAAAGGTTCGCATGTGAGTAAATTTATTGAAACCAAGTCCAAACTGCAGGAAGAAAAACATGCCACCTTTTCATTTCAGCTCTCATTCTAGTTTGCAAAATGCCCGGCATTAAAGTGCCAAATAGGAAGAAAGTGAGTAAATTAGCCGCTTTCTCCTTAAAACTCAAAAGTGTGAGCAGTGTTGCTGTGAGATGATATATTTCACAGTGCTGGTTTTGAAGGAAATGATGTAATTTTGAAACTTCGCCCACACGGCCGTAGAACTGGACGGGCATGAAAATCTCACCAAAGTTAAAGTGATTGACTTTAACGACAGGTAAACGCACTGCTTATGTCACCTAAATGATACTTTGAAACTTGGCACATGAGTGAATTTTCTTAATAACATGTTTTTGTAAAGAAAACAGAATGCATTCATAGCTGTGGGAATTTTGTGGGCATTTATTATGATCATGATCATCATTATTGTTTAACACAAAGAAGAAAAATTGCCAGGTCCTACAAGGGAAAATTTTCACGTGAAACCAGTCATTGTTGACAATAAGGAATATAATTAATAGGACTCTGAAATCTCGCTTCAATAAAAGAGAAGTGACAGAAAAATTATCGTTCAGTCTTTATATAGACAAGGCACGATGCTAAGAAATCCCTCCCTGCCTGAGCCTTCGCATACCTGTGAGCACATCCTTGCACCGCGCACCGCTCACGCGCTCTTTCCCTGTCTTGGGGTCTGTCTTCTTGAGCAAGCTCATGACCTCCATGTAATTGGCCGTGGCAGCCCCATACCTGGCAGCAGTGAGAGCAATGGCAAGGTTCATCCGTGCGTCGTTGTGTTGTCCTGCAGCAAGGGAAAGCATCAGAGGAGGGACAGGAGTCACCTCGAGCCACAGACTGGTGGTACAGAAGTGTGTCACAACAGATATGTCACATCTGTCCCTGTCTCCCAGAATATACATGATGGCTGGTCAGCTCTATAGGGCATTATTTGAAAATACATGGGTGTTCTCGGTCAGGCATTTACCTGCCATTTCTGCAAGTGCAGTCTGTGTACCACAAAAGGACGAAAAATCTCCCTTTCCTACAGAGCTCACATCAATTATTTGAAAGTTAAGAAATAAGTAATTATTCTCTCAGTTTGGGAACATATGTATATGTCAGACTTTTCCTAATACAGACAACCTGTATGCAAGAAAGTGAAGCAATTCAAAACTTCAGAATATTTGACACCCCAACTGGTGCTGATGAACAATTTTTATGAATATGTGCTCTATCTAATATTCAAAATCAAGAGCTTAATCTTTCATAAAGAATCTCTCGGTATTCTATAAAAGGATTTTTCTTGGTTTGAATTTTGATCAGAGCCCCTTAAAATGTAACACTTTTTTTAATTGTACATAAAGGTAAGAAATTAAGCAGGGCAAAATTTAATTACAGAACAATTCCTACCTGTATTGTTAAAGATTTATTGCTGAAAAATCCTAGTTAAAGAAAACCAAGGGGGAGGTGAAGGGGGGAAAGATGATTAATCACTTTAAAATACTGGCATCACTAGAGACTTTTTCTATTTATTATTGCCAGTGGAGTTAACGCTGACCAGGAAGAATTACTCTACAGCACAGGGGCCAGGTTCTCTGTGCCCTGAATAATTAATTACCCAGGGCTAGATGTATTGAAGCAGCGTTCAAATTCCCACACATTGGGATCAGTTCTATCAAGATAATACTGATAAAGGGATGAATTTATAATGGATATTATTGTTGATTTATGTTGCCAGCATACCAAACATTTAGTATAAATGTTTTATGTAAAGTTTCTTCCTTGTGATTCAGTCTGCACAGGGCCAGAAGCACTACACAGGTAATCGGTTCCAGCTAAAAGGGCACAGTTACAAAGAGAGAATCAATGACAGGATTCTGCCACCCCTCCCCACAAACATCTTATTCTAGAACCGCTAAACTAACGCAATCAGCCAAGGACTTTTCCCTCAAAATTAAAGCCTCTATCAAGTGGAGAAAGTACGTTAAAACTCAACCTGCAAAATAAGGAGTTATTTTATCCAAAAATTAATAGAATGAAAGTAGAAGAAAACAACAGCAGCAGCAGCTGAACTACAAGTGGGAAGAAAGAAGGGTAGCATTTCTATCAATTTTAACTCAGCACAACCCTAAAGATGATAATGGTCAGTAGGTACATTTAAAGTTAAGTTTAAGAAACTCACTTTTATTCACGTAGGGCTCATTTAATATTGGAATATGCTTCACAAACAGTCCAAAGAAACAAAATAAAAACTCCATTATAGATCTTCTCTTTAAACTAAAGAGATTACACACCTAAACGGAAGGAAGTACTCAGCCCACCCGATCTTCCTAGTGAATTTATGTACATAATAATGAAACACCCTACGGGTAGTACAAGAAATCCAGGTCATGTTCCTATGGCAGGGGGACTCTCACCCATCCAAGTGTGCCTTGATTTACACACAGGACGGTTCTCTGGAAAGTTCTGTGAAAATCAACTCTTTTAAATCTCATATGATGTCACTGTTCAAAGGAACCAGGCAGAAAGCCCACTTATTAAATGACAGCTCCCTTTGTAAAGCGGTATTATCTATTCACATGATCATCTGGTAATGAAACTCTAACTTCTGAAAATACAAAATCTTTCTTTTAATACCTTTCTAAATTATAAAATCTCATTGGAGCAGTATTGGTCTAGTTCATCAAGCTCTACTGTTTCTGTACTAAGATATACCTCCCTAATTAGCTTCCAAATCCCAATACTTCTGAAGGCAAACAAGATAGACCTCAGTTAAAGTGTGAGGTGGAAACAACTTACTTTGGTCCTTATTTTGCATGCCCATCCTGATACCTAGCAGCATCTGCCTTGACTCGAATCAAAAGTGTTACTTATTTGTGAAGGTCCTCACCTGCCAAAATTCTTCTACTGCCTTTATTCTACTATATGGGGTTGTTAAATTATTTACAACTCCCTGAACGTCCATGTCACTTCACACCTTCTTGCCTTTGTCCACACTAATTCTTTTGGCTGGAAAACCATTCTGGAAGCTCCGGACAACCCCTATTCCTCTCTCATGAGCTGATTCAATATCTCCCATGAAGACGCTCCTTATCTGTGCTGCATCCCTCCAAGGCCAAGTTGTTCATTCCACCTTCTGCGTCAACACTGGAACTTGTACATACTATTTTTATAGTCTTTATGATACTAGTCATCACTGTACCCATCGACTTAAAAAAAATAATAAGCCTTGGTTATGAGTCAGGCACTGTAACAAATGCAAGGAACCCAGTGGTGAGAAAGATACAGGGAGATCTCGGTTCTCCTGGAAGTAGTATCCCGCTGTAATTACTATATATATGATTTCCATGTCTCCTCAGCCTGGTCATGGGAAGGCAGGGTCTTACTTGTTCATCTTTTCCTTTCCTCATTAGTACCAAGCACAGAGCAGGTACCCAGTAAGTGTTAAGTTTAGCCAAATTCCATTCGATGTGTTAAATAAACAGGTTTATTTATAGTCTTCTAGATTTATAGAAATCTTACATAATTATATAAAATTTTATAGTCCTTATAGATTTATAGTATTATCTCTAACTATAGAATGGAATGCTTTGTCTCAAGTTAAAAACAAATTTCAGACATCAGTAAGTTGGTGGCAATAAATTTGAAGGGAGCAGGGAAACCCCAGAAATGTGTAAAATCTTAACTTAAACCCAAACTAGCCCTTATATGTAAGTTGAATAAGTGGGACAGAAGTAGAAATGGATATGAATGATTCCCTCAAGACTTAACCCTCAAGTTGCCCTTTGCTCTGAAGGGGAATACAAACACAGTTATTATAAGCTCCTAAAAATTGAGGAGTTAAGTAATTTGACTTCCCTCTTGGCCCAGGAGCTCACACCTCTACCCAGAAGTCCCCTCTTTGCAGACATTCAGCTTAATTCATTTACCTGCTTGGATTCAGGGCAGACCTCCCCCTCCCCCTCCCCGACCCACATTAAATTCACCCTTTACCCTGAGATACCCAGATGCTCGCAGTGCATGCTTCCTGTGATAAGTGGTGTATTTTCACTATTCTTAACTAAATCCCCCCCAACTCCCTTTCCTGACATTTTGAAAGGTATCTATATGCCTCCTGTAATTTTATTTCTGGAGTAAAAAGGTTTTGACAACACTGCATGTCATTGGAATGCCATACAATAATCTCAACTCCCCCACCCAATTGATCTGCTTATTAAGTTTGGATTTTCAAATGCCTTAGAGCCAGGCAACATGATACTATTCACTGATCAGTGAATAGCTTTGCGTTGGCACTTACGCAAGGACCCAGACGGGGACTGTGAAAATCTGTTTCCTACTCTGTTCTCCTTTTGCACTTGAAATCTTACATATGTGCACGTACTGAACTTACAACTCAGACGAGAGGAAGCACATAGGAGGTGGAACTATAACTGTTTTCCCTTGTTTAGAAAAACAAAATATGAAATCTACCCACCAAAGAGATGAAGGTCAGTAGTGGCAGAGAAGGATTTTGCCGTAGTCCGCAATGGCCTTGCACCCAGGATGGTGAGAGATATTTTAAGTGAAAAACATTTTAAGATGTAATTTTCTATAAGATAGGCCTCAAATATAAATATTTTGGGGACAGAGCAATATAGTTCTCCTCAGAGGGTTTCAAAGTTTGACAAAAGTTAACATGCAAAACAGCTGAAAAAAGAGAAACAATCATTGAATGTATAAAAGGTATGAAGAATGAGTAAATATGAAAAAACCCTATGTAACAAATTAGCTGGCATTTTCCTGGTCCTTCAGATCTAAAATTCCATGATGCTCTGAAATCCTACGTACAATCTTCTTTTAATACAGCCTACTGTTAAATGGCCATTTACATAGATAGCCACAGACCAATCTATGGACCCAGAAATCATATAGAAAGTTTAATTGTTAGCAAAAAGTTAGTTCTTAATTAAAATAACACCATCCATAACTTTATCATCAATAAAAAGCTGCCACTGTGGAAATGCTGAGAGTATTTCCTTCTACCTCCCTGACCTGGGTCTTATGCAATCATGTGGTTACCTCTAGCAGAGGGAAAAAGGATGCTAGTGTGAAAGAATACCTCCCTAAAGCTTTAATCCCATTTCTCACAAAATTCACAGGGCATGCTTTATTGTCTCTGACTGACACTGAGTGACACAATGACCTCTCTGAAGCTTCTTAACAGTCTGGCAAAGGTAATTCAAAGGCTAACACACCAAACCCAAGCTGATTTAATATAACCATTATATTTAAAATGTTCCTTTCTCATGGGAAGAGTGCAGGTAGAGGCAGAGCAAAATAGGTGTGTGTGTATGTGTGTGAGTGTGTGTGTGTGTGTTTGTGTGTGTATGTGTCTTTGGGTAAGGGGATTACTAAATTCTGGTTTAAGTACATACGATGAGTAAGCTTGAAAAGGAAAAGTCAAATGAGAACATACTTTTCACGTAAATTATAACAGAATGCAATTTCCCCTAAAACTAACTTATTTATAAAAACGATTATTTGTGTGAGGAGTGGAAGGGATCAGGGAGACGCATGAAACAGTTTAGCGAGAATGTACCTTACAAGACACAGCTCTGGGCTTGGGATGATTGGGTCATAAGTTCTGAGTGAGTCACTAACCTGGTTGGGGGAATGGAAGTGATGCACTGCATTCCTCTGGGTTTCAGTGTCCTATAAACAGAGAGGAGCTGGGTGGGAGCCTCTGAAATCATACAATGCATGTAATGGCTACTCTTCAATAGCTACCTCTCTCTTTCAAGATTTTACTTGCAATCTCTTCCTCATTTCTGATTTCTCTGACTTTGGCCCAGCATGTTTAAAAAAAAGATTGGGATTAATGAAGACCAAAAGATAGGTGCTTTGTAAAGGAAGTCAGAAAAATAAAATGAGAAATAGTATTCTTCCATTAGACCTAGAATTATAATGAAATCTTGATTTGATTAGCTTTTATGAGCCACACACTCTACTGCAAAAATTGTCCCAATTCTTCACCCCTCCCTGTATCCATGCCCATTGCCAAGAGTCTTCACAGTGTAGGTTCCCACTTTGCCTCTGGACGCAGCCATGTGAAATTGTTTTGGTCAAGGAAACGTTAGTAGATGTGATTTTAAAAGGAGGCTCTGCCAGTGCCATGAAAATGACATACCCAGGCTAGCCTGCTGGTAGCAGGAGGGCAATGAGAGGCCTGTGGTGAATTGCCCCAGTCCTCCCAGCCCAGGCAATCCTACATCAGCTGACAGACAGTGAGTCTCTGCTGAACTTCCAAACATGAGTCCAAGTTCAGCGGAGACCAGAAGAATTGCTGAGCCAACCCCAGACAAGATCAGAAGAACCACCTAGATGAACACTCCAGTGCATGAGCAATAAATCCTAATCGTTTTCATGCTGCTTAGGTTTTATGGTTGTTATGTGGAATTGTGGCAACAGATAACTTATACAGGCAATGTAGCCAATTTTCTAATAACATCAGTCCCAGCTTACAAACAGGCTCTATCTTCGAGACTGCATTCTAAGATGGCTATTCAGAACACAATTAATTTTCCTATAGAAATGCTATAAATAGATGGTGGTAGGTGATTAAATTGTGGCACAAGAGCTATTTAGTGCATAGGGTACCTGAATAAGGAAGTTAATAATAGCCTCGATGCCCACCACCCCCTACATTCACCCTAAATCTCCAGGCTGACCAAAGAGCTCATCCTCGAATAAAACTCAGCTCTTTCCCACCTCTTACTTTTCGCTCATGGAATCCCTACTCCATGGAACATCTTACCCTTCCTGGTAAACTATTCAAATGTTCATCTTTCTTTCAGGAAACCTTCCCTGACTCCTCTCAGACACAACAGCTTCTATGGCACTATGTACGTATCCTCATTACAGCACAAACTATTTTCTAAATAATTGCATTCAATACTCACTCATTTATTGAGCAAATATGTACTACATGCTTTTAAATGTGCCAGGGATTATTATGGTAGGAGCTGGATTTACAACAGACACCCAAACAGACATAGTTTCAGGCCTAGGGCACCTTGATTCTAATAACATGTTCCTAGAAGATAGAGGACATATTATTCAATTTTGCTTTACCAGTGCCTAATATGGCATTTGCTACCTGGTAGACATTCAGATGTTTGATGAATGCATGAATGAATGAATTATAGAACACAATCCCAGGTCAGAGATTGTTCAAATATGGGAAATGTGCTCAGGTCTTACAGATTCTAGGAACAACCCCTAACCCCTAACCCTACCCCCACGATAGCTGTGGTTTCCACTGAACCAAGGGACTATGGCCTCTCTACCTAGCTACCCAGCAGACAGTAGAAACAGGATGTCTTCTACCACAAACTTTTTGGTCAAAGTACAAGCAAAAGAAAAAGGCTAGTGATAAAGTTAAAGCAAGCAAGGGCTTGATGTATGATCAGAACAGCAAGTGGCGTATCCCTTTGACAAATATTGATTGAGGACATATTATGAGCCAGGCATGATGATAGGCATTAGGGATCCCACTGAGTAGGGAAAATAAGCTAACCCTGGTCTCTGCTCTATGGAACCACATTCTAATGGGGAAGACAGGTAAAGTCAAGTAAAACAAATTAAAGACAATTACAAATTGCAATAACGGCAACAGAAGGGAAAATAGGGCACAGGGAGAGCAACAACCTGGGGAGTTAAGGAAGGCGGGGCAGTTAGAAAAAGTGGTCAAGATAAGCAAGAAGTAGAGAAAATGCAGGGAAGATTAAGTCCTAATAGCAAGACCACCACCTATAAACTTTAATCACTGCTAATGTGCAGTTATATCCAAAGCTTATATGAAGCATAAACTATCAGAAATGTGACTAATAGTATTAGCACAACTACATTTGATTAAACAGTGTCTGCAAAGTGATTTTTTGTCATTCATACTTTAAAGCAGTCACCTATAGTTTATACATATCAATATTGATCATGAATTAGGTTTAGAAATCTTCCTGGGCTGATGTACATTTTTGCAGGAAATGTCTTCTAGTATAGACTGGTGATACTCAAAAGCATAATATTCAAAGTTTATGAATTGGAGTAATTTGCTGTCACTTATCCATACTACAGTTCTCAGGAAGGGACACCTGTTAGCCCTGAGCATGTAATCATTTTTATTATTAAATACAAAGGTACAATTAAATACAGGCACAGAATGTGACCTGCATCATAATTCTGCCCAGCCCTTCTCTTCACAATATCCTTTTCATTATCACAGGCCTTTTGTTCCTTCATCTTTCTTTTGTCTCCCCCTAAGTTTTCGAATAAGCTATTTACAACCTGAATAATTAGCAATCAGCGTGGATCTGTGGTCTCTGGCCCCGTGTAAACCGAAACACTGTGAAGGGCCTTGACATGACATATTTAAGTACATAAAAGTTTCTATACCCTCAGGGCTTTCCTTTCTTGAAAAAGTTTCAAATGAATCTAATGAAGAATAAGTTTTCTACTTTTCAGATACTTAGGAATCTAGCTACATTTTGAATAAAAATAAAACCACATTTAAACTTCAAACAACAGAATGCTTTGGGTATTCATTTTCTCTCATCTGCGCAAAAATGTCTATACATCAGTTTACGGTAAAGACCCCCCTCCCCTCCCATGCAGAACAATTAATTCTCTCTCTAGTACAAGTCAAAAATAGGTTTTTATACTTTTAAGGAAGAAAAAGAAAAAAGGAGCAATGTGACAAAAATTGAATGAAATGAAGGTGAAAAGTCAGGAAGTGTGACACACTATAGAGACTCTTTTACAGACCCTACATTTCTGTGGCCTAAAGCCACAGGTCATCCTCCTTAGTCATTTGTGAGATGCACCAAAGTCACTGATAAGCACCTTTGAGGGTAAGGGTCTTTCTTTACTGAGAGCGGCCATCTGGAATGCATGGCATCTTAACCCAAGATAACTGACCTGAGGATGCTTGAGATTTATTTCTTTAACAATTATATTTACTAAACACCTACTATGTGCCAGTCAGTGAGCTAAGTATCACTGTGGGGAGCAGATTGAAACGGACTGGCTCAGCTACCCCAGGACTCTGAGAACAAGAGCAAGTTTACAGTCCAACTTGGAAAGGTCGCAAGTTCCAAAAAGTCTCTCCATTTCTGAGCACTTTTCCTTTCTCTTTCCTCTGCAGTTTTCCTAAAATATCACCAAGCCTAGTGCTCCAGACATACCTCTTTTTCTCTCTTATGTTACAGGAAGATCTGCAAGGCTTTGTTCATAGGAGTGTGGACTGAAGTTCAAGCCTCATCTCAGCCAACCGTGAAACCTCACGCTAGTTGCTTCATCTAAGGTGCTAGTCACTCACCTATACAGGGGAAATGACAATGGGATTGACAGAGGTCGAGGAGTGAGATAGGGAGTGTCTGTTCTGACATCGTAGTTCTCAATAAACATTAACTATTATTATTCAAAGGTTAAAAAATGTACTGAAAAGTCAAGACCACTTTGTACCTTAATTAAAAGATATCACTACTGCCCCAAATACTTAAAAAATAAAAACAAAAAGAAAGCTCTGTACATTTTCTAGTTCTAAATGGTTTCTTGCTCATCAATCTGGCAAGCTTTTCCTGGAATGTGTTGACAACTAATCTCTAATCTCTGCACTTCCTGAACACTGCCTGCTCTTTTTTGTTTCTCTTTCTCTCTTTACGTTTTACCACTGATGCGCAAGGTATTCTTTTCTGTGTGCCATCGAGGATGGGAAGACAGGGGAGTGATTTTCAATCCGGAAGGAAAACAGCACTGACAGGATAACAGAGTGTTTGGAAATATCAGAATCACCAAGTCTTCTTCCAGAGGACTTCATTTTCTTTTAAAAATGGGGAGCCTCTGCCAGTTTCTACCAAGGAAATCAACACTTGCTATAAACTGGGAAGAGTCAAAAGATCCGAGTTCTAATGCCTCAGATAGCCACAAACTGGATGTGTTTCTGTAACAAATGACTGTCTGGGTTTTGTTTGTTTGTTTTTGCTTCCCAGCATCCCCCCTTCTCCCCATCACAGAAGCCTCGCAAGAGGTAGAGTCCACCTGTCCCCTGCACACGGACCTCTAACCCCACTCCGCCAATCAGATGCTCCCCACACAGACTTCAGTCTAGAGCTAGTGACCCAGGGAACCGGACACGGAGCATTCAAAGGTGGAGGCCAGAGGACAGCGGCACCATCCCGTACTAGGGGTATGGGGACAGACGTGTCAACAGCGATGGCAGAACGAGACACGAGGGGCGGTCATCAGCATTAACGTCTCTGGGGCACCGGTTCTGGGATAGGATCGCGCCTGCGGCTTTGGACACTGCCATTATCTATACCATCAGCAGCTTTCCCAGCATCGCTGCCTGTTGTTCAGGTCCTCTCAAAAAGGTTTTCTCTCCTTAAGTCACCAATTTATTTTTCTTTTGCCTGTGACTAAAAACCTGGGCCAGTCCCAAGCCCTGTGCTTCAGTTTCCTCGCTGCTGGAGCCACAGAGTGGAACTTCGTGATCTCTCTGGTTCCTTCCAGCTCTACCAATTTTATAAGCTGCCATCCCAAAGTGTCAAATAAGCCAACTGAGAGTCGAATTCTATAACGAAGGAAAAGAAAGCCTTCAATGGGAAACAGTCGACCTCTCATAAAAGGACTGGCAAAGTGAGCGATGCCTTTCACTTACCTAGGACCATCCCCCGGGCCCCGTCTCCTCATTTGTGTGTGAGTGCATGCACACAACTTTTTACAAACCCACTGGAACGGCCCCGCCTGCCCCAGGGGTGATTCTGAGTGTGAGCTACATAATAAATAACATGGAACCGTGTCCTAAGAACCAGCTGGGGAATCCTAACTGGAAGCAACCTTTTGAGAAGCTTTATCTGTTGCAAGTGAGTCCTGTATCTTATCAGATTTCTGTCTCTAATCACGGGAAGATTCTACACCTTATCAAGTTGTTATCAAATCAGTCTGACCAGAGCCCAATGTCCTGATTGAAAAGAATGTGTACTATCACACGAACAAGAAAAGCAGGCTCTCAGCCCAGGGAGAGCCCTGCGCCTGGAGACTCAGAACACCTGAGTCCAGGACACAGCAAGTCACAGACTGACTTGATGCTGGACGTATCCCTTTACCCGTCAGAGCCTGTTTCTTCACCTGCAAAGCAGAGTTAACACCAACTTCTTTGCCACTGAAATGATCAGGTTAGAGCGTACAAGGAAGCATTTGTAAACTGGGAAGCACTGTGAGAATGAAGCTCTTATTGTCAACAAAGATTTCCTTCTACTAAGTTTACCTTCCCTCTCTCCTTTTGTCTGAGATAGTCTTTTACTTGCTGTCCAAATCATAAGCGTTCCTCAGTTTTCAGAATAATACCTCTGAGCAACCCAGATTCAATGTTTATTTAGAAACTTAACTTGGGGCTTGAACTCCAAAACAGGAAGAAAAGTAAGAATTTAATTCTCTTTGTAACTACAAAAACAAAACTTTCAGATTCAATTTACAAATACATTTTTAACAGATATTGTTTCAAACTATAGTAAAAAATATCCAATTGCTATTGCTTGAACTTGCTACTTACTAAATAAGCAAAATCCTGATCTTAATTTGGTCATTTAAATAGGTTTGCCCTGCTGGAAATTTTTTTTTTTTAACAGCAATCATGAGTCATGGATGACTCACGTGAGCCACACGGATGTTTTGTTTCTCCCAGGAATTAATAAATTAAGGGCAGGGACTTAGTTCTACCCACCGCAACCATCACCACCACTGATTTACCTCCAGGAAGGACAACAGTGCCAGGCATGTTGGAAGGTGCTAAAACATTTGTTGTCTAAAGTAATCAATTTCTAATTCGATAGTCTGTGCATTCAGCTAATGCCCATCAATTTAGCAGAGCCTTATCACCCTGAGAGAAGTGAAAAAATAGATATTTTGAATGCTTACAGCCAAGATCACATGATGAGGCAGAAGACCAAGGTGCAAATACTGTGAGAACCAGCTTAATAGGGAGCTTCCTTTAATGTCACGACCTACCTGCGAACAGCTAGTAGAATATCTGACATCTCCAAGATAAAAAGAACAGGAACAGAAAGTTTATACACAATGTAGTTATCAATGAAATTATGTCAATATTGCAACCACACACATCAAACACTACGCCAGATGCTCTAGCCATATTTTTAAAGCCAACAGATTTATTCTTCTGGAAAGATGAACACAACCAAGAAAAAAAAGACTAGACATAGTAAGAAAAAAAGATCTTCTACTTTGAGAAAGTAGCTTGAGTTGTAACTTAGTGATGACTCAGTATGACTGTTCATACTGTTCAAAAGACTAGAAAATATATAACTGCATTCTATTATCTAATTTGAAAATGTTCATTTCTAAGTAAAAGAAAACAACCCATTTCCTGACACACGCATAAAAAAGTTTTGTTTCATTGCTCTAACCTTCAATGATACTTCAACTTCTGGCTGGCCAATCTGCAACTCATAGAATTTGAATATGGACAGTGTATTAGATGACATTGAAAATTCTCTTTAATTTAGTTGGGTATAATAATGGCATGGTAGCTTTAAATTATTAAAAAAATAAAGAATAATCCTTATCAGTTAAATGTGCTTTCAAGTGTTCTAGGTGTGGGGATGGCACACTTTTTCTGTAAAGGCCATTCGATCTCTATTGACCTACTCAACTCTGCTGTTGGCAATACCTAAATGAATTAGCATGGCTGTGTTCCAATAAAACTCTGTTTCACGGACACTGAAATTTAAATTTTATGTAATTTCGTGCCACAAAATTTAACCATTTAAAAATATAAAAACCATTCTCGCATACAAAGTAAGAGGCAGGTAGGGATTTGACCTCTGCTCTAGGAGAAAAGAAAAAGGGAGAGGGGAGGGAAAGAGAGGGAGGGAGGGAATAGATAAAATAAGAGTACCTGTGAGTTGATAATTGTTACAGCTGGAGATGGTACACATCAGTTCAAAATCCTACTTTCCTTCATGTATGTTTTCAAGCTTTGATAATAAAAACTTAAAATTTTATAAATTAATGAAGGGAATACTTTCCCAATGTATATCAAATCATCACATTATATACTTTTAAATATCTTACAATTTTATTTTTCAATTATACCTAAATAAAGCTGGGGGTGGGGAATTAAAGCTTTAAAATGGGAAAGAGGAAGGAAAGAAGCAGGGAGGAAAGATGGAGGGAAGGAAAGGAAGATTATTTTTGCTGCCACCATCACCATTATGCTTATGGGGCTCCCAATGACAAATGTATAGTTAATCTGGTTCATGTGAAGTTTCCTTTACCCTGCCACGTGTTGTCAAACTTTCCACACCAATAAAACATGGTTGTTTAGAACTCCCTCTCCGGGGGAAAATAAACTGACAATAGAGCTAATCAATGCCCCTGTACTAGAGAAAGACACTTCCAATATTCTACACAGTTTGATTGAAATCTGCACTCAATAAATATTTAAGAGTTTAAACAAGAAAAGATTCAATACATAGGCTATGGACTCATTTCTGATAAACTCTTACATAAATTAAAATTAAATAGTACCATTAAAACAAATTTTTCACCAAAAAGGTTTCAATGAATGTCAAAAAATGTTCCTTTTGTCTCTGAAATTCTGGAGCATGGTAACATGCAGCAAGACTCCAACGTAAAGCACTAACTAAAAACAAACGAACAAAAACTAACCACACCCTCACATTGCTAATATTTCTTATAATATAAAAAAATAAAGTTAGATGCTACACAATGACCCACCAAATTGAAAATACATTTATTAGTTTTACTTTCAACTCTTAAATACAAGGCTGGGACATACCATAAGTATTAGTAATGTTTTCACTTTTTAAAGTTGTAAAATGAAAAGTAAAAACAATACCATGCTCCAGCGAGCAGAGTTTCTTTCCCATATTCCCAGCAATTCTCAAAGTCTTCCTGGAAATGCTAGTCAGTGGTTAATGTCAAAGGGAGATCATACTAGTTTCTATCTGAGATGGTCAAGGTACACTCACCCAACTGTAATTACTGACAACCTTCAACTTGCAGGCTCAGCCCTAAGCAGTCCCTGAGTTAATCCTGATGGCACGTGACAATATACGAGGAGTCCCAGCCCTCCAGAATTAGAATCTGCCCACAAATTGTTACCTCCCTAGACAAGGGAATCCCTGGTGTTTACCAGGCTGCAGTCTCTCCTGCCATATACACCAAGCATTAGAGTCCCTGCCCAATATTGGACTTGCACTCTATGTTCCTACTTGGACTAGAACTCTGCTCTCATCTCAGCTTGCTTGACTAGAGCTCTGACATTCTGCCTTGCTCTTCCTTCAAGTACTGGCCCCTCTCTCTCTCCATTTCAAGGAGATGCCTAGTATCCTCCATAGATTCCCCCTTCTCCCAAAGAATCCCCAAAATGCTGCCATGCACTTGACTCCACGGAGCATCACTTCACTGAGAAAACTGCTTCCCTGCTCAGACCCACCATCAGTCTCCCGCACACTGATAGGACTGGGATGAGTCCTGGGGTTGCCAAGTCAGCTGAGACAGGTGGTTAGGACTGCTAGCCACTCCCCTTGGAAGACTGCTCATAGCCAGGCTACGCCTTGAGCCTGCCTGCTCCTGGTTCACTTCTCTGCTTCTACCAACCTGCCTTGGGAGAGCCCTGCCCTCAAAAGTTATTGAAGGGTGTCCATATTTTAAGGGTAAAAAACAGTTTAGCAGATCTAGCCACGGTTTAGTGCTGCCACATATAGCTATCTGTAAGAATAGGTTCTGTGAACGTCTTACTGCCTATAGAAAATAGGAAAAAGAGTCACTCATCTATCCTTTATCGATACCATAGTTCAGGATACAAATTCAAAGTCAATTTTACTTTATGAGCTTTAAGTTCACCTGGTCACAAATAAAAAATTTAAATGTCAAAAATACTGAATTCTAATTAAAAACCTAAGCCTAAGAATCAAAGACCCAAACAGACTATTCACCTTGAGGGGCCAGATTATAATATATTACTCCATTAAAATACAACTTAAAATGCAGCATATTAGTTCTTCAACTTAACATATGTCTCAAAACTTCTCAGGAGCACTGCACAAAGACGCTTTTGTAAAACAACCCCACAGCACTTTGATGTGACCGTATGTTCATTAAAAGGAAGTATTACTACTTACATACATAAGGTACATAATGAATTCAGTATGTGTCTAGAGTTGGCTAATGCTATTAAAGCACACGCCAAAAGCACAGACTATAAGTCAAAATGCGATTTGTCAAAGTAAGATCTTAATATGATACAGGTTAGAAATAAATAATTAAACCACTGATGTTCTGATACGGAATTAGTGAGGAGAGCTAAGCCCACACTGAGACCAGGTGGCAGGTGACATCCCTTTGTTCTATCTATAGCTTTGGCTATTCCTCTCTCTCTTCCACCTGGATAAGTACAAAATTAGCATGCACCAGGCATTCTTCACTCCCCCAAAGGGTTTATATCTCTAACACCGCTTTAAAGACTGATATTCTTTCCAAAATGTTGACATAAGCCAGCTGGGCAGTTACGGATTTTTTAAAGCCCACGTTACCAAGTTTTAAAAAATCTAGATTTCTCTTAAAACAGAATTTGTAAACCACTTGACACTAGTTTATTAACTCACTTCCAAACTGAGGACAATTTAACAAAAGATCAGAAAGTATATAGTAAATAAAAAGGCCAAGCCACAAAGACAACTATCAAAAATATAAGAAAATCTAGTCAGTGAAAGTTGGAGTTGTCAAGGAACTGTGAGCAAGGAGACGGATACTGCTCCATGTATTATGCCTTCTTTTTCCTACCTCTTCACCTCTCTTTCAGCCTGGGTTCCTTCAAATCAGCATAAAATCTCATCTAAGACTCTCCCATTAACCACCCAAATATGGTCCCTAGATTCTGAGTTTTCTGCATCAGATGCTGTTTTCATTCACTGATGCCCACTGCCTACAGAATTCAAACTTAACTCCTTAGCATAGTATACCTGATCCTCTAGGATCCTGGCCCTGTTTGCCACTCCACACCTCTACATCACACTACATAGAGTGTGATGCTCACATTCTATACAACTGCTTCCTGTACTCCGTGTGCCTTCATGCCTTTGGCCACAATGTCCTTCCACATCCTCCCTCACTGACCTCACCTAGCTATACTACTCCACCTTAAAATTTGGTAAAGTATTGCTTCCTTACGGAAGCTTTTCTAGGTCTCCACAACCACCTTAGGTATATGCCTCTTGTAGAATTTCTCACATGTATGGCAAACCATTGATTTCAGTGCCTGTATTCCCCGAAGAGCTTTTGGAGGAAAAGAAACATTTTGCATTATTCTGTGTATCTCCAGGACCTATCAAGTTGCCTGGATTTTACATGGTGCTAATATATGGTTACTGAATAGATACATAAATAAATAAAATTGCTAGTCACAGAAAAAAAAAACTAAGAATACTATCCTAACTAGAAACATATGAATCTACACATTATTTCAACTTGCTATGCAAATCCCAAGACTAATACATTAAGGCCAATCTTGATGAAGAAAGTCAAAATTAATGAAAAGAAAACCTTAGAAAGGGCTGGTACTCAGTTTTACTGTCTACACAGACGTGACAATCATACAGCTTAAGCCTAGACCTAGAGTAGGCACACTTCAATTCAGAGGTAACACATGTCAACATTCAGTCAGCTTCTTCCCAAGAATCAGAAATCAGGAAGTTCAGCAGTGTTTACGCGGAAATGTGTTTGTTTGTTATGTTTTTCCCATCTGAGTCCCGGATGGACTCAAAGGCTATGAGGTGAAACGTAGGCTGGTCAAGAAGCCCTGCAGGGCTTCCCTGGTGGCGCAGTGGTTGAGAGTCCGCCTGCCGATGCAGGGGACACGGGTTCGTGCCCCGGTCCGGGAAGATCCCACATGCCGCGGAGCGGCTGGGCCCGTGAGCCATGGCCGCTGAGCCTGCGCGTCCGGAGCCTGTGCTCCGCAACGGGAGAGGCCACAACAGTGAGAGGCCCACGTACAGAAAAAAAAAGAAGCCCTGCAGTTTTGGGAGGAGCAGCTTCAGCAGCAGAAACATGAGGCTGAAATTCAACTACTGCTTATAAGCCATTTTCCAACATTTCTTCAGAAGTTCTCACAGCTCATGCATTGATGGAAAATAAGGCTTTTCACGGTTTCCCTTTCATAGATTGATCAAACGTACATACAGAGACCACCCGGGTGGATCCAAGGGCTCCTCAGTGCTACAATGGTACAGAGTCTTCTGGAGGACCCCTGTTTTATTTTGGACACAAGGATCCTGGACATAAGGAAACCTGAAAGCAATGAGAGTGGTCACAATCCACTGGACAAGGGAGAGAAGCACTCCGTGCTTCAGTGGCTGCTGCTTCCTCCAGTCCTTGGAAACGTCCCTCCCTGTGGAGCTGGAGGATGGATTTGAAGGTCTGGGGTAACTGAACCTCCCCAAGGCCGCCTTCAGCCCTCACACGCTGACGGAGATCTTCTCACTCAGACTGACTACCCTACACGCAGTGCCATAGGTCTCTCTGAGTTGCGAGTTAGGAAAACGTTCATGGCACCTGGTTTTAACATGTGCCTCTGCCCCATCCTAGACAAGGCACAATTTCTATATGAAATACGGGTAGTAGAGGTGGAGATAAGAGCATGTTTTTTCTCCCCAGCTCTCTACTACTCAATAGCCTTCTACGTTCCTGTCACTTCGCTGGTTCTGCTCCGCATTCCTGAGACTTGCTTTCACCTCGTTTCTGGGTGGCACTGCTCTCTGCTTTGTAGCTGCTGTTGCAGTCAGAAGAACAATTTCAATGAGAGCTGACAGGATCAGGCCCCTGTGGTGTCTCTAAAATTTCAAGTTCAGTTTCTGTGAAAAATGCTTACAATGCCATAATTCAAACAGAATTAAGAGGAGTAAATAGTCTGAAATTTGTAGCTCAAAATGTGCACATAGTGAGGGAAGACCACCTACTCACAATCGGATGGCCCGGGAGCACGGGGGGAGGGTGGCATCACGGAGAGCCACCCAGCACACAGAAGGCCCTCAGAAACAATCACATGCGCTCAAAGGCTTGAAGATACTTGAATAACAAAAAGGGGACCTAAGTTTCCCACCCCTCCTGCCATGAAATATAAGGAACCTGCAATGGAAAGACACAAATAAAAATGACTGCTTTTATGTGTGAAAAAAAAAAAGGGTGGGGGGGAGAAGATAAGTTTCGGACAAAAGTCTAAATCGAAATGTATGGGGTAAGTTAATGATGTTCACTTTTGTCGGGGTTGGAGAGGAGAAAGGGCCAAAGTTACGTTAAGCAGCAAATGTAGCAAATTAAAATAAACTTCAGAGAATTAGGTATTTAACTGCATCTAGGTATTTAGATATTTTAAATATTACTCTAAATTGTATGTTTGTTTCATTATATTTGTGTTAATAATGTTTACGCTTGGCTCCTTTTAAATGAGATCTTTTGCTACTTAAAAAAATAGACATAATTGAGTGGCGAAATGTTCTTCTCTCTTTATTCATACTGAAGGATCGTGAAGACATGAGTTTTACCCAAAAGAGACAAGAAAAAGGAATATACAAATAGAAGATAGAGGGAAACGATAAAAATACATATTAATCTTGCTTTACACCAAACATGTTTCTTATAACCCCCGTGTACTGTTATTTATTTTTTTTTAATGTTTTTTGAAGAGGCAACTATTGAAAAGGATAATTTGGGTTTATATTATTCTCTTAAGGAGACAAGAGCAGTGAATTTGTCTGATTTGTAAATCCTGAGGGTATTCAGATTACTTTTTAAATAATAATGTATTTACACCCCTTCTTTTGCCAAAACAGATTTGAGTTAACTACTGAGGTACAATGTTTTGCACACAAAAAATTATCGAGAGAGAGAGAGAGAGAGAGAGAGAGAGAGAGAGAGAGAGAAAACCCTCTGGAGCCTCTTCTCGGCTGACTTTCAGTCACAATTTGTCCTCTGTAAGGAAAGGGAAAACTGCATGAAATCCTAAGCCCACTCATTACTGTATTTCTCAGGTTAAAAATGAGAAGAATTTAAAACACCTGGGAAATAGGAAGTTTCTGGTTTACTGAGAGGCTTCGGAGTTACCTATCCCAAGTCAGTTCAGGGTTGTGTATTAATCATCTTTGACATAAAGACATAAAGTACAAGTTATTTGACTTGTTCTTAACCTGACAGCTGCTCATCTAATCCTTGTGCTCTTTTATCATTTTCTAATCAAAGACTTATTCTTCTGAATAGACAGTAAATTACACACTGGTAATACTTTTCCAGTGAATGCAAGACTACCTCTTTGGTCTGGGATAGTAGAGAAGCAGTAGTTATACAAGTTGTGTGGGAAGTCAGTTGTGCATGTGTGTGTATTTAATGTGCAAAGCTGAGTTTGTTTTAAAGTAAGTGATTGTGTGGTTCATATCTTCTGTGGGTGGATATAATGATCTAAGGAGGGTTTTACTAATGTAAAGTGTGATATGAATAAGTATTAACAGTAATAATGAAACCAGTTTGAAATTTACATTCAAAAATAGTGGTTTATTTGGCACCAGAGAATATAATCTACCAAGGTTTCATTTATAAGAACTATGTACCAATGCCTTTTTTCAGTTTTTCTATATTACGTTACCAGGGCTTGGTTGTAGAATTTCTAGTTGAAACTAACATAGGGGGTTTTTAATTGAAGAGATGCTTTTATTACTGCTATTTCTTGTGAGGGTAGATACCAGCCTGGCCTTCTGTTACACTAAGAAAGCCGCTGTGTGTCATGTGCAGAGCAATTAAAAATGGATTTGACTCTTGTTTTTCTCTTTCTTCCTTTTTCTAAATCTTTATCTGTGCAAAGACTCTTGAACCCCTTGAAAGAATTCTAGAAAACATGCTAGAGTGGGTAGATCAGTGGGTACCTGGAGACTGCCGACAGATCCGTGAGGCGTTACACTGTCATACAATAAGGTAGCAAGAAAAACAGCTCCTGAAGACCAATCACTATACCTTTTAAATTTCCTATTTATTTCCCCATATTCCAATGGCAATTATTTCCTTCTCCCTTTCTTTCCAAAAATGATCTAAGAGACTATATTTCTGAAGGAGAACCACTTTGAGACAACTGTACTGGATAGTTACTTTAAGCTTTGATAAACATTTCTTGGGAGTCTGTTTTCCCAATGTCTCTAAAACAAAAGTAGAAAATCTCTCAAACTTTTAAGTCTTAACTGTAAACTGTGATTAATTAGTTTCATTTCTAAATTTTTTGTAAATTCACCATTAACATAAAGAATATAAAAATAAAATGTTACTAAGAAGTGTATAATTTCATGTATTGGTATAAAACAGATCCATCTATTTAAAAGACTATAATTAACATGAATATTTAGTCTGAAGATTGGCTTTCGACCCAAGCAGATGATATGTACTAGGTTTTTAGCAAGTTTAAACAAATCAGAGAATAATGACAATAATAGCATTTGAGACTCACAGCCTAATTTTTATCTCCCTATACAGGTAAAACTAGTAGATATGCCATTGTTTTGTGGTGTCCAAAGAAACAAAATAAATTTTCACTTGTAAAAAGAAAAATAACTTAAAAATATGGTTTATTGATGGCTAAGGCTGTGACAATACACATATTTTGATCTAAGCAGCTAACATGACTATAAAATTTAACTCTATGAAATTTGGTTCCTGGATCGTTTTTTAAATTCACCTTTTCAAAACTTTGTGGCTCTTTATGTTACTAAGGAATGAAATACCCATTGTATTAGGTGAAAAGAGCAAGGTATTACTATTACCTAAGAAATGGAAGGGGGAGCAAATAAAAGTGTACATAAAATATACACATATGCATACACATGCACACACAATGAAAGGATATGCCAAAATTATATTTTTTAAAATGTTATCTTTAAGGAAAAAGAGGACATGTGGTGGAGTGAACAGGGAGAGACGCTAGCCTCATTTGAATAGTCTTTGTTTTCATTTTGACTTTGAAGCCCTGTATTTTACATAAATTTTTCTTAAAAAGCCCAGCTTTAAAAAGGTAAATCCCTAAAGATCTAAAGCAAAATTAAAATGATTTTATGTACTGAGTTGATGGCATAACCACACTGAAAGACACTATGTAAAGTAGCTTTAAAAGACAGTAATTTATCTATATATTCCCATTGGCATATACTCTAAAACAATAATAACAACAACAAAAAACAAAAATCTTAAACTGGTTTCAGTAATAATATTTTTGGAGGTATGATTGAAGAGATTAAATAAAAGCCATGTACTCATGAATTTAAAGTATAATTATGTCTAAGAATTCATCATATTTTTCTTCTTTAAGCAAAAAACTTTTCTTAACTCTTTCTACAGAAGAACCTAGAAATGACCAATCAGTAGCAATGAACATCCGTAGGAAATAGATTATGGTCTCATTACCGTTCCCCACAGGAAGGAGTCAAAGCTTATTGGAGAAATGGCTGCTTCCAGGTCTAGGTCAGGAAAGCTACAAGATTAACCTAGATTATCTTGTCATAGCAGATAGCACAGAAGTCATCGTAGACCATTAACAGCTTATCAAAAAGGCCCAGGAGGGCTTCCCTGGTGGCGCAGTGGTTGAGAGTCCGCCTGCCGATGCAGGGGACACGGGTTCGTGCCCCGGTCCGGGAAGATCCCACATGCCGCGGAGCGGCTGGGCCCGTGAGCCATGGCCGCTGAGCCTGTGCGTCCGGAGCCTGTGCCCCACAACGGGAGAGGCCACAGCAGTGAGAGGCCCGCGTACCGCAAAAAAAAAAAGGCTCAGGAACCAATTTGAGATGGTGCCCATGGGCCAGAAAAGAGTAGTTTGAACATCAGTAACTCTAATAGATTGACACAAATCAAATATATTTAAAATCATGAGTTTAACTTATAATCAAAAAAATCTCATCACATTTGGAGGATAACAGAAAACTAACTCATTATTATTGAAAACTAGCATATAAATGGAAAGAATCAAGCATTTATCCAGAAATTTTATACAAAAATGTACCTCAAGGTAGGCAAAGAGTCGATACAGGGAAATTATAACTATTCCAACTAATAAATGAAGTTGGAATGACAGAGTTAGAGAAGTACCATTTTAACCTCTTAACCTCTAATGACATACTGAAATTGATCTAGGCAATAATTATGACTGATTAAAAATAGAGGCAAGAAGACTTGTGATAGAAATTCACACCACCACCTATAAAATATTTTTGACAAAACAATTTGATCCAGCCTCCTTGTAACTTATCACTAAAGATGTCCCACCTCCTCCCCTTCCAATAAACTATGCTTCCTATTTTTCTTGCTTTTGTAATGTCCTGTCTCTTAAATCTGGGATGCCCCTGTGATTCACTTTAATTAACAGAATGTGGTAGAAATGACATTGTGTGACTTTCAAGTCTAGGTCAGAAGAAGCCTTGCATTTGAGACTTGGTCTCTTGGTACTCATTGGGGTAAGCCAGGCACCACATAAGAAGTCTATGTAAAAGTCCAACCCAGCTGTGTGGAAAAGCCACAGTGAGAGAGAGATGCAAGACCAGCCCCCAGCTATTCCAGCCTTCTCAGCCCAGGAGCCAGACATGTAGGTAAGAAAGTTTTCAGAAGACTCCAGCTTCAGCCACCAACTCACTGCAACGACAGGAGGGATCCCAGGTGAAAAACACCCAGCTAACCCCATCCATCCTCAAAACTCTGCGAGAGTCCATTGATGTTTTAAGGCACTAAGTTTGGGTGTTGTTTCTTTTTTCAGCAACAGATTAATGGGACAAGCCTAACATGTACAGGAAATACAGGGGAACTGTTAAACAAAACCATGAGGAAACAAGGGAAGGGATGGGAAACCTATTATAAAAAGAATGAATTGGTATATATAAACCTTAACTAGGATTTTGTTTGTTTTATGGGTTTATTTTTTAATCAGGAGCAAATTAAGGTAATGACACTATAGTTGACATGTGATCATGACCAGGTATTTGGCCTTAAGGAATTACTGTTAAACATTTTAAGTGTGGTTGTATTTTAAAGAAACTTCTTAACTTTAAAGATACAGACCAAAATATCCAAGGATGAAATATTTGTTATCTGGGGGCTGGAGGGTAGCAAATAGGAGTATAGATGAAATTAAGTCATGCGTTTATGTGTTGAAACTGGAAGTTCATTTTATTATTCTCATTACTTCTGCATATGTCTTAGTAAAAATGCATATACTTTGTTGAACTATCAATATTTGGCTATTTTTTGTTAAAGCATATAATGGACTTAAAACCTAATGCTAGCTGAAAGAAGCCATGATGTTATAATCTTTAAAGTTTTTTTTTTTTTAGCCAAGGAAAAAAATTACTTTCACATCCCCACATGTCCAAAATATTGATCTAGATATTTAACTTTGCTTCCCCTTCTCCTGGGAAATAGGGATCATGGTATCTCATTCCAGTGTATATGCTGAGTTTGATCAACTAAGACAATTTATGGGAAAAAAATGTTTTGAAAACCATACTCTGCTACACAAATGCAAAACATTATTCGAAGTAAGGATCATGTGTTTGGCCCAATATTTGGAATATATGCAGTGAACGCTCTCAAAACCTGAAAGCTAAGAACTCTGTCCTTAGTGCATTTAGCCCTAATACCAGGCACAGTGCTTAGAAAATGGAAATTCCATGAAGATTTTTTGGATGAAGGCATAAACTGGAGGAAAGAGGGCATGGAGATTTTGGATACACTTGCTTTTGCCTTTGATTCTGCATCTTTTTAACAAGGGTCAACTGAGCAACAAGAGTGTGAGAGGTAAGTGTCTTGCTGTGAACCTACCAGAACTATTTGTTCAAACACCATATACACTACATACCCTTCTACTGGTGAATTTCAGCACTGTTTTTAAGCTTTTATATGCAGAGTACAATGTGAATTACTATCTCATACACTACACCTGATCAAATCTACTTTTGTACGCTTTTGATTTTCTTAAAAAAAAAAAAACTAATTATAAGAGAATAAAAGCCTGGTATTTAATACATGCTGGTCAAGTGAGCAATAAACAATTGCAAACTTTCCTAGAGGCTATTTTGCCCTGTCTCATCATCAGGAAGCTAAAGCATATGTTGGATGTTAGCCTGGATGGACACAAATGTGTCCTATTTATTCAAGGTTTCCTTTGGAGCCACAATTTATAAGTTTTGTTTCTTAGGGGTACATGTCAAACTTCATTTAGCATTTGTTGGTATCCAGATACACTGAATAGCAAAAAGGCAGCATTCGGGGGTAAAATATATGCCTGCTATATGAGCAATAATGTCAGTTTCATTTATGTAACTCACAGAAAACAAGAGGAGAAATACAATGGAAAAGCTGACAGTAGGAAATCAAGATAAAAATTATTCACTTAATTTATAAGTGTAAAACTGCATGTGGACAGGGAAAATACTAAAACAAATAGGTTTTAAATCATGTCTAAGAAGCGGATAATTTTAGAGGAAGTTCTTTTAAAATGTGCTCTTTGACCCTTAAATTTCAAACATTATATACTTATGTGAAGCATGTTTGTATGCACAATATTTTCCTTTCTCCTGAGAATGTTTTGCAAATTTTCTGGAAGAATCTGCAAATTTTAAATATACAAGCGACATTTGTGGAACCAATGCTTCGCTTTAGAACATTTTTGTGAAAAGTTGAAGTCTGATGGTCGATACAATATGCATAAAATTGACCCAGATAAAACAATTAAAATTTAAATAATTTTATACTTATAAAGTTATTTTACATTTATTATTCATTTGAAGCTCAAAACACTTCATGAGCAAAACATTATAAGCCTAAATTCATAGATGTGTAATGTGACTCAATAAAGTTTGCAATCCTAAGTCATCTACTTCCATATTATTGACTGCTTCCACTACACTACGGTACTCTGGAAAGCAGTTTCCAAGTATGACTGTGATGCTTACAACTGTGAGACAAGTTATCATGCCACTTTCAACATATCTCTTCTAAGACTGAACTCAGGATGAGTTCAGCTTAGCTTAGTTCATTCACTTTCAATGCTCTATTTTACTCCATTATGAGAATATACTATAGGTTACTTATTCGTCTCTTGATAGATATTTGAATTATTTCTCTTTTTGAAGTTATTCCCAGTGCTGCAATAAACTTTTTGTACATATCTCCTGGTTGCCACACATAAGAGTTTCTCTGGGACACAGACTTAAAATGATGATAAATTACTAACCCAGTGGTTCAAAAAAGAAAAATCAAGTTGAGTATTACAGAAGTAGAGCAAATGTCAGCATATAACTCCAATATGGTTATTTATTTATAAATTACTTACCTGTACTATTGTCCTTATAGACGTTTAAACCATATGTAAAAACAGACATTTCTAAGGAATTTGCTAGAAACAGGTCTAAGGAAAAGTTCTAATATGTTCTTCCTACCCCCAGTGGATGGCCTTGTGCAACCCAGGAGGCTGCTCACACAACCACTTTAGAATCACCATAACAACCTCACAAGAACTGCATTAAGAAACACAGAGACGAACTTGCATAATGGTACTGCTGTTTTGTTTGTAAGTCCACACTATTCAGTTATGTATTCAATCTATTTCTGTTCTGAAGAAATTAATGTGTCTGTCCAAATTTAAAGTAGATAATACCCAATTGTAGTTCAACAACTGTGTTTGCGAATAATGTAAATGAGAATTAAAGGCACCATCTTTATATCTGACTTATGTTCCAAGAACTCAATGGAAAAACAAAAATGAAAACATAAGACTAAAAAAAAAAAAAAAATCACCTTTATGTTATTGGGTAATTGATTTTTTTTTTAAGCTTTCAAAGTAGATAAAATCAACACCTTAAAAGACTTGTCTTTAACCCAGGCTTTCTTTTATTGACGTATATGGTTGCGGGTGCATGCCTAGAGGAATAATAGTTTGTTCCTAACAAAAGAGTCTGGATTCCACAATATGCCTTTTGCCAGAGGCCTCATTCCCCAAAGCTCACAGCTAACTGCATCTCCTGCTGTACCTGTAACAATTTAATTGTATAAGTCAGCCTAGTCAAGCATCTCCGGCTCATGACTGGGAGACATGAAATTCATTGTCATTATTGTCCCTGTCATTTTGGATCATTATATCCTGCTGCAGAATTTTCCTCACTTCAGTGCATTTTTACCTCCAGGAGCCAGGGATTATAGCTGAGGTTGGGGGGGGGTGGGGGCAGGACCATGAGCTGCATTTACCTCAGGGGAGCCAGAGATTAAATTGGCTTTGCTCTCTCACGAGCTGAATTCATCTATTTGTATGCTGTGAGTTTTAGGTTGGAATAAACATGAATATTCTAGTGAAACCTGGGCTTTAATTCCCCCTTTGAAACATGGCTGTAACCAACTTCTATTTACACTAGGAAAGCCAATGTAATTTCTCGTAGGTTGCTATTTTCATATGTGCATAAGGAATACTTAAGGGCATCATCGGGTACGAAATAACAGACATCTCTCTCTGTCACCGCCTGGACTCTCAGAAGGAAGAATTTAAAGCTGTAATTTTGTTCTCCAGTTTCATCTTACAGAAGCTTAATGGGGGTATCTAATGGTTTTAAATATTTAATGATTTTTAATTATGTCTCATTTTCTGTGCACTGGATTGGATGACTGAAGTCCAACTAGAATGGCACCAAAGATCTTCTTTGGGAGCAGGGAGATTGAAGTAAAGTTGACGGAGGAAGCCCAAGTAAGTTTCTGAGGAAACTGGCTCGCCCTCCACAGCTGGCTCACATAACCTCACAGCCTGCCAAGTCACCCGAGCCTGTCGTGCCTTAAATACTTTTTGCTGACGTGGGAGAGTTGCACCAGTCACAACACTCTCTACGTGGAGACCCCCTGATCAGTGGTAATGGCCACGGACAGGGTCCAGCTGGTGGATCTCTGGTAGGATATGGAAAGGAGCAGAGAGGAAATACTAGGACACGTCTCAGGCAGAAAACCAGTGAGGCGACTATATTGCTTTCTCTAACAGAATATAAGAAGAAAAAATAACCTAGTGTGTCACTTCCTATCCCAACTTTCACTTCAAATGGATCTTACTGAGAAATTTGACATTTACTTTGTCTATACTGAAAAAAATGGTAGTTATTCCTCCACATATGTGAGTTTGTTTCTCAGAGTTTAACAAAATATGGCAATGGATCGTACCTATGCCAAGCACAGAAGTGCCACTATAATTACTACATTTAGAAGTATGTGGTCAAAGACATAAACTTCTAGTTATAAGATAAATAAGTCCTGGGGATGTAATGTACAGTATAGTGACTATAGCTAATAATACTGTATGGTATATTGGAAAGTTGCTAAGAAATCTTAAAACCCCTCATCATATGGAAAAAAAAGTTTGTAATGATGTATGGTGATAGATGTTAACTAGACTTACTGTGGTGATCATTTGGCAATATACACAAATATTGAATCACTATGTTGTATACCCGAAACCAACATAATGTTATATGTAAATTATCCCTCAATAAAAAAAAAAGATAAAAAGTAAAAAAAAATGTATGTGGAATTTATCTTATTCCCTTTGTGGACTTCTGTGGAGGAAAAGACTTTGCCTTAATCCTATGCAATGATCATCACTATTTTTTTTAGCATAAACTGTTTGCATGAATAATTAAGAAAAATTTTTTGACCTTTGTACATTTTGTACTTCAGAGGGAATATCTTACAGACCTAACATCTCAGTTTTGAAAGAATCTTAAAGATGGACTCAGTCACTGGTCCCTCCATGTTAATGGTGATGTTTAGTAGTCTGTCTGACTATATTTTCACACCATTATTTTTTCATTTTTCACTGGTACTGAAGTAACTGTGTGATGGATAACTAATCAGAGTTGTTAATTGGCAAAATTTCTTGTAGATTTTAAAAGTTCATTTAGTTACTTGTGCCACTTTTTCATTATGATCAAGATTCTCCCAAGGTGGGAATTATAAAAATTATTATTTCTGTTCACTTTTAAATGGTTAAATTTATGTTATGTAAATTTCACCTCAATAAATTATTTTTTTAAGTTAAAAAAAGTTATTTTGTGTAGCCCAAATGCATTTTGAAATCATTTGGGAGACTGTTACTACATTCTCATAATGATTATTTAAGAAGAAGAGTATTTGT
Source organism: Orcinus orca (assembly GCF_937001465.1). NCBI lineage: Eukaryota > Metazoa > Chordata > Mammalia > Artiodactyla > Delphinidae > Orcinus > Orcinus orca. The sequence goes on along the minus strand of NC_064565.1, from coordinate 46,125,300 downwards.
TGCTGTTGTTGTTGTCAAGAAATGTTTATCTTATAAATTACAATGTTTAGACTTCAATTGCAATGGTATATGCTTAGGAAGTATATTTTCCTCTCTGAAATACTTTGGTAGCAGGATAATAATGTTATTTTTCTGGTTGAAGGGTGAGCCATCCCTTCCTTTCTCTGAGCACACATTTATTACATTTAATTCCTTTACTATATGTTCCTTTCTACCTTATTTCTATATTGGTATTTAATTTGTTCATCACACCATTAGCTTTAACAAGAGTTGCCCTATCTGTGAATACAGCTGTGAAACCATAGAACTACACTGTTTCACATTGTTGTTTTGTCTTGCCTCAGGCATGACGTAGTTGGACCTGCATCATTTCAGAACAAGATTTAAAAAGAAATTATTTCCAGTGACTAGAATTATTTTTACTTTTTCAAGACTTGGGCTTCACAATCAATTTTCAAATATCAAACTGAAATTATTTTAAATAATAATTTTTAACTTTTCAATAGCTAAACTCCTAATTTTGCAACCTGTAACAAGCTATGAAAGCCAATTCTAGATAAAAGAAATTCTTCTTCCTCTTGATTCTAATAGGATAGTGTTTCTCCTGCAGTATATGACACAGATTTCCCTTGGTTTCTCCATGTAGAATTGTTAAGAATCTATAATTCATAACAATATCAAACCAACATAACACAGATGGCACAAATTCAGATATGACAGCCACTAATATTCCTCTCAAGGAGGTTCAGATATGCACAAGCTAAAAAAATAAAAGTAACAAATAAAAGTAGTTCGTGTTCAATATATCACATGGTAGAGAAAATGGCCAAGTTCTTGAGAGAGCTTGCAAGGGAGGGATTGAAACTAAGAGGCAAAGGGCACAAACACTTTCAGGTCAGGATGGGCAGGGGGCCATTTGCAGAATGCCTTTTTATTCCTCCTGGATCAAAAACCTCTTTAATATAGTCACCCAACAAACTACAGTGGATTAACATTAAGGGTCTGAAGCAGAGAAAGAATATTCACAGTTAAGATTGTCCCTTAACATGTAGGCTCAGTCAGGGGCACCAAAAAAGTAGTTAAGTGCCCCCCACCCCGTGGTGTTTAGATGCTGGAAGGCACTGTAAACTGTGAATTTTCTAGCTTTTAATGTTTGTCTAAGACCCTTAACATTTTTCTAATATTGTTGCTCCTAACACATCTTCTTGGGTTTATCCCCGTTGCCCCATCTGCACGTACACATTTTGCATTCATATATGAAAGCCTGAAAGACAGCTAAATTGATTCAGAAACCTAACACTGAGAAGAAGAAAAAAAGGTAGGGGTAGCCTTAAGGATATCCCATGTTATGAAGTATAAATATCAAAGTCTCCTGGAAAAACAAAACAACAAAAACACTTCTTCATGTTAAGAGTTTAGATAGCTAACACTAAATACAAAAGATCACATAGTAGGGGTAAAAAAACCTCACTGACCCTATAGGGCCTTTGTGCCACAAAATTTCTAAGACTTTTTGAACATGTATAATTATCTGTGTCCAGCTATTTCTTTATAAATAGACATCCTTGGACTACTTTTAAAATCCATTCACCCTTTAAAACTATAGTAAAACTTCACAAATGGCTTTTCCTGTGTTGTTTTGTATTGTATTGTGGTCCATCTGGAGATATATTAAGTGGTTAGTTCCTTCAAATAAAAGTGTACAAAATTGTATTGTCCACACACACACACAAACACAAAGAATGAACACTGAACACGTGGCCAATGGGTACTAGATAATGTCACTGTTAGAAAACATCTAACAACAATAAAATAAGCATTAAAACCTGAGGGACTGGTTTAACAGATGCAATGTTCATCTACCTTCTCACATAAATTATATGTTCAAGAATTGTGCCCTGTGCGAAATACAAACATGTCAATTTCAGCCCAGGGGGCATTTTTCTCCAGGTTTATAACCCCTTGAAAATAGAGGTTTCATCTAGAAAACCTAACAGATCCTCAGCTGCTTTCAACATTATAATATATTCATAAGGCAAGTGTTCACTGGCAAACGTAACAAATTAAATGGGATGAAGGTGGTGACCAAATACATAATGATGGAAAATGAACCAAACCAACCATGAGATACAAAGTCGAAATCAAAGAAGAAAAGGAATATGCAAAAACAAGCAATATTAAAAGCAAAACACTATGTGGAGTGTGCACATGTATGTTTGTGTGTTGTGTAAGATTAACATTAATTAGGATGCAAAACTGTCTCGTTAAGAATATGCTGTAAGGGTCACGAGTGGGAGAAAAGTATCTTGTCAAAAAAAAAAAAAAATCACATACCATCATAGTAGACAATTGCTCCTACCAGTTTATCCTTCTGGAGCATTGGGAAATGCTCAAGGGCTCTTGATTTGCTGAGGACGTAACTGCTTTTCAGGCAATTACTTCCAGCAACCAGATCATACAGCTTGATTCCCACCCAGTAGTAAGGTAACTGCCACCACCTACAGCATAAATAGGGGAAAAGGTTTCTTTAGAAACAGAGTATAACATTATAGAATGTCACTTTAAGATACAAGACGCTTTTTATTAAGAAAAGCAAAGTATACCTAGAAGTGTACTGCAAAAGAAACAAAAGAAGGGCCTGCCTGTTCTGACACCAGCCCAGCTGAATTATAAAAGTAAATGGATCATCTCTAAGGCAGTGGTTCTGGACCTGACTGCATATTAGATTTTCTGGGGAGCATCAAAAATAAATATAGATGCCTGGGCCTCGTGCTTCTAGGGATCAATTTAACTAGACTAGGGCAAAGATCAGAGTGACTCTAATGTACACCCAGGGTAGAGAATCATTGGCTTAAGATATCCTAAGAAATCTATGATAAAATATAGACAAAAATTATAAAATCTGCTTCCAGGCCCCACAAGACTTATGCAGCTAGCAGAGTTACATAATTCTGTATTTCCTACCACCTGTATTCCATCTTAAGTCAACTTGATGGATAGCTCTAACAACATTTAGAAAATTGGGTTTAATAACTTGATTATTTGACACCTCCAAACCAAATTTCAGTTTTGGTTAACTTGGAAATTTAAAATGACACAAAACGGCTTAGGGTTTGGAGTTGATATATGTCAGTTCAGATTTTGCAGCAGGATTCTTTCTGGCTCTGCATTTTAGTCTGCAAATGACCCTCTTATGTTCCCCAGTGCAAATGTAGTTGCTCCTGTATATACTCTCAGAAACTGGAGTAAAAAACTACTAATTATAGTGCAGAACACAACCTCCTTTGCCTTCAAGAGCTAGCCCTTAGAGGTGGGTCAGCAGAGACTAATATAGGAAAAGTCACACTTTTTAAAATGCAACAAAGGAAAATATTTTAAAAGGATGAAAGATTAGGACTAATTAAAACTACATTAAGAAATACACATTGAGGAACTATTTTCATTGAAACTTTGTTCTATTGACCTCAGATAAGCAAAGAGTATACAGATGATACCAAAAGGCTTACTTGTAAATTGGGAGCATTATAGGCAACGGAGCTGATAAATGGGGAGCAATTTCTAGTAGGTTGGCACGCTCATGAAGGGCTTCTTTTACCATCCTGTACTGAAAAGCAAAACAGAGAAAATTAGTTTGGCAATAACAGATCATAATATTTTCAAATGGCAAATAGACACCCTGCCAACTGATTGATACACAGAAACCTCTCTACCTCTGAGCAAGGATAGCTCCCTCCTAATCAAATTTCTAATAATACATCATGCTGTCAACCTGAAAGATTTTTTAGAAACCTTAAACTGTATTTGCATAGGAGAAAAACATGCTGTCAGAGTTCCCAGGTGTAAGATATTTTCCTGACTTGAGTTACAAGATTATTGTAACAATTTATCTTGCATTCTCTGTATTGTCCCTTTTCTCAGTCCCCCATTATATTTTCTCATGTAAGAGATAACAGATTGTTCAGATTCATGTTAAACGTTTCCTTCTTGCCTCCACTAGCCCGAGCAGAGATGATACTTAAGAGTTGCACAGTATTTTACAGACTATCATTAAAAAGCTTTTGTCTTTAGTCCTCATTACATCTCTCTGAAGGCCCAGCATTACTATCATAATACTAATTTTACAAAGAAAAAAACCGAGGCTCATAGAAATTAAATAAATAAGCTGAAACACATCACAAGTCATCTGATTCTAAACCCTATGCTCTTTTCTTCACATCCATCATGATGCTAAACAGACACATAAGAAAAGGGGACAGATTCAAAACTGACAATGTCAAGTAAGTGCTGCTGTGTTTTTCATGTACGAAAAGCAGATAGGGAGTTCGGTTGATTTTTTTTTTTTTTTTTTTAACTCCTCTGGGAAATGTCATCTTCCACACTGCCTTGGCAGTTTTCAAATGGTGGCAGACTGGACACAACAGAGTGTGACATAAAAAAAAGCATGACTCAGATCATCTTCTCCTTAAGAATATGTCAGTGACAATATGCAGTATGATTGCATCTGCAGTTAAGAGGATCAGTTTAATATTCCTCATGTATTACAACACAGTTCCCTTGAAACTGCTTGGGAAGTAGCAATTTGGTGGCCATTGGCGGGGAAAACAACAAAACAAAACAATCACAATTGTTAAAAGTAACACATCCAGGGCTTCCCTGGTGGCGCAGTGGTTGGGAGTCCGCCTGCCGATGCAGGGGACACGGGTTCGTGCCCTGGTCCGGGAAGATCCCCCATGCCGCGGAGCGGCTGGGCCCGTGAGCCATGGCCGCTGAGCCTGCGCGTCCGGAGCTTGAGCTCCGCAACAGGAGAGGCCGTGGCAGTAGGAGGCCCGCGTACCGAGAATAAAAAGTAACACATCCGAAAGTGATTTTGTAAATCTGCTACTTTGACATGCCTGTGTAGAAAAAACCCCTGATTACCCATAAACATAATGCTACAGGAAAAAAAATGGCACACCTCTCCTGAAAGACACTCCAGCAGAATACACTAAATAGGTATTTCCAATAGGAAGGAATGTTAAAAGCCATAAAAAAAAAAAAACTGATTTAATTGGGTAGAAAAAAGCACAGTCGCAATTTTTGTTCAACAACTAGCATACACAATTACCTGCTCAATATCCAACTTCATGATAGCCTTCTGAAGATATCTCACACCACCATGGATCAATTTAGTGCTTCTGCTGCTGGTCCCTGATGAGAAATCATCTCTTTCTACAAGGGCTGTTTTTAGTCCTGTGTAACCAGAAAACCAAATTAACTTCTTAAATTACACAATTTGTATGTAATTCATTAAAGGCACTTCTCCAGGGTAGAGACAGTCACAAGAAAAATTACTCTGAACATGGATAAATTTGTATTCCAAGTGCAGTACGCTGTCTATATTATAATGAAGAGATTTTAGTCTCTTCCTGGGGGAAAAGTCAAACCAGAACTAGAAGCATATTAAACTGTGAATGAATCACAGCTAGAAAATATTACAGTGCAATTTCAGGGCAGTAACATACACTGGTGTGTTTCGAGGGTCGAAGGGGAGTCTGGCACCCATCTTTAACCATGTATAGTTAACTCAGTATTGTTACCGATGCCTTCTGGAACTCACATTCATCCCTCACTACGAGAGTCCAGACATGTGCCAGCCTCTCAACTCCAGTCAACTCTGATGCAGCGACTGTGAATCGAGACTAGCCCTCTATGTGCCGGTTCCTATTTCTGGAGTGGTGTGAAAGTGGGTATAAAATGGGAAAAGAGATCAAAGATATCGAAACAGAAGAAGAAAGAAGAGAATAACCTCTGATGCTGAGGAGTTTACAGTCTAACTGAAGACACGCAAGCACAATATTGTAGAACTACAAAGAAAAACACAAGCCAGGACAAATGAACCCAGTACAGAGTATCCGTGAGTAAAGAAAAGACAATATTCTTGGTAAAGGTGAGGCTGGACAAAGACAAGTCAGTTCTAAAAATCATCCCTCCCAACCTGGCTTTCTTTGAGGGTTGCAATAAATCTCTTGGGAATGAAATCAGTTTTGTTTTGTTTTCTTGCAGAGACACCCCTGCCTCTTCAGGACTGGGAGGACCAACATTACTACAAGTTCCATACACTAGTTAGATATGAAATCCAAAATTTCAAAAGACCCGAAGTATACATCAGCACCAAGCCAGAAGAAATTTTCATGGCCTGCCATACTCTTGGGGGATGAGAGAATGTCATAGAATCCAATTACAATGAGAATATGTAACTGGAGCAGTTTGGGCTCACAAAGCTCATATAAGAGAACTTGTGCATGTATTCAATTCAGAGCCATTTATTACATTTAATACCAAAGGGTCGTTTTTATAACTTCTAACAGTTTAAATATCGTACCCAAATGTCATCATAAAATCAGGGCAATTCCCTTGACTCAAAAGGACAAAATATTTGGAAACTGTGGAGAGAAAAGTAGAGAACTTTGATTCAAGGGCAAAAACTGCTAATGCTCTAATGAACTAGCAAAATAACACAGAAATTACAGATATCATAGACCCAGGTCACTCTTTTTAAGCATTTATGCCAGAAAAAGATGTGTAAAATTCTCAACTATGAAAACTCTAGCAATGCTTAGTAAATTTAGTACAGGATGTATTAAACACACAGAAAAATACATCATATTAGTGCATATTTTTTGAGAGCCTAAGTGCCAGGTAAAGTGCTGGTGTTAGAAATGAAATAGACATAGACCAAGCTGTCAAGCAGCTCCCAACCCAGAGAGGCAAGTGAACAAAATGAAGCACAGTTTCATAGGTGCTGCATTTGAAAATGCAGAGGACTCTTTATCCTAAAGTGAGTCAAAAATTAAATTCAGGATATAAACCCCAAATTGCTTAGTCGAGATTACATTTGCAATCTCTCTTACAACGCACTGTCTTGGTGAGCTCTATCACCTTTTCTTAGTAAGTCCGACACAGAGAGTTCTTCTTCCAGTACTAAAATATACCATTTTTCTTCAGTTGAAGATCAGATGAGGAAGTTGACTTTCAAATGGCATTTAAGAGCTGAATTATTTAGAACACACCTCTCTTCCAGTCTTGGAATCAGTCATGGCATTAAGATGCCCACACCATTCGAGGCAGGGACATAAAACTGAGAGGGGATAAGCAGCTTTCCCATCCAGCCTATGGCTCCTACCTGCCCAAAGGTACCCACAGCCTGTGGGAGAAGATGCCTTAGTGCCCAGTTAGCCCCACCTCCTAGTATGTAATCCCCTACCCTGGAGTGTGGGCTTAGCTAGTGCCTTGCTTCTAACTAACAGAATACAGCCACGATGGTGGCAGGCCACGTCCATGGTTAGGTTACAAGAGACTGCGACTTCCTCCTGGATAAAGCAACCTGTCTTGTTCTGAGTCAAGGAACCAACAGAGCCCCTGGTCAACAGGTCACAAGGAACTGAGGCCTCAGTCCAGTAACTTGTGAGGATCTGAATCCTGCCAACCTCCATATGAGTTGCTAGGAAGCACTGCAGCTTGTGAGAGACTGTGACACAATTCCCTGTGTGAACAACAACTACAGCCAAGGTAGTTATTTTAATTGTATCTGGGATGGGGTCTTGGAGAAAGGCTGAGTCAACAGAGGAGGATGTGTTCAGATGGGTAGAGGGCAGGAGCAAGGGAATTATCACTGGCAAAGATCAGCTTAAGCAAGAGAAGGCAAATGACTGAAATGGCCCAGCTTATTTAGGGTCTGCTTGTCACTCAGGGGCTGGAGTGCGGGGAGACCTTCTAGGGGAACCACACAGCGTGAGGGGGGCGATAGAGAGTCTAGCCTCAGAAGGCAGAAGACGGTAATTGGAGAGTGATATGAAGAGAGAATTTTATGGGTGTGTGTTATCAGGATGGGTTTTTTTTTCTTTCCCAAACTGACACAGTGTGAGGCAGGCAACTACTCTAGGAATTAGCAAGCCATCTCAGGAGGATATTTCAGGATATTTAAGTGAGAGCTAACACTTTAAAGCCTCAAAACTGCTTTTGCAAGAATTGGACATTTAAAAAAGTTATTCACATGTACTTATGTGAAAAACCTTAGTGAATACCAACAAAAGTTAAAATGGGCTTCTCTGTCAAACCAGGCTGTTTCTTCTTGTCCCATTATTTCCAGTGTCATATCGTCAAGCTACCCACCAGAACTTCTGAAGGGAAGTGATACTGCTCCTTCCAGAGCAAAATAAAAAATAAAAATTTAGTCTCTAAATGTATAGCTAAATTGATATATTAAAGTACCATGTAACCTAAAAGTATTACCAAAAGTTTTTGAAACCTTAAAAAGAAAACATTTTAAAAATTTCAACTGCTTTTATGCTAAACGTTCTGGATTTCTCGTTTTTGTTGGATGAGAATAATAGAATGAGGAAGGAGGAAAGTACTGCAAAATCAAGACATTATTAGAAGTTACAACCGCTTTTGCCTTAACTGATTAACCGACTACAGCAAAGACAATGAAATTGTTTAAAGTCTTATAATGATCTTGCATGATTCCGTTACCTAAGATGTTCCTTCCTGTTTCACCTCTCAAAAATCCAAACTTTTTTTCCACCTCCAGTCTGAAAATAAGAGTTTAGTTTGTTTTGTTTTGTTTCAGTATAAAGCAAGGAAGTGAAGAGAGAGCACTGTTTTATCTTCTCAAAGAGAATGAAGAGTACTTTTTAAAAATTTTTATTGGAGTATAGCTGATTTACAATGTTGTGTTAGTTTCAGGTGTACAGCAAAGTAAATCAGTTATAGATATACATATATCCACTCTTTTTTAGATTCTTTTCCATAGAGTACTCTGCACTCCTTACAGAGTATTGAGTAGAGTTCTCTGTGCTATATAGTAGTAGGTCCTTATTAGTTATCTATTTTATATATAGTAGTGTGTATATGTCAATCTCAGTGTCCCAATTTATCCCTCCCCCATCCCTTTCCCGCCTGGTAACCATAAGATTGTTTTCTACATCTGTGACTCTCTTTCTGTTTTGTAAATAAGTTTATTTTTACCATTTTTTTTAAGATTCCACATATAGGCAATATCATATGATATTTGTCTTTGAACAGTATTTTTAAGTGACATTCAATGCTAACATTTTGCATCTTAGGTAAAATAATTAAATTTGAAGGAGACCGAAAATAATGCATCCAGGCTTCCAGCAACTGTGCCTAGCTGGATGTGAGGCACTGGGGAAGATCTTTCCTCAGAGTGGAAAGAATGACCTCCCCACATGCCCACCAGTGAAGGGCTGGCCTCTGTACGTGTATGATAATTCACTAAACTTGTTCAAGATTTTATAAGGAATAGCTTTTGCTTGTTTCTTTTCTTTTCAGAAGTTACTTTTTATGGAAAGCAATATGTTCTATCACTGCTGAGATGAACCAGAACATTTGGGAGTGGTATGATTATTTGATTTTTTGTTTTTATAATTGATTGCTTTTAGTAGTTACTCTCATGAATTTCACTGCAGTGGTAAAGTATTAATATTTGGAGTGAGATTACTCTGAAATTCTTTGGTGGAAGAACAAGATTAGTTATAGCAGAAGAAGAGAGTCAACTTGAAATCTACCTTTCAGTCATACTCAGCCCATCTCTGAAGTTAAAGTTGTACCTTTTGGGTGGGGTCAGGGATGTGAATGAAATACAGCTCTTCACAGACTTGCCTTTTCTGCCCTGAGCGGGAATGTCTAGCTGCCAGGCACTTCCAACTAAACCAATTCATGGATCAAGACAGTTGGATGAATACAGAGGGATAATTACTATCTAAGGGGAGGAATGGTACGACATTTAACTTTTACAACATGAAATAGAACAGAAGCATAGTTTAATACCTTTTACTGATTATCTTATGCATGCAAACACACTCAATATAATAAATGCAGAGAAGTAAAGAGAACAAAATAAAACCCTCCTGTAACCACACTACTCAGAGATAACCACAGTTGACATTCGGGTGTTTAAATGTTCACATTTTCTGTGCATGTATGTAATCACATACGCACATTTTTACCAAAATAGGATCATATGATACATTCCATTTTTTTCATTTAACATTATTTATTGTAAACATCTCTCCAATGTCAATACATATTTTTCTATAATTTCACTTTTAATGTGTGCACAGTAATACATTAAATATTTACAATGATTTATTTATTCAATTCCCTGTTTTTGAACATTTGGGTTATTTCCTACCTTCGCTATCACAGTACTGCAAGATTGTATTTTTATTTAAACTCTCTGCATCTTTATTTCATTATAATAAATTTTCAGATATGGCATTATTTAACTATTTTTAAATAGAAAGGGCAGAGTAATAGCTATGAAATAACTACCAGAGGCACCCAGGTAATAACACACAAATCAAAAAGTTTAGACACTCTGTACATTAGTATCAATTTCTCTAAAAAATAACACACCTGTAAAGCTGCAAAGCAACCCTGGCTTGTTAACCCTCATGATCAGGATTCTATGCTTTAAGCCTAGTATTTTCTAACAGTGAATGTTAACATTTTACAGAACTATATAATATTGGATTGGTTATTATACCTATTTCTATTTTTCTATTAGAAACATATAAACCATTAATGGAGATACTATGCTAAGTTAGAACATATCATTAACATACTTTGAGTCCCTTAAGTTCACACATGATTATGGAGGCACAAAAATGTATTAAGCCATAACACTAATTATAATAATAGAGTTTCAGGGGAATAAGGAAGTTGCCGTTGTTGCTTTCTCTTTTTACTATTTTACTATTTACTTTTTTACTATTTTACTTTTTATTATTTTATAATAAAAACAGCCAGTATTCAGAGAGAAGGAATATCCAAACAATGTAAAATGATGAAAAGAGAGAATAATATACTCCAGACATAACCAAGTTTAACTATTAAAAATGTCCCATATATTCTACCAGAAACTTTTTATGCTGATAAACCTGTGTACTTTTTTGCTTCAAAAACAAATACAATTAACAAACTCATTCTTCACAACTTGTTTTTCAATTTACAATACATTTTAGCCATTATCCCTGTAAATACTTATAAACCTCTCTGAATAACTGAATGGACCCAATTTATTAAACCATACCACACTCTTTTTGCTATTATAAATATTGCTTATAGGTAAAATTTTGACCAATATGCCACTGTGAGTTCAGCTTTAAACTCTTCCTCTCCAAACACAGAGAAAATTATATATATGTGTGTGTGTATATATATATATATATATATTTGTTTTTTACATGTATATATATATGTACATACATACCTATGTACACACATACATATATATATTTTAAGGCATGGTTGATTCAAAAATAAACACCTCATGGACCAGAAATGTAGCAGAAACTCAGAGCACAGTAGTTAGGCCCAAAGCCTCTGTCTTGGTGGAATCTGGGTCTAGAAACAGGCAAAGGTAACCAAGATTTCAGTTCCTGAAGGGCAAGAGATAGGGAGAGGTGAAGAAGACAGACCAGTGCTGGAATCCAGGGATTGAAGAAGGGTGGAAAAGCTTCTGCTGACCACTGTCTGGGGCTGTGGACTATCTGCTGGGACATGCCCAGGAGGCAGGAAGATGGACCCAGCCTGGAGAGCAGTACCTGGGCCAGGGAACCACCAGCTGGCTGGCCAAGATCAACACAGGGCAGGAGCCTTGATTTGGTTTTGAGAAAAGTCTCTGACGGGACTTGAAGGTGGCAGCAACTGTATCCATAGAGTTTAATGTATGGCAACAGAGAGTGATACAAAGCTGATTTAATATGGAGGAAAGGAAGAAGGAAATGGAGCAAAGTAAAAAAAGATGTAAGGTAAAAAATACAAAATAAAAGCACATGGCATCCAAATAAATGGAGATGGACCAAATTCACCTGTTGAAAGACAGATTCCATCTATCAAGTGTTAAAAAAAAAGAATCCAGTTACTTGTGTTTCATCATAGACATATTGAAACAAAAGGATATAGAAAAGTTGAAAACAATATGAAACAAATCCTGTCTGATATGTTATTGTTCCAACTTCACAGGTGTTTATTATATTTCTGCCATAGATAAATTTCAATTTTTATGAAATCAAATTTAACAGGATTTGCCAAAAGGAAAATGACTTTATTGATGTCATGCTTAAAAACACCTGTCTTACTCCATGTTTTTAAATTTCCATATACTTTCTTCTAATAGGTTTGTGGTGTTTTATTGTTAAATCCTTGAAACAGAGAGCATGATAAACAGAATATAAATATACATAATATATACAAATATAAATTTGGGAAAGTGGATACTTCAAAGTTGCTTATTAAACAACCAATAATGACAAATATGAAATGCTTTTACCATATCCTAAATTTTATGTATTCAGATCTATTTCTAGCCTCTTACTTTTGCTCCGCTAATCTCTCCGTTCCTTTAGCAAACTATTTTAATTAAAGTAGCTTTAGAATACACTTCGATATTGATAGAGCTCTATCTGCTTTATCATTATTCTTTTTCAAAATTAATCTAGTAAATCTCAAAGGCTGATTTTTCCAGATACCTTTGGCACAGTTTCTCTAACCCTCCCCACCCTACTCCTGCCAGACAGTCACTATAACATAATCACTAAATTACATCAAATTTCCAGATTAATTTTAGTAGCAATTTGCAACCTAGTCTAATTAGCAGTGTCCAGTAAGTAGCAAACTTTCATCTGCTGCAATTCTACTGTCCTGAAATAGGATTTTCTCTGCCCTCATGGTGGAAGAGGGGCAGTGGTAGAAGGGGGTGGAGATGTGTAATTCCCAAAATGCACTATCTTCCATGGCTCTCCCTTTTCTGCAGTTTTTAATGCAATTAAAAATGCACACACCTGCTCCTTTTCACAAACCTTTATTTATGCAGAAGTGTTGTTGTTATCCTCCGTTATGTCTGAGAACCTTGAGGCTCTCTGTAAGGTTAGAACACTTATTGAAGGTCATGGACCTAGTGAGTGATGAAGCTGACTGATCCCACTTGGTTCTCATTTCATAGCCTGTGTCCTTACTCGTTATGCTATACTGTCTTAGACTCGAAGGAACAGTGGTGAGAATTCAGGAATTACTAGCCAGGCACCATTCATAAACTAGAAGTACATACACATTTTTAAACAAAAGAACTACAATTAATGTTTTCTTCTAGCAAGAAGCAGTCTTCTCTGGAATTTTGAAGCCATAAAGTTTAAGTTTATAAATAAGATTTTAAACCAAAATTGTACTGATTGACCCCTGATACATACAGGTAAATCACATAAAATAACAAAAAAGAACTGAAAAAAACATCTTGAAGCCCCCTGAGGGAGTGACTATATTTATCAGAGTCTCTTCATTCCAGCTCTCTTTTTGGGGCAAAGTGCCTCCTATATCATCGTGCTTCGAGGCTGGGGACTGGCCACAGAGGTTTTAACCAGAGAAGCAATTCCTATTGATCCTAGAGACCTACAGGAGAACGTGAGGAGAGCTGTGCATATTATGTTTATATAATAATACTCCCAAATGAAACAAATGAAAAACTGATTCCCAAGAAAATGCAGATGGTAAGAATGCAAATAAATGTTCATTATGAAAACTTCATGACTTTTTCTCTTCCTTCTACGGTCTTTGTTTATCCATTACCAAAATTGCATTTAGGCACAATATTTCATCAAAAACCTTGTGAAAACATTTTTATACGAGCCTTTTAACATCTAGCAGTTCCCCCAAAACTTTGATGTCCTGAAAAATCTAATTATTACTGGTAACTTTAAAAGATCACAGTAATTTATTTTTGTCAAATGTGACTAAAGATTAATGGATACAGTCAGGAATAATTTGGTAAAAACATATCAAACGCAGAGAAAGCAAAATTTGTTGTTAAGTGAAGCATCAAATATAATAAAAGAGCAAATTCCATGAATGAACAGCAACAATGCACAATTCATTAACCAAATGCCCATGATTATTTCACACTTCAGAGGGCTACTGATATGATCAGAAATTGTAGTAAAAGGATAAATATAGATTAACTTCAGCATCTCTATACATTTTAATTATAAATGCTACCCTCAGAGGGCTACCAGCATAATAAAGGAAATACAAACTATGGTTTATCCATCCTTTTTATAAATCGTAACTCCGTATACATCAAATAAGACAGTCAGTCAATTATTTTAAAAGACAGCAATTGAAATGCCAGGAGATACTGAAAGTACATCATTTTCTTAGCTGTTACTAACTATAAGTATTAAAAATCTTGTCAACATTCTGGCTCTGAAAACTCTTATCTTTTCAAAATCATCATCACTGTCATCACCCACAATCGTCTGCTAATGTACTAGGTAACATTCTTTACTGCCCAAAGGAAAAATGTTTGTTCAGCAAATATTAATAAACTATAAGCTCCTCGAGGGCAAGGCCACATCTTATTAGTCTTTATATTCCCAGAGCTGGTTCAGCAGTTGACTCTCAAGTAGTATTGTTTCAAACAGCAGAATGAAACAAAACAAAAAACTGGAAACCACCTAAAGAGTCATTAACAAGAACGTCTTTGGGATGAATTTTTCAGCCATGAAAACAATGCATACCATATACATGTAAAGATTGATTAACTACACTGTTATTTGAAAGTAACACACTGCAAAGTAATGACTACAGTATGATCTTATCTATGTTTTTAAAAAGATACCTAAAAAATGCACAAAAGCAAATATAGGTGAGACTTTTCAAAAGGAGAAAAGGAATAAAAGGCACTTAATCAGTAGTTGCCTTTTTGCTACTGCAATCACGGTCCTAACTCTTTGAGGGAAAGCTGGCTTTCCAACTCCCCTTACCTCCCCCTACCAGTCCTAAGTTTCCATTTAAACAATTTCTTGCCTTCGTGGAATCTTTTCTCATTTTCTCCTTCTGTCATTGCTACCTAGTCAGTTCTCAGTTTGGGATTCTACCCTATCGTGTATTTTCTCTGCCCCAACTCTGAGCAATATTAGACACACATGGGGACACACACACACACACACACACACACACACACACACACAGATATCCTTTTCTAACCAGAGCAAAGCAACCCCTATTCCTATCACATTCTCTAAATCTTTTCTACATCCAAGTCCCTACTCCTATCCATAAGTAGCACATCTCACTTCTTTTTGAGTGTTTAAGAATAGCTCTTCAGAGTCACACAGACTCCCTCTTTTATGCCTTAGAATCTTTACACTTTGTATTCGTCTCTGAGAAATGTCTCTTCTTGCCCTGCCAAAGCTAAGATATATCTTTGATATCCCATGCCGCGTATTTTCCCGAGAGCTTGTTCCACATGCAGCCTTCTATTATTTGCATGTTAAGGCTCTCTTCTGAGTCTACAGAAATATTCAGATGGCTCCTATCTTAAAAAGAAAAGAAAGAAGAAACAATTCTTGCACATATTGCCTCCCTTATTCATATCCTACTACACCAGCAAGTTACGTCCTTTCTGTTTTATTTGTCTCTAGATCTCTTAAAAGTTTAGCCCCTGCTTCTTCCTTATTGCCTATCCTTTCCTCATCACGAATGCTCTTCACTGTCTCAGAGGGCCTGTTCAGTAAAGTCCAAAGGCCTTTCCCCGGTATCCCAGGCCCAGCTCTGCCTTTGCACTCCTCTCATATCCTCCCCAGCACAGCCTGGGTGATCCCAACTGAAACACGGGTTGTTTCCCACACACACTGTTCCTCTCACATGCTCCCTCAGATTGGCACACTTCCAGCAAGCAATGTTTGCCTACTAAAATTCTACCCGTGCTAAATAGCAGCTTGCTTTCTCCAGACCATTCTATGCAGATATAACAATGCCCCCAAGCCTCCTGAAAGGCACATATTCTCTATAGGGTAACTCAGTCTACTACAGAACTTGGAGCAACCTAAGGGTGGAGCCTGGATCAAACATCTTGGTATTCTCATGTAGTACTTTGAATATTGCCATGCATAAAGCAGGCACTCAGCCAATATTTGTTGAAATGAAAGAAAAAGAACTGCTGTATACTTCAGTACATAGCATGAACATAAGTGGAGATAGCAAGAAATATTTTTCTGAACGCTACTGGGGAAACGATCCTCTTGGACATAGAAAATTGTCATCTGGTAACTTCTAAGCCCTGGGGTAGTCCCAGGACAATTGGGGCAGTCCCGAACGAGACCTCCCATTACACTGCCTATGTGTCTTCTCTTGACACTCTCTTTCCCAGGACTCCAGGGAAGAGTGTTGAATTCAAACACCTTGAGGTAACTTCAACCCTTCTTTCCATCTGACTTAGTATGTCCCAGGATAATGCAGCTTAAATTATAAACTATGGATGGAGACAAAATTATATAACTATTAGGGTGTGCCAGGAAACTGAGTATGTTCCAGGATTTATTATTGTGAATTTACCATTATTTGGAATTGACAGAAAGGACCTAGGCTGTGATGTCTACATGGATCAAAACTCAAGTGGGGGTCCTGTGCAATCACAGTAAATCTAGTGTACTTTTTGGCTTATGTGTGCCTAATCTCACGAAATTTATTTCATTTCTGTAAAACTAAAATCTACCAGATATGCAAAGTAACTAAGTCTAGGGTGGGTGTGGTAGTAACTTAATCTGAGAAAAATTATTCCATGTAATAAACTATTACCACTGAATATGAAACTGCAATGAATACTGAACCTTATAGAGTAACTAAAATAATTTGGAGTCAAAATTCCTTGCAGCAGTACCCAGTCCAATGTGATATATCTAAAAATAATCACAAAGGATTATTTCTCCGGGACAATTGGTTCTAAAAGTCTTTTGCCTTCATGTTATTAATGGCAGCTATAATACTATCTACAATTTATTGAGTTTCTACTTTGTGTGACAAGCACTGTTTTAAATCCTCTTCATGATTATGCATTTAATCCCCATAACAATCATTAACGGAAGATATTTCTTTCCTTATTTGAAAGATGAGGGACCTTAGAGAAATTAAGTACCTTGCTTAAGTGTATGTGCGTGTGTGTGTGTATACACATACATACATCTGATACAGCAGCTCAGCCAGGATATGTACTCAGATTTCTTTGATTCCAAACTCCACACTAATAACCACAGGCAAAAGAAGCAAATCATTAAATATATCATATGTAAGAGCCTTGGTGTTCCATACTAAAATTTCTTTCTTTATATATCCTGTTGCCATTTTGAAAGAACTTCTCATAATATCTTTCCCGAAGCTGACTAATAGAGTGAGACAGAACTACAGGTTAGCAAGTCTTTTCCATTATTCAGTCACCTGAACTAGAGTTTCCCAAACTGTAGTCTGTATTTCATTGGAAGAGATTATTTTAATAGAGAAACAAAAAGAATTATTTTAATAGATTAATTCATTTTAATAAATCTTTTTATTAAAGACAAATCACTGACATAAATGTGATTTTAGGTGATACACAAATGATTTTATTTCACATAAATGTACTTTACTGTGTATAAAAAAAACTAACCAGAACATCAAATCAATGAATTCACAGGAATATAAAGTTTTCTTTTTAAATAAATTCATTTCAGTGTAAAAGACAAACTATACTTCATTTCAAAATTGTGCAAGTACCTACATTTTAACAACGGGAAGGTGCTTCACAAAGAATGGAAAATTAAGCAATGCAACAGAAACGTGACTTCCCAGCACGAAGCGCACACTGTGTGTTTATATCAGAAGGACAGATGAAACCTTTACCTGTGTTACATCCACCCACACCAGGACTCACCTCTGGTGACTGCGTCTAGGGCACAGCCACTTCCTGTTGCTCCTCCTCCAATGACAAGTACATCGAATTCAGACGTGTTTTTCAAAGTCAGTATCTGAGCTTCTCTGGACGGAGGCTCCCTGTTAACAGGTTCTGAGACGTAGTCTGCTGCTTCAACAAAGGCCAGGTTCACCTGAGGTAAAAGACCATTTTCAAATGTTTGTCTGGAATGCCAATTTAATACATTTTACAATGTACTAAAAAAAGATTTGCAATGGAGATAAGGATAACCAGAGCTAGACCGGAGTCTACAGTCCACATGGAGTGAATGATAGAACCAACTGCCTTGGAGAAAAAAAAAGTCCTTAAAATTCTGTGTGTTTTTTTTTTTTTTTTCCATGAATCATAACTATTTAACCGTGGAACACCTGGTTTCAGATTCAATATCTCAACTGATCGTTTTGGTTTCATATACAACCAAGTTCAATTAATTCCCACACTGTACAGCAATTCCCAAATACCTTGTCTAAGACAATTTATAGGAGAACATAAGAAAATGTTTTACCCGGTAGCAGCCATTCATTCAGATAACATTTAAAAGTGTGGAAAGGAGGAGGAAAAAGCACTTTATGCCTTTCCGCAATTTCTTAAAAGTATATGTTCTTCATTCCTTAATTCCCCTGACAAAAATATATTCTTGAGTCAGTACAATTAAAAAGAATCTGTTCACAACAGACGTTATTATCCAGTTTAAAATCAGCTCTGGCCAATGGGAATAATATTATATAAAGATTTTAGTCAGAGGCTTCCCCATTCAATGTTTTAACAGAAAATTATAGATTTTATATATTTAATACACGCTATTTCAATTTGTGAAAGCTTTAACAATAATATAATTAAAGCCAGCCATAGTCCCCTAAATGATAATGACCTTCCTTATTTCTAGTTCTTTCATTAGAATATAAGTTATCATCCTAAATCAAAAATGATGCTAGTCTTTATATTAAAAAAAGTAGTAAGTCAGAGTCAAAAGCTTAGAAAAACAGATATGTATCTGTTTTTTCTCCAAAATGCGAATACCAGGTTCGTTCACTATACTGAACAGTGCTGGTCACTGTTGCTCTAACAGTTAGTATTCCACAGATATGTGGCTTCTATTTTCTTTTCTTTAAATCACAGCATCAGCACAATCCACAGGGGCTGCATTCTTCCCATTCTGCTGAAGGGCCGTGTATGAAGCTCTGAACCACAAGGCCAAGCTTCTTCCAGAAAAGGTGGTCTTAGCTCTGACCAAGAGATTGTTCTGATAAGCGATTTTTTACTCATTTAAATAAAATAGACCAAAGTGCTCCTTATAATTGGATTTCTATTTTAAAAAACCTAAAAGCCATAGAGCACATTGAAAGAAACCTGGATTAGAATCAGAGGGTCCTGGTTTATATCTTAGCACTTGTGTTTACTAGTAAAGGGACTTTTGACCGATTATCTCTCTGGCTTTTGTTTCTTCATTTGCAACGTGGGATGAAACCCCTGTGATGTCTCTATCTCTTTATCTTTGGGTTACCCTCAGTAAGGGAATAATGATATGAAAGTAGGTAGTAAACTATTAATTACACCAAAGAGGAGTTGTATTATTGTTAAATAATTTGATTCCTTAATAGCAGGGAACAGGAAACTTTCAAAACATATTTTACTAAGTATCATAAATACAAAACGTTATAATCTGGTACCATAATTTTTCAGACTATTAATTCAGATTCCAAACCACAAAAATCTTGCGCTTCCTTATATAACTCCTCCTAATTGTCTGCTAATAACCATTTCCCCATGTTCATATTTACATGCATTTAAGGTAACAAGCTAAATAAATGTAACTGGCTAGGTGCTGTGGAGAATATAAGACGCCTTTCAGTCATGGTCTTTGTTTTCCATCATCTAAGGAGAAGAATGAAAAAAACCACACACACACACACACACACACACACACACACACACCGGTAAACATATACAAGAATAAATGCCAAAATAGAGGAAAAAAAAAAAAGCACCAAGCTATGACCATTCAGATTAGAGAGGGAGAGTCTTTCATCTGAGGCTTTCAACTGGGCCATGACAGATGGATAAGACTTGAACATGAGACTGACAAGTGACTAAACGCCAGAGCATTTTCACACATCAAAAGAATTGTGCTGACATTTGCTGCTTGGTAAGTTCTCTAGAAATAGTTGAAAAGAAATGTAAGGATGGTACTATGGTAGAGTTCATTAGAACTTGGCAATACTAACAGACCCCATTCTACTCTGCTCACAGGTTGCAACCATGGAGATTAAACTCAGCAGAACCTCTTCTTCAGCAAGTACACCAGATCTGATGGGCATTTCTCATGCCTTTTGTGCATCTCTCCACTGACTATGCTGTTTCTCCTGCCCTCATCCCCTGCCTCATACTTCTCATCGGTACGCTCTAACCTGTCTCATCCTAACAAACAGTAAAAAAATGTCTCTTACATATGTTTCTAACAATCAGCCTGAAAATTCTTGAAGTAACTGTATACCCTTGCTTTTCTACTGCCTCACCTCCTATTCACTCCCCAACTCAAGTTTAATATGGATTTTCACATACACCAGCACCACCACCATGACCAGACCACCAACACTGACCAATGTCCACTCTGCTGACAAACCCAGTGAGCACTTTTCATCCTTCATTTCAGTTGTCATCTCAGCACATTCACTCACCTCAGCATCTGGAAGATGTCAGTCTGAAATGACGACCTCTCTCTCTCTCTCTCTCCCTCCAGCCTCTTGAACTCACTCTCTAGTTTCCTTTGGATGTCTGTCTGCTGTCCAACATTAATCACTGAGGTTCCTCTTGAGTCTGTCCTATTCACTCTTCTCAGATGACTAAAAACTCTCTCTAGGGAACATCATCTTCCTCCATATTATCAGATATCTTTCATACCACCCTGACCCTCAATTATGCTCCCCTATTCCAGAACCTGGATATCAAACTTCCTACTTCATTTCGGTGTCTTCATTTCAATGTCTCACATTATCTCAAAATTCTACTGATAACTTTATCTCCCCAAACCTTTTTCCCTATAAATTTTCCTCATTTCAGTGAAGGTACTATTATATATCTAGTTGCTTGTGCCACTCTCTTAAGTCTCCTATCTGGTCAGTCATTGAGTTCTATAAATTCCACCACCTAAAAAAATTCTCACATCTAGTCACATCATCTTCACTGCCTTTCAAGTCCAGGTATCTTCCCTTTCCTCTATATTAAAATGATATCCTCCTACAGGTCTTCACACAGTTACCATTCGTTCTTCCAAGTCATTCTCCATACTGAAGCTGGGGTAATCATGTAAAAACCCAAATAATGTCATTTCCACGTGTAAAACCCTTCAAGAGCTTTTGACCTAATACAACATAAAGGTAAGCATCTTTAGTTTCTAAGATGAGGCATAGTTTTTCAGAGTAGCTTAAATCTAACAAAGAAATGGACAATACCAAGTGCTGGTGGTGATACAACACAATTGGAACTCTCTTATATTGCTGATGGAAATGCAAAATAATCCAGCCATTTTGGAAAACAATTTGAGAGTTCTAATAAAGGTGAACATACACTTACCATACAGTGGCCCCCCCCCAGGTGATTTACTCAAGAGAAATCAAAACCTGTGTTCACACAAAAACCTGTAGGCAAATATTTACAGTGACTTTATTTATAATTGCCAGAAATTATTAAAAACTCGAACATCCTTCAACTGGTGAATGACTAAACAAACTCTCGTGCACCCATGCACTGGAATAATAATTGGCAATAAAAAGAACAAATTACTGATAGTCACAACAACATGAATGGATCTCAAAAGCATCATGCTAAGTCACAGGTTGAAAAATTATGGCTTTCCACCCAAATCTGGCTGCTACCTATTTTAATAAAGTTTTATTGCAACACAGCCACACCCAATCATTCATGCCTAGTACACGACTGCAGTAGCAGAGAGGAGTAGTTGCAACAGAGAAGGTATGGTCTGCAAGCCTAAAACATTTACTGCTGGGCCCTTTAGAGAAAAGTTTGCCAATCCCTGTGCCAAGTGAGAGAAGAAAGACTCAGAAGTCTATATAGGGCATGATTCCATTTACATGATGTTCTGCAAAAGCAAAAGTATATGGTCAGAAAACAGATCAGTGATGGTCAGGGTCTGGAGATGTGGTGGGGAGGAATGACCACAGAGAACATGAGAGCTTTTGAGGATGACAGAAATGTTCTATATCTTGACTGTGGTGGTGGTTATATGACCATATGCTCTTGTCAAAACTCACAGAACTGTACGTCATAAAGGGTGAATTTTACTGCATGTAAATTACACCCCAAATCATACCTCAATAAACTTGACTTAAAAAATAATAAGGGGCTTCCCTGGTGGCGCAGTGGTTGAGAGTCTGCCTGCCGGTGCAGGGGACATGGGTTCGAGCCCTGGTCTGGGAAGATCCCACATGCCACGGAGCAACTAGGCCCGTGAGCCATGGCCGCTGAGCCTGCGCGACTGGAGCTTGGGCTCCGCAACAAGAGAGGCCACGACAGTGAGAGGCCCGAGCACCACGATGAAGAGTGGCCCCCGCTTGCCGCAACTGGAGAAAGCCCTCGCACAGAAACGAAGACCCAACACAGCCAACCAATCAATCAATAAATAGAAATACTGTAGAATTATTTTAAAAATAATAATAAGTAACCATATACACAGCAATTATGCGCCAGGCATTATTATTAGGGTTTTACTTTTTTCACTCACTTGATCCTCACAGTGACTCTATGAGTTAGGTACTACTATGATTTCCATTTTACAGAAGGAGTAACTGAGACACAGAAGTTAAGCACTTGGCCTGTGATTACACAGCTGGTATATGGTAGAGCTAGGAATTGAACGTATGCAGCCTGGTGACACAGACTAAGTTTTACATCACTACAACATACTGATTCTACGTATAATTTGAGAAAAATTAAGAAATTGACTATATCGTTATAATAGGATGAGTTATCACCAGTTATCAAATGCAGAAAGTTTGGGGGTTTTTTTGTGGTATGGTTCTGTCGTGGGGGTTTTGCTGAACAATCCTTCCCAAAATATATTTTTTAAAATATACGGCACTATTGAGGGTAATTTATTTAATTTCTGACACTACATTTAAAACAACACTTTATTTTTGTTTATTTTTTTCATAAAAGCTGGAAAGTGTTGCAACTGAGAAGCTAAGCACAAGTTTATCTTAGAGGCAGTAAACACAGCCTAAGGCCCTCCTTATAATTATGACAAGAGAAAGACTCATTTGGGCTTCATATGGCTTTGAGTCACAGAAACACATCTGTACTCTACCTTCCCTAGAATATGTCGATTGAGGAGAAATAAAAGAAAAGCAGTAGGAATAAAACAGTAGTGGTAAGTAACAGCACGCTTTAAGAAAGGGGACCTTTGTGCTCCAAATCTTCCCAGACCTGCTCATCAAACTTCGCAGACAAATTAATCAAGGCAGTTGATTAAACAGGAATCTGGACGGATCCAGAGATTCTGGGAGAAGGCTTGGAAAGGCAACATGCCCTAAGTCACCTAAGAAGACACCTCACGCACCACTGCACTTCCTCATCCGGTGGAGGCCCTCAAGGATTCTACAGACTGGAGGACAAAACAAAAAGATAAAGAGGAAATTATAATATTGCTTAACAGGTGGATTAAAGATAGAGAAGAAGCTATAAGAGCCATGGGAGGCAGGAGCCAGACCTGAGAAGGTTTCCTGGAAACCACAGCTAAATCAGGTCAAGAAAGACTAATAGGCATTACCTGGGTGAAAATGCCAGGAAAGGAAGTTGGCACAGCATGTGCTAAAACCAGAAGTCATTGTAGTGAATTGGTCAGCATACTACTTTCTTAAAAACGTGAGTTACACATCCAATATTTAAAAATTGTTCTCCATATCTGTGAGTCTAGTTCTGTTTTGTAACATTTGTTCACGTTTTTCAGATTTCACATATAACTAAAAATATAGAGTATTTGTCTTTATCTGACGAATTTCAATTAGCATAATACCCTCCAGGTCTATCCATGTTGTCACAAATGGGAAGATTTCACTCTTTTTTTATGGCTAATATTCATCGCATATATATACCACATCTTCTTTATCTATTCATCTGTCAGTGGATACAGGTTGCTTCCATATTTGCCTATTGTAAATAACGCAGCAATGAACACTGGGGTGCATGTATCTTATTGAATTAATGTTTTTATTTTCTTCAGGTAAATACCCAGGTCACCAGTGGGGAGAGGGTGGGAGGATGGGAGAAATAGGTAAAGGGAATTAAGAGGTACAAACTACCAGTTATAAAATAAATAAGTCACAGGGATGTAATGTACACCACAGGGAATGTAGTCATTAATACTATACTAACTTTGGTGCATAATCTATAAAAATATCAAATCACTATGTTGTACACCTGGAACTAATATAACATTGTGAGTTAACTATACTTCAACTTAAAAATAATATAAGTAAGTACCATAAATTGCTATGTTTCACATAAAAATTAGGATTTCTATCTGAGATCTGCTGAAACTGAACAGCAGCTGCTGCCCTTAGGCAGGGCTGTGCACCCTTGTTAGCCCAGGATTCCCACTCACTGGCTTCACACATTCATCATCCCAGCCTGGCCCCTGCAGGCATATAAGTTTGCTAAGCCTGGACTAAAGACAGGACAAGTCCAGCACTATCAGATTCAGGATCTATTACCTAATTCAGCCACTGACGTCAGAAGAAAGGAGAGCCCAAGACACAAAGCAAACTGCCTTGTGCCTAGCATAAGTCCAAGCACAGATCCAAAACAAAAAATTCTTATCTTGGTAGAATTAGGAGAATACCTAATATTTAATATTACTTTGATGTTGTTATTTCTGATTATATTTGATTATCGTGAGCTGTGGGGAAGTAGGTGGGTTTTTTTTAACTTGTAAGCAAAGGTTCCTCTACATTTTAAAAACATAAAATTCCTCCAGCATTCTGATAGCAAACATATGGCTTTTGTCAAGAGACTGGCACATAGAACACCTATACAGAATTGAAAGCCGAGTTCATAATCTTTGAGAGTTTACATCCCAGAGAACAAAATGGGATTCAGAATGAGATTAGTTTTACTATGTCTGTACACCATTAGACTTGCAAATTTAAAAAAATATATATCCTAGACATTTGCAACTTCAGGTGAGACCGAAAACAAGACCTAATAATTAGTGTCTATTTCTGAAAGAAATGCATACTTAAAGACCACATGCAATTAACAACCAGGTTGTCCTGTAATCATGTAGAGTAATAACTGGAGAATAAAGTAGGGTTTCATGCAAATCACTTCTTACTGCAACTATCACTCTCTCTCTCTCTCTTTCTCTCACTATGTGATTGAATCATATATATTGATAATGGAATCATTAGATTTAAGGGGAATGGCTTCATGTTTTGTTGTCACTGAAAAATACCATATTCCATATTCCTGGAAAGGAAATGCAATAAGCATCTCCTTAGAATGAATCCTAAGATGTTTTAATGACCTTTCACCTCCTGAATCACTTTGATTCTAAACAATGGTGTTTCTTCTTATACTTACAGGACAGTAAGCAACATTTCTCAATATAAACGTACTGGGTGAGGGATTCATGATTACTCAGTAGGAAGACTGGCTAATAGGTGGACCGTCATCTCCACTGGGGACCAGACAAGAGAAAATAAAACAAGTCCATCTTTCTAGGGTGGCTAAGAAACGAGCTCTAGCTCACCTTGAAGGTGCTATCGCGCCTTTAAGTGGTTGTGATTCCTTTAAGAAATCGCAAGGAAGCTCTTTTAATACCAATCACAACATAGCCAAATCATTAAATTATACAACTTTTTTATAGCTGAAAAATAGGGAAAACACTTTGGCTTTGTCTGAATCTACTTCAAATAAAATCACATAACTACGTGATCTGAGGTTTGAGGGATACGTTTTACCAGTTTTCAAATAAGTATTTTAAAGACATAGAATATGTGTTTGGAGGTGTCTGAACTTGATATTGCTCTTCTATTCCAATAGTGTGCTGAGAATGAAAGGATCTAGAGAGGGAGCCTGAGAGCAGGGAGTGCAGAGAGGGAAGAAGAGCTGCTGCTAGCCCACACAATAACAAGCCAGGTCCCTTGGGTCTTACCATGACACCGAAGTGGGGCTTCCCTGGTGGCGCAGTGGTTGAGAATCTGCCTGCTAATGCAGGGGACACAGGTTCGAGCCCTGGTCTGGGAGGATCCCACATGCCGCGGAGCAACTAGGCCCATGTGCCACAACTACTGAGCCTGCGCGTCTGGAGCCTGTGCTCCGCAACAAGAGAGGCCGCGATAGTGAGAGGCCTACGCACTGCGATGAAGAGTGGCCCCCGCTTGCCAAAACTAGAGAAAGCCCTCGCACAGAAACGAAGACCCAACACAGCAAAAATAAATAATAATTTTAAAAAAAAGGAGGGAGTCATCCTTTGACCAGTGAGGAAACGGAGTTTTGTTATTCTTTGGGCAAGTAACTGAGAGAATCAGAATCTGATCCCTGGTTTGACTCCAAATCCCATGTCCTCAGCTCTGCTAGGTTATCTTTGCCTGTATGTGTGGGTTACCTAGGGCTCTAGGTCCACCCGCCTTGCAGGCACCAGCGTTGGAGGGAACAGCTGATGGCAGCCAGTGGAATCAGAAGTCTGAGAGAACCTGCTTTGCCCATGGCCAGACACCCCAGGCAGTGACACCGAGGGTTCCACGAAATAGCACTTTTCCTTAAAAACCTCCCTAACACATACATTTGGAAATGGATACAGAACTGAAATGGGACTCACTTCCCCCCCCCCCATCCCTCTCAGGTGAATAAAATGCTGACCCAATGAGCCAAAGGACCATTTCCAAGTTTCTCAATCCAGATGGCCCTTGGCTGCATTTTAATTTTAAGTTCAAAATAGTTCAGGGTATAATTTGTGATGCACGTTTTCCATTTCTCGGTGAATTATTTCATCAAATATGTACACATTTATAATTTTTCTAGTTTATACTCACAAGCATATAATTGGATCTCAGAACTTCTTTGTTGAAAAATCACAAATTTTGAAATAAAGCATGTAAAATTATTTTGCCTAACATTGTCTAACATCTTAAAGCATCTATTTTCTTAATTTGCAAACTCTACCAAAAGGGGGCCTACCTAGCATTAACACAATGTAACTATTAAGCTGGAGAGGGAAGCTAGTAGACTTTTCCCAAAGCATTTCTAGAAAGTTTCCTCAGTCCCACAATATCCCTAAAAAGTTTCTTAAGGAGGCCTTAAAATGGATAAATAGTTGAAAGTGAAATGCAAAGTCAAATCAAAATGAATGTCAATGTTGCTCAGTTAGCAACAGCCTACAAGCTCACCAGCTGTCAACGCTAATCATAGCTCAGTCGTTGACTCACTGTGTGACCTATCGCAGTACAGTTAACCTCGCGGATTTTGTATGCCAGCAATAAAATAGCATCACAAACTCCTCGAAGGCCTGATGTGAGTTATAACTCAAAGATATTGCCATGGCCCCACTTTGGGAGCGAAGTGTTAAATAAAAACCAAAATTATAAGGAAAATGATAGGATGCACTTCAAAGAACATTTCCAGCTCTGTCTGCATAATTTCAGTACTTTCATGAAACAAGCCTCTGAGAAACGGTTAACCATATAGAGTTAGTTTCAACTCGCCTTATGGAAAATACAATGTGTTCAGAATCCTCATCGAGCTTTAGATATCAGACACAGCCCCAACATATTTAGTTGTGTTTCTAGGAGAAAAACAATTCTTCCAGGAATCTAGGCACAGGGTTCTAAACAAGAGAAGAAAATGAATTATACAGTCTTTGGCATAAACTCTAACAATAAAACTGTTATCAGAAAAATGCAGCTTATTTGTCAAACTGATTAGAAATTAAAGTCAGGACACAGATTTAATGGCTGGATGCTTAAAACTTTTTCTCTTCTTCCAGAGAACACTGCTGGATTACACTTCCCACCCTCCCTTACAGCTGGCTAGAAATGATCCAGTGGGTCAAAAAGCTATAAAACATGGAGAAGCCACTAGAATAAAGGGACATAGGTCCATGAATGACTACAAGAAACAATTCCCCACCTATTCACACTGAAGTGTAATGTGAGTAAGGAAGAAACCTTCATTATAAGCCACTGAGCTCTGGGAGCTGCTTATTACACCAATTAGCTTACTCCACTTAATACACAAATAGGAGGTATATTTAGCATTACAACCCAAGATTTGCAATTCCCATACTTTGTATACAGTCCAGAATCTTCCTCTGACGGGTTAGACCCCACCATATATAGAAAAATAAATCCATAGAGATAGAGCTCCAAAAGGACAGATAATCAAATGCAAACCATGGTGCAGAGACATTTCTTCCTTCACGTTTAACGTAATGCTGATGCTGACAGCTCTCTAAGCAGGCAGATGAACCTTGAAGCCTATTATTCAACCACTAGTCCTTTCTCCTCCTAAATATACATTCTTCATGGGGTCTCTAACACTACAGTTCCCACCTAAACATTAAAATCAACAGAAATGAAGACTGTTTGAGAACAGTTCCTGTGACAGCACTTTTATAAGATGTTTTTAAGAGAAATGCTGTTTATGAACCTATGAAAAATGCCTCTGGAGATGTAAGACTGTTTACTCAGAGAGGACACACGAGTCTGGTAGCCAGAACTACCTCACAAAGTTAAAAGCAATCTGGTAAGCAGAAAGCCAACGTGTCAGGTGATAATTTCAGCTACATTAGTGCTCGGGAAGATTTCTACTGATTTCAGACCCACAGATACACTTTAGCTTAGGAGCCAGAAGAATGTTTACAACTGAGGTTAAATTCTTCAAGATACTAAGTGCATTCAAAAAATAAATAGTTATATTCAATCAAAGATACTATTGAAAAGTGATACTTAAGTAGAATTTTTACAATTGAAATTTTCTCAGTTGACACCTTGTCCTAGATGTTATGCTTATGATTTTAAGTATAACTTAAAAAAAATTTAAAGCACTTTTAGTTTTACAAAAAAAATTGAGAGGACATTCCAGAGATTTCCCATATACCTCCTGCCCCACATACAGCTTCCCCCATTATCAACATCACTCACCAGAGTGGCACATTTTTTACCAAAGATGAACCTACACTGATACATCATAATCACCCAAAGTCAGTAGTTTACTTAAGGGTTCACTCTTGATGTTAGACATTCTGTGGTTTTGGACAATGTATAATGACATGTATCCATCACCACAGTATCACACAAAGTATTTTCATTGCCCTAAAAATCCTCTGTGATCTGCCTATTCATCTCCCTGCATACATCCCTGGCAACCACTCATCTTTTTACTGTCTCCAAAGTTTTGCCCTTTCTGGAATGTCATATGGCTGGATTCATACAGTGTGTAGCCCTTTCAGATTGGCTTCTTTCACTGAGTCATACGCATTAAGGTTCCTCCATGTCTCCTCATGGCTTGATGGCTCATTTCTTTTTAGTGCTGAATGATGTTCCATTGTGTGGATGGACCACAGTTTATTTATTCATTCGCCTACTGAAGGCCATTTTGATTGATTCCAAGTTTTGGCAATTACGAATAAAGCTGCTACAAATATCCATGTGCAGGTTTTTGTGTGGACATAAGTTTTCAGCTTCTTTGGGTAAATATCAATAGGTGTGACTGCTGGATCATATGGTGAGAATACGGTTAGTTTTGTAAGAAGCCACCCAACTATGGCATTCCAAAGTGGCTGTGTCATTTTGCATTCCCACCAACAATGAATGAGGGTTCCTGTAGCTCCACATCCTCACTAGTATTTAGTGTGCTTATGATTTTGATTGGTTGTGCTTACAATTTTTTTTTAATTAATTAATTTATTTTTGGCTGTGTTGGGTCTTCGTTTCTGTGCGTGGGC
Organism: Orcinus orca; assembly: GCF_937001465.1. Lineage (NCBI taxonomy): Eukaryota > Metazoa > Chordata > Mammalia > Artiodactyla > Delphinidae > Orcinus > Orcinus orca. The sequence goes on along the minus strand of NC_064565.1, from coordinate 46,095,559 downwards.
TTTCTCTAGCTGCAGCTAGTGGGGGCCACTCTTCATCGCGGTGCGCGGGCCTCTCACTGTCGCGGCCTCTCGTTGCGGAGCTCAGGCTCCAGACGCGCAGGCTCAGTAGTTGTGGCTCGCGGGCCTAGTTGCTCTGCGGCATGTGGGATCTTCCCGGACCAGGGCTCGAACCCGTGTCCCCTGCATCGGCAGGCAGATTCTCAACCACTGTGCCACCAGGGAAGCCCTGTGCTTATAATTTTGATTTCTCTTTGATTGATATTCATCTTAAGGTTTCTCTAACCTCTACCAGTTTCTCTGGCCAGCAGTTAATGTAAGCAGCATCATGCCAATAAAAAGCTCAGCGATTTATAGAAACCTGGTGCTGTATCTCTCTTATTACGCCAAACAAGGCTAGGTCTATTTCAAATATTTTATATCCTGTATGGGGGTGGGGGGGGAAAGAAAGAGGTATAATAGATACTAAAGACCTGCTAATGTGTCAGGTACTGTGATCATTATCTTGTATATTCTGAACTGGTTAGTGCTTGGCAGGGGAGAAAAGCCTGGGAGTACAGTGACAGTATCCTTACCTTATAAAGAAACTAGAGTTCTGGAAACTTTCATAACCTGTGCACAGTAACAAGCTCACCAAAACCCGGCCACACTTGCTTAACAGACACATTCAGGGAGCTAAATATCTTTTCATTTGAGGATCCATTAAAATAACCCCCAAAGTAGATCTTACTTTGACTAGATATAATCATTCCATTATTTTTTTGCTGCTGCACCAATCCTATCTTTTGAATTTGGGGTCATTGGTACTACCAATCAAAAGACCCTTGTTTACTAGGATCTCTTACAAATAATGTATTGAGAGGGAGAGACTGAGAGTAAAACAATGTTCTCAAAATTCCTATGGATTTTAACTTTCATACTTCACTTTGCCTCGCATTAGCATAAGTAGTTTTCCTCACAAAGGTGGTACATAGGTTTACTTATAATTCAACTCACCTAATCCTATCAACTCACTAACATCACCACTATCGTGGTTGTCATGTTCCCTTCATTACCATGCATAACAAAGTAAACTATAGCCTTTAGTAATCCACTCAAGGTACAGGCTGTCTCTTACAAAGTGAGAGGCTATTTTGCAAAGCATGAAGATCCTGTCGTTAACAAATATTACTACATCATTGGCTTTAGGAAAGAATAAGTTTAATTGTATTCCCCTTCAAGCTAAATTCTGATTTACCCTCAAAAACCAGGTTTACACCCCCCCCCAAAACAGAGCTTTCTAAATTGTTTCACCATAGAATTACAGCAAATAGTGTTGTGCTATATATTCATTAATTTATCAAAAAGACTATATTCACATAACTCTTTAGGAACATATCACCATATAAATCAAGTCTGCCGTAAATTATATAAGCTTAAATAGAAAAAAAAAAACCACAGTGGGAACTTCAAGGAACTCATTACTTACAACAGGAAGAAAGTTTAAGCCAGTAATTGGTGTTGTCTACCTTGTTATTGGCTCATCTTCAGATCAGGAATCAAGTAGAAGAGAAAACAGAAGGGTGTTTGCGTGACCGTTTGTAGCCATTCTCCTACAAGCTCAGATGAAGGACAGGCCATTTGCTACTAAACCTCAAAGTCTTAACACGGTATCCCTGAACCCAAGGGTCTCCAAAGATGAGAGCAACTTTCGTGCTCACTATATATTCATATAGTTATTCACTAACTGGGAATAACTAACACTTTTGGCAAGTTTACTATATTCCAGGAATTCTCCCAGGCTTTACTGCTCATCAACAGTCCTATGAGGGAAGTACCACTGTTCTCCCCATCTTGCAGATGGGGGAAAAATGAGGCCTAGAGAATTTAAGAAAATTGCCCATAGTCACTCAGCTGTTCAGAAGCAGAGCTGGGTGTCAGATGCAGACAGCCTGCAAAGACGCTCCACAGATCGTGTTCTCGTCCTTTCTGTTACGTTGCTATGAACAGAACAACGATGAGAATCTCTCATTTCCTTGATTCTAATAATATCACTCCTCGCACTGAAGAGAGATTCCCTGCCTATGCCTGGTGCAGAAAAGAAGAAAAAAACATTCACATCTGGGCTTTGAGAAAGCTCTCTGTGGTTCTCAGGCTTCACCTCAGAGCTGGCTCTCAGAGCCCACCACACCTCCAGAGTGGGTAATGGAAGGAACACTTTGAGCACGCGGTACGTGAGAGGCCCACCCTCAGCCCTAAAGAGATCTTTGTTACATCAACCACACCGCTGGGGTTAAAAAGGAGCCCACACTGTTACACCAGTTTCCAGCTAGGACCTAGAAGGTAGGAAAGAAATGTGGAGTTTAAAATTTTTTGAAGTTTCCAAAAAAAGGCCTTCAGTGTCTAATGAAAAGACAAAAGCCCGAGGCAGCCCTCAGTTAAAAGTTTGCAATCCTACCCTAGTTTTGCCCCCATTCTTCCCACCCCCCTGAGGAACCCTCCTGCAGCCCTGACTGTAACGCTCTCCACCACTGTTCCTTGCTAAGGTTTACCACCTCCGAAGCTACCCAGGGCCCTCTCTCCTAATTTAAACTCCATTAACCCACCACCTTGGAATTAGAAAAGGAAGCTGTCCCATGAAGTAACACTTCCCTTTCGCTAGACAGTAAGGAGACCCGAGAAAAGCAAACTGTCCCGAGAGGAAGACTGGATGTCTCCTAGGTCCCTTCCAATGAAAAGTTTATTATTAAACAGACCTATACTAAACAGTGACTGACAAATACCTTACTCTTGAAAATCTGCACACCACTGCAGGGGTGTTTGCTTGCTACATCCCTGGAGGGATTTAAGATAGTGCTGGGGAGTTTATATCCCACTACACAGCCCCCCGTTCCTTGGCATACCGCTGGTCTGGGGAAAGGAAAAATCAAGAAGGCTTTGTGGAAACGCAGTCACCTACATGTGCGTGAGGAAACAAAAAGAGAGGGAAAATGGAATGAATAGGAAGCCTTTCCAAGACTACTCCAAAAGATCCTACATGTATCACTGGAGGGGGCCTGGAGTGTGGATGCCATTTGTGGTCACAAACCTCCTTCCCTGCAGGTGGACACAGTCAAAAGAGGCCAACATTCCATTCCTCTTTCCCCCATCAGCTTCCTCGCTGGAACTGAGGATTTAGGTTGCCCAGCTCCAAAATATAATAATAATAACAACAACAATAACAACAGCTCTCTCCTTAGGCCATGATCTCCATCCTTTCTAAATCTGACCTTATCTGCAAAGAAAAAAAATCTCTAGGCCTCACTTGGGTCAACAGTGGAGACTCTTCACCACTGAAAAACATAACATAAATGTTAATAGTATGCTTGCATGAAGAAGAGCCACACCATGAAGTAAAGTGGAACAAAAAAATCTTTGCTATCACCTCTAACCTCCAACCTGCCCACAAGAAATGCCAGTCTTCACAAATGTCTCTATTTCCTCGCCTACGGTAGCTTTTATTCAAGCAACTGAGTAAAAGGTAAGTGAACCACATCTTAGTGGATTTCATTGTGTTTTCCATTTAATTAATCAAGAAAGTATATACCATAGTTTTCCTTTTATTCTTTTCCCTGCAAATACAAGCTAATTTAAAAGGGTTTTGTGAGCTGACCTAGCAGCTAAACACTTACAGCACTATCCCGTCACCAAAGGTGCTGAAACAACTGACCAACTTTTACAATCAACCTGTTTGTATTTGGAATACGACCTCTGCCTGTATTTTAGGAAGGAAGCTTTGCACCAGGAATATCAAATGAGCACAAGCTAGGTGCCAGGGGATGCAGAGCTTCGAGTGCAGGAATGCCAGCAAAATGTGCCTCAGCTTAAAAGTCAGCAGACAGTTTTCTCGGCCATCAGTACCTGGGGCTTTCAAAACCAACTTATTCTTAAAGGAGGACAGTTTATCGGTTGGAATCATTTCATAAAACTGGAAAAAAGATAAAAACACAAGCCAATACTTCAAGCATTGCTCTCAAGAAAAACAGAGCGTGCCTAGTCACATTTAAGGTCACAGCTTCTGTAAAATGTAGCCAAATAATGGGTGTCAAGGGGCAGGTTTTTTCTTGACTATTGAAGTCGGGAAAATTTCCTCCCCTAGAATGGCTCTGATTGGCAGATATTCTCTGAGAGAGGACAGCTGAGGCCTGTGGTCATTTTATGTCAATGGCTCAACTGAGATGGTCTCCTCCCCCCTCCTCACACACCCCTCTCTTTTTTTGCCAGTCCCTATGGTTACATCCAAAACTGCTACCCGAAATACGCTCACGGCAGTGGCTTAAAGGGACAGGAATCACTGCAAAAAGAATACACACACTTGGGCATATGTCTTATGCAACTCATTGATTGAATATGCCTATGGTGATTTTTCTCAAAAGAACTTGTCAGATTACAATTATAAATGACTTGAAACTGCTGGTATCTGTTTCGTTTGGCTATTAGGGTGGTCAGGATGTCTAACTTAGGAAGGAGAAAATGACAGAATGTCCCAGGAACCAACAGATCTTCATTTTGCTTGATTTTACTGACTAAAATTAACCCCTAACTTGATGGATGGGAGGCAGTATCAACTGCTTATTCTATTCTGTGAAGAAGAAGAGAAGTCAAACAACAACGACAACAAAATATATTTCTGAAACAGTATTCCCTAGGTACAAAGTTAAGTTATAAACTCGGAAATAGAACATGCTTACTGTTGTTAACAGACATGAACCATGTACAAATTTAGCAACAACTTACCATACTAGACATCGTGACCTTTGGCACTGGCACTATCCAATATCGTTTCAGATACCACTGGTAAAAGATGGCAGAAGTAATCTAATCTGTTAAAGTCCATGTCCCAAACAGAACTGCACTTCTAAAATAGCCTGAGCAAAAACAACATCTTTTCACACTTACTTTTAAGGAACCAAGGAAACATTTTAAAAGAAATAGTGCATCAAGCATGTTCAGCAGGTGAGAATGAGCTTCAACAGCAAGTCAGTAATACCTGCAACACGTATACCTAGGGAAACCTTAAGAGTAATGTGCTCACAGTTAAGAATGAAAAAAACCAGCACAACCTGTTCAATATCGTCCATCTTTAAGAGGTAGCACTAGAAATTAGCTTCTTTTTTATTTATAAGCCAGCAAATTGATTCTTCTTAATATGTGTTTTTAACGTGGTATTTCCCATTCAGGACATGGGACTCCAAGCAATGTGGCTGGCTCCACCATCATGTAGCACAAAGAAACAGAAACAACATGTACAAGACAGCCCAGGCAGGGCTTAAAGGTTCTCACAAAAATGTGGGATGTGAGTAGTTCATAGACAGCCCAGCTACAAATAGCTTCCCAAATTCCTTCACCTCCATCTTTGAATTGGGAACGCACCAACCAACTGGTATCACAAAATGCCCTAATGACATAGGGAAGGGGGAACAGGAGATTAATACTAACTACTGAGGTTAGTATTTCAAGCCTGAAAAGAACAAAACCATTCACCAAAGTTATTTCCTGGCATCAATTTGAACTATGGGAAGGCATAGTTGTAGTGCAAAGGGGGAAAAAAAAACAAAATGAAAATAAACTGAACACTTTAAATTATTTGGAAACTTCATACCAATCTCATTTTCATAGCTTTCTCCCACTAAAAATTTTACCCAATATAAAGTAATAATACTACATAAGTAACTAAACCTTTCAGAAATAAACCCAAGATTCCGAGTTGAGCCTTTTGTATAGGCTCTTTCTTTTCCATTTCCTTTCTCAGCTGCCTGCCTTCTAATAAGACAAACTCTTGGCAGGAGCATAGAAGGTATCCAGACATTTGGATGAATTAGACAAGGAAAGTATAAATGAATAAACCCTGGCACTCTGAAATGAAGCAGTCTTTTAAAACCAAAGAGCCAAAACAGAGGCTAAATAATATAATGCTTTCTGACAAAGAAATTTACTTTTTAAAAAATGAGATATACACAGTTCTCAAGGATCATTAAGGCAGTATTCTAAATTAGTGTCTTTTTCAGATCAAGCTGAGACAGTAATTTCTAAACAATACCATTAGCCTACACACGCCCCATACACAGTTCTTTAACAGATTTGTTTCATATTATAATCAATACATGTACAGTTACTTACTTGCTTCCTTTTGTAATGAGCAAACTGAGAAAGGCCTAGAACAGTTGCAAGAGCACCTCCTCCAACAAGAATAGTCCCTTTCACTGCCTTTTGAAATGCCATTTCTTAGCCTACAGAGACAAAAAAGAAACAAAAAAGTTATTTGGGATTTTTATCACACAATAATCCAAAAACAAAAAGAGACTGCCTAGATTATGAAATTATGTTAAACTAGAAAAGAAAACACACAATAAGGAATTTGTTAACATACCAATTTGTATACCACAATTCAAAAACAATACACAAAAAAACCAAGAAACTGACTTTATAAAATGACCATCCAATAGGAATTAAAGAAAGAAAAATTCAGAGACAACTGAGGTTATTTACATGGTATAAAGTCAAGAGAGCGGTGAAAAGAAATGTGTACCTGACAAAACTGCATGCTGTACTTGCAAATTTGTTCAACCACTAATCCCCTCCACAAGAAGAACTGGTGGAAGTCTTCTGTCACTCAACAGGACAATGAACCTCATGCCTGCTTTGGGTTCTCTGGCAAGTGTTGAATTCCACTCTGGTAACAACTCCCTTCCTGAGTTTTCCCCTTCAGAAAGAAGCTCTCACTAAAACCAAAAGCCAACACATTTACATTTCTATCCCTGGAAGAGTCTACACTTTACAGATAAAAAGTAAAAGAAAACCATGCCATGATCCTTCTACAAAATGACAGATATAACACTGCTATAATTCCTTTCATTAAGGGAACATAAAAAAAAAAAAAAAAAGGTTTCTTCTAGCCAGAGTTGCATGGCACCAAAATTTCAAGGGGAAACCCAGATCAAGCACTCCTTCGTGCTCACTGTATATTTCTAAATAAAGTCTTGTACTGTGTTAGCTCTTGACTTTCTTTCTTCTCACTTGTTAAAAAAAAAAAAAATTCCACTATTGGATTGATGGAATTTCTTAATTTTTTTTTTTGAGGACTTAAATAGTCTAACTTTTTCAGAAGCCAAAATAACTAAAATAAAATAAATAAAAAATTAAAATTCCAACGAAAAACATCTTACTCCCTTTTATTGTGATAAACAAACAAAAAAAAAAACGATAACACTGTGTGATCACCTAAAAACAATTCTAACTTAGAGTTGATATTTAGCAATTTGACCTGCCTAAGTCTTTCACTTACAAAAGCAGCTGGCACACCCATGTGTTACAGGGAAGCCACTACCCTACTTTCCTGAATGGGTGGAGTTCTGACCTGTCTGGACAACATACCTTATGCTTTACAGATATCTCACAACTCAAATTATTTAATATGAAGTCAATTTTAACCTAGGATAGTAAAAAACATATAGTATCTCAACGTAAATTATGATACAGTTAAAAATGTTTGAGTTCAGGGACTTCCCTGGTTGCACAGTAGTTAAGAATCCACCTGCCAATGCAAGGGACACGGGTTCGATCCCTGGTCTGGGAAGATCCCACATGCCGTGGAGCAACTCAGCCTGTGTGCCACAACTACTGAGCCTGCCCTCTAGAGCCCGCGAGCCATAACTACTGAGCCCCTGTGCCGCAACTACTGAAGCCCGCGCACCTAGCGCCCGTGCTCCGCAACAAGAGAAGCCACCGCAGTGAGATGCCTGCGCACGGCAACGAAAAGTAGCCCCCACTCGCCATAACTAGAGGAAGCCCACGTGCAGCAATGCAGACCCAACACAGCCAAAAATAAATAAATAAATTTATATATTAAAAAAAAAAGTTTGAGTTCATGTTGACTGAATAGAATCTATTAGCATAACTATCCTAAATCAAAGAATTTCAAGTGCAGTTGGTAACTCTGACTCTACAGAAAATCCATTTTGGAATACTATAAATTATATACTAAAATAAAAGCTGGCATTTCTTAAAATTTTATTTTTCTTCTGATCTCATTCTTTTCTGACAAACTCCTAAATTCTAAGACTCATCTTTATTTTTAAGACTCTCACCAGAAAAATATTTCACATGCGTATGTTCTTTACTGCTGGAGGTCTCGTCTTTCCCATCCCTTCTCTGAATCAACCATCCCCTCTCTCCCAAGTTATGCAAAAGAGTTGGTGTATGTTGGCTGGGGCTTCCATTCATCATTCAGTCAACCCTAAGAAAAACCTAACGTCCACGATTGTTCTGATGGTGAAAACCGCAATTGAGCCAACTTGGAAGGCACCCCTTTGTCACAGCTCAGCATCACCATTCCTAGTACTGCTATAAATGTTCATATGGGTGCCTATCGCACAACAGAAACCCTAGCAGCCCAGAGACAGCATGCTATCCCCTGGCTAACTGGGCTTCCCTGACAATTAGAGACAGAGAATAGAGACCTAGTTCTAATTACCTGAACAATGCCTGTGCCCACCCCAAATAGATGGTAGCCTGGCAATCCCTTGGATGTGAGTTTTGTAGGTGGTTGACTTTAGCTCAGTATCATTGCTTCTGTCTTGTTGATGTCATTGATGACCTCACAAAGGACACCACACATCAGTATAGCTAACTGAGGGATGTCATACAACACAGTCATAAAGTGTCTCAGCAGAGGTGTTCATTCAGCCAGTTAAGTTTGGAGCTAGTTTTTCCAATTGTGTAGCTCCCTACATTCCCTGCTCACCTTATTATATTGCCTCAATTTGATTTTCCTGAAACCAAAACTTGCTAAGGAGGATATCTTCATGGATTTTCTCAATGAGCCACAAATACTATGGAAGAACTGCACTGACATATTATTTTGCAGAGTTATTGATAATATTGGCTATAATAAAGTTTCTTTTTTCAGTATTTTCATAAAATAACCTACGCTTAAATATTATTATTTCTATTGTGATCAAATTTATCCACAAGATAATCTAGCTGGTTGTAATGAATAAATCACTCTTACAAAAGCACAGAATCAGTCGGCTTCACCTGACTCTCCCAAGATGACGATGATAATGATCATCATCATCATTAATGTTATAATGACAATAGTTGCCATTTATTGAGTTATTTGCTAGGTAATGGGTACCATGCTTTTAATTCTTTATATATATCAGCTCATATCACCCTCACAACATCCTAATTTCATAAAAGAGGCACTTGCAGTTCAAAGAGAGTAGGGGATTTGTCCTAGGTCATTCCCTAGTAAGTGACAAAGCCACAGCTTAGTCTTTGCTCCTAATCACTAGGTGGTTCTGCCCTGCCTTTGCTCTGAAAAGCCAACCTCTCCCCAAGAGCCACACCATATTTTGCTATTACTCCCAATAGAAAGCCCTATTCACAAGCAGTCACCCAAAGTGTACAGTCCCTTGGCATTAGGTTTCTCTAAGGCAATGAGGAAGACTCTGACAAAATATCTGCTAGTAACCTTCTGCCAGATGATGTAAAAACTTTGTTCTAATGTTGACAGAAAGAAATGTAAAACCAGATTAACGTTAAACTATGTGCTGTGAACTACTTATACCCACTTACATTCCATTATAAGGAAAAAAGTTTTCACAATGATGACAAAGAGGAAAAGATTGCTTCCTTCTACATAAAAGCTGCAACCAGGAAGTTAGCAAAGACTGGGAATAAAAATGTCAATAAATCTTTACCTTTTGCAACTAAAAGTATGAGAAAGTCAGAGGTAGAATAGAAAACCAGAGGTAGAAAAGGAAACCGGAGGTAGAAAAATCAACTAAAAGTAAAATTAGCTTAGTTATCATAGCCTGATGTCTATGTTAAATAGCCTGTGAATAAATCACGTATACATTGACTCAGGACTGGCTCCTGCATTTGCACAGACCAATGCCAGCCCTCTAATTCTTGCAAGGAGAACAACAGGCAACTAAATAAAACCTTAAACAAAGTTAGTCAACTAAATATATCTGTGAGTTTATCAACTGCTCTCAAGGGGTTTGCAATCAATTTGGAGGATTAAATATCAAAGTCTGTCTTATAACTAGTTGTGCTACACTGAATATTACTAATACTCTGATAGACAGAAGACCCTGAATAGCCAAAGCAATCTTGAGAAAGAAGAACAAAGCTGGAGGCATCTCAATTCCTGACTTCAAACTATATTACAAAGCTATCATAATTAAAACAATATGATACTGCCATAAACACAGATACATAGATAAATAGAACAGAATAGAGAGCCCAGAAATAAACCCATGCATACATGGTCAATTAATTTTCAACAAAGGAGCCAACAATATACACTGGAAAAATGACAGTCTCTTCAATAAACGGTGATGAGAAAACTGGACCAGCCACATGCAAAAGACCAGCCACATGCAAAAGAATGAAATTAGACCACTTTCTTACACCATGCAAAAAAATCAACTTAAAATGGATTAAAGACTTAAATGTTAAGACCTGAAACCATAAAACTCCTAGAATAAAGCATAGAGGGTAAGCACCTTAACATTGGTCTTGGCGATGATTTTTTTTTTTAATTTGATACTAAAAGCAAAGACAACAAAAGCAAAAAAAAAAAAAAAATGAGTGGCACTACATCAAACTAAAAAGCTTCTGTACAGCAAAGAAAACCATTAACAAAATGAAAAGGCAACCTAATGAATGGAATAAAATATTTGCAAAACATATATTTAATAAAGGGTTAATATCCAAAATATATAAAGAATTCATACAACTCAACAGCAAAAAAAAAAAATTCAATTTAAAAACAGGCAGAATGACTAAGTAGACATTTTTACAAAGAAGACATACAAATAGCCAATAGGTACATGAAAAGGTGCTCAACATCAATAATCATCAGGGAAATGCACATCAAAATCACAATGAGATACCACCTCACACACACACATGCACACAAAGTGAGGTAAGTGTTGGCAAGGATGTAGAGAAAAAGGGAACCCTTTTGCACTGTTGATGGGGATGTAATTAATGTAGCCACTATGTGAAAACAGTATGGAGGTTCCTCAAAAAATTAAAAATAGAACCACCATATAATCCAGCAATTCCACTTCTGGGTGTATATACAAAAGAAACAAGATCACTATCTCAAGGAACTATCTGTACCCCCATGTCCATTCCAGCATTATTTGTAATAGCCAAGACATGGAAACAATCTAGGTGTCCATCAATGGATGAATTGATAAAGAAAATGTGATACACACACACCCCAACACATACACACACACACAGAGGAATATTATCCAACCATGAAAAAAGAAGGAAACCCTACTATTTGCAATAATATGGATGAAACTTGAGGGCATTATGCTAAGTGAAATAAGACACACAGGGAAAGACAAATACAGTATGATCTTACTTACATGTAGAATCTAAAAAACCCCAACTCACAGAAACAGAAGAAATTGGTGGTTGCCAGAGACGGGGTGGGAGGTGAGAGAAATGGGTGAAGGTGGTCAGAATGTACAAACTTTCAGTTATAAGATAAATAAGTTCTGGGGAGGTAATGTACAGCAGTTGCTAAGAGAAGAAATCTTCAAATTGCTCATCACAAGGAAAAGAAATCATAGCTATGTGAGGTGATGGATGTTAACTAAACTTACTATGATAATCATTTCATTTTATATATATATACACATATATAATGTTATATATGTTATATAATCATTATGTTTTATGTTATATAATCATTATAATGTTATATAATCATTGTTTTATGTCTTAAACTAATACAATGTTACGTGTCAATTTTATCTCAATAAACCTGGAAGAAAAAAAAAACATTTAAATTACAGCCAAAAGAAAGAAATAGCTCAAAGTGGAGATAGGGAATCACGGTAAAGCACTATCTGATAACCATTTTCATCAACCAGAAGATATAGCGCAGAATAAAACTAAGATGCTATTTCTCCTTTCTTCTATTCTAACTCAAGCACTGAGTTATCATGCCCTCAAAGAAAGAAAGGAATCACTAAATGGACAGTGATTATACTTCACCTGAATTTCTGTGACTTGGGTTCCCTCAAAATGAGTGGAAGGGCTGGAAGGGTTTATAAATAAAGCAGGCTGTTAAATTACATTATTTACTAAACCATGTCAATATCAAATTGAAAAAAAAAAATCGGTGACTATCCAGTCAAGATGGCACAGTGAATTTATGCTTCAGCTCATCCTGTATGCTCTAAATGCACGGTAATGACAAAATAGGAAAAAAAAAAAACAACATACACACAAACATAGATGCACATACATGCTCTGATAGAAAACAAGGTACTATATCATTGCAGTGAAAAGAGATTAATTCTCACTAAATGATTAAAGAAGGTTTCAGAAGACAGGATACTTGAAAAGCCTCTTGAAGAAAAAAGGATTTGGAGGGGAGTGAGTACGGGCAGGTCTGGATTGAGAAAGATTTGGAGGAGAAAGAGAACATCATGGTAATGTTCAGGAGGCATGCAAGTTGTTATCTGGTTTGGCAGGAGACGATGTTCATTTGAAAATGAGGTTTAAAAAGAAGTCCAGGGCAAGAGATAAGAACATTCTGTACATGTGAAATAAGATATTTTTCTATGATATTCTGTTGGCCATGAGAGCTGAGATTCCAGATGAAAGAGACAAGCTGCTTCATCTCATGACTTATGAAGAATGTTCAAGTAGATTTTGGTGTTGAAGCTTATGATGAAGACTGAGGGACCAACTGGAAGGCAATAAAAGAGAAGACGAAAGCCTGGTTTAGGACAACACTGAAAAGTACTAATGCAGACACTGATGCTTTGCAGAAATCTCTAATGACAGCACTCAATTAGAGACCATTACAGAACCTGACAAGTGATTACAGAAGGAAACAGGAAGAGACTGAACCTCATAAGGGGCTTTAGCCTGGGTAACTGGGGATTTGCCCCAACATTACAACATTAAGAATCAGAAAGAGAAGCAAGTTTAAGGGAGGAGAGGAGTTCATTTGGAAGCAAAAATATTTAAGATCTTGACAGAACACCTAAGGAGAGAAAACAGCAAACATATAGATAGAAGGGTCTTAAACTCACAAGAGTCGTCATAGCTAAAGCTATGGTGTGAGGAATTTTCTGCCTAAAACTGACAGATGTACCTGCTCACAGTAAAATGTACTTATTGCCAGCAAAACAAAAACTGGACTTGCCACTTCTCAAAGTTTGCTGACCCATGCTTCTAGCTAACCCTGCAACTTATCTGGCTCCACAGGATTCTTGGCTGTCCTTTTAGGACTCTCATTATAGATGGAGTGACTTCGACAATGAAGACAACCGCTCAGACCCTATCTTAAATAGTTCCTGAGCGCTCACCACTTCTGCGTCCTCCTACTCATTGGTAAGGCTACGCTAACAGTTAAATCATGCATTTAGATGACTTAACCACACACTTGAGAATTTAAAACAAGAAATAACCACCCACTGGAAACGGCTGGGGTTCCCCTTGGCAACTACTCATAAGCAAATTTATTCCAGAACAAAAGCACACTTCCTGGCCCCGGAATTCTCAAAATAGAGTCCTCAAACTCCTCTCCCTGTCTTGCAGTCCTAGCTTCTCTCTTAATTCAGCATAAATAAAAATCTATCCAAAGAGATTTATCACTCCTCTGTGGAAGGATCCCTTCACTTCTACAAAAACTCTCCTATCCTCTGATCTCTTGCATAGAATCAGCTATTTCCATTTTAACCTCCATGCTCTCCATTAATTTAAGAAAAATTGAGACTTCTCAGGGTTTTGAGTCTTACGCCAGCACAGATGCAAACATATTTCTTTCCATCCCTCACAAGAATTATCAGTGTGGGTGCTGGGGAGGAAGGAGGATAGCTCAAAGATAATTTTCAGAAGAGTCATTTCAACCACAAGCCTTGTCCCTGGAACATGTGTTCTCTAGCAAGATATAAAGACATTCCATGACCCTCTGATCACCTACACTGAGAACCCAAGATGAACAAGGCATTTAAAACATAAAACTCCCAGAATGTAACCTAGATGTAGCATGTGCTACTTCACTCAGCCCTTTACCTAAGCAGATGCAGGTCCAAAGGTAGGAAGACACTCCTTACGCTTCAGTTGTGCAGCCACCCCCCTTGTGGCTGTGCATGGAAAGCCTCCCCCTCATCTATTTTGAGTCATGACACTCCGTCAAACCCACAGATGGCACAAGTCAGAGCGCAGGGCCTCAAGATCCACCTGCACACAAATTCAGTGACTTAAGGGAGAAAGTTGCATGAATCTTACTAAATAAGGGTGCAGGGCCTCATCAGAGGAAGTCCTACCCAGAAAGTCATGGAACTTGACAGCAAGTTCACAGCAAAATGGAAGAACAGGGAGTGAACGCAAAAGCACCTTCCCACCCAACTAGTTTTAACTATAAAAGTCAAGGTTTTGGGGGTGCTTTGAACTAGGCATGTTTCAACAAAGCAAACCCTTTATTCTTCCAATTGATGTGATAGCAAATGTTATGCATACTTTCCTATAAGAAAGAACATCACAGTTTAGGCACACCGAGCCTAAGCCTGATCAAGTGCTTACACAAACAAGTACCGATCAAAGCACACCAAGTACTACTGCCTCTCTCCCCGAGGTTGACTTTATAGAGGGGAGAATGATTAGCGCTCTGCCTACAAACGCATCCTCCCCAGCCAAGCAGAGAGGAACTTCTGCACACATACATCTTACACAGCAGCATGTGATCCCTACAGAAACACAGAGTGAGCCCTCAAGCATGCTTTTTGAAAGCTGTCAGACATAAATGAACAAAACAGTCAACATCAGAGGCCCGTCAGCCTGTTCTCTGCAAACAGATAGGAGCCCTAGTCCATAAACTGAAATTGAATCATTCTTTTTTTCAGTTGCTTTAAACATTTTTGAAAAGGATTTAGACCAAGTCCCGATAGAAAATGGACCTAAGGGTCATCCACAAAAGATTATCCCCATGGAAATAATTGAATGTATCAAATCCTGAAAACACAGGAGACGCTTAAAAGTGTCTTCACCTTCCCTAGGCCTTCCTCTGTTGTGTGCATATATATATATTTATATATACACATACATACATACATATATATTTTTTCCCTAAGCCACAAACACCATAATAACAATGATAACGATTTACAGCCTACAGTTATAAAAATTACATACACTGAACAGGATATCAAAGGACAAACAAAAAGATTTTTCTGAAATCATTGAGAAAAGCATTCTCCTGAAAAACAAGATAAATGAAAGGACCATGTAAAAGTCAGCACAAAACTTACAAATGTAATGAGTCCGCAGACTCTGGATGCCCAAAATTTTGGCCTGTGGCTGATGAGGAAGCTCAGCAACGTAATCACACATGGCTGGCACAGCATCCGAACCCTAGCTTGGTCCCTGTCTTCCACACCCTATCCAAAAGCCACACTGCTTTAGGGAAGGGCAGGTTCCATTTCCAATCAATTTCCCCAGGAAATCCCTTGCCTGAAGGGCCCAACCCAAAAGATAGAAAAAAAAAATCTCAATGACTGGAGAGCATTTTAAGAAAGACAAAAGAGACAGAATCGGGCAACAAAGAGAAAAATGAAAGAAGACAAACACTATATTTGTATTGGTCCACATAGCTTCAAGCCAGAAGGTAGTTTGGAAATGATTCCTACTAGTCACTCTGGGGCACCTTTAGGTCAATTATATCATTTTAGAACAAACACAACACACAGCTACAGATGACAGAGAGAGAGGTTAGCCCAGGACCATCCCTCAGGCTCAAAGGACAGCAGGCACCTGGAAGCTTGACAGAAGGAGTTGGCACAGAAAAGGGCTGCGCTGGTTTCAGAGGTTCAAATCAGACTTTAAGAAATGTAAGCCAAGGCACCCCCCCAAAAAAAGAGGAGAAAATAAAATCAACCATTTAAAATGAGCCAGTTAGAAGCCTCTGTTTATAAAAATTCAACTCAAACATTATCACATGAATTCTTTTGGTGTAATTTTTGTTTTTTTTTAAATTTAATATGCAATGCCACAACCAATTAAAGCATTTACTTCCCAAAGTCCTCCAAAATGAAAACGTATCAAAAGGAAAGAAGGTCCCAGAGGAACAAGAGGATACATGCTCACACTCTAACTGTCATTTATTATGTAAGACTCAATTTTAAAAAAATAAATAGGGTTGCCAAGGTAACTTCCGTATTATGTATTTATGTTTTCGGCCATTTCTAAAATGCATACCAACACTATAAAGTCACAGATTTGACCCTTTTCTCTTATTTTCATAAGGCTCACTCTAGAATTACAAGAAATCAATGAAGCCCATCTCAACTAATAATAGATTTATATTCATTAAATGCAAATGATCATAGTTTAATTCATAATGGAATGATTTCCACTGTATTTGCTCTCCATAAAATTGCTATTAAAAATCATGAAGAACTATAATTAGTTCATGCAGGTGAACTTGTATTCCATTTTAAAATCGTTTTAAAACTGAAATTAATATATATTCTCTATCATCTTAGATATGTTAATGGGTTTTTGTTTAAAGTTGTAAAATCCTATCAGTGATTTTCCATAAAAATATATGTCTGCCTTCTTTGTTTACCATATGTAATTTAAGGTAATCCTGAGAGGCATAAAATAAAATGCCCCTTATAAGAGAAATTCTGGAGCATTCCTTCCCCAAAATGCCCACCCCTTATAAAGACACAAGTCAGGTTACGGAATTGAGCGGATAGCATGCCAACTATGAAATAATAAACTTGCATTTATGTATCAACTAATAAGAAATGCCTCACTTAAAAAGAATACAGCAGACAATGAAAAAAGCTTTAATTCTGTCTTGAAGAAGAAGAAATGTTACCAGTGAATCACACACAAAAATAATTCTTTAGGCAAACAGACCACACTAGTCCTGTGATTTTTTTTTTTTTTTTTTTTTTTTTTGGCTGCGTTGGGTCTTCTTTCTTTGCTTTCTCTAGTTGTGGCGAGCGGAGGCCACCCTTCGTTGTGGTACGCGGGCTTCGCCTGTTGCAAAGCACAGGCTCTAGGCACGCGGGCTTCAGTAGTTGTGGCACACAGGCTCAGCAGCTGTGGCTCGCGGGCTCTATAGAGCAGGTTCAGTAGTTGTGGCGCACAGGTTTGGCTGCTCCGCGGCATGTGAGCTGTTCCGGGACCAGGGATTGAACCCATGTCCCCTGCATTGGCAGGCGGATTCTTAACCACTGCGCCATCAGGGAAGTCCCAGTCCTGGGCTTCTTGCAGTCTTTCTGCCCCTTTACTAACCCTATTGTTGGGTTAGGAAAATGGCTCACATTCTTCTAGCAGCATAAACCCCCTTTTTTTAGATTTGACATTCTGTTATAGAGTCTACTTCAGTAATTAAGACAAGATAAAACCCTTTACTTTGTTATAGAATAAACTGCAAATCAAATAACAGAGCTCAAAATATCTGCCTTTACACTAAAATATATCAAGCCTCTCCTCCGGATTTATTATAAACATAACAAACCCTTATAAAGTAATAACAATCATGGCTGTTGACTACACATCCTAAAATGTTCCATAAGAAAACATCTACTTCATTATATAAAAAGGGTTTGGGTGCTACAAAATAGTGCGCAGGCACTGTGAATCAAATGAAAAGGTTTTTAACACATATAGATGATAATGAACTTTAGTCAAAAGAAATATACCCTAAGAAAATTTCAATTAATTTAGCATGTTCAGAAAAGGAAGTGTTTAAGATAATTAAGCTTCTATTTGCCTGGATCTTAATCAGATCTGTTTTGTTGTTATCCAATATCGTATATTTTTAAGAAATATGGCATTATGAATTAGGAAAAACTATCTACTAAATACAGGAATTTTTTTTAAGGCTCAAAAAAATCTTAAAGAGAAAAGATCATTTTTCCAAAATCTCTTTTTTTTGAATAGCACAGATGTAGAAGGTTTGAGAATCTGCCTTAGAATGTTATAAGCACAAACAAAACTTTGAAAAACTGGCTTTTTTTTTTTTTTACTTCAAAATGCTGATGCCAATTGAGTTAACTCAGCTTTATTCGTTATTTTTATCACCAAATACAAGGAAAATGTACCAATTCTTTCAAAAGTTCCAGTAGCAATTGCATTATATATGTCATTAAAAATGCATTTTAGGAAATACTTGTTGAAGATAGTTTATGAAATCTGGGCTCATAAAAAACTATGATATAATTTTTATGATAATTAGTTATAGCACAATAATTTCAGTTAATTTAATTTACTTACATTGTAAATAAAAAAGTTCTAAATTTAATTACAGCTCTATTACAGCTCTATTAATGCATAAGACATCGTTGGGAGTTATAACAGAGACCAAAAAGTATATGGGGTGGGGAGACCATTTATTCTGCTTCCTTGAGCTGGAGAAGATCCCCAGGAAATAAAGGTAACCACTTTTTACATCGTGTAACCACTTTTCCCCTATAGCCTGCTGAAATTTGCATTTAAAATTCACTCCCCTACATATGTAATAATCCATTGCATGTATAAATCTAACTATCAACAAAGGGTCAAATTACACACAAAAAGCATAGATGCAAAGAAAATCTAAGATGTACTACAACAAAATAATCATATTTTATATTATTTAGCTTAGTGATGACACTCCCTAAAAATGTCTCACCCTTAAGGAAGTAAGAATCAAACAACAGGAGAGAAAGACTGCAGTAATTCATATTTCTAACAAAAATTTCTTTCAAAATTATGGAATACATATCATACAACAGTTGGTAAATGCTCCATCCCCTGGCCCCTCAGAAAGGAGAAGAAAAGATAGTAGGGTCTTCACCTATGCAAAAGTAATAAACAAAGCTGTATTTCCATCTCAGTCATCTTGGCTAAACAGTCTTGGTCATAAGATCTTATTCTCCCCACTTGAATGAGGCATCCTCTCCAAGCCTCTCCTTTTTAGATTTTTCTTTTCTTCTTTGAAAGGACGGGCACACACCCTAAGTGGAAAGCTTTCAAGTACTAGACTATAAACAAGTCTAGTCACTGTGCATGAGATACTGTGTACCGACATTACATAGCTAATACCCTAGCATCTGACGGTCTAAAATTGAAATAGCATGCACAGATCAAGGGTTCTACTCAATATTCTTGCTGAAACTGTCACCCCCCAAACAAAGTACACACACACCAAAAACCTCTATATTCTTTTAATTCTTGAAATACCATATTAAAAAAGAAAATCACCCGTGGGTATTCTAGAAGGAGAGATTAAGGAGACTCGCCTTGTAATTCCATCTATACTACTAACTTGCTTTGTGATTTCAGGCAAATCATTTGAATTTGCTGATCTTCACTCCACCTATAAATGAAGCATCTTTGAAAATGTCCAGATCTATTTTAACTTTAAATTTGTATTATTTTATGGTTTTTCTTCATTCAGTAGGTGCAGGGGGAAAAAAAAACCTTCTGCACTAAGCTTGGTATTACCTTAATATCCTATTTATTTAGCAATGTTGGATGATTAAGGTTTGCATTCATTCTTTCATTCAATAATTACTTACTAATCATTTAACATATGCCAGGCACTAAACATACAACTGAGAACAAACATAACAAAAATCCCTGCCTTCTAAGAGCTTACATTTGAATGGAGTTTATAGTTTTTTTTTTTAAGTCTAAACTATTTTGAATTTAAATATTTCAAAAGTACAAATCACACTTTGTCTTCTTAAAAATATTAACCAGGAATTCAATGATTGATGACTTGGAGCCATCCTTATATACATTAGACTATGCTGCTAGGGTAATGTCCTCAGGAACAGTTGAATACTATTACCTCTTTACTCAGTGGCTCCAAACCACACTGTTCCCATTTGAATCCTTCCTGTATCTGCTTTATAAAGTTTTCCTGGTTCTTCAAACTACCGGGCTGATGGTAATTTTCCCTTTTGATCTTTGGGCTCTCCAGATCACTTCTAACTTGTTACCACTGTGGTCAGAAAAGTGAGAGCCAACTTAGCTAAAACTGTGTTTAAAACACAAATAAACAGGGTTTCCCTAGTGGCGCAGTGGTTGAGAGTCCGTCTGCCGACGCAGAGGACATGGGTTCGTGCCCCGGCCCAGGAAGATCCCACATGCCGCGGAGCGGCTGTGCCTGTGAGCCATGGCCGCTAAGCCTGCGCGTCCAGAGCCTGTGCTCCGCAACGGGAAAAGCCACAACAGTGAGAGGCCCGCGTACCGCAAAAAAAACCCAAAAACAAATAACTCTGAGCAAGGCAAAAGGAGCAACTCATTAGCATTCTAGCTTTTGGATTTTCAACATTCTGGCTGTATTTATTCAAGGGCCTTTTTCCCCCTTCCTTCCTTTGTTCTAGGTCAGTGGATCTTCCCAGATGTCTTACCAGAAGTTTATGGTACACAGCGTGGATGAAACAAACTACACAGGTCTCCGATGAAGATTAAGAATTTCAAGCCAGATACAAGCACATAGTCCAAGATAAGAAAAAGAAAATTCTTATTTCATTTCTGCCTCATCTGAACAAATTCACATTACATATATGAAAAAAATATGGCAAAGCTGTATGCTTCTGCTCTAGAAACAACTAGAACCTTTTTTCTGTGCTCTCTTGGATTTAAGGAAAATATTACAGATAAATGGGCCAAAAAAGAAGCTATCTGCCACTCTTAAAAAACTTCAAAATTCATTGTTGGAAACTGGTTTATGAAAAATGCACTTACCATTGGTGAGGGAGAGATTAAAATTGTACACTCTAAGAAAATAATGAAAGCAACAGTTCAACAAAACTCAGGGAAGTATCACTGAAGGAACTACTCAACTAAGGAAGATGAAAAGAGGAGCGTTCATTCCTACAACACAGATTCAACTCGGATTGACTGAATGTCTGCTATATCCTCAGCATTGTTCTAGGGGCTGGCAAGTTCTCTGCTCTCATGGATTGGGGGAAACAAAAAATAAACCTATAAACAAATTTAAAAATTGAGTACTTTGAAACTGACAAGTGCTACGAAGAACAAAATTAGGTTGGAGAGTGACTGGGGGCAGGAGGGATCTACTTTAGATAGAAAGTCCAGGCAGGTTATTTGCCACAAACGTAATTGAGGAGGAAAAGCCAGCCACACAGGGATCTAAGAGAAGGGCCTTCTACACAGAGTGGACAGGCATACAAAGACACACAGCAGGTGTACGCCTGGCCTCCACTGGACACTGTAGGGGCAGCACAGTGAATCATGTGGGCAGTGGGTTCCAGATCAGGTCAGAGAGCCAGACATGTGCCAAGTCACGTATGACTTCCTTCTAGCAAGGTGTTTATTCTGACAAGATAGAGATAGAAAATCAGTGGAAGGTCCTAATCAGTGCAATGATGCAATGGAATTTATACAGAGGGAGGGAGGAAAGAAGATCGACCCTAGCTACAGCGTAGAGGATGCTTTCCAAGGAAATAAGAGTAAAAGCAGTTGCTTTTTCTTAAGGACGCCATTAGCCCTGTTCACAATGAGTAGATGAAAGTATGAAAAAAGGACGTAATGGGGAGAGAGAGAGGAAGAGTTAATAAATCATATGAGAAAATAGTAAACAAATGTAAACCACAGTCAAAAATAGGATTCTGTAATAGGAAAACAAACACTTCAGAGATAATCTTGAATATAAATGTCTGCTGAACTTACACACTTGAAAGACTGTTCCAGCCCATTCAGTCTAACAAGCTGGTAACAAAGAACAGAGTGTCAACTGAGAGAGCCTCTCAAATGCCAACAGCAGAGGTCTTTCTGTTCCCCCTTGGGCTAGGGTATGTTGCAGGTGACTTTCCCCCCCAGCAACTCATGATATCTTGAACTGATTTTGAACTCATATTGGAAAAGAACCCTAGGTCACATCTCAACAAGCTGAGGCACTCAGAACATTCCCCAGCAACCACACAGGCAGGGCGCTAAAGAGCTGTGTGAAACTTACTGACACACTGAGTATAGAGGTAATAGACAAGAGAGACTGCATATGATTAATTACAGTTATTTATATTTATGGGTTTGAATCTTGAGGATGCCTAGCCTCTCCCTATTTTATTTCATAATTTTCCCCCTGCTGGAGACTGAAGAGCAAAAGTCAATTGCCTGAGTGTTGGCATCACATCGGAAACTAAAGGGCCATGCATTTCAATTCCAGCTCAAGGAACACTCTGGCTGAGCAGATGTAATTCACCAGACCCCAGTGGGCTAGGCTCGCACTGTTGTCAGTCAAATCACATAGCTGGTGGAAATCAGCAGAGCACATTAGCAATTTATACTCAACAGCCTCTTCTCAACCATAAATTCTGAGATAATGTTAAGTGAAACCCAAAGTTAATCCAAAAAATTTAGCCCATAGTTGAGCCTGTGATTTTACCACGAGGCCGTCAGGACTTACAAAATGACTTACAAAATGGTATTTCTAATAGGACTCCTGTCAAAATGCCAGGTTCCAACATCCACGCAGCGACCTTCAGACATGACCTCACCCAGTGCACTTGTGCCTACTTCCTTGGTCATTAGTTTGGCAGCAGCAAGAGCGTGGTTTGTTTTTCAGGCTGTATCTTGAGGCTCTGCAGCGATCACAGACAGGCCGTCAGCAACCGGAGCCAGACCCCCACCCTGCGACAATCTCAGCCTCAACAAAGCCACCTGAGTTTTCTGGACTTCAGATTCCTCACATAAAAGATTGAGATCATCTAGACATTTCCTTTTTCATGCATTGCTGGACCCCATAAGCTTGGCTTTCTGCTCTCCAGAGTCTCCTGCCATTTTTCCCATCCAAACTGGACCACAAGGGTAGGTCACTCACCAGGCCAAAATGACTGCCATCCTCTTACCCCACTCTGACTTGAAAAAGCAACATTTTTATGCTGGTAATAATTATAAATATCTAGAAATAAGCGGACAGCCTTAAGTAAGTTACACATTCTAGAATTTCTTGACTGCTTAGGAATTAATTCTTTCTGGGTTAATTACACTCTGGATAGAGATGGGGTAATGGGCAATAGAAAATTAATTATGAAGAGAACAAAAGTAAATAAAATAGTATCTGTGTTTCTGTTTTAAAGTATATGTGCATACACACACACACACACACACACACATAAAGGCTAGAAGGACATACCCCAAAATATTTAAAATCTCATCTTTGAATAGTAGGGTTGAAAGTCATTTTTATTATCTTCCTTGTGTGTATCTTTTTAAATTTCTAAAATGATCACATGTTATTCTTGTAATAAGAAAAAAAAAGAAAAAACCAATCTATGTGTGTGTATGTGTGAGTGAGAGAAAAGAGAGAGAGAGAAAAAAAAAAGAGCTCTAAAGAGCGCCGTGCAGATAGATGGCTGACATTTGACTAAATCCCATATCATTTGACCACTACTTGAGTGATTTTCCTGTTACACAACTTTTCTCATCTTTAATGAACTAGATAGAGTAAAAGACCCACACAGAGAAGGAAAAGGGTATTTTGCCTTTAGAATTTATTAGGACTCTTGGAAGAAGAACTATAAAATGTCACAGAATTATCTACCTTATTCTGAAGAACAGTCTCTACCCTAACTGGGATGGATTTGCCTTGAGCATCTGACACAATAACTATTTAAGCCTGAGTTAAGCTACCCCTAAACTAGTCTTGAATTTCTAGTTATTTCAGATTACATCGTCTCAGGGATTTAAAGTTTAACATAACATCAGAAATCCCAAGAACTAATCAAACCAGTGACTGCAAACCTGATCGAACTTACTGGCATTTAGTGTTCCCCAGGATTCAACTCCATAAACATAGAAACTCTTCAGCCAACAACACACCCAGGGGACCCCTCCACGGTGCCAGCCCTGAAGGAAGCCACAGGTACACGGAGAAAGCACAGACCATCCTAGACGGAGGCCAACACGCTCTCCCTTCCCTGCCCCATGACAATTCAGAGCTTACACACAGGAACACAGCTACTCCCCTAGGCATAACTGGGATCCTTCTGTCATAGGGTGCTGTCCTTGGCATATTCAAACCACACCACTGACCGGTCAATAGAACATTCTCTGCAGGAGGTGGCCAGTGTAGAGGTCATCAGAGACCCCACCTGGATTGAATTCCAACTCAGTCACTTACTAGCTGTGTGACTGACTGTGAGCTTTCGTCTTCTCATGCATAAAACCTCATCTGTTTCGCAACTTACGTTGAAAATTTGAGATAATGTAGATGAAGTGTAGAAGTATATCTGCTGTCAACAACTCCCATTACTCATACGTAACCTGCAATGGGTCCCCACACATGCAGTGCTGAACAGGGCGATACAGATTGTGGTTAGTGAGAACAAAGGCAGCCGTAACCTAGCTTTAGCCCAAGCAGCACTTGGCTCTGACCAAGCAAGTGCACTTAAGACTCCCAGGTTGGGGAAATGAATCCTGTCAGTCATTTCCCTTGAAAAAAAAAAATAGTAGGCAGGTCTCTCCAGCATTTCTCTAGCATCTCTCCCCCAAATAAACATTCTTTTCCACAGAACGGATACCATTATTTGTGGAGCGTTCTATCAAAAATAAAAACCCTGGGCTTCCCTGGTGGCACAGTGGTTGAGAATCTGCCTGCTAATGCAGGGGACACGGGTTCGAGCCCTGGTCTGGGAGGATCCCACATGCCGCGGAGCAACTAGGCCCGTGAGCCACAACTACTGAGCCTGTGCGTCTGGAGCTTGTGCTCCGCAACAAGAGAGGCCACGACAGTGAGAGGCCCACGCACCGCAATGAAGAGTGACCCCCACTCGCCGCAACTAGAGAAAGCCCTCGCACAGAAACGAAGACCCAACACAGCAAAAATTAATTAATTAATTAATAAACTCCTACCCCCAACATCTTCTTTAAAAAATAATAATAATAAAATAAATAAATAAAAACCCTGTAAAGCCCAGCATCTAACGCAGATCTGAATCCACGCCACAGGTTAGCTGTTCCAGAGGTCACAGGACGCAGCAGGCTCTTTTGCTTCAGGTTAGACTCTGAGAGCATGGAATCCAATGTTTACAGTCTATCTCCAGTAGCTCAATTAGTCAGCGGATTTAAAACGGTCTCTGTAAGAGGCTTGATGTAAGGTTTGTGTCCTGAGTTAACCCAAGTCACTGGGAAAACTTTGACCCATAAGAGTGGTTTTTTGTCCTCTATTCAGAATATTTCCTGGTATTTATTGTTAGTTCAGAGAGGGTGAGGAATTGCTTTCTGGCTCTATCACAAACCTTGAACACCCTCTACCTTGGAAAAAAAATACTAATATAAAAACAAAATGCTACCAAAACAGTCAACTCTATGAGTCAATGTATTTTTAAAGAAACTGAGATATTTCTCAAGAATGTGTCCCTTCTTAGGATCATGCCTTTATCCCAAGATGTAAAAACATACACCATGACTCTGACTCACTACATAGCAAGAACCTAGGAACAAGAGTCATTTAAGTGCCCAAAGAGTCTTGTTTGGCCGTTCATTCAGTGCATGCCAACCATTAGCCAACAGTCTATTGTATCCTCCAAACCACCTTTACCCATGTCCACACAATCCCGCCCGCTCCCCACAGACACGTCCATCACCCCTCAACCCACCTTTGCCCTCTTACCGCCACTCTTAGTCCACTGACAACAAGAAGTGACTCACTCCTGCCACCTCATCTCACATTTGCTCTTCCCACCCTTTTCTGACTAGATTCTGATGTCTGATTTACATTATCTCAATTTTTTTTTTTTAGAAGATGTTGGGATAGGAGTTCATTAATTAATTCATTTATTTTTGCTGTGTTGGGTCTTCGTTTCTGTGCGAGGGCTTTCTCTAGTTGTGGCAAGCGGGGGCCACTCTTCATCGCGGTGCGCAGGCCTCTCACTATCGCGGCCTCTCTTGTTGCGGAGCACAGGCTCCAGACGCGCAGGCTCAGTAGTTGTGGCTCACGGGCCTAGTTGCTCCGCGGTATATGGGATCTTCCCAGACCAGCTCGAACCCGTGTCCCCTGCAATGGCAGGCAGATTCTCAACCACTGCACCACCTGGGAAGCTCTCAATTCTTTGTTAAATATAATTAATCAGTTCATAGGATCAAGGGAACCAAGGTCTGAAGAGACCTAAAAGGAATTGAACATCTTGACCAAGGTTCTCGAAGACTCCAAACCTGCAACTGTAAGCGGGCACTGGAAACCACCCGGTCAAGCATACCGAACCAACACCAGAAACCCACATTTGTCTGAGGTTCTTTGGGGGTATAACTGCAAAAGTTAATGATTACAACTCAACATAAAGCAATGACGATGGTGAACAAAATCACTGGATAACTCAAATAAAAGTCACTCGGTAAAAGAAAAAGAACACAGGACTAAGTCTGCCTACTCACTAACTACATGGTCACCAATTTTCCTCTGCTTCGTCCTCTGCTTCGTCCGAAAATTTGCCTCCACTATTAAAGAAAAAGATGGGGGCTTCCCTGGTGGCGCAGTGGTTGAGAGTCCGCCTGCTGATGCAGGGGACACGGGTTCGTGCTCTGGTCCGGGAGGATCCCACATGCTGCGGAGCGGCTGGGCCCGTGAGCCATGGCCACTGAGCCTGCGCGTCCAGAGCCTATGCTCCGCAACAGGAGAGGCCACAGCAGTGAGAGGCCCGCGTACCGCAAAAAAGAAAAAAGAAAAAGATGGTACACAAAATATAGTTTATATTTTATAACACAGAGGCAATATGTAAACTTAGATATGTATTGAGTTTTCCTTTATTCAACATATTCATTCAGCACCTACTGTGTTAAGACTGTGAGTAAACAAATGTGAATAATTTATAGTTTCTGTCTTTAAGGAAGTCACAACTTGGAGAAGAAGATTCTAAAACAAATATGAGTGATACAAATAAGGCTTGGACTAGGGGCTAAGGGAGTAATTACCCATGGGGGTAATTAAGGGGAGGTAGGAAACATCATCAGGGCAGATTTGTAGAGAAAGCAATAATTAATCAAATGTTGAAAGTTCAACAGTTCCAAGTGAACATGAGCAAAGACATGACTGTATGAATGAATATTGCATTTTCAAGAACAAGGGGGTGTAATATGTATGTCAAGAGAGCAGGATGGTATGCAATAGTTATAAGTGAGGAGGGGAGGAGGCTGAACAGGCAAGCAAGGGTAAAATCTCTGGAGATCTTAGGTGCCAATCAAAGGATTTTGGTCTTTCTCCAGTAAGCAATGGATCACCAAAGAAAGCTTTTAAGCATATTTGTTGGCTACACACTGTGTTACAAGGACCGTGCTAGTCGGTTGATATACGTTATATTAATCCTCACAACATTCCTAGTAGGACGGATAGACACATTTGAATTTAAAGACCATCCTCCCCACTTCCCACTACCAGAAGCAGTGCTGGGAGATAAATTAAAAGCACACGCATCTGGGAGAAGGGAAATCAGGAGACTGGTTATAAACATCCCAGCCCAAACTCCTAAGGGTTCATATACTAAGTCAATGACAGTAACAAGAATGGAGAGCACACAGTCTAAACACGTTTGACTCTGATTATGGTCCCCAGAAGCAGCACTCCTTAGCTTCTGCCAAACAGGAGAAAGCACCTCCCCCAGGGGTTGCACCACCATTTTGGCTGAGAAAGAGGCCCTCAGAGCACCTGGCGCTCCTGGCCACTTGAGAGCAGTCCCCAAGGAGGCCTTTATACTCCAGTTGGCCACCAAGCCATCAGGAGATGCCCTAGGGCTACAGGTATTCTGAGGAGGCTTTTGCTCACCCTTGGCCACCACATCAACAGGAGCTGCCAGATGTCTGCAACCAGCTCCCCGCAGGGCATCACAGGACTAATCCTAGCATGCTGCACAATCCTCTCTACCTCAGTCATCACCAGAAGCCCAACCTGCCCCATTTCTCACCTTCTCAGACCTCTCTCCTTCCCAGTTAAGCCCTCTAGAACTCAAAAGCTATCCTTTTCTTCTCTAGATGTTCCTTTCACCAGGCAATACCCTGAAAACATGGAGAAAGCAAGATTTCATCTGAATTTTGAAGGCTGAAGCCTACCTACACTGTTTTCACAGCACCCCATTAAAGGGAGTTTGTTTATACTCTCATATTTAAGTCCAGCGTTTAGCCAGGATAAACAGGGATGGCTGTACCAGTTGCTAAAATATCAAAACATCTCTGAACCAGGTGATAACTAGCCCCTTTCCTAGGACCTTCCTATGATTAAGTGATTAAAGAGTTAATGTCTAGCTTCACAAAAGGCTCCAGGACCCCACCCCAGACTAAAGATCTGTATCTGCAGTACCCACTCCATTTTAGTTGTAAGTACTTTCAGTTAAACGCCTGCTTCTACCCTGCAAATCCCCCAGCCTGGAGATCATTAAGTGTCTCACCATTTCACCTTCCAATTTCTCCTCTATCCTCTTTCAAAAATCTTACCTGTTTTTTTTTTTTTTTGAATTTTTGAATTTTATTTTATTTTATTTTTATACAGCAGGTTCTTATTAGTCATCAATTTTATACACAGTGTATACATGTCAATCCCAATCTCCCAATTCATCACACCACCACCACCACCACCCCTGCTGCTTTCCTCCCTTGGTGTTCTCTGCATCTGTGTCTCAATTTCTGCCCTGCAAACCGGTTCATCTGTACCATTTTTCTAGGTTCCACATACATGCATTAATATACGATATTTGTTTTTCTCTTTCTGACTTACTTCACTCTGTATGACAGTCTCTAGATCCATCCACGTCTCAACAAATGACCCAATTTCATTCTTTTTTGTGGCTGCATAATACTCCATTGTATGTATGTACCACATCTTCTTTATCCATTTGTCTGTCGATGGGCATTTAGGTTGTTTCCATGACCTAGCTATTGTAAATAGTGCTGCAATGAACATTGGGGTGCACGTGTCTTTTTGAATTATGGTTTTCTCTGGGTATATGCCCAGTAGTGGGATTGCTGGGTCATATGGTAATTCTATTTTTAGTTTTTTAAGGAACCTCCATACTGTTCTCCATAGTGGTTGTATCAATTTACATTCCCACCAACAGTGCAAGAGGGTTCCCTTTTCTCCACACCTTCTCCAGCATTTGTTGTTTGTAGATATTCTGATGATGCCCATTCTAACTGGTGTGAGGTGATACCTCATTGTAGTTTTGATTTGCATTTCTCTAATAACTAGTGATGTTGAGCAGCTTTTCATGTGCTTCTTGGCCATCTGTATGTCTTCTTTGGAGAAATGTCTATTTAGGTCTTCTGCTCATTTTTGGATTGGGTTGTTTGTCAAAAATCTTACCTGTTTTGAAGTTCATGTCATTATACTTACCACCCATCACCCCTTCTTGCTGTCATCTACCCATCTACTGCTGTTTCCTCTCATTCGCTGATGATCTAAGCACCTGGCTGTTTCCCTTTCCAAACTCGTAACTGTCTTCACTTCTGCTGTCTTCTACATCCACATGGAGGCCCCAGTTCCTAAAGCACCTCACCTCTGACGGTCTTCTCTTTGACCCTGCCTCAGCCATCTGCTCTCATTGTCATAACCTCTGATTTAGCATTATGATTACTTGCACCAGCTCTGAGACTTCAGCTTCAAGTATCTTACATGTGAACACCACCTTCTCTTTTTCCAGCTCATCTACTCTGGTATTTCCATTCCAGCATCTTCTTGGCATTATCTGGTTTCCCAATCCATCGGCAATTTCCACACTATCAGTTACACATGCACTTTCCTTTTTGTCCAGCTATTGGTCAAGGTCCATCACTGTAAACTCTGCTTTGCAAAATCACCCTTAACGCCCTTGGTCCTCTCTTCCTGCTTCTTACTTACCTGGAAAATACTCAAGTTGATTAAGCCCAGCTAGCTGCCTGCTCCACACCTCTACCTAAACAGCTAAAGAAACTGCCTGAAGAAAGAACCACATCCACAACTAGCCTCAATTAAATTCATGGCTACAAGTCTCTAATGGGCAATCCACATTGACCAGCAATCCTATTATATTTTCCAGGGTGTCTCAAAATAGCCAATTCAAATCTCCTCTTTTCCCAAACCTGTTTCACCCCATCCTACCCCAACATCATCACACGTCATTGGGAAAGGAGAGCCATGAGATAAGAACTCTATCTTCCCACCACCCAAACCATGACCTATCAGCTCTGTAGAGCATTCTGTCTGCAGAGCTTCCTTTTACTATGAATGAAATGTTCCTGATCCTAGTGAAGACCAACCTCTTCATCTGTCCCTAAATCTCCCTTCTTGCCTCTTCAAGAACTGTACTCCAACAATTATCCATCACTCTCTCCTGCCGTCATCAGTTTTTCCTCTCTAGTTAATCGTTCTATCATTTCCTCTCTACTTAAACTCATTCTATTACTCTATGGTTCTAAGGAACCCTCCCTTAACCAGGAACTTCTTCCAGGAACTTTTCCATTTCTCAGCTTCTCTTCATGACACAATTACTTGAAAGAGTTGTCTCTAAGCACTGTCTCTACTTCCACAACCCAACCCAATAAGCTTTTAAAAACATTTTAATGTCTCCTTTTAAAAACACTTTGAATTCTTAACTTCAGGGATACCACACCCTCCTGGTTTCCCTCCTACCCCACTGGCAACTCCTTCTTCTCTTCTGCATAATACAGTGCTCCAATGGCCCACTTCTCTATCTACACACTCTCCACAGGTAATTCCATCCGGTATCAAATACAACTATATGCAAATAACTTCTAGCTCCATATCTTCAGCCAAAACCCCTCCCAGAATCTCCAGACTCCATTTATCCAATTGTCTAACTGACATCTCCAAAGGAATGTCTAAGAAGCACCTCAAACTTAGCACAGCCAAAACAGAACATTTTACATCTTCCTTCAGGTACATGAATTGCTTCTCTCCCAATTCTCCTCTTCTCAGTTTATGGCCCAGCTGCTCAAGTAAAAAGTGTAAGCCTTTGTCTCAATTCTTGTTGCCTCTCCCCAGAGAATTAATCTATCAGAAAGTTCAGTCAACTCACTTGGTTGCAAAAACAAATCCTAAATCCATCCACTTCTTTCCATCTTTAACACCTGCTTGTCCATACAACTATAATTCCTTAGTTGGGCAACTAAAATAGACTCTTAACTGGAGTCCTGCATCCAATCTTCCCTCCCCCACTTACCACAATCCAGTCCACTTTGTGTAGCCAGATCACCTTTGATAGCACACAGGTTCAATGGGAACAGCAACACTCACAAGGGGACAAAGTTGGTTCTTGGGGCAGAACGGTGAAAAATCTTACATATTATAATGAGCTGTGGTCCTCCAAAGCTCGTCTCTACCCAACAAAATCTTAGTTTTTATATTTAAGGAATACATTCTTGCTAGGGAACTATTAATTTAAAAGTTTAATTAATTAATTTCAACTTAATTTTTCTTCTTGGAAAGACATAATGGAAAAAAAAAAAAGTCATTTACCAGCACATAATCCTCCAAAGGCTTATATAACCTCAGAAAGAAATCTAAATGCCTTATCCTGGCTTGTACAGCTCTATAGGATCTGGCCCTTGCCTACTTTTTAAAGATTCTCTTGGACACTATGGTAGGTTGAGTAGTGGCAGTGTAAAGATGTCCACATCCTAAATCCTGGTACCCATGAGTGTTATCTTACATAACAACAACCAAAAAAAAAGACTTTGCAAATGTGATTAAATAAAGGATCTTGAGTGGAGAGATTACCCTGAATGATCAGAGTGAGCCCCAAATGCAATCACATGTCTCTTTATAAGAGGGAAGCAAAAGGGAGATTTGACACACACAGAAGAGAAGAAGGCAATGTGACCACAGAGGCAAAGACTGGAGTGATGCAGCCAAAACTTGCTGAATGCCGCGAGCCACTGGCAGCTGAAAGAAACAAGGAACAGATTCTCTCCTGGAGCCTCAGAAGGGAGCATGGCCTGCCAACACCTTGATTTTGGCCCAGGAATACTGATTTTGGACTTCCGGCCTACTGAACAAAGAAAGAATACATTTCTGTTGTTTTAAGCCACGAAGCTTCCGGTCACTTGTTTAACAGCCAAGGGAATCTAATACAGATACCTCTGCCTCTCGCGAAGTTCTGGGTTTATTTACCTTCTTCTGCCCATGAGATTCATCAAGAATACAATTAGGGTTTTGGCACCAGCTGTCTCCTCTGCCTGGAATGCTTTGTTCATCTCTGTACAGCTAGCTTCTACTCACTCAGGATGCAGCTCAAATGTCAGCTCCTCAGAGAGGCCTTCCCAAACCATCCAAATCCAAGCTGATCACAGCTCTCATCAGCTCATACAACTCATCTTTATTTAATCATTATTATTTCTTCCCTGCACCCCCCTGAATGTTGCTAGGGCTCAGGGCAGGCCACCCCAAAATATGCACAATGGTACATTAATTATTTTGGATTCAAGTTCCTTAAGAAATGGTGAATGCAAGAGGGGACAGTCTGACTCTCCTTTCTGTCTCCCTGAAAGTAAGAAATAAATCTCTCATGTGAAAGGTACACTCCCTGAATCTGGAAGTAGGACACCCTTTAGGCCAGAGATAGGGAATTTGGGCAGAGATGCCTCTATAAACAAACCTGGTTACTTCTTCAAGCCCAAACTCTGGTTAGGTTCCTTACTAATTGAGCACCAAAACCTAAATTTCTTTGTCCTGTCAATTCCTCACAAATTTATTGTTTCTTTGTCTAAACATATAAAAGCTGCCTGCTTTGGCCACTTCTTATGTCCCATTTCAATGAGACCTCTGAGTGCGTGAATTAAAATTTGTTTTTCTCCTGTTAATGTCTTATGTCAATTTTGCTACTAATCCAGCCACAGGAACTCAAGACAGGTAGAGGAGAAAATTTCCCCCTCCCTGACAATGTAAATGCTACAAGAGAAGAGACTGTATCTGTTTTGTACACCACTATAATTTTAATTTGTAAGACAATGCCTAGCACATATTAGGTGACTGAGGAACTTAAATGAGTGGATGATACAGGTGGGAGAAAGGATGGTGGTGCTCTTCAATGAGAGGAAAAGCCTCACGGGGGCAGGGAGGGGGATTATGAGTCCTGTCTTGACTGTGAAAATATCCACTGGGTCTGAAATCAAGGAAGAGGTCTGGTTGGGGATGTTGATTTGAAATCATCGAAATCAAAGCTATAGATGTACTTGATGGTACAGAGAACATCTACAACGAGAACGCAGTGAACTAAGAACAGACCCTGGGAACTACAACATCAAGGGGAAGAATCTGCAAAGAGACCCATAAGTAGTAGTCCAAAAGAAGAATGAAGTGTCGTGGTAGCCTGGTGAAAGTTCAATTTCACAAAGGAGGGAATCAGCAGAATCACAGAAATTTCAAGCAGTAAGCTCCTATGGATTTGCCAGTCGGGGAGAAACCAATAATCATAAAAAGAACAGATTCATCTAAGGTAGAAGCCAAATTTTCAACAGTTGCGGGGTGAATGGAAGGTAATGAAGTAGAAAAACAACATATAAAATACTTTCAGGAAGTGTAGCTTGAAAGAAAGGAGAGAATGAGCATGTAGCTAGAGGGGAGTGAAGAGAGGAGGAATAGCTTTGGGATTTGGTCTTGTTTGTTATTGTGATGGGAGAATCTTGAACATTCTTGTAAATATTTAAAATGCAGGTAAACATGGAGAAACTTCATATAGTAAGCTAGCTGAAGAAATGGGGGATTTAGAGTACTGGGGAAAGCATAAACTCTGGATAACTCTACCTCTAAGTTGGTAGTTAATGATGGAGTTAATATATTCAGATACAGGGAAGATGTGGAAAGGAGAACAAAATATTAAGATATCAAAATATTGACATGATATCTCTGTTTTCTCAGTATAACAGGAGGCAAGGACACTGTGAAAGGTACAGCTAACTCTTCACCAAAAACCCATAATCTCTTCCTCTCCCAGCCAGACTAGACTTTCCAATCTCCCCTTGTTGATAGGTGTGACTGCGCACCTGATTTCTGGCTGATGCTATGTGAGTGGAACTGTTACATTCACTTCAAGACTAAGTATTTAGAAAGTGGATATGCTTCTTCTCTTTCAGAGAAGCTGAAGACGCTTGAAAACAAAGTCCTAAGGGATGGCAGAATCAGAAAATGAAAGGTTCCAGGATGCCTGAGTCATCAATTAGAGGAAAGCCATCCACCAACCAAGACTATGACATGATCAAGAAATAAACATCTGTTGTGTTTGTGCTTTTGTCTATTTTCAGATCTTTCTGTTAGAACGGTTTAGTCTGCTCTAACCACTAACGATCATTTTCTGGTAAAGAAACGCACAGTGGGATAAAAGGCTCAAAGAAAATGCAGAAGGTTTGGAAAAACTACGGGGAGAAATAAGAAAAGATGCTGTCTAGAAACAGGCAAAGATAAAAGAACTGCCCTGTGGCTAAAGCTAGAGAACATAAATTTGTAGGTGCCTCCAGTTTGCATGATGCTGTTCATTTTCCCACCTGCATTCACAAACCGAGGTGTAGGAGTGGAAAATGCAGATTGATACCAAGTTGCAGGCTGTTTCCACATTCATTAAGACTAACGAGGATTTTAACAATGTCATGGTTCCTAGAAGTCAAATCAAAAGAAATACTGTTTTTCTCTTTCTGACTTACTTCACTCTGTATGACAGACTCTAGGTCCATCCACATCTCTACCAATGACCCAATTTCATTTCTTTTTATGGCTGAGAAATATTCCATTATATATATGTACCACATCTTCTTTATCCATTCATCTGTCGATGGACATTTAGGTTGTTTCCATGTCCTGGCTATTGTAAACAGTGCTGCAATGAACATTGGGGTGCATGTGTCTTTTTGAATATTAATTCATATATGCGCAATCTAGAAAAACGGTACAGATGAACCTATTTGCAGGGCAGGAATAGAAACACAGACGTAGAGAACAGACACGTGGACACGGTGGGGAAGGGAAGGGTGGGATAAACTGGGAGATTAGGTTTGACATAAATACACTACCATGTGTAAAACAGATAGCTAATGGGAACCTGCTGTAGAGCACAGGGAGCTCAGCTTGGTGCTCTGTGATGACCTAGATGGGTGGGATGGGGGGGTGCGAGGGAGGTCCAAGAGGGAGGGGATATATATGTACACATATAGCTGATTCACTTCACTGTACAGCAGAAACTAACACAACATTGTAAAGCAATTTTACTGCAATAAAAATAATAAATTAAAAAAATAAAGAAAAACATGGAAAACAAGAAAAAAAAAAGGAATATTGTTTCAGGCAGGCATACTGTGCTATGCATTCAATGTCTGAACAAATTCAGCATCACTGGTGGAAACTGTTGACCCACAGCACCAAGTATTAGGAAGTGAAGTATTAAAAGGCAAAGTTCAATGAGTCGAGCAGGGGAATCCAAAGTAGCAAAAAAAAAAAAAAAAAAGGGAGTTTCTGCCATACTGGAACATAACTGTGGCTTTGAGTAAGTCACTTATATTCTTTGGAACTCAGTTTCCTCAGTGATATAACATGGTTCACTGTCGATATGTGAAATAATGTGTGCAAAGTGCGTAGCACAGGGCCTAGAAAAAGGTGATTGCTCTAAATGATACTTATCATTATTATTTATTATCAATAATAAAAAGACAGTGTTGGGTTAGATCTTTAACCCCCTTCTTATTTAAAATTCTGTGAATACATATATTTTTAGATAAATATCCCAGCTACTAAATGGTGGGTTGGGATAGGGGAAAAGGGCAACATAAAGAAAGAGAGAAGTGAAAGGATATTTGTTGTAACAGGTCCTATGAGCACAAGCCAGGAGGGAGAAGCAGGGAATGCAGCATCCTCCCAAGTGAATGCCACATCTGGAGAGGCTGAGAGAAAGGACATCCCAAACTCGGGGAAGTAAGAGGAAAAGTTAGGCCAGGTCCAGAGGTGAACAGAGCCCACTGACCATGACTGGCTTCCCCTTGCAAGACACGACAAGAGCAATAAAACACCTCGCGCTTTTACGGCTTTAAATTCACACAGTTCTGCCACCTTATTTTACAAAGGAAGAAATTGGCAGGTGCAGAGACTGGCCAAAGCCACAGGCAGGTGGCTATAATGTGACTTCAGGAATGCAAAGAAGTAAACACTTGCCCACCCCCAAAGCTCCTTCTACGTAGCCTACATAAATGGTCCCTAAGGTTTTGTCCCCTTAGAATCCAGAGACCTTTGACATAGCGACAAGCTAATTTTATCAGTCATCTTGTTATGAATTAATTTTCTGGATTCTTTCTTAAGAGATTGGATTAGGTAGGCAGGTGGGGAAAAAGGGAGAAGTTAGTGAAGAGAAGGGAGCCCTAGGAGCCCTGACAAAGGTGACTCCTTAGCAGATCTTAAATGACCTCCTCATTTGCAGATTCCTCCACTGATTTTCTTCACAGATTGCTTTTATAACTTTGGTTCAAATGCAGCAATTTCCTTTCCTCCTCCTAAAACAAATATCCTTTAGATATAAGAACTGCCAAATGTATAGGGAGAAAGGGAGGCCTGAAAAAAGATAAAGATTCAGTTTAACTGATTATCTGAAATGCATCTGCCTGTGTGTTACCTGCTGTCCAATCACACCCCAACCATTTCTATCACTTATTCTTGGTAATTAAGGGATGAGAGAATTATGAGTCAATCATTCATTCAACAACTATTTACTAGGTGTCCCCACATGCAGGGACTTGGGTTGGGCACACGAGGTCTATAAAATTGTATAAGATCCAGCCCTTGCTCTGCATGATCTTCTGCAGGAAAGGAAATTATGCATGTTTCCAAATAATGACCATACAGAGGAGTAAATGAGATACTTATGAGTGGCATAAAAAGAGTAGTTGAAGAGTTTAGGAAATGTACAATACACTTCTCACTGGGGTAGTGAAGGAAAGCATCACAAAACTGGTAGCCTGTGGTCGGGACATTCAAGGATTGGTAGGATTTTAAAGAGGTAAAGTAGACGGAAGAACATTAGCATAGGGGCAGCGGTAGGAATAAAACAGATCTAGAGAATTTCACGTAGTCCAGTTCGACTAGATCACGAGGAAGAGAAGGGCAGAAGTTTAATATTGGGGCAAGACCGGAAACGTCCATGAATTCAAAGATAAATATTTAGAATTTAATGCAATAGGGCAGAGTGACCCACGGAAGGGTGGAACAAAGAGTGATATGATCAAAGCAGTTCTGATATTA
This sequence comes from Orcinus orca, assembly GCF_937001465.1. Lineage (NCBI taxonomy): Eukaryota > Metazoa > Chordata > Mammalia > Artiodactyla > Delphinidae > Orcinus > Orcinus orca. The sequence goes on along the minus strand of NC_064565.1, from coordinate 46,058,331 downwards.
CTGCAGCGAAACAAAACATCCTTTCTTTCTTCCGTTTAAACAAAAGGAAAACGACTTTTGAGAACCTAGTACTCTGAGCCGTACTATTTTCATCACTTTTCAAATACAGGTAGAAATTCATTGTGTTTTATTGAAACTCATAAAATCCCAGTGAAAAGTTTCCTAAAATGTTTACCTTGAACATCAACTTTTGTTCCTAGTGTGAATAACCAACCAGACTTAGTGGTCACTGGTGCGTATGAGGTAAGTAATAAAGCTTTCTAAGCGTGTGTCAGCGAGTCATACTCGAAGACCATGTCATTTGACAGTAGCAGCTTCTAGAAATCTCATTTTCAGAAAACATCCTCTCTGTTATAATGTGTGGGGTTTGAAGGATATAGGTGGATAATCAAATATGAAATTCCATAGAGGATATATCACTATTTAAAGAATCTGAGGCTAGAAAAATCTAAATGAAACAGTCATTGCTCACACTTTAACAGTATCTGACTGCTACAGAATAAAGTACACCAGTAATCATTTCATTTTGCCAGAAAAAGTAAAAGATATCCCCAAGTAATGCTTTAGAGTTTCGTTAATACATTTTGTCACAATAAATTTTTACTTAGGAGGGCAACATTTTCTATTAGTTAATTTTTTCCCACTAATTTTAGTGAACTAACAGAACCAGAGCTTGACCTAATTAAAATCAGAAACAATGTTTTGTCTGCTGCACAAATCAGAAACCGTATTTTAAAAGAATCAACAGAAAATTTTCAACTGAAAAATGGGAAATAAGAACACAGATACGATATAGGAAGAAATATTTAACCCAAAGAACTAGTAAGAACTGCCAAAAAAAGGTGAAAATCCTGGGAAACAAGGGGAAAAAAAACCAAAACAAACAAACAAAAATGGTCACATTCACGTCAGGACACAAAATTAGAGTTCTAGACAAACTCTGACCACAGTCATTACCTCAGCATCCTCAGGTATTCAAACCATTAGCTCCTCAAGCTTCCTTTTCCTAAAATGCTCCTGAGATCAATCCCTGGTCAGGTAATACAGGAAGAGGTCTAAAGTTGTTCGACATTTCCTGGCTTGTAGCCACGTTGGCCCTTGTTTTTCTCACGTGCAGTTGAATCTGATCATCTCTCCCCCCTGCCTACATTTCTTTCCCCCATCATGTCAACAATTCTAAAACAAGGAAATATACAACACACCCTTTTATTAGCTTCTTCTTCCTCTATAAAACAACTTCCAAGTTGCCTTCTTATCTCAAAGGTGATGAATCCTCATGGAATTTCCTGAGTATTTTGAAGAGCATCTAAAACCACTTTTATAACACCATCTAAAATTAGCCAGTTGTGGGGATCCCAAACTTAATGACTAGTAATTTTCCCCGGAAACTTCAGATGAAAACAATATCCTATTATATACAACTGGAGAGAGTAAAAGGCAGGCCATCTGACACTTTGTTTTAAGCAAGGGCGTTAAAAGTGGCAAGAATGAAAAGTTATAATTTTTAACTCCAATCCTAGGCTTTAAAACTTCAGAGACACAGTGAAAAGTATCATTTAGTTCATGTACAGAATTGTACAGATTTGTACAGAATTGTATTGTAAGTTGTATTGTAAGTTTCTAATATGCTTTTCCATAGAAAGTTTACTTTTGAAAGTATATGATTGTTTGGCTTTTTAATACACTGAAGTACAAAATAACAAACATTCTTGAAACAAAAATGATCCGCTGTAATCTTCAGGACACTTTAAGTCTCTCTGTTGCTGAAGTGATATTCTCTTCACCACAAAATTGTCTCCAGCTACTTGAGCGCATGTTAACCTCTCCCTTCCATAACCATTGGGTACGGTACTATGCAAGATCTTACGCTGGTCTGTAACTGTTCAACATCTATACGTTCTACCTTGTTAAATGAACTCTAACCTTCTCAAAAGCAGGATAACAATATTTTTCTTTATCTTGTTACTATATAATGCTGCACAAGACTACAGAAAAGTTCATTTAAGAAGTCAAGTGTTACAGATGTTTGATTCCTAATGCTCTTTCTAAAGTGTTGTTTCTGTACTTAGGACAACCTAGTGAGTCTGGTTGTTGACAAGTAGAAAAAAAATCAAGTTCTGGAAAACCTGAGCAGAAACTTCATCACATTAAAAAAATAAAGAGGAGAAATTACATAGTGATCTGGAAATTGTTTCCTGTCTCCAATAACCATAGCTGCCACTAACTTCCCCCTCCCCCTTCCTTCTATCACACACACCAAGTTAACGGGGAAAAAACCTGGATAATTCATTCACAACATGCAAGAGCTAAATTATCCAACTATCTGCATTCTTTCCCCAAGTCTTCCCTTTTTGAATATAAAAAGTAAAATATATAAGAAAGAAGAAAGTAATATTTTGAAGTCTACTACCTGAAAGGAACATCACTAGTGATTTTACGTGTTATATCACATATTATTATCTACATTTTGTCAGTGAGACAACTGAGGCCCAGTGAGGTTGAATAGTTTCCCTAAAGCCAAAATCTCTGGTTTTCTTCCCCCACTACATCCAGCTAGAGTTTGTCCCACAGTTTAGTCACTCATTGAGAAAACATTTATCACAAACTAGTCACCACTCTAGATACTGGAAATACGAAAGTGTGTGAGGCAGCCCACGCCCTCTCACAGAACATACATTCTAGTAATGAAAGCAGAAACTAATAGCAAACGGGATAATTTGAGAGTTATAATTATTCGCCAATATGACTTATGTACAATGATAGTCAAATATTTCTAAACATCTCTGCGATTAAATAGTTACAAAAACAAGAGGGGAGGCATTGACGATTGGCCCTCTTGTCAATTACTGAGCTTAAGCCATTGCGTCTTTTAATAAATCAGAGGCAGAGAGAAGGAAGCAGAGTATTAATGCTACTCAGAATGTCTATAAAATAAAGTGACTATGTGAGACATCAGAATGGACAGCTCCAACAATGCTGGTTCTCAAACCCCAAATTCCATCTTTATCCATTATTACTAAGGTACCGCTGCATCATTGGACGAGTTGATTTGGAAAAACCAAGGGAGTGTTGTAACTTGACATAATCCCCCTATGAGAAACGCAGGAGGGTTCCAACATCCTCATCATAAGGTTCCCCAGGCTGCACGTGGTATGCGTTGAGCAATGGCACTCAGCGACTAGAGTGGTCAGTAGCTACCAGGAAGTGCCTGGCCCCCGTGTGGCAGTTCCCATTACCCTCCACACTCCAAAACTTCACATCTATTAAACCTGGGAACGTATGCAAAATTGTTTTGTTTTAAGCAATGAGGACTCAGTGGAACCTACTTTTCCATCCCATACCTATTTATACAAGTATAAAAGTTGACTAAATTAGTTGTTAGCTATTTCTATAGCTGTCCCCACCCTTTCCCATGATATTTATAAAGTGTTGCATAATTTGGGTTGGCCCCGTCACTAAGAGAACTTGCATGTGTAAATTTCTTTGGAACTCCTGAGGAGGGCAGTTCCCGGAGTGAATGCTCCCTCGCAGAAGATGGAAGGCAGGCTAGAGGTCAAGGGCTCCAGATCAGCCCTTCATTCACAGGGCTATACGTTCCTACCAAAGCACGCTTCAAGTCTATTTTTGACTCAGAAGTTACTACGTGGGGAGTAGGGTCTGTTTTAAGTTCATCAGGGTACACCTTCCATTTCCTCCTAAAACTGTCACACTCCAGCAGCTAAGATCTCAAAGAAGCCTCAGTCCCCTTCTAGAATCTTTCCCTCCCTTGCTTCAGAAGGGAGCAACAGTCCTTTTCAGACGAGCTGCATCCACAAGCCAGAAGTTTGCAGCAAACTTTCATTTAGACATCAACCCTCACCCCAAAGTCCTGCCACTTAACCAAGGAGGCAAAAGTATTCCACTCCACCGCCCCGCTCCCAGTAAGAATGAGCCCACGTTCTGTCGGTGCGGAAAAATTCTAAATCTTTCCCCAGATTCTGCCACCACCCACCCCAACACCGGACTCCACCCGGTCAGAGAGGGACCACCCCCCGCCCCAGAACCCAGGGGGCGGGGGCACGGGGGTCTCCCGGGAAGCACACACCTTAGATTGATCCTCTCGCGCGAGGGGAGAGAGAGCAGAAGCACCCGTTTCCGCGGGCCTGGGCGGAGTCTCTGCCTCCCCCGAATCAGCGCCTCGGTCCGGATACTTGCAGCGAGGCGCGCGTGGATGTCACTCGCCCCGAACAAGCTGGGCGACTGTAACCCGACGCACCAGAGCAGCCGCGCCCCCGCCTCCCCCGAAACTCGCGCCTCCCGCTCCCCTCCCCGAGGGTCGACCCCGGCGGCGCGACCGCCACATCCAGCTGAATACCTCGGGCCCAGGCTCCGCCGACCCAGCGGGGAAGCGCGGAAATGGAGGCGGGGGACCCGGCCGGGAAGGCGGGGAAGCGTTGCGAACCAGCGGGCAGAGAACGAGCGAGGTCTCCGCCTCCAAATGAACATGACTAGACCTGGGCGCGGGGCCCGCGGGGATGGGCCGCGGCGCGGCGTGTGCGTGGCCCTGGCCCTAGGCCCTGCCCGCCTCCTCGCCCGGCCTCCCTCGAGACCCTCCGCCCAGCCTCGCCAGCCAGCTGGCGGGCCGGGAAGCCTCGGCGGGGCCAGGCCGGGGGAAGACGGCGGAGGTGTCGGATTTCCTCCGCCCTCCCCATTGTGGGCCGCCCTCGCCACCTGCCCAGGAGAGAGGAGACACTCGTTCGCCTGCACGCCGGCGGGACTGGCTTACCTGATTTCTCGTTACCCGCCCCCGAATCTGGCTTCCCCTATTCGGCAGGCAGGCTTCCCTGGGCCTAGAAACGCGTCTGGGAGGCAGGCGGGCCCCTGGGACCCCACCGTCAGAGCCCAAAGCCTTCGCCCGTGCTCCCCCCGCGCGCTCTGGAGGCGCGCCCGGCCGCCTGACCCCTGCCTGAATGTCAGCGAGAAGACCCGCAGGGAAAACCAAGCCCAAGCTTCAGGGGGTGGGATGCAGAGCACGGGCTCCTCGGGCCCAGCCTCTTACAGGTGGGGGGAGGGGAGAGCCCGGGCAGCAGAGCTGCAAGCTTCCCAGTTGCACCTCCAGAACCGACCCTGCCCACTGAGCATGCCCGGCTCACTTGTTGGCACTAGAAGTGCTAGGCGAGGCCAAGGGGGCCCAAGGAGGACGCAGATGGGGTTCAAATTGACCCATTTCTTTAAGGTCTTTCCTCCGAAGATCTCTGGGAGCTTTACACGTAACGTTTCTACCGTGGTACTGGAAAATACCCAGGGAAGGGTTGGAAAGGCCTTCCAAAAAAAGGCAGCCAAATTAGTTTGAAACAAAATCGCAGGGGTGGGGCTTTTTCAGCCAATTATTTATTGTCACTAATTTCTTTAAATACCAGATAATTATTATAATTGACCCAGAGGAATATGTAGTTTCATTGGGTCCCAAACTCATAGTAACAGGAAACCAGCCTATCCAATGGGTAGTCTATCCAGTGGAACAGCAGGGGATTGGGGCGGGGGTGGGGGGGTGTTAAATGATCAATGCTAGGTTCCCATCCCCACACCAGTTGAATCAGTCGGTGAATGGAACCTGGAAATCTTTATATTTTAAAACTATGGGTCTCAAGGTGTAGCTGGGGGAGCCAGCATTACCAGAGAACTTGATAGACATGCAGATTCCCGGCTTCACTCCAGACTACCTGATTCTTAAACTCTGGGGCCAGGGGCCTAGCTGATTGAACAAGCCCTTCAGGTGATTCTGGTGCACACTACAGCTTGGAACCAGTGTTGAAACCCTACCCCCACCCCATGATCCACGTGAGCACCCAGGCAGGGTTGAGAACCCCTCTAATAGACCATTGCTTTCACATTTTTTCAAATCCTAAACGTTTGTCTAGAAGAGCAACACGTTGCATAGAAAAGGAATAATCTGGCAGAATGAGGTGCCAGTCCTGGATTTTCTTCCTACTGATTCTCCCAGGACAGTTCAGTGCTTGGAAAATGGAGACAACATATTCACTTTTGTACCTAGCACAGTCCCTATAACATAATAGATGTTCTATAATTGTTCATTGATATGAAATGAATGCTCAGGTGAACAATTTGTTCCGAGCCCTATTATGTCTGCTGTTTATTTTCCCCACAAGTCCTGGTCACCTTGCTAGCTAACAAGCCAGCAGGGATTCAGTTCTCATCCGTAACCCATGACCACCCATGATGGTCCAATCCAAATCAGACCCTGACGGAATAGCACATGGGAGGAGGTAGAGAACTTTGAGGTGAGAAAACTCAGAAGCACTGGACAAGTTTTCACTTGCCAAGGCTGGGGCACAAAGCAACCAAAGGAAAGCAGGAGGACCCCAGGCATTGGTGGAATTCAGGAAAGGTATCAAATGAAAAAGGTGTGTAGGGGAGGGGTTAAGAGAGGAGAGATAAGAAAGCTTAACATGCCTGATAAGCATACAGCTTACTCTGGATCTTCTTTTTCTAAACAACCCACCTCAGCCCTCCTCTTCCCCATGCTCCATACACATCTAATTTCAACTACAGCCTTGAAAACAATTTTTAATTAGAAACCATTGTAAAATAATTACTTCCAATTACTGCATAAAAACATAGCTGATTTGTAGTTATCATAACTTAGGCATCCACTTGTATTCAAGGCAAAAGTGGTAAAAAAATTAACTTTTCAATATATACACTAGATAATTTCAAAAGAGGTTTATGATCCTTCTGCTTTAAGACCGACAGAGACTTACAAAATCAAGAACTCTGCCGTATTTACTCCATCAGTATCTTCTAGAAGGAATAAAGGATAAAAATAATTTTTTCCTTTTAGCCTTGAACATGATGCTTTAAAACTTAGGTTACCATTTATGAGTACCTAAAGTGGCTTTCCACCTCTCTACCTCTGCCCCTGGGTCTCGCTTATTATGATAAGAATTCCACTGAAAGAATTTGGCTGCTGACTGAGGTATCTAACAGTAATGTAATTTCCCATATGGATAAGCAATTTCTTTTCATTGTTAAGATAATTTTATGGGGAGGAGGGCAATAATCATTCATTGAGAAATTACTCTTCAAAATTAAGTATTACACTAGATACAAAACAATATTAAAAAGAAAAAAAGTCTTCCCTACACACATACACTTGCTACAGCTTCTCATGGAATTAAAACAAAACCAAACAAACATGTTGAGGGCTAAAAAGGGAGAAAACTGAGTGAGGGTGTAGGAGGGGAAGCACTTATCATAACTAAATTTAAAAACATGAATTAATTATTTTAGCAGAAAACGATCTCCTGACCCTACCAGTACCTCAGAGAAGTTAAGAGTCTTAAGTGTTTCTCCTTGTCGCCTTAAGCATGACTCAGCATTTGGAATGAAACTATGTTTACTGTCTTTCAGATTGAGGGTGTCAAATAACCCTGGTGCCACCTAACTCTTTTCTCATGTGCCTATGGAAACTTCAGGTCTATCCTAGGTTTTCAGGCTCACATGGCTACCGAAATCTGAAAAGCTTTCCCCTTTTCCTTCATTCCTATGTAAACAAAGCCTAAATTCACCTGCCATTAATTTATCTTGCTTTCGTAGTGTTGTCAGGTAAATTTGGGTTATTTTCTATAGTCTAGTGTAACAATACAAGCGAGAAGTTCTTCCTTTCCCAAGCCTGGAGAGTAGGTTCCCTGACGCTTAGACATCTTCAACCCAACTGCTGGGGGTGACCTTTCCCCCAAATGGGGAACCTTCCGTTGGTGATTCTATTACTCACCTTTTATGACCATTTACCACCTGCCCAGGGTCAACTGGGCACTTAGTCCCTACCCACTTCTAGAGAGGAACACATTTTCCCTGAGAGTTCGTTGGTTATCAAAGCTCATAATAAAATTATGGAATGTAAAGATTGAAAGGGGCCATAAATGTTATCAACTCACAGACTTTTGTTTTACAAATGATGAAACCAAGGCCCAGAATTATTAAGTACTTTCCCTAAAGTTACAGAGTTAGCCTAACATAGAGCCAAGACTAAAACGAGAAACTGCTTGGTATAGAGAACAGTGTGTGGGCTTCAAATCCAGCCTCTTCTAAGTTCTTTAACCTCTAGCCACTCAGAGCCTCAGTTTCCTTATCAGTGAAAATATATTGAGAATAGCAAACATTCAGTACCTCTTACTCTGTGTCAGGCACTAGCCTTAACAAAGTACTTGTAATCTTTAATACTCTGAATAACTATGAGTTTTTTGGTTTGGCTTTGTTTTTACAAACTGGGAAATTGAGGCACAAAATTGTTAAGTAACATGCCCAAGAAAACACAGCTAGCCACAGCCAAACTGGAACTGAATGGAATAATATATGTAAAATGCCTAACATGTAGATGGTCGATAAAAGTATCACCAATGTCATTTCCCTGCCCTGAACCCCACACGTTCTGACTCATGGTCCAACACTTGGCCAAGACACCTTTGTTCTGAGCTTTGATTGCTGTGTATGCTCACATCTTTCTTCCATTCTATTATTTTAGTACTTTACATAATTTAGAAAGTACTGTATGTACCTATAATCTTATCCATTGTTAACAACAGTTACAACATTAAGAAGATAACCAAACATTAAACAAAGACTTCAAGTTTACTACTTACAAAAACAAAAACAAAAACCCACTAATATGGAGTTTCTAGAAGATTAGCAGTGCTGTCCAGAAAAATCTTAAATCCTTGAACAGGACTGGACCAGAACCTTTGGAGCTTGGAGATTAGAGCAGTTCATTTATCATTTAGTGGGCCTCCACCTCCTTGTTACTTGAATTCTTAAAAGCAGAATTATAGACATCTAAAAATATCCAACAGAAAATCTTCCCACATCAGTGATTTTCAAAGAGTTAGGACCAAGAATGAGGTAATCATACGGTATATGATCCTTGAAAAGATGAAATGAAAATACTAAATATATTTTAATAGGTTTAACCCATATTTTAATGGGTTTTTTAAGGTTTATTTCTGCTTTATAAGAATCTGCGAAAGTCTTCTTGAAATAAATTTTTAAGGCATCAATATAAAGTGACACCAGGAAACTTACTTAGATGTAAAGGTCTTGTGGGTAAAGGAAATATGAACTTCCTTGGGCAGGCATCCACTTTGTTCTTTGGACAAGGCAGCACTGCAAACAAATGTTGGTGATATAAATTGAGTAATGTTGTCTCTGGAACATAGCCTCCTATTTAATAGCAGGAGGAAGGTTGTGGGCAAGCAGATATGTCCCAAATAACTCATGCAGAGAACATGAAAATGTATTAGATTCTGATGTGGGAGCTGAAACAAAATGGAGGATTGGGTTCTTCAGAGTAACTGTTTATGATTCAGTGAAAGAGGCAAATAAGCCGAGAGTAAACAGCCCAAGAAACTGGAGATTTGTTCAGTTCCGTGTCTGAATACCTGTTACATAACCTGGAGATGGCTTCAATCTCAGCAGTAAATGCTTAAAATAAACTTGACTACAGTTTCTAATGTTATAATGTGATTTTTTTTTGAATGAGTGAATCTGAATAGCAAAAAAATAGAGCAACAATAGCAAAGGACAGGGTTTAGGCCTGTGCCTGATCAGCTTTAAAATAAGAAGAACGTTGTGTCTTAATTCAGCAGCCTTGAAGCATGTGGGCAATGACCTAATTTCTTCCAAGCCAAGAGGAAAGTCCTTTACGCACAGGGGTATAGGCCAGAGAGTAACAGGTGCTGTTCCCTCAGCAAATACCTTGGACTCAAAAGGAAATCTTCATTCCTCCTCTGTCAGCAAAAGCATCATGCAAAGCCAAAAAATGAACCATGGAAAAGTAGAGAATTTTTGTTCTGTTATCTTTGAGTTACATATTGAAGTTTATTTTATTTTATTTTATTTTTGCGGTACGCGGGCCTCTCACTGCTGTGGCCTCTCCCGTTGCTGAACACAGGCTCCGGACACGCAGATTCAGCGGCCATGGCTCATGGGCCCAGCCGCTCCGCGGCATGATGGGATCTTCCCGGACCGGGGCACGAACCCATGTCCTCTGCCTCAGCAGATCGACTCTCAACCACTGCGCCACCAGGGAAGCCCAAGATTTATTTTTAAAATAGCTCTTTTGGGGGGCATAAAACAAAAGAAGAGAATGGTTCAACGTAACCTTCATCAAAGAGAAATTTGAAAGTTTAATGGAAAGTCTATTAACATTCTCTAGAACACACTGTAAATAGATAATCCCACTTCCTTCTTGCCTAACTTTCAACCCTGGTCAAGTTTCTGAGAACTAAGACAGCTTGACATGTGATAAAAAGCTAGAAACTGGTGTCAGGGCATCTGAAAAAACAATTTTTTTCCTCGTAAATTTAGAGCATGTGTGTTCTAAAAATATCTTTCAATAGTCAAATGTGGAGGAAGGCACTTTTTCCTGAGCATGCTCTCTTCACTATCAAACTGAGCCTCTCAGAGTTTTGAAAAAGAGTAAAAGTCCAGCCCTCACAAAGATGGCCTTCCTACAGTGGGTCTCAAAGTGTTGCAAGGTGGAATTCTAGCTTTTCCATGATTTTCCTCACCCTAGACACAATTTACATTCTTGCTTTGGAGCTATGTGAAAGCAAATTATCCCCAGGCTTAAGGAGGTAAAGTGAAGACTTAAAAGCTATCCTATTGTAGGCTGAATAGTGGCCTCCCTGGAACCTTTAAATGTCACCTTATATGGGGGATGGGGAGTATTAACAGATATGATTTAATTAAGGATCCTGAGATGGAGACGTTTTCCTGAATTATCAGGGAGGACCCTAAATGCAGTCACATACAACCTTATAAGAAAGAAGTAATAGGGAGGGTTTACACAGACAGAAGAGTATAAGACAATGTCATCATGTACACAGATTAGAGTAATGTAGACACAAGTCAAGGAATGCCAGCAGCTGGAAGAAGCAAGGAATGGATTCTCCCCCAGATCTTCTGGAGAGAGTGCAGCCCTGCTGACCCTGATTTCAGTCCAGTGATTTTGGACTTCTGGCCTCCAGAACTGTGGGAGACTATATCTCTTGTTTTAAACCACCAAGTTGGTGGTAATTTGTTACAGCAGCAATAGGAAACTAATACAACTTCCTTCATTTATTTTCCTTTGACACCAACATCAATCTATCTCTGTAGAGCTAGCCCGTCAGTACATCACTGGCATTTGTAGGGTATTCTTCATTCAAGATGCCAAAGCAATTTACAGCCATGTAAATGGGCTCAATTTTCTGCCTTGTGGGACATTCAAGCAATACCAGAAATTTCCAAAATTTGAGAGATGCCTGGACCTTTTTTCTTTTTTTTTTTTTTTGAGCTTTCTAATAAGTGAAGAAATACCAAAACAAGGTTGAAAAAATTATGGTATAATCTGAATGTTACAGTTAGCCAACTAATGCTTAGCAGAAGGAATATGTTGGTAATTGTCCCTATAGCTTCATCTAGAGATAAGAGCAAAATTTGTAATTTGAGGTCTGTGGTAGATGGATTGACACACCACCCAGATCCTCCTTCAAGCAGAAATTCTTTTTCCAGCTGCTGGAAGCATCTCCAGCTGCCAACTCAATGAGAGAGCTGCCTCATTCAAGACCATCCCTTTTCCGGACTGGTCCTTACCCTGTGATTGAGTGAAGCAGGGGTATAAAGGCTCAGCTGGATAATTGGGAGATAACTCTAATGGGCTATGTATTCTCCAGAACTCCCTTAGGGGGTGAATGAGGCTTTGTTGAGCTTGCATCACAATTCTACTTCTTCCTCTGTCCACTTCTGCTTCTGCACTCTTCTTTTCTAAAAATAACCTGCATGTCATACTCTGTCTCAGTATCTGCTTCCAGAAAACCCAAGCTGTGTCAGGGCCTTTCATAAATGGGAAGCCCAGGTAACCAAACCCTTGAGTTCCACAGAATTTTAAATTCATTCTTTCTCCTTGCTCTGATTTATCCACTGGGATTATACATTTCCGTCCAGCTCAAATAAAGAACCATATCCTAGAGCCAGGAGCCTTTGCAATCTGCTCTATATATCCATGGGCACCAGGTTTCTCTGAACCACATATAGTTCAGGAGTATGAGTTGCCATATTTTCCCCCAAACCCTACTTCCTTTCAAGTTTCTCTAACTTATGTGTTTCTAATTTTAGTCAATCAATGGATATTTATTGAGCACCACCTATACACCAGGCACTGTTCTATTGTTCCAGGGATACAGTTGTAGGTGCTCAGTATCACACAGTCCAGATTGTAGCATGTGATAGGCTCTAGGTTGACCTTTACATATGCCTTCCAGGCAAGGTAAAATGAATTAATTAGGCTAGATGTAAGACAAGGAGTGGTGGGTCTGGAGCAAATTGGAGACAGCATACCACAGCTAAAGAGATTGCTCTACCTAAACCTGGTGATCAAACTTTGTGCTACCAGCTAGGACAACAGGTATATGCTTCCTTATGTGATGTAATATGAAGTCTGCATTATCACCTCAGAATTATTTTTGCCCCAAATGTTTAACCTAAATTAGTCAAGCCTTTAGATCTGAATCCCAATCCACAAGATAACTGACCCCTTCAAGGAGACAATGCCATAGAAGAAAAGGGGCAAGTGGGGGAGAGCCTGATCTAGAGTAAAAGTGACTTATGTGACATAACTAAATGCAATGCATATGTTTTAATTGGATCCTGGCTTGAAAGGAAAATGAATCTGAAAGAAACTTTGGGACAATGGGGAAATTTGAATATAGACTGAGTAAAGATGACCTTCAGGAATGATGATTGATTTTTTTTTCAGCATGATAGTAAGATTGCAGTTCTGTAGGAAACTGTCCTTATTTTTAGAAATGCATGCTAACATATTTAGGGATGAAGTAATATAACCATTTTAAGATGGTTCAGCAAAAAATAAATGTATATAGGTGTTTACTTTTATAATAAATATGGAAAAATATTACCTATTGTTGAATCTAGAGGTAGGTGAAGAGATATTTATTTGTATTTCTACACTTCAGTTAGCCTTAAGATTTTCATAATCAAAATCTTGAGAGAAAATAAATGGGGCAGGCTTTACACAGCTCTTGTCCATTGCTGTCATGTAGGAATTAGGCCCACTGTTACTAGATACTCTGAATTTTCAAAAGAAGCCGGAAATCTGGGGTTTTTATATAAAATGCTTTCCCCACGTAAGAAAATATTAGCAACCACATCTAAAAGCAAATCAACAACAACAACAAAACCTCTGTGCAGGCCTGATGCAATGTATTTGGATGCTGAAGCTCTAGGCTCTAATCAGCATCTCTGATTCAGATCATCTGCACCTTAACACTTTTCCTTACACATTGGCTCTGACCCTCCATCCCTGATTTTCTTCTTTCTCAACGTGACATCTGGCTAACTCAGTCCTTTTCTCACCCTTGCTCTTCTTTTTTCCCAGCTGGCCTCTACTGCTTTGCGGTTTCATTGAGCAGTTGACAGATAATGTGAGAATTAATCAGGCTATGGATTTCTCTGGAGTATCAGATAATTTAGCAAACTGAGAATTGTTTAATAATTATCCTAGGGCACTAAACATTATCCTAATGATCTAAAGTAGTTATTAAACCTTCCCACTTAAGATTATTAAATTGCAACATCTGTCTCCAGGAAGCATTTCTATTGCATGTAATATTTGTAAAACATTTACAACTGCTTTTAGTTATATCTCAGACCCTATGATACATTTATTGTTTTCTTCCTTATTTAATGGCTAAAAACACTAGGCATGGAGTCCTAAGGGTAACTTGAGTCCTCTGTAGGAGAAGGTATTAGACCTAGGAAAGCTTCCTGGATGACAGGCTGCTGTTTATCCAACTGCACCACGTTCTCTCCAGGCCTTGTTTGCTTTATTAGCTAATTACCAGACTGCATATTCAACCCAGGTTCCAACTTTATTAAGGGCTATTTACTAGCTAAAATCAATACCGTTTCGATTAGACACCTGGCATTGCTTTTGGTAACTAAGCATTATTTGGGCTTCACTGCTTTTACTCCATCAGGGAGATGGGAAAGTGCTTTGTTTTGATTTTTTACACTTAGTGGCTACTGCTCTTAGCAGTAGGAGATAAAAGGGCAGTTGAGACTTGCTTTGCCAAGGCAGAGACTAGGAACAAACACGTAATATTTACTGCACGAGGAAAGGGGCAAAGAAAAATAGCATGATGGACAGTGATTTTACTATTTTAAAGCTCTTTTTTCATTAGATAAATCTCTTTGGATATATGTCTGGCACACCAAGCACCACATTGGCCCTAAAAATAAAAAGATAAATAAAATACACTCTCCAACTTGCTTAAGTTGGAAAGAAACAAAATTGAAACAATAATAACTATAAAAGAGTGAAAAGAGCAAAAAGTAGATGTGGAACTGGGTTTTGACATAGCATAGGAAAAGGGAATGATTTATTCTTTCTAGAAAGAAAAATGCCAAAGAAAGCATTTTTGTTGGTGATGATGGTGAAATAAACATAAAGGTCCATTTTAATATAGGTATTTTATTATGAAAGTACAGTGTTCCCCTTTATCAATGGGGGAACATTCCAAGACCCTAGTGGATAACTGAAACCGCAGATGTTACTGAACCCTATACATACTATGTTTTTTTCTATGCACGCATACCTATGATAAAGTTGAATTTATAAATTAGGCACAGTACGAGATTAACAAAAGTAACTAATAAAATAGAACCATTATAAAAATATACTGTAATACAAGTTATGTGAATGTGGTCTCTCTCAAATAGAACCATTATAAAAATATACTGTAATAAAAGTTATGTGAATGTGGTCTCTCTCAAAATATCTTATTGTACAAATTTAATGCCTTTGCTATCTTTTTTTTTTTTTTTTTTTGTGGTACACGGGCCTCTAACTATTGTGGCCTCTCCCGTTGCGGGACACAGGCTCCAGACGCACAGGCTCACAGGCTCATAGGCTCAGCGGCTCAGCGGCCATGGCTCACGGGCCCAGAAGCTCCGCAGCATATAGGATCTTTTCAGACAGGGGCATGAACCCGTGTCCCCCGCACCAGCAGACAGGCTCTCAACCACTGCGCCACCAGGGAAGCCCTACCTTTACTATCTTAACAGCACTTATCATACACTGTGGCTGTAACTTTTGCAGTTTGAGGTAGAACAACGAAACCAATTCGAACTTCTTTTTCTTTCTTCATAAGTTTACGGTTAGAAGATCCCTTCTCACTGTAGATCTTAGCAACCTCAGCACACGATTTTTTTTCTTTCTGTATTGGGTCGAGAACTTTCAGCTTCTCACTTTATGGCTTCTCTTTGGCATATCTGAGTTGCCACCATCACTACTCTTGAGCTTTGGGGCCGTTATTAAGTAAAATAGGGTTACCTGAACACAAGCATGCAACAGCCTATCTGATCTCATAACCTAGACAGCCACTAAGTATAAATTGATTACTTCCTGTACTTCCCATTTAATATTTTAGGACCACAGTTGACCACAGGTAACTGAAACTGTGAAAAGCAAAACTGTGAATAAGGGGGACTACTACTGTAATCCATGGTCATTTTGTAAACATGAAAATATACAGACAAAAAAGAGGAAGAAATCCCTATGGTTCCATCACTCAGATCACAACCGTTGTTAATAGTTTGCTATAAACATATTACAAATGTTTTCTATTATGTATAGAAATGTGTCTTTCATTTAACAACACATAGAGAACATCTTTCTATGAAAATAAATGCTTAGACATGATCCATATCATCATTTTTACTGGCTGCATAGCATTTCAGTGGGAAGATTAATCTATTCAGCCAATCTCTTATTCAAGGACCTGCAAAGATGGCTTCCAATCTGTATTATAGACAACACTGCTTTGAATATCTTTGTATTCATGTCCAAATGATTCTTAAGGATATATGCTTCAAGTGGGATTATTGAGCCAAATCTGATGAACATTTAAAAAACATTTCAACACTTATTATTAGCTTGCCCAAGGAAAGCTTTCAGGTGGAAGGGATACGGGAGCTGGGTGTTAAAGGATAAGCAGAAGAGTGGGAAGAAAAGTGAGAGAAAGACATCAACAGGAAAGAGCTCGTTATCTTCAAGTTGTTCTGAGGTCATACTCTAAACCCAGGCATCTTTTGGGCTAAATCAATAAAAAGGAACAGTAGTTTTATAGAGAACTCTGAGGGTAATGTAAGGTAAAAGATATAAAGGATAAGGGTTTTTTTTTTTCTTTCAACACTCGAGAATATGCTAAGGAGTTGGAGTACCTTCTGGAATGCTAACATGAACATTTTCATGATCCACAACACCAGGCAGAACTTTCAAGGAAGGCAAACCACTGTTACCTCTTAGCCCACTCTTCCAATGCCCATTCAACCCTCTTTCAGCTTCCAGGAAAAGTATAGAACTGCAGGGCTGCTTGATACAAAGTTGTTGATTGTTTTTTGTTTTATTTTTATTTAATGTATGTACAAATAACCTGGACCACTTATATGAAAATGCTTCTCCCTAGAAGTAAAAGGTACCTACATAGATTTTGTCCTGTAAAAACAGGTTGGGGACTAAGGATTTGTATTCTAATGAGCACCCCAAGCTAATTAGGATGTAGGTAGTCCTCAGATTACGCCATGTTGAATAACTCTGCTATATTAGTCCCTTGCTACTCAAAAGGCAGTTCCTGTATAAGCAGCAAAAGCATTACCTGGGTGCTTGTTAGAAATGCAGAAACTCAGGCCTCACCCCAGACCTACTAGACAGAATCTGGACTTTAAAAATTTTCCTGGACGATTCGCATGCACAGTAAATTCTAATAAACCCTATTCTGTAGGTTAACTGTCAATAAATAAACTGAGTAGATACAACACAGAAAAAATTTCCCATGAAAAGTAGAAGTCCTATCCATTTGGTTTTTGGGGGGACCAAGAATTCATATATTACTGGGTACTGAGAATTTGCATCAAGAAGCCTTGTGTCTCACATTCTTTCCAGCATCACTTGAATAATCTTGGGGGGAAAAAATCCCAGAAGAATAAACCAGTGACATATAAGCCTCCTTCACTAACATTCCAGGAAAAGCGATGAGGAAAAATGAGATCTAAATGATCTATTCATAGTTCTCTATTTAACCCCTTCTATGTGTATATCAATTTCTAACTCTTTTCCTGGTATGAATGACTTTAGGGGAGGTTGCAGCAAGAAAGATTTAAACAGCTCGAAGTATGATCAATAGATGCTAAATGAAATAATATTGGTTTTGGTTTTATTTCTCTTGTCAGTTTCTATTGATGAACCTTTCAAATTAGAAAATTATGTAGCTGAAACTAAAAACAAATAGGGAAAATGATGGAGCTTTTATTTACCATTACTAGTTGATATTTTAAGAAGTTCAAAATTGGTAGAAATACACCTTGTTGAGTCACAAATTTCACTGTGTTAGTCTCATAGGAATCTGGTTGGAGACAACCATCTTGTAATCAAATCTGAACATTGTTAGCATGTTGAAATGTTCACTAAATAGTTAAATAATTATTTCAGATAGGTATGGTGGGATTTGGAATAACCCAAAGGGAAAAATAATATATGTTAGATCAAGTAAAAATTTTGTATCCCACTTCTTGTGTTTCAAATATACTTAGAAAGAAGTTTCAAAGTTTGTTAGACCTTAAAGATGCAATGTAACTTTGGTTGTTCTCATCCTCTAAGTTTATTTTAAATAAGGAAATGTTTGGTTTTGATTAACCAAAAGAAAAAAGAGAGAGAGGCAGGCAGACAGACAGAATTAACCACAGAGCCATAGAGCACTTATTTATAAGTTTTTGATTAGTACTCAAAAGTATATGTCTCAATGCACATTTCACCATAAAAAATACTCAGGTAAAATTTCTCTAATGCAAATTTAACCATGTTCTGTCTCTTCAGACTTGTTCTTGTTGATGATAAGGAGGAGAAGGTTGATTTAAAAAAGACAGAAGAGGGCTTCCCTGGTG
This sequence comes from Orcinus orca, assembly GCF_937001465.1. Lineage (NCBI taxonomy): Eukaryota > Metazoa > Chordata > Mammalia > Artiodactyla > Delphinidae > Orcinus > Orcinus orca. The sequence goes on along the minus strand of NC_064565.1, from coordinate 46,040,334 downwards.
GCGCAGTGCTTGAGAGTGCGCCTGCCGATGCAGGAGACACGGGTTCGTGCCCCGGTCTGGGAAGATCCCACATGCCGCGGAGCGGCTGGGCCCGTGAGCCATGGCCGCTGAGCCTGTACGTCTGGAGCCTGTGCTCTACAACGGGAGAGGCCACAATGGTGAGAGGCCCGCGTACCGCAAAAAAAAAAAAAAAAAAGACAAAAGAGGTCAAGAAAAAAAGAAAAGCAGAATGGAAGTGGGAGAGAGCCAGTTGAGATCAGTCAGTAAGGAGGCTTTACATCACTCAGATATATAAATTTAAAGGCTTTACATCACTCAGATATATAAATTTAAAGCTTTACATCACTCAGATATATAAATTTAAAGCCAAATTTAAAGTCAGTAAGGAGGCTTTACATCACTCAGATATATAAATTTAAAGAGAGCCAGTTGAGATCAGTCAGTAAGGAGGCTTTACATCACTCAGATATATAAATTTAAAGCTCAGATATATAAATTTAACAAGAAGGAAAAGAGCTGAAGTGCTAATTCTTTTCTCATTAAAACTGGAAAGAAATGCTATTTCTTCCTGAAATCAAGCTTCATTATCAGCTATAATACTTCATGGACCATTTGACTGGTCTCTGGAAATCTCTTGGTTGTAACTTTATGGTTCATGGTATCATATTTCTCAAATTTTCAATATTTATACATGCCCCTCACTATTTTTGCTTCCCTAGTTAACATTTTTCTTCAAATCAATTTACTTTTTTAAAAAGTTAACTTCTCCCTAAGAAATAATTTCCATGAATTACACATTAATATAAACAAATTAAGTAAATGAAAAAATGTAAATGTCCATATGCACCTAAAAGCATTTCATGAACCAACAGCATTTGGCAAATCCTGATGTAATAGGTGCTCAATAAATATTTGGTAAATTAAGGAACAAATCTTATTTTTAGTAGCTTGTTTATGAACGTGAATATGCAAGATACAAATAGGAAATCATTGCCCATTCATCAAGGTTTTGCTCCAAATCATCAAATCAACTGTAATTTTCATCTTCTGGCATATGTTTAATTTTATACAACCATTCACAGAGTTTACCTCATTACTGGTATTAATCAAATACTATTTTGTAACTTTTCAGTGTTCCTTTTTATTGATCATTCACCTTGCAAAGAATGAGATCTAAGGAAAAAAAAAAAAAGAAAGAAAAATAAAGAAAGTGATCCCAAACCAAATTCTGAGTAAAACTGATTGATTCATCCTTCAATGAACACTTACAATGCGTGAGACATGGTTCTAGTTTCTGAAAATGCGAAGATAAAAAGAGACTTAATCCTGATTCCAAACTACTTAAAATTTCACGAGAAAACAAGTCTGTTAAACAGATAAATGTCATTCAGGACAATAAATGTTACAAGAGAGGTATGTATCAGTGCCTCAGGAGTACAAAGGAGTGACCAACAGTGCCTGAGGACAGCCAAGGTGAGGTTTCAGTAGAGTCATGTATTAGCTAATCTCCAGGATCTGGTACCATACAAGGCACTCAAGAATCATTCATAAAACTCATGAATAGTGAAGGAAAAGAGTCAGATATTAATCACTTGGATAAACAGGAAAAAATCAATCCAGATCTAAGCTGTCCAGTATGCCAGGCAAATTAGTTTGAACTTTAGAACAAAGTGATATAAAGCATGTGGAGACTTAGACATATTTTCATATAATTTTAAACAATGAATCCTAACACACGTAATCCAAATTACGTTTAAGTAATATTTTTTCATTTTCCAATATGATTTCAAAGGATGAGTTATTTTAACTCTTATACAAGTGAGATTATTTGGAAAAGTATAAAATGGGTTAGAAGAAGACCTGTAATCTGATGACAGCTCTACCAGTAACTGGCTCCTGTCCTTAGTCAAACTACAGCCTCTTTGGGCCTGAATTTTTCTTCGATTTGGAAGCATCTAACATTGGGTTGTAGTTGCAAAACACATTCAGAGTCTAACTACTTCTCACCATTGTCCTTGCTACCATCTGTCCCAGCCGCCATGATCTTTTGCATGGATTATTGGAATAACCTCTTACCTTGACTCATTGTTGCCTTTCTTGCCCCCCATTCACTCTATTCTCAACTCAGCAGCCAGACTACTTCTGTTAAATAATATCAGTTTAGTAAAACCATTCCTCTGCTTAAAGTCTTCCAGTGACATTCCATATCATTCGGATCAAAAGCCAAATTCCTTGCCATGGACACCACCTGCCCACCTATCTCTCTAATCTCATCTGCCATCACTTTCCCCTGCCTCCATTTCATTCCAACTACAGGATCTCCTTGCTGCTTCCTAAAAAAAAAGCACCTTCCACCTCAGGGACCTTGGAGTTTACACTTTATATTCTCTCGGCAAGAATACTTTTCCCCTTTGACACATCTTCCCTCGAATGTCACTTCTTCCGTGGGGCCTTCCCTCACCACCTTATTTACAATTTTAGTCCCTTATCAACATTATATAACCCCTTTCCCTGGTTTATTTTTCCCATTTATTGCATCTTTTAAAAATCTTCCCACTTAGAATGTTAATGCCATGAAGGTAGGGATTTTTGTCTGTTTTATTCAAGGATGTATCCTCAGTGACTTGTAGAGTATCTGGCACATAAAGGCCTCAAAAAATATTTCATGAATGACTAAAGTAATTAGTAAAAAGTAAAGACTTTGAATTAGACTTCCTTCTTGCTCTACTCTTCCACAGTTGAATAATAGCATGTGTGGCCATTACATTGTCTAAAAGATGGAGGAAATAGGAGCACATTAACTCATCATCAAAATAATGTCATTTCTCAATCTAGTTAGATATTATGTAATATCTTTATGTTCTTATTTAACAACATATATTAAAGACCTGCTGATTCCTTCTGGGACTGTCACTGCTATTTAGAATATATATGAAATAATTGATGATATCCCCTGTTTTCCAAATTACAAATGGCGTTGAAATTATAATCATTTAAAGAGTAAGTACTCATTAAAGTAATGCTGGTACTAAATAATCGAAAAAGTTTTTAGGTCTCATCCACTTTGAATGTAAAAGGTTGACTCCTTTTTTAATAAAGCTCACCAATAATAGGATGCTGATAAAGCCGCTGGAATGTCACAGAGCTACAGAGCTAGAAAGTAACTTGAGATCATTCGGTTCACACCCTTTCCATAAAGCATGTGAATATCTAGACTATTTAGGACCAATGTATTCCTTAGGACAGAAACACACTTAGATATATCTATAAGAAACATTATAAATACTTTTAGATAATAGGTCTATTCCGTACATTTTAATGTGAATGTTTGACCTCACATGTCGATTCTCTCCCCTTGTGCTTTAGGATCAATTAAACAATTCAGGAATTTAGAATGAAAAAAACCTTATGCCTCTTTGAAATGGTAGTTTTATTTTTTAAACTGTTGGGTTTAACTTTCAGTTTATATACAATTTGAAGAATTAGAAACATAGGTAAGCAGTAAATTGTATGTTATTTATGTTTTAGTCTGCTTTAAAAATATCAGTTCTGAAAACAGTTTCACTTAGAATGCTAAAATGAAAGTAGGTTAATGACATGATGTATGTTCTCTATATTTTTATCACCATTTTAAAATTTAAGTGACAGCAAGAACGACATCAAGACTCTATCCTTCAATTGTAAGGAAAATCAAGCTTTGTCTCCAAGTGATTTGTGCATTTGCACTTTTAAATTTAACGTTGCAAATTATTTAAACTGAAGTGACTGAATTTCTGAGGCAAACTAAATCCAATTGAATCCTTTCTGCTGATTCACTAATTGTGTTAAATATATAGATCACTTTATCTACATTCTCCACACTCCCATGGAAGAAAATTCAGGAATTTAGAATGAAAAAAACCTTATGCCTCTTTGAAATGGTAGTTTTGTTTTTTTAACCATCAGTTTCTACACTATTAAAACAAGGAAATGTTAGCTGTCACAGGATTGTTGCAAAGCAAAATGCCTGTGAAAGTACTTCGTGACATAAGTATACTATAAACATAAAAGGCCATCATGATTATTAGTTTTGACATCATCCCTACCAAAATAGCTGCAAAAAGTATAAGCAAAGACTATGAAATATTGATGAAATAAAGAACGGTCTTTTTGGCTAACTCCGCAAAAAATATATTTTGGATACTATGTTGTTTCTTCTCTCAGTTTTATATTTATTGGTCCTTATAACTATGTTACTCACCTTTATACTGATTATAAGCAGGTTTTGCCATATTGGTTCTCATTTATTATTATTAATAACCAACATTTATTGAGCTAAGTTTATTATTTGCTAGACAGTATGGGAGAATTTTTTATGTGTTGGCCCATTTACTTCTCACAATAACCCTAAGAGGTAAGTCCAACCATGTGCACATTTTACCAAGGGAAAAACTGAGAGGTGCATGCCTTGCCTAAGTTCAGAGAGCTTGAGATGGAAATGGGATTTGAAACTTGGCCTGATCTGATCCTGAACTTTTAACTATTATATCATGCCACAAGTGTTCCATACAACTGTCTACAGGTACTTTCTAAGGGGTGACTGATAAAGCCTGCCTCTTTATTACTCAACACTGGTAGGAGAAGCTTTGGGTGTTCTGTTTAACCAGTGTTCTCAACTGACTTGGGCAAGCACTTTCACTCAGGTTAGTAAACTGAGCCAAGGAAACTACTTAGTATCTGAGCAGACTTAGCTTTTCTGGCCAGGCATAATATTCCTCAAGACCATGAAGGATCCTATAGGAAGAATTCCTATCAATGATTCAAACATTTGAATGTTATTTTAATAGTATGTATTTGTGCTATGATATGGGATCATTAAGTCAGAATATGGCAATTATATTTAGAATTCTTTACCCTTCTGAGGAACAACTGCAGGTTTAATGACCCTTAAGGTCATACTAGAAGACATCTGATTAGCTTGATGTCTTCCAGCTACCTGGTGCTAAAGGAAAAACTGCTAGTAATATCCATTGATGCAATTGTTTAATATATAGAACTTAAAATAACTGGAAAGTTATACAAATCAAATACAGAGTAAATCTGTTATGGGTCTGTTATAGACCACTTGTCAAGAGTATAAGCTCTGGAGTCATATTTCCAACCCTTCCCTTACTTTTTGAAGGATTTTAAGCAAGTTACTTAAACTTTAATTTCCTCAATCTGTTAACTACAAGTGTTCTAGTTTATGGTAATTATTTTGCTGTTAGTTCAAGCTGAACAAAGACTAATTTCTTAAAAATACTGTATGCAGTTTTAGTTGTTTTCACCAACCCTGTTATTTTTCTTCCACTACATAGGATTAGTCTGTGGGGAAAAAAAATCACATTAAATTGGAAATAATTTGTCTGTTAGACATTCAGTTAATTGACCAAATGAAATATTCCTTTCACCAGTGCAATATCCTTTCTGGGTAAATACTGTATATACATAACAGAGGAAAGGGGAAGAGTGAAGAGGTCACCAAGTAACTAATAGCAGTATTAACCTTTTAAGCATAAACTCAAGATAAGATGGTAATGAATGTTAAGGATCAAAACAAAGTCAAACGGTATATGACTTTGTAATACAGCCCCTTGCAGTAAATGAAGGTAAAGAAAAAATAAAGACAAATGTGTTAATGGTTCTTAGTATTCAACCAAAGTTAAGTCTCTAAGTTTCTATTAAGATATCTTACCTCCACAGCTTCTGTTGCTAGGATGACTCAATCCTGGATGGAAAAAGTTCAAGGCATTTGCAAACCACTCAAAAGATGGATTTGTCCATCATATTAGCACACGCTTAGAGAAAACTAAATCTGTGCAAAAGGCTGAGGGGACACGAAGTTATTTAAGACATCGCCTTGGCCCTATTCTCTAGGCCTATTGCATCCAATCTGGGGCCTTAGGAACTGAGCTGAACTGAGCCTTCAGAGCACTGGGTTAAAGGAGATAAATGCCCCAAAGAGGAAGTACCAGGAAGCAAGGAAGTTGGGAATCATTTCCAAGAGCATGTCTGAGGGCCATAAGGATGAGGAAACAACAGAATACACACCAAAAAAAAAAAAAAAAAAAGCCAGAATTTGGGAGCAGAGGCTCTGTGGTGTGCCAGCACTAGCAGGGTTGGCACAGGATGTGCCGGTTCGAACACTGGGAAATCAGATCTTTCTGTAATCTACTGTACTACAATTTGTCATGAATACTCTCTAGTTTTGAACAAAAAAGGATGTTTGGAAGATAATTCACCGCTGGTCTGAGAGGCTTTCTTGCCCTTTCATGTTATTTAGCATACACTGTATATTCTAAATGTAACCTAGAGATGACAGTCTGAGCCCTTCTCATCCTTGGATGAGTTGCATATAGCTATAGTGTGCCTCCCTATTCCAAGCCAAGTATCCCCAACCCCTTCCCAGAGACACATTTTGTTTTTTCCTTTTGATATATTAATAGCCTTGATAAAGTTATTGCTGGTTCCAGCTCTTCTGTTCCTTGCTTAGAAGATCGTTTCTGCTGCCTATAACATATCTTCCTTATTATTTAAATCCATTAAATGGACATCTTTGTTCAAAACTAGAGAGTAGGTTACTTTGCCCATGTAATTCCCAATATCAATCAGAATATCTGAACACTGACTTTACATCCAACATTGCATTAGGGACTGCTGAAAAGCAATCATGCAAACAAAACAGCTGTATAAAACTTTCTCTGACTACAAGTAGGATGTAATAGGAAGATATGAATAAGAGTAAAAAATATAAATATTTTTTGTCAATAATTAAGAGCTAAATTTTGACAGGGACTAGAAATACTGAAGGAGCTCAAAAAAGGAAAATACAAATGAGGTTTGTTTATAAACAAATACTCTCAAAAATCAATTTAAAAATGGGAAACATTCTAGCAAACAGGGCTCATCAATAGAGGATTGATTACGTTATGTTCTCTCTTTCTCTCTCTCTCTCTCTTTCTCTCTCTACCATGGAGGACCCAGCCATTATTATAGTAAGGGCAGATCTGCCTATGCTGAAATGGATATACAGAGAGATAAATTAAACAAGAAGTTATTAGTGGCTGAAAATTTTAAGAACTGGATTTAGGAAATGGGGAAGAGAAGGAATACTAGAATGGAGGAAAAATTTTACTTTCAATTTTATACCTTTCTGTGTTGTTTGCATTTTTATAACATATATGCTTTACTTTTTCTTTTTCATCATTTTTTGAGCTGAGAAGAACTCAGTTGTCTAAAGTTGAGCTACTTATACTTTCTGTTCATGATTCATTGTTATCATTGGACCACACCCCTTTGTTGTTTTGTTCATATATTTATTCGCTTTTATCCCCATATCCCTATTCCATTCCCTTTGCCTCCCCATAAGCCATCACTATATTGTGTTTAATATACATCTTTTTGTTTATATGTGACCTTACAAAACATGTTTTGCATACATTGTTTTATTTTATTTTAAATTTATTTATTTTCGGCTGCGTTGGGTCTTTGTTGCTGTGCGCAGGCTTTCTCTAGTTGCAGTGAGCAGGGACTACTCTTTGTTGCACTGCGCGGGCTTCTCATTGCGGTGGCTTCTCTTGTTGCAGAGCACGGGCTCTAGGTGTGTGGGATTCAGTGGTTGTGGCACGCGGGCTAAGTAGTTGTGGCTCACGGGCTTAGCTGCTCCACGACATGTGGGATCTTCTCGGACCAGGGCTCAAACCCGTGTCCCCTGCATTGGCAGGCAGATTCTTAACCACTGCGCCACCAGGAAAGCTGTACATACATTATTTTTAAACTTACGTAACTTATCTTGTCATATCTCATTTTCCCCTAGCCTCCATTATTCACTAGGTATCATGCTTTTGAGAGCATCCATGTTGCTCTGTAATACATCTAACCCACTCCTTCTGCATGCTGCACACAAGCTATGGTGTGTGCCATTACCATCCAAGTGCGAGGCTCTGGGCAACTGCACAGGATGCACCTGAATCTAGCAAGGTTTAGAAAATGTTTGCAACTGGGAGGTTGGTAAGCACAAGAGTAATATAATGAAATCATTGTTTAAAAAAATACAGACTTCTCTTGGGAGTAATTCTGCAATACGTATTGAAATTTTCAATGCACTTACCCTTTGACTTAGCAGTTGCACCTCTAGGAATTTATCGTGTACATGTTTCATACATGAGCAAAATGGCTTTTGTTAAAGGATATTCACTGCAGTGTTGTTTCCACTAGCAAAAGATCAGAGACAGACTAATTGTCCTCTGCTAAGGAACTGGCTAAGGTAATGATGGAACCTTCATGCAATGGACATTCTCATCATCTTCATGCATCATAACATTATAGCTGCAGTCTTCATTTACCTGCCTTGACCTAAATCCTTAGGAAACTTGGCCTTGGGTCACCATTTGTGATTGTGAGATGGAATAAATAATATTTTAATTCCTAGCCAGTAAAGGGCAGTTAAAAATGATAGAGCCATGAAAAAGAAAGAGGTAGCTCTACATGCACATAGAAGGAAATTTTTCTGAGATCTATTTTTCTGAAAAAAGAAAGAAAAAAGAAAGAAAAGGCAATGAGCACAACAGTGTGTATGGTATTGTACCATTTGTGCATAAAAGTAGAATGCTATATGTGTATCTACATAGGATATCTGTGGAGGGAAACACAAGAAATGAATGACTGCGGGTTGCCTGTAGGAAATGGAACCCAGAAACTGGACTGTGGTGGGGTGAAGAGTTACCTTTTTTTTTTTAAGACTTACTTTTTAATGTGTATTCTTACACCTTTTGAGTTTTTTACCATATGCATGGGTTACTTCTGAAAAAATATATTTTAAGAGACCAAATGACCTGAGAGGAAGAAGAGGGAGCCCTTGGGAAAGGAGGGGAAAGCCACTTCTGCCCCTAGATGGTGAGCGACCAAGTGACACAGCTCAAGAGTATTTGAATAAATGCTGCATCCAGAGATGGGTGTCACAAGAAAAGGATAAAGAATTCACACCCATATAGCCTGAGGATTCTGTATGGATTTGAAATTAATTCAATTTTTGAACCAGCAATAAAGGAATGATTACATTTTCAAAAATTAAGGAAATCAGAAACAGAGGGAGGCAGGGAGTGAGGGAAGGAATAGGAGAAGGAGGGAGAAAATTCAACTGGTAACAGTACACAGGATGGCAAAGGAAACCAGGGGTTTCCCAGGCAACCCAAGGAGTGAGTTGATAAGGGTCTGCACTAGGTAGGAGGGAGGGATGAGCATGAGGAGGAAAAGCAAGATTCAATGCCATTTTAAAAGGGGGGGAGGGGAGGGGAGGGGAGGGGAGGGGAGGGGAGGGGGCTTCCCTGGTGGCGCAGTGGTTGAGAGTCCGCCTGCTTATGCAGGGCACACGGGTTCGTGCCCCGGTCCGAGAGGATCCCGCGTGCTGTGGAGCGGCTGGGCCCGTGAGCCGTGGCCGCTGAGCCTGCGTGTCCGGAGCCTGTGCACCGCGACGGGAGAGGCCACAACAGTGAGAGGCCCGCGTACCGCAAAAAATAAATAATAAATAAATAAAAGGGGGGAATCAGATGTGTTGACTAACTGGACATGCTGGAGGACTGGGAATGAGCATATCGAGAGCGCGATGATTTTGCAGTGACAGCTTTCCAGGAAAAACTGCTGCATTCTCAACATCTTGCATGCATCTTAGAATTACACCTGTATTCTTCATTTCCATGCCTTGATTCTAATCCTTAGGAAAGTAGGCCTTGGGGTACTACTTATGATTCTAAAATGGAATAAGTAATGATTTAATTCCCAGCCAGTAAAGGGCAATCCAAATGACTGGTTCCACCATTTCCCCAGGGCTAGTTTGTAACCTGGGACAGAAATAAGCTGTGTGTATTAAATCAATACAATCACTCACAAGGTGTAAAAAAAAAAAAAAAAAAGTCATTGCTTCGGTGGCTATGCATTCTATGAACTACTTCTGTTTCTAACTGGTTTGCTTTCTTCAGCTGTAAGCCTGGCCGCATTTCCATGGTGAGCCAACACCAGCCAGGACTAGGTGCCTTGAGCAAGTGTCCCAAGGTGCTATGATGCGAATTACAAGCCCCTGCCTGGCCCATGGGGCTGTCCCAAAGACCAGGTTTCCTAAGAGATGTGACTGTGTAACCTTCCACGGCACTCCCTGCTTTCTTCCTCTTGGCCAGCCTCAGCGGGGGCCACTCATCAGAGCCTGGGAGCCCGGCAGACTAGGGAAAGAGTTAGTGTGTGCCATCTTGTGATCTTTCCATGCTTGACCATACCAAGGGCAAAATCACCGCCTGCCACAGCATCTCTGGTGTGAATTCAGAGCACATCCCTGAAACACAGTAATTCCAGTATTTGTCATGAGGTGTCACTCAGAATTAGCAAAGGGGGAGGCTTCTGCCTGCCTGAGAAGCCATGTCTCCACATATTCCAGACACCCCACTCCCCTGATTTTCTCCCTTTGTCCCCTCAACTCCTGCCATTCCCTAAAATAGACCTTCCCAAGGCTCTGCCCTCAGCTCTCTGCTCTCTCTGTGATTCCCTCCACATCTACATTCTTACTTTTCACTTCTGTACAGTCAACGCCCCACTCCACCTTGGAGCCTTGATTTCTTCGGATCTAGGCGTCAGCTGCCCAGTAAGGGTCTCCCCCTACTTACCTCAGTCAGTATTTCCAGAAGTAAACACTTTACCCTTTTCTTCCCGTCCTTTCTTCTCCTCACTTCCCTACAATACACCACTATTCTCCCACTCACTTAAGTTGGATTTCTAGATTCATTTTTCTTCTTCCTCCTGCCTTGCCTCATGCTAGAGACCTCATGCCTCTCCACTCCCACTGTAACCACTTCTTCGGTGAATTTCCCTACTTTTAGTTTCTCTTACTTCCATCTCTCTGACACGCTGTTGCCAGGTCATCTCTCCAAATGCTCTGTTAGGTGGCTTCCTTTGCTACAGAATTAATACTAGTCCAACCAACTAAGGATGGGTCCTTCAAACTTTTTGTATGGCTTTTATTGTCTCTTGGTCATTCAACCACTGATGATGAATTTCTTTAAACTTTTTTTAAACTTTCATATTTTCAGCCTATAGCACATTCTGGAGTAATGAGTTCTCTAAATTTACTGTTTGGGGTAAAATAACTTCTCAATTTGTGTTGTTCAAATGCAAGCAATATAAATGTTATTCAAACTGATTTAAAAAATAAAAGACAACTTATTGTATAAGGACAATTTACTGACTCATATAAACGCAAAATCAGAATTTGTTCTAGTTAGGCATGGCTGCTTCTAGGGGCTCAATGTCATACTAGGGGTGCGTATGTCCCTAACTCTTTTGGACAAGCAAGATGGCCACAAACAATCCCAGTTATACATTCAACCTGTTTGCCCACCACATCAAAAATATAGTCTTTGCTTATAGCTCTGGAAAGAAAGTTCTGGTAAGGACTCTGATTACCCCTGCTATCATCACATATCATCTCTATTTAAGCACAGTGGCAAGGGAAAATATTTGGGTAGACCTATCACTGTGACAGAAAAATAGAGATGAAGAGGCAAGTTAGCCTCACCCAAATCTCAAGGTATTGATTCTCTACAGAATAGAAGACTTGTACCAGAAAGTGTATGAACTGCTGGACACACACACACACACACACACACACACACACACACACACACCCTGCATGCCTTTGGCTGCGTGTAACAAAATACAAAAAAGCTCAAAGGGGCTTAAACAATTAAGATCCTTAATTATCTGACCTAACCTAAAATCTGGCTGGAGAAAATTCCAGGATGGTGCAATGTCTCTTTCTTTCTGCTGGGTCATCCTCAGTCTCCCTGCAAGTCACAGGATGGCTGGGGCAGCTCTAAGCATTATACCTCACAAGGCAGTGTTACAAGCAAGAAAGAAAGGGCTAAAGAGATCTTCCATACACATCGTCTTTCCCTAGCTGACCATTCTTTTCTCTCATTGGCAGGAACTGTCACAAACCCATCCCGGCTCAATCTTTGGAAAGGAAAATGGGATAACTGGCTTAATGTACCACATTTGTCCCTAGAGCTAGGTAGCCTCTCCCAGACTTTTAGGAAGAAAAAAAGTAAAATAGCCTTTGGTAGGTCACTAATAATGTTTGCCATTAGATCATACTTCTTATTTGATTCCTTCCACCTGTTTAAAATTTTTGTAGTGTTTCTCATGCTGAGGTTTTTTTAGATTGCTTTTTTTATTTTGAATCATAACATTTCAGATGCAAATGAACTTAGGTCATTTAGTTGAGGGCTTTTCAATGTTTTTTATTCTAGACTTGTAACCCATCAAACAGATGCAAATAAATGGGAGAGTTTATAAATGAGCTGGTGAAGTGAGGGGCCCGGGAAAAGAAGGTGAGGCCCCACTAGCTAGTGGCCCTGAGGCACTTCTGGAAAGCTAGAGACCTTCAGAATGCAATTTTAAAATCTCATCTCTCAGAACTGAGGTTCTGAGAGGTGAAATGATTTGAACTTGTTCTTCCATGGGTTACTAAGATTGTAGTCTAGATTTCTTGATTCTCTAATCTCTTTATATCTTTTACATCTTTATAATTCTGTAATGTATTTTTCTTCAAATTCTGCTTTGTATGCACACACTAAAAAAAAGTTCTTAAAAATAAATCTTGATGTAGAAGCTCTTACATTATTTCAGCAGTGTGTTATGATCTTTCTTTAACTCCACTCTTGATATACAGTGTTCCTGAGCCACACACACAGTATTTCTGGTATAACTACACAGTGATTTATTCTGTTGTAGGCAGAACAGGACAGTGGCTAAGCAACCAAATGTTAAACATGATACCACTTGTGTTCCAATCTTGCCTCTAACAGCCTCAGTTTTCTCATTTGTTAAGTTAGGGTAATTATAAAAATACCTACTTCACTGGGTTGAAGTCCATATGTAATGCTATTTACATAGCCCAGCACATAGTAACTGCTATGTGTTTTCTGCTATTTTCTCATGTATTTTTCCCCCCAAAATTCTTCTTGGCTATCAAAGATCCTGCAAATCTCTGGGAGTTTCCCTCTCAGAGATAAAGGGCCAGTAATGCCTAAATCCAGAGCCTTTCTCTCTTACATTTAGACTCATTTCCACGAATGAATTTCCTTCACTTTACTTTCTCCCCCTTATATATATTTGGTGTGTGGTTTGCAATTTTACACTTCATGGAAACTAAGGGTAAATGATCAGACTCATACTATTAGAGTAGAAAGGGGTCCCAGGATCAAGTCTCTCACTATTAAGGAAGGGGCAGTTTAGAGAATTTAGGTCACTTGTCAGTCACCAATGCTCCAAAGTTCCCTGTTCAGATCTCACAGTTCCAATATACTCTTATAACTTGGGGCCCCATCATCCCTACTCCCAAACCCTGACAGATATCTTCATGTATTTGTCTGAACAGCTAAGATAAGAAAAGTAAAAAGGGAGTGGTTGTTCTAAATTATCTAAATATCTGAAGATACAGCTAAGTAATTATGTAATCTTGTGTATACATGACAAAATTTTCACTTGCCCCCTTCACCAAGGACGACTTCGGAGGAGAGAATCTCCTCATAAGGTTCAACAGAAGTAAATATAATGAGAATTTTATGTAAATGTTAACTGAATATTTTATTATAGTTATTTAATTTAAAAAATCCATTGCTTCCTCTGATGTTGAATACATAAATTTATAATTATTAACATAAAAGCAGTACACACGTAAATATCTATTCTAGTAGAGTATGGACGAACCACTTCCCCCGTGAGCATTGGTGGTTCAGTGGTAGAATTCTCGCCTGCCACGCGGGAGGCCCGGGTTCGATTCCCGGCCAATGCAACTAGCGATATTTTTCTCCCTTACCCCACTTTTACCATACATCTCAGAACCCCAAAAGAAGTTCAATTAAAACGTAGAAACATTGATTTTATGCAAATGAAGAAAGACAAATCAACGATAATTTCCCGTTTCACTTTTTCTTCGAGCAGTCGAAACTGCCGATTCCCTGACATTTGCCGTATTTTTCGGGCCTTTCTTTTAGACGTTTTTGGGGGGGCCCTAGAGTATATGAGCAAAAAGTAATGGACCATATAGTGTTCTGAGATTTAAAAGACTACCCCGGCTGCCTGGAGATGCCGGGGATTGAACCCGGGACCTCACACATGCGAAGCGCGCGCTCTACCACTGAGCTACATCCCCCAGGCGAGAAAAGTTTTTCTGGTATAGGTATTCATTCAGTCCAGCACTAGTCCAATCGCTATAGTTAAATTTTAAGACTTTATTTTGGTGAGCGCTTCTGCGACACCCCGCTTCTACCCTTCCTACACCGCCTTAAACTGCTTCTAGGGTGTATCGGAACTCCATGCAGTCAGCGGGGTGGGCCGCAAATTTGACCAGCTCTCGAGCACTCCTGCCGGACGCCTGGAGCTCGACCAGGGATCCGGTACCCTGCGCCCTGCCAGAGGGGCGGGACGTCGGCGCGCTGAGCGCCCGCCAGAGCTCGACTCCTCTGCGCGCTGACTGCGCAGGCGGCCCGGAACCCAGAGGTGTGGGGCGGAGCGTTCAGCCCGCCGCTTTGCTGCGGGGTGGAGCCCCGCCTACGACGCCGACTGAGGGGCCAGCAGGCTGGCAGAGCCACGGACGCTGCCCAGGGACCACAAGAGACGCTCCTGAAGCAGAGCGGTGGGGACCTTCTTTGCTCACCCAAAACCCTTTTGGATTTACCTGTACACCACCACGCCCCCCCCCCCCTCCCCGCCCCGTCTCAGGAAAACGACGTGTTCACGCCAAATCCCCATAAACTGGGTTTTGTAGGGATTACAGCCAACTCTTGGAGGTAAAAATGACTTCACAATGTGTTCTTTGCGTGGGGCCCAAACTGAAAGAAACTGACACCGATACCCTCTTTGTAGCTTAATCTTGTACAAATGATAAAGTCGAGGCGAAGTACCTGCTCAAGATGCACTCTGCTCGCTGTTTGATATTTACACCTTGGGCCCATCTGACTATGTTGTGATAGGAATGTAAGTCACTTAACAGCTACTTTATTGTCCTCTGAACCCTTCCTAACTAACCGCACCTAACTTAATGCACCAGCCCCAAATGAAGAAATGTACCTCGAGTCCTGTTTCCTTGGAAATTGCCTCTCCAGTTGTTTGAGTGTTGGGTCATATGATGAGCTAACTTACATTATAATGAAATGATGTGTTTGACCCTTCCCAGTGCAGTTTAAACTGATACCACCCCAGGGAAGTGAAGGCTGACAGAGAGAAGCCTCAGACACCCTGATGGGAAAGAGCAGGGGAGAGATTTGGTGTCAGGGGAGCTGGGCTACCTTCACTTCCAGCCGACCTGTAAGGCTGACCCAGCAGCAAACGGTGAGGGCCTAGAATTTCCACTGCTTTCCGTTGCAGCAGAGCACCCCTCGTAAATGGAATAGTCAGCAGGCCAAAAGCCAGAGCAGAAAAGCAGAAGTTTCAAAATAACTCTGGGTAAACCACAAGTTTCATAATCAAGTCCTAGATGAAAAATAAATGTTACTGTTTGCTTACAGTAATTTCAACAAATAATGGCTCATAATCAGATTTTGTTTTTAATGAGAACAAGCCACATACTGATCTAATACAGCTATAATACAGAATGTTAAAAAAAAAAAAAAAAAAAAGCCACGTCAGTGGACAGTCATTAAGGAGCTCTACTCCAAACCAAAACATTTCCAAACCAACCCCTGCTTTCCATCCAGAGGCACTAGAACATGAACACCTTCAGCTGACTCTGAGTCGGGAAACAGAGACAGAACCATTTTTCATCAACCAGCGTTTTCACCAGTGCAAATTACAACTGCAGTATTCAGTTAATTGTAAAGGAAGCACGTTTGCCTTTGGTGACCTCATCTTTGACATCCTCTTTAGGATCCCTTCCTCACATTATGGCTTATTTCTCCATCACCTGAGGCACTTCTTTTCTGGGACTTTGTTCTCAGGCAAGAACCTTTGTTCTTAAGGTTCAGAGCTAAGCCTAGAGAAGGCTTCTTTTAAATTGTTCACTCCTCCTACCAGTCCAGGGCCTAACTTGGTGCATTTGATAAAGAAAATGAAGCCAAGCTCTAAAACCAACAGAGAATGTGAAATCGATTTACTGGTCTGGCATAACCCAAGAGAAAGACGGCTTTTTCAGCCATTGTGGTCGATGGGAAAGGTGAAAGAGAAGGCACATTTTTCGATTAGGGAATACTTCTTGGATCCCATCTATTCTATATGCAAATAAAACTGCCCCAGCTCTGCTTGCAGATGAAGAGAGGCTAACCAAGTGTCCAAAATTATGAAGTATTAAAAAGTTCAGTTCTATCTTCCACCCTCAGCACATCTCTCTTGGTTGGGGACAAATTTCCCCAATTCTCAGTCTCTGTCTCTGTCACACACATCGTGCACACGTGCATATGCACACACACACACACACACACACACACACACACACCATTCACAACGATTGATCTTACTTTGAGGCAGGTAACTTTTATCTCTGGTACTGCTTCCACATTTCCTTTCACGTTCTTGCTTCAGTTCATGGCAATCTTCGTCTAGCAGGTATACAGCATCTTTCCCTCTAAGCTGGCAACGAGTTAAGATGTTTATTCCCAGTTCAAGCAGTAGTTCTTACTCCTGTCTGCACATTAGAATTACTGAGAGGGCCTTTGAAAAATGCTGATACTTGCTTGAGCCCCCTCCCAAGCCAATTAAGTCACAATCGCTAGTCACAATCGCTAGGAGTGGGTCACGGCATCAGTATCTTTTTTTTTTTTTTTTTTTTTGCGGTACGCGGACCTCTCACTGTTGTGGCCTCTCCCGTTGCGGAGCACAGGCTCAGCGGCTATAGCTCAGGGGCCTAGCCGCTCCGTGGCTTGTGGGATCTTCGCGGACCAGGGCACAAACCCATGTCCCTTGCCTCGGCAAGCGGACGCTCAACCACTGCGCCACCACGGAAGCCCATGCATCGGTATGTTTTTAAACTCCCCGGTTACCCCGGTGTGCAGCTAAGCCCGAGAGCCACTGCTTGAGGGCTATTTTCATGATAACAGCAGATGTCTAGTGATGATTGTTAACTGACCTCATTGTGTTAGTCATTTCACAAAATATACATATATCAAACCATGTTGTGCACCTTAAACTAATACAATATGTTAATTATGTTGCAATAAAACTGGGGGAAAAAAAACCCAAGAGATGTCTATCACCAGTCCAGTGGTTCTCAAATGTGGCTGCACAGGAAGCACCCAGCAAGCTTTAAAAAAATTCTGATGCTTGAATCCCATCCCTAAATATACTTATTTAATTGGTCTGAGGGTGGTCTGCACATAGGAGTTTTTAAAGGCTTCCCAGGTGACTGTAATATGCAGCCAAGGTAGAGAACCTAGCGTTCCAGTAGGTACTTTCTCAAGCTCTTCACCTAGTTATGTGAGCACCCAAGCCTACCAAAATTCTGACAATGGAGGACTCACTGCCCAGGGCCCTGCACATTGGGAAATTAGCATTGCTAGAGGATGAAAGAAGCTAACGCATTCCAACTTCTCCCTATTTTCCTTCATATAAAATAAAACTGGTGGAGGCAGGTGTTCACGTGCTGAAAACAAACATTTCTTAGCTTCACATATCCTGTCTCCTCTACCCCATCCCCACATTACATTAATGGGTTCCTCCAGTGAGCTGTCCCTGCTGACTTGCTGGCCGTTAGAAGGGCTCAAAATGAGACTAGGAAAGGATGGGAGCAGGGCAATCAGCACTTGGCACCTGGGAATGCCCTGTGCTTGTGACTTCCTGGATGAAAAAGGACTGAATTGCTTTACTCAACACTTAAAGGTACAGGCAGCTCTTTGAAATACATTATTTTGCTCCTCAGGGTCATAACTATTAGTAATTCTTCATCACCACAGTTAATTATTAATAACAACCCAAGGGCCAGAAAAGCTACTGGTTACATTTAATTCAAAGAAAGTTAATAAACATGACTCCTTTCACTAGTACCCCAAAGTGAAAAATTATAGTGATCATAATTTGACGTATTTATTGAACAGTGTTAGAGTCTACTTGGAAAGATGCAAATTCTATAATTTAGATTCTGGTTACAAATAGATGGAAACAGAAGGAGGTACATATTTAAGATGACATTGAAGAGAGAAAAGATGTTACAAAAAGCCCATACTTCTGGAAACTATCAATGGTCCGTTTAAGAAAGAGTGTTGTAAGGCTGCAAGGAGAAAAAAAAAAAATCTATCTGTATGGGGTATGAAAGATTTTTCCCAATGTAGATTATCTGCTCAATGACAGGAGTCTCTGTAGTCTTATACTGGCCCATTCACAAAAGCGGGAAATAGGATCTATTTTCTCTTGTGTGGGTCTCTGACTGAGGTCTTATTTTACCAACTAGCTAGCCCCCTTGAGATTAGGTATTGTATTTTATTCTATTCCCCATAGCACCAAGCACTCACTGAGTTCTACTGAGGCATGTAATACATCCTGGCTTTACAATTTCAAGTGGGAAATTGGCTAAAAGGGTGTTTAAGGGTAAATGGACATAAAGGATTCTATTGCAGCGATGAAGATATTCTAAAAGATATTCTAAAACTGGATTATGGTGATGGTTGCACAACTCAGTAAAATTACCCAAAATTACTTAATTCGATAGTTAAAATGGGTGAGTTTTATGGTGTGTAAATTACCCTTCAATAAAGCTTCAAAAGAGGGGGATGTAAGGGAATGGAATGTGTTAACAATGGAATAGGATTAATGTGACAGTGAGAAGTTACACATGCAGATTGCACAACTGATCTGAAAAAGAAAACAAAATGATGCACAAAAGAGGAAAAGTGGAGAATGAATGATTTCCTGTGAATGTAGAAAGAAGCAAACAGTGGTTACATAGATAGGGAAACTACTGTTTCCAATAACTGTTACAAGAATAGGGAATGAAGAGCATTTAGATAAATGTGTGGAACTTCAGAAAAAATTCCATTGCTCTGCAAATATAGATGTATATATTGCATAAATACAATAATAATATATAACATATAATACATATATGTGTTAAGGGCTCTGTACATATTTGTTAATGTAAAACATCTCTGATATTAATTCAGTAACTATTGATTGACTTACAGAAATAGCGATTACAGGAGAAGGAGGTGTCCAAGATGATTCCCAGTATTCTGACTTAAACAATTACGTGCACCGTAGTGTCATTCAATGAAACAGAAAACACTGGAGGGAGAGGGAGCTTTATAGGTGGTTATTAATTCCATTTTTATTCTGTTCAATTTAGGGTGCATTGATCTCTCCAAACAGAGATCTTAAGTAGATACTTAGATGATGAATTTGGAGACAGGAAGAGAGGTTTGGTGTTGAAATATATATTTGAGAAGCACTGGTATAGAGAAAACAAAGTCATGGATTGGATGAGACTATTTAGGGAAAGAACAGGGAATGAGACAAGAAGGGACTGAGGGTTTAGCATGGAGGAACTCTAATACTTAAAGACTGAGAAAGGAGAATGAAAAGGAACAGCCAGGGAGACAGAAGGAAAACCAGAGTAAGATTTCAGGGATCCCAACTGGAAAAGAACGTTTCAACAGGGAGATAAGTTTAAAAACACTACCACCTGAGAAATCAGGTAAAATTTCGATGATTTAAAATGTCCCTTGGATTTAGTGACATGGAAGTCATTGTTTAATTTTAATAATGGTTATTTCACCACAAAATCAAATGTTAAGTCTTCTAATATATGCCATGCAATTCAGTTATTCTCTCTGGGAAGTTTTTCTATCTTTCTTCTAGTGGAAGCTCTTTCATGCTCTCTACCTTTTAATACCTACCTTAAAGAAACTATTTCTTTTGAAGCAAATTCATCTGGAAATTAGTGAGATCCAAGGAATCAAGAAAGGACAAGAGACACAACTACCTTTAATCACAGGAGAATTTGCAAATAGGAAAGATTCTTCTTTTTTAATTTTCTTGTCTTAAAAAAGGTCACATGTATTCATTTTACTCATTCATCTATTCAGTGAAGATCTGTTGATCACCTACCACATGCTAGGCACTGTGCTTGGAACTGGGGATAAAAAAGTGACAAAGTTAGTCCTGCCCCCAGCCTGACTGTACTTAGGGGTAAGCGAGGAAGCAGTGAATATAAAGAAAGCATTGATAGTACAGTAAAGGCTATGGTAGAAGGAACTAAGAATTCCATGTGAACACCCAAGAGGAACACATAATCCAGACTAGGGGATCAGGGAAGGTTTCTGTGGAGACTTGAAGTATGAGTAGCAGTTAGCCTACTGAGGATGAATAGGGATGAAGATGAAGAAGAGCAAACTATGCAGCAAGAACAGAATATGCAATGACCTCGAAGCCAAGAAGATCATAAACCTCTCAGGAGTAAAATATATGTAGTGGGGTGTGTGTGCTGTGTTGTGGAATATGACAAGGAAGAGAGGAAGCTGGAAAGTAGACAAGGTCCAGTTTATGCAGGGTCTTGTAAATATCGTAAAAGCATATAGAGCTGCGAGAAACCATGCAGAGTTCTACAGAGGAAAAGAACGTGAGATTTTATTTTTAGAAAAAGCATTCTGGCTGAAATTTATAGAACATATGGAAGTAGGTCCCAACAGGAAGCAAGGAGACCACTGGAAGCTTCCTTCTGGCATCAAGCAAAGAAATGATGGGCTCAGGCAAGAGATGATGATTTAGAGGTGCACTATCAAATATGGTAGCCACTAGCAATGCCTGTCTATTGAAATATGGCTAATCCAAATCGAGAAGGTAAAATATCTCATCAGTAGCTTTTTTTCATGATGACAACATGTTGAAATGATAATATTTTAATATATTGGATTAAATAAAATATATCGTTAAAATTAATTTCTCTTTCTGTTTACTTAACGTTAATAGAAATTTTTTAATTTTACACATGTGGCTCACATTATAGTTCTATTGGACCACACTGATTTAGAGACTTTGCATGGGAAATGGAAGAGGAGAAAATTGAATGAATAAAGAGATATTCAGGAAATGGGTTTGGCAGAGCTTTTATATCAATTGGATATGGGGGATAAGGAAAAGAAAGGAGTAAATGATTCCAAAGCTTCTGACTTGAGCAACTAAATGAAAGAATGGTAGATTGAAGAGGGTCCAGGGATAAGAAACGTTTTTTGTTTTGTTTTTAATTTAAGGGAGAAGAAGATTCAATATGTTTGAATAAAAATATGGAGTCAGAAGAGAGGGAGACAACAAAGATATGTGAAGAATATCTTAAAAGTCTCCCTTAAAGAAGACACGTCTACCTTCTTGAAGCAAGAGAAAAGTGTGAACAGATGGGTTCTGGCATATAGTTAATTGTATAGTTTTGACATTTCCATGAAAAAAGCTTCTATTTCCTTTGCAAAGAAGAGAGTCCATCCACATGGCCTTATTAGACAAGTTATTGTGTGTAAAGGGTTGATGAAAATGGAAAAAGTCTAAAGGAGCTGGAAGGATTTCCAGGCAGCACTGACACCCAGATGAGGTTAAAGAGAGAAATGTGGAGAGCCAGTGGTCAGCAGTAGGCACAGAGAAAGGGGAATGCCAGATTGCCTGGGTAGAGATTCTGAAGGTGCCCATGGTGAAAGGACAACGGGGCCAGGAATTTGGGAATCGACAAGAGTACAACTGAAGAGATGAACATACAATCTAAGATTTTCCTAAACAGTAATAAAGAGAGGAATGGGTTGACCAGATGCTTGAAGAATTCCTTGAGGTCAAATGAGAGAGCTGTGGTCAGTGGGATCTTTGGAACAAATATTTCAAAGATGGGGATGTTCAGGGTGATGACATCGCCATGGGAATGGGTATCTAAGGTAGAGTGGAGGTGGTTAATAAAGATGAGATGATCAAGGAACTGAAAGGCTTGAGATATTCACAGGGACATTAATTCACCTCAGGAAGATGGTGGGGTCTGGGTGGAGCAGGCCATGAGCCCAATGCATGTCTTTAAGGAATGGAGACAGGGAGGGGTGGGGATTGGTGAGAGGAGAGAAGTAGATTTATAGTAATTATCCAATACATGTTCGTTTCTTTTAACAGTTCACCTACAAATTGATAATTCTATTTTGTAATTTCACATTAGAATAATATTCCATTCTTTCCACAAACATATGGAAACACCATATATCTACTTCCTCTCTCTCTCTCTCTCAACATACACACACATTCACAGATGCTCCCCACTGCTGATGTACATTAATCCAGTTTTTTAGACAAAACTGTTACAGAAATTGGGGGTAAATGTGTTAAGTTGTGCATTTTCTTTTTGTGATACAGATAGAAAAAAATGATGTACAGTTTCTTAGCATCATTAATAACAGAAACTTCATAAATGTGCTCAAACAATAGCTTCTAAAGGTTAGAGGCAGGCCATGCTGGTATATGCTGAGGAAGCATCTTTAGACAGATTTTTATAGTGAAAAGAATGCTGAACTAGGAGTCAGAAGACCTGGTATCCAAGCAGATTGTCAGTTATCAGTTAGGTGTTCGGGGCAAAACATTTACCCTTGCTGAATCTCCACCTTCTCATCTGTAGAAGACAGGTGGCTTTTACAGCTCCTGCAACTCAATAGGGTTTTTGTGAGGATTCAGTAAGAAAATGTACTGAAAATTCCTTTGTGGCCTGATAAATACTCATATAAGTTATCTGAGAGGACTCCTGACCTAGTTCCAGTAAAAATTTATCACAGTTCCTACAGTACTGATAATATTCACATTCATAATGGGAAATTATGAATTGAATCAAATTCATGATTGCTGAAGAATGGTTATACTACTTGTTTACTGATTATTGATTATTCTGAACTTTTGTGGGATTTCTTTTCTTGTTTAGAGGAAGTACCAAAATGTAGCACCTCTTTTAGATTTCCCTAAAAGTGTGGACCTTGGGTCATCTCATTGGAGTCACCTGAAATGTTTGTTTAAAACACGGTTGCCTGGACTCAGCATCTAGAGATTCAGCCCTTTGGGCTAAGACTCAAGAACTGTATCCAGGTGTGACGCTACACACTATAAAAATTTTATAACAACTTTGTTGAGATATAATTCTCCCATTTATGGCGTACAATTCACTGGTTTTTGGTATAGTCACAAAGTTGTGCAACCATCACTATAAAATTCGAAGCCTACTGGGTTAGTTAAAAGTTTCATGGAGATGGCTGCTCTGTGGTCCAGGTATAAAGAACCCTCCCCCACCCCCAAGGATAAAGACAGATAAAAGACAGAATCATCGCACACCATCAGACCTGTATGCTTTCTGAGCACTGGTGCCCTCTGCTAAACAAATGTTCTGCATTTTAAAAAAGGGTTAGGAGACAGTACAGACAGAATGCCATTGCTGCATGGCCAAGTTGCTGAGCCTGTGGATCAGAAAGCGTTCGCAAGGGGAAAGGATCACGATTAGGCTAAGGTTCCTCAGCTCCTTTTAAGGAGAGCTCTCTGATCTAAAGGTCTTTTTCTCTTAAGGATTCAGGATCAATGCAACTTCCTAGTATCTTTTGACAGGGCATGTCTTTAATAGCTTATTGACATTTTCAGTTTGTCAGCTTCTAGAACTCCATTGTTGACTCAGTTCCATTTCTGTTTAATTAGAGGGGACAGACTTTTAAACAAAACCACTACGGTAACAAAAACGGTAACCTAAATGGTAAAGTGTGAGCCAGAAACACCCATGACTTTACAAGGAGTCGCAACTCTATTTAGGCTGATGTTTTAAGAATTTTGCAAAGTACTTTTCTTACTCTATGGGGAGAAAAATGTTCTGGAGAAGCATACTGGGAAAGCTAGGTTAAGTTTCTTTTCTGGTTTTTGCAGAGAGGGCTTCTTATTTAGTTTTCAGTGTGGTAAATTTCTTGAGCATCATATTCACTTCTGAGTATTATATATACATACACACATATACATGTATACGTATATGTATACACACGTATATGTATACACGTATATGTATACACACATATATGTATACATGTATACGTATACACATGTATACATACGTATGTATGTGTGGGTATGTCTGATACATATACACACACACCCCTAGGCGTCTCTTCTCTTCTGTTAGAACTGATAGTCACTCTAGGGAGGTCATATCAACAACATCTGAATTTGATTACGAGGCTTAAAAACAACACCAACAAATCCCCACAAACTCTTATAGAGGGTTTAGACCAAACCTTCCTTTTCATAGATGAGAAAACTAAGGGTCCGACGGTAACTTTGAATTCAAATACACTTTCCTGTTTCCTTGGAGTAGGTAGTCATACCTCTAGAGGAAGTTTTCTTGAATTAAAGTTAAGGACTCAATGAAATGTGATTTTCAGGGTAAACTCTAAGAGCTGTAATGAAGTAAGCCCTAGTCTCAGTTAATAGCCAAGTGTTCTGTTTTCAAGATTACGACATTAAAAAAAAAAAAAAAGATTACGACATTAAAATGAAAGAGTGGAAGTTATGTTTTAAAATTGGGTGTTTTCCTCTGCTGTATGCAAAGACTGTCAATTCAGTATAAAGTTCAGCTCAAACTATGCTAATGGTTTCCGAATTCCAGAGACCTCTCTGGAAACATTGTTCCCTCTCTGGGAACAGCTGGTGATGTGTGGCAATAACCCATCTTAGTTTAAAGCATGGGTCCCCACATTACCCTTGTTTATACGTCTTGAAGCAGCCCCTAGTTCCAGGAAATACTTTGTCATCATGCACTTGACAATTTTTGGTTGCCATCAACCACGTCACAGACTTAACACTCAGTTTTCCCAGTCAGTCTTTCCAGGGACCTAACTCACCTCTGTCTGTTTGGGTTTCCATGCTGACATTTAGAAAAACAACAGACACTCGACTCATAAAGCCCTTTCTCTATATTCATGCTAATTTTAATATTGACTTTCTCCTAAAAGCTCCAAAATATTTTAAGGATTTTTTCTCTTTTTTTTTTTTTTTTACAAGATTCAGCTTCCAGCTTGTATTTTTTAAGTGCTTCCAAATTTTTTCTTAACATATGTTGCACAAAGTCTGTCCTATTAACAGAACCACTCCTCTTCCAAATAGTATAAAAATCCAAAGATTTAGCCTTTCAGCGAGCATTTCTAGGTTGTACCATTAATTTGAGCTTTGTCTTTAGCTCAAATCAATTTGTTTAAATTAGGTTCTCCCAAGTCTCTTATCTATGATCATCAAAGATTTGGAGTTCAAATCCATTTCTGGAACACCACTTTGGTGTTTTATCTGGATGGGGACACATTTCTTTGTACTCATGAGGTCAGTGAAAGATTTTTAAAAAATGAACACAGCAGGATAACATTTGCTTCTAACATTTTTGAGCAGCTCTCCTTTGCTTCCTCTTTTCACTCAGAAAACTATGTAAAATCATAGGATTTGATAATGATGTGTAACAAAGTAAGAATTTTAGAGAGGCATTATTGTGTGTGATTAAGCACTTTGATGCTGGAACCAGATTGTCTGGGATTGAATCTTAGTTCTCTTACTTCCTACATTAACAACCTTGAGACAATTGCTATCCTTCCTGTGCCTCAGTTTCTAAACAGGAATAACAAAATCTAAGTGGAGATTGAGTAGTAAATATATGCAAAGCACTTAGAACTGGACCTGCCACATAGAAGTAATAAATGTTAGATATTTCTACATAACTGAATTAAATAGAATAAAATTCATAGATTAGTTACCAGGAACACAGGAACCATAGCGTTTGGAGGCTATACACACAAGATCCCTGGGATACCTAAACAGGAAAATTCTGGGAGGAATTTGATAGAAGTTCCTTACTTTTTACTTATGGCTTTGAATTTTTACTTTATTGTTTTATTTATTTATTGCCTTGAGGAATATTAATTATTTCCTTGGATTTCAACTTGCATCATAAAGAAATAATCCTTTGGGAAGAGGTATTTAAGGACTCCTCTATGGCTGTTACTGTGATCATATTCCAGTTTGATATCCATTTCATGATAGGGTTGGGATCTGAATGAAACCTTTTCCAAATGATTTTGACGAATCAGAGCCATCATGATCTTGGAATTCTTCTGTAACAAAGGCACCAGAAAAAACTGGAGAAGTCTGCAGGGCAGAGAGGGCAGGAGGGTTGCTTTCTCCCACCCATTAGGAAGGTCATTCATAAACACTAACCAGATCTCCCATAGACTTGTGGCAAGGCTAGAAGCTGAAACAAATATTTAGAGTGTAATTTAGGAAGATTAATTCTTAGATGAAGGCAATGATCCAGCTGTTACATAGAAGTTTCTGCTTATAAGCTTACTTGACCATTGTTGAAATACTCAAGCTATTCACAAGACTTCACTTGTTCATTAAAGGAATAGTCAGAGACCATGATTTAAGAATTCTCCATTGGAGAATGGAGATTAAATAGATTTAACTCTTCAATGGGAATAAAATATAGTACAATTTACTATACAGGTATATATGCCTGTGAATATGAAGAGAATAGTGACGTTCTTAAAAATTAGGTGCCTAAATAATAATGGAGACTCATTTGGGATATATGAATTCAAATTCCATATGTCCTATGCCCAGGAATTCAGCAATTTTTCATTTGTTCTCTTCTGTCATTCTCCAGCCCTGCCATCTAGGTAAACCTCACCTTCCTGAGCAGGTTTCAGGACTTTCATTTCCTTCTCATCTCCTTCAACACTTGCATTATATCAGGCTGTTCACTCAACTGTACTACAGCTTTACAACAGTATCCTAACCCTCCACTCAACCTCTCAAGATGTTATCAGATATGCTGTTGGCAGTTCCATGGGTGGCATGGGCCATGGACCTCCCAAAGGCAAACATCCTATGTATGTTCAGCTACAACCCATGCCTCCAGATAGGTTTACAACTAAAGCCAGAGGGCGGACTATCTGTTCTGGGAGGCCCAGAGGACTATGCAGTGGTAGGAGAAAGGCCATTGTGACTCCTGGCTTAAATATACGCTCTAGTATAAATGCACAACTTGCACCTCACCCGCACTCTGCATCTTTTAAACTAATTGTTGGGCTTGGCCCTGCAAATATAGAAATGGATGAGACCTGACCCTATCTTTAAGGACTGTATAGCCCATGAAATTGACACTCTGAGACAACAGGGTTAGAAAGAAACAAAACAGCACTTATAATTTGAATAGAGAATGTCTCCAAAGTGCAAAAAAAAAAAAAGTGAAAATTTGAAATGACAATTAAATCAGCTGAAGTAGTTTTTTTGCCTATAAAATGACCAAGTCAGACTGTAACAACAACCACTCTGTAATAAAAGCTAAAGCTTCACATATATGTCAGCTCCTACAGAAAGGGTAAACACTAGCCTTTGTGGCTTTGACATTCTGAAATAAGGAGGGTTAAAGTAGTTATATAGATTTACAGAGATTTTAAAGTAAGAAATTTCCAGATAATTAAGTGATTCAGCTTTTTACTGGCCTTTAATTTATAATCCCACTTGTGACTCCATGGAAAGGCTGATTTAAAAATTAAGACAGCTTTTAATTAGGACAGATCATTAAGCAGGATTCAAGGAATCCTTGATTACAACATTGTTACCTATTTTACCCTAATCTCAGAAATGTGTCAATATGTATGTTAAAGCAACTTTCACTGTTTATTACTTTTAGACTATCAATAGCATATAACCTAAAATTGTCTAAATTTATGATTTTAATAACTAAAAAAAAGAGTCTCAGAAGCATCTAGGCAGGCTGTACAGAAAGGAAAAGCCATCTTCACACCTGTACAATAACATCTTCCCAAGACAATGGAGAAACATCTGAAGAGATTTAAAGAAAAAAATAACTAAACTATTTACACCTGGACAAGCTGTCTTTCGGGCATCAGGGAACAAGGAAGAAATTCTTAGGTGTGCATTGTCTCAGAAAATAAGGTACCGTGCAGTTATAATCTGGAGAACTCAAGAGATGATTCAAAATTAAGATTTCAAAAATGCAGAAGTAGTGATATGAAAGAACTTGCATAGTTTTTCTTACATAGTGTGGCCTTCTTTCATTAATCCCATTGAAAATGTGACATCAGATCAGTTCTGCAGACTTGGAACAATCTTAATCTTCAGTGCTTCCCTAATCTGTTCTTTCCTCTTTTTTTTTCTCTTTTCCAATTACTTGAACATGAATGTTTATTTGCAAATCTGTACCTCTCAATTTATAATGAACCTCTCTCCGTGTTTAGTGACAACCTAAAATAATACCTGTTGTTCTCCAGTTTTATCACTTCTTTAAAAATGATAAACAACTTCTGGTTAATGATTATACTTGTTTATCTCTGATCCTTCCAAAATATCTCACTAAAATAAACATAAAGGAATAAAAAAGGTAAAAACTCACAGGAGGAAAAATAATGTGAGAAGAAATGAGTGAAAAAAGGAGGTCAACAAATTTGAAAGAAGGAAAGCAGATGGATGACTCCTGAGAAGGCTTAGGAATACACCAGGTACCTAAAAAGATGGGAATAGTGGCTGGAATTGAAAATGGAAAGAACAGCCATTAGCCTCTCATATCTTCATGCCACACTACCCAGTGACACAGCTACCCACTCACATGACCACCCCATCTAGGGAGCTATCACCCTCCCAGGCAGGTTCCCGGTTTACGGATGGATCTCCTTCTATATTTGGCAAGAACCAGAGATTCATTTTCCAGAAGAATTAAACTATAGGGAACCCACGCTGAGACAAAAGAGAATGGGAAGTGAGCCCCTGCAAAAATAGAAAACAGGGGGAATATATGAAATTCCTGTAAAATATCAAGACATCTCAGTTCTGTTCCCTGTTCTGTACCTAGAAGAGATCATCAGACAGGAAATTGGAATGTGTGGTAGGCAGAATAGTGACCCCCCCCCCAGGATGGTCCTAATCCCCCAAACCTGTGAATATGTTATGTTTCATGGCTAAGGGGAATTAAGGTTGCAGATGGAATGATGGTTGCTAATCAGCTGACCTTAAAGTAAGAAGATTATCCTGGATTATTTGAGTAGCGCAAAGTAGTCAGAGTGTCTTTTAAATATGGAAGACGGAGATAGAAAAGTAAAAGTCAGGGTCAGAGTTATAAGATATGAGAAAGACGTGACCAGCCATTGCTGGTTTTGAACACGGAAGGAGGCCATGAGGAAAGAAATGTGGTCAGCTGCTAGAAAGTGGAAAAGGCGAGAAAACCAATTCTCCTGTAGACCTTCTAGAAAGAAAAATAGCCTTGATTTTAGCCTATAAGACCTGTTTTAGAATTCTGAACTACAGAACTATCAAATAAATTTGTGTTGGTTTAAGTCATTGTGGCAATTTACTACGGCAGTCATAGAAAATTAACACAAAGGATCTGGCCCAAATAAAAGGCCAACAATACTGACATTTGGGCAGCTAGGTCCCTCTCCTTTTACCCTGCAGCAGTGAAGCCTCAAATCGGCCACATCCCTCTCATTTCACATCGCATCACTCACATACACATGCACAGAGCCTCCAATTAGCCTATAGAGCTTCCATCTAGAACCTAAGAGACAGCCCACTATCCCCAGGAACGTGAATGCCACCTCCAAAATACAAAATAGGAATACATATTTTTAAAAGATAAAAGTGAATGCAGAAGAAACAGAAATGTGGAGGACAGAAAAATTGTGCTTATAATGTATAATTAATATAATCAGAAAACTAAGGGACATATTGTGTCCATAAATCAAGAAGAATATGTTATTGAAGAAAAAGAAGTAGAGAGGAAGAAAAGAATAAAAGTTCACAGAAATTAAAAAGCATGTCAGCAGAATTTTTAAAAATTAGTAGAGTGTTTAGGACATAAAGTTGGGGAAGTCAGCCAGAGAAAATAATATAAAAGGCAAAAAGATGAGCTACAGGAGAGGAAAAATAAGAAAATCAAGCATGCCAATACAGGAGATACAAAATCAGAACAGTAAGAATTTGAAAGACAGAGAGGCAAACTGATAAAAAGAAATGATCAAAGAAATAATATAAGAAAATATCCTGTTACTGAAGAACATGTTTCTGCAGAGTTCTTGGTACAATGAATAGAAAAAGACAGACATCAAAGCTCACAATAAGATTTTAGAACACCTGAGACAGAGGTAAGAACTTCCAGAGAGAAAGCGGAGACCACATTCAAGGAAGGGTAACTGCAAACCCAGGATGCCAGAAGAGTGGAGAAATGCCTTTATTGCACCGAGAGAAAATGTTTAGTCTTGAATTACCTACCCACCCCAACTATCAATTGAATGTGAATGAATAAAAATTTGTCAGACAAGCAAGCTCTCAAAAAATGGCCTTCCAGTGCATGATTTGCTCTACTAAATGAAGGAGTACAGTGAAAGAGGGAAAAATCTTTAGAAAATAGTCAACACAGGGTAGTGAGGGGAATTCCAGGACAACAGCTATGCAGAGGACCTGGAAAGCAGTTAGTCTGTGTCCCTGGAACAGGAGGACAGTTGGGATGAGGTGATAGCACAAAAAAAGTAAGCAAGCCAGCAAGCAAGAGGAACTTGACATGTTTGACTCTATTGATATGCTTTTCATTTCAGTGGGAGAGTTTAATTTTTAAAAATTAATATTAAAAATTTGGGTGGGTTAAGTAATGTTAGATGTATAGAAAATAAAGAAAACTTATAATAACAACAACCAAGTCAGACAGTAATTAACTCTGGAAGGCAAAGTTATAGAAGAAAGGAAGTATCATCATAATAAATTACATACTCATCTATAAACAATATTTATATGGACACAGCAACACAAACAATTTATGTTTATTTAACCAAAAATTATGATATAATATTTGGAGGATGAGAGGAGGAGTAGAAGATTGCTAAGTACGCATATTCTAGAGTTGAGAGGTAGCAGTTAAAGTTTAAAATCAATAACTATAAACGGCACTAAAAGCATTAGGACACATGCCAGTACAGTCTCTAGAAGATACAGCAAAAAGAACTGAAAGTGGTTATCTCTGGGAAGATGGACTAGAAGTGGATCCACTAGGAGAGGTGGAGCAGAGGACTTCTGTGTTTGTATTTATCTTTTAAAATTATGTGCATATACTACTTTGATTTTAAAAATTAAAATAAAAAATGGCTAAACTATTTACTAAGTTGTGAGCCACACTGAGAGAATTATTACATGTTAAGCCCCTACCCTCCCTTCCATAAAACAGAGCTACATATAGTAACAGTGGTCACTTTTATTGCTAGGAAGCTTGAGTTATGAGTTTCACATCTTTAAAACTCATATTGATTACGAGTCATTTTTTTAATTGGGAAAGACTAATAAACCATCCAGTGGTAAATATCATCTGTCATCTAGGACAAATGAGCATTTTTTTGTTAATTATGCTTAAAACATAAGTATAAATACCTTTCCTCAACTATATAAAACAAATATTTGATGCATACTAAAAATTAGAGATGGTATTTCAATGAAATTTCTATTTTTGTCTTACTTTCTGCCATCCATCTTTTCTTTTTACTTTACACTTCTGTATTTTCCCATTTTAAAAACTTGACTAGGGCTTCCCGGGCTTCCCTGGTGGCGCAGTGGTTGAGCGTCCACCTGCCAATGCAGGGGACACGGGTTCGTGCCCCGGTCCGGGAAGATCCCACATGCCGCGGAGCGGCTGGCCCGTGAGCCATGGCCGCTGAGCCTGCACATCCGGAGACTGTGCTCCGCAACGGGAGAGGCCACAACAGTGAGAGGTCTGCGTACCGCAAAAAAAAAAAATAGATAAATAACTTGACTACAGACTTCTCTTATAATCAAGAAAGGTATATATTAGCTTAAAACTCAATTTAAAATGACATACAAAATTTGGTATATAACAATATACACACACATAGGAGAAAGACAATGATGATAATGCTAAATTTTAATGATGGTTATCTTCGCTGGTGGCATAAGAGCCTTTTCTCCCTTCTCATTTTCTATATTTTTCAATCTTCAATAACAACAATTTAGTACTTTTAAGTATTAAGTAAATAACATAAATAACATTTAATGCTGGAAGCTTCTTTCATTTTAACCCAAACTACTTTAATGCAGGCAGTAAGGGTATGTATAGGAGGCTGCTGTGTGCAGGTAGCCAATAGCAAGTATATTTAGGAATAAAGCTATGGAAGGGCCTGTGGTAATTCCTCCAACTTCAATTCTCCTCCAGCCCATTGGGTGGCAGCCTTTTGGTTTTGTTGGGATTTACAACATCTCCAGCTTTGGGGACTGGTCCTGGCGCGTTAAATCGATTAGGGTAATCTCATTTCCCTTAGCACCGGCATTGGTTCAGGAACAGATGCATCATGGCTGAGCCAGTCAATGCACGGCATTCTCTGGTCATAGTCACTGGCTCAGGGGTGGTCCAAACTCCTTAGGACTGGAATTTGGCTCCTGGTTTTAGGAACTGCATTCTGTCTCACTGTGTGGATCTCTCACTATGTGCAGCCACATTGAAGAGGTAGCCCAGAGACAAAACCAAAACAGAGAGGAGGGTAGAACAGAAAGAATCATAGAAAATTAGAGCCAAGTCTGTTTAAATAATACCCTATGCCCAACAAAAGATCTAGACTTTTCACTTATCTGAAACAATAAATCACCTTTATTGTCTAAGCAGGAGTTATCAAACTTTGCAAACTAAAGTATTTTACCCAACAGCATAGGAAGAGAAAATTTTGAGAGTTTCATATATACCAGGCACATTACACATGTTATCTCACTTAATCTGCACAAAACCACTCTGTTACATTTTAAGGTCAGGAAACTAGTGATAGTAATGATGGTAAATTACCCAAGGTCAAAACCCACAATAGTTTTGCTAACTTTGATTTTGCTAAGAACATTGTTTAAAAGTACCATGTTTTATCACAACAATTTCATAAAAGGAAGAACATTCCAGTAAAAAATTAAGATAGCCATGGTCTGAGAACAAAAGACAGTCCTTCTCAAGAAAGGACTGTTGCTATCACGACACAAATATTTTCACTTCTGCAGGTGAAAGCTCCGTCATGGGTGGGTGCTGGGCCAGCTGCATAAAATGTCATGTTCTGCTTCAGCAGGACTTAAGGTCTGGAAGTGGAGTTTTTCGATAGTCCTCCAGGCAATTCTGATGAGTAGCCATGGTGAAGAACTACTCTTCCGGGAGACATAGGTATACTTCAACTGGAACAGGTCCCTATTGCCTGCTTTCCCCACAAGTCTCTTTCCTGCTCTCCAATCTGCTTCTATTTGCACTTCAGGCTGTACACCTTAGCCTGGCAGATCCACGAATCATGTCTCCTCTGGCCCTCAGTTTCTAATAACTAAACATCATTTCTCTTTCTCTTGTTGCCTCAGAGATTACCTCATTCCATTTTGATAATTGCTTTCTTATCCAAAACTACTCAGGGAAGAAAGGAAGTCTTCTCTATGAGCCATCAACCACAAGCTCACAGAAAGGAAACAGTGACATGCCTATTCCCAGAGACCTCACACCTCAGGTACTTACCTTGGAAGGTGAACAGCAGTTCAACCTGATCCAAAATAATTTATGATTGCAACCTGCATCAATAATTTTATCTGACTATGTCATATTCTTTGGAGGAATGGGATTATATTGCATTTTGAAAATAAATTTAATGATTCATATGGTCTGATGATAATACAATTCAGGTCACTAAAGAATTGTTCAACAATTGATGCTTTCTCCAGTTTCCAAGATCAAAGACTTATTGTGTTCATTTCTAGAGCTCAGCTATTGTTCCCTTTCCCTTCCTCTTATTCTCTCTCTAGCCCTTTTTCTCCCTTCTCCCTCCTCTGCACCTTGCCTCTGCTACTGATATTTCTGGCATCTGTCCCTCACTGTTAACCTTCCCAAAGTGAGAAGATCTGATTATGTTTGTCTGTCATTACCTAATAAGTTGCATTCCTACTGGGCAGCTTTTGGCTCAGGTACTGATCCCTTGGTCTAATCAATAATGATCACGGTAGCAGGACTGGTTTCATTCTAAACACTCAGCTTCTTTTCTCCGAAGGTTTTAGTAGAGGAAGTGTAGCTGGCAAGTCCTCTGAGGCTCCATAACCCACTGAGTACAGTCTGGCTTAGCAAACACCTGAAAACTTCCCAAGCAAGATTTGGCTAAGGAGAGAAGGAGAGAGCAAGTAATCATGCGTAATGACTGCTCTATCTTTCTTCTTTAAAATGGGGAAATGGAAGTATTGTCTAGATCTTCTCAGCCACATGTGGGGTGAGGGGTTGTGGGGGGAAGCCCAGACAGGTATTTATTTGCAAATTTAACAACCTCAGAATGAATTCCTGAAGGTGTGAGAACTTGACTCCCTGCTTTCACTTGTCTTCATAGCGTGATGTGACCAACCTCTGCAGTCTCTTCTCTCACTCTTCCACACATACAGAATGCCCAACTCTAATTATTTGCAGTTCTCTGATTGTTCCACACACTTGCAGAAGCAGCTCCCTCTGCCTTTTCAACCTTTCCAAACTTTATTCACCTGGCCAACTTCTACTTGAATTCCAGATTCAACATAAGCATGATCTCCATGAAGTCTCATGAGTGTTCTTGGTAGCTTCTGTGGGAGACACCATTCCTTGCCAACGAAAGGTCATTCCTCTTTTTATTCTTTCAAATGGAGCCCCAGGTTTGTTCAGAAATCAGGCAACAGTCTCTAGTTCTCAGGAAATATGGCTTCAGCAGCTGGTCCAAGGACTGTCATGGGACCAATTTGGAGCCAAGAAGATGTTAAGAGAAGTCTGTTGAAGAGTTTTCTCTCCTTGATGAGAAGACAATGTTCAAGGATATTGCCCACACACCTCCTGCTTCCTGCATTTGTAACATGCTTTTGCTGAGACAAGGGTGCCAGAACACTTTTATGCTGCAGCCATCATTGGACATTGAGGAGAAGGCCAGTGGCATTGCAGAGATAGCAGCCTTAATGTCATTAAGCCACTGAGTGAAAATTTGTTGATGCCACTTCTAGTTGATTTTTTTGTCACTTGCAGCTAAGAGCATTCCTAACTGCTACCTCCTCTGTGCACATATGCAATCACTGAAGTGGCCCCGTCACCGCCTTAGAATCAGTTCTGCCTGAGAATGAAAACACCTTCGCTCTTAAGGAGTATTATATCAATGATGACACGAAAGCATCTGTAACTGGGTATACGTGGGCACACGCTTACAAGGCCAATAAAAATAAGGTAGTTACACTGGCAAAAAGACCTCAAGCTATCATTAAGTGGTAGAGTTTAGTATAAATCCAAATTGACCAGGCAAATTATCTTTGCAGTATGCCTGCATACAGAAATATGAGAAAGAAAATTTTTAGCTGAGTAGAAATAAAAAAAAAAAATTCTGGTCTAATGATTTTCAAAGTCTCACAATAAGAAGACCAAACCTCACATTATGGGAGCCAAAAATCATCCATCATCAGCTATATATGTTTCTTGGTCTATATTATTTCTGTCCCAGACATTGTAAGTCTGGACTTCTCCCAGAGAAGAGAACTGTCATCCTGTCACATGATTGCAATTGGCAAGTCTTACCAAGAAAGTTTGGCAGATTCTTAGAACAGGACTAACATATGTTTTATATATGTGTGGGTAGGTGTATATATAGCCATCCATCTACATACATATATGTACACTTATTTATTTATAAGTCTTAGTTAAAGTTAGAAAAATTAATTTAGATGCATATGGATAAGTCACACAAATTAGCACTAGTTTAAAAGGAATTAGTGTAAATCTAAAAGAAATCATTCTGATTTTTTAAAGTAAAAATGCCAATGCCAATTTTAAAAGTAGAACATCATGTTAATAACTTTTATCTTTAGGTTATTGCTCATTTATATCAATGATTCATTCACTCATTCAACAAGTGCTTATGAAATCAACTACTAAGACACATACAAGACACAAAGTCCTTGCCCTTGAGAATCCTATGGTCTAGCAATAGACAGAAAAAAAAAAGGAAATAGTTCATTCATTCAATCATCTGAGAAATCATTATTGAGGATCCTCTATGTCTGTCACATGTACTGATAATATGAAGGTGAAAAGACAGAGAAGACACCTGCTTTCACAGAGCTTATGTAATACTGGGGAGAGAAAAACAGTAAACACACACCATCAACATATATACACATAATGGAGTGATAAATGCAACGTAGAGACTTCAAATAGAATAAGATAAAGAGTACCTGTGTGACTACTTTTAAATATGTGGACAGGGAATACTCCTCTTAGAAAACATTTTAGTGGAGGTCCAAGAGACCACTGGAAGAGGATGTAAGGTGAAGCGAGGGTCTTTTTGCTGCTATTGTTGCTACTGTTGCTGTATTAGAAGAGTAGTTGTTGTTGTTGTGTGTGTGTGTGTGTGTGTGTTTGAGAAAGGAGTTACCAGAGGTGGTTTATGACAATGGGAGTAATTGAGTGAAGACTGATGATTCAGGAGAGGATGATAGAGAGATAATTGAGAAATCGAGACCCTGATAAGGAGAGGGGGAATGGGATCCAGAGCACAACTAGAGGGGTGTTGCAGTTGTGGCAGCAGAGATGATTGCTCTGTCATAAAACAAAGCAGGCAGAGGTCAGGCACAGAGTGAGGTGAGTAAACAGTTTTAGGTTGGAAAGGTAAAGGAATTCTTATCGAATTACTTCCATTTTCTCAATGATTTATGAAGCAGTGTTATATGCTGAGAGCATGGAGAGTAAAAGGGGTTAGGAGATTCAAGGAGTAAAGATAAGATATTAAATTATCATTTTGAAAAGTGGGAATGTTAAAGTCCTATAAAAGTAATGTGATAGAACTTGACTACCTCAATAGTTAATTTTATGTGTCAATTTGACTGGTGCCCAGATAGTTAGTTAAATATTATTCTGGGTGCATCTGTGAGGGTGTTTCTGGATGAGACTAACATTTGAATCCGTAGACTGAGTAAAACAGACTGTCCTCCTCAGTGTAGTGGGCGTCATCCAATCCACTGAAGGCCTGAATGGAACAAAAAGGTGAGGAAAGGAGAATTCACTCTCCTACTGTCTTGGAACTGGGACATTGGTCTTCTGCCTTTGGACTCTGGACTCAGTCTTGGACTAGAACTTATATCATTGACTTTCCTGGTTCTCAGGCGTCTGGACATGGATTGGAACTACACCATTCACTCTCCAGGGTTTCTAGCCTGCCAACTATAGGTCTTGGGACTTCTCAGACTCCATGATCACCTTATCACCCTATCTATCTACTATCTATCTATCTATCTATCATCTGTCTACCATTGGTCTCTTTCCCTGGAAAATCCTAATACAACTACCGGTCTGAGATTTATAGCCAGCATTTAAGGTGATACTGGCTGACATAGCTATTGTGTCTTCATCAATGTTCAGTTGTTTAGGTGTATGGGGACTATTGGGTGAAACCAGGGTTGCAGCTCAGCCAGGTGAGAGAGGGTGGCAGAAAGGAGTGAAGGGTGTTGTCAAAGAGTGGCTTTAATATTGTATTATATGAATGTATTATATAATTTAAGCTGGGTACAGAAGGAAGAGAGGATCTGGGGAGGGCACATTGATAGTGATACAGTCACAAACCCAACAGCTTGGAACATTTTAATGAAGTCAAAATGTTGCTGTGTACGTGTACCTGGTTTATTGAGCTGTTTAGGAGAGATTGGCATGCTTGAACTTGAAATTTTGGAGATGATGGATTTACTGATGATCACAAGGTCAAAAGTATGACCACAGGAGAAAGTGGCTGAGGATGGCTGAAGAATAACATCATTCTGTCATAAGGTGGGGAGGTCCAGAAACTGAGAATTGAAGGTACTGGATGTATCATCCACGTGGATGCTGAAGTCAGTAAGAAGGAAGTCTAGGAGAATAATGGTAGAATAATAAAAAGACTGTGATCGAGGTGCTAACTTTATCAAATAACGAAGGCAACTGAGTTCTCTAGAACTCAACAAAGCGGGGGAGAAGGTGACAAAGTCTGATGGCACAAACTTCACAGAGCTGAGGGTTTGGAAGGATGAGGCAAGGAGAACACTGACTCCAGGATCAGACCTGTAGTTAGGTAGGATGTAAAAGAAAAACAGCCCATGCTGACTACAATGCATCAGAAGTGATTTCAGCAGAGCACATCCAGGTTTTACTTGGAGTAAGAAAGCCAAGAGCTGAAGCTGAGGATGCACACAGGTCTGGTGCTACTGGACTCTTAGCTCCAGGTGGCAGAGTAGACGTGATGGCAGCAGAAGTGAAAGAGCAGGTCAGGTGAGTGGATGTACAGAGTCAGATGAGGATGAAGCTCTAGGCTAGGGGTCAGCAAACTTTCTCTATAAGGAGCCATCTAGTAAATATTTTAAGCTTTGCAGGCCAGATGGCCTCTGTCACAACCACTCAACTCTTTTTTGTGTGACAGCAGCCACAGACAATATGTAAAGAAATGGGCTTGGTTGTGCTCCAGTAAAACTCTATTCACAAAAACAGGCAGTGGGCTGGATTTGGCCCATGGATTTAAAAAAAAAAAAAAAGAGTAGGTAATTAAAGTGAGCTTGAGTTCCTGATGATGTTTGAGGTAAGAGGCAGAAATGTGGGTCAAAACAGGTGTTTGACACCTTCCTAAAGAAGGAGGATAGCCACTTTAAGATGGGAGGTGTGAAGCTACCAAGCATCTGTTGGCATCTGCAGCTCCCAGGTGTGTCAGCTAGGGATAAGAGAAGACCTTGACATGCAACTGCTGAGATGGGCAAGAAGCATTAGTTTTGGTGGGGAATCTGCTTTTGAGTGGCCCCAGTGTAATCCAAGATGGTAAATGGGTCTCATCTGGAGCTAAAAGCCTGAGACTACCTCTTCTCCAGGATGTTCAGTGCTGTTGACTCCAGTGAGCTGACTCCAGTTCAAGGAGAAAGGGCAAAGCAAGGCTTCATGTAGGTAGAAACACATTGAGTTTCTAAAGAACGAAGATACAATCATTGGTAAATATGGGAATGGGCAAGGTTTTCTTACTCCACTCATGTCTGTATCCCCAAACTCAATCACTAAGTAGTCAATTCAGGTTCTCCAATGTTCAAAGATGATCCAGCAGCTTCCAAAAATCAAGCAGACTTTTAGATTTTGTTAGACATCAAATTGTAGTTTTGAGGGCCTGGTGTTTTGCGTCAGACTCATTTAGAGTCACTCACCAGTCACTCATTATGACAGTACCTTGAACTCAATCTATAGAAACAATTTTAAAACGTATCTGGCCTGACAAAAAAAGAATGAAATATTGTCATTTACAGCAAAATGGAATATCATACTAAGTGAAGACAGTGAAAGACTAATATTGTATTATATCACTTATATGTGGAATCTAAAAAACAGTACAAATGAGTTTATTTACAAAACAGAAACAGACTCATAGAATAGAAAACAAACTTATGGTAACAAAAGGGGAAAGGGGGGGAGGGATAAATTAGGAGTATAGGATTAACAAATAAACACTACTATATATAAAATATATAATGAATAAGGATTTACTATATAGCACAGGGAACTATATTTAGTAACTTGTAGTAATCTCTAATGGAAAAGAATCTGAAAAAAAAATATATATATGTATGTATACTGACTCACTTTGCTGTATACCTGAAACTAATACAATATTGTAAATCAGCTATACTTCAAAAATAAAAAAAATTCCTGGATTGAAGTTCACTGCAAATACTAAGTAAACTCTCTACCTAGAGATGGTCTCTTGGATGTTCTTGTTTTTTTGTGTGTGGTTTATTTTTTGGCGGTACGCGGGCCTCTCACTGTTGTGGCCTCTCCCGCTGCGGAGCACAGGCTCCGGACGCGCAGGCTCAGCGGCCATGGCTCACGGGCCCAGCCGCTCCGCGGCATGTGGGATCTTCCCGGACCAGGGCACGAACCCGTGTCCCCTGCATCGGCAGGCGGACTCTCAACCACTGCGCCACCAGGGAAGCCCCAGGACTGTGTTTTAAGAGCGTACTTCATTTGATCTTACTGAAGAAAACCACAAAAAATGGTTTGATTCAATTAAAGTACATTAGTGTGAAAACCTTTTTCCTTTATTTAAGCCATCTCTTCCATATAGGAAATATATATTGTAATCAAAGACATTTCATGGTGGATTAAATAAAATTTGATATTCATTTAGCAATTATTATATGCAGAGTCTTGGGAAAACAAAGCCTTACGTATTCTTGGTTCACTTAGGCATATTTATATAGAACCTATATTTGAGACCAAGAAAAAATCAACAATGAAGAAATAATACTTGAATATATATTGATATAAATTATGTAAATAATAATAGCAGTTCCCAATTAATGAACCTTTACTATTTCTCAGCATTATAGCAATAATTTTACATGCATTCATTTATTTACTTCTCACTACAACCCTATAGGGTGGATAATGGTATCCCATCTTAAAGATAAGTAAATTGTGACCAACAGCTAGTAAGTGTCAGAGCTGAGTTTCTAAACTAGATCCATTTGATTGCAAAGCCCTTGATCTTACTCTGTTTCTCATTTTGCTTCCGCAACACACATTTTAAGCTGGGTAGAATCAATAAGTAAAAGCCTGTTATTGTTGGATATGGATTTTTGCCACTTTTGACAGACAGAAAGATATGACATTTCTACTGCTGGCAATAGGTCTTCAAGAGTTCCTCTTAAAAATGCAAATCTGTACTATTAGAATAACATATTAAAAAAATAAACATTTTTAAGCTCTTAACACGTGTGTCCTTGCAAAATCATAAAGGAATGGGACAAGGGCAGATACGTTTTGATAAGGTTAAGGAGTGATAGGTATGGAGTAAGGGAGGAGCAACCCCAAGCAGGGGTAGCAAGCACTACCTCCAGGAAACAGGCAGCATGAAAGAACTGGTATGTATGGTAGGACTCCTAACAAGGGACAAGATGAGAGAACATCTAAGACAAGATTTTATAGCTCCATAATTTGCACAAGGCCAATAATGCTGCTTCTATTAAAAAATTCAATGGTATGCCATTAGCAAGTATGATAAAATTGATTTGTATGAATTCAAAAACTATAGTAGCTGCTCTAAGCAATGACTGAGTTATAATCGCTATTGTCAAAGTGCTTATAATCAAAGAAGCATTTTTTCCCTCTTTCACACCTATTTGCTCCACCATTCTTTACACTATGTCAGATTTTACCCATGATCTCTTGCAACATGATTCTGAATTAGCCTTATACCCAGAACAGGGATGCTAAAAGAATTGATTACTAATTAGTTCTGCTGCTCCTTTTCATTACAGTTACATTCTTAAGTTAGTATACTCGTCGATATATGACTCATTCGCAAAACTTAACTGCAATTTTAGTTAAATACTTAGTTACCATCATTGTAATGCTAATAATTATAAGGATGATGATGATGACAATAATAATAAACTGAAGTGGTTTTAGGGTTAGAAATGTGAGTCTAAAAATGCTATCTTCATGATCTGTGTTTATCCTACATCAATAATTTTGCATCAAATTTGCTCAATTTACAAATCAAAAATAGATTTTTCTGTCAGCAAAGACTAGTCTTGTATCTGAAAATCAAGCACAGCTTGTACATCATCATTAACCATAAAGGCTCTGAAATCAGAACTTAGCTGCCAATTTTGTTGATGATGCATAAGACGAAATCGAGTACAGCTGGCTCTTCTGTCCTATGCTAGCTCTGCAGTACTGACATTAGTGAAAAATCTGTTTGTTTTTTGTTTCAGGAAATTAAATAGCTATGACTAAAATGCAGCAGAGGGAACAGATATATCTGGGTAATAAACAGGTTCTATTTTTATTTTTATTTTTTCCCTTGAAAATTCACTTCGATTACCGCAACACTAATTTGACCAACTGCAATGACCTCAAAGAAAACATGTGAAACTTAAAAAAAAAAAAACAAAAAACCTAGAGGAACGCTTTTTTTAATAAATGGGGACCAAATTACAGAAATCATTTATAATTTAAAATCTGCTGAGTAAATATAATTTTCTCAATGATTATTCCTCCTAATAGAGTGTCTATAGGAAGATTACACCTTTAAAAAAATAGATTTATTTGCTGACATGTCAACTGCCTTATCAGAATAGGCACTTCATACGATTTAGGCCCAACTTTAGTACCT
Source organism: Orcinus orca (assembly GCF_937001465.1). Lineage (NCBI taxonomy): Eukaryota > Metazoa > Chordata > Mammalia > Artiodactyla > Delphinidae > Orcinus > Orcinus orca. The sequence continues at coordinate 45,998,131 of NC_064565.1, read as the reverse complement.
TAGTGGTGGAGAAATAAACCAATTTCTAAATATTTCCTTAAAATGAGGAAATGAGAGAATTTTCAATAAGGCAATATTAAGTTAATGGCATAAAACTAAATTCTAGATCCCTAGATCCCTAAATTTATTGGAAGTTGTTGAATCAACGAGATCCTCCAGGCAAGCATTGAATATGGTATGCCAGCGTGGGGTTGAAGTAAGGACTGAACACACACACGTTAACTGCCACTACTTCAGGAAATCCTGTGAAAGAAATCTTAAGGACATGTTTTTTAAGACACACACCCACAAAAAAAAAAAAAAAAAGGAGGAAGATAGGAGATAACAGCAACATACTTTTGAAAACTGGAAAATAAGTGAATGAAACCTGAGAGACTTAGCAGAACTCAGAGAGGGGAAACTAAGCTAGTAATGGGGAAAGCTGAGAAACACCTCCATTAATACAACAGAATTCTCCTAAGGTTCAGGAAATAATAGCCCAGGTACTTCCAAAACTGAAAGTGAAGGAGGGAAGGTCAGTGCTACAGGAGTATTCGGTGAAAGCTGACTGAGAAGCAATCATCTCCTTTGATCTCCTTCCCAGCCTGATGCCAGTGGGAGACTAACTCTCCTCACCTTGGAATAAGGCCCCGTGGTTATTTTGGACTAATAAAGGCTAGGCACAGTTGAAGACTTGAATATTCTATTGAAAACACCACCTCAAGCACCTTCCCCACTCAGCTCCCGGGACACTGGCAGCCAAATCTTGACCCTCCACGAAGGAGACAGGTGGACTTTTCTCTAGTACCTGGCCATGCCACCTAGGAAGACCTAAAAGTATTGCTAACGAGGATGCCCAACAAACAGCCTTCCCAGATCACCTTGCAGTAAAGCTCAAGATGAGTGAGCTCCATATGCATGTATGCATTCGGAGCTCCCAATCAGCCTGTAGTTTTTCATTCTTAATCGAAAGCAGAAAATCAAGGATTATAAGACATCTGAGAAAACCTCTAATATGGAGGAGCTGGGGGCTTAGGGAAGGAAGGAATAGGAGTTGTTATTAAATGGATACATATTTTTAGTTTAGGAAGATGAAAAAGTTCTGGAGGTGGATGGTGGCGATGGCTGCACTACAATGTAAACGTACTTAATGCCACTGCACTGTACATCTAAAATTGGTTAAAACAGTAAATTTATGTTATATATATTTTGCCACCATAAAAATAAATAGAAAAATAAAATATATAAGAATGTCAGTTGGAAAATAAAGGTGAGGAATTTTCTCAAAAAATATAGCAGAAGCGAAATAAAAACAAGTAGAAAAGCAATAGGAAATTGAAGGACCAGTCCAGGAGGTCTAATATATAATATATAATGAATATATCTTCAGAAATGGAGATAAAAGAAAGCATACAAGAGGAAATCATTAGTGAAATAATTCAAGAAAAGTCTCCATAACTGTAAGACATTAATTTCCAAAATGAAAGGCCTATTCAGTGCTCAATATAACAGATGAAAATAAAATCACATCAGGGCATATCATTGGAAAAGTTTAGAACAATGAGGACAAAGAGAAGATCACCAAAGTTTCCAGAGAGGAAAAAATTGGGTCAGAAATCTCAATGGCACCGTATTTCTTAACAGTAAGACCGGAGCAATGCCTTTAAATGTCTGAAAAAAAGTATTTCCCACCTAAAACTGTATTATCAGCCAAACTGTTAATTAGATTAAATAATTTAAAGAGATTTTCAGAAACGTAGGATCTTTAAGAAATTACCTCCTAGACACTCTTGTTCTGGAGCTATTGGAAGATATATTCTTTTTTTTTTGCGGTACGCTGGGCCTCTCACTGTTGTGGCCTCTCCCGCTGCGGAGCACAGGCTCCGGACGCGCAGGCTCAGCGGCCATGGCTCACGGGCCCAGCCGCTCCGCGGCATGTGGGATCTTTCCGGACCGGGGCACGAACCCGTGTCCCCTGCATCGGCAGGCAGACTCTCAACCACAGCGCCACCAGGAAAGCCCAAAAGATATATTCTGCGAGAAAGAGAATGTGTGTTGGCAGGGAGGAGGAGTTGGGGGGAACACTAAGAAAAAGAGGATTACATGTGCCAGAGGGAACAGGGATTCCAACACAAGAGAAAGGGGAAGACAAGCCCTAGATAAAGAGGACAGCATTACAGGCTAACTGTGGTTCACCTTGCATACAGGCCAAACTCCATACTGGACCTCCTTAGACAATTTTTGGTGAGGACAGGGCAAGGCTCTTTATCCACAGCCTTCCTTCCCTCCACACAGAACAGCTAGCTGTGCATAGAGAAAAGTGGTAGAATTACTTTAAACGATAATGGTATATGAGGCAATAAAAGAGTATATTCCTGACTTAAATTGTTACACTGAATGCTGTCAGCCGTATTTGCAAGAGCCTTCTGATCCCTGCAGACTACAAGGCAGAAGAAAATACAAATCTGCCTAAATACATTAAATTCTCTCATATGGACATTCTCCTGCATAGGCGTCTGTACGTGTGTGTGCTTGGTGTGTGTGTAAAATCTCTGAAGGGATATACAAGAAGTTGATGACATATTTGCTTCTGGGGGAAAAAAAGTGGGGGGCAGGGCAAAGGGAGATGAAGAAAGCTTACTTTTCAAGATTCATCCTTTTGTTCCTTTTGAATTTTTATCACAATTCAAAAATGAATAAATTACATTCTTTAAAAAAGTATAGTTTTAAGCAAGAAATTCAATTTCTAGGAGTTTATACGAAAGAAATATCTATCCTTAAACCAAATGATGTAGGTGCAGGGATATCTTTGTGTTAGCAAAACTTTGGAAACAACTTAAATACTCATTCACTTGGTACTGATGAAATAAACTATGTATATCCCTGCAAGGGAACAGTATGCAACTAGAAAAAATAATTTAAAAGCCCTTTATGTACTGATACAAAACTGTCTCCGAAATAAGTGGTTAAGGAAAAATAGACAAGATACATACTTAAAAATGTGTGTGAGCTCACATTTGCTTGTATACATGTAGACTATCTCTGGGAGAAAATACAAACATTTTATAACATTAGTTTAGCCTGAACTGCATGGCAGGGGAACAGGGATATGACAGAAATTATTCTCTGTACATAATTTTGTACCTTTTGAACTTTGAGCCATTTTAATATGTTACCTTTGAAAACCAAATTGAATTACAATTTTGAAAATGTGGGGCATTTTTAAATAGCCTAGATTATTTTCATCTCGATCCTTTCTTTTTTCTCTCTTGCAAAACCAGTATGAGATCTTTCATCTAATGATAACACTCTGGTTGTAGTTCTGCAATGCTTAAGAAATAAAATCTGTTACTCCTGCTGGGATCAGATCAGAACAGTTGTCAGCATATGTGGGCAGCAGTGGGTGAAGAGCTTTTGGATTTAAGGCATATAAACGAAATATCAAAGTTGAATGTATTATAACAACATTGTTGATATAGGAGAAATCTTATACTAGTGTCACTTATGAAGACATCAGTGATGTACTTCTCTATGACACAGATGAGGACAAGACTCTATATATCAGCTTCATGCTATCCATTCAATCAAGAAAGACCAAAGATATGAAAAGAGAGGGATAATGGGAGCTCCAGACTGGATTTCAAAGCTATGTCTGGGTCCCTTTTCAATAGCATGACTTACTGGGAGAGAGGAGCATATTTTCTGTTTCCCCCTTTCTCTTCTACATATTTATAAACCATCACGCATATTAGAAATGTGGGGATGAACTTAACTCTATAGAAGACTTTTTAAAATGCTAAAAAGAACTAACTTTCAGGAAATTAAGTGAGCTTTGTGTGTAAAAAAGCCCCCGATGTAATGTGATAAAGATAAGGTGCAGTGGTAAAGATCCTTGCCCAAGAATTGGTCCATTTGTATCCAATGGTTCAGAGACCCCACCATGCTCTCTATCATATCCCACATTACTCTCTCTGGATTCATCTAGGATCAGAAATATTTGATGAGATCACGGAATTATTAAAAAAGCATATCCCACAAGCCTTTAACTATATGAACATTTAATTTCCCAAACAAAACTGACAGATTTTCCAGGACATCACTGCTTCCACTGTGTTGCCATCTGTCTCAATACTGAAAACTTGAGTAATCTTTAAGTGGGTAAATCTTTAAGTGGAATCCTCTTAGCATGATAAATGACTTTAATCGCACCTCTTAATGACTTTAGTGGCACCCCTGCTAGCTTTGAATACCTACGTCTTCAGATGAAAGGTGCAACTTTCGATAGAAATCCCAAGGACAGTAAACAAGCAGAAAGAAGGTTTTTACAGGAGGTTTTGGCCAAGCACTGGGGAAGGTCAAGGGCCAGAGCTCTTCAGAAACACAACCACGGCAGTTGTGTGGCGTAGGGCCAGGCCACGGCAAGGAAGCGACTGGTGCCAGGAGACGACATAGTCAGCTGTTGCCGAAATCCAAGTAAAAAGTGACGAAAGGTGAAAGAGCAGCAAGGAAATCGATTTTGAGGGGAAGGGAGTGTGGGGATACAGTGTTTAGAGTTAAAATGGACCGGAAGCTCTGACACCTCTGGCAAAGAAAGTTTTTGCCCCACTCTCCTGAGTTATCTGCTCATCCATAGCTCTTTCAGGGCCTTGGTCTCCCCCACGAGCCTTCAGAGGCCACCACTCACTTCCCTGCTGCTTGTCAGAAGTAGGGACCACAACCCTGGTCTCAGGGAGATGCCACGTGCAGAAGGTTATACTTCCCGAAGCTGTTCTTCTTTTCCTTGATTGTCCCATACACCCACCACTCAAGTCTGTACAGGTGTTAATAACGACTGAAGGTTAGAAACAAATGAAGGAAACCACAACATAGAGGACAGATTACAAATTGTTCACTAAATAAAACTTCCCAACTGGTCAAAGGAAAAGAGCAACAAAAAAACTTACTACTTACACAGAGATCCCCTTAAGAGCATATCCCGAACTCCTAGCCTTTCTTCCTTGTCTCAAGTCCCCCGTCTCAAGGTCCACTGTTATTGACTCTCCCCTTAGAAAATACCTTTCTTCATATCTCTACAGTACATATCTTTACCACCTTACGCCCTACTCATGGCGTTTAATCTCATGGAGGGTCCAGCCCCTTTCCCAGTCAGTGCAACCACAGGATATTATTTGTAGCAACCTTTCCCAAAGCCTGAATTAGGCAGTATGAAATACTACTACAGAGGTCTCTAACAGCACAGCCCCTGTGGAATTTGCATTTCAATCTGTACCTATTGGTAGCAGTGAAGATTTCGCACCTCGTACTCCTTGCTCATCCACTGGATTCTACACATGCATATCTCCCAAAGGCAAATAATAATTATCAAAGACAATTCACATTAAGGAAGAGAAAAATGTTCCTAAAAACATAATCTGCACTGAGTCTACCCTAAATGGAGATAACTGGCTACATTTTTATTCAGAGCTATGTTGATTCTCACTTTGTTCATCCTCCTGCTTCTAACCTTGCCCAGATTCCTATAGGTCTGTAAGAAACAGGATGCATTACATAACCTTTTCAAGTGACAGCAACTCCCTTCCTACACAAAGATGTTGAAATCATGGAATTATTAAAGAGTATAGATATAAATGTCGTGTGTGTGTGTGTGTGTGTGTGTGTGTGTGTGTGTGTGTGTGTGTAAGTTGGTGGAGGGTCTTTTTCCAATTAGCTTGGCTCTTTCAAGCATCTGATTTCATTTGCTATTTGAACTCATATTTTGGTTCTTGGCTATAATAAAATATTCTGTAATCACAAATATTGCATAGTTCTGGGGAGCAAACAGACTTGCACAGGAAATAAAATACTTAAAGGAAAAGAAGGTCTTAAATTTGCAAAAGAGAAATTTAAGGTAGCCAAATTAAAAAAATGAGAATTCTTAAACTTTGTAATATAAGGTTATAGTTTGTGCAAGAATAAAATAAAGGATGCTATCATATGATGCGTTCTGATAAAATTTAACCTTTGACTCTCTTAAAATTTATCACTTTGCTATTCCTGTTACTGTGGTAAATATTTTAATTCACAAGGATTAGGTGGACTCTAAGATTCCAGCTCTAAAAATGTATGACCCCTTCTGCTTCCACATTCATTTATTTCATGTATTCAATAATTTCCACCATTCACAAATAATTGTAGATAGCCTAATGGCCAGGTCCTAAAAATTCCAAGATAAATTAGAGAGAATTCTTGCCCTCATGGAGCTTGGTTTAATACGGGAGACAGAGAAATGAACAAAAAATTGCATATGGGTCACAACAGAAGGATGTACACAGTGTGACAAGTGATCAATTTTAGACTATGTGGGTGGGAGGTATAATAAGCAGGGTAGTGTTGGTGTCAGGCAAAATTTCACAGAAGCTAAAGCCCCTTAACTGGGGATTGAAAGGTAGACAGTATGGGAAGTTCATTCCAGCCTGAGGAAAGAGCTAGTACAAAGGTACTGATACATGAAGCAACACAGGTAATCTGGGATTAGTCTAACTCATCCTGTTAGTTGACTAGGACTGGAAACTGAGGCTGAGTGAATCAAGAAATAAAGAGGTGAGAGATGTACAGGGACCAAAAAGGCTGCTGTGTTTCATGTCTCCAGCTTTTACCACTAAACTTTCTGTCGTGGTGGTAGAGGGTTTAATGTCTCTGTGGCAAGAAGAGTCTCATCCTCCCTGAAGGTTTAACCCAAAATGGGCATTCCCATTTGATTTTGACATGCCACTTCCTATGTGGTAATATGAATGCTCTCTCCCCCTGCCCAGTAGTAGTAGCAAAATAAATTATATCCTAAGTGTATACATCAGTATTAGTCTTCAGGTAAGTTCTGTACTTACTATGCCCCAGCACTAAGGCCTTGAACAGGTAGGTATTAGGGATAAGTGTATCAATTAGGAGTCTTTCCAATGCAAATGACAGAAAATTCAATCCCAATTGACTTTAGCTAAAAGAGATCTGATTTACTCACATAACTTGAGAGTCTGATAGGTCTCACTCCAGAAACAGCTTGATCCAGGCTCAAATGTCTTCAACACCCAACTCCCCTCCATCTCTTGGATCCATTTTCTCTGTGTTAGCTGCATTCTCTCGCAGACTCTTGCCTGTGGTGGCGGTTTACATCTTTCCATGCTCAAGCACAGAGAACAAAAAAAGGGAGAAATCATTCCTGGTGGCTCCCACACATGTCCTGACCAGTCACTGTGGCTACTTGGGGTGCTGACTGGTCAATGGGAGGAAGAACTAACGTAATCGCCGGTACAGATGAAGGAGGTCCAGGTAGTGTTTGTGTGATGATTAATCTGCCATGACACACCTGCATGCTAGAACCATGATCTCAGGGGACTCCTTTGCTAAGCCTACCCTGGATTCTGTATTTCAGCAACTCCTCCAGTGTCAGCTCCCAGCTCCTTGCTTCTTTCTCAGGAATCATTGAACATGCACTGTTTCTCTCTCCCCTTCTACGTGCCTGTGGGTATCCTCTTCCAAGATTCAGGAAAACCCTTTTCCCTCTGAAGGTCCTTCAAGATACTTAGTCTGTGTCCTGAAACCCTCTTCCCTGAGAATTCAGGATTCTATAAAACAAAGCCAGAAATACACATAGATTACTTTTGTTTCCCTTTCTTTTTGCCTTTTCTTGGGACAATGAATACCTAGCAGGAGACCTGCTTACAGAGGTGGGAAGGGAGGAGAGAAGCAATAGCAGAAAATACAGGGAGAAAAAAAAGTGCAGACATAATTTAGATTTCAAAATATTATCCCAACGACTCACAAACATGGCACTTCAAATTGGTAACACAGAAAGTTTCAGGGTTTTTTTCTTTTCTTCTCTATTTTCCCTTTCTCTCTCTCTCTCTTTGATATGAGAAAACAGAGAGACCACTAGCAAATAAGCTGGTGAATGAGTACCCCTTATACAGGATGTGTGATGTAATTGTCTTGACAAGTATTATATGCCACTCCTCTTTTTAGAATGGAATTTATATATCAGTCACAGCTAAGTATAGCCCTGTTCTGACTAATGAACCGTAAAGCTTATAATATTTTGTGTTTATAGTTTTGAATATTATGACCATGGCAAACTGATTTTTAAAAATGTGTTGGGTTTCTTTCTGCTTTTTTGAGGACTGAACCCTTTATTAGCACTTCTAAATAGCACATTTAAAGTAAAGAATTTCTAGCAAAAGAAAATCAAGGAATAATAGAGTTTTCCATGTATATCATCCAATAATGCCTTTCAATAGGATGTATAGAGTCAGGCTCCAAGCAGAAAAACAGAAACTGCTCTAAGTAGTCAACAGAGGGGGAATTTAATTCAAGGAATTTGTAAAAGCAGGTGACAGAAGGGAGAAGGGAACCCCCAAAGAGGACATTGATTCTGAATAGGATAAAGCCACTATGATTCTTAAGCGGGAGGAATAAAGGGAAAAGGCAACGTTACTGGAGCCCAGGGTCAAGTCACAGGGCATTTGGCACGAGCTAGAGCAGGGAGGCTGAGTGAGGAATATCCTGACGTTGCCCATCCTCCAGCTCTCTCCTTTCCTGCTCTTGCTTCCCACTGGTCCCGCCCAGCTGGCAGCCAGCTCCTAAGGGAAGGCAGGGCAACGCTGCTTGCAGGATCAGCTCCCCTGTGATATAGACCAGAAAGGGGGAGAGAAGAGTCAGGAATGGATCAGAGAGCAAACAGCCCTGGGATCCTGAAGACTCACAAGAATTTTTTTTAATTCACTGTTAACAAATCCTGGTTTGATGTTATAATTTATACAGGAGGAACAAAGCTGTTTATAATGGATCTCATCAAGGAGTTACCAAAGGCTGTACAGCTTGAGGATAAACCATTATAACCAGGAAAAGAAAATAGAGGGCCAGTTATGTATGTACGTTCATATTTTGAACTGATGTTGGAAGTCCTGTTAATTTTGCTGAATTTAGTCAACCTTCTTTTTAAGAACACTGCCTGCCTTAATTTCTTGGCTTTTTTAGAGCTCTTAGCTCTAAAACTTTGGTTACCCCTTTCTTTTCATTTGAAATACTGAGAATCCATTATCACTTTGTCGGTAGCTTTCTGTTTATCTATTTAAAGGTTACTGAATTTGCTTATACTATAACTTCAATGATATTTTCCAAATGAATTTTCTATCACCAAAACTATCCTGCATAGGAAAGGGTAAATGTTTGTGCTCATTTCTTTGACGCCTCGACCTGGCTGGCACAACTCTCTAAACATAGATCAAGATTAAATGAGTAATAAGGCAAGAGTGCACAATAGTTTCTTTAATAAATTCTTCAATACTGTTACCGTAGAGGAGTCTTTTCAAAGGATTTAACTTCAGGTAGACAGAAACTTTGGAAATATTAATATCCACATTCTAAAACATTCACTGTTTAAAAAATTGTAACAAGTTTTATGGTGTCAAGGAGATCCAAATAAAAGATTTCCATATTTTCAGTTTCCTATTTTCACAAATTTCAGCATGATGGTTCTGGATTTTTTTTTTTCTTTTCCTTTGAGAAAACTGGTTGTTTCACTGTACTTCTACTGGTCCTAGAACTAAGCCTTCTTTCATCTCTCTAAAATTGGTCATGTTTCAATTTTAGCCTGGATATTCTAATTCTCATTCTGTTAAACTTTTAAGGGTAAGGATAATGGAGTATGGAATTGGTCACATGAAAAAAAGATAAGAAATAAGCGAAAGAGTTTCAATTTAAAACTATGTGACTTTATTCCTGTCCTGTGGCATGGACATATATACACTACCAAATGTAAAACAGATAGCTAGTGGGAAGCAGCCGAATAGCACAGGGAGATCAGCTCAGTGCTTTGTGTCCACCTAGAGGGGTGGGATAGGGAGGGTGGGAGGGAGACGCAAGAGGGAGGAGATATGGGGATATACGTATACATATAGCTAATCCACTTTGTTATACAGCAGAAACTAACACACCATTGTAAAGCGATTATACTCCAATAAAGATGTTTGAAGTTGGAAGTTTCAGGAAAGTAGCAGAGAAAGAAAAATACCTCTTTATAAGCTACAGAAGAAAGAACTTTAAGACAAAATTAAATTAAATCAGAGATACAGAACATTTTATGGGAAAGGGAGACAGATGTGCTTTTGGAACCGGGAAAATACTGGTTAACTTTTAGTTGTGATCACACTTTGGTGGTGTCTATGTGAAGCAAATGCTTTGGCTCTAAACTTGTTTCTGCTGCTTTTATGTCTTCTCCCTTCACCAACCTGGAGACAGGAGAATAAGGCAAATTCTGACTCTCTGGTGAGGGTCAATCAGATGACTTTTGCTTGTCTCATAAATACTGCTCATTGATAAACAATTCAGTGTCTTTCAATTGAAAACTTCCTCCTAAAGACCATACAAGCCAGGTTTGGGGGCAAAATTGGAGAAAGTGGTCCTAGTACATTTTGCTACTCATAATTTATTCACTCACATGGTGAATATGATGTTGGAAAGGGCCTAAGACATCATCAGACTGTAATTGTGTTTGCTGTCATGTGAATGGAGCAAAAAGTGACAACTATTTTTCCCTCTTAATATAGTTGTAATCGTGCAGGTGAATTCATTCTTTTTCTGAAGTGGCCTCAATATATTTTCTTTCTGAAAAAATGTACAAAATAAGAAACTGCAAGAAGACTGAATTAATTATTCTACATTTGGTTATCCTTTTCCCATGAGACACTGGGTATTCACATTAGTAACTTTATACCTGAACACAGTTATATCCTTTAAAGTCCTAGAATGCTAGTGTTGAGAGGGGCTTAGAAACCACTGGTCCTTCATTTTGAAGATGAGGAAATTGAAGCAGAGACAGACTGCGATTTCTGCAAGGTGGCACAGAGAGATACAATGAATATAGAATTAAAACCTGAAAACCGGCCCAGTGAACCCTTCATTACACTACTTTGTCTTGTGAGCCAAGAACCACTTCCTCAGCCCTTTTAACTCACTCTATCCATTCCTGGTCACTTCAAAACTTTGCTTGCTTCTGCAAACTATGTATATCAGCATCCCAGAAAACGTGGAGTTCATATACCTGAGATCTTCCGCTCAAGAGGAACTCCTGTCTTACTAGTCCATTAATTGATGGTTCCAGGAAGACAGACTGCCTCCAGTTGTACCTGGGCACCTTAATAGGGAGGAGTGTCCGGGTGTGGGACAGAATGGCCTAAATATGCAAGCAAGACAGAAAGTCCTCAGAAAAAATTTACCTATAGAAAAAGCTCCTTTTAAATGGCAGCCTTGATGAAAGTCTAAGACGTTGAAATATTACAGACTTTGGAAAATTCAAATGTTCTACGTTCAAGGCCTATGGTATGTTCAAGGCCAAAAAGACATGCAAAAAGGCTCTGGGACTGAGAGCATGAGTCCTGGAACCCATGCCCAAGCTGCTTCTACTGGGCACCCTTTATACAACTCCCCAAATGAAAACAGTAACGTAGGCCTGGCCCGACAAAAACCTAGATAAATAATTCCGGTGGATTTTAGGAAAGGAAGAATATAATCCTGATACAGGGTAGGATGTAGGCAGAACCCTATGAGATGCAAACACAGGCATATACTTTAAAATACGCTAGATCAGAACGTTTAAGAGGGATGTGTTGTGTTTTGTTTTGAAGTGAGCGTTTACTGCCACAAACACACCCGACCTGTATTAGAATGGGTGTGGGAAAGCGTCGGAGCAAGCATCAAGTTGTTTAAATCAGTCTGGGAGTAAGTAACACAGCGACCCATTCGCTAAACTCGTCGCCAAGTTCCCTCCCCCGGCCCGTTCCCCGGTGTGTAAGCAGCAGCCCTCCTGCCCCGGGGGAGAGCGATGGGTCCCAACCCCCGAGTCTCCTGGCGGGCTCGGGGGACGCAGGCTCTGCGAGGTCCTTCCCACACGCGCGCTCTGCCCCGGGCAGGGCGGGCCGGGGCGGGGACAGGGGAGCGCGGCGAGAAGCTCCCAGGGCGGCCGGGGAGGAGGGCGGCGGGCGGTTTCATTGTTTCCTTTCGCCCTCCTCCTCCCGCGCCTCGCCCCGGCGTCACTGGAAAGCCGCCCGAACCGCCCGGCGGCTGGTTATTTATAGCGCGGGCTGCGCGCGCGTCACGGAGCCCGGCCTGGCTGACGGGGCCGCTGACGCGCTTGGCCGCGGGGCCGAGTCCGCGGGGCTGCACGCCGGGCGCCGGCGACAATGGGCTTCTGTGCGTGCAGCTGCCGTCGCCGCTGGGGACCGGGGGGAGGGGGGCGGGAGGCCGCTCCCCCACCACCCCTCCCTCTCGCCCGAGACCCCCGAAACGTAACCGGCCTCTTCTGCCCCTGGCCGGGCCCCGCCGGCTGCTGTTTTTTTCTTTCCTTTTTTTAAAAAATTTTATCAGTCAGTTCTCCTTGCCCCAACCTCCGCTTCCACCTCCCCCGCTCCCCCTTCTTGGCCCCCAACATGACGAGAGAGTGGGATTTAGCCGGCCGGGGGCGACCACTTTGTGCGTCCCGGGGAGCGGGACCCGCCCAAGGCGCGCCCAGCGGGGGACGCGGTGACCAAGGGGCCGGGAGCGCCAGGCAGGTAACGTATCCTGGACCTGGAGTGGGGGCTTTGTTTGGGGTCGGGGGAGGGGACCTGGGGTGGGTGTGGACGCCCGGCAGCCCTTCCGGGTCTCCTGTCTCCTCCCCCGCTCTCCGGACCCCTGGCCTGCCCGCAGGAAGCCAACCTGGGTGTGTAGCGCGAAGAGCGAAAGAGAAACTTCTGCGTGACTAGCTGAGGCTCCTCCGGAGAGGCCCGGATACTAGAGGACCCCCGCCCCCTCCGCGCAGGCCCCCCCCTCCGCGTAGGCCCCCCCCCCGTCGCCCCTCCCCCGCCCACTCCCACCCCTTGCTTCCCTCCCAACGCCGGGGACATCTGAGTCCTCCCCCCGCCCCCTCGCCGCGGGTTTGGTCCTCGCCCGCCCCCGCCCCCGCCCCCGCCCCGCGGAAGGAGGGGCTGGCGAGGATTTTAGGGACTTCCTGGGATGCGGAGAGCAGCTCTGAACCGTCCCCTTTCTGCAGCCGGTAGCTGGGGAAGCTGGCTCCGGAGCCTCTCGCACGTGGCAGGCAGGCAGAGAACTTGCTGTGCCTTCTAGGAAATTGCAGTCGATTTGTAATGCAGTTTCGCTAATTGGGAGTTCAAAATTAAACTTTAATAAAGCATTTGTGTCGTCTCGTCTAATTGTGAAAGCTTCCATCCGTCCTGGTACATAGACTCTAAGTCTCAAGTTAATGGCGCTAAGCTAGATTTCCCCCCCAAGTACAATTCCGTCAGCCGGCGTCGGCGCAGCTGGATTTCAGTTAGGTACAGATGTTGCTAATGGCAGCTTAAGCACGGATGGGCAGATAGCATACGGAATGCAACATGTTGCCATATGGTTCCTTTAGCCTTTCACCTCCAGGGGTATCAATCACGTATATTCTGGGAGGAACTTAATGGCTCTCTGAACGGCAAAATGAATTACCTGGTACAATTTATATCCCTTGACCTGATACGTTATAACAACAGGAAGGTAGCATCTCACAGTTTCTGTGGTAGAAATTGAACTACAGAGCTACGTTTCAGATTTCGTAACGTCTATTTGTAGTTTGAGGGGCTCTGTCACACCATTCTGGCTGTAAAATCCGTTTCTGACTTGCCCCCCTCCCCCCCACCTCTGGCTGATAAAGTTTAGCAAAACCGTTGTCTCGGCAACTGCCAATCAGCTGACCAAATACTAATCGATGAGGGTATGGAGAAATGGAAAATATGATTTCCAGAGCTAGGTACTTAAGAGCAGTCTTTAGGAACACCGTACTTTCTGAATCAGAAAATTAAAGGACTCCTAAGAAAATTATGTATTCTGTGAGTCGATTCAATGTAACTCCTAAAGCCATTTATTAACTATTTGAAATTCTGCTTTTTTATACTTCAGTCATTCTTAAACTTAGGAAAGTAACTTATGGAAAAGTACTTAGAAATATGAAATATAAGAAAGATAAGAAGGACCTCCTTAGTAAACTAGTTTCTATACCCTTCCCTCCCCGCCTCCACGCCCTCAACTATGTGTGTACTTTGACTTGAATCCTGGATGTGGTAATACTGATCGTTTGTGTTTTCCCCCCCCAAAATCTCAGTGACAGCATACTGAGGTCACTGTTAGATCCTAGTGGAATGCTTCTGTAATATTTCACAGGTCTTCTAAAAAAATATCCTGGTGATTAATAAAATATTTAATTGATCGGCTCTAATTTCAGATTATAAACGTGGTTGTGTTTTACTGTATCCCTCCTTTTTCCTTCACTAATGAGGAGAGGCAACACTGAAAAACAAGAAATAAGGGTAAAAAAAAAAGTAAAATAATTTACGATAACTTTGCTTTTAAACTTTTACCTATTAAGGGATATCTAAAAGCTATAGACATACTATCTTTTAAAAGATTTTGCATCCAACAATATGTGAACCACATTAATTCATGTGAACTGATAAACTAGCGAAATACACAAAATGGACATAGTCTGAAAATATACATATTTTCAGTCATGCAAGTTTCATATTCATTTTTAAATTACAAGATAATATTCCTCCTTTTTTTCCTCTTTTTGTAACGGCTGATGATTTGTTGCCTAGTGCTTGAGTTAGGGCAATAATTTTGATAATGATTATCAAATAATATAAGATCTTTTGTGTATGTAAATAGCAGAAAATTTTATACAGAACAAAATAAGATATATCTGAGTTATGGCAACCCTTACTGGAGACTGTTTTTGGTAATCTTTTAATGGCTGAGGTTGTATTTCTCTCTGTAGCGTCGGCATTCAATGGGTTTTAACCTTGATCAGTAGTGAGGTTGTCAATAATGACTCCATCTCCATGACTTCTGAATAGACAGTGAGTGTGTCCTTTAACCAGTCACACAGAACTCGCCTTATAAAGCTGTTATTGTCATGAGCAGATATTGCAGGCTTCTGTCAAGCCCCATGATTATTAACATGTTCTTCAAAAGCCAGGCTGAAAGTCCTGCTGTGCTTTATTTCAGAATTCAAGTCCATTAGTACATAAAATCCTAAGCAGCAATATTTGCTTTTTCTGAAGTTGTATTACATACATGGTGAATAATTTCCGGCCCATTTGTAGACAAAAACTATGTATATTTGGTATACATATATAGTAGCAAAAACAAGATAGGTATCTTGCATCATGACTTATTTTAAACAAAGATTTCATGGTTGTCCATTGTTACTCTAGATGAGGTGGCCGGCTGCCAAGGCGATCCCTATAGCTGGAAAGTAGTGGTATTGTTATTGTCTACCAGGGAATCACTTCCTGTTTTTTGAGCTCCCAACTTCACCTCCCTCTTTCAATATGGCCCTTCCATATTGCTGATCTGAGAAATTGTTTGAATGTGAAAACTTTTGAAAATGTGTTTGTATTGGTCAAGATTTTCACCAGAGTTTTTGGTTGCCTGCTGGTGTTTACAGTCTTAATCTTGAGCCGGAAGGTATATTTTCATTGAAAATTAAGAAATACTATTAGGACAAGGTATATTGCCCATGCTCTAAGTAATTTTAATTGTGATGTAATCCTAGATGCTTTCTATTTTTTTTAACCTATGAATGTATTTTAAAATATTTAAGATAGGACAGATTTATGCCTTTCTCAAGGTAATATAGGACAAGTTATGGGTAGGCATGAGACCTCTAATGGTATACTTCATTTGAGTGAGTGAGTGTGGGGAGGAGAGCCATCAGGAAAGAGTATATAGTCCCACTGCACCGGCCCTGTTTGCTTTTCAAACTTAAAACCACATTGCTGCATTGGAAACTTGTTTCTCTCTTGTGTAGCCTTTCATTTAAACATGTTTTTAAAAAACCTGTCAATCTGTAAATATTTAACCAGCCAAGCAGGAAACAATCTTTTATTCTCGACTATATGCAGCTTTGTTTTCACCTGGGTTAGTGTGGTGGCCACGTAAATAACACATAAAATTTTGATTTGGTGTTCCTTACTTTGAAGATGGACAGAGGCTTCTTTAATTAATCTTGCTCTATTTCATGTTCTGTATTCAGATATTGAAATACAGTATTTTTATACATTTATAAGATTGTGTTTGCATTTATTTAATTTATGTTTCTTTTTTTAAAGCGTGTAGCCTTGAATGTTTGTTCTGCTTTTTTTTTTCTTCACATCATTACTCTGGTACTGCTTGATGTAACTTGATTAGCTCCCTCCCCAGTCATGATTGGTAATTAAAATAGGCATTAAAATTAGTCACTTAGCAATTTTGCTTTTCAATTGGCAATTAAATTACTTAATTGCAATTAAAGTCCTAATTTTAATTGGCAAAATGATAGATGTAGATTTAAGATAATATGTATAAATACTTTAATAAGTGTCTATATAAGGATTACTTAATTACTCAACTTCAAGTTTATGCTGTTAACTTTAGAACTTTTAAGTGAGTGATGAAATTTATATTACATCTATTCAAAGGATATGGTAATTAGATTTATTACTTATCACTATAAGGGTCCTTGCTATAAGTTACTTTTGTAGTGTTAAAATTGTAGGCTTGATAATTGCAGAATTATGATAAAAAAAGGGCATATATGTCTGTCATAATATATCAATAACATGTCTTCATTTTTTATTAAATTGAGAAGTTCCTATATGCCAGTTAGTCTGAGGAAAAAAAATCAAAAATGGTTATTTTATAATTAAAGGTAAAACAAAAACTAACCAACTATGATATACATATGAAAACTGTTGCAAAGTGTATGTATTTTATCTACTAAAAGAAAATCCTATGTAATACTGTGGTGGTTACTAATGTTATCAGCTACTTCTAGAATTCCAAGTGTCCGCGATATATTCTTAGCATATAGCAACTTATTTTCAGAATCTTTAAAGTATCTTTCAGGACTCTGTACATTTTAATGACTCCCATGTTTAGTGAAATCAGCAAGGAAATCTAAAACCAAAGTAACCCTTCCTTGCTTAATCAAGAAGAATTTTTACATAAGAAAATATTGGTGATTGCCAGGGGCTGGGAGGAGGGGAGAATAGAGAGTTATTGTTTAATGGTTATAGAGTTAGAGTTTTATAAGATGAAGAGTTATGGGGGTGGATGGTGATGATTGGTGCACAACAGCATGACTGTATATAACATCACTGAACTGTACACTTACAAATGTAAGATGGTAAATTTTATGTTATGTGTCTTTTACCACAACAACAAAAAGAAAATTTTAAGTGGTTAATTTAAAGTAAATATTTAGGAGATAGTTACTGAGAGTCAAGAGTTAGAGAAAAGATGAAGGATTTTTATTATGCAAAATACTTTTTGAGTGGCATGAGGTTTTACCATATGTTCAGTTTTAGAATTTTAATTTATAAGTAGATGCTTCTAGAAAAAAACAGTGCTGTTTTCTTCTGCACATCTTTCCACATTTCTAGAACTGAGTACTGTATCAAAGCAAGAAACAATTTTTAAAGTCTTTGCATTAAGTGGTTTGGAGTGAAAAATGGGCTGGGTTATACTGAGCAAAAGCCACAACTACCCAAAATGTGAATTACCAGCTGAGTATTTGACTTATTCTCTAGGCATCTCATAAAAGAGGAACAAATGATTGGTTGATTAATATCTTATTAAGGCAAGTGAAATGGCAAAGCAAATAACCAAAAACCGTCCATATTAAAAAATGATTTTGTGTTTTCAGAAACTGAGTTTATTTCAAAGTGAAAATTTCTTTCTTCTATCACTAATGTAAAACTTCCTGCTGAATGGCAACAAATGCCATGAAAATTGTCCAAATATAACTTAAAATATGTCTCATTTTATGTTTAACATAGGTTCCATTAATTAATATTATTGTGAAATGTCTTCAAGTTACCTTGATTCTTATAGCATAACAGGTATATCTGTTTACTATATTTGAATTGTAAGAGCTAAGAGCTACTCTGAGTACATTTTGGGAGAATAGTAAAATAAATCCCTAAAGACCCCTTTCCCATGCATTAAGATACAAAATCCTATGGAATTAAATCCATGTTTGCTTTCTAAATTATACCAAAATCTCAATTTTATTAAGTATAATCAGCCTAGCCTTGCATAAAGTAAATACTTTGGTTTAGATGTGAGTATGCATTATTTACACTGTTTTTTTATGAAAATATTTTTTCCATATATGTACAAATATGTTCTGCTTAATATTGGCTAATATCATAAAAGATAACATAGTAACATTATTTTCCTATATGCTTTTTCTGAGGTCATCTAATACTGTATATTGATAGAAATAATAATTTTGTAATTTGTTTTAGTTGGTTTCAAAAGAAGGACCGACTTATGGATAGGATCAATTTTATTCCCATTTATTGTAAATTGTTAAGAACACCGACCTTCATTTGGGGTAACTTTATGTATTTATACATGGCAATAATTTAAAGTTATATCAGATTCTGGGCCCTGAAAGAAACATTATTGTCATTTTAATCGAGTTATAAAATAGTTTATATTCAAGAATCTATGTTCAAGAATCTTGCAGGATTGCAGTCATATAAATGCAGAATTTCAGTTTCTTTTAGCCTAGAGCATCATTTGAACATTTTCTAAAAGGTTGTTCAATTCTACATTTTGATTCCATTATATGTGTAATTAAACCTCTATTCACAAAAGCATTCTCTTATGTACTAGCAAATACACCCACAGGAATCCTCTTCTAAACTATAATTTATTTAAACATGTAATCATAGGATTTTAAAACATGTTTTCATTTTTCCAAACTAAATGCCAAATTTGAACTGCTTGGTGATAAAATGAAAGATTTTATTACCATTTTGACTTTTTTTTTCTCCCTGTGAGCTAACAGTGAGTTAAACATGGACAGGAGGAAATAAAGAAAATCTGTTGTGAACCTAATTCCAGTGTTAAAACTGTTTCCCTTTTTGAGAAATACAGAAGAGAATCAAAGATTTGTAGTTATTTATGAATTCCAGCAGAATATGAATATTTTGGCCTGCAGCAAGCTCTCCTGGGGCTTGGCCTAAGTAGTAAATAGCTAGTTGTGTGTGTGTGTATGTGCGTGTGTGTGTGTGTGTGTGTGTGTGATGTATCTTCCTGAACGTTGTGGAGTCAGGCCCCCTACTGACAGGATCAGTCAATTACAGACATTGGCCCTTCTACTGAGACTGTTCCATCAGAATCTGGTGGGGACACAGGAGTCTGGAGCTTTGAGCGAGGTCATTCTTTACACTTTCTAATGTCTGCTGGATCCTTTCCACCCCGAGCACATCTGAGCCCTACCAAAAGTACCAACCCAAGAAATAGCTTACCCAATAATGTCTTTAAGTGAGTTTATCCGCCTTGCATCCGGTGTGTCTTCCTAAGAAGACACACTTCCTAGGAGCTAGAATAGGAATTTGAGGAAAGAGAAAATTCATACGGATTGTAGAATAGAAGGCAAAAAAAGCCACCTTTTTTTCTCATTTTGATGTTGTATTTATTCAATCCATTTCCGGTTACTAATAATTGTTATAATAAGCTGCTGTGAAAACTGCGTCTCGATCTTGGGTGCCTTAAGACTTGAGTAAAGTCTCTGTTATCAAGAAGCCAGACTCGACAGGTTGCTGTTATAGAATAACCCATCACATTACAATGTTTGTCTTCCTTGGAGCTCACTTTAAGGACTCCAGCACATTTTCCCACTTACTAGGAGAGAATTTTCAAATTGCCCGCAGACTCAACCCAGGCTAAAGCCAAGTGTTTTTTTAAATGGTTTAAGGGAGGAGGAGCATGTGGAGGGAATGTACCTACTTAGATCTGAGTATTGGTGTTTGGAGAAGGATGGTTACAACCTTAAAGTTCTCCTGGCCCCCGCCTTCCGAGGAATATATTAAAAAACAATAACTGCCACCCCAGCATGGCTGCGCTTGAATTTCCGACGGCCTGAAAATAGCTGCTGGGAGCCTGGCCCACCCCTGGGATCAAGGAAAGCTCCCCGAGGCCGCGCATCCTGCTCCCTTGTGGAAGGGGAAGGGAACCCGGGAGGGCGCCACCGAGCTAGAGCTGCTGCTATTTTGGGCCCAGCCCGGCGGGTGCGTCAATGCCTGAGCCCCTGCGTCACCGCCACCCCCACCGCTTTCCTTCTCCCCTGCTCTCCAAACTCTCACTTTTTCCCTTTCGTTCGCGTGGAATCGTTTCTGCCCACAGGGCGCTGACGCTACACAGCTCATGCTAATAAGCTATTCTTCGCCCTCCTCCTCTCATCCCCCTACTTACACACCTTCACCCGCCACCGCAACATTCCCCACCCCCCCACCCACCACACACACACACACACACACACACAGAGACAGACACACACGCACGCACACGCGCGCGCGCTCTCACACACACTTCCTGGTTTTATTTTTTCTCGCGCCCGCTAGGGCACCGCTGAGCCGCCGCGGTGGCTGCAGCAGCAGCAGCAGCGGCAGTCGCAACATCTGGGGGAAACTTAAGGTGGTCACGTAGGTTTTCCCGAGGATGCGGTGCAGAAGAGCCTGCAGCTTCTCGGGGCAGCCTCGGGGCACCTGATGGCAACGCCTCTCCAGCCGCCGGGGAGCAGGAGGCGGCGGGAGAGGGCAAAGGCTGGGGTGCAGATTAGAGCTGAGTGGCACCGTAAGGCGGAGAGCTCCACGGCGATTTCGGCCCGCCTGTACTGGGAACACCAGGATGGGGGTGTGCAAAGGGGCCCCGAGCCTGGAAGCGAGCTACGCCGAGAGGGAGGGGCGGCTGGAAGTCTTCTTGGGCGGAGGAGGGGGACACCTCCGAACCCTCCCTCCCCCGTTAACTCCCCAGCCCCATGGGAGAAGCCCCGAGGCCCGTCCAGCTCTAGCCCAGGAACCCGGAAGGGGGCTTGCTCCCGGGAGAAGCGGCGTTTCTTTGCTAGAAAGCGCCTTGCGCCCTCAGCTTGGAGGCGGATTGACTTGCGAAGCGGAGTCTACGGCGGCTGGGGCGGCTGGGGCGGCTGCAGGGGTGCGGCGAGCTCCGGTCGCCCGCCGGGCCCCACTCCTGGGAAGGCTGAACGCACACACCGTACGCCTCGCAGAGATCTAGACGCCCCCCTCTCCCCGCCGCTTCCCCCATGCTTAGTCTTTCCCTCTTGGCTCTCAGATTGAAGCTTCGAGAGCCCTTGTGCTTCAGAGGAGGGTAGATTTATTTCCCTAAAACTTGTGGAAAGACACGAGTTGATGGGCACCCAGGAGTGTCAAAGTATGAGAGTTGGTAAAAGGTGAGGCTGGGGCACCTTTCTGCAGAACACACCTGTTGCCCGGCGCTCGGCTGCATTGTCTGAGAAAGGAAAGTGGGTGACGCCTCACTTTGACTTTTGGGGTCCCTGAAGGGCTGGGTCACTGGCTACCCTCTCCTTTCCGCTTCCCTCCCCACGCACCACGTCTTCCCTCGCACGTGAGCACTGCAAGGAAAGAAGGGAACACAGAAAATAGGCCATACCTACTCTCTTCCACCCTGGAGTGTGTGTGTGTGTGTGTGTGTGTGTGTGTGTGTGTGTGTGTGTGTATGAGAGAGAGAGAGAGAGGGAGAATATGCTAGAAGAGAAGGCCGGAGACAGGAAAAAAGAGAAAAGGGGAGTGCACTGGACAAGGGAAATCCCACCCCAATTGCCTGAGCCCTCCGAGCGTCTCGTGTCATGGGACATCTGTACTCGCTTCCGCTAACGGGGGTGGCAATTGTGGGTGGGCGAGGTTAGCGTGCTGCCAGGCACGCCCCGTCTCGTGCGATTCCAGGTGCTGGCTACCTGGCCCACGCCTGGGTCCCCTCCCGCTCGGGCTTTTGTTGCACCCTCCCCCACCTGTGAGCTGCCGGACCCCTTCGGCGGCGCGGGGATTAGCCGCGGGTGGGGGGTGGGGGGGAGGGGAGGTGAGATGTCGAGGCTCTGTGGGCTGCGCAGACCTGAGTGGAGAGGTCACACCTCTTTCGGAAAAGGGAAAAAAAAAAAAAACCTAGCTGGCTACCAAGGTGAACCCTGAACGGTTCCCACCTTAAAATCGGCCCTGCTCGTGACGTCAGGTCGGAAATATACCAAAGCGAGCGCCGGCCAGGAGTCTGGGGAGCGCGGCGGCTCGGCGATTGGGCGGCAGGCCGCTGACGCGCGCTGACGCGCGGAGACTTTAGGTGAATGTTGGCAGCGGCAGCGCGAGCCACATAAACAAAGGCACATTGGCGGCCAGGGCCAGTCCGCCCGGTGGCTCGCGCTAGGCTCCGCGGTCCCGCTCGCCTGCCCAGCCGCCGCCTTCCCCTGCTCCCTCCCCGCTCTCGGCGCCTCCGTTCCCTTCGCCCCTCTCGCCCACCCCTCCCCGACCCTGCCACCCCGACTCCCGGAGGGAACTACACTTTGGCCGAGTTGAATGAATGAAGAGAGACACGGAGAACTCCTAAGTGAGTAGGTGCAGCCCGTACAGCTCGCGTTCTTTTATCCTTCTTTCTGTTTTTGCACGTCTCTTCTTCCCGCTTGTGTGGTGCAGGTTCTCTGGAGGTGGGCGCCGAAGGCGCGGAGCGCGAGTGGGGCCGGAGGATGGGGAGTAGGTGTGCGCAGCTACAGAGGGCATTTGTCGGAACTCCTGCTTTGCCACCCAACAGAGGCTTCCAGGCTCCTCATTGGTGGACGTGAAAGGGAGGCTTGCACAGTTTCGGGAGCTGCGGACTTAACACGCGGAAATGTGCGCAAAGTTTGCTCTTGGTGCGGAATTGATTGTGGTCTTTGGACACGTAGACTCCAAGTCCTGTGTATACGAGGGACCTGGACGCTGCCCACAAAGTGACAGGGAGAGTGAAAGTTCTTCAGTTTATGTGTTGCTTGGGAACTGTATCACCGCGGCTGGCCAGCGTGCCCGTGTCTCTTGGGTATTGTTGAGTGAGGAGGGGCGGTTGGTAGAGTGACCTGTTACTAAGTTGCTTGAAATTTCTGGTTTTGACATGTGCCGCGCTTGTGTTAGTGAGTTTGTCAGAGAGGCAGAGACAGAGGGACAGACTATTTAGAGTAGTTATGAAGCTGCAAAGTTACCAGAGGGTTAATATCCAGCACAGGCATATCTGTCAAGGGCTGTGAGGGTCAAGAGTCTCCTTTCTTTACTTTTTCTGGTTACCCTCCCTCCTCCATGAAGCAAGATTATGAAGGGGGGTGGGGGAGGAGAACAGAATTGGATGTTTGGCTTTCTTTTTCATTAGTAATAAAGTCGTCTATGCTCTAGAATGCCTTCCAAGTGGGAACATCTGAAAAGTACTAGGACACAAGAATGCCTTGTTCCAGCAAGAGGGCAGATTGTGGAAGGCTGGATAGGAAAGGTGCTCAGCTTGCTATGTTGAGAGGTGCTTCTAACACCGGTGCCACTATTGGATATGCAGCATTTCCCTCTCCCTGCAACTGACTAAGATGCTTCTGAAAAAATAGGGTCCCCTGTTTCCACCTCTTGGCCATTAAAGATGAAAGACAAATTTCTTGGAGAAGTGAATGCCCATTCACCTGGATCTCCAAACCCAGTGCTCCGTCAAAAGCTCTTAGGAAATCCAGATGCTTCCATTAAGATTGCCTTCAGGGCTACCTGGGCCTTGCTAACATTTTGTAACTCCTAGGGGGTGAAGGAAGAGATTGTTTTCACATTTTATATTCTTGACTTATACTTCCTTCCCTGCTTCCTAGATGAAAAGCCAGTTTCACCACAGGAAAAAAAAAATTCAAGAGAAGGTTCCAATGCTGTATTTTATTAAACCCCAGTTTCTTCTTATTTAGTTTTGAATTAAACTAACATGGAAATGACACTCCCCTTGCACTGCCCCTAAACACCCAGTAAAGGGGCCAACTTATTTCATCATAAATAAGTACATGGAATACCTTTCCTTCTTCAGAGGTATTCTCTGCAAGGATCGACACAGTCAATGGGTGAAATTTTCTGTTGTTTCCAGCCATCTCTTTTAGACATTCATTTTAAATGGTGTTTGAGAAAGGCTACACACTAATTTCCAATTAAACAATCAAGGAGGGCCTGCCTGGTGATACAGATGCCCAGGCAAATCTGTCCGGAAAGTCACCCTAAGGCTTCCTGTGTCTTTATTTCAGGGAGGAGAACTGCCAGGCTGGGCTCTCCACTGCTTTTCTAAAAATCTTGGAAACTTTGTCCTTCATTGAATTACGACACTGTCCACCTTTAATTTTCTCGAAAACGCCTGTAACTCAGCTGAAGGTTAGTGCAACTTCATTTTTTTTCTTTCCCTCCCCCGAGTTCCGTAAACGTCAAGAAACAGGGCAATGCGATCTTTCCCAGCAAACCCTGTAACTTAAGTTTTTCCCCCGACCCATCGCCTTCGGGAACAAGTTTCTCATTGTGCAATTCAACTTGATTTCTGGATTGAGCTTGCTGAACCCGAGCTTCAGAGGAAAGGCTCATTGAAGAGGGATTACCCATGAAAGGGGGCGGAGGGGGAGGCGCTGGAAATATCCGGGAATGGAGACTGTAATAGCTTTCTAGTTCTGGGTCTTTATTGGATCAGTCTTTCCTTGTCCTGCACTGTTTCGCTCCTCAGTATTCGCACTCTCCGCCCTTCCTCTCGCGCCCCTACGTGCTCTCTGACCGCCGCGGGCTGCCGGTGTAGCTCCAGGTGTACCCGAGCCCGGGAGAAAGTGTTCAGTTGACCAGGCTGAGTGTATATTACCCTGTTTCATTTCCAGCCATGCCTTGTGTTCAGGCGCAGTATGGGTCCTCGCCTCAAGGAGCCAGCCCCGCTTCTCAGAGCTACAGTTACCACTCTTCGGGAGAATACAGCTCCGATTTCTTAACTCCAGAGTTTGTCAAGTTTAGCATGGACCTCACCAACACTGAAATCACTGCCACCACTTCTCTCCCCAGCTTCAGTACCTTTATGGACAACTACAGCACAGGCTACGACGTCAAGCCACCTTGCTTGTACCAAATGCCCCTGTCCGGACAGCAGTCCTCCATTAAGGTAGAAGACATTCAGATGCACAACTACCAGCAACACAGCCACCTGCCCCCCCAGTCCGAGGAGATGATGCCGCACTCCGGGTCGGTTTACTACAAGCCCTCCTCTCCCCCGACGCCCACCACCCCGGGCTTCCAGGTGCAGCACAGCCCCATGTGGGACGACCCAGGCTCCCTCCACAACTTCCACCAGAACTACGTGGCCACCACGCACATGATTGAGCAGAGGAAAACGCCGGTCTCCCGCCTCTCCCTCTTCTCCTTTAAGCAGTCGCCCCCCGGCACCCCCGTGTCTAGCTGCCAGATGCGCTTCGACGGGCCCCTGCACGTCCCCATGAACCCGGAGCCGGCGAGCAGCCACCACGTGGTGGACGGGCAGACCTTCGCTGTGCCCAACCCCATCCGAAAGCCCGCGTCCATGGGCTTCCCCGGCCTGCAGATCGGTCACGCGTCGCAGCTGCTCGACACGCAGGTGCCCTCGCCGCCGTCGCGGGGCTCCCCTTCCAACGAGGGGCTGTGCGCCGTGTGCGGCGACAACGCGGCCTGCCAGCACTACGGCGTGCGCACCTGTGAGGGCTGCAAAGGGTTCTTTAAGGTGAGCCAGGACGGGGGCGGAGGAGGCAGGTCGGGGCCCCCTAGTGCCCGGAGCCTCAGAGTGCTGGTTCCACCGGGGTGCAGGCGCCCGGCGCCAACTGGCCCCTGACCGTCCGACTCCCGGGGTCCACGGGGGCTGCCCTGCAGCCGCCCCTGGGCTGCGGCGGAGGCTTCTGGGTGCCTTGGAAAGGGAAGTAGGAAGACCGGGAGACCCGGGGTCGCATCCCCCGCACGCAGCCGACCCGGCGAGCCCCCGCCCGAAGTTGCCGGAGCTGAGTTGGAAGAGGGTCATTTGCATGTGCTAGGAGCTGTCTTCTCTGTTCAGATTGAAATTGGTTAGGACAGAGAACCGTGTCTGAGCTAACCAAGTGGAACAGAATTCCCTATGGTCAAATTAAGTGATCTCTTTATTTCGCCATCCTGATTGAATAATCTTATCATTTTAAATAGAGAAGGTCTCTAAGGAATGTAAATAATATGAATGCCCACGGATTTGTATTTACTGAGCGTCTCCTTCTTCTCTTGGCATATAAAACACAGCAAGGAGCGGCAAGGTTAGCTCAAATGTTAACGCTATCAATTTTCTTCTGTTAAATGCCCTGGGGGAGGAAAAAGAGAAGAGAGAGAAAGAAAAGGAAAAAGAAAAAAATAAAAAGGAGTTGTGTATGTGTTTGTTTATGGGGAGGGTGTGTGGATCCCGGCCGTTCAGAAATTGTGTCTGGATTCCCTGAATTGTGTTGGATTTTCAAGAGAAAAAAAAAATTTTTTTTTTCCGGCCTGTATTGTCTCCTTTTGCAGCGCACGGTGCAAAAAAACGCGAAATACGTGTGTTTAGCAAATAAAAACTGCCCAGTGGACAAGCGGCGCCGGAATCGCTGTCAGTACTGCAGATTTCAGAAGTGCCTGGCTGTTGGGATGGTGAAAGAAGGTAGGTTGGGGCCAGCAGCCCACTCCCCAGTCTGCGCCTTTGGGAAGCTTCTGCTCCTACCCCAAACCCACTTCCCAGAGCCGGGGCGGGGGCTGGGGGAGGTCTCCTGCTTCCCCCGCACCGGCCTCTGGCCTCTACGACTCGGCAGCTGCCTGCTAGCCCATCCTGCCCTAGAGAAAGCCGCCAGGCCCTTCCCACCTTTAACTATACGACCCATTGGGAAGACGACATGAAACAACCCCCCCCCTTTTTACGCTTCTTGTCAGTATAAGGCTTTACAAGCGGTGGGGCGCTGCCCCGCCCCGCCGGGCGCCCCGCGGCTGCGGCCTTCCCCCGGGGAGGGGCCCAGGCAGCAGCTGGATCTTGCTTGCCCTCACCCGGCGATTCCTTTGCAGTGGTTCGCACAGACAGTTTAAAAGGCCGGAGAGGTCGTTTACCTTCGAAACCGAAGAGCCCACAGGAGCCCTCTCCCCCCTCGCCCCCGGTGAGTCTGATCAGTGCCCTCGTCAGGGCCCATGTCGACTCCAACCCGGCTATGACCAGCCTGGACTATTCCAGGGTAAGAAGCTGGCGCGGGGGGGGATCCTTCGGACAACTGACAGATGGGCAGGACCCCTTCCCCACACCCATCACTAACCCCCAGGCCCAAGGGATAAAGGAAGCATGCGAGGCTGTGGCTTCACAGCTCTGGGCAGGGCCACAGAAGACAGATGGCGTTGCTAGGGCTGCAGACGTGAGGACAGGGCAGAGGAAGGAAGAGAGGGTAGGCCACAGTGGTCAAACCTCTGTGAGGCCCCTTCCCAGCACCACGGTGCACACACACACACACACCAGTGCCTCTGATGCCTAAACCAGAGGCAGTGGAAAAGCCCCCGCTTGGGTTCTATCACCAGTCCTCCATGGAGATGATTTAATCCTCATTCTCTCTGGTGCCGTCAGGGTGAGGGATGCCTCCTCCCGGGTCAGGGAAGGGGAAGAGAAGGGGGTATAAGGAATGGCAGTGGGCGGGGAAATCAAGTGGTCAGATTCCTCTTTTACCCCAGCCATGAGAAATGTGTGCGCTTTAAATGGAGGAAGTGTGCCGGGCAAACCTGGAAGCAAACCTACAAGCCACTGCAATTTTATTGAGATTTGCAAAGGGCGTCTCTGCTCGAGACCCACTCTGGGACTGGCATGAATACTAACGTGTCAATTGTTTTGTGGAGATAAGAGTGAACGTTTCCCAGGGCTAGTTGGCACCGTATTTAGTCTGTATGGAAATGGTAATTTACATATTTAAAGCAGCGACCTCATAGCACCATCCCTAATTGAATTAATTACCCCGGAACATCTAATTTCCTTACTGGTCAGAGAGAGGTTTAATTGTTATAAAAACCTGGCTCCCCTACTAGAAACGAGGTTAGCAATTTCACGGGTTATATATTTTAGAGAACCTCATTAAGTGCTTTTTAAAATGAAATTCCAGTTCCAGGCGAACCCTGACTATCAGATGAGTGGAGATGACACCCAGCATATCCAGCAATTCTATGATCTCCTGACTGGCTCCATGGAGATCATCAGGGGCTGGGCGGAGAAGATCCCGGGCTTCGCTGACCTGCCCAAAGCCGACCAGGACCTGCTTTTCGAGTCGGCTTTCCTAGAACTATTTGTGCTGAGATTAGCATACAGGTAAATGGAGAGGGCGATCCAGGAAGGCTGGGAATGGAGGAAGAGAGGAATCAAGAAAGGAAAAGAAAGAGGAAGAGGGAAAGAAAAGGGGGAAAGAGAGGAGAACAGAACGGGAAATAAATGAGGGGGAAAGGAAGGAAAGGAGAGTAGATAAAAGGAAGAGAAGGGAAGGAGTGAGGGCAGAAGCCTTAGATGAATGGAATGGAGGTGGGATAGGGGGCATTCTTGATTGTTATGAAATTAAACCCTTTCAAGGTCCACTGGCCTACGTTTTATTAACTCTTTGGTAATTAGGTGCCTCTTAAATCCCTCATTTATTGCTCTTCAAGTAATTAGTTGTTTAGCTTTTCTCTCTCTCTCTTTTTCTCCCCCTCCCCCTCTCTTTGGTATTAATTGCAGGTCCAACCCAGTGGAGGGTAAACTCATCTTTTGCAATGGGGTGGTCTTGCACAGGTTGCAATGCGTTCGTGGCTTTGGGGAATGGATTGATTCCATTGTTGAATTCTCCTCCAACTTGCAGAATATGAACATCGACATTTCTGCCTTCTCCTGCATTGCTGCCCTGGCTATGGTCACAGGTCAGTACCACAGGCACAGGGCACTTCTCCAGAACTGCCCAGTGGGATTCGTCCCGGTTTTCCCTTGCTGCCTGCCGACCCTCCCTGGTCCTGTCAGCTAGCTAACTGCTCGGTGCATTCCTCTTTTGTTTCTGGTTGTGTTTTCTGCAGAGAGACACGGTCTCAAGGAACCCAAGAGAGTGGAGGAGCTGCAAAACAAGATTGTAAATTGTCTCAAAGACCATGTGACTTTCAATAATGGGGGCTTGAACCGCCCCAACTATTTGTCCAAACTGTTGGGGAAGCTTCCAGAACTCCGTACACTTTGCACGCAGGGGCTACAGCGCATTTTCTACCTGAAACTGGAAGATTTGGTACCACCACCAGCAATAATTGACAAACTTTTCCTGGACACTTTACCTTTCTAAGACCTCCTTCCATGCACTTCAAAGAAACTGGAAAGAAACCTAAAACTGTCCAGAGGGGGCAAGTCACAAGGGCACAGAGATACCCCTGAGCTGCCTCAGCTCTAGCCGGCCCCCACCCCTTCCATACACCTTGGCCCTTGATCTCTAAAGAAAACAAACAAACAAACATCAACAAAAGCAAAAACTGTTACTATTTCCTAACCTGCAGGCAGAACCTGAAAGGGCATTTTGGCTCCGGGGCATCCTGGATTTAGAACACGGACTACACACAATACAGTGGTATAAACTTTTTATTATCAGTTTAAAAATCATTTTATTGTTCAGAAGGAAGCTTCTTAATGTATGACGGAAAACATTTGGCCATGTTTGGTTGTTGCAGTTAAGACAAATGTAATACACATAGACACATACACACACACCCACATTGTAAGGGGACCCACAAGTATTGCCCTTTAAAAGACTTCAAAGTTTTCTGCTGTAAAGAAAGCTGTAATATATAGTAAAACTAAATGTTGCGTGGGTGGCATGAATTGAAGAAGGCAAAGGCTTGTAAATTTACCCAATGCAGTTTGGCTTTTTAAATTATTTTGTGCCTATTTATGAATAAATATTACAAATTCTAAAAGATAAGTGTGTTTGCAAAAAAAAAAAAGAAAAAAGAAATAACCACAAAAAAGGGACAAGCATGTTGATTCTAGGTTGAAAATGTTATAGGCACTTGCTACTTCAGTAATGTCTATATTATATAAATAGTATTTCAGACACTATGTAGTCTGTTAGATTTTATAAAGATTGGTAGTTACCTGAGCTTAAACATTTTCTCAATTGTAAAATAGGTGGGCACAAGTATTACACATCAGAAAATCCTGACAAAAGGGACACATAGTGTTTGTAACACCGTCCAACATTCCTTGTTTGTAAGTGTTGTATGTACCGTTGATGTTGATAAAAGAAAGTTTATATCTTGATTATTTTGTTGTCTAAAGCTAAACAGAACTTGCATGCAGCAGCTTTTGACCGTTTCCAGAGTGCTTATAATATACATAACTCCCTGGAAATTACTGAGCACTTTGAATTTTTTTGTTTTTTGTTTTAATGTCTAAGATTGTCAGTTAATATATTATTTTATGTTTGAGTAAGAATTTTAATATTGCCATATTCTGTAGTATTTTTCTTTGTATATTTCCAGTATGGCACACGATATGAGTCACTGCCTTTTTTTCTATGGTGTATGACAGTTAGAGACGCTGATTTTTTTTTTCCTGATAAATTCTTTCTTTGAGAAAGACAATTTTAATGTTTACAACAATAAACTATGTAAATGAACAGAATTTTGTCTTCTTTCTGGGTTAGGAACAATGATGACTAAACAGCAATATACAATAGACAGAGTTGGAGATTGATCTGGGATAGGTCACTTGTTCAAAATCTGAGTTTCTGACAGTTTAGACCTATTCTGGCAAAAGGAACTGGGAAATTGAAGTCATTATCCAGAGAATTCTGTACAGTATTTTTCCTTAACCGGAATTTTCCAGTGTGGCAACCTACATGTATCAGAATCAGGTGAGAATATCTCAACTCTTCTGATAACTTTGCCAGTCAGTGCAGCTTTCAGAAGAGAAGTTCAGGAGACCTAACAGCTTTTGAAATTTTGCAAGGTTCGAAGTCCTATCAAGTTTTTGTCTTGCACAATGTTTAGAAAGTATCTTTTTAAGACTCAGAAAGTCAACATGGATTTGGAGTGTATCAAATATAATCTCTGATTTCTCCCACCCCTTGTAAAGGATCTTGGAGGAAGAACCAAGCATTTTGGTCCCTTTGGGCCTTGGGTCAGTGGTCTTTGGCATAGAGCAGAACAGTAGAGGCATTTCTTACAACTTTTTGTTTTCCTCCTTCAGTGAATAGTG
The DNA here is from genome assembly GCF_937001465.1 of Orcinus orca. Lineage (NCBI taxonomy): Eukaryota > Metazoa > Chordata > Mammalia > Artiodactyla > Delphinidae > Orcinus > Orcinus orca. The sequence goes on along the minus strand of NC_064565.1, from coordinate 45,967,057 downwards.
ATGAGGTTCAATTTGCAGTTTTAGAATAATATTTCCGTCTTAAAAGTTTCTCAGGTAAAGGACAAAATATCCATTTGTCAGGTCCTGGGTCTTGTCAGATACAAACAAGTTATACCAAAGTCTCTAGGATTCCACCCAGCACCAACTTTTAGCAAAGAAAGTAACTAACACTGTAGAAGCCACTTCTGGTACCAACTTCCTCTCAGCGACCTGGTCCTTGGGGGGTGGAGGTCCAGCCAGTTTCGCCTCTGGACAGCTGTGAATTCATAGAAAGTGCAGGATGGGGGTGGTTTTCTTCGTTGGCCCTGGTGGATTTCAACTGGCCTCCGGGTCATTGAAATTTACAGAACGTGTTATTATTTTCAAAATGCAGAGTTAGAACAGTAAATTTCCAGGAGAGTTCTCAGGTTATTTTTACTTTGCCTTTTCTTCCTTAAAAAAAAAAAAGACATGTTTTGCGGGTCGGGCAATAGAGATAAGGCAGGTCTCCGTGGTAATTTAAGGTTATTTTCAAGAGATGCGTTTCTCTACAGGTAACTCAGGGGCAAAAGTGTGTGGCCACATAAGAGATTAAATAATAAGCAAAATGTCCGATGTCCTAGCTTCCTTGAAAAGATGGGGCCTGCCATTTCCTTTTATTTTCACAACTTCTGCTCAACTAAAGCCGAACACTAATAAGCAGAGAGAAAGAGAAAGCTCTTTAGAAATGCTGGGAGTCTGCAGAGCCGTCAGCAGTCGTCTCCCAGGTGTCTGCAGCCCCGAGACAATTACATTCCGACTCAGAATCCTCGAGAGTTGAACCCAGAAACGAACTCTGTTGCAGGTTCTCCCTTAAGGAAGCCGCTGTGCATCACCCGAGGCCAATGGGGTGTCAGGTAGTGCGCCTCCCGAGAATTTGGGGTGAAAGGAGGGAGGGATGACTCTCTCCCATGCCCGCATGCAGACTGCACCGGCTCCGCGTATATTTAGTTGTAATTCCTAAATTGAAAAGTGGCTAGTCCTTTTTCTGCTTCACAGTTGCCGAGTCAATTTCCAACTCCCGGCTGCTCACCGGGTTGCGCGGGGAAAGAGCCTCGCACGCATCTATCCTGCAGCTTCCGGTATCCGTAAGGCTGAGGACTTTTCCGGTCCCGGTCTTTCTAGGAGTAAAGCCCAAGAAAAGCAACAGACACGATGCGTTGCAAAAGACAGAAGTTTCATGGAACTCCTATAGAAATAGATTAAAACTTTATAATGGAGACTTCATATAGCCCTCCTCTCCCCAAGTCCTCTTAAGAATTTCAGTTATTGTGTGTTGTTTCAGCAATGGAAATATTTTATCATTGTTCAGAAGACATGACCATACACTTCTCAGCTCTGAAAGAGGGCCTAATTTTAAGTCTTCACGGTGTCTAGACCCACGTCGAGTGGTTACTTAGAACGCCCTGAATTTATGGAGAGTTGCCCTTAATACAAAGCGCGGGTGAGCAGCGCTCCCGCCTGTTACTTGGTGGGCTCCGCTTCTTTACCGTCCAGGCGACTGCCACAGTGTCTCCAAGAACCCAGGCGGCCCTCGCTCTGACCTTCCGCTTTCGGGGAGAGAGAGAGAGAGAGAGAGAGAGAGAGAGAGAGAGAGAGAGAGAGAGTGATTGAATTTCTGGTCCTGATTCTAACGAGAGAGATAGCCTGGTCCAGAGAGCTGATAGCACCCTGCGGTGACAGCGGCACCCAACGACCTTACCTTGTGTATTTCATTTTGGTGCTCAACTCCATCCCTAGAGAGTTGGTGTGCCCCCTCCAATAAAAATACCGGTCATAAGTCTTATGGGACACTGGTTCTCAGAGTGCAAGGAGCCGGACAAGGAGAAGCAGATATTCCTGCCAACTTAAGAATGTCGCTTGAAGGTTCCATTTCACTTTGCCATGAGAATCTCTCGGCATTATCTGCGCTTCAAAGCTAATAGTCAATTACCTAATTGTATGTTAAACCTAGGCGTGGGCAGTGAATACTTCCAAGATACAAACAGGTCTGTGAGGGAAAAGTTTTATTTCATTGCAATATTTTGATCACAGAGTTTTCCGGTACAGGATACATTACCATCGCGCCAGGCCCTATCCAGGGTAGCGATACCAGGGCCCTTCCAGGCATGTCGCGGGATGCGCATCTTTGCGCCACCATCTCCCTGCCTAACTCCGCACTTGCGCCCGTTTCCTTTTTTATCCGCCGCGCGGCAGCGCGGAGGTGGCTGCGGGGAGTGAGGGCTGGGGTCTCCCGGGCCGGCATCGCTTCTCTCGGTGAGGGAGTCTCCTGGTTCTGTCTCGAAGCCGTGTTGCTCGCCGCCACCTCAAAAATGGAGACAGGTTCTATCGAGGTGGGAGGGGGAAAGAGGGTATCTTGTCCCGCGGATTTAAAAACTTTCTTTTTCAGTATTATTTCGACGGTTGAACAAGAGGTCTGGGAGTGAGTATCTCTAAAACATCCTCCTCCAAATGGGGTTTTAAGGCTTCCCCCCACCCCCGCCTGTGCCTGCTATTCGGGAACAGGAACTGTCGCTACGTGGGCGCGCCCGGAAATTCCTCAGTAGTCCAAGCCTCCAGTGCGCCCCGCGAGTTTTAGAGTCCCACCGGGGAGGGATGGAGTTTGGGGTCCCAGCCTAAGCCCAGTCAACGGATCCTCCCCATGGTTCTCAGCCAGGACTAAAAAGAGCGCACCCGGTAGCAACAGTCTTCGGGAAAGGTTCGGCCAAGATCTGTGCATCTGGCAGAACTCAGCCGGGGGATCGCGTTTAGCAAAGCTGCATGTTTTGGGCTTCAGTTGATACTGGCTGACTTTACTAGTAAAGCAAGATAAGAACTCCAAACAGGGCCGTCATTGTTTTGTAATTCGTTTTTAATAATAAAACAAACACGCACAAATCCACGTTTCATTTTTACTTTTGAATTTTACTAGAAACTCCAAATTGGGTATTACGCATAGCCATTTAGGATGGTGAGGGTGTCGTTTAAATCCATCTTCCCTCAGTCTTTCTGTTTCCTGAGCACGACTGGAGACGACCGCTGGGGCCGCAGGGTCTTTGCTCCGACTTTAATTTTGCGCTTCTTTAGGCAAAGTCCCACTTACGTCGGAGGGCGCTTCCCGGAGCGGGACAGCGGGGCCCCACCCAACGCTAGGGGCGTAAGGAGGTGGCCGCACCCCTGGTTCTTAGCCGCGACGTGCGCTCCCTGCCCAACAGACAGTGGCGGGAGAACTCCGGAGAGCGAGGCTCCGGCAGCTCACTCCCTACCCCACGCCCTCCCACTAGGCACCCCCCACCACACTCCCAGCGTGGTCTGGTTTTGAGGCCCCAGAATTACTGGAGAGGACGTGGCTCCGTTTGTGGTTCGGGGGTGCGAATGCGGGGATGCACGCGCTCCAGCTCTGCCCGAGGCGTTTTGGAGACTTAGAATTTGACTCTGCAGGTTGCAGCAGGAGACTTTGCCCAGGGAGCCCTGGACCAATTAGGACGAACTCGCCCGGGTTAACTCTGTTTCCTCCGTTTCCTGCCCTGCCCTCCCCAGCTGCTCCTTGCTTCTTTCCCAGCTGTTCCACGTCCCCCAGGGCCGGAGGCCGCAACAGGTTCCAGTCGCCGCGTGGCCAGGTCCGGTGCGACAGGGCGCGAGCACGTGCGGCCGAGCGCGCCCCTGGCTTCCCCTGCACCCACAGATCAGTGGTCAGTCTTGTGTCTCCCCTAGTTGTGAGCCGAGCTGGAGCGTCCATCCACTCCAAACTGGGGAAAATCTTTTCCCCCTGGTTGTGGGCTCACAAATAGGAGGGGCAGAGGCGCCGGGGCGCGAGTCGGAGGCGCATCCGCCCTGCGGAAAGGGGCCCCAGCACCCCCCGCACACGTGTGCCCCGCAAGTGTGCTCCCAGCCCCGAAGCTCCGAGGAGGCATCGTGCGCGTCCGGCTCTGCTTTCAGGTCTCGCACCACGGGTTGTGAGCCCTAGGCCCGCGCGCCGGGGGATGCGACTCGTCAGGTGGCCAGATGAGTGCAGCGCCTGGAGGGGCCTCGGGACATCCAGTCCGCCTATCCGCCTGCCGCGGGCGCGCTCCTTCCTCCCCTAAAGACGCCGCCGACTGCGGGCTGCTGGCTGTCCTCTTCTCTGCTTAGCCGAGCTCTGTAGTCCTCAGCTGGACCTGAGAGAGCACAGAGCAGGGACCCGGATCCTTGGAGAGATCGGCTTCCACGCTTTCCTCCGCGTTTCTTCTTCCTCCAGTTGATCTTTCTTACTCCTATTTCTCTATATTTCTAGCTAAAGTTGTGCTTAGAGAAACTAGGATTTCCAGGACACGTGCCGCCAGTCCTAACAAATAGTCTCCGAGTTTCTGTTAGAGGCTTCCCTGGGGCAGTAGAGGGTGGTCGAGGGGCAGCTGCGCACGTGAGAGCTCCGTTGGATACTAGAAGGGCTTCTAGAGGCACTGCTCCTGCTAAGAGAAGCTCGGGTTAACTATCTCAAATTAACTTGGACTTCTGAAGAAGGTACGAGGTAGAGAGGGAGAGAGGACTCTCCATCAGTAAGCTGCAAGTAGGCCAGTGTTTTTCAAACTGAGGGTCCTGACCCATTCGTGGTGTGTAAAATCCATATAATGGGTTACGATCAGAATTCTCTTTCAAAGAAATAAATGAATAACAGAATAGAAATCACGAGTGCTTTGTACAGAATAGCCAAAGTATAAAAAGTCTAAGCATTGTTAGTTGAAACTTTTCTTGGCCCACAGTATAGAACATATTTATGAGTGTGGATCTCAGGTAAAAAGTTTGAGAGCCATTGCTGACCGAACAGACTGTGCCGGAAGTGAAGAAGGGGGGTTGCCTGTACTGAGAGATGCTGATAAGGGAATTTCAGCACTGTGGTTTTGTGGTCAGTCTTCTCTTTTCTGTATGTTTTATTTATTTTTTTGTCCCCCGTCTCCTCCGTGTTCCTCCCCAACTCCAACGAAATTCCACCTCTCTTTATCCTCTGGCCCATTGAGTGCTTGGAGCCCGGCTGGCCATTGTGAGTAAGGACCAGGGGACAAGCACACAAAGCCACTCCCTTTGCCTTTTCCTCAGCAACCTAGCACCTGGGAAGAGAGTAAACAGTGAAGCAAGTCGTGGGGGAGGCTAGAGAGCGGGTAGGGGAGTGACCATTACATTGTCCATTCACCACGTGCCTGGCCTTTTCATTTATTGCCCAACACCGGGAAAGAAGCAAAAGCTTTTGAGGAAAATAGGTAGAGACAGGGATGGGTAAAGATAATGAACCTTACTGAGAAAGATCAGATGAGTGGGGACTGAGGAGATGGAAGAGGAAGGGGAAATTTGAGGATTTATTTAATCGAAGTGCTAGAATTGAAGGTAAGTAGAGATGGGAAAGAGGACTAAAATGCCCTAGAAATACAGGATGCCAAGGTACCAGCAATAATATGGATGGGCTTCAAGAAAAAGGAAGAGACCAATAAGAGCAAACAGAAGGGGCACATAAAGGATGCTGGGTGTGGGTGGGCAGATATAAGATGGAAGTTGGATGTGGAGGCCATAGTAAAAGGATTATGTAAGGAGAGGGTGGCTTTAGGTGTGGGAAACCTTGGGTTAATGGGGACCATACAGAGGTTTCAAGTTATGTCATAAAGGAATTAAAAGGAACAAAACCATTGACATGGAAAAGTACTTCCCCTGTCATTCCATTCTAACTAAGGGGTATTGAAAGCAGGCTTGTTTCTTAAGGGGTGCTGCAGTCTCCAGTCTGGGGTAATGTGGATTCTTTTCAAGATTCCGGCCAATGTGAAAGGCAGTACCAAATGGCAGATGAGGCCATGGTTTCTGAGATTGTGCCATCACAATAACTCTACCTGCCATGTTGCAAGGCTAGATCTCATCTCATGTAATCCTCTCAACTCCAGCCTGTGAGGTTCGCATTGTTGCTTCCATTTTACAAATGAGATGAGGCTCAAAGGTACTGTTAAATATCTTGGCTTCTAAGTACATGGAATAGCTGGAATTTGAACTCAGAACCAGGACAACAATTCCAACTGCCTTGCTTTTGTGCTACCTGACACAGAAGGATTGTACCTTTTTCTCCCATAACTTCTGCCAAAACTGACTATGAGTTTCTGCTGAGAGTTGAGAATGTTGTATTCAGACTTCTAGAGGGGAGAACTAACATGAAATCATAGTGGGTAGTGATAATAGTACATTGCTCTTTTCTCTTATTTATGAGAATAATCCCTTCTCTCAGAAGGGATTATTTTGATTGTGTTTTGATTGCTTTCACAGTTAATGCGTGAAGGAGTTTTGGGCTGCTTGCTTTGCTGCCCAAGAGAAGAATGGGAATGATTGCTGTATTTGTTTTTGTCACCAAGAAAGTTGTATTGAAGGTAATATGAGGAAAATGTTTTTCCTCCTCAAGCTGTTTGAATTTCCTTTTATTAATCATCTGATTTTTAGCCAGCTTCTACATTTCCTATCAGGAAAACCAAATTGTACATCAGTAAGTTCACTTTAGTCACAGCCCCAAGCAGACCACTTGGTAAAAACTGGCTGTGCACGAGCCACTCACTCTTTCTCCGACTTCTCCTGTATTTGTGGTCTGCAATGTTTAACTGTTATGAACATTTTCTTAAAAGCTACTCTCACAGTCCACCAAATGGCATACATGGATTTTGCTTAGAGTGTCAAGTGGGGAGTAATATTTCTCTAGAAGGCTCTCTGCATCCAAGTTGGCATGGTCAAAGGGCTGCAAAACTAGTCTTATTATGTTGCACAATTTATTAAAATATAGCACTCGACAAACAAAGTATCGTGGATTTAGGTCAGCTGTTTGTTTATACAATAGATTTTGTTCGTCTTTGACATTTAATTTAAGCTTCGCTTATCTGAGGGCTGGGAATAGGATAAGTATGTTCTGCATGTGTTATGCTTCTTGTTTTATAAAACATACTTGTCTGCAGCTATCCGGAAATAATTCACAATCAGTGACTTAGGACAAGGAAGCCTTGTGACATGTTCTGAAAGTGCCTTTCTGAAATGAAGTTCTGAAAAGTTGAGTTATGGAGACCCTAACAGGGGTTTTTATTTTTGAGGAATGAAGACGGCTACATTTGCCTTCTTGGTCTTTTGCTGAATTATCCTCCCTGTATAGTGAATTGATACAGCTATAAACAAGCTTCCAGAAATCCATAATGAAATCTATGTGATGCCAAGAATCCGTGTTCTGTGTAATTGTCCCACTCTCAGCAGTGCTGGGCAGAATGTGGCTGGGCCACATGTGTGGAAACAACATCAAAAACATTTGACACTTCAGTGACTTATTTTTAATATATCTGAGAAAAATGAAGTCTGTTGCTGTAAAATCTGCACTTGCAGATGTGTTAGCCCTAAATAACCTTTAAAATTGGTCATGGTGTGGTGGGAGATCTTGGTATTCATGAGTGTTTTGACATGTTTGACATTTTATGTATGGTGTACTGCTCTGTCTTGCATTTTTTCCCCCAATAGTGCATGTTTTCCTACTAAAATGCAGCTCTTGGTGTTTATATTTGGGGTCTATAAGTCTCCTTATTGGATGAATGATTTGTTATTATTTATGCAAATAATGTTTTAAATGAATTAAATTATTACTGGTTTCTATGCTATGGCCAGAAAAAGAGAGCTATATAAAGAAGAGATCATTTGATTTTTAGTTTTAAAAGAAAAAATATATTTGATATATGTCAAACATACCAAATTTGCTACAGTCCTGGATTAGCACATAAGGAAAAGCAATTCTATGGGATGATTATGCTTTCAGAAGCTGAGGAATTTGTGTGCCAGAATCTGGTGTCATGAATAGAGGTTTTGAAATCTGTCTGAGTAGCATTTAAAATTGTCCTGTATTCATTTATTTTTGGAAGGGATGTAAAGTATCTCTAGTAGGGAATTGCCAATTGAACTGAGAAATTTAGGTGGCCTTGAGGTAAGTATACTGTAAAAAATCTACATACCTAAATATAGATAGAATCAGAGATTTCGACAGCAATCTCTGAATAAGACATAGGTTTGATACTTTGGTCATCTTTCCCTGTACCATCTTCTATGTTAGTTCTACAGGTAGAGCTGAGTTAAATGAGTTCAAAAGATTCAGTGAATGTTTGGTGAGGAATTTTTTTCAAATTTATGAATAACGTATTACAAAAAGGATTACCATTTGTTTTCTGAGTGTTGGAAAAGGCAACAACTTTGACTGAAAATCTTTTGCTATCACTTTTACCTTGTGTGATAAACATGGGTGCTACACAAAGTCTGTTCTAACGTCTATTCAGACTTGTTTAAGGATGGATGAATTTGGCTGAAAGTTTTGTAATTCAGAACTAGTAATTTGCTAATTACTTTTTCCCCTTTAAGGTTGATGTTGCTAATAATGTGATTTCCCTTTAAATGTTATTCTCTTTAAGACTGTAGCTGACTCTAAGGCTTTGACATTTTTTTTGTCCCAGATATTTCTCCTGTTTTTAATCTCCACCTGTTGTCACATGTCAGGACCGTACCGTACCTCCAGGTGGGAGGACAAAGGGGCAACTTTCTGTGTCCAGGGTGTCAGTGCTGCTTTTCCTCTGGAGTGGAAGTTTTATGTGCACTTTCCTATGTACCCTCTCCCTGGGGACTAACACATCACCTCCATGACACACACGGCAGTTGTGGCCCGGGGTTTGACAAGAATACCGTAAGTTTACTTTCAGTTAGCACAAGTATTTAATGTCGCATCTTGCAATTCAAATGGTATCAAGAGACCAATTTGCACGCTATCGGCTACCTACTGGTATCCTCCAGTTTCTCTTCTGGACTCACAAGGCCTTACGTCTTTCACATCCCTTTGAGGATCTTTCTGAGCAAAATTTCTTTCATAAAACACAAAACAACAGAAAACTTTAACATGAAAGGGGCAGTGCTGTTCTTTTAAAAATAGTATTTTGATTTGTAGAGCAATGTGAATCATGAGAGTCTAACACTAACAAGATTGTGAATCTCATTTCCAGTGTTATGAGTTAGGAAAAATGCAAGGCTTCTCTTCAATGTGCAGTGTGTTGTATGTTTAACGTTGCTTTCATCAAAATATGTACTGTTGATTCATTCATTACATATCTTGTATGCACTTAACAGAAAAGCAAGAAAAAGAAAATCAAGTGCTTGTCTTTCCTTGAGTTAATTTCCCTTAACATGTATTCAAAATAAGCGTTCCAATGTACCGTAATATAAAACAGTTATGGAATTTGATGACTATAGGAAAGTTGGTGTGGGTGAGAAATGCATCATTCATTAGACTGCAAGTAGCAATGTATGATACAGAAAAGGCAAGGTACTATAAACAGGAAGCTGTAAATAAGCATTTTTTTCCTTTCTGTAACTAGAATACAAATACTTGCATTATGTAGACATATTCATAAATTTTGATGATAACTTAGTGAAACAGGACCATAAATATGGAAATTAAGCATATTATTAAACGTATATGATTTTGCAATGAATGCTTATTATTTTTAAAAGTCTATGTTCCTATGGCTTTCACTTAGAGAAATCAATCTCCCGCTACTATGGACAACCTAATCATTTTTTTTTTCCTCCAGCTAATAACGGTAACTTCCAAAATTGAAGACTGAACTGCAGCAAACTTAACAACCCTCTGATCAAATTACAAAACTGGTGACTGAAAAGAACATGAAACCTGTGATAACAGTTTCACAAAACCTTTTTTGAAATCTTATGCAGATTAACATGAGCACTGTCACATGTGCTGAAAATTGGTTGAAAGAGCATAAATAAAATGAACTGTTGTCTGGCAGTAAAGCTGGCTTGTGTGGAGTGACTCACTGGGGGTGCTGTTATAAGGCTTGTATTTAACCTTATTATTAATAATCCTTATAATGGGCAAAGATCACATTAATTACACTCACAAATGGTACAGAATGGAGAACTTGGTGAGACCAGAGAAATACAGAGGCACAAAGAGAGGTCAGGCATACACAGAGAAAATGAAGCACTTCTCAGCTGAGAAAGATGAAAGTAAATATGTCAATACATGTCTCAGCATAATGAATTTGAAATACAGAGTATGAGTGCAAGCGAAAAATTTGTAAAATGCTAATGCTCGGAGTGAAGGCTACGTAAAAAGTTCGGTAGAAATTGTCCACGTAAAATTAGAGCCAAAAAGATAAAAAGCTTGTATGCTTTTAAAGCTGCATGCCCAGGGACTTCTCCCCATCAGAACAAGAGAGGTGAAAATCCTTTTCTGAAGAAAGCATTGAGGAGGCAGTGCCAGAATCCCGCGTGCAGTCTTGAACTTCCCAGCACCAGAGGGATGTTGACAAATTGGACAGATTTCAGAGAACCACAACAAAAAATGATTAAGGGCTGGAGCAATTGACTTAGGAGAAAAGATTAAAAGAACCAATTATGTATTGCTTATCCAAACAAGACAAGCAGTAGAGTAGGGAGGAGACAAGAAAACCATGTATGATTGTTTGAGGAGTGTAAATACCAAGGTAGGAGTTGAATTGCTTAGATGGGTCCAAGGTGGTGATAACTTGGAGGTGAGGGGAAGAAAATAAGTAAAGAGGGATTTGGTAGATTATCAGAAAAATAATTTGCATGATGTTATTTGTAAAATAATGGAGGCAATTTTGAGGAATTAGTAAACTGTATTGCATTATTATTATTATTATTATTATTTTAATGCAAAAAGGACCACTTATTCACTACTAGAAAAACTTTGAGATGAGAAAGAGGAAAACAAAGAAAAAACAATAGTTTACTTCAATTTAGAATGTGAAGAATTTTATATGTAGTTTAAATTAAATATGACACATTCAAATAAAGGTCAGAGTGAATCTTAAATGAAGCTATCCTAAAAATAGAACCTTTCCTACTTTCAGAGGTCTTCTTCGCAGTAGATCTATTCTTGACCACATATTCTATAGTAAGCTAACCCTACCTTGGTTAATGTAATAAGAGAATTTTAACGTTTTCTTTCAGTAAAATATTCCTCTCATGGAATTGTTCTCCTCATAATGGAAGTGATGCTGATGGAACACAGCCCAGTATCAAACATGTAAAAGAAGCAAGACGTGCTCTCATTTATCTTTTATTAGTATTTTTTCTGGCATGCCCCTCTGAAACTTGGAGCAGCTTGCAAGGGAAAAGTACAAATGGAATGAAGTGGCCACTTTAAATGATAATAAGCAAGGAGGTGAGGGAAAGGATATTACAAAGCATCCTGCTCTAGAAGCCAAGCAAAGGAAAATATTTCTTCCAGTGTCAATGAGAAATAGAAACAGATCTAAAAATATTAATGGCAAAAAGAAGTAAGTGAACTCAAGGCTCATAAGGATCTCCTGCTTTCCCTGTCGTAGTAAGAGAGTGATTTTTCTGTGCTAGAAGATGCAGCATGTGAGGCAGAGAGATGCAGAAAGAGAATCTCATTAACATGAGCTCTCCACTCCCCATGCACTTTGAAACTGCCTGCTGTCAGGCTGCTGAGAAGCCAACATATGCAGGCTTCTAGGGGTGCCTGCTGCAAAAGGCTGCGTGTAATTATTTCTGGATAGGATCCTATGTATGATTCCACGATAATACTAACTTATAGTCTGTCTCTATTTGAACTGATATTTCCTATATGCCTAATTTAAACTTCTAACAGTAAGGTATCATATTGGGAGCACACAGGTATTTTCTCTTAAGCCGCGTAGTAAACGTTGATGTCTGGACTCTGGTGGATTTACTGTGCTGATTGGAGAAAAAAAAAAAAAGGCCAACATTTGTTTGTACCTTTTTTTGATATGTTGTTATAGCTTGTGTCAATTATGGCCAGTTGGTTTTATCTGGAGTATCTTTACATTTCTAATGGGTGTGTTTTATACCAAAGCTCACCAGATAATTTTAGTTTCAAGATGACATATAAAGTGTCTGTGTGGTGCCTTCTTAGTGTGCTGCAGGAGATCCCAACTGTTCTTCTTTATTATTATTATTTGTTAAAAAATGTTTTAAAAAATGCATTACCCTAATGAAACTCAATGAACTATATTTACTAGACAGTTTTATTAAGTGAAAAGGATGCTATAAGATTTCAGATTTCTTTTTCATTTTGTAAATGGTTATAATTTCTGATTTTATTTTAGAAAACTCTTCAGCCTGCAGATTTAATCATTTTTGCATTAAAAAGCGATAGAAAAGAGATTACACAGGTAGACTATGCTGTAAGCAAACATTTATAATTACTAAACTGCTTTACTTTTGTTACTGTTAATGATTTAGTGGAAAAATGACCTTACTTTTGCACAAAAAATTAAAGTAAACAAAGCTGCTATCATTGACTTTTTCTTGTAAAACTAATGATAAACTTTTCTAATGAGGAACATTTCTGCTGTAACTGCGCATTTAAAAATACCATTGTTGGGCTTCCCTGGTGGCGCAGTGGTTGAGAGTCCGCCTGCCTATGCAGGCGACACGGGTTTGTGCCCTGATCCGGGAAGATCCCACATGCCGTGGAGCGGCTGGGCCCGTGAGCCATGGCCGCTGAGCCTGCGCGTCCGGAGCCTGTGCTCCGCAACGGGAGAGGCCACAACACTGAGAGGCCCGCGTACCGCAAAAAAAAAAACACAACAGAAAAACACTGTGGATAAAGGAGGGGTTGATTTTTATTTTCAGTTTTATAATTAGCTTATTTCAAACACTCTTAATTCTTCTGATCATTTAAAGGAATGTTGAATTTTAGATTATTCTATTTAACCTAGGTTCTACAACTAATGGCAAAGTCTTTTTATTATTCTAATTTATTTAATAATCAGGAATTTGTTGTAAGTGATATTAAGGTTTTTTTTAAATTAATCACTCTTTTTCCTTTTTAATCTCGTCATGGCTCCACAGTGGAATCTTAGTCCTAACCCTCCCATTTGCATGCTAAACCTTTTATTTAGTTTAATCTTTATATTATTTTGAGCTCAGGTTTTTGACCACAAGACTTCCTGACATGATTATGCTTTTCTTTTTCTTTCTGTGCTGTTTGTGTTTCCTTTCAGTCTCTTGTTTGAAAGCATAGGACAAGTCCAACCAGGGCAGAGTGGTCATGTTAAGGAAGCTGAGAGTTAGACAATGACAATGCATAAATGAGTTGTCTAGATCCTTGCAAATTCACAGATCATTGCACAGCATGTGAATTTTCTTTGGATACAAGAACATTATTATTAACTATGACATAACGTGTGTAATCTTTATAATGACTACTTTATGAATTAGATTGATTTTTTAAAATAAATTTATTTTTATTTATTTTTGGCTGCGTTGGGTCTTCGTTGCTGCACGCAGGCTTTCTCTAGTTGTTGCAAGCGGGGGCTACTCTTTGTTGCGGTGCACATGCTTCTCATTGCGGTGGCTTCTCTTGTTGCAGAGCATGGGCTCTAGGCGCGCCGTGGGCTTCAGTAGTTGTGGCTCGTGGGCTCTAGAGCGCAGGCTCAGTAGTTGTGGAGCACCGGCTTAGATGCTCCCGTGGCGTGTGGAATCTTCCCGGACCAGGGATGGATCCTGTGTCCCCTGCATTGGCAGGCAGATTCTTAACCACTACGCCACCAGGGAAGTCCCTAGATTGATTTCTAGGGAAATAGATTGAGGCAGTTAACATCTGTAGTCTTATTAGGAAGTTAAGCACCTGTCTGTTTATAGAATTGTAAAATGAACTTAAAGTGGTCTCACAAGGTTGTCTAAGGCCATCTTTCTTTCACTTGGCCAATCTTGTCTTGCTTCCTTTGCATGTCAAAGACAAGATCCCAGTTTATCTCCAAGTGCACAAAGGGAATTGTGTCATGGAATGGGGATTTGAAAAATTTTTTAATGAGCATTTTAATATTAGATGCTAATTACTTTGAATATGCCATTAAAAGAAATGAAAGATTTATCTTTTGATAGTTTTCTGGTACCTAGTGAAAATCCTTAGGCACTCAAGTGTTTTACCCCATAGTGCATTAACACATTTATATTCCAGATAAACGTCTCAGAAATGACTGTTTTTAGGCCCACTTTAGGAAGGGCATATTTTGCATATAAAATATTATGATACAGTGACAGAATATTATAGCATTTAGTGAATGATTTCGTGAATACTCTCCCAAGTGTTTTCAGGATGCCAAGTGTATCTAAATTACATTATGTACATTTGGCTTACTTATACAAAATGTATTTATTTATAGAAAAAGTAGTTTTTTGAGATGATTCTTTAACATATGTGAATAACTACCATTGATTTTTTTCCAAGGAATAAGATGTCTTTGAGTTGGTATGAATATGAGAGTTTTTGACAATGGTAAGCTTTGTTGCTTAACACTTTCTTCGTGGGTTTATAAATAATGACTTATATTCTAAAGATGTGCACAGTGCAGAGGAAACGCTTGAGGTCGTAGACATATATATATTACATATATAGATACCAAATTGCTCTGACACTAATTAGGGCATAAATAATGGCATACGTAACCAAAGGCAAGCAAAACATTGGTTTAGTCATTAAAGTAAAACTTACTTCTTTGCAGGTTCAAAGTTCATGTTTAAAGCAGTCTAGGTCAGATAGATAAAACATAAGCAAGTAGACCTGTGCACAGTGCCTGGTCTTTTGTCGTACTGAGTGCATTGAACTCCCACTGAGAGTCTAGGATCTGGAGGCTTGTGGAACTAGGGAGAGTTGACATATTTAATAGAGCAAACCCGTGTCTTAGAGCTTTTTAGTTTCCATAGGTGTCTACAAGACTCTGTACCTATTCTGCTCCCATCGTTCTTTTCTATTTGGAGGTTTTTAGGGAAGAATGAACCCACCTTGTGCTGATATCAGGAGCCCTTCAGGAATTAGATTAGTTGCTTATTTTAAAGCTCTATGTTTTAGAAAAATAAAGGGAAGAAGCAGGCTCCAGTGGAATGATGGCTTTAGAATCTTTTAGGAGTACCCTGGGGAATAGTTCTGAACATTTGGATATAACTGTGGGAGTTGACTAAATGCAAGATTATAGCTATTCCATGACTCAACAATCCAATGCATTGTATCATGTACAAGATACGGTGAGATTCTGGGCACTTCCTGTGAGCATTGAAATAAAAGTAGCAATCATCGTAAACAACCAAACAACCGAACAATTATGCTGAGCGTTGCTAACTACTAGCTGTGTTACCTTGAGCAATTTACCTAGCCTATCTATGCCTCAGTTTCCTCATCTGTAAATGAGATAAAAATAGTCTGGCACATGATGCATCCTCAGTAAGGTGCGGTTATTTCTATGGCCACCATCTCATTAGGCTCTGAGAATAGAAGCATTTTTAATTTCAATGCCACCTTCCACTCTAATTAATTTTGTAGTTGTACTTGGTGGTTTGTAATACTGTTCAACGTGGAGGGCCTTTTTTGCATTCATCGAATTGACCAATCTTGACTGCAAATTCTCTATGTGCTAGTGTAGGGATGCTGAGAATACAAAGAAGAAAATCCATAGTCATTGCTCTCAAGTCTATTATAGTCATATAAGAAGGACATACATGAAAACCAACACTTTTGGCACAGTATGTTAATAGCGCTACACAGGGACCTCTAAGCCATGTGTTGGGATGCAGTACCCAAGTATCCCTGCGAGCATCTCTTGCAGGGGAAATAGGAGTTTACTTCAAAGACAAAAGGGAATGTAAGATTAAAGGCTTAGAGATATGAAAAGGCTAGGGTTTTCTGAGAAATGCTGGCATAAAAAATCTGAGGGAGAAGATATTGGCAGGTGAGGTTAGACTGATAATTAGAACCTGGATTCTACAAGGCCGTATAAAGCAATTTATATTTTATATTTTGACCAGTTGGCAATTAATGAAACTTCAACTGGGAAGTGAAATCATCTGATTAAATTTTTATAAAGATCACTCTAGCTAGACATGGAGGACGGATTGAGGGTGAGAAGTTGCTTTAAGAAATAACTAATGTGGAACCTAGACAATAGGTACAGATGAACTGGTTTGCAGGGCAGAGGTAGAGACACAGATGTAGAGAACAAACTTATGGACACCAAGGGGGGAAAGTGGCAGGGAAGTGGTGGTGGTGGTGGGATGAATTGGGAGATTGGGACTGACATATATACACTAATATGTATAAAATGGATAACTAATAAGAACCTGCTGTATAAAAAAATAAATAAAATAAAATTCAAAATAAAAGAAAGAAATAGCGAACGTTGTAGATGTCTAGAGAAAAGATGGGTCCCTAAATTAAGGCAGTGGCAATGGGCATACAGGGAAGGAGACTGCGTCCAGTCTATCTTGGTGTCTGAGGTGCAGGGGTGGTTCAGCCTCACCCCTCTGTTCTAGGATTCTCTCAGTGGTGTCTTGATCTTGAATAGATGTTAGCTATTCTTGTGAGGGTGGGAGCAAAGTCAGGAAGGATCTAGATCGCCATCTTGGTGATATCACTCTCCTCATTCGTTTGACACTGGTTGCTTATGGGGAGGTGAACAGGACTGGGAGAGGGTGAAGAAAACGTTTCCATTTTATTATATAGCCTTCCACATTGGTAATTTTTTCCCCCAGGGACCATGTACTCATGGATGAATTTTATAAATTAAAAAAATTACTAAATTTTTCTCACCATCAAATAAAATTAACCGAGGGGCACCCACTCCTCATTGTAATCCTGTGGGCTTGGAATATTTTCTGTTACTGCAGTTTATACCTTAATAGTTGTGACTATCTTAACTTGAGAAGTAATTTTCTTTTTCTTTCTTTTTTTTTTTTTTGCAGTACGAGGGCCTCTCACTGTTGTGGCCTCTCCCGTTGTGGAGCACAGGCTCCGGACACGCAGGCTCAGTGGCCATGGCCCACGGGCCCAGCCACTCCGCGGCACATGGGATCCTCCCGGACCGGGGCACGAACCCATGTCCTCTGCATCGGCAGGCGGACTCTCAACCACTGCGCCACCAGGGAAGCCCCCTATATATTCTTATTTGCAAACATGATTCAGCCTACTATTTTATCTTGGAAATAAATACATTTTGTACTCATCTAGCTCAGATTATGTTTAAGAACTTGAAGAATCACTGAAACCCTTCTGATCACTGATTTAAATGTAATAACTTTGTTCTAGTATTTATCAGCTGGGGTATCCTGAAGCGTCATAAGTGGGCTGCCTAATTTTGATCAAATATTTTCTATGATGTTACAGTGCTTTTACAGTGCTATTTGTCAGAGCTGGTTTTTTTTTTTTAAACAAGACTTTGTTTTCTCAGAGCAGCTTTAGGTTCATAGCAAAATTAAGAGGAATGTACAGAGATTTCCCATATGCCTCCTATTTCTACACATGCATAGCCCCTCCTGTTATCAACATCTCCCACTAGTGTGATACGTTTGTTAGAATTGATAAACCTACATTGACATCGTAATCATCCAGAGTTCGCAGTTTATATTATGGTTCACTCTTGGTGTTGCACATTCTATGGGTTTGGACAAATGTTTAATGACATGTATACATCATTATGGCATCCTAAAGAGTATTTTTACTGCCTTAAAAAACCTGTTTTTTGCCTAGTCATCTCTCTCCCTTCACCTCAACCCCTGGCAACCACTGATCTTTTTATTGTCTCCATAGTTTTTCCTTTTCCAGAATGTCATAGTTGGAATTATACAGTATGTATAGCCTTCTCAGATTGGCTTCTTTACTTAGTAATGTGCACTTAAGTTTCCTTCATGTTTTTTTCATGGCTTGATAGTGTATTTCTTTTTAGCACTGAATAATATTCCATTACCTTGATATACCCTAGTTTCCTAATCCTTTCACCAACTAAAGGACATCTTGGTTGCTTCCAAGTTTGGGCAATTATGAATAAAGCTGCTACAAACATCTGTGTGCAGGTTTTTGTGTGGACATAAGTTTTCAGCTCTTTTGGATACCTACGAAGGTCTGCAATTGCTGTATTATAGAGTAAGAATATGTTTAGTTTCAAAAGAAACCATCAAATTGTCTTCCAAAGTGGCATATTAACAGTTTTGCGTTCCCACCAGCAAGAATGAGAGTCCATGTTTCTCCACATCCTTGCCAACAATTGATGTTGTTGGTGTTCTAGATTTTGGCCATTCTAATAGGTGTGTAGTGGAATCTCACTGTTATTTTAATTTGTGTTTTCCTGATGATATATTATGTAGAGCATTTTTCATATGTAAACTAGGCATGAAGTAGCCAGAGCATTGGTGTTAGAAGGGAATGATAGGGAAGGCAATAGAATGTGAGAAATATTTAGAGAGAAAATGAAATGTAACTTGGGGACTAATTTGCAATAGAGAAAAAGTAAGAGGGAGGAAAGAACAACTAACAAATTAAGAGACTTGATAAATGGAAAATAATGCTATTGACAGAAATGTGAAACAATTTCAATTCAGGTATCTTGTTTTGGAAAGTTAATCATAGAATTTGAAAGTATTCAGTGTGAAATAACGGTGAAACACCGAAGTGTTACTTCTCATTAAATAAATTGATAAATGAATGTTTTCCCAAGGATCAAATGATAGAGTTAGACTGTCTTAGGGAAAATTGTGATTTTCTGCCTTGAATTTTATTTATCCCAACATAACTAAATATATCTGTGTGACTTTGAAGGAAAGTTATTCCAGACAGACCATCCAAGAAACTGTAGTAAGTTAATGAGACAAAAGCAACTCTGAAGAAGCATGACCCTAGCATAGTGGTTTCTTGGTAAGAGGGATAGTAATGGTGGTGATCATGATAAGGCTTTGACGGTACAAGGGAGTGGGCATGGATATTAGAGAGGATGGTGGTGGTTTATTAAATGAAGAATGGATCTATATGGGATATTATTCTTTATTTCAATAGTCTGCTGCTCAATCAGTCTTGCTGATCTTGCGTGCTTAGAATAAAGCACAACAGAAATGGAGATATGAAAACAGATGACATATGACTGTGGTCTTGTAAAACAATGAGTTTCCGTGCTTGCTTAGAAGTTGATGATAACTAAAAGAAGCCACCTACTTTGAGATGGAAAAATGTTCCCAGGTTCCATTTTCTTACCTTGTCAAATCATGATAGAATTTAAAGTTTGGAAAATAACATTATGGACATTATTTAACTACATGGAAAGTATATGAAAGGGAACATAGTTTTTCTTTAGCAGATATACTGTGCCCTACTACACTCTTTACCTGACAAGTCATATTTTTCTTTTTTAATTTCTTGCAGTTTATAAGCTTTAAAACAATATATGAAATAGAGCCTGGGGACCCCAAAACACTGAAGCTAGGGTTCATAAGGCATTTATAAGAAAATGCTGATACAGCTCTTGAGGCCATCCCTGTTAACCCCCTGTTACTATAGATGTCTGAGGAGCATTTTAATATGCCTATTAGCAATGTAAGTCTATTTCATTTTTGGGTCAAACAGCCAAAAGAATATTTCTTTTTTTTCTTTTCTTCTTCTGATTGCCCTATGTGGGCTGTAACTAGCTGAACATTTACAACTCTGAATGATATAATGCAATTAAGACTCTCTATAACATTCTAATTTGCATATCTCATTATATAGAGTGACATCATTAGAAGACATGTGTTGAAGCTTTCGATTATGATATGTGAATGTATTATGGGATGAATATGCTTTGCCGAACCAAGATTGTACAGATTCACAGGCATACTTAGGCTAGCAGGTGCTTCTTGAGCAAGTAATTTCTATGAGCAAGTGCCAATCATATTTTTTATTTTGCTTTCCTTCTTTATGAACACAAGCACAAAAGTCCAAAATAAGGTATAAATACTATAAAATAGAAGTTTTAGAAGACAGGAATTATTCAAACACAATTAGCTGGGCTCCTTAAACTGTTTGTCCCTTCAGAGCTGCCCTTCCCTTTGGGTTTGGCCAATAGGAGGCACCAGCAGTAGAGAGAGCTTGAGGTTTTTATTTTCCTGGCTTCTTCCATGGTAGACCAAGATTTAGCAGTGACTGCATTTGGAAGAGGATTTCCATGAAATGAATGAAGCTTAAGCTTCAGAACCACTCACAAATGCAAGGCTCTTTCCAAGGTCCAGAGAGGGGTTCCAATAATATTTGTACAATCATATGTTTTTGTTAAAAGAAAAAAAATTCTGACATTAAAAAGTATTTTTGAAAAGAAATTTTAGAATATTTCAATAATACATCACAAGTTTAAAAAATCTAAGCAAGGGCTTCCCTGGTGGCGCAGTGGTTGAGAGTCCGCCTGCCGATGCAGGGGACACGGGTTCGTGCCCTGGTCCGGGAAGATCCCACATGCCTCGGAGCGGCTGGGCCCGTGAGCCATGGCCGCTGAGCCTGCGCGTCCGGAGCCTGTGCTCCGCAACGGGAGAGGCCACAACAGTGAGAGGCCCACGTAATGCAAAAAAAAAAAAAAAAACTAAGCAAGAAATCTGAGATTCCTGATTCATCACTAAACACACTTGTTAAAAAAAAGAGATAAATTAAACAAGTAATGAAATATGAAATGAAAATGATAAATTGAGTGATTAAATCAGTAGAAGGTATTCTGATAATGAGAAATAGAACAAAATTTTTTCAGATCTTACTAAAAGCTGTAATTCACTTAGAGTAAGAAATAAATTATGAATAGAAAGAATGAATAGGCTCTTGAATTGTTTGATAATCTAATTAACAAAGAGGAATGAATCATACAGACACATTGGAGAAAGATATAAATTTGTTGATGCTTTGACATGAATTACTGACATTGATAAAGATAATAGAAAACTCACAATAAGACACCATAACGAGGACAGTTAGGACAAACTGGTTAATGACTATTGTCAACTCAAACAGTATTTAATACTCGTTGCTACACAAGAAAACTTGAGATGACCTGAAATCTTATAGCTTATATATGACAGACACTTGATGGAAGAAGGTTTCCAAAATTTGAGTACAAAGCAAAAAAATTACATAAACATTAACAATAGGAATTGTGAAGCTATACATTGTAATAGTTGATTCTAAATGAACAATGATGAAAAATAAATTTCAATCCATCATGCTAGAGAAAATACTTATTTTTTCCCTATTAAAAATCGATCTTAAAATTTAAATGAAGAAGCAATCAGAATATATAACCAAAAGAAGTCAGATAAAAGATGTTTCAAAACTGTTTCTGTTAGTTAATAAATAAAATAATTACTTTCTAGATTTTGTTATGTTTGTGGTATTTATTCGATTTAAAAAATTTGAGATTTTTTTATTTTAAAATATCCACATTCATGCCTAATTTTATATTTGGAATTTTGATTAATTTTTTCTTAAAGTGGGTACTTTAAATTATATAAACTTAAGCCCTATAAAACCTGAATCATGGTCCCTCTCCACATTATAGCTCTAACTGAAATCTGGTGACAGCTCTCTCACCTTGACTCTTTGGGCCTGAGGGTAGTAACCCTTTCCTGATTTTATGATTCCCTGAGGAATTCATCATCTTTTTTTGGTTTCCTTAAACCATGGTTTCTCAACCTTGGCACATTGATGTTTTGGCTGGATAATTCTTTGTTATGGGGGCTGTCTTGTGTGGTGTAACATGCTTAGTACCACTCTTTGCCTCTACATACTAGATTCCAGTCGCACTTCTCAAGTTGTGACAAGCAAAAATGTCTCCAAACATTGCCAAATAATATCTCCTGAGGGGGAAAATCATCATTCCCAGTTGAGAACCACTCTCTTAAAACCTTATAAATGGTCCCTTTGATTAAAATCCCTTTGATTAAAAAAAAAAATCCCTTTGATTACCCCTTTCAGCCTGCCATTTTCTTCTAAGACAATTATCAAAATGAGAGGAAGAGATATGAAATTCTGAGAGAGGTTGAAAATATGTACTGTATCATTTTTTTCATTAAAAAAACCTATGCATTATATTTCTGTATGTGAAGTAATAGTCTGAAGCAAATTATTTCTAACTGCTAAGTAGCTTAAAAGGAAGAAAAACATGCAAACATATAACAAATATAAAAAGGAAAAAAGGAAAATACATTCCAGAGAGGAAAAAAAAGCATAATGTCAATGTGGTGAAGAAAAATAACTGAAAATAATTGAACCTGCTCAGAAGATTCAAGTAAATAAAACAAAGAACATTACAGAAGAAACAAAAGAGAGGTAGGTTTAGATAGCACTTTCAGTGATGGCAAAGTGAAGGGGGTTGGCAAATACTCTTCCTTCAAAGCCAGCTCTTGTTTTTTTGCAATTGAGTTGCAGGAGTTCCTTATATACGGTTGACCCTTGAGCAATGTGGGGGTTGGGGACTCCAACCCTCTGCACAGTCAAAAATCAGTGCACAACTTATAGTTGGCCCTCCGTGTCTGCAGTTTCCTATCCATGCAGTCAACCAACCATTGATTGTGTAGTACTGTAGTATTTAATATTGAAAAAACCCCATGTATGACTGAACTATCACAATTCAAACCTGTGTTGATCAAGGGATAACTGTATTTTGGAAATTGTTATCAGATATATGGTTTGCAAATATTTTTTCCCACTTCGTAGGTTACCTTTTCACTCTGTTGATTGTCTTCTTTGCTACACAGAAGTTTTTTGGATGGATGCAGTTCTACTTCTCTTATTTTTATTTATTTATCTTCTTTTTGCTTTTACTACCTGTGCTTTTGGTGTCATATCCATGACATCATTGCTAAGACCAATGCCATGAAGTTTCCCCTATGTTTTCTTCTAGAAAGAAGTTTTACAGTTTCAGGTCTTTTAAGTCTTCAATCTATTTTGAGTTGATTTTTGTGTATGGTGTAAGATAAGGGTCCAGTTTCATTCTTTTGCACTTGGATATCCAGTTTTCCCAGCACCATTTGTTGAAGAGACTTTTCTTTCCCTATCGTGAATTCTTGATGTCCTTGTTGAAGATCAGTTGACCTTATATGTGTGGATTTATTTCTGGACTCTCTCTTCTATTCCACTGGTCTATAAGTCTGTTTTTATGCCAGTACCATACTGTTATAATTACTGTAGCTTTGTAATGTATTTTGAAATCAGGACATATAATGCTTCCAGCTTTTTCTTCTTTCTCAAGATTGTTTTGGTTATTTCAGGTCCATTATGATTCCATAAAAATTTTAGAGTTTTTTCCTATTTCTGTAAAAAATACCATTGGGCTCTTGATAGAGATTGCATTGAACATGTTGATCACTTTGGGCCATATGGATATTTTAACGATCTTAAGTCTTTCAGGGTTTCCCTAGTGGTGCAGCAGTTGAGAATCTGCCTGCTATTGCAGGGGACACGGGTTCGAGCCCTGGTCTGGGAGGATCCCACATGCCGTGGAACTAGGCCTGTGAGCCACAACTACTGAGCCTGCATGTCTGGAGCCGGTGCTCCGCAACAAGAGAGGCCGCGATAGTGAGAGGCCTGCACACCGCGATGAAGAGTGGCCCCTGCTTGCCACAACTAGAGAAAGCCCTCGCACAGAAACGAAGACCCAACACAGCAAAAATAAATA
Organism: Orcinus orca; assembly: GCF_937001465.1. Classification (NCBI taxonomy): domain Eukaryota; kingdom Metazoa; phylum Chordata; class Mammalia; order Artiodactyla; family Delphinidae; genus Orcinus; species Orcinus orca. The sequence goes on along the minus strand of NC_064565.1, from coordinate 45,943,565 downwards.
AATAAATATTGTCTTTCAATCCATGAATGTGGATGTCTTTCCACTTATTGTGTCTGTTTTAATTTCTGTCATCAGTGTTTTGTAGTTTTCAGTGTACAAGTCTTTTATCAATACTTCTTTAGTTAAATTTATGCCTAAGTATCTTATTCTTTTTGATACAATTGTAAATGAGACATTTTTCCTAATTCTTGTTCCAGATAGTTTCTGATTAGGGTATAGAAATGTAATTGATTTTTGTATGTTGATTTTGTATACTGCAACTTACTAAATCTGTTTATTAGTTCCAACAGTTTTTTCTTGGTGGAGTCTTTAGGGTTTTCTATACATACGATCAAAACCACAATGAGATATCACCTCACACCTGTTAGGATGGCTACTATCAAGAAACCAAAAACAACAAGTGTTGGCAAGGATGTTAAGAAGTTGGAACCCTTGTACACTTTTGGTTGGAATGCAAAATAATGCAGTCTCTATGGAACAAAAGTTTGGAAGTTCCCCAAAAAATTAAAAATAGAACTACCATGTGATTCAGCAATTCCACTTCTGGGTATTTATCTAAAAGAATTGAAATCAGGATCTTGAAGAGATATTAGCACTCCCGTGTTCATTGCAGCACTATTCACAATAGTCATGATGTTGAAAAAATCTAAATGTCCATCATTGGATAAATAAATAAAGCAAACGTGGTATATACATACAATGAAAAGTTATTCAGCCTCATAAAAGAAGGAAATCCTGCCACATGTGACAACATGGATAAACTTTGAGGACATTATTCTAAGTGAAATAAACTTGTTACAGAAAGACAAATACTGCGTGATTCCACTTATATGAGGTATCTAAAACAGTCAAATTTATAGAAGCAGAGAATAGAATTATAGTTCCCAGGGGCTGGCGGGGTCGGGGTGGGGGTATGAGGAACTGCTAATCAGTGGTATAAATTTTAGTTATGCAAGAGAATAAGTTCTAGAGAACATGGTGCCTATAGTTAACAACACTGTATTGTACCCTTAAAAATCATGTTGTGTTCTTCCCACAGTTAAAAAAAAACTTTAAAACTGGATAAAATTCTCAGAAACAATCTCTAGAAATTAACCAAAGGCAAGTAGTGAATTGAGAAATGTTTGTTTACAAAAAGCTGCTGAATGTTAGGTAAAAACAGTGGGAGTTTGTGGTGTTCTTGCCTGGGGCTGTTTCCTTCTCAGCCATCCTTCCCCACTATTCCTCAGGCTGGTTAGTACAGTAATAAAACCAGGGCAGGGCTAGCTGTGAAAAACATCAGATTCACTGCCAGAGAGGAATGGCTCTACTTGGAGCAGAGAGCAAAAAAACCCCAAGCTCATTGGTGTTGTCAATAAAAATAGGAAACTTGGAAGAAAATGAATGGAGAAAACCTACAGTTCCCCTAGGCTAGGTGATAGCCCTGTTTAGGCAAGAAACAGACAAGCTGACAAGCACAATATTTAACTGGAAGTGAGATAGTAACTCTTGGGCTAGATAAGCTCTACATCTTGCTGGCTGACTGGGAGGCTGTTCACATAAGCAGGAAAGACCAAAGAGAGACTTGTGAAAAGTAAAAGCCAGGGAAGACTTAAAAGAGGCTCTCAATCCACACACAGCTCCATCAGCAGAGGGTAGAAGCCTTATTAGCTCAAGATGTTTGGACACATTCTCTGATCAAGCATTGGTTGGCTGCTATGCAATCAGGATGACTCCTGGGAAACTAAGCTAAAAATAAAAAAATAAAAAAAATTGAGCAGAGACATCAGTTCCCACTCTGTAAGGAGAAGAAAATTTCCACAGATTAAGTCCAGGCAAGTCATTAAAAAGAAAAACAAAACAAAATAAAACAAAAAACAGCAGCGATAACCCTCAGGAGGGGAACAGAATCCAGAGTTGCTAAACCTTACCTAAGATATCCAGTTTTCAACAAAAATTTATGGAACATTCATAGAAACAGAAAAGTATTTTCCTGAATATTTTTCCTTTACTCAGGAAAAAATAAACAGCCAATACAAACTGACTCTGGGCACAGATGTTGGATTTAGCAGAAAAGATTCAAAGCAGCTATTATGAATAGAGTTAAAGCAACTGTGTAATTATTTTTAAAGACTTCAAGGAAAATAAGGTGATGATGACTCAATAAATACAGAATATCAATGAAGAATAGAAGCTATAAAAGAGAACAAAGTGGAAATTCTATAGTTGGAAAGTACGATGACCAAAATGAAGAATTCACTGGTTAGGCTAAACAGCAGATTTGAGATGGCAGAAAAATTAGTGACTTTGAATATATAGCAAAATAAATTAACCAATCTGAAAGGAAAAAAAAATTGAGAAAAATGAACTGAACCTCAGAGATCCATGAGATAATATTTAAATGTACTAACACACATGTAATGGAGTGTCAGGAAATAGAAAAATAAGGTAGAAAAAAGAAATAATTGTTGAAAAAATTTCAAATTTAATGAAAAACATTAATCTACGGATTCAAGGATCTCAATGAATCTCAAGTAGAATACACAAATATATAAACATCTGGATACATCGTTGTCAACCTGATGAAGGTGGCAAGAGAAAAATGCTTATCATACATAGAGGAACTACAAAATGTTTAATAAGTGACTTCTCTTCAGAAACTATGGTGGCCAGAAGGACACGGATTGGCATATGCAAAGTGCGAAAGACATGAAAGACCTTGTCAACCAAGAAGGTTATATTCAACAAAACTATTCTTCAGAGACGAGAGGAAGATGGCCGAAGAGTAAGACGCGGAGATCACCTTCCTCCCCACAGATACACTAGAAATACATCTACACGTGGAACAACTACAAAACACCTACTGAAGGCTGGCAGAAGACCTCAGACATCCCAAAAGGCATGAACCCCCCCCCCCCCCCCCGCCACCTACCTGGGTAGGGCAAAAGAAAAAAGAATAAACAGAGACAAAAGGATAGGGACGGGACCTGCACCAGTGGGAGGGAGCTGTGAAGGAGAAAAGTTTCCACGCACTAGGAAGCCCCTTCGCGGGCGGAGAGTGCGGGTGGCGGAAGGGAAAAGCTTCGGAGCCGCGGAGGAGAGCGCAGCAACAGGGGTGATAAGGCAGAGCGGAGAGATTTCTGCACAGAGGATCCGTGCCGACCGGCACTCACCAGCCCGAGAGGCTTGTCTGCTCACCCGCAGGGGTGGGCGGGGCTGGGAGCCGAGGCCTGGGCTTCAGTTGGAGCACAGGGAGAGGACTGGGGTTGGAGGCGTGAACACAGCCTGCAGGGGGTTAGTGCACCACGGCTAGCCGGGAGGGAGTCCGGGGAAAAATCTGGACCTGCCGAAGAGGTAAGAGACTTTTTCTTCCCGCTTTGTTTCCTGGTGCGCGAGGGAGGGGATTAAGAGCGCTGCTTAAAGGAGCTCCAGAGATAGGCGCGAGCCGCGGCTAAAAGCGCGGGCCCCAGAGACGGGCATGAGACGCTAAGGCTGCAGCTGCCGCCACCAATAAGCCTGTGTGTGAGCACAGGTCACTCTATCCACACCCCCCTTCCGCGGAGCCTGTGCAGACCGCCACTGCCAGGGTCCCAGGATCAGGGACAACTTACCCGGGAGAACGCACGGCGCGCCTCAGGCTGGTGCAACGTCACGCCGGCCTCTGCCGCCGCAGGCCCGCCCACACTCCGTTCCCCTCCCTCCCCCCCCCCCCCCCCCCCCCCCCCCCGCCTGAGTGAGCCAGAGCCCCCGAAGCAGCTGCTCCTTTAACCCCGTCCTGTCTGAGCGAAGAACAGACGCCCTCTGGCGACCTACACGCAGAGGCGGGGCCAAATGCAAAGCTGAGCCCCGGCAGCTGTGAGAACAAAGAAGAGAAAGGGAAATCCCTCCCAGCAGCCTCAGAAGCAGCGGATTAAAGCTCCACAATCAACTTGATGTACCCTGCATCTGTGGAATACCTGAATAGACAGTGAATCATCCCAAATTGAGGAGGTGGACTTTGAGAGCAAAATTTCTGATTTTTCCCCGTTTCCTCTTTTTGTGAGAGTGTATGTATATGCTTCTGTGTAAGATTTTGTCTGTATAGCTTTGCTTTCACCAATTGTCCTAGGGTTCTATCCGTCCGTTTTTGTTTTTTTTTCTTTAAAAAAATTTTTTTTCTTAATAATTATTTTTTATTTTAATAAATTTATTTTATCTTTATTTTATTTTATTTCTTTCTTTCCTCCCTCCCTCCCTCCCTCCTCCCTCCCTCCCTCCTTTCTTTCTTTCTTTCTTTCTTCCTTTCTTTCTTTCTTTCTCTTTCTTTCTTTCTTTCTTTCTTCTTTTTCTCCCTTTTATTCTGAGCCGTGTGGATGAAAGGCTCTTGGTGCTGCAGCCAGGAGTCAGTGCTGTGCCTCTGAGGTGGGAGAGCCAAATTCAGGACACTGGTCCACAAGAGACCTCCCAGCTCCACATATTATCAAATGGCAAAAATCTCCCAGAGATCTCCATCTCAACACCAGCACCCAGCTTCACTCAACGACCAGCAAGCTACAGTGCTGGACACCCTATGCCAAACAACCAGCAAGACAGGAACACAACCCCACCCATTAGCAGAGAGGCTGCCTGAAATCATAATAAGTCCACAGACACCCCAAAACACACCACCAGATGTGGACCTGCCCACCAGAAAGACAAGATCCAGCCTCATCCACCAGAACACACACACTAGTCCCCTCCACCAGGAAACCTGCACAACCCACTGAACCAATCTTAGCCACTGGGGACAGACACCAAAAACAGTGGGAACTACGAACATGTAGCCTGTGAAAGGAGACCCCAAACACAGTATGTTAAGCAAAATGAGAAGACAGAAAAACACACAGCAGATGAAGGAGCAAGATAAAAACCCACCAGACCTAACAAATAAAGAGGAAATAGGCAGTCTACCTGAAAAAGAATTCAGAGTAATGATAGTGAAGATGATCCAAAATCTTGGAAATAGAATAGACAAAATGCAAGAAACATTTAGCAAGGACCTAGAAGAACTAAAGATGAAACAAGCAATGATGAACAACACAATAAATGAAATTAAAAATACTCTAGATGGGATCAATAGCAGAATAACTGAGGCAGAAGAACGGATAAGTGACCTGGAAGATAAAATAATGGAAATAACTACTGCAGAGCAGAATAAAGAAAATAGAATGAAAAGAACTGAGGACAGTCTCAGAGACCTCTGAGACAACATTAAACACACCAACATTCGAATTATAGGGGTTCCAGAAGACAAAGAGAAAAAGAAAGGGATTGAGAAAATATTTGAAAAGATTATAGTTGAAAACTTCCCGAATATGGGAAAGGAAATAGTTCATCAAGTCCAGGAAGCACAGAGAGTCCCATACAGGATAAATCCAAGGAGAAATACGCCGAGACGCATATTAATCAAACTGTCAAAAATTAAATACAAAGAAAACATATTAAAAGCAACAAGGGAAAAACAACAAATAACACACAAGGGAATCCCCATAAGGTTAACAGCTGATCTTTCAGCAGAAACTCTGCAAGGCAAAAGGGGCTGGCAGGACATATTTAAAGTGATGAAGGAGAAAAACCTGCAACCAAGATTACTCTACCCAGCAAGGATCTCATTCAGATTTGATGGAGAAATTAAAACCTTTACAGACAAGCAAAAGCTGAGAGAGTTCAGCACCACCAAACCAGCTTTACAACAAATGCTAAAGGAACTTCTCTAGGCAAGAAACACAAGAGAAGGAAAAGACCTACAATTAAGAAAATGGGAATAGGAACATACATATCGATAGTTACCTTAAATATAAATGGACTAAATGCTCCCACCAAAAGACACAGACTGGCTGAATGGATACAAAAACAAGACCCATATATATGCTGTCTACAAGAGACCCACTTCAGACCTAGAGACACATACAGACTGAAAGTAAGGGGATGGAAAAAGATATTTCATGCAAATGGAAACCAAAAGAAAGCTGGAGTAGCAATTCTCATATCAGATAAAATAGACTTTAAAATAAAGACTATTACAAGAGACAAAGAAGGACACTACATAATGATCAAGGGATCAATCCAAGAAGAAGATATAACAATTATAAATATTTATGCACCCAACATAGGAGCACCTCAATACATAAGGCAAATACTAACAGCCCTAAAAGGGGAAATCGACAGTAACACATTCATAGGAGGAGGCTTTAACACCCCACTTTCACCAATGGACAGATCAACCAAAATGAAAATAAATAAGGAAACACAAGCTTTAAATGATACATTAAACAAAATGGACTTAATTGATATTTATAGGACATTCCATCCAAAAACAACAGAATACACATTTTTCTCAAGTGCTCATGGAATATTCTCCAGGATAGATCATATCTTGGGTCACAAATCAAGCCTTGGTAAATTTAAGAAAATTGAAATTGTATCAAGTACCTTTTCCGACCACAATGCTATGAGACTAGATATCAATTACAGGAAAAGATCTGTAAAAAATACAAACACATGGAGGCTAAACAATACACTACTTAATAACGAAGTGATCACTGAAGAAATCAAAGCGGAAATCAAAAAGTACATAGAAACAAATGACAATGGAGACACGACGACCCAAGACCTATGGGATACAGCAAAAGCAGTTCTAAGAGGGAAGTTTATAGCAATACAATCCTGCCTTAGGAAACAGGAAACATCTCAAATAAGCAACCTAACCTTGTACCTAAAGCAATCAGAGAAAGAAGAACAAAAAAACCCCAAAGTTAGCAGAAGGAAAGAAATCATAAAAATCAGATCAGAAATAAATGAAAAAGAAATGAAGGAAATGATAGCAAAGATCAATAAAACTAAAAGCTGGTTCTTTGAGAAGATAAACAAAATTGATAAACCATTAGCCAGACTCATCAAGAAAAAAAGGGAGAAGACTCAAATCAATAGAATTAGAAATGAAAAAGGAGAAGTAACAACTGACACTGCAGAAATACAAAAGACCATGAGAGATTACTACAAGCAACTATGTGCCAATAAAATGGACAACCTGGAAGAAATGGACGAATTCTTAGAAATGCACAACCTGCCAAGACTGAATCAGGAAGAAATAGAAAATATGAGCAGACCAATCACAAGCACTGAAATTGAAACTGTGATTATTAAAAATCTTCTAACAAAAGCCCAGACCAGATGGCTTCCCAGGCGAATTCTATCAAACATTTAGAGAAGAGCTAACACCTATCCTTCTCAAACTCTTCCAAAATATAGCAGAGGGAGGAACACTCCCAAACTCATTCTACGAGGCCACCATCACCCTGATACCAAAACCAGACAAGGATGTCACAAAGAAAGAAAACTACAGGCCAATATCACTGATGAACATAGATGCAAAAATCCTCAACAAAATACTAGCAAACAGAATCCAGCAGCACATTGAAAGGATCATACACCATGATCAAGTGGGGTTTATTCCAGGAATGCAAGGATTCTTCAATATACACAAATCAATCAATGTGATACACCATATTAACAAATGGAAGGAGAAAAAAACATATGATCATCTCAATAGATGCAGAGAAAGCTTTTGACAAAATTCAACACCCATTTATGATAAAAACCCTGCAGAAAGTAGGCATAGAGGGAACTTTCCTCAACATACTAAAGGCCATATATGACAAACCCACAGCCAACATCGTCCTCAATGGTGAAAAACTGAAAACATTTCCACTAAGATCAGGAACAAGACAAGGTTGCCCCCTCTCACCACTCTTATTGAACATAGTTTTGGAAGTTTCAGTCACAGCAATCAGAGAAGAAAAGGAAATAAAAGGAATCCAAATTGGAAAAGAAGAAGTAAAGTTGTCACTGTTTGCAGATGACATGATACTATACATAGAGAATCCTAAAGATGCTACCAGAAAACTACTAGAGCTAATCAATGAATTTGGTAAAGTAGCAGGATACAAAATTAATGCACAGAAATCTCTGGCATTAATAATAATAAAAAAACTGTAAAAAAAACAAACAAAAACTATTCTTCATACATGAAGAAAAAATAAAGATGATCCTAAGTGAAGACTAAGACAATTTGTTCCTAGATTTGCCCTACAAGAAATACTAAAGGAAATACTTCTTTAGGATGAAAGGAAATGACACTAGATGGTAACTTGAACCTATAGAAAGAAATGAAAAACACCATGAATGGTAGATATGTTGGCAAATATAAAAGTCTGTATAAATATATATTTTTGTTTTTCTTAATTACTTTAAAAGATATGATTTTTAAAACAATAATTATAACACTTGTTTATTTTATAATACGCATAGATGAAATATATGCATTTAATAACACAAAAGAAGAGGGAATAAATGGAATGATATTGGAGCAAAATTGCTCTATTTTACTGGAATTAAGGTAATGTTAACATGAAGCAGATTGTGAACAGTTCAGATGCATATTGTGATCTACATAGCAACCATTATTTAACATCTATTGAGGAATCCATACTTGTCTATATATTGTGTACTTTTATTTCAAGAACTGATTTAAAATTCCTAAAAGGATGCTATAATAAGTTATTATGCCATTTTACAGACTGAATTAAGTGAATTTCAGGGAGGTATGAAACTTGCCTAAGGCTATCCAGCTACCAAGTGGTAGAAGTGAGAATTAAATCCAGGTATACCTATAAAAAAAAAATAAAATAAAATAAAATTAAAAAAAAAAAAAAAAAAGAAGGCGAGGGCAGCACCAGGGTATGGGGTTGTTAGTTTTATAGGGGTGAGTAATTTCATACGCTGATGAGTGGGAGGAGTATTCCAGCTATTTTGGGGAAGGGGTGGGGATTTCTAGGAATTGAGCCACTGCCCACTTTTTGACCTTTATGGTCATCCTTGGAACTGTCGTGGCACCTGTGGGTGTGTCGCTTAGCTTGCTGATGTGTTACAATGAGTGTATACTGAGGCTCAAGGTCTAGTGGAAGTAGACTCGTCCGCCATCTTGGACCTATTTTGTTCTAATCAGTTTATGTTGTGTCCTCGGGCTATGTAATTCTTTTAAAGGTTGTGCCCTGCCCCCTTTCCTCCTGTTTCATATTGAATATATAATATTTACCAGAGTATGTTTTAATAATTAATACATGATATATTGTATAATTAATTTATATATCATATATATAATGATATCTATAGGTATTTGTTCTAATAAGTCATAAAAAAAAAGAAAATAATTAAAATATGTATTTAAAAATATTAAAGCAGTATGCTAAAAATATTTTTTCATTGTTGACCTATTTTATTTTTTTTAAACATCTTTATTGGAGTATAATTGCTTTACAATGGTGTGTTAGTTTCTGCTGTATAACAAAGTGAATCAGCTATACATATACATATATCCCCATATCCCCTCCCTCTCGCGTCTCCCTCCCACCCTCCCTATCCCACCCCTCTAGGTGGTCACAAAGCACCGAGCTGATCTCCCTGTGCTAGGCGGCTGCTTCCCACTAGCTATCTACCTTACGTTTGGTAGTGTATATATGACCATGCCACTCTCTCGCTTTATCCCAGCTTACCCTTCCCCCTCCCCATATCCTCAAGTCAATTCTCTAGTAGGTCTGTGTCTTTATTCCCGTCTTGCCCCTAGGTTCTTCATGACCATTTTTTTTTTGGTGGAAAACAGTATGCTAAATATATTGATTTAACACAAAGGAAAGCAGTGAAAAAAAAGAGCAGAGGAATGAAAATGGCATATATAGAAAACTAATAGCAAAATGGCAGATGTAAATTTAACCATATCAATAATTACATTAAATACAAGGTTGGTTTAAGATAAAAAGGAGTAAACCACTGATACATGCTACATTGTGAATGTACCTAAAAAACATGCTCAGTGAAAGAAGTCTGATACAAAAGACCACAACTTGCTTGGTTCTACTTAAATACACTTTTCAGAAAAGGCAAATCTATAGGGACAGAAAGTAGGTTAGTGGTTGCCTGGGTTTGAGTGTGGGAGCAGGGTTGACAATAAGTAGGCATGAAGGATCTTTTTAGGGTAATAGAAATGTCCTTAAACCGAATTGTGATGATAATTGCACAGTTCTATTCTTTCACTAAAAATAACTGAATTGTACCATTATAGTGGTCTATAAATAAAACTTAAGCAGAGCGACTTAAAGGAGAGGTAAGTCATCGTGTTGGTAGACAATTGATGCTCTTTTGTACAGACAAAATGGAAATGATGTTTCAGTTTAGCCACAGAACTCTAGCTGTCTTAAGAAATCATCAATATATTTTAATTCATTGTCTTTGAATTTTTTTGTTAATATTAGCAAGTTATGCTTTGTAGGCAAAAGAGTTAGCAGTAAGTAATTATCCTTCAAAATTCTGAGTGAGTGTAACCCTGGAAGTGTTGGAGTGAATTGACCTTTAGGTTGGAAAGGAATACAGACATTCTCCTTGTCATTTCACCATTTTGTGCTTTATGGTTAGGTTTGCCTAATTTTATTACGTCCATTTCATTTTTGATTTTCTAAGTTCAATGACCTGGCTCAACTCTCCTCTGGTTCAGTCCTTCTGTACAGCTTGACCTGGTAATGATTGTTAAACCAATTTTGTTAACATAGATAACAATATATATATATATATGTGTATATATATAGTTAACAGTATATATATGTATATACATATCACACTGGCTTGCATTTATTACTACATTGAGTTCTGTGTATCTGGTCTAGTTAACACTAATGGGACTTAGACATTAGCTTGACTTAGTTTGGTTTGGTTTGGATTTGCCCAAACATGTTCTGTGGTCATATATCAAGTGTCTAACATTCATTTGCAGTTGTCAGCCATGCCCCTGTCAATCAGGGGTTAGATAATGTGACTTGAGAAGCAGATTTCTTATTAGGATACTGTCTGATCAATCTAATAAACTGTAACTCAGTTCAATTTAGCTTATTCATCCCCAGGGTGCAGTGTGACTTTCTCTAACTTGTTGAGGTAAGACTTCAATCCCACAGCACTTAATGGGTCCCAGATGAACTTACCCAACAGTTCTCCTACTAGTTGCACTAGGTGCTGCCAATATGTAACCTCTGGTTTAGTCTCCTAAACTTACCTAATTACTCACTTACTCAAACATCAGGTGCATTGTTCCAGAAATTCCAACCACAGAGCTAATGCAGAAGCTACTGAAATTAGTTATAACCATTGAGATGAATACTCGAAGTCATCTGAAAATTTTAATGGGAAAAACATACTAGAGTTGGCTAGTGAAGGTTTTCTCTTTGGTATGATCATTAATGTGTGTGAACACAATGAGCTATTAAATATGTTGTAACAAAATGATATAATTCTATCTTAACACAAAAATTTTTAGAAAGTTAAAACCAAAGAAATTTGGACATGAGTTTTCATTACTGTGTTTCTGAAACACTTTTCTAGACTCATGTTAGCTTTTAAAACAGAAGTATTTATGTTCCTTTTTGGCAAAATTGTTTTCTACTATCCCTATTCTCCCACTCCACCTCTACATTTGGGCTTGTCAATTTTTTTCTTTTTTTTCTATTTTGGAAGTTTGGAGAGACATAGGGCAGTAAAAAGAATGTGGATTTTCAAGTCAAACAATCCCAGGTTAGACTTTTACTTACAGCAACCAGTGTTGTCCCGTTAGGCAAGTCAGTAATATCTCTGGGCTTCAGTGTCCCTGTCTCAGGATGTGGGCTGTAAATCTATCTCAGAGGGTACTGTGAGAAGTGAAAGTAATGTCCATGAAATGCCCGACACAACTGGCTGGTGCCCTTTCCTTTATTTTCGTTTCCTTTTTCTTCGCTATTACCACCTTTGCATGTCTACATAAAATAAACTTATTGGTAGTCATAACGCCCCTTTTCTTCCTTAAAAAGCCCCTTCCTGTTTTGCAGAGAAATAGACTGTAGTCATTCTTTCACTTATTCAGTGACTATTTATGTGCCCCCATTATGTGTTGGGCAGTGTTCCACATGTTGGGTATATAGTTATGAACAAAATTAAAATCCTTGCCCTCATGGAACGTACATATTAGTAGTTATGAGTAATCACATGTATTTAGCTCTTTAAAAAAAACCTGCATTGATATAAAATTGATCAGTATTTCCACACCTTTGAAAGTGCTACCATAAATTGCCAATGAATTTGGCATGAATGATTTTACTTTAGAAAACAGTGGCTGTCCTTATGTGAAGTCTGGTACCAGATGTTTTAGACAGTTTGGAGATACTTTAAAAAAATAAAATAAAGGAATAAACCAATACTTGTCACAAATCTTACCTCTTTTTCTCCTTAAAACAACTATTAAAGGCAGGTCTTATTTTTCTTCTATTTAGCATAAGGAACAAAAGAGGAAAAGATGGAAAATCTTGCCTAAGTTACATAGCCAGAAGGTAGTGGTTCTGTTTGTCTTCAAAATCCATCTTCTTGATACTATGTCAAGATAACGTAGCAGTATTAGCTAAGTAGACTAGCACCAGTTCCTAACAAAGGTGAATAGGATGGCCCCTGCTTTTGATACCCACAGCTTTCTCTATCTGTACCCTGTTCTTTCTTCCTGCCATTTTTAAGTGGATTAACCAGGGTTATCATCAGACACAGATTCTCCATAGAGCAGAGGTGGGATAGATGATTTCAAGAATTACTTCAGTCTTGTGATTTATGATTTTTATGGGTTAGTAGCTTAATGTTTTATTCCATTTATTTGCATTTTTAATGAGAGGATAATGTTTAACCCAAATGAATGAATCTCTAAAGAGAGAATTTCAAGCATGATGGCACATGGGGACAAGGGAAATACTTTACGGATGGAGCAGGAGCGACTTTCTGGGCCCTGGTCTAGCCCTACAAAGTAGACAGTTACCTATTCTGTAGGCTCTGGTCCTGGATGTGAATTACCTAGGACTTCAGAGACATTAGCATTTGGATAAACTTTGACGTTCTTGTATATAGGAAAGATAAAAGATATGTTGTCTAACTTACATCCTACTCCACTGTGACAGTTTGAAAACACCCCTCAGGAGACAAGAATCAGTGATTCATAGAGTATGGGCACTGAAAAGATTTTGCTGAACTGGGTGGGTTTTACCATTAATAAATTAAACCATCCTTCTAAAATCATCTCCTAAATGAAGTATTTCTCCTATATAGATTCAGTTTTCTTAAAAAGTGTATCAAAAGACAAAGTCACCAGTACCATATCTCTGTTTCATCACAATTACATAAACTTTTGAATGAAAACAATAATTTCAATGGCAAAAACTGATTTTAAAAGGGTACATTGAATACAGTCACAGATATATTCTAATACTTGTTCAGCCTAGAAAAACTAATTATAGCAACACACAGAAAATGTCACTTATATCCTAAGATCTCCAAATAAAAAATCTTTGCACCAAAAACTGTCTCTTTCCTATTATTTGGTCAGCACAGAAGAGAAATCGACTTCCATAAAGAGCCAATATCTCCAGCTTTCGCTCTTTCCTAATTATACGGAAAGTTACTCTGAAGTCAGACTACTTTTATGCATTAATTAACCTGATTCCCCCATGCAAATATTTAACAAACATCCAGGAAACAAATATTCAGACATTGATTGAATTAAACAAATATTCAGCCATTGATTGAATTAAACTGAACCCATAATCCAGATTCCACATGCTGTTTATTTTTTTCCTCACCTGAAGTGGACGGATGGGTGTGGGTTTTCTTACACTCCTGGGGTTTTGAGCATCATTTGATGTAATTGATTTCTCTACAAACTGACAGTCTGATAGACAAGGAACATAATTATTTCTTAGTCAGAGAAATGGGCTACAATCTGGAATACAACGGCTGATCTTTTTCAAGTGAAATCTATTTCTTTCATTCAAATCATGTTTAATCTTTAGAAAATTATAATAAGACAAGGGGAGTTACAGAGAAAACTCAAAATGTATATAATACCCAAGCACAATTTTGCTTATGTTAATAGAAACGTTTGAATACCATGTCACATCTTGACCAACAACTAATAATCATGGTTGCCTTGTAAACAGGTAGATGGTTTGCCCTAACTTGATAATAAATTACATCAAAGGAAAAGGAGGAAAGGGCAAGGTAATAAATTTTTTAAAAAATTCTGTGATAAGCCTTAAAAAATAGGCTCTCTAAAGATTTTTTTTTTATTATTATTACCCTTCCTTTCTTCTCCCTTAGCTCTCTCCTATCTTTTATTCAGAACTCACTTATTGAGAATGTGCTACATTGCAGGCTGTGTACTAGATACTAGTTAAGCTAGTCTTTACCTTTTAAGAAATAGTTATTGTACATAGCATTTTGAGAGGGGGGAGAAGGGAGGAGGGGCAAGAGGAGGGGTGAGAGCAATGAGTGAGGTGGAGAGAAAGGATAGAGATGAAGGCAAAGACAAGGGAAAGTTGTTAATGTTAATTCACATTGTATTGAATTTTACTTCCCCTTGAGTTGGTTGTTTTATTCACTGACCAAGTATTTACTGAGCAAACACTCTGTTTTAGGCACTGTCCTAAGCCCTGGGGATGCAAAGTAAAGAAAGATCACGTCCTCAAGGAAGGTACAGCCTAGTGGGGAAGAGTGGGGTCAGTAAAATACGCTGGCCAGGGGCTGAGGAAATGTGTGACACAGAGCCATGCACAGAGAACTGTGCCAGCCCAGGGAGAAAGCCTCCAAGTCAGACGAGAAAACGATCCTGAATTTACGATGAGAAGACCCAAAGCAAAACAAAACACTTTTATTTGTCAAGTTGGCCTAGATAAAAAGGGAAGGATTTAATGAGGAAAACTGAATGACATGGCTACACTTGTTAAGTCTCATCAGCCTGCAAATCCCATGATTAACTTAAAATATAGAGAACTGGACTTCCCTAGTGGTACAGTGGTTAGGAATCCACCTGCCAATGCAGGGGACATGGGTTCAATCCCTTGTCCGGGAAGATCCCACATGCCGCCGAGCAGCTAACCCCGTGTGCCACAACTACTGGGCTTGCACTCTAGAGCCCGCGAGCCACAACTACTGAGCCCAGATGCCACAACTACTGAAGCCCATGCACCTAGAGGCCGTGCTCCACAACGAGAGAAGCCACCGCAATGAGAAGCCCGCGCACCACAACGAAGAGTAGCCCCCTCTCGTTGCAACTAGAGAAAAGCCCGCACAGCAACGAAGACCCAACGCGGCCAAAAATAAAATAAATAAATAAATACATATATTAAAAAAAAAAGAGAGGAGTAAATTTACAACTTGCTATGCCATGTTTTAATGCTTACAGACTGCCAGCTCACTTTACAGATATACATCCCACAAGATGATATTGTGCTGTAAGTGTAATTTATAGGCTTATAAGTATAGTTCAGTTTCTTTGACAAGTCCCAAATTATTTTATCATAATGGCAAAAGATTAATAGTTCAATGACTATTTCTACCACATTGAACAAACTGCCCAGTATATTGTCTATTTGCTAGAGTTATTATTATTTTATTCTAGTGAAGTGGTTTTTTGTTTAATTGGCAGTTCCTAACAAAAATATCAGCTCTGCCAGCCGTATCATTATGTGGTGGTAACTTTGCTGCAAAGTTGAGGTTGGAATGTCTTTCCTCTTTGAGAGCACAGGGGAAAGGACCAAAAATGCACTTTACGTAATTTTCTTTGGTAGGCTGGGGCACTAAGTGAACTGCTGTATCCCACTGTGTGAGCTGTGCATAAGATGGGAGTATATTTAATGGCTGTCAAAAAAAAAAATCTTTCAGTTTCAGTGTTGCTTTAGACAAACCTTCAAAGTAGCCCTGGCACGAATCAATTAACCACTACCTTGAAGTAATTTTATAACCAAGAAAGCAAATATTATAAAAATAGAATTTGCATATATTATAATGTATAATTTTATCAAAATAATGTTAATAGTAAAGCAAAGTACAGTAAATTAGTTAATAGAACTGTTCGATGATGGTACATAATAAGAGTAAAATAGTATAGATTCTTTTTACAACTCTGCAGATTCATATCTACTTAATATAGCATTTGACTTAAGGTACCATTCATCCTGCTAGGAGAAAAGGCACTCTTAAGTAAGATATTAATTCATGAGCAGAGATATGCTAGAGATTGTTGAATAGATAACATAATGAAAATCCTGGAACTACTTCTAGCTTTGCCCTTTCAGCTTCATTATTATAAGAGAAGAGTGGTACTGATTCTTCCTAGCAAATTTAATAATAATTAGGTAATTGAATCTCCAACTTAGAGCAGTCTTTCCTTCTTTGGTATCAGATATTCAAAGCTTCTCTGAAGCCTCAGTATGAGGCGTTTCCTAGGAATGAGTTTTATCCCAGTTAAGTCCTTCATAGTAAACCCACTTTCATTAGATAGTGAGAGCTATCAGAGTACTGGCTTTACCACTCTCTACATGCTGTCTGTTAATATGAGACAAATCTATATTTATTTATTAATGAATTCAAATTTAGACTAGGACATTTATTTTATTATAAAATTTTATTATAAATGGCTTTCATTTTCTAACATATTTATTTTATTTTTTGTCATCTAATTACAGCCATCTAATCACCCTGCAGTTTTTGGACTGGTGTTGATTCGGTTGCACACTACAAATCCATTTTCTTCAAGACTCACAGGTAATTTTGTCATAAATCTATGTGTACTTTCCTAATTTCTAGGCTAGTGAAGATAGAAGCATTTGATGTTAATTCATTCAAAGTGACATGACAAGAAAAACTCCAGGTAATAAATTCCCAATTTACAAAAATAGCATAGATAACATCTTAACCAACAATAAATTTATCATACCATTTTCTGTAAAAAAAAAAAATCACATTCAATGGAGGAATAGGGAACACAGAAAAGCTGGTATATAAATGTTGTAAAAATACTTACAAATTGTTGATAAGTGATAATTACTGTGGCATTTTTGTTGTTTTCTGGATGAGATGTCATCAAATAGATTCAGAAATGTCTGTTCTTTTTTTATCAATATACCACATTCAAATACCATAGTAAAGAAAGATCTGTGGTAATTACTTATAGCCCATAAGAAGCCCAGTTTATTTTGAGTTATTTCACTTACATCACATGCAATCAACTTGAGCCTGATCACTGTTTTAGTCTGTGCAGAGTGATTATGTCAGAAGCCACTATACTCTTGGCAAGATGAAGGCTCACGTGGTTTTTGACTGACTCGTTGAGCTGGCTCTTGTGAGAACTAACAGGGTCATCGCACATTTCCGTCTCTGCTAACAATGTTCTTCCTCACATTGTCCTACTGGTCAACTCATGCTTTGTTGATAGAAAACTTAATTGTTAGTCTCAGGGAAGGTTTCCCTCCTTCTCTCAGTTTCTGCTTCCCCATAGGGTTTGTTTTTGTTTCCAGTTTTATTGAAATATAATTGACATAGAACCCTGTATCAGTTTAAAGAGTACAACATGACGATTTGATATATGTATATATTGCAAAATGATTACCACAGTAATTTCATCACCTCACATAGTTACAAATTTTTAATTTTCTTGTGAAGAGAACTAAGACTTGATACGGTTAATCGGACCTCATGGAAGACCTGTGAATGGTTGTATTTGCCTCACTGGATTTTGGTCCAGGCATCTTCCCGACTAGACTGTCTCCCCTACTAGACCGAACACTTTGAAGACAAGAACTCTGTCTTAATTATCTGTTTTTCCCCAATGCTGGTTATCTGTCTTTCCCCAATGCCTAGAACGATTTCTGGCATGGTACAAGATAGATATTAATACATATTTATTGCATCCAAAACCAATGTAAATTGCCATCTTTATAAAAAAAAGATTGTTGTAATTCCTAGAAGTGATAAGGGAATTTGGATCAGTAGGCATGATATGATTAAACATTTTGAAGGAGTCATGACAACAAATGCATTAGATAGATGTGGCTCTACAGCCCTCTGTTTAAATCTTTAAGGTTTTTTTAAAAAAAGGATTATTTTATTTTTTAAAAATTCTCACTGGTTTAGAACCTGTGTGACTTTTCTTCTCGTATCAACTCTTTTCCTGTTTTTTGTTATTTGCGAATAAGAAGGAAACATCCTACCTAGGTGCATAGATAAGTGATGAAATCAATATAGCAAAATGTTAACAATTGTAGAATTGTAGTGGGTATTTGGGTGTTCACTGTGCAATCTGTTTGACTTTTTTGTAAGTTCTAAACGTTTCATAATAAAATGTTGGGAATACCAAGAAAAAAAAAATAGGTATCAAGCCATAAAGGGTGTGGGATACAGGTATCAGGAATTCTTTAATAAAATCAACTTTACTTTAAAAAAAAGAAGCCACATCCTGTAGGAATACACTGAAAACTCCATCAGGCTTCCAAACACGAAGAGTATTGCCAAGTTATGCACATCTTAAGATTTTTCTCTTATAAAGCCAAGAAATGTGAAACTTATTAGCAGTTCTCATGTGTGGTTTTATGAGGAAAAGGAAAATGCAGCAGTTAGTTTTCCTATGGCAATGAGGCTTCAGTTCTGAGTCCTTTCCCAGCTTTGCAACCAGCGAGCCATGGCTGCGGATTCCTCACTCATCCAGACAGCTGGCGGAGCCTCCTAAGACCAAACAGTTGCTTTGACAAAAATCTTTGTTGGATCCGCCTTACTCTTTTCTTCTCTGTTAGTTCTCACTTGTGTTAAAGAAAAACCCATGCTTATGTACTGATAACTTGGTAGATTTTTCGTAGAGCATGCTTTCCTTTCATATACATATAACCCATCTCCTTTTCATTTTCTTGTGCTTGACTTATGAATCAACCTGCATTTTGCAGGCCCTTATCATATTTAGAAAAAAAGTCTGAAAACCAGTGCATCATCTCCAGAGCAGGAGCTCCAGCTCTCTGATGGATGGCACTGCAACGGGGACACAGATCAGGCACATTAGGCACCTAAAGCTGTATCTACGGTGTCAGTGGATGAATAGTATCATACCTTAGAACTTGGTTTTGGATCATTAGAGGCTGTGTTCACTGGAGGCTGAATTTAGGCCACAGCAAAAAAGTTCTGATACAAGAAAGCTTCCCACTCATAACCTGAATCACTTTGGATTAAATGAGGTTTTAATTCCCGGATCTGTAAAGAGAACTCCACCAAAATCCATGTATCCAGTTGTTTACGGAGAAAGAGTTGTAAGAAGCAGGGATAAGAAGGAGAAGGTTTCATTCTAGTTACATAAAGTTTAATTAAGGGAGGTAGTTCTTTCTCTCTTTCTCTTTCACGGTTGTTAGGGGTTCTGGACAAGGTTTTTTTGTTTTTTTTTCCCTCTGAGAAAAACTTTTAAAGTTAACATAAAGTAAAATAGACTATTGTTTCGGTGTATAGCTTCATGAGTTTTAACACATATATTGTTACCTGTAACCATCACCATATTTAGGATGAAGAATAATTCCCTTACCCCAAAACATTCTCTCATACTATCCCTTTATAGATCCTTTTTGCCCCAACTTCTAAGCTCTGGCAACCACTGACCTGTGTTGTGGCACTACAGTTTCATATTTTAGAGAATACACTAGTCCACTAGCAAATTATAATATGATGTAAGTCTTGTGCTTGGACCAGTCTGATTAGCATATTTTAGGGGTGGGGAGCTAACGAGGGAGGTGGTTCAAGGGAGGAATTGGAAGAATTACTTGCTCATCAGTTGATATGCCTTTCTGGGTGCCTGTCTTCAATCTCATTTTCTCTCCATATTTATACAGAAGAGCTAGGAAGAGTAACTAACATCCTTTTTCCATTGTCCTCCAGCAAAGATTCTGGTAAGGAAGTTTTAAGTTTAGATAATGGAGGGGAGAAAAGAATTCTCTTTTCTTAAATGTTGAGTAGACACAGTCCACTGACAAATGTAACTAGGCATTTTGATAAGCATCTTAGATGGTATTAAGGCAGGTACCGCTTGCAGCTCTTAAGTATGGTAAGAGTGTCTTCCTACTTATAGAGGGAGCTGCCTTGTGACTCAAATTCTCAAGACTCCTGATCCTGGGTGTGCATCATGCCAGGGAAGTGAAGAGCTGTGCTGACTGGGCTATGGCCCCTTTTCCATCATGCTTAGTCTAATTTATGTAGCACAATCTAATGGCCTCAGCAACTGCAGCTAGCAATGGCCCAACTGATAGAAATAATTGGAGTTAGGCTTCATTAATAGAAGTAGAGCATCCAGAAAAGGGGGGAGGCAGACAAACTTGTTCCATTTATGCTGTAAAATACCTAGAGTATTGTGCCCAGTTTGGGGGCTGTATCTTACAGGGAACATTTAACATACTGAAGAAATATAATGAGTTGAATAAATGAGAAACAGGTTAAGGAATTACATGTGATTGGCTTGAAAATGGAAGACTCACAGCTGTATAATTTTTGTCTTCAAATAGAATAGGGTTTAGATTTATTCTGTATTACCCACAGAACAGTGATTCTTAAGTTTTATGAGTCATAGGCACTTTTATGAATCTGATGAATACTTTGGACATTTGATGCAGAAAAATGCACAGATATCATATAATATTATATATATTTATACATATATATATATATTTAAGGAAGTTTTAGGAGCAATATGTATTCATTTTTAGGAAAGCCTCAGATGTACCTTCCTCCAAGAGGGTGGATATAGAAAGACCAGAGTGGCAGCTTTTAACTTATTAACAGTAGAACTTTGCAGTGACTTGAGCTCTCTGGAGCTAAAATTGGCTGTTTCAGGAGTTAATAATCTCTCTGTTACTGGACAAGTTTAAGCATGAGCTGGGGACACTTTGATGGTTATGTTGAAGAGGGATCTTATAAATATGGTGGAGTTTTGGCTACATGAACTCTAGTTCCTTTAAAACCTTGAGAATCATTAGATTCTATGAGTTTTACAGTAAAAGCCTCATATAACATGAATGTTCTATAAGGCATATCGTAATCCTGTTCACAGACCCTGGCATTCATGTACGGCTTTATAGAGTATTTGATTTATTTTAGGACTTCTGCTTGATTTCCTCTTGGTCTGCCCCATAATTTTCATTATCTTCATTTGGAGTTCTTTTTGGGTTTGACTCTATGGACCAGTACCCAAATTCATTGCAGTAATAAAGCTTTAAAAATGAGATATAAAATCATGTGTTAGTTATCAAGTTTCCTTAGCCCATTAGCTCCTAGAGAATAGAAACTGGAGGTTTTTAGGTTGATCTTGTAGAGAGACCTGCTCCATATAGGGTTACCAAGTTTACTCTGTGACTCACTGCCATACTTTGCACAATCATATTTCAAGGAGCCTTTAAGCCAGTAGCTATAATGGGTTTACAGTGTTTTGCTGGAAGGAGGGAAGGAGGGAAGGAAGAAGGAGGAGAGAGAGAGAGAGAAAGAGAGAGACAGAGAGAGAGACAGAGAGAGAGACAGAGAGAGAGAAACGGACTCACTTTTAGACAAAACCTCTTAATACCAACCTACTATATTGCTGAACTAAAAGAACAGATTTAGTTTCTATTTTTCAATCCTTGGGATTTTTTCTGACCCCAGAAGCAAAAGTGTTGCTTAATGATAATTATGTTGCTTGGGGCTTCCAGATCAAACTGGGATAGAACCATATCTTTCTTGTCCAGACAAGGCACAGGGAAAGAATGAATAAGATCCTCTCCCAAAAGGTAGAAACCTCATGAAAAATAGAAACTGAGAGATATATTGCTGTGGAAGCATTTGTTGTTACATAATTAACAAGACCTCAGATATGTGACAAGCAGGTTTCATTTATATTTTAAAAACACTGATAAACTATACTGCTGATCTTTTCATTCCCAAGAACTGAGAGTTACTTGAGAGATTTCTAAGAGTAGATTCTCCCACAGGAAAGCAACATGTTTCTCAAAATGCTGGCTATTTCTGGGGATTATCATAAGGGGTATTAGAGTCAGGAGATCAATGTGTGGAATTTTGGATGTTGCAACCAGAGGAATAGCTAGAGAATGTCCAGAAAAGGGCACCTGAACTGAATCAAGAGAATGTGAGTGCTGCCATCTGAGGACAATCTAAAAATATTTGCTCTCATCTGTCTGGCAATATGCAGGCTAAAATGAAAAATGATTGATGTCTGTCAAATTATGAGAGTTATGTATAATTGGAACCAGACTTAAATGCAAATGAACGAACATATGTGAATGGGATTTAAATAGATCCTGGCACATAGTAGGTGTTCAATAAATGTTAATTCCCTGCTTGTGAAAGCTTATTTGGAAGTTTAAAAGAGGAAATTTTTAACACAAATAAAAAGAAATATAATTTGCAGCAGGTAGTAAACATACGAAATTTGGTATTGAAAGAGGTGGTTTTGGTGGAAATGCAGAACTAGCTTCAAAATAGACTTGGATAAATCGAGAGATTATAGATACATAGTGATTAGTTAAGGGAAATGTGTCTTTGTAGGCTGAAGGGACAATTTCTAACTTCAAAAAATAAGCTTGTTGTTTTTCTCATTATAAAAGACACATTTGTTAAATAATTTTCAGAAAAATAGATGGACAAAACCCCCAAACCACTTATGATATCACCATACTAATAGCACTCAAAATTTTACATGTATAGTTACAATATTTTTCTGTGTCAGTGAAGATACTTAATCAGCTGTACATTAATGTTTGATAAATTTGATCTCAATGAAGTGAACATCTTTCATATTAAAATGTGTAAACACAATTTTATGTGATTAATGTTCCAAAGTAAAAGCAATATCATACAAATTATGTAATCAATTGCCTATAACTGGACTTTGATAATTTCTCCAAGTTTTTGCTATTAGAACCAATATCTGTTAATCTGTCCTTGTGTATTTCTGAAAATATGTTATAGGTTGAATTCCTAGAAGTGAAATTACTTGGTCAAAGAGCATGAAAAATTTTGAAGCTTTTAATAGATATTTGCCAAATGTCCTCTAGAAATATTATAATAGCAATAGGTCCTCTCATCGTGGTTTATAAAGTACTTATTTCCTCAAACCTTCTCCAAATCTGGGTTATTAAAAAAAGAATTTACCGACTTTATTTTAAAAATATATTATTATACTTTTAATATACTTTGATTACTAGTGAGATTAAATATGAAATATTTTCAAATGTTTATTTTTGGGGGGTGACATGCTGCTGTTCGAAATACTTTCTCCAGTGTTGCATTGATGTGCACTTATTAATTTGAAAGACTTTTCAGTGTTGCAGTGTAGTTGACCTTTTTTCTTTTCTTTGTCTGAGAATTCTCCTTCATTTGAGATCTGGCCAGTTTCCTACTATAGAAGCCAAGGCACGATACTCTATTACCCAACGTCCTTTGCAGTTATGTGTTCATGTGCTTCTATCTGGGACCTTAAATTGGGAGTGAGTGATGCAAAAAAGCAGGGAAAGATGAGGATTTATTTTAGTAATGTGGCAGCTCAAGTAGTGTCAGCAGCAACACCTAATGTCCCACGCTGAGCTTCATTGGTGGCGGTGTCTGCAGCAGCTGGAATCTGTGATACGACTTTGGTTGTGATTTTGGCTGCCTAGCCCGTATTTATTCATTTTAAAACATCATTATTGTAAAATCCAGGTTTATTATGGTGTTTACATACAGTAAAAGTCAAATATATTGTTTGATGAGTTTTGACAAATGTATACAGTTTTATAACAACCACCATAATAAAGATATAGACTATTTGCTTATTTATTGGCTACTTAACATGTGCCAGGCATGGCATGTTTCATTTATGTTCTTTCATTTGTCGCATCAAAACTTTATGTTGTTGGTTTTATTATCATTCCCATTTCACCAATGAGAAAACAGATATTAAGTAACTTTGCCAAAATAACGAATCTAACTGGTGGTTAAGTCAGGATGTAAACCTAGGCAGTCATTTCTCCTGCTCTGCACTGCTTCCACCCATCAAAGGATTGTTCAGTTAAAATATACATTACTTAGATGTTCATTGAGATGTACAATTCCTGCACATTATTCTTATTTCAAATCCCTAATATTCAGAAACAGAACCTAAAAACAAAATAAAATTCAACCATACATAACTTTATTTTGGCATTTGTTCCTGGGTTCTCTAGAAATGATCATTTGGCATCCAGGGTATTTGTATGTTGTTCATGTCAGAAGTCAATAGATAAGTCAACATGAATTTGTTGAATTCATCTATGTACACAGCAGATGACTGAGTGAAGAAGGCGGTATAAGTGGAGTAAAATGTATGGTCTTAGTCCTTAATTTTGTTGATGGGAAAAAATATAGAGAAATTAATGGGTTAGGGTGCAATAAAAGATTCTTTATGATCGAGGGTTAACTATATGAGAGAGTAAAAAGGGATAAATGGAAGCGTTACCTAGGAAAGTTCTGTGGGGGAAGAATGGGTTTGAACAGGTGTATTGAACAAGGTGTAGATTTGGGATAGCTGAGAGGAGGAGGGAGCTATTTCTATGAAAAGGTCAGGGAAGTGAGAATGAACTAGGCACATGTAGAAGACAGACACTGAAAGTTGAGTAGGTAGGATGAAATAAAGTAGGATGAAATAAGATTGCATAAGCATATGTTATAAAGGAATTAGTATACCAATAAGAGAAGTTTGGGGCTTCCCTGGTGGCGCAGTGGTTGAGAGTCCGCCTGCCGATGCAGGGGACACGGGTTCCTGCCCCGGTCCAGGAAGATCCCACATGCCGCGGAGCGGCTGGGCCCGTGAGCCATGGCAGCTGAGCCTGCGCGTCCGGAGCCTGTGCTCCGCAACGGGAGAGGCCACAACAGTGAGAGGCCCGCGTACCGCAAAAAAAAAAAAAAAAAGAGAAGTTTGGGCTTGATTCAGTAGGCAGGGAAGCACCAGTGTATACTCTTGAGCCAGAACAATAATTTAGGAATCATGATCTTTGTTCTCATAAAACTAAACTAAGATGTTGAACTCTGGAGATGCCTTAAACACCGGTGTTCCCATGGATTTATCCAAGAACTTCTTCTTTTCCCTTTTAACAGCCTCTTCTTTGGTAATCTTTGTCACCTCTCTGTGTAATCCTTCCTTTTAAGAAGAGGGAAATAACTTGTAATAACTGTTAGTGGAGTATAATCTAAAAATACTGAATCACTATGCTGTATACCTTGTAAATCAACTATACTTCAATAAGAAAGAAAGCAAACTATATAATTCTCTTTATTTAAAAATTTTGGCTGATATATTAAAATTTTGGTTGTCACCATTATGCAGTAGAGAAAGTATGGCCCTGCAGTCAACTCCCTGATCTGAAAAAATGAGAATACCACCTGCCTATATATCCTATCAGGTTGTTTTCAAGTTGAAATGAAGTATTGAATATGAAGTTGAGTGTGTCCACCATGGAGGAACTCAGTAAATGTTGAGTCTCTTCCCCATCTCTTATGTCTACTAGTGATTGATAGTAGAAAACAAAACAAATGAGGAAACAGCAAGTAAATATCAATGAGAAATCATAGAAACAGTTGATAATTTATATGTTTATTGTGTATATCATTTGTTTTCTGAATATGTACATGAGCTCACCTCATTTTTATTTTTTTTTTTATTTTTATTTTTTTTCCCCTCCCCTCCCCTCATTTTTATTTTTTAATCATATGCCATTTAATAGATTTCTTGATGTTCTTGGGACTTCCCTAGTTGCTCAGAGCTTAAGAATCCGCCTGCCAATGCAGGGGACACGGGTTCAAGCCCTGGTCCGGGAAGATCCCACATGCCGCGGAGCAACTAAGCCCATGCACCACAACTACTGAGCCTGCGCTCTAGAGCCTGTGAGCCACAACTGTTGAGCCCATGTGCCACAACTACTGAAGCCCGTGCACCTAGAGCCCGTGCTCCGCAACAGGAGAAGCCACCGCAATGAGAAGCCCACGCACCGCAACGAAGAGTAGCCCCCGCTCACTGCAACTGGAGAAAGCCTGTGCAGAGTAACAAAGACCCGATGCAGCCAATAAATAAATAAATAAATAAAATTTATTTTAAAAAAAAGATTTCTTGAAGTTCTCTAAATATACATTTCTTGCAAGTTCAAGAAGGAAAGATGAGCAGGTATCAGACTGTGTATTTGACTATCCTACACATGATAACCTCCTTCTCCTACCTTGAGAAGGAAGAAAAATACACTTCATACTGAATGATTTGTTTTAAAAATACATTGCTTGGAGTACATTAACTAAAAATAACATTGTATTGGGCAGTGAAACTTGGCCACAATAATATTTTGTTAAGTATTACTAAACTTTTATTGAAGCTGAAGTAGACCAGTAGTGATTAATTTCTCTGCTTTTCTGAGTGGGTCTTAAGGAGAAGCAAGCTAATGAGAGTACAGTCTCTGCTTCTGATGCTACAGCCTTGGGGTAGATGTATGAGGGAAGATTGGATCCTACTTTGCTGGATGAATGGGAGTTTCTAGGATGAAGATACAGCTCTTGTGAGGAGTAGGGGGATATGTCTGTCCGTTGAGATGTTACTCATAGACGGCAATCTAATAAAACCATTACATGCATCGGTAGCCACATATTCCCAAAAAGAGAAGACCTGACTCTGCAGGGCCCTGGGCCCTGGTGGTAGAATAGGATGCAACATGACACCTTGTTCACTGTCTCCATTCCTTTTATTGTTAAATAGTGTTGTGTTGAGTTGAGCTTAGTTATTTGGTACTTTTGGGGGAGATAAGGAGGAATTTTAATAAGCACTCTCCCTTGCCCAAATTTCTCTTTCTAACTTGAAGCCTTACTTAAGCAATGAATACCATAATTTCTTCTAGTAAGTTGTTTCTGTTTGGAATAAACATACCAGTATCACGTGCTCACAAAGCTCATTGTATACTCCACTATATGAACAGGTTTAGTAGCTATCTTAACTGAGGGAGAATGTGGGTATGGGAGATGCAGATAATGAGCAGAGGGTTGTATCAAAAACCACATTTTCAAACTGCACATGTCCCAGGTTAAGAATTAAGAAACATAGAACCCCCCTTTCAGTAAAAGAAAAATTCCTACCCTTGAGGAGCATGTAAATAATTATGAAGATTAAGTAAGCAAAATTTTAAAGTGATTATTTTGAAGACCATGTAGAGATTGTTAGTGCAGTGATGAAGAAATAAAAACATGGGAGTTTCCAAAATGGAGCAATAGAGAATGGATTGGGAATAACATGGTGATGAAGTCTTGAGCTCCAGTGCTTGGAACACTGCATGCATTACTTACTAAAACTAGCACAGCTGTGGGATCTCTGACATAGCTATCAGCCTTTCCTTGTCT
This sequence comes from Orcinus orca, assembly GCF_937001465.1. Taxonomy (NCBI): domain Eukaryota; kingdom Metazoa; phylum Chordata; class Mammalia; order Artiodactyla; family Delphinidae; genus Orcinus; species Orcinus orca. Next base: position 45,916,280 of record NC_064565.1, on the reverse strand, counting down.
TGGCTTCCTCATCTGTGAAATGGAGATACTAATAATAGTAACTTGCCTCATAGGATTGTTGTATGGATTAAATGAGTTACCACAAATGTTAGCTGTATTTATTATCTTTTATAGCTGTTATTTCATTTGCTGGAATGCTATTGGTATAGTTCATCTTTTCTTCTCTGAAATAATCTTAGCAATCAGAAACTTTTATTTTAAAATAAGTATTCACTTAAATCACATTAGAAAACATATATTTTAATAAAAATGCATATTTAAAAAAGAAGCAGTAAGATAAAGAGTATAAATGATTTGTTATTTTGAAACAATCAGTTGGTTAAATTTACCTGAAGGGAGGGGTGTTTTAGCTTCTGTATTTAATGAAAGCAGGTTAAAATGCATAGGCTGATAAAAGGAATTTACAGCTCTGGGTTTTTTTTTCCCCAAAATATAACTACCTGGGGTTGGGGATGGGACATTGTGCAAGGATGTCTTTATTTAAGTTTGCTTTTCTCAAGAATTATGCACCAAGAAGGTATGAGGCTGAGAGGCATCTAGTTATATATCAGGTTTAAATGTTGATTAATCATAAAAAGCATATTTTATAAGGGGGAAAATGCATTCAACTTTTTCCCTGAGTAAAGTATGCAGAAAACCTGCTTAAATGGGGCATATAATTTTTAATGACTCAGGCCTTTAGTCCTTGGAAATGAACCAAGTATGATAAATAAGATGGAAGCTGGAGAATATTGAGCTTGTCATCATCACATCATCAAATTAGAAATCACCTGAGGATGTATATGAAGGATAATATCTTGAAAGGATTAGTCTTTAGTCTAGCTCACTTTGAAGAGTGTGGAATAAGTTGAAGAAAGTTGATTATAGTTAGTTAATCCAAAAATCTCTTCCTGATATTTGGGAGATACTGACATGATAATCAAAAATAGTGTAAAACTTTCATTTCAATAAAAATCTATCAGGGTTCAGTTTCTCATATAAATTATTTTTGAGTCCTTTTCCTTTGACTCATATAGTGTTTACAAGAAATTGTGTTCCCACCTTGCATCTTTCTTTTGCTAACTTTTGACCTTTGATTTTTCAAATACTTTACGGTCCACCTTATAGGATGCTCTTCTTATTTCACAGGCTGTCCATAGGAGGAAATGTTCACTAGTTAGCCCAGGAAAAAAGCAAGATTTGTGCATCTTAAAAAATAAGTGAATGCATTCATTCTTTTATTTAATCAGATATAATAATTTAAAACTATATTAAACCTGTCCCTGAAGATCACAAAGAAGACAGAATTTGGAAAATTAAAGAATTAGGTAAATTAGAAAAGCTTAAGATGAACAGATAACTAGTGAAGAAAAAAATTAAAGATACTCTATACATAATTGATTTTAATATAGCACCAATGGATCATCAATGCAAAAAAACCTGTACCCATGGAGTTCAGTCTACTTTTGCTTTAAAGGTCACCCAGTGTCTTAGGACTCTCTCAAATTAAGTAACATAGACAGATCAACAAGCAAAGGAAATTTAAAACTATAGAAAAAATGGAAAATGGTGACTGACCAGTCTGATCTTATGAAATATTTCTGATTGATAATAATCAGAACAGCAATTTTCCATTTCGCTGTTGAGACAGCATCATTAACTAATCAAAGATTCACTGAAACTCTCAACATACTATACAGTTATTAAAATTATGAAAAGTTAGGCATAATATTAAGAACAAAACAAAAGATAAGGGATCAAAACTATCAATACAAAAAGAATCACAGCTAGGGACTAAAGGTATTATAGTAACTATCAAATATAGAACCATAAAGGTCAAGAAAATGGACATTTGACAAATCTAAATTAGATCTGTTGAGATGAGAGATGAGAATTGAGAGTTATATATCAAAAACTAAAGAAAATTTTAATATTTATGAAAAGGCTCAGAATTCATAATGTAGAAGAAACATCAGTTCGTCTTGATAAAATAAAGTTGAAGAATGTGGATATATGTTGATTAAATGAATTCCACAAAAATTCATTCATCTTAAAAACATTCTCAAGAATATTTCACTATTTTTAGTAGAGAAAAGCAAAGGAAAGGGGAATCTTTATTGCAACTGCCAGCCAGTTATGTACCATCAATAATATTCTGGGAGAAACATTGACCACATTTATAAAGTATAAAATTAGTCCATACAGATTTTCTGATTTACATAAGAACACAATCACACACATAAATAAAATGCAAATATATATACATACACACATATGTATATTCTTGTATATGTGTGTATGCATGCTAATATTATTTTTTTTAGCATAAAATCAAAATTCTGGGCCTTAAAATGATAATTATTGATAAAAAGAAATAAGAAAAGTTATCAGCTGTGTATAATACTGTCTAACTTCTTGTTCTAACTTAAGAATTGACTTCACAGTTGCAGTTTCATTATCAATGAAATAGGTATAAAAACCTTTACCTTATATTGTTGTGTATGGATTCAGTAAGGAAATATATAGAAAGCACTTAGCACAATACCAGGCATATAGTAAATCTTTCATAAAAGTAAATATTATTAAAAGAAATCATTAAGAGAATTGGGGAATTGAATGCTTATAGTACTACTAGAAGTGCTTTTATTAGTGATACTGAATGATAAACATACTAAAGACTCTAAAAAGGTAGACCTAAATATGAAAAATTCATATTTTTAATTTGACAAATTTGCCCTATCCAAATAAATGTAACTGTTACCTAACATTTCCATTTTTATTTATTTTATTATTTTTGGCTGTGTTGGGTCTTCGTTTCTGTGCGAGGGCTTTCTCTAGTTGAGGCGAGCGAGGGACACTCTTCATCGCGGTGCATGGGCCTCTCACTGTCGCGGCCTCTCTTGTTGTGGAGCACAGGCTCCAGACGCACAGGCTCAGTAGTTGTGGCTCACGGGCCCAGTTGCGCCGCGGCATGTGGAATCTTCCCAGACCAGGGCTCGAACCCGTGTCCCTTGCATTGGCAGGCGGATTCTTAACCACTGCGCCACCAGGGAAGCCAACATTTCCATTTTTTATGGCCAACTTCTTGGGTTAGTTGATAGATGCTTGTTTTGGCCTTTCTATATAGTGCTTACTACTCTACTGAAAGGAAGTAAGAAGTCTATTGTATACCTTTCAATTGCATGTTGTACAACATATCCTTTTCTCAAAGTATATGAACTGATTTCAAAGGTCAGTTATTAAATGTCCTAATATTTGTGGCAGATCAAGTGTGGACCCAGAATCATTGGAAGTTCTATATACATCAAAGATAGATAAAGACATGATGAAGTTAAAACTTTTGTTTTCTAGAAAACCACATTCTTTAGATCTATCTAGGAAATCAGCTGAATATGCATGAAACTGTGCTATCATCTGGTTTACATTTTCCCATCTGGTCCAAAGAATAGTGTCTGTCCAATCTCTTGCTAAAGCAAATACACTATAATTGGTTATTCTCCATATCTATGAGTTTAGTAATTATATTAAATGGAAATTTGGCTAGTTGGATATTTATTCATTTATTTATTTCTTCAATTGTATTCTATGGATTGACAATAAAGTATTATCAGTGAATCCACGTTGGCATTTGATGACGACCATTTTCTAAGTGCTTGCAAGATATCAGTTTTGTAAGCATTCCATAATTTTGCTAGTCTACAAATTTCAGAATTCAACATTCAGCACTTAAACTCCAATAATGTTTTCTTTGTTTTCAATTGTATGAGCATAATATTCCATCCCATGAGTAAGCAACTATGAAAACTAAGCATAAAAATGTGGCCAGAATTTGGCATAAATTATGAGTCTACAAATAAAGATTAATTTTCCTTTTAATTAATAAAACCTAGTGTTTGGCATTTTCTCTTCTAAATTCTTCAGAATCTAGAGTATATTTTTAGAATTGGGTTTGCATCCCAATTTCAAAACAACTTCTCTGAATTTCAGTTACTTCCTCAGTAAGTATGGATATAGTAATACTTGTATTCTAGGATTGTTGTGAATAGAAGATTCACAACAAAATAAGGTGTTTGTGAAGCATCTAATATAAGATCTGGAACACTGTAGAGATTCAATAAACCAGAGGAAAAATTGTTGTTATTCTATAAGTCCAATTTCAAGCACCCACAAGAGTGGTCTTTCAGCTCTCTGTTCAGCTTCTCTACTTGTTTTTGTCTCTAGTGGTGGTGCAGGTTCAGGTCCAGGAGAAACTCTGGGCTAAGAGACTGTAATTGTCTAGGGAATGGGAGTAGGGTGAGGATTTGGAGTAGGATACAAATTGATGGGATTGTCACCACTGAGCAGGCTAGGGAAGTGGGGTAGAAACCCTTGATGAGGTGAGGGAGGCAGAGTAAGATCTGAGAATCTTGGGGCCCACAGATAAGAGAGGAGGTGTTATTATTGAAACAGGAAGGGGTAGGTGTCTTTGCTCAAAGTCCAGGTATACCATTTGTAACTGAAGGAGGACAGTAATGTCAGCTGAGTACTTGTAACATCCAACCGTTTACAGTGCATTGATCTTGAGCAGCTTCAGGCTGAATTTGTCTCCCAGGACAAAAGGAGGTTAGACCCCCAGGGAAGGAGAGACTAACTACACATCTTCCCAGACTTACAATGGCATTATGTCTGTATAAACCCATCGTAAGCTGAAAATACCATTCAATCAAAAATGTATTTAATACACCAAACCTACTGAACATCACAGCTTAGCCCAGCCTACCCTAAAAGTGCTCAGAACACTTACATTAGCGTACAGTTGGGTAAAAATCATCTAACACAGCCTCTTTCCTGGCTGGAACCATGGAAGGTGCTGAGGAGAAGAAAAAGAAGTTTCCTGCTGTGCCAGAAACCCTTAAGAAAAAACGGAAGAATTTCTCAGAGCTTAAGATCGAGCGCCCGAGAAAGAAATTTGCCCAGAAGATGCTTCGAAAGGCAAGGAGGAAGCCTTATCTATGAAAAAGCTAAGTACGATCACAAGGAATACCAGCAGATGTACAGAACTGAAATTCGAATGGCTAGGATGGCAAGAAAAGCCGGCAACTTCTACGTACCAGCGGAACCCAAATTGACATTTGTCATCAGGATCAGAGGTATCAGTGGTGTGAGCCCAAAGGTTCGAAAGGTGTTGCAGCTTCTTCGCCTCTGTCAGATTTTCAATGGCACATTTGTGAAGCTCAACAAGGCTTCGATTAACATGCTGAGAACTGTGGAACCATACATTGCATGGGGGTACCCAAACCTGATGTCAGTAAATGAATCGATCTACAAGTGTGGTTAGATCTACAAGTGTGGTTATGGCAAAATCAACAAGAAGCGAATTGCCCTGACGGATAATGTGTTGATTGCTCGATCTCTTGGCAAATACGGTATTATCTGCATGGAGGATCTGATTCATGAGATCTATACTGTTGGAAAACCTTTCAAAGAAGCAAACAACTTCCTGTGGCCCTTCAAATTGTCTTCTCCACGAGGTGGAATGAAGAAAAAGACTACCCATTTTGCAGAAGGTGGAGATGCTGGCGACAGAGAAGACCAGATCAACAGACTTATAAGAAGGATGAACTAAGGTATCTACCATGATTATTTTTGTAATCTGGTCAGTTAATAAACAGTGACTGCTTTCAAATTGAAAAAAAAAATCATCTAACACAAAGCCTATTTTCTAATAAAGTGCTGAATATCTCATGTAACTTACTGAATACTGAACGTGAAAAAGAACAGTTGTATGGGTACCGAATGCTTGTAAGTGTATCCATTGCTTATCCTTGTGATTGCATGGCTGGCTGGGAGCTGTGGCTGCCACTGTCCAGCATCATGAGAGTGTCGTGCTATGTATCAGTAGTCCAAGAAGAGATTAAAATTCACAATTCAAAGTTCAGCTTCTAGTGAATGCATATTGCTTTGGCACCATCGTGGTCAAAAAATCGTAAAGTCTAGCCATCGTAAGTCGGGACTGTCTTTATATCTTTTCCAATTCAGAAGTGAACCCCCCTGCCCCAAGCAGCTCCCGCTCAGGGACACTGAAATCTCTGAAACACTAGCTTATGGAGTCTTGAACTTCTTTACACTGGAAGCAAACTGTTAGCCATAAAGGTTTTAAAATGCAAATAAACAGAAATAACCAATTTGTTTCTATTTTAATATATAGGATATGGATAAGAACACCAAAAGGTATCTGGAACCCTGTCCCAACTGTGATTTCTTTCTCCACTATGGGCAGATTTTCTAAAAATATCAGGTTTATTGAGGTATAATTTACATATAATAAAATTCTCCGTAGGTTTGATTTTGTTGAGACACAAGACAACTCTTCTTCAACTATCTTACTAGACACTTGTGCAAAGGCCATTCAGTCTGCACCACAAATTGTTGATGAAATTCAGCTCCCCACACCACAGCGGTCTATGTTGGAATGGAAGGAACATCGTATCAGTGGCCCAGGTGGAATCCTGAGACCAGCTAATTCCATTATATTCCTGTCATTTTTGCCACCACCAGAAAATGTAGTCTCTCTTGCCTCCCAGTCCCAGTACTGTTTGCTCTGGGCCTCCTAACCTCCGTTTCCGCTCTCTATCCAAACTTTCCTTCCAACTGCAGCTTGCATTCCTTTGTAAGTGACTCCCCTGTCTTTAATGCTGATGTAGTCATTAATGGAGTTGCAATGTGCACATTTTGCCTGCTGATGGGTTTGGAGAGTCCCTTAGATATGTGTCCAGTATTACAAGCATGCATGCATCCTCCCCATGACCCCTTTCCTTCCACACACTCTAGAATGTTCTTCCCTGATAGTGTGTAAGCTCCATGGCGGCACAGATTTTTGTTTTGTTCACTAATGTGGACCAAGTAACCAGAACAGTGCCCCTCCTAGAGTAGGTATTCCATAACTATTAGTTAAATGAATGAAGTCTTTGGGTATTCTTCAAAAAATATATGGTTATATGCTAGTATAAAAATAAATGATTAAAAAATTCCCTTTCCCTCATGGAGTTAACATTCTCATGTGTGAGTGTTAGAAAAGGCCAGACACCAGGAATGTAAACGTTGTACTATGGGGAAAATAAATCAAGCTAAGGAAATAGAGAGTTACTGGTAGTGTTTTGGTTATTTTAGGTAGAGTGGGCAGGACAGTCCTCTTTGGGGAGACAAATTTGGACAGAGTATTGAGTGATGTGAAGATTTTGGACATGAAGAGATTTGGGAGCAGGCAAGGGTAACAGAAAGTATAAAGGTCATGAGATGGGAGCATGTTTTGCGCATCTGAAGGAGAGAGAAGAGTGGGAAATGTTATCAGGGAGATGAGCAAGGGCTGTATTGTGCATGTCTTATAGGTTATGCTAAGGATTTTGAATTTTATTTAAATGTGATGGAAGCCATGGGAGAGTTTGGAACAGGAAAATCACACAATCTCATTTATAGGATTAAAAGATCACTGAGTAAAAGTCTACTTGGTGAAGAGACCAGCAAGGAGACTATTGCAGCATCAAGTGAGGGATGATGGTGGATTGAACTGGGATGGTGGCAGTGGAGGGGAGCTCAGGTTCTGGATATATTATGAAGGTAGAGTTTTGAAGGTGGATTCCATGTGGGTAAGGGAAAGAGAGGAATTAAGGAGGGACCCTAGGTTTCTTAACTGAGCTGGGATATCCTTTTTATTGTAAGTGTTTCCTCAGGGAAGAGAGTGAACTGATGCATTTTAGGAAAATATTTATTCTGTCTCCCTGCAAACTCAAAAGAAAATGGTTATTTAAAAAAAACAGTCTACCTTTTTTTCTTTTAATATTTTTTATTTTGAAAAATGTCAAGAAGGTGAAAAAATAGTACAATGGACAACTATATACCCTTCGCCTACATCCATTAATTGTTTATATTTTATTGTATTTGTTATCTCTCTCTCCATATATATACACACGAACACATACAATTTTCCCTCTGATGCATTTGAAAGTATATTGCAGACATCATGAAGCTGCACCCCTAATATTTCAACATATATTTACTGATAACAAGGAAATTTTCCTACACAAGCACCAGACCAGAGACATTTAACATTGATACAATGCTATTAATCTAATATGCAACCCATATTGAAATTTTCTGTTGTACAAATAATGTTTTTTCTTTTACCCTGAGTCAACCAAGTCTCATTCGTTGCCTGAAGTTATGTTTCTTTAGTTTCCTTTAATCTGGAGAAAGAGTTGGCAAATTGTTTATTAAAGGCTCAGATAGCAAATATTTTAGGCTTTATGGGCCACATATAGTCTCTGTTGCAACTGCTTAGCTCTGCTCTTACAGAGCAAAAAGAGCCATTGACAACCTGATGAGTGTGGCTGTGTGCCAATAAAACTTTATTTATGGACTATGAAATTTGAATTTCATATACATTTCATGGTTCATGAAATATTACTCTTCTTTTGATTTTTCCCCAACAATTAAAAAATATAACCATGGTCTGCTTGTGGGCTGTACAAAAACAAGCTGCATTTATCCATTGGCCTATAGTTTGCCAATCGCTGATCTAGAACAAACTTCTCACCTTTTTATTGTCTTTAATGACACTGACATTTTTGAAAAGTCCACGCCTGTTGTCATGTTGAATGTCAAAATCAGATTAGTCGGATTGTTTCTTCGTTATTAAATACAGGTTAGTCATTTTTGCAAGTACGTATTCAGGTGGTGGTGTGTCTTTCTCAGTGCCTCACAGGTCAAGAGGTATATGTGATATCGGTTTATGCTATTATTTGTGATGCTCCCTTCTTTTCTCTAATTCAGTTTTGTGAGCATAAAATGTGACATTCTTATTGATCTGACCATGTCCATATACAGAGAACCTATAAACATTGGAATTCATAATGAGAAACCAACGGGTACCCAATAGAAACACAATTATATGGGGAGATGATCAACCACCATGAACCTTGTGCATTGTTGATGGCATACTGTTAGTAAGAGACAAACATTTTCAAATGAATGAAGAGTTTTATGACATTATTACTTTTACTTTGTTTTATTAAAAAGTTTTAAAAAATCATATACAGAAAATTGGGCCAGTCACATGCCTCTATTCATGGTATACTATTATCTTCTATCCCTGTGAGGCCCCTCTCATTTTATTTCTCCTTTTTATTTTCAATCTTCCTCTCCCTGCCCACCACCCCTCCATAGAAACCCACTCTACTGCATTTGGATATATTTGTATCTGAAAAATATAGCATGTTGCCTTGTATTTGTATGTTTTAAATTTACATAAGTGACAGTGTATTACAATCTCATTTTTTTCTGACTTTCTTATTCCACACTATGTAAAGATTGATGCATATTGTTCTGTGTCCTTCTGCTCTGAGCATAATATTCCATAGTGCACATCTACCATGCTTTATTTATTTATTTCCCTAGCAAATTGCAGCTGAGTTGCTTCCAACTTCCTTTTACCACAAACACTGCTGTGATAAACACAATCATCCATCAGTCCTTCTATATCTCTGCCCCTATTTCTCTGGGACATGTACTTAGGAGGACTGGGGGTCACAGGGTATGCACATCCTGCAGCACTCTGAGCACTGCCAGACAATAGGGCCCCATCGCTCCCCATGCCTGTCAGTGATCCACAAGGTTCCTACTTCTCCATATTCTCACTAACATTTCTAATTTTTTTCCAAAGTGGTAGGTATAAAGGGATGCCTCATGTTTTAAATTTGCATCTGTATGAGAGTTAGTGTAGTTGTTCATCTCTTCAGATAATTATTATTCTCTTGGGTTTCTCATCTTGTACTTGTTGATGCAAGGCAAGAGTCCTTTCTATCTTCTAAATATAAATTGTCTTTTTTGATGTGTTTATATTACAAAGTGGGAATTAGAGAGAAAGAGCATGGGAGAGAACAAATGTGGCAGAATGTTAACAGTTAATGAATCTTTTAAGAGTTTATATAGATTTCATCATGTTATTCTTCCTACTATATGTTTGAAAATGCCTATACTAAAAATTTGGGGTTTTCTTTGCATCAATAGAGCTCTATGACGTTATGCTATGCTACGCTATGCTATGATACTTGTGGATGTTTACTTGTGGAGCTGAAATATAGAAAGCACTTATACATTAATTCATCTATTGAAGACATAGATATTGATAAACCGTCATGAGACAGGTGTTCTTCTGAGTAGTGGTGATACGGTGGTGAATGAGACAAGTCCTTAATTGTAAGGAAATGACTCCTAAGTGAAGGAGGATGGACCATACATAAGAAAACCAGTAAAGGAAAAAGATAATTTCATGTAGTAACACATACTCTGAAAAAAATAAAACAGGTTGTATGATAGTGACTAGGGAGGTCTGATGTACTATAAATGTGAAATCAATGGACTGAGTGAATAAGAATTTTTAGATTAAAGATAGAATGGCGTGATAGGAGATCATGGACTTTGAAATCAGACAAATCTGGGTTCAAACTCTGGTCTCTTCACTAGATAAGGACTCAGACAGACTTGGATTTAGATCCTATTTCATTCTGTGGCAAATAAAAGATTCTTAATAAATACTCTCTTGCTCACGTTTTATTAATCACTGAATAAAACAGAGGGCCACCAGTAGGTGGGCATGCAATCGAGAGAGGAAAGAGAGTGAGTAGTGAACAATAAATCAGAAAAAAGAGGAGGAAGAGAGGAATGAGGGTGAAACAGAAAGATGGAGGGACAGCGGGAGAACAGAAATGTAGGGGCCGGGGTTTAGTGAAGGGATCAGTGGGAATTATTATATAAAATGGAGTTCTCTTAAATGAAGGATGACTCAGAATTGGTGCCATGGTTAAACACAGACTGAGCAGACAGATCCTTCCTTTTGGGGCCGTTTGAGTTCATGAGACAATATTAACATTACCTCTTTCCCCTTTCTGGCTTTTTAAGGAATCTGATGGACTTTGCATAATGCCAGGCTAACGTTAATGTAAAACCTCAGAGGTGTGCAGGGGTAGATCTGAATGAAGTTGGGCCAATCAGGGGAGAATAGGCCATGGTTATTAGTGAGCTTGAGAAAAGGGCCAGAGCTCTTATTTAGAGAAATGTCTGGCAACCTTTTCATTCTATACCTTGATTTTTTTTTTAACATCTTTATTGGAGTATAATTGCTTTACATTGGTGTGTTAGCTTCTGCTGTCTAACAAAGTGAATCAGCTATACGTATACATATATCCCCAAATCCCCTCCCTCTTGCATCTATACCTTGATTTTAAGAGGTTTTCAAATTTAGTTCTTATGTTCACAACAGGTTGGAAATTGGCTGCTGTTTCTTAGACCAGATGCAGTTTTCATTAAAAGAAATTTTGATTGAAAATGGTTCTCCTCAAGAGTAGCAGAAGAAGGGGAGGGGGGAAAAAGAATTATCTTGGCATTATGCTGTAGATTTTTTTTAAAATTATATTAATATTCTAATTCATCATGATATGAATTAGAAAATTAATATCCTATAGCTCCACGGCTATATTATAGGAACTCAGGCATGGCAAGAAAGTCAAGAGGGGCTTAGGAGGATCCAGAATTAGTTCGTATCAATAGGCATACACAGATATAGGAAATCAGAAACTAAGAGGGTAAATCAAAATTAGGTGATGAATATCAGAGCTCAGGGATTTCTGATATCCTTTTTAACTCTTGTCTTAGGACAAGGAAAGTAGTTGGCTAAAATTTTAATGAGAAGTTAGAGAAACCAGAAGTTCCACAGAGTTCAGTCTATACAGCAGAGCCCTTGGCACATAGTAATAAATTAATGTGTTGAATAGATTAATGAACAGATCAGAGGTACCAGAATTAACAGAGTTGACCCTCTCCCACAGTGAGATGCAAATATTTTTTGGCCCATCTAGAATCCATTTCTGCCTGTCCTGGACACAGCATCCCAGTTTTCCTCCCCTCCCCGAACCCTCATTCTTTACTCATGTGTTTCTGCTGACCTACTTCCTGTGCAATTTGTAAGTGCATTTTACAATCATGGTTTCAGTGATTGGTTCAGAGAAAGGTACATGGCCCAAACCTTCCTATCAGGGCTAACCTAGGGACTTTTGCTGGAATGACTGGGAAAGAGTTACATTCTATCCTGTGGGGTTGCTGGGAGAAGGCTGAAGCTGAAGCTGCCAGCAGACCTGTGGGCACCTGGAAAGAAGCTGACTGAGCATTGAACCAACACTGATAAAGCAGAGGAAAAGAACTTGAACCCATTCTAATATCATCTGAAAGTGTGCACCCTATTGTGCCTATTCTATTGAGCCAATGAATTCTTGGTTTTTTTAAACCAACTCAAATTTTCTGATATTTTAAACAAAATCAGTTAAGTAATTTCCATACAATTACTATTGGGAGAAAATTACATCTCTTAGCTGTGAGTAATCAGAAGCAGAGGGAATCTCAACAAATATCCAATATGTTGTTTCATTCTGTGCTAGACAGTAGCTAAAATATAATATGATAATTCATATTTTAGAAGATGGATAGGGACTTCCCTGGTGGCATGGTGGTTAGGAATCTGCCTGCCAGTGCAGGGGTCACGGGTTTGAGCCCTGGTCCGACAAGATCCCACATGCGGCGGAGCAACTAAGCCCGTGCACCACAACTACTGATCCTGTGCTCTAGAGCCTGGGAGCCACAACTACTGAGCCCACGTGCCACAGCTACTGAAGCCTGTGTGCCTAGAGCCCATGCTCCACAATAAGAGAAGCCACCGCAATGAGAAGCCCACACACCAAAACAAAGAGTAGCCCCTCACTTGCAGCAACTAGAGAAAGCCCGCGCACAGCAACGAAGACCCAACGCAGCCAAAAGTAAATAAATATATAAATTTATTTATTAAAAGAAAGGAAGATGGATAATCTGGACTTATACTTAAATCTCTAAGGGTTTGCTATTTTATGTTTCTAATATGCTCAATAGTGAGTGAAAAGTAGAGATGTGAAAGTCTTCTCATGACATTTTCATGTACAGGGAAAATAAAAATTTCAGCTGATGAATACTCTATTCATGGAGTATATGCTGTACTAATTAATGATTCCAATTTAGTTTTGGGAATACAATGTAGAATAAGTATGAATCTTAAATAATATCTACTTACAATAATTGTGTGATTTACACTGTACAATGTCCGTACAACTCTAAGTACCCACATACTTAAAGCTAATTTGTTAAGATGCTTGAAGGTAGGGCAGTGTTTTATCAAGTACTAACTTGTTGGTCAGCCATTCAATAATATGGTCCAGAATATAAAAATAAGTGAAATGAGCACCTTAATTAGCCAAACCAAACACTGGAAAATTCATGCAATAACTCTCATATTTAGTTTATACCAGTCTAAAATATTTCATCCAAGAATATATGGTATGAATGTTACAGTTTGCATATAGAGGAACTGGCAGGAAAATGCCGCCTGTTTGGACACTGTGGTAGGAAGAATAATGACTCCCTAAAGACATCCATGTCCTAATCCCCAGAAACTGTGACTCTGTTATCTTAAATGGCAAAAAGGACTTTGCCGCTGTGATTAAGGTTTAGGACCTTGGGATGGCAAGATTATTCTGGATTATCTGGGTGGGTCTAACCTAATCACATAATTCTTTAAAAGTGGAGAAACTTTCCTGACTGTGGTCAGAGGGAGATGTGACTAAGGAAGAATAGTCAGAGAGATGCTTTGAAGATGGAGGAGGGGGCCCACAAGCCAAGAAATTTGGGTGGCTTCTAGAAGCTGAAAAAGGCAAGGAAAGAGATCTGCCCAGACCCTCCAAAAAGGAATGTAGCCCTGTTGACACCTTGACTTTAGCCCAATGAGACGTACATTAGACTCCTAATCTACAGAACTGTAAGATAATCCATTTGTATTGTTTTACATCATTAAGTCTGTGGCCATTTGTTTCAGTGCAATAGGAAAATAATACAGTCGTTAATGCTTTCTGTCAGGCCAGCACTGCATTCGACCATATACTCTGCAGTCTCACAGCAGCCCAAACTATGTAGTAGAAACGTTTGCCTCTTTATACATACAGTATAGATGAGGTTGTAGTTCCTCTGCTGATATATTTCCATAAGCAACAAAGAAATAAAAAACAACCATGAGAATATGAAGCAGAATAAACCTAAGACCACTATCTGGTTTTTTTTGGTATGCGGGCCTCTCACTGTTGTGGCCTCTCCCGTTGCGGAGCACAGGCTCCGGACGCGCAGGCTCAGCGGCCATGGCTCACGGGCCCAGCCGCTCTGCGGCATGTGGGATCTTCCCGGACCGGGGCACGAACCCGTGTCCCCTGCATCGGCAGGCGGACTCTCAACCACTGCGCCACCAGGGAAGCCCTGACCACCATCTTGTTTTAACTGACCAATTTGCTTGATTTTTCAGGAGTCCCAAAGCAATCTGGGTCCATGTTTCTTTTTGTAATTGGCCAAAGTGTCTTACCTGTAGTGCGAAGAATTAATCAGTAGTACAACCCATGTTGCAGAATTTAAATAAGAGAAGTGGCTCATTTAAAATGCAATTGGGAAATATTCAATACCAGAGATCAGACTGCCTAGACAACAGGATAAGTATGTTAGATATGCTAAAGAAGTAGATTGCATCGAAGTATGTTTTAATGGCAATGGAAACTGAGGAAATAATAGAATCTTGAAAAGATCTTAGAAGTCATTGAGTCCAGTGATTCTCAAGCCTGGCCATAAACAACTTTGGGGAGCTTTTTAAAAATAGAGATTCCTTGATTTCATCTCAAGTTTATCAAATCAGATTTTTTAATGGGGTTCTTGGTATTCTATATTTTAAAAAGAGCTCCTCAGGTGATTCTGATGTGAATGACATGTATTTTGGGTTCACTGACTAAGTCTAATCATCTACTCAAAATATTAATTCACCTTACAGTACTATATCAAATAACATTGGGGATATGAAGGTAAGCAAGTTAGAATCTATTATCCTGCCAATTTTTACAAGCCTAGTGATTTGGGGGTATAGAAAGAATTCAGAATCCAGTGAAGGAGACAGATTGCTATGCAGCGCAAAGTGGTAACTTAGAAGTAAGTAAGCGGTTAGAGCCAGGAGAAATAGCGTATGATGCAGCCTAGTAAGTGGAATAGTAAGGAGAATTAACAAATTCTCTTTTTAAACTCTTCTAATCACAAGAGACACACCCTCCTTACGGCAACCATTCTAATCTTGGACAACTACAAATTTGAAAATATTTCTTTTACATTAGCCAAAAATATCTCCATATAACTCTTAACCAAGGATTTTCATCCTGTTCATTATAGCTGCATGAAGTGAGATGAATAAATGAGGTGCTATAAATGGCTCAGTGCCAGGCTCAGACATATTCGGGAAATCTTCTCAGGTCCATCCAGTGCTAGATTAGGCATGTCTCTTGTGTGCTCTCATAGCACTAAATCAATCTTACTGCAATTACTTCTTTACTTGTGTTTCTTTTGTAAGACGGTAAATGTCTTTGAGGGTAGAAACTGTATCTATTCTTTCAGAATATTTAGCAATTGGTATAAGGCCTGCCACATAGTGGGTCCTCGATAAATATTTGCTAAATGAATAGACAAGTTGGTGTGTTTTACCAAATCTTAGGTTTCATCCTCTTTCTTTCCCTCTCTCTGTTTCTCTTTCTCTTCACATCTAGCCAGTATTTAAAATAGTTAAATATTTTTCTCTCACCCAGAGTTAACAACTTTGGTTCATTCAGCTGTTCCTCATACTTAATATTTTTCAGATTCTTTCCCACCCTTGCGTTCTTCTCTGAATATCTTTTGATGGTCAATTTCCCTATGAGAGTGTGAAGAATTGATTGTGAGACTTTAGTTGAAGTATAAGCAACACAGAGTATAATAGGCTCATCATCCACCTGGTTTTAGTCACTGCACTTCCGTCTGTGCAGCCTGAAGAGGTGTTGTCTGCTTACCCACCTTACCCACAGGTTGCCTCAAACTGAGCAGGCAGCCAATGAAAACAAGTCAGCTTTCTTTACATTAACTTTTTGAAAGCCATTCCTTCCCCAACCTGTTTCGTGCTTTTTTTTTTCTTTTTTAACTTCATAAGTTGTAACATCATAGAAATTGAATCTGAAATTTAACAGACTTTATTACATTTCACTTTGATTTAGTCTGTCGATATGTGTTTTAAATTTTCTTTGTAAAATATCTTCATTGGGCCTTCCAGTTCCAGCAAATTTCCATATTTGTTGAATATACCAACTTATCTGTATGAAGTTTAATAATAAAGTGTTGGGTAGAACAGACACAAGATCAGAAATGCTCTGAAATACTACTGTAAACTGCCATTTAGAGAGACTGGAATCTATTGATGTTAAAGTAGCTGATGAAGTAATTAATGAGTCAGTCTTCATTCTCCAGTGTATTTGTTAGAAAAGATATAAATCTATCTAACTATATCATTTTCTCTTTTGCATGTCTGTATTATTCACAAGAATATAGTGGGAGACTTTGTAAAATATCTTTTTTAAAACTTAGTCTTTTTGTGACATTCCTCTGAGGTATTTATAAAATATTAGACCAAGAATGTGGTCTGAAGCAAAAACGTTACTGAAGAGTGGAGGGACTTTACAGAGGCATCTAGCTTATTGAAAGAGAATGGTGGTGATTGATTTGAGTAATTTTAGCACTGCGACCTTGGAGCTAATATAATCCAATCCCAGTAAGCGACAGATAATCAAACAGGTTTGGAGCAGTTGGGTGACTTTGTAAGGTCTTGTTCTTAGAGGCATAGGGGATCTCCAACACATTTGCCAAACATCTTATCCAGTGATGTTTCTACCATATCACACCATCACTCCATTGTTCTTTATTTTTCAGCTAAATGGCTGATTAATTTTCTCTTTCTTTTCCATTTATGGATATTTCACTGCCCTGAGGCTAAAGCTGTGAGAAGCACGTGAAATTCTTCCTTGCTAGGCCATCACTTTACCTTCAAGCTATGTTAAATCATGGCACAAATGAACTGGTTGAAAAAAGTAGCAGGACAGGAATAAAGATGCAGACATAGAGAATGGACTTGAGGACACGGGGAGGGGGAAGGGTAAGCTGGGACAAAATGAGAGAGTAGCATTGACATATATACACTACCAAATGTAAAATGGATAGCTAGTGGGAAGCAGCCGCATAGTACAGGGAGATCAGTTCGGTGCTTTGTGTCCACCTAGAGGGGTGGGATAGGGAGGGTAGGTGGGGATGTATGTATATATACAGCTGATTCACTTTGTTATACAGCAGAAACTAACACCATTGTAAAGCAATTATACTCCAATAAAGATGTTAAAAAAAATTCTCCCTCCTTTTTCCAGTTTATTTTATACTGAGTTCTCTAGAGATGAAGAAATAAGATTAGATGTCTCATTTTCTAGAGTTATAAATTCCATGCCTGTTTGAATATAGGAAAAAATGGTCATGAAAGTTAACAACTTCCATGTCCTAGCTTTTCTTTGGCAGGTAATAATTATCTGGATTTAAGAGTATTAAAAGTTAGGGGTAAATTTTGAATTCCAGGAGATTACAAGTCTGGGCTATTTTCTTCTTTGAAGTTTTCCAGGTAATCTGAGTGGCTAAGGACTGGACTGTTCAACCATCACTTTATCATATCATTGAGCCGTGTAATATAATAATTATAATAATAACAATAATACTCATGTCTGCTTTATAGTAAGGAAAGATCATATAGCTAGTAAGTATATCTGGCTATATAATCTGTGCCCTATCAAACTATCCTCATGCTCCTGATTTCAGGAATTGAGCAGTCTTACTAATGGATTTCTGTCTACTTGCAGAAGGAGATAGAAAGAGATGCTGGAGATGGGATACTAGACATAAATGCTTATTTAATCATTGATGCCTATCCCAGGGCCTTTTATATTTCATTCAACATCCTCAACCCCTATGTCCATTTGGCCATTTGGGTTACGTGTTTTTTAACTGCATCACAGCTTTCACATTCTTTCAGCTTCCTAACATTTGTTTCTTTTCTAAACCTTCAGATTTCCTTCTTTTCTCTCACCCTCTTCTTTGTTTCTACTATAGAATTATACCTGTCTTATTTAGTCCTATAAGAATGGAAGCTCGCCAATTATTTCACTAATCTTGAAAATATGTTATCAGGATTGTATTATAACAAGAGAATTTCAGTTATGTTATTTCAGCTCAAATCTTTCCTTGGCTTACTTTCCTGGGTTTGGTTGATATTTCCTCTTGTTACCCACCAATTCTTTCACCAAAGATGAGTATCCTGTAAGCTAAGTAGATAAAAATTTTCCTACTAATTCAGAGAAGAGTCAATGAACTGTCATTGATACCTACTGAAATCCCCTCTTCTGAAACATTTTAATCACTGTAACCTAGTAACTTCTTATTCTTTTCCTATTTGTTTAAATGCTTTGTTATAAAAATTTTAAACATACGCAAAATTAGAGAGACTAATTTAATGAATCCTATGTGCCCATAGGATTTAAATAATTGTCAACATTTTACTAATTTTGTTTCTTAAAGACATACTGGATTTTTGGAATCAAGGAGAAAATAATGGTTAATTGTATGGTATGCAAATTATTTTCCTATCATTCTTACAATGTTGTCTCTCTTATTTTGCATATGCTCACTTTTTCAAAGGTATTTAGCTGGACTCTGAACTTAAAAAAATACTTTATACTGTCATTTATATGACATTTCCAATATATTGTGAGTTCCATAAAATTGGATGAAACTGTTTAATGAGTTTTCCAAGACCATAGGAAAACTTCTAACTTCAGAAATTAAAAATTCCAACTTTTGGTACAAAGCAGAGTTCTCACTTTTGTGTGCTTACTCTCTCTGGCTACGTTATCTTCATCTCGGCTTAAGTCCAAAGGTGGTGGCTTTGTAGATCTATCTGTTATGAATTACCAAGTACTTGTTGTAGAAGAAGAATTTAATCAATTAATGAATTATGGAGAATATTATTTAAACTTTCATTCAAAAGGTACACTAAAGAAAGGAAATGGAATCCCAACATTTACGTAACAATAAATGGAGGGCTCTAACGTAAAGCAGGAAACAGCAATTCAGAATTAACTCATTTGCTGTTGGTTAATAAGAGGATTTAGGTGTCCTAGTTACTGTGTTGTACATTATATTTTTCTAAGGATCCTTACAATAAGAACAAATGGAATGCTTTTGGTATGCTTCTAAGGTCTCTCTTCAATAGTCATGCAAGAATGGGACTACAATTTTGTAATTACAGCTGGCCTTGAGTAAGCAGCTCATTGCATGATGATATGACGAAGTCCTGCTTTCCTCCACTACCGGTCTGACCCAATATCTGAAAAATTCATAGCTAATAACATATTGAGGCTATGACATTGAATGCTTAAATAATATAGTTGCATTCTGTGTGAAACCTAATCTAGTAAACCATAACCACTAGTATCATACTGGCACCACTCAAGTTATCAGGTCAGCTAGCCACCCAGCTAAATGACACAGGAAGAAACAAGCGAGCTTTAATGGAGGAAAGGGAGAGACACAGGTACAGAGCAGAAGATAACTTAAGCTTTGAAGAACACAAAATGCTCATTGCTTGGGGGCAAGAAGCTTTAGCTCTACTTTTACATAACTCTTGTCCAGATTATTGTAGTTACAGATAAGAGATAGAATATTCCACTATAGTAAACATGTACTTTATCTATTTTTTAAGTAAAACTTAGTTTTCCTTCTATACTAGGCTAAGACATCATGGTTTTAAAGCTTAGCTTGTTCTGAGGAAATCCAGGAATAACAGAACATATTGAGATTTATTCTCACAAATCTAAATTAGTAACAAGGGGAGACGTACAGAACTTATTCTACATATTAATCAGAATTACAACTTCAGTATTGTTTGGATCAGAGAACTCATGTTCATGATTGAATGAGGGAGGTATCACAAGGTTTGGTTAAGAAAATATCCTTGGGCTTCCCTGGTGGCGCAGTGGTTGAGAGTCCGCCTACCGATGCAGGGGATGCAGGTTTGTGCCCTGGTCCGGGAAGATCCCACATGCCGCGGAGCGGCTGGGCCCGTGAGCCGTGGCCGCTGAGCCTGCGCGTCTGGAGCCTGTGCTCCGCAACGGGAGAGGCCACAACAGCGTGAGGCCTGCGTACCGCAAAAAAAAAAAAAAAAAAAAGAAAATATCCTTGAGTTGCAATCTCTTGTTTATAAACCAAGTACCACACTTTATTCCTCAGACAGCCTGGGATTATAATATGTGAAGACTAAAAAATGTAATTAAAAACTCAAGTGTATTACATTTTTAAATTTTGTATGTATTATTGGTAGATTTTAAGATCCCTTTTGGCCTGGATTAGATTGGAATAGAAATTAAAAATCATGAAGTTCACAGCCAACATTTGTGAACTTTAATCTGTATTTTGCATTAGGGGTCTTGTAAGATGTAGTTAGTATCTTACTTTAAAAATATTTAAATAAATTTGCTAATAATTCCGTTCTATTTTGTAAATGAGACATGCCATGAACTTTATGCAATTTGGGGGGCATAAAAAAATTATAAAGACTTAGAGCTCTTCCAAACAAGGGAGCTAAGGAAATATTAAACATAACTTGATTTATTTAAAAATTATTTCTTCATTCATTTAATGAACTTTTTGAGTGCTTAATCTATGCAAATCTCTATACTAGCTGTTAAGGGAGTATACAGTTGAGTAAGACTTGGTATTTTCAAGAAAGATGTAATATTTTCTTTAGTGTAGTTATTCTGAGAATAGTTATTTTTAGGGAAAAGGTAGTGGTGGAACAAGTTGAGTCACAGAAGACCCAAACTGGATAGACTAACTTTCAGAAGTATTGGACAACAGTTCAGGTATTAGGATGGAGATGGAAGTCATAGGGAAGTACAAGGCTCCTGGGATACTGAGTCATCAGGAGAGAATGGCCATCATCAGGATTAATTCCATCTGATCTAGAGAATTGCTGAGGGCATTTTTATATTGTACCCAGCTAGAACCAGATTGAGAATTTCAAGTGGTCGTCTGTATGAAGATGAGTATAAATGCTGTGAAGTGCTATGGCTAGAGAAGTATAAGGAGAAAGAGAGAGGAGAATCTAGCCAGATTGTTAAAGCCAGGGAATAACAAATGTTAAGAAACTGCTGTAGGCAGAATAATGGTTTCCCAAAGATGTCGAAGCCCTAATCCCTGGAATCGGTGAATGTGTTACTTGACATGGCAAAGGGGAATTAAAGTTGCTGATAGGTTGCTAATCAGATGATTTTGAGATGGGGAGATTTTCCTGAATTATCTGGGTAGACCCAATGTATCACAGATGTCCTTAGAAGTGGAAGAGGAAAATAAGGTGAGATAGCCAAAGGAATGGCAGCATGAGAAGGACTTGAACTGTTGTTGCTGGCTTTGAAGACGGAGGAAGGGGGCTGTAAGCCTAGTATAATGGGTAGCTTATAGAAGCTGGAAAAGGCTTCCGAAGGAACAGATTCTTCCCTAGAGCCTCCGGAAAGAAGGTGGTCTTGCCAGCACCTTAATTGTAGCTTGGTGTGACATTTCAGCACTATAAGATAATACATGTCAATTATTTTAAGTGACTAAGTTAGTGGTGATTTGGTGTAGCAGTAATGGGATACCTAAAGTCAGATTCTCGGAGTTTCCTTTTCCTTCAATCTAAAAAGAGGACTACAATACCTGCCTCTAAAACAGCAGCTCCAAAATCCTATTTCAAAACTTATATGCTCAATAGTGGGATTGCTGGGTTGTATGGTAGCTCTATTTTTAGTTTTTTAAGGAACCTCCATATGTTCTCCATAGTGGCTGTATCAATTGACATTCCCACCAACAGTGCCAGAGGGCTCCCTTTTCTCCACACCCTCTCCAGCATTTATTGTTTGTAGATTTTTTGATGATGCCATTCTGACCAGTGTGAGGTGATACCTCATTGTAGTTTTGATCTGCATTTCTCTAATGATTAGTGATGTTGAGCATCCTTTCACGTGTTTGTTGGCAATCTGTATATCTTCTTTGGAGAAATGTCTATTTAGGGCATATACCCTGAGAAAACCATAATTTAAAAAGAGTCATGGGGTTTCCCTGGTGGCGCAGTGGTTGAGAGTCCGCCTGCCGATGCAGGGGACACGGGTTCGTGCCCTGGTCTGGGAAGATCCCACATGCCGCGGAGCGGCTGGGCCCGTGAGCCATGGCCGCTGAGCCTGCACGTCCGGAGCCTGTGTTCCGCAACGGGAGAGGCTACAACAGTGACACGCCCACATACCGCAAAAAAAAAAAAAAAAAAAAGAAAAGAGTCATGTACCAAAATGTTCATTGCAGCTCTATTTACAATAGCCAGGACATGGAAGCAGTCTAAGTGTCCATTGACAGATGAATGGATAAAGAAGATGTGGCACATATATACAATGGAATATTACTCAGCCATAAAAAAAACGAAATTGAGTTATTTGTACTGAGGTGGATGGGCCTAGAGACTGTCATACAGAGTGAAGTAAGTCAGAAAGAGAAAGAGAACTACTGTATGCTAACACATATATATGGAATCTAAAAAAAAAAAATTGGTTCTGAAGAACCTAGGGGCAGGACAGGAATAAAGATGCAGACGTAGAGAATGGACTTGAGGACACCGGGAGGGGGAAGGGTAAGCTGGGACGAAGTGGGAGAGTGGCATGGACATATATACACTACCAAATGTAAAATAGATAGCTAGTGGGAAGCAGCCGCATAGCACAGGGAGATCAGCTCTGTGCTTTGTGTCCACCTAGAGGGGTGGGATAGGGAGGGTGGGAGGGAGACGCAAGAGGGAGGAGATATGGGGAGATATATATATATATATATATATATATATATAGCTGATTCACTTTGTTATAAAATAGAAACTAACACAACATTGTAAAGCAATTATACTCCAATAAAGATGTTAAAAAAAACTTATATGATACAATGTAGTGTAGTGAAGTGTATAGCGCAGGACTAGGCAAATATGAAATGTTCAGTTAGCACAGTTACTTTTTTTTTTTTTTTAGCACAGTTACTTTTAAGGAGCTTTTTATGTACTTTGGAAAGAGGCTCAGAATCACTTTCTTCAATATCTCTGTAATTCTTGGAGATAATTTTTACCTATGCACTGCTGATGTGTCCTGCTGGACTGGACAATCAAGCCACAGTTTAGAAATCATTTCAGATAGCATTTAACAGTGTTCCGCATCAGAAGCAAATGTCTAAGGTGCTGAGTTGTGAAATAGAACAGAAGTTGACAGCTTAGACTGAAAACTGGCTAAGGGCAGAAGTTAAGGGTAGAAGTAAATGGAAAGATTTCAAGCAGGACAAAGAATACCTTGGGGATGAAGACTGAAAACAATCACTGAGACACATAGTGTTCATTTTATGTCTAGCACTGTTTAAAAAACTATATCCATTAACTCCTATGATGCTCAAGACAATCTTTTGAAGTAGGTATTTAACTGTCTTCATTTTATACATGAGATTACTGAGGCAATTAACTTGCCTACGTCACACACCTAGTAAGAGATAAAGCTGGGATTTGAACCCAAGCGGTCTGAGTCCATGCTCTTTATTTTTGGACTCAGACAAAATTGCAATATTTGAATCATATTTCCCAATTTTATACCCTGTAGGGCTCTTAATCTAGATAAAATTTTAATAATTTAAAATAAGCACAAAAATTTGGAAGAAATATTGGATTGTTTCGCCAAAATTAACGTGTAGACATTTGTTCTATATGTGATTTCCTTCCCTTTGTATATTTGGGAGAAATTTTGAAGTTGTGAATCCTGTCCCCTGATGTGAAAATCAGAATTCAAATTCTCAGGCACTCTCATAGCTGGAGACCTAGTTGTGCAAATCAGATGCATGCACATGAGGCTTTGATTTGGAGAAAATAGGCATTGCATGGAGCTTCTGTTTTTCTGGTATCTGGTACTGGTTGCAAGATCAGTTTCCTAACACAGAAGTGGCATCAGTGCTAGAAGCAGTACTGATGGCTGTAAATCAAATTCTAGGCATGGTACTTGGTAGTGGTGGTGGCAGAGGTGGTATTGGTGACAGTCTCTCACCAGTTCTCTGGCATGATTTTGGCCCTTTATTATTCCTGGAAGGTTAGACTCAAGTCTCTTTTTCCAGCCATCTCAACAATTCTGTGAACTACCTTATATTCAATAAATTCTTTTTCTGCTTTAGTTAGCCAAAGAGGATTCTGTTGCTTGCAGCTAAGAACCCTGACCAGCAGAAGAGCCAAATAAGAAAATAATACAAAATTATCTTTTAAAAGGGGAGTAAAATAAGTTTTAGGAGAATTAAAGGATTAATATAAATGATTAAACAATAAAAAGAATTGAAAATATGTTAATGTATCTATCAAATTACCAACTGTGAGATGATTTCCTAAGTGTTAATTATATAAATCTGATTAAAAAGTGATAGTTATGCTACATTTAAATGTATTATCTGTGAAAATAAAAAGGTAAAAAATAAACAGCCAATGGAGGGAATTTTCATAGCAATTGAAATAGCTGTATGCAATTTCACAGAAATATGATACAGTTTCTGCTGCCTTACCTAGTTTCTCAGAACAGTGAGAGTGAAAAGAATTAGTTGATATTATTTGGGTACCTATTACTTGCCTACCAATATAGAGGTCATTTATCTTCATGTCAACTACATCAAAATGAATTAGTTTGATATAAAGTGCACATAAAAATAATGTAAGGCATTTATTTAGAGTTTCTGGTACTTTTTAAAGGCATAAAACACTTGGGATATTCTTATGACCATAAGGTTTGAGATTATTTTAAAATAGTTAATTAGAATATTTTGCTTGAATCTTCAAAAGAGGAGGCATCACACTATTAATTTGTGAGTAGCAAAACCCTAAGGGCAGTTGAACCTTCTAAAGTCAACTCTTTGTAATTAGAAATATACATTAAAAAAAGCATAGTGTAAAACAGGAAGTGTTATCTTGTAAATTAGGCTAAGTCCATGTAGGCAGAGAAAAGCAGAATTCAATAATTAGAAATACTAGCTGAATTTGATGACTAATTTTAATCATTTGAAGCAGTAACTCCTTTTCATTTGAATTAGTATATTTCAAGCTACTCAGTTATCTGAATAACTATAATCATTCTCAGTTTCACTTCACATTCTAAAATAAGAAATAGAAAGGAGTTATTTTTACATCCAACAATTATATTTGTATATTTGTGGTGCTTTTCTTTCTTTCATTTTTGGCTGCGTTGGGTCTTTGTTGCTGTGCGCCAGCTGTCTCTAGTTGCGGTGAGCGGGGGGCTACTCTTCATTATGGTGTGCGGGCTTCTTATTGCAGTGGCTTCTCTTGTTGCGGAGCACAGGCTCTAGGCGCACGGGCTTCAGTAGTTGTGGCACGCAGGCTCAGTAGTTGTAGCTCGCGGGCTCTAGAGTGCAGGCTCAGTAGTTGTGGCCCACGGCTTAGTTGCTCCACAGCATGTGGGATCTTCCTGGACCAGGGCTCAAACCCATGTCCCCCACATTGGCAGGCAGATTCTTAACCACTGCGCCATCAGGGAAGCCTGATTTGTGGTGCTTTATACATGTCTTATATGGGAAAATTAAAAAGTGTTGGAGATAGTTCTAACTTCCTGGCTCGGCCAGTTAATAGCTGTGCAAGCTAGGAAGACGTTGGCTTAACTCTTTTGAATTTGAATTTCTAATCTGTAATATGGCTATAATAATACCTTAGAGTACTAGTATGAGGATTAAACAAGGTACAATTTGTAAATATTTGACAGGTTGGATACAATCAATAGATGTTTTCTTCTTAGAAGAAATAATCAAAAATATTACAAATGTAATAATATTTATTAATAAAAGTTAAGCATACCAAAATGTGTCTAATAACTAACTTGACATTTTAGAATGTTTAACACAAGCTATGAAACATATCTTTGTGGTTCTTTTGGAGGATAATATTACTGTACCTTGCTTTTCAATTCTGCTCACAAATGGAAAGATCAATAGCATGCTAAATTCTGAGCAGCAGGCAAACCAGTTTTCACATATTATTTAGAATTATTTTTATTCACAACAGTTTTGTCTTTCTCATTATGTCTGATCTGAGCTAATATTAAAATGAGTCTGCTTTTTATTCATACATATCACTAAGCAGCAAGAAACAAACACTAGGAAACAAGCCGAGTATCTTGGAAAAGCAAACTGAAAACAAACACTGTGAATAATCCATATTATGAAAATTGATTACATAGGTAAATACAATCAGAATACTTTCTCCTGGATTTACATCCATAAAGTTTTATTAGTCAGAGTTTGCTCATGGGCAGACATCCTTCAAAGAACATTAATGAACAAACTTCTATATTGTACAAATACTGAGAGAAACAGTTATAAAATAGTTTGTCATGTGAGAAAAAAATGGGTAGTGTGTTCTATAAATGTCTGTTCAGGTCTTGTTGGTTTACAGTGTTGTCCAAGTCTATTCCCTTGTTCACTTTCACCTTTTTGTTCTGTCAATAATTGTAGATGGGCCATTAAAGTCTGCATTTCTTATTGTTGAATAATCTATTTCAATTGGAATTCTTCAATTCTTTCAGACCTTACGATGAAGAGTGTTACAGCTCTTGAAGTTGACTTTTTGAGAAAAGTGTCATGGATTTGAAAAAGGAAATGTTCCAAGTCCCATTTAGTTCCCCATCTCTTACATGAAATTTCATATAACATGGGTCTTATAACCTCATAGCATTCTTACTGACTTCAGCATTTCCTTTGGTCACTGTGGTCGTATTCATTTTCTGAATGCACTACCTAGATCATTTTCATCTCTGTTGCCCAACACCTCTGTTTAGTAACATCTAAATTCTTTAATAAGGCATGCAAACTCTTGGATGTTGTGGTTCTGTACTATCTGTATAGGCTTAGTCAGTTCAGGCTACCACAACAGAATATCATAAACCAGGTGGCTTATACAACAGAAATGTATTTTCTCACAGTTCTGAGGGTTGGGAAGTCCAAAATTACGATGGTTTCAGAGTTGGTTTCTGGTGAGAACTCTCTTCCTGGCTTGCAGACAACTGCCTTCACGCTATGTACACACATGACCTGTCCCCTGAGAGAGAGAAAGAGAGAGTTGTCTCTAGTGTCTCTTCCTCTTCTTTTAAGGACATCAGTCTTATTGGATTAGGATCCTACCCTTATGACTCCATTTAAACTTATTTATCTCCAATGGGACCTATTTCCAAATACCATCATTTTGATGGTTAGGGTTCCAACATAAGAGTTTTTTTAAGGGACACAATTCAGTCCATAACATGTACTGTTTTGGATTAGGCTCAGTTGAAAGTGACAGAAAACACCAAATAACAGTGGCTTAAAAAGAGATTTATTTCTCTCTCACATGAACGTAGGCAGTTCTGAGATGATACGGCTCTCCACAGTGTCAGGGACCCAGGCTCCTTCTATTTTGTTGCTCCTCTGTTCTCTAGAAGAGTCTGCTTATTCCCTTTAAAGACGCTTCTGGAAGCTGTTCACACCACTTACAGCAATGACCCATTGCTCAGAACTTAGACACATGGCCACACCTAAATGCAAGGAAGTCTGGGATATTCAGTCTTTACTTGAGGTGGATGTCCTGTTACTGAGGAAAATGTGAACAATGCCTATCATAGGACGACTATCAGCCTCTGCTACAGCAGTTTCTAGCGTTTTGTTTCCCTGCTAATTTATGTAAGTTCCCTAAGCTTTTGCTAACCTGGATTACCTTTTATTTCCTACCTCTTTGTTTTACCTTCTCAGTTTTTCATTATGCTATTCTTTATTTCTGGAATGCATTCCTGGTTTAAGGTGAACTGACAGAGCTTGGCTACAACCCCTTCAAGAGAGAGGGAAAACATTTTGTCTTTCTGCAGAAACTGGACAAAATTCACCAAAAGAACTTTTTCTCTGAATAATTATGGTCTACTCTGAGCTGTAGTCACTGACAAAGCTATTTCCTAGAATGTAAAAAAGCCTGATTTATTATTGTTCTGCTGAGTGATTTGTATGCAGTGGAGCACTGTTGATCATGGTAATTTTAACGTAAAAAGCACTTGTTTTCAGAAGAATGTTTTATGTTTCATTTGTAATTCTCCAAAGCAAATTATATCAGTTCTATAGCTTGTTTTGGTGTGTATATTGCCTAGATTGCACTAGAGAGAGATTCTTAACACTGTTTTTAGTAAATGATTGTTTTTCATTGTCAGAATGATTATTGCTCTAGTGATAAGCAATGCTTAATTTTAACTTGCATAGTAAATATTAGTTGCTTTGTCCATCATTGTTATCCCACCATTACTCTAAAGAAAGTTATTTCTAAAGTTGCAAAAAAGTCTTTTGTCAATCTTGTTAAAAACATTTTCTAGATAAAGTGACAATCATAGATATCTTCTAAATTTTTCATTTTATATATAATTTTCCTTTAAAAATG
Organism: Orcinus orca; assembly: GCF_937001465.1. Lineage (NCBI taxonomy): Eukaryota > Metazoa > Chordata > Mammalia > Artiodactyla > Delphinidae > Orcinus > Orcinus orca. The sequence goes on along the minus strand of NC_064565.1, from coordinate 45,887,788 downwards.
TTCCCACCATTAATTGGTAGAATATTTATTATTAGGAAGGTGAACATTATTAAGGAGACTGAGAGCTACAACATCTTTATCAGTGATGGTTGAGATAGCTTTCTTTCTGTACCTTATTGAACTCTTGGCTCTCCTGTATTTAATTCTCTCCTTTACAAAACCTGATGTTTTACAGAGCACAGTTTTGTGTCTTTTTTTTTTTTTTTTTTTTTGTCTTGTGAGTTCCATCAGTCGGGATGGGTGAGGTTATGCTGTAGAAACAAAGAATTTATAATACTGGCAGGTTAAAACAACAGAGTTTATTTCTTAGTCATGCTTCATGTTCACTGGAGGCTGGCAGTGGGCTCAGCTCAGTAGACACTCAGGGACCCAGGGTGATGGAGTCTTGAACCTAACATACTTCTGCAATCTCAGGGTTGAGGGAAAGAGGATGTGCTCTTACAGTCTCATCCCAGAAGTGACACATGTCACTTCACATTTTATGTGCCAAAGCAAGTCGCAAGGCCACATCTGAATTCAATGGGGCAGGGAGGTCTAATTCTCCTACAGGAAGAGAAATCAAGTTATTATGAACAGTAACATAGCTTCCCTCAGCCTTGGCACAGACATGTCTTGCCCTTGAGGATTGTTAGGTGGTGTGGAAATAACACAAATTCATTGATAAAAATTTGCAAAAGAATATTTCAAGGGGAAGACAAATTAGCTGAATTGGACAACTACCTGTTACCAAAAATGTGGTAACATGTTGTGGAGAAGTGGGACTCATATGTTGGTCTGAGGCTTGGAGTTTGTTAATAGGCTCAGAAACTAGACCTCTGGATCTAGGTAATTAAGTTCAAGCTTAGTTCAAAAGACAGTAGTGGGCTTCCCTGGTGGCGCAGTGGTTGAGAATCTGCCTGCCAATGCAGCAGACACGGGTTCGAGCCCTGGTCTGGGAAGATCCCACATGCCACGGAGCAACTAAGCCCGTGCACCACAGCTACTGAGCCTGTGCCTCTGGAGCCTGTGCTCTGCAACAAGAGAAGGCCGCGACAGTGCGAGGCCCGCGCACCGCGATGAAGAATGGCTCCTGCTCGCCGCAACTAGAGAAAGCCCTTGCACAGAAACGAAGACCCAACACAGCCATAAATAAATAAATAAATTTTTTTTTTAAAAGAAGACAGTAGTCAAGGAAAGTAGCAAATATATCAATCTAATTAAATGGTTGTGCTTTGCAGTGATCAGAATGAACATTCCCTAGTGGTGCCTGAATTTCCTAGCCAAATCAATCGTTTTCTACCTATATGACAAGTGTTCCACAGCTCAAGAACACTAAAATGCTTAATAACTGGTAAAAACATTGTAAATTTACCCTTTAAGGAAACGTTCCCAAATACTAAAATAGCTAATCCATATCCACGCCCATTTTGTTGATCATTTAAATAACTTTTTATGTGATTGCAATCATAGTCAAAATGCTGTAACTTTCCTTTGAAAAATGCTAGATAAATTTGTTACTGTTTATTTTACCCCCACTATGTGTCAGGAACTATCAATTATTTTGAATTCTCACACAACTATAAGATATTAGGGTAAACAAAATTTTAGGGTAGGGTAAACAAAATGAGGTTAGGGAAGTTAAATAATTTTTCCTAGATTTTCTAGTTAGTAAGTGATTTTCTGAGATTTAAACTCAAGTTGGCCTGATGTCAAAGTCATCTTCTCTCCCCTATTACACAGCACATCTTTCTACTAAACTGTACAGAAACTATGGTGCCGTATTTTCTTTGCATACTTTGCTTTTGAAGTTGATGTTGCTGACAGTGTGATTAATCAAATGTTCACCAGACATGATTTGTTCCTGAAAGAATGTGAAGGTTGGGTGACTTGCTCAGACTATTCACTGAACTCTTTTTCCTTTTTCTATATACTGCCATCATATGTTGAGGGTAATTGTTTCCCCCAGTGGATTTTAACACAATTTCTACTAATGCAGCACTTTACAAAGAATAGTTCTAAAGAAAGATATATCAAGGTGCATCTGCTTAAAAGACCAACTCTAGTATATTTTGACAAGTAAAACTACTTTGCATCACAAATTAACATTTATTACTCTCTCTCACTTCCTTTTTCTTCTGCTACCCTAGGCAGCTTAACGTTATTGAAGATTTTGTATAAAACAAATGCTTGTTTCTACCATATGAGAAAAATTGAGAAACAGTAAAATTAAATGGCGTAGTATAGTTTCTAACAAATCTACTAAGCTTGGTATTTTAGTCTTCTCAAGGGGCCAGGGCCATATTTCCTCTTCATCATCTACCTCTATTTTCTTGGGAAAATAAAGTCTTGGTTATCCATGCGGCATTAAAATATCAATTTAAAAATCTCAGATTTTGAAGATAGTGAGAAAACAAGCCATAAAGTGAAAGTAGATATTTTCAATGAACATATCCAACAAAGGACCTAAAGAATATACATACTGAGCATCTGTACATCAATAAGGAAAAGATGAGTACAATAGAATAATGGATAAAAGATTTGAGTAGGTACTTCAGACATGATGATGTCCAAAAGACCAGCCTTACTCATTAACTTTCAGGAAAACAGAGAATAAAAGCACAATGATATACCACTTTGCACACAGCAGAATGGCTAAATTCAAAACTAAACCAACAAACCAACAAAGAAAATATCCATACGTGACAACAGATATTAGCAAGGACATGCTATGTTCAGACCTGCCGTATATTGACCTGATCATTTTGGAAAATTCTGTGTCAGTATTTACTAAAACTGAATATATGACCCAAATAATTCCAGTCCTAGGCATATGCCCAAAAGATATGTGTACATCAGTTTAACAAAAGACATAGACTAGACTGTTCATAACAGTGTGATTATAATGGCACAATGATAAAACTACACAAATGCCCATCAATCATGGAAAGATGAATAAACTGTGATGTATTAACACTGTACAACAATGAGAATGAATGTACAGCAACTACAAGCAACAGTGTGGGTGAGTCTCACAAACATAACGTTGAGTGAAAGGAGCCAGACCAAATGAATAGATACCGTGTGGTTCCATTTACATGAAGTGCAAAAAACAGGAGAAAAATGTTGTATAGTGTTTGAAGTCAGCATGGTGGTTACCTTGAGGAATAGGGAATTAGGGGAGGAGTAATGGCGAGACAACAATGGGGTGCTAGGACTATTCCATACGTTGACCTGTGTTAATGTTAATGGTTGTATTTACCTTGTGAACATTCATGAAGCTGTACACTTATGATCTGGGCACTTTTAAATATTATACTTTAACAAAAAATGCATTTAATCTCAGGTGTGCTTTTCCTTTCTAATAGAACCTTCTCAGACTTTTACAATTCCTTTTATCTGCCCACTTATACAAAATATATTACTGGCCAATCGTTAACCTGTAGATGAGGTATACTCAAGGAACATAAGTAGGCTTACATTGGTCTAATAAAATCTTAATTAGAAATTAATTAATATGACTCAAATATAAACAATCTCTACATTATAGCACATCTTTGAGCCGCTCTTTATGAATATGGGTAATTGAGAATTGTTTATAACTTCTTGTTGGAGAGATTTCTCAATATTTCTATTAAGTAGGAAGAAGAATTAATTTTGCTTATAATAAAATACTGAGCCCAAGAATTTCTAACCTGTATTATTACATTATTCTTTATCCTCATGGTTCTATATTTTCTCTCTCTCTCTTTCTCTCTGTTTTTATCCACTACAAGAAAACTTTTCTGTTCACATAATGGATTTCAGACCTTTTAAAAAAAATTCAGATCCATCTGATATTTATCTTGAGTTGGATGTCATTCAGAGTGTTTGAAATGAAAGAGATTTTCTATATGCCTTTCTAATATTTAGTATCTGTCACTGCCACTATATTGGTATGCCTTTGGTTTTGTCTTTCCTTTTGATAAAACGTTTCATGAGAATAATATGAGATGCATAAATGTGCATTTAAAAATTAATTTCAAATATTAGATAAAGCTGTTAGATTTAGAGACCTGGTTTATTTACCTAGACAGAAGTAATAGCCTGGTGTAATTTTACATATGCTGATTTTTGTGTAACCATTTAAAAAGTGATACAGGTGGTAATTAAAAAAACCATTTGTGATCTACATATTCATGCAAAACAAAATTCCGGAATCAAACTACTACCCAGATGGAGTCTTCAAAGACTCTGATTTTGCTTTAGTGTATCTAGAGCATTCAAATATGCATGAACACTTTTTACATTCATTTTTACTGATTATCAAAGAGTTGGAGAATGGAAGGGGCAATATTTTTTGGTAGGTGACTGTAGTGAAATATCATTGGAAATTGAGTAAAATTAACATTTTACTCAAATGTTAATTTTTTCCATTCTCCCCATGTATGCCTCTAAACTCACTAAATTTTTTTAATTAAAAAAATTTTTTTTATTGGAGTATAGTTGATTTACAATGTTGTGTTTCACCAATGATTAACATTCTCTAGCATGATCAAAGAGAAAGGCCACTATCTCCTGTCCACACTCAGATGACTAAGTCTGTTGCAGTTTCTTTGTGCTCCCCTCCCCTCTTCTGTGGGTCTCTGATCATCTGACTCTTTCGTCAAGTGTCAGTTTTTCAATGATGTGTTGAAAATTTGGCCAGACTTAACCGAAAATTTGGCTGTAGAGAATTTCCTATGTGTTACCTTGTACGCGGGTCTCGCCCCTCTTTCTCTGGTCTTCAGACTGGTAGTGCCCATTTCCCATGTATTTCTGTGAAGACTCTCTTCCCATTTCTGGATGCTCCAACCCGCTCCCTCCACTCCTTTCATTTTCTAATGTAGGACAACACACATTGGTCTTAGTTTCATTGTTCTTTTCCACACTAAGCCCTGGGGGGCCTCAGCATTGAAACCCTTGTGGCCTGTCAAGGTGTTTTACTAAACAAAAGGCTATCTAGTCCAGAGAAAGATTATGCTTATTCTTTGGAGGCATAAGTGATTTCAGTTAGTTCTATTGATTCCCCTGTGTGTTACAAATATAAGAACATAAAATGTCACAGAGGAATCTGCCATTCCCTTCTCATGATTATGGATATCACTAGTCAGACACTCTGCCATTGCTTAACTAGGCAGATTCCTTTCTTCTGTTTATAATTTTGCCCACATACAGCTATCTCGAATTGAGTTGTGATTGACAGTCATCAGAAGGTGATGCTTTCCATCACCTCTTTGTGCCAAGAAGCAGATCAGAAAAATGAAATGATGATAAATATTTTGTGGAATAAAAGATAATCAATGAAATGCCAAAGTTTAAAAAAATCACTGAATAAGATTTTTATTTTATATAACAACTATAGGATTATTTAATTAGTATTTGTATTCAGCTTCCAAATGCTATTTAAATTTGATACATACTTCTAAGCCGGTGATTCCCAATGACTAAGTGGGATGAAATTCAGACTCTCATGTATACAGGAGTATGTGCGCATATGTCATTTGTGTGTGTGTGTGCATCTTTATGTATGTGTGTATTTGGAAGAAGCCTTCCTCCAACCTGCCCCAACCAACAACAATTTAATATACTCCTTTTCCCAGTAGTACTAAGAATAACTGCTATATGCCAACATTACAAAGTGGTTAGCTATGTGATCAACTCCTTTTATAATTATGTTCAGTGAATCAATCTGTAAATTTTGGTGCAAAATTTTAATATTACTGTTGGTGCTGGTTTTAATGCCTTGAATCATTATTTGAAAGCATGCCCTTAATTGTCCACTCTTATTCTTTAAATCTGTCAGAAAGTCTAAAAAACAAACAAGAACAAAGACAGAAAGGAAAAAAAAAACAACTAAGCAATCTTACACTCTTTACCAGCTTCCTCAATAATTAAAATTTTATTTATTTATTTTCGAATATATGGGTAATGCATACAGAGCAAAGTAAAAAATATAAGAGGGTATAAGTGAGAAGTAAGTTTCCCTTCCATTCTGTCTCCAGACAATCAGTTCCCTTCCTCAGAGGAACAATTGCTTTATTTCCTTTTCTTCCATACATTTTCTATACCTATACAGCATCAACATCCATCTGTCAATTGATCTACCATCTATCTATCTATCTATCTATCTATCTATCTATCTATCAACTATCTACATTTCTGTCTGTCACATATATATCTTTTAAACATTGCAAAGCAGCACTTTAAAAATTTGCTCCAAAAAATTCCATTGTATTTTATTATTAAACTTATTTATCCAGTCCACTATTGATGGGCACTTGATTTGTTTTCAGTCTTTGGCTCTGACAAACAACACTGCAGTGAATACCCATTTACATATGTCAATTTATATATGCGCAAGTATATTGGTAGGATAAATTCCTAGAAGTCGAATTGTTGGGTTTGCTGAATTGTTCTCCATAGAGGTTATACCAATAACAGTGCTACCTGCAATGTAAACCTCCTACAAAATGCATACTCTAAGTTATAATTATTATTGTAATTGTAATTTCATCACCACAGCTCTTCTATAAAGTATGTTTTTTTTTAAGATAAAATGAAGAAATTGTGACTTGGGTTGGTTAATGACTTGCCCCAAACCCAACAAGCTCCTGAGTCAGACGCACTTACAAGATTAGATTCTCTTTCTCTTAAAGATGTGAAAAAAACCGTCAGGTCGTGAGACTTGACAGAAGTCAGAAGGCAATTCAAGGACTATCCCTGAGATATATACTGTAGTTTATAAGAAGAAGATTCAAAGAAGAAGGTTCTGTCCCTTCCTCTCTATTCCTTAGGTGTACAGAGAAAACATGCATGAATATATATTTTGTTGATGTTAAAACACAAAAAGGAAAACTTCTAGAGATTAACTGTGGAAGATCATCTCTGCCTCCTCATCTGTAAAATGAAAGATTGGACTAAATTATCTTTCAGAGTTGTATTTTAAATATAAATAGGTAAATTAACATGATGGAGTATGATCTTTCTAAAAATTAAGCCCTGAATGAAAAATTTTAAAGTTTTTTTTTTAAACCCATTTTTTGGGGGTTTAACACAAAAAGGGATAATGACTACATACCTTCCAGATTTGGTAAGACTTGACATTTCTCTCTTTTTTGGCAATTCAGTATAATTATTTTCTATTAGGATCATACTATCTCCTTGTACTAGGCATATTAAGTGGGGGCACATCTGAGAGGGTAATTTAGAAAAAAGAGGGTATTTGACTGTCTGAATTGTCTGGGCATCATGGCATGCTTCCCATGATGTTGCTCTAAATGATATGCACTAAGAGTGGTGGCATTTAGTTGTCATGGCATATGTGCTTTAGAAAAACATGCTGATAATTGTGTGATTGTTTCTCTTGCATGTTCTAAGAATGGGTTACAAACTGAGTTCTGCAAAGTACAGCCATGCTTCCACAGATTTTGCAAATACTGCTTCCACTTTGTCCTCTACCCAACTTTACTTTTTTTTTTTCAAATTACAGTTTAAAAAATAAGTACTGGTTTTGGAAAAGAAGTAAAAGTAAAGGTCATAAATGATTCTTTTTTGCTTGGTCTTCTTAATTTTGAAACTCTGTTTATGAGAAGCATTTGCTTAAAAGGGTTTGAAAGCTAATCATTTCACTTCCCCTTCCTTCCAATAATGTGAAGTGAAGTAACTGTGTAGGTTTTACAGACTTAATTTAATATTGTAGTTTTCTGACAATAAACAGTTTTATTTATCTGTTTACTTGTTTATTTATTTTCACAGATAAAGAATTATTTCTCATTTTAGAAAAAAAATCATGAGTTAAGAAAAAGCATCTTGGCCATTTGTTTAGATTTACGAGACACTTTGCATACCTACTGTGTAAGCAAGCTTATTTTTTCTGTTGATTTAACTTCCTTAATCTTTGGACTCTGAATAAATTTAGGTCATTGGAGAAATTATAGGTGGAGACAATAAAATCTAAGAGTCAAGTAAATAGAAGCCCAACACACCCAGAAACCCAAATTAGAAATAAGGAGTACAAAAATAATAATTATTAACTATTTCCATTTTTTCTCTTTTCTTTCTCGTTTTCATTATCTTTTTTGTGTCTTTTCTGTTGCCTTATTTCAGCTAAATATATATATATTTCCCCTAGATGTCTCCTAAATGAGAATCTCCCTTCAGAAAGAAAAACAAAACAGAACAAAAATACTAGCAGATTTACTTCCCTAATATGCTCTATAGATACTTTATATTTATGGGAAGTTGCTTATCTTAAAAATATTCCATGTGCACAAATGAAAACTAATGACTTAATCTGATTACCATCTTTCCCCCATCTGAGTCTACTATTCTTTGTGGAAAATCTTGGACCTTAAGAAAAGTCTGTGGGTTCAGAAGGTAAGGAAGAGAATAAAATCTGGAAAGAAGAAAACTATGGCTGATCACACCTCAGGATGGGGCAGATGGAGGTGGTATCAGAGAAGGCTGAGCAGGAACCTGGACTTGTAGCCACTGAGCCATAAGGAACACCCCTCTCCTTCTCTGCCCAGTGGGAAGCCAGGAGTTCCACCAGCTCCCGGCTATGAGAAGGGTACTCATCACACCAAGAACCAGAAAAACCCCAGTTTGGATGAGAAAAGATAATCAACAGATGCCAACACTGAGATGACACAAATGTTGGAATTATTTGATGAGGATTTCAAAATGGCCATCCTAAAAATGCTTCAAGGAGCAATTATAAACAGGCTTGATACAAACGAAAAAATAGAAAGTCTCAGCAGAGAAATAAGAGTTATAGAGACAAATTGAAATTTTAAAACTGAAAAATATAGTAACCCCAAACCCCCGAACCAAGCAAAACAGAGCAAAAAACTGATGGGATGGGCTCAACAATAGCTTGAAGAGGACAGAAGAAAGAATCAGTGAACTCGAAGATAAAAACAATAGAAGTTATCCAACCTGAATCTCAGAGAGAAAATCAATGGAAAAAAAAATGAATACAGCCTTAGGTATGTTTGAGACTATAACTAAAGATCTAATATCTGTGTCACCAGAGTCTCAGAGGAGAGGAGAAAGAATGCAGGGCTAGAAAAATATTGGAAGAAATAGGGCTGAAAATTACCTAAATTTGGCAAAAGATATAAACCTAGAGGTTCAAGCTGAACAAACTCTAAACAGTATAACCCAAAGAGATCTTGGCCAAGACACATCATGATCAAACTTCTGAAAACTAAAGACCAAGGAAAGGCTTCAAATGCAGTGAGAGACAAATGACACCTTACCTATAGGGGAAAGGAATTCAAACGACAGAAGATTTCTCAAGAACAATGGAGATCAGAAGAAAGTGCAACGTTTTTCAAGTGCTGGGAGAAAATGACTGTCAACTCAGAATTCTATATCTATTGAAAATATCCTCTAGGAATGAAGAAAAATAAAGCCATTATCAGATGAAGGAAAACCAAGGGAATTTGTTGTGAGCAGTACTATCATAAAATAATGGCTGAAAGCAGTTTTTTAAACAGAAGGGAAATGATATAAGAAGGTATCTTAGAACATCAGAAAGAAGAAAGGACAATGGAAAGAGTGAAAATATGAGTCAGTGCAAGTGTTTTTTCTCTTGAGTTTTATAAATTATCTTTGCTGGTTCTCAAATGTCTGATGTGACTCAGTGTATATAGAAGAAATATTTAAGACAATTACATTATGAAAGAGGGAGAGCAAAGGGATTTAAAGAGAGTTAAGCTTTCTACATGCTACTTGTACTGATAAAGTATCAACACTGAAAGGCTGTGAAAATTATATATGTGAAAGAATGTAATACCTAGAACAACTACTGAAAGGCTGTACATAGAGATACACCTCAAAAACACTGTAGATAAATCAAGATAGAATTCTTAAAAAAGTTCAAACACAAAACAAGTGAATAAAGAGAACCACTGAAAATTATTCATGGAACATTGGAGAAGATAAACAAATTATCCACACATTAATGAAAATGATCTGTTATTTGCTTTCTTCCTAAAATCCAGTTGAGGAGTGCTGCATAGAGTGCGTATTTTATCTGAAGTGGAAAAGGTAGTAGTCAGTTTGGAGCTGAGGTCACTCGAAGACAGAGGACTGGCTTACAGGGCCCTGTTGGGTGAAGTGCATAGTGATGGTTGAACATGACCGTAAGTGATGAAAGAACTGGGCCAGGGAAAGTAGGAGATGGAAAGGGAGCACCAAAATCAGATTTAAGCGAGGAGAATTTTACTTATTTCAATTTTTTTGCCTGGCATGGGCCCTTCATCCAAGTTAGAAGGAAGCTTCCTTTCCATTCCTTCTTGTACCTCCTGTATTGTCACCCACATCCTCTACTTTCTGGACTTAAAATTCCAGGGTATTGGGGCTTCCCTGGTGGCGCAGTGGTTGAGAGTCCGCCTGCCGATGCAGGGGACACGGGTTTGTGCCCCGGTCCGGGAAGATCCCACATGCCGCGGAGCGGCTGGGCCTGTGAGCCATGGCCGCTGAGCCTGTGTGTCCGGAGCCTGTGCTCCGCAATGGGAGAGACCACAACAGTGGGAGGCCCGCGTACCGCAAAAAAAGAAAAGAAAAGAAAAAAAAAATTCCAGGGTATTACACATTAATTTATATGATAGGCTAAATAGGTTATTATGGAGAGAGGGTGGGCCTAGCTGTCATGAAAACATCACTTTTTTTTTTGCTAAATAAATTTTGAGTTGCAAACAACAGACTTAGCACTTGTTTTTTGGACAAGCTCCTCTGTGGTTGGGGATACCTGGGTTCTGCTGAGATGGATGCTCAGCACTAATGATCAGAGAACATCCTCTCCTGGAATTTGTCAGCAAGCTTCGAGGTGATATTTGTTTCAGCAGAATATAATGGAAAGTTTAGCTACACTTTTCACAAACAGAATCAACAGCTGCAGGCTTCTATAATATATTAAAAGGAAAGTCAAATCTGGACCTTGGGATTCAGGGTTGGAGTGGAAGCCCCCTTTGCAGTGAGTGAAGTATACCCTTCTGTAGGCTAAATGTAAATAAGAAATAGAGAAACACACACGTACACATACACTTCTCATGAGGCCAATTATTCTTTTAAAATTGTATTATCCACAAAGCATTTTTAGTTTGAGTAAAGTTTACAATGACAGAGAACAGGGATAATTTTCTTTCTCTCTCTCTTTCTTTCCCTCCCTCCCACCCTCCCTTCCTTCCTTATAAGAGGAAAGGACAACACCATTCTTCCAATGTGCTGCTTTAGATATTGGACCCAGATTGCTTTTCTATATAGCTCAAAAGGTATTTCTTTTTGGACTTAATCAACTAAAAAAGGACTGTGGACATACAGTATAGTATGTCCGTTTATGTTGAAATCCACTTATTTCCCAGCTATCATTAATGATTGCTGTCCCATAAACTCTATTATTTTTTTAAACCAAAGTAAGTTTTCTGAATTAGTTTTCAGGTGACTGAGGATCTATATAGCAATATGATTATTTCTTTTCTATTTCAATATGGCTTCTCTGCTTGAATTCCATAGTTCTAGAATGAAAAGTCATCAAGTAAGAAAAAAGTGGAATATAAAGTATTGTTCCTTGTGGCTTTAGAGTCATTTAACAAAACACAATATTTAGATGCATGATTTCTATGAAACTCACTAAGTGAATTTCTTTAGAAGATAAACAATTCTTTTGTCCTGCACATCTGAGAAGCTCAAATATGTAATGTCAGTCCTGTGTAGTTTCAAAATAGGAACCTTCAACTTGAATAGAAGAGAGGTGTTTTCTTGAATAATGGGTATGTCCAATTTTGGTTTCTTTCAGCATAGAACCAACCCCAGAGAAGCAGTCCCAGGGTGTACCCTTGCATTTATACTAATTAACTCCTTAGGCACTAGTGCCCTCCTGGCTTTAGATCAAATTTGTGATTAAAAAAGGAACAGGTTATTTGGTAATTATGCAGGACCAGACAGCTTTATGAGGGGGGGCTTGGTCTTGTTTTGTACTGAAGTAGCTAGAAATGAATTGTCCGTCGTATTCCTCAGTATATCGTCTTTGAATGCTCTTGAGCACTCAGGCCACACTGTTGAGGAAGAGATTGGCAAGATATTCAAGTATTTAAAATGTATATTTTGTATGTACATTTGGGATGGATAACCATTTTCATATATTTTGAACAAGTCTGCTCAATTCACAATGAATAATCACTAAATACACTGCCCAACTGAATATAGTTGACCTTTTGAGAAATTCAGGGGTATGAATACAGGAGAAGACTGGGGTAAGGATGAGAGGTAGAATATGGAAATGCTAGGAAAACAGTTGAAGGATATGGTGAATTATCACATCACATATTAGTGGTTTCACTTAAAAGGCATTTATACATTTCAAATTATATCTTCAAAGTATAAGCTTTTAAAAAGAAAGATATGTTGATGGCATTCTAACGGCTTCCATCAAAGTGGAAGAAATGGGTCAAGAAGGTTCTATCTGTGTCCACCGCACAAGGTTCTATACCTACTACATTATGCATATGGAAGTATGGATTTGATTTTGCTTGTTTACGTGGAATAAAGTCCTGTAAGAACTGCTAGGAGGGGTTTTTCTTTCCTCAAGCCAGTCATTGCAATCTACTTATAGCAATTTTTACCTACTCAAACCCTACCTAATAAGATGTTATGAGTATGATTTATGAATATCATTTGAATACTTCCCAAATCAGATGGAGTGGAAAACAAGTGAATTCGTGAGTCATGAAGAAGAATTCATTTGCCTATGATACTGTTTTCTATTTAAAGTCTTATATTTAACACATTGAGATAACTGCAGCAGGACTCCGACCTTTTGCTGTAGCTGTTATTATAGCTGTGGCAAAATGGCTCTGATACATAGTGGCTGCTGAGTTAGCCAGAGCGTAGATGCATCTCTGCTCACCCCATACCGCATGAGCAGAGAGGAAATGCCCCGTTTCTCACTCTTCACCTTCTTCTCCTATTGTGGGGAGTTTTATTTATGTCTTCAAAAGTTAAGACATGCTTCTTTTCCTGGGGGCAACCTCTCTGAGTGAGAAGTATAGTTAGGAGTGTGGCTATAGCATATTGTTTGGAATGTGCTAGAAACAATCAGACATTCTTTTCTCTTCCTCGCCTAGGACTAAGTGTCCATTTAGTCTTTTAAAATAAAACCATAGTGGGGTATCTGATTTTTTAACCATTACAAGATGAGGTAAATGAAATGGTAAAATGTAAATATACTTGAAGCAGCAGTAACCTTTTAATTTTAAGTAATAATGGAATATGTTTTGCAGTCACTTGCATATGCAAAGAAATGGTTTGGACAAAGATATTTTGCTCAAGACCCAGTCAGTGATCTGATAATCGGTGCAAAAGTAAATAGGCTGTTGGTGCATGTCTCATTTGGAATAAGTAAAAGACCTGGAAAAAAATGTTATGCAGTTAAGCCGATTAAAATGTTGTGTCACCCTCCTTTTAGTTAAAACCATTTGTTCAAAAAAAAGAAATATTACCCTGTGAAGAGCATGGGCTTTAATAAATATTTATTGAACTGTAACATCTCATTTGATAAGAGCATGTCTCCACCATGCTCAGCATTTTAAAGACTCTACTGGCAGCAGGATTACTTTGCTTCGGAAATGTAGCAGGTGAATTGTAATTGTCCAGCCAAAGTTGGAATCAGTTCACTAGGACTATCCCCTATGTTTATCCATTTCAAGTAATGTCAAGAGGTGAGATGTTTGATGAAGGGGGTATGATTTCTCATCTATGAAATGCTATTCTCATTTGTTCCTTTGGGGACTGGAGCTGTCAGAAGGAAAAAAAAAAATAGACAAGCTAAAAAAAGAAAATCTTTATGTGAAGAGAACCATAGAAATGTCTATGTAATCCAGGCTTTAAAGAAAATTGTATAAATCTTGGTTAAAAAATATGAGCACTTTATCCTTTTTTAGTCAACCACATATAATAAAATATACTGTTGGAGTGGTCACCAGGCATTCTGTGATTAACAAGTCCATACTGATCCCTCCTTATGAGTGAAGTGGACTGAGAGCTTTTGGATAGTCACATTTCATGGAAAACCATTGACTCCTACTTTCTTCCTGTCTCCCATCTACAAATTTAGTCCCCTGGTAGTCCTAGAGAGTCTTTTAGCCCTTTTAGCTTTCCAGTTCTCACAGAATATTTTGGATGTGTTCTCCCACAGGTAAAATATTTTATTTTACAAAATTTTATGCTTCGAAGATGACACTGTATTGACAAAGTTAAAAAAAAAAGTGTGAAAATTTTATGTAGACCATTAGCTCATTTAGTTTTACAATTAGCCAGAATCAAATGTACTTTGTGTATGAGCTATAATTAATATTCAATGACATTGAAAGAGCACAGTTTTAATATCTAATGTAAAAAATGGATTCAGCGTTTGGATTCACTTGGAAAGCAGAGGCCTACCTAATTGTTTGTAGTTAACTATGTTTACAAAATTTTTATTAAAAATTTGTAAAAAACCACCTAGGCGAATGTCTATTTATCTGGAGAACTCGTTGGCAATTGATTATAAACACATGTTTAGCTAACAAGTCAATCACATAAATAGATTAGAATTAAGCTATCAGAGTTTTTTTTATTTTAATCATTTCTAACTAATAATACAAAGTATTTACAGTTTTATTTTAATTTTTTGCTGCAGTTTTGAAGATAAGCTGTGCTGGCAAAGATGGTTAAGCTTTTTAACTGGTGTTTGTTTAGTTCAAAGAGCAACGCTATAGTAATTTTATCTTGGAATTGTGTGTATGTGTGTGTGTGTGTGTGTGTGTGTGTGTGTGTGAGAGAGAGAGAGAGAGAGAGAGGGAGATGAAGCTATTCCTATCAGTTGCTTTTTGAATAGCACTTTATTCTAGCAATCTCTGACAGAGGAAAAAAGATCAAACCATAGAATGCCAAAGGAGGAAGAAATATGTTCCCTATTTTTATGAATAAGTGTTCCAATAACAGAACTACTAAGTAATTAGCAGAGGTATTTTCTTATTTGTATCGTTAAGACTACCTAGGTGCTTTAGTTATCCATACTACAGCCGTAGCACGGGGTGTCCCCAACCTCTACAACTCCTCCCTCATATTTCTGTAGCTGAATTAAGCCATTAAGTGTTAAACATACTTTGAAATAATAAAATTAAAGACTGCCATTAAATCATTTCTCCTGTAAGTTGTGCCCCCTTAACAAATTTATTGACTGAATGGGGGCACTCAGTGAGCTTGATCCTGTTAATGGATGATCCACTCCTGAGAGAAAAGTGGGCACTTCTGTAAGTTGTAATTTTTTTAATTTATGAACAAACCTTGTTTAGGATAATGAAGCAGTGATTTAATAAAAAAATGAACACAACTTCAAAACATCTTCTCTCTATAGGCGATGCATTAGGCAAATGTTCAAACACACTGAAGACATTTCATCCCTTCCCATTAGGAGAGTATCCTAGGAAACAAATACCAGGGGTGTATCTCCTTATTCCCATTTTATAGTCAACCTTCAAGGACTGACTTTTTAAAAGTAATGCTTAGCATAGCGTTGAATCCTATGTCAGCCTTATAATTGGGAAAGGCATTCAAGAGGAGGTGAGAAGTGAGGTGTAGGACATATACCTTATTGGTGGGAAAAGCATGGTATCAGGCAGATGAAGGTAACATAATTCTGCAGGGCATAGGGTTGGGGAGAGCTGGGAACTAATAGATGAACAAGTAACTCTCTGATAGTGTCTAAAGCATTATATAAAAAGTATGGAACCCAGCTGTTCTATACTTTATGAAGGCCAGACAAGAAGGAATGAACTGAATTTGAAGTAAGAATTGACAAAGGAGGTTCTTTAGTACTGGAAACACATATGAAAGGAGGTTCTGTCCTTGTCCCATGATACACACACACACATACTCAGCTGTTATTCTCAGTTGACAGAGACCAGGCTGCAAGACCTTTTGAGGCCCTTCACAGTTTTATAGAAATTTGAGACTAACTGAATCGAATTATGTGACTCCAAGAACAAAAAATTCTGGTAAACTATTCTGCCTTTCCAGACCCAAGGTCTTAAAGTCCTTTCAAAACAGTCAGGATATGCAAGGATCACTGGAAAGACAGTCTTCAGAGGCCTGTTACTTTCCTCTGTTGTGAGCCAAATAGAGAGTTTACAGTTCATAGGCAGACATCTGGTCATTTGCAATTAGGAGCAACAATTCACTCATCCATTCTTTTATTCCTTTTCTTTTTAAACATTTTTTTTTGAGTGGCTGTTTAAGTGATAGAGTCTGACTAATTTCAGTAAAAAAAATGAATAACTAAAATTTTCCAAGTACACGCAATTATGTATATACATATACAATAAATTAAGATTATTGCCCTCATTTTATCAGTTTTATTTATCAGTCCACAGCTGAGCTCTCTGTCTCAGGTAATATAGATAAATAAGCCTGGAACAAAATGGATGAGCATTTAGGATTCTATTACGTAGAGAGTTTTGTATTCTAACTTGTTAACATATTTTTTAAAGCATTGTCTATTTCATCTAACTGACATTGAAAATAAGATTTTTACTTGGTGGATAATAATTAGTGCTTTTCTCCATGTTAGAAATTAAGTTGCTTTCATTTTTTCACTGCAATGAACAGTCCCTAGAATAGAAATTTAGAAGGAGAATTACTAAGCCAAAGGGTAAGAACAATTTTAATGTTTGTAATGCTGCCAGATTGCTATCCAGAAATTCCATCAAGAGTGTATGAATATCTTTTTCCACTGTACCTTAACTGGTATTGACTGTCAGCAGCCCTCACGGTTTGGAATATCATTAAATGGTTTCTGATTTGAACAGGACTGATGAAATTCTTCATATGTAGAAATGTTATCTTGGGCATGCGGGACTACCTCCCAAGCTTTTAAATTAAATACGTTCTTCAAAAATGCTTTTGATTTCATGCACTTACATTCATTCACTAATTTGACAAATATTACCTATGTATTTGATAAGCTCCTACTATGTGCCAGGCTGTGACCTCTATTACAAGAATGGATGGTGAAATTTCCCTGTTCAGGTCACTATAATGTCTTGCTTAGTTTACTACACCAACTTTTCTTGTGTTCTCCCTGGATCCAGTATTGCTTTTTCCCTTTACCACTGTAATGATTAATTCTGTGTGTCAACTTGACTCAGCCATGGGGTGCCCAGAGATTTGGTCAAACATTATTCTGGTGTTTCTGCGAGGGTGTTTTTGGATGAGATTAATATTTAAATCAGTAGACGGAGTAGTGCAGATTTCTCTTCCTAGGTGGGTCAGCCTCATCCAATCAGTTGGAGACCTGAACAGAACAAGCAGGCTGAGGCTTCTCTCCCGCCGCATCCAAGTAAAAGAGAATTCCTCCTGCCTAACTGCCTTTGGACTGAAACCACATCACTGGCTCTCCTGGTTCTCAGGCTTTTGGACTTGGACTAGAAATACATCACCGGCTTTCCTGTTTGCAGACAATAGATTGTGTGACTTCTTGGCCTCTGTAATCCTGTGGGCCCATTTCTTATAATAAATCTGTCTCTCTGTCTCTGTTTTTCTCTGTCTCTTTCTGTTTGTCTCTCTACCTAGGAGATACATGTGTATTTCCTATTGGTTCTGTTTCTCTGGAGAACCATGACTAATACAATTACTATGGCTAGAGTAATCTCTCTGCAAAAATCTAGTAATTCTGCTTTCCCCCTTGGAATTATGTAGTGAGTTCCCATTGCCTTGCAATAAACCTTAAACTCCTTAACATGGTTTTCTTCATTATTTTGTCCTTGCTTTCTACTTCTTTAATATCTCCCTCATTTCCTACACTCTCTCCATATTTTTATATTTCCTTGAACACTGTGCTCTGTCACCTTTCTGAGCCACCTTTCATGCTGTGGCAGCTTCTTAGTCATATTCTCACTGTCTCTTTTCTGCCTCATTTCTACCCATCCTTTAGTTCTCAGCTTAGACAGAAAGTCTTCTAGGAATCTCTTTCAATCCCTTAAATCTAGTTAAGGTACCCCAGCTACTTTCCCCATGTTAGCACTTACTATCTACCATAGTTGCCTATTTCCTTACCTGACATTCCCTCTGACATTGAGGGTCTGAAGGCAAAAATGGGCACCGAGGGTCACAGTCTCTACACCGAGAGATGACTTTCAGACTTCTACTTCTCTTGTTTGCCAAAGATGAGTTGCAGCTTTCTTGATTTGTCCAGCTGCACCTTCATTTGATTTTTTAGCCTTAAAATAGCTTCATTTAAATTACACATATCTTTCTTATATGGGATTTAATGTAGTTTGGGATTAAATATAGGGGAAATTTGTACATAATGAAAAAGAGAGCAGTGCAGCTTCATGTGTCTTTTTCTACACAGACGATGTTTCTGCCATTTTTACCCTGGAACCCAGCTTCTAACACAGTGCCTGACATAGTCTAGGCTTCTAATGGACTCTTGCTGTATAAATAAATGGAAGCATTTCATGAGATTGGAGAGTTTCCTTTACCTGCTATTGAAATCGTTGAGGCCCCAAATCCATTACCTTTTACTCAATGAACCTGGTGACACTTTTAGCAGACGCGAGTCATGCCACTGCCGCTGATCACAATATTACACAAATGTAATTCCAGAAGATTAGCCTCCCATCTATTAGGTGGATTGTTTAGATACAGCAATCTAGTGCATTCGGCCTTACCGATAATGACCTTTCTATAACCATGCTCTATATCAATGATTCTCAACTGGGGATAATTTTACCCCGCAGAGGACACTTGGTAATATCTGGAGACATTTTGATTGCTGTGATTAGGGGTTGGGCATGGAGGTGCTACTGGTGTCTAGTGGGTAGAGACCAGGGATGCTGCTCAACAGTCGACACTGCAGAGTACAGCCTCCATAGCAAAGACGCATCAACCCCAAGTATCTACGGAACTGAGGTTAACAAACCCTGGTCTATATAAATCCAGAGAAAATTCGTGAAGAGCAAGCTGTCTAAAGTGACGGTCACGCTTGGTACCTCTGGACTTCTTAGGTTGTTGCGTACTATCTGACCATTAAAGGTAAAACAAAAGAAGGGAACCAGGCAGCCAAATGATACATGGTATTATTGCGTGGGAGCTGTTTTGGTGCTGTATTTTAACTCATTAACATTTAAAAATTGTTATGCAGCAGAAAAATAATTATGTCCTTGTAACGTTGAAACAGAACCCATTTTTCCAAGCATACTTTTTTTTAAGGGCATGTTGCTGAAACACCAACTGTTTTACACGCACAGTAATCACGTTGCTGTTGAGTTTATTGTGTTTTGTTAGGACACACTTTACAGTGTGGAAAATGCATTTTAAAGTAATTCCTCTGAGTGCAGTTACGGAAAAGAACAAAGGTATGCTTTACTTTTGTGAGTGAACAGTCAGTTGCATAGTGACCCCCTCTGGCAGATGAAAGGTGCGGTGGTTTCTCTAGGTGGTTTCTGGAAAGTTCAGTATCTGAGTCTTTGAACTTCATTGAAGGAAGGAGGAAGCTAAAGAAACAAAATGGGAAGTGGAGAAAATTTAAGGGGCTCTCAAGATGTCAATCCCTTTCAGTACTGTGGCCCTTAATTTTCCACTTCTATTGCCCTTTAAAGCATTGGTTCTTGACCTGGTTTCATGGACCTACATATCCACATGTGGAACTTCAGGGGGTGTCTGAGTCACTAGAAGTGTATACAAGATTGCTATGTATGCAAATTTAAGAAGTTTTCAATGAGAGGGGTTCACATATTTATCAGAATCTTGGAAGGATCGTGACCTGAAAAAGTTTGAGACAATTCTTTAGGAATTGCACGTGTTCTACTGTAGGAATTTTGACATTTGTGTGGCTTTAGGAGAAGGTGTAATATGTTTAAAAGGGAGTTGCTTAATCACTAGTGGGGTCTATAGCAACTGCCCTGTTTGTAGACTTGGTATGGGGTGCCTGAGGCATAAGGTTTGCTTTGTCCTGTTATTCTATTGCCGCACAAAAATGGGCACCGAGGGTCACAGTCTCTACACCGAGAGATGACTTTCAGACTTCTACTTCTCTTGTTTGCCAAAGATGAGTTGCAACTTTCTTGATTTGTCCAGCTGCACCTTCATTTGATTTTTTAGCCTTAAAATAACCTCATTTAAATTACACATATCTTTCTTATATGGGATTTACTGTAGTTTGTGATTAAATATAAGGGAAATTTGTACATAATGAAAAAGAGAGCAGTGCAGCTTCATGTGTTCTTTTCCTACACAAGAGAATTCTGGTCTGGTCTTGATTACACTGAAGGCTCATTTATATGCTCCTTTAAAAGTTAAAGCTGGTCTCTTTCCAGGTACACTGACATCTCCCTACATCATCAGCCTGAATGTGGAACAGAGGGGAAGGGCAACAGTAGCTCCTGTGGTTTACTTTGGAAACATGCAAATTTGCTGTCTCCCATGACAAAATTACGCAAGAACTGGACACACACTAATCCTCAATTTCCCTTTCTTTAGAAGTTGCCAGTTGTGTCTGACTCTCTCTTGTTGTGCAGTTTGAACAGTCACGTTCTCTACAATGCTTGCCATGGGGGTTGGGCAAGGCAGAAGGGGCTGCTATGTTATTAATATAATATTTTCCTACTTTCGACATTTCTGTGTTCTTGAGAGAGGATTATGTGATTTAAGTTTTTATAGTCACAATTCAGCGAGGGCTCCTAGACCCATAAATAGGTAAACTCCGATCATCAGAATAATAAAAGGTGGCAAACTTATATTAAAATAAACTGACTATGGAAAGGCCCTAAATAAATATATTTTGAATTGGATGCATTCTACTATGACATATATTCATTGTGGATTGGAAGTACTTATTCGGTGCTATACTCAGAGAACTTTTTCTTTATCTTAGTTCCTGATTGTCAATCATGGATTTACAATGTTTGATCTGTGTAGAAATTGATGAATATAAATATTAAATAATGGTGTTTTAGTATAGTACCATATTTTCCTCAATATCTTATTTAGGAAGTTTCTTCTGAAGATATTGGAAGATCAAATACTGTATCATACGATGGTCTAACATGAAACTGAGAGTTCAGTGTGGGTCATCGGCATGAAAACTCAGATGCAATCTTTCTTTTTAAGTATCTTCAAAAAAATCTGTAAAAATTTTCTGTTTATAAGGGCCATGGTTCAGAATACTTTATGGCTCATGTAAAGTATGAGGTGACCTTTTGTGTTTAAAAATGACTTTAGCTTAGGATAACATTGGAGCTCTGGAGAGAACTCAATTCAACTTTTGCAAGTAAGGAAGCACTTGGGAGCAAAGGTTAATTTAGGTTATAGCTGCATCAGCACCAGATAACAGGTACTAAGGCTCCAGCATCATCCTGGTTGTTCTCCTGGGCATTGCACCAAGTTGGTTAAACAAACACAATGGAAGTCACACCAAATTATCTACTTAAGGTCAGAACATGCCCTTTGGACATAATTTACATCAATAAAAGTGGTATACGAATAAATATTAGTATAATAAGTTGTAGCAATAGTAATAGTATTCATAATCCTTAGCTGGGGTTCAAATGGATTTAAGAACATATTCTTTCAAATTGTATTATTGTTAAATGATACCAATCTCAGGAATCGCCTTTTCTTTTATGTTTTAATTTCAATAAATTCTTTAAGTATTTGTTGAGTGCTCACTCTATGTGCATGCTATATAGAATATGTAGCACATGAAACTTGCTCACAACTTACAAAGTACCTGGGGAGATAAAATATACACCATGAAAAACTAAAGAAACATTTTAGTGTACTATTTAATATAATCGTTTTTAAGATGACATTGCAAGAAACATGACAAAGTGAGACATGCTTAATAACGATAGGATTTCAGGGGACAGAGAGAGTTTCAGGCTATGGTGGAGAGGATTTTATTGGACTGAGGAGATAGGATTTAAGTTTACTTTTGAAGACTGTGTGGACTCTCAATAGGTGAAGTAGGGAAGAGTGGCCTTTCTATTTTAGAACAGCTTCAGCAAATGACATTGTGCTGTGTGGTTGGAGGACAGTGAAGAAAGGAGTTCAATTGCGGTGAAAAATATGTGAAGCTAATTCAGTCAAAGTAGGTTGGATTCTTACTATAGAAGACCTTGAATGACAAACGAAGGAGTTTGCATTTAGCTTCTATTCAATTCTGAGCCACTGAAGATTATTCAGATTTCCTATGCCTACTTGTGTTCTTTCGGTAACCTATGCATATCAATGTCTCCTTTTCGTATTGGAATGTAGGCCCAGAGAAAGTACAAAAATCTCTCAGTTAAATGAATTTAGGATTCCATGGCAGCAAGAAACAACAATGAAATTACTTTTTCCTAATCTAAAACCCTGATAGCATATCCTTCCCAGGTATGAGCCAACGTTGGGTACCCTGTTCTCTAGCCATCATTGTCTAAACACACCACTCCATTCACCAAGGCCTCTTGTGTACACAGTGCTGGTTGAGGTGTTTGTTTTATCCTGCACATAACTGCGCATTACACCTGCCATCAATCACCTATCATAGGTGTGTCTCTTAATTGCCATTTAAAGGTCTTCTGAAAGTGACACATATTATTACTCTCTTTTTTCTACAGGTGCAAGTCCTTGTTTAGAGCTAGAAAAGGAAGATGACTATGGACTGTTACTTTCTTTTTAAAGTCGTCTCCTCATTCAAAACAGTCAAGAATTGTTGGTGTTGTTCAGGATTACTATTTCATTTTTAAGGCTTGCAGTATACCTCCTCAAAATTAGAGAATCAGTGTTTTTCTAATGGCAGGGACCAGATGATTTCATTACCTAATGTCTGATTTTTCAAAAACAAGAAGGCAGATCCTACAGATTATAATCTGGTGACTATGAGGTTACTTCTAAGCAAAATTCTAGAATGATTTATTCAACCATAGTTTTGTGTTTAGAAGATGAACCCTTGATCACTTTAAGCTAATTTACTAGAAATATCTTATCTCAAACTGAACTTGTAGCCTGTTTTAGTTTATTCAAGTCTTCTTTTCTATGACCCATTTATTTACTTAACAAATAACTATTAGGTCCAGCTCCATAACAGGCACAATACTATGATACAGATTATATATATATATATATATATATATATATATATATATGTATATATATATATATATACACATATATATATATATAGTTGCACAAGAAGTGTGGCTCCTGGCCAGATGGAGTTTATGTTTAGAAGGAGAAATGCACCCAAACAAAACTGAAAACAAACAATCATAGCACCCTGCAGAAGTAAACACATGACATGAAAAAGAATTTTAAAATGCCAGTATATCCATGAAGGAACCAAAAAATGGATAAAAGTTGATAGACGTATAGGTGTTATTGCTCAAGATCATTTATATATTAAAAATCATATGTTATTTAGCCTCCTTATTAGGGTAGACTGGTTTGTGGTAACAAATGGACTCAAAATGTCTTAGTTTCAGCACAGTAGAAATTGATATCTGCTCTAGTAGTGGTCCTGGACAGTGTTCAGGCAGGCAGTGTAGCTCTGCTCTATGCAGTTGCCCAAAGACCCCTGGCTCATTCAACATTCTAGTTCTGTCATACCTTAGAATGGGGTTTCTCAACCTTGACATTGTTAGTTTTGGGGGGCTGTCCTGTGCCTCATAGGATGTTTAGTGGTATCCCTGGTCTCTATTCACTAGAAACTAGTGGCACTTCCCCTGTCACCCCTTGTGAAAATCAAAAATGTCTCTAGTCATTGTTAGATGTTCTTGAGTGAACAAAATATTCACTGCTCTAAGGCCTTGTTGCCATTTGACTTCAACAGGTAGAAGTGAAAGACAGCACAGAAGAGGCACACCCGTTCTCTTTCAAGCTCAGATCCAGAAATGAGAGGTATCTCTTCCACTCATCTTCCTTTGGAGTGACCTAAGTCATGTAGCCACATCTAAGTTCAAGGGGGCCTGTAAAATATTGTCTGTTCAAGTGCCCAGGACCTGATGCAGGGTCGACTCTTTCTGGATGTTGTGATCAGAAAGAGTGTGGCCATCTTCCAGCTGCTTGCCTGCAAAGATGAACCTCTGTTGTTCGGGAGGCTGCCTTCCTTATCCTGGATCTTGGCCTTCACATTCCTGATGATGTCACTGGGCTCTACCTCCAGGGTGATGGTCTTGCTGGCCAAGGTCTTCACGAAGATTTGCATTTAGACCTGTGAGCGAATGTGAAGATACTGCAAGAATCCAATCACACCTAGTCATCTCCAGGGCAACACACCGTCACTCAACAATGCCAGGCGCCTTTCTTGTTCTTATGGAAGGAAAAAACCCCAGATTTCGATGGGCTACTAGTGGCTGCTGCCACACATTTCAAGGAATTAAAAACTATAATTTTCTTCCATTTTGAGAGTCAAGAACTCTTGCTGTCAGCTTGTTATACCTGTGGAAAAAGCTACCTTGTCCTTGGATCAGCTTCTCTTCCTGTTTTTTTCTCAGTGTTCAGTGCAGAGTCACCTATAGGCTACAGGCTAGTGAAAGTCACTGCAGTCCTGAGACAGCTCTCATAAGTGTGTAATGTGACACTTTCACAATGATTACAGTTTTACTTTGAGTATGTCTGGTTTTTAGCTACTGCATTTTAAAGCTATGTGGAGAAAACACTACTAGCCTAGAGGAAAACAACAGAAACCATTACAGTAAAAGGAAATAGGACTTCCAAAGCAGATGAAAAGATCTTTGGGTATTTACCTAGTAAATATCTTTTGTTATATAAAGGAGTTTTAGTTTTTTAAAGGGGAAGATGTAAATTTATTTCCCATTGAAAACTAAAGTATAACACTTATACAACTATTAGAGTGGATATACTTTTTATTACGTTTGAATGAAGAATTTAAATATTGTGGCAATAAATACTAGGGTGGATCATCTCTGAGAAGAGACAGAAGAAGAAGAAGGAGAAGGAGAAAAAGAAGAAAAAGAAGGAGAAGAAGAAAAAGAGGAAGAAGAAGAAGAGGAAGAAGAAGAAGAAAAAGAGGAGGAGGAGGAGGAGGAAGAAGAAGAAGAAGAAGAGGAAGAGGAAGAAGAGGAGGAGGAGGAGGAGGAAGAAGAAGAAGAAGAAAGAAAGAAAGAAAGAAAGAAGAGGAGGAGGTGGAGGTGGGGGAGGGGAAAGGAGAAGAGAGAGTGTCTCCTTGATAGTATGTTTAGCTATTCATGAAGGCAGGACTGAGTCAGATAGATCATTCTTCAGTATTCCTTTCTACCTTCCTAGTATGAATATGGCACACATATTATGACTTGAAATTGAGTTAAACTAATATCTCCATTCTGGCTCTTGTAATCATTCCAGGAAGTTGGTTCCTTTGAGAAAAGAGGTGTTGGCTAGCGCTGACTATCCTGAGGGCTTTTCAGTGTAGCTCCTGTGCTTTCCAATTAGGTTACTTGGAACAAGACTTCTCCTTATTCCTGTCCAGAAAAAATTTTTCTTTTGGCTTTAATGGAATCTTGTCATTCTGGGTGTTTTTGTCAGGTAGGTAATAGAATACACTTTTAACTAAACATTCGGTGTCTTTTTAATACTAAAGACTTAAATTCTAGCTAAAGTGATTTCATTGTACATTTCCAAAGAAAGATTTCATGTCACACATGCACATATAATCATGTGCTAGAACTTCAAAATCCACCTCTATTCCATATTTAGCTTAAAATGTTCTTTTTGGCAATTTGCATGCTCTGGAAGCCTACTTCCCAGATCTGCGTTTTCATCTGGAACTAAGATTCTTATTAAGAAACTGTGCCACAGACTCACCATTGGAAAACATCCCTCTTTAGGGCGTAACCTGGCACTTACAGACTCATGCAGAGCAACAGGATGTGACAATTTAGGGCAAGAAAACAATGGTATATATTGTATTACAATAGTCTGACATGACAGAAGTAATTTGAAGGGGCTGAATGTAATTTGCCAGGGCACCTGTTCTCTTAGGAGTCAGCACGTATTTCCCTGATACCCCGGTAGTGTGTTTAAATAAAGCAAGAAATGAAGATCTTAATTTTTCTCCTTTACTTGAAAATGTAGTAACTGGGTAGAGTTTTCAAGTTCTTAATTTGTAGGAGAATGGACCTAAGTTCGTCTGTAGTTACAGAGTATAAATTTCAGTGGGTTAGCTTATTACCCCAGATTCAATGATTCTGAAAGCAAACCAGGATCTTAAATGAACGAAGGAAACACATGGGGAAAAATATCTTCCTAATGGTGGGAATATACGAAAGAAAGCACAGACTTAAAGTGATTGTTTATAGTATCCCTATTTCCTGTAATGCATGTTCCAAATCTTCTCACTTCTTTCAAGACCGCAGCCTATGCTCTCTGCTTTCCCCAACTCTACTTCCTCTGTGATTACCTTAGATATTCCATCTCCAGCTCCCTCAGTTTTACACCCTTGAAATTCATCTAAACTTTCCTTCTCTTTCTTGGTTCTGAGGAACAAATGTTCTCCTCTCCCCGCCTTTATTTGTACCTTCAATGCCATATTTAGTGCATCTGTAAGGACACTGACACATTTAACTTCTGTTTTCAGAGAACTTCCCCCAAACTTTTTCAAACTACTTTGCCTTTTTTCTCACTCCCTTCTTGAAGTTTGCAACCTCCAGTACCTCATCACTCAATAATTCTTTACTCTTTTGCAAATAAAGTTCTATATGGTGTCAAACTGGGTTTTTCACACACTTGTTAACCATTTTGTTTCAGACATTTTCCCCTT
Organism: Orcinus orca; assembly: GCF_937001465.1. NCBI lineage: Eukaryota > Metazoa > Chordata > Mammalia > Artiodactyla > Delphinidae > Orcinus > Orcinus orca. The sequence goes on along the minus strand of NC_064565.1, from coordinate 45,861,006 downwards.
CTAACCTTCCAAAAGTAGGTGTTTTCCAAGGTTCAGTCCTTGATCATCATGAGTCTCCTTACTTCTTCATATTGGCAATATTAGTTACACTCAAGGTGGATAATTAGTGATGGTGTTGTTGCCAAGCTTCATATCTTACTGGAGGTCCTGCTCTATGCTGTCAACTGCCTGCTGCAAATCTCTAAATGCAGCATGTTCCAACAAAAATGAAATTTCTTCTCTATCTCCCCAAACTTTCTTATATTCCTGACTCCCTCACTTTCTATATGCAATCACTTGCTAAGTTCTCAGCAGTTTCACTGCCTCTCTCCCATCACCCTCTTCAACTCTCAGTGCTTTCTTAATTAATTAATTGACACTATTCTACTGGTTAGCTAAATAATCTTTCTGCCCTCTGTATGCTTTTCCTTTCAATTTATTTTTTTACTCTCATCAAACTTGATCCCTAAATTATTGTTTCACATTAAAATTTTTGATAGGTCTTTGTTGCACACTGAGTGTAATTGAAAGCCCCTTAGCTTGGCATCGAAGTTGTCCTTTCTTGTTGAAATGGGAGAGAAGAATACTTCCTAAGTGTCCTTAAGAGACTAACTGACCCACCGTGAAATCAGGAAAACAAAATAAGTTGACTGGGACTATTGGCTCTCCTCATTTATGTGCCATGGTTGTCATATTTCTGCTTTGAAATACTTTATGAAACCGTTGGTTATAGAGTTTCATTTGGAACTGATGTCATTTTGGTAGAAATCTTCATTATTTATCAGTTTAGTTGGCAAGTTTTCTTATTATTTACCCTCAACCACAATTGCATTTTATTGCTATAGTAACTATTCAAATTCCTTTTTAAGAAGAAAAACAACATATTCTTTGCTTTAGTAGGATGGCTGCCATCATTCAAAATGAAAACTACAGCTGAGATGGTCATTGTATTTCCAGGAGAATTAACAATGATGAAAGTAGTACATGATATTCAGATTATAAGCAGATAATTTTTCTACCAGTTAGAATAAATTATAGTTTTGGTTAACTGCCATATAGGCATTTAAAAATCTGTTAATCCAAAAACTAGAAAATGTTTAGAGACACATGCAACCTTTATTCCCTGTTAATTTAGAAAACAGGTGCTTATGGAGGTCATTTAGAAAAGACAACAATCATTAACACTTCAACAGAGTTTGCACCTTCTTACCCACTAAATTTCCTAACCACACAAAGCTAGAAATATGCCGGGAAAGGAATCCTTTTCTAAATCAATTTACGTGAAGTATGTAATTCACTATGCTTTTTGGTAAATGGGTTGGAATAGTTGCCTCAAGCTGTCACTCCTTGAAAATGTACTTGTCCCAGACAAGGTTGCTGATGTTACGGTTAGGAGTTCACATCCCGGGAGAGGTTTATAGTTGAAGCTGAGGTGTATCTGATTCAGCCCTGAGGCAGAAAAACTGGACAAAGCAGTTTTTTCCGCCTCCCCCTTTATAGAGTGAGTGATTTGTGCAACAGCTTTGGTTTGGCAAATAGGGAAGTGTCAGTGCTAAATCAGCTTTACTCTAAGGGCACAGTGTGCCTGTTGCTCAGCTCAGTGATACCCAAATCCAGGACCGTTTTACTTCAAGTGGAATACACACACAGAGCAAACATTCTCAAGGTCAGTGTACGTGTTCTTTATTTTTCCACTGCAAGAACCATTTTTCTTGGGCAGAAAGAGGCATAGAACTTATTCATGCTTCACAACAGTAAGCTCCATGGAAAAATAATGTTCAAAGAACCACTTCTTTTTAAAGAGAAGATGTTATGCAATCAGTATTTATGGAACAATCAAATATGGGGGGTGGCAGCCTAGGCTTACCTTCCTGAGCACACGGTTGGCAGTCTATTTGTGGGATGGCCAGATTTCTATGGCATAAGGAAGTGAACAATTGAAGCAAGTAACTATGTACTTCAAGCAATATTTCATGACTTTCCTTCAATTACAGTATTTCAAGCAGTAGTAGGATTGAGGACTGAGTCATTTGGATTATTCCTTCCTTTTCTATTTTCTTTTGGTCGAATAAGTAACATTTAAATGATGTGCTTTTTTTGGTGTGTGTGTGTGTGTCGTTATTATTGTTATTATTATTTTGCAGTTCAACACCACTTGTTTTTGTGTAAACAAGTTTCAGCAGCTTGATCAAGGAGATCTGAATTGTCCAGATGCCTGTTGTGGAATGGGGGAGTATGGATTTTTCTTTTCACTCTATCTCATGCTATTAGAGACAGTCACAATTACAAATGGATAGGTCTTTAATAGGCACAGCTCAGTAAATACCTCCGGGTTCCCCTCCACTTCTCAGTAATGAATGCTGTCCTACTGTTTCCTTTCAGGTTGTGACACTTCACATCTCTTACCTTTTTCCCCTTCGTTTTATGTAAATTGTGTGTGGATAATGGAATGAAATGGTTTCCATGGAGCTGAACAAATATAGGTCATAGTGTAAGGAACTCTTCCTCTCTTGAAGTACACAGGTGAATTTGCATATAATCTTTTTTTAATTTTTAAATTTTTAAAAACATCTTTATTGGAGTATACTTGCTTTACAATGGTGTGTTAGTTTCTGCTGTATAACAAAGTGAATCAGCTATACATATACATATATGCCCATATCCCCTCCCTCTTGCGTCTCCCTCCCACCCTCCCTATCCCACCCCCCTAGGTGGTCACAAAGCACTGAGCTGATCTCCCTGTGCTATGTGGCTGCTTCCCACTAGCTATCTATTTTACATTTGGCAGTGTATATATGTCCATGCCACTCTCTCACTTCACCCCAGCTTACCCTTCCCCCTCCCGGTGTGCTCAAGTCCATTCTTTACATCTGTGGCTTTATTCCTGTCCTGCCCCTAGGTTCTTCAGAACCACTTTTTTTGTTTGTTTTAGATTCCATATATATGTGTTAGCATACAGTATTTGTTTTTCTCTTTCTGACTTACTTCACTCTGTATGACAAACTCTAGGTCCATCCACCTCACTACAAATAACTCATTTCGTTTCTTTTCATGGCTGAGTAATATTCCATTGTATATATATATGTCACATCTTCTTTATCCATTCATCTGGCGATGGTCCCTTAGGTTGCTTCCATGTCCTGGCTATTGTAAATAATGCTGCAATGAACATTGTGGTACTTTGCATATAATTTTAATTATTTGGCTTTATGAGTAGGACTGCAACCGTGAGCAAAGTTGAGCTTCTTGTGAGGTAGAACTTCACTTTCCCTCATAAAGTATGTATATATAGGTATAATAAAAACTCAAACTACACAAAAAGAGTAGAACTTAGTAGAGGGAAAAATCGGGTGGGAAATCTATTTTTTTAAATATATTTTGATTACCTACTAGCTGAGTGACGTTATGGTTTACTTTTTGGTGTGTCAACTTTAAAGGTCTATATGCACTTGTCTTTTAAGCCTCCTATACATCTAGGCCACTCCCCTTAATTTATTTACACATTAATTCATTCATTTAATAAATACATAAGCTTTGGATCCAGATAGACCTGGAGTTGAATCCTGTATCCACTCCACACTAACTCTTATTTGGGAGGAAAATTAGTGAAACTCTCTGAATATAAATTTCTGCAGGGGTGAAGCTGGGGTGATTATACTACCTTACAAGGCTGCTGTGATGCAGAAGGATATGTGTATGTAAACTACTTGATCCAAGGCCTGGTGCATGATGGGTGCCATAGCGGCCACGGGAAGGTGACTTGCAGACATCCAGTTACAGGGAGCATGACGAACCGAGAACACCCGCTTCTGCGATCTCAAATACACCGAAGCACTGGCAACGAGGCCATGTATAGGCTGCTCCTAGCCAATGACTGGGTGCATCAGGGAAGAGTAAGAAAGCTTCATTCCTGGAAGACAGGAGCCTCCTCAGCATGGTTGCTTTGTCTCAAGGACACCTTGATGGCCTTGGCCTTGTTGAGCCTTCATTATGCAGCAGGGCTGTCTAGGACTCTTCCACGCAACCTTGCTGCCTTCTCTTTCACTTGCACTGTGGTCTGAAGGCTCTCCCAGCCTTTCCTGACTCCCTCCTCATGTTCTCTCACAGATGTTTCTCCTAATAAAATCCTTGCATCTTGGTGTCTGCTTCTGGAGAACTCACATGAACACAAATGTTCATTAATAATAGTTGTTTCAAAGATTATATTTATTACCTATTTGTGTAAACCACTTTCTTGGACTTACGATGGAAAGATGAATAAGCATATTTCGTTGTTTTAAAGAAGTGGGAGCATGATACTGATGTGTGGTGTCATAAGGCTAAAATATACAATATTGAAAACTTTTACCCCTTAGATGAAAAGTGCCATAAAAATTAATGCTGGACAAAATAAAATTGAAGGGCACGTTTTAACATAATGTCATTTAGAAGTGTGACACCAGTGCTTTTCTAGTCTCCTAATATAACTTTTCTCTAGCATAATTCTTCAGGCAAATGTTTGTGAAGGAAATTTGCAATGAGGGATTTACAACATTGGCTTACTTTAAAATATTCTATGTATTTTGATAATCATAGTTCTATCAGAGCTATGAGAAGGTTATTTGAGGAAAGAGAAAGAGGATTGGATTAAACTGATTTCTCCCATTTATTGTGACCTTGGGTCCTCTGTAGTACCCTTATATTTCTTATTTGTCAAGGTAGATTTGAACTAGATGAGCAAAAAGACCCATACCCTCTGAAATTCTGAGTTCACTAGTTCCATATCCTTTCAGATAGATTGATACGGTGATGATTAGAATATCAAGATACCTCGTTTTATTAAAGCTTCCATAACTGAACTGACCATCCCCACTGCTAAACTTTGGAGGGGAGTTTCTGGAAGGAAAGTGATCTTTCCTTTTCCTCTTCCTAGTGTCTTTCAACAAGTAAAGATATGTATATTGGCATGGGTTTGTATATATCTTGGGAGAATTTTGTTTTTAGTTTGATAGAAAAGAATCATTGTATATTGCTCTTAAAATTTGGTGATGCTTTAATTTTGTTATTGAAGTATAGTTGATTTACAATATTGTATTAGTTTCAAGTATACAGCAAAGTGATTCAGTTATACATATATATGTATATTTTTCAGATTATTTTCCTTTATAGGTTATTACAAGATATTGCCTATAGTTCTCTCTGCTATACAGTAAATCCTCGTTGTTCATCTTTTTTATATATAGTGGTGTGTATCTGTTAATCTCATACTCCTAATTTATCCCTCCCCCACCCCTTTCCCTTTTGGTAACCATAAGTTTGTTTTCTATGTCTGTGAAACTGTTTCTGTTTTGCAAGTAAGTTTATTTGTGCTATTTTTTAGATTCCTCATATAAGTGATATCATATAATACTTGTCTTTCCGTGTCTGACGTACTTTACTCAGTATGATAATCTTAATTTTTAAGAAATATTTTTAAAAACCTTGTAGAGTACTATAGACATAACTCATTAATTTTCACTCTCCCAGGCAGTGTAAGAGGGAGGCCTATGTTGTTATTACAATTTTGTAGATTAGTACCTTAAGAAACCCAAATTTCAGTGGCTTTTTCAGCTTCAGAAATAGATCTGACACATGCTGATTTCCAGTTTCCACTTAACTCTGCAGATATTTCCAGTAATTGAGGAAAATTATATTAAGTCCAAATATCTTGAGTTTTTGCCTTTCATCAGAGTTCTGTATACCAGAAAAGGGTATTAGTAGCTTGACTGTGTAATAAACATACTAAAGGGGTGGTTTAATGAGAATTTTCATCCATGATGTAAAATAATTCAGTTATTTCAATCGGCAGTGATTCTTCTCTTTAGTACCAAAGTTCATAGGTAGACTTTTAGTAAATTCATGTTTGAGGCAGAAAGTTTCCAATTTTCATAACTTTCCTATCTTTTTCTGCAACTCCAAGGTAATATTGTCCATCAAATCTGAGATTGCTCTTGGTACTTTGGTTACTGAGGAGAGTCAGGACTGTTGAGTCTGGGACTTGAGTGTATTTCAGCCTTAGCCTCCCTAGCACATTCCCTTCTGACTAAAACCTATGGCCCTAGACTGACTGCCTGCTTCTGTCTTTCCTCATCCTCTTTGTAGACTCTACTTGGCATCCAAAAAAAGTATCCAAACTTTTTTACACGAAATATTAATGTGTTGTACATCCCAAGTCTTCCTCCTACTTCTTCTGGCCATGCTGTTATATAAAGTATCTACAGGTTGACCTTATCCCCACAGTACTGATGTTTAGGACTTGGAAAATCTTCGTCTCAACAAATTATTTGTGTAAAACTGAGTTCTCCTTAAATATATCATTAAAGTTTTTTTCTTTTTTTTTTCAATGAATGTATAAAACCAGAAATACCTCTGAGGTACTATCAGCCTAATTCTGGTATGTCCCTTATTCCTTACACCTGTATTACCATTTCAGAACTTTTGTATATATTTTTCCTAAAGCTCTTTCATCTACCTTAAACTTTCCAGCATCTCTCTGCTTTTATGCCCAATAAACCACTGGACTTTTCTCCTATAAATATGTAGGCAGAAAAGTGATAAGGCTATACTTTCTCAATTTTATGTTTTCTTCTATAAATATTTCTTAAACTTGTGTCAACTGTTCTTGCTTGAATTTGCGTGAGATGAGGTCTGATTTTGCACAAAATTGCACTAGTCATTTTAAGTTTAATCTCTAAACAATTCCTGGTGTTTCACATAACTTCCAAGGCTCTGCTATCTGAAGGGAGAAGATTTCTTAATTGGAGAAGTAAGGATGTCTGGACATTTATCCACAGTTACAAACTTGACACCTTTCTCTGAATATCCACAGATCAGCTATTGGGATATTCTGGGGGAAAGGAAGCTTCCATGGCCAAATCATTTTAGGAGGTGCTGCATATTTGAACTCTTCATGTCTTTGTTCTTCAGGTGGATCTGCCCTCAAACCTTGATGAGAAAAATTGTCCATAGTCTATTTTCTACAATTTTGGGAGAGAAGTTTCCATGGGTTCTTTCTGTAATAAATTCCAGCATCTTAGAAAACTTGTTGCCCAGAAATTCTAACATCTAATCTAAACATCCCCTGTTTTGTAACCTATTGTTGAGCCCAATTTGCCATTGATCAAATGCTGTTATTTAGATTGTTAGTTTCTTGAGGGAAGAGGAAGCATCTTTATGAGACTGTGAGACAAGTTGACATGTATTAAATGTGTGAGTAATAGTAGTACTTCTTTTAAATACATTGATGTGAACCAAATAAGAAGTAGAATATTCTTGTTATATATGTAGCTACCTGGGTAATAGGAAAGGCTAGCATCTTTTTGTGAAGACCCTATTCGAGTGGCTGTTCTTTACTTGGCTGTATAATAGAATCACTTGGAGTGCTTTAAAAGAATTGTGATGCCCTGGTGTCACCCCAAGCTAATTAAATCAGAATTTCTGAGAAGTGGGGGGATATAGGGCCCAGGCATCAGCATTAAAACTCCTCAGAGGGCTTCCCTTGTGGCACAGTGGTTAAGAATCTGCCTGCCAATGCAGGGGACACGGGTTCGAGCCCTGGTCCGGGAAGATCCCACATGCCGCAGAGCGGCTGGGCCCGTGAGCCATGGCTGCTGAGGCTGCGCGTCCGGAGCCTGTGCTCCGCAACGGGAGAGGCCACAACAGTGAGAGGCCCAAGTACCGCAAAAAAAAAAAAAAAAAAAAAAAAAAACTCCTCAGAAATTCTAACGTACAGCCAGAGCTGAGAACCACTTGTTAGAGAAATATCAACTTAGTTCTAACGACTTTCTTTCTGAGTGTAAGTTGGTGCCAAATAGTTGGATTTCTCTGCTTGTGGGTCATCTCCTGAGGAATTGCTGTGGGGTCTTGGGACTTTAATTCCACAGCGCACACTTTGGGCTGTGAAAGGTGTGTGCTGCCAAAGAGCTGACATGACCAGTTGGTTAAGGCAATTCATGGGCAAACAGAAGCTTGTGATTACCCCCTAGGAACTGTTCTCTGAGCTTCAGGTTCCCAGGAATGGAACAAAATCAGTTTGGACACCCACAGCTTTAGTGTTGGAGCAGAGTCAAGAGAAAAGAATCCATGGGTCAGCTCCTCCCCTTCTTTTTTTCTTAATTTTTGGCTGCATTGGGTCTTCGTTGCCGCACATGGGCTTTCTCTAGTTGCGGCAAGTGGGGGCTACTTTTCGCTGCAGTGCACGGGCTTCTCATTGCGGTGGCTTCTCTTGTTGCAGAGCACAGGCTCTAGGCACGTGGGCTTCAGTAGTTGTGGCACGCAGGCTCAGTAGTTGTGGCTTGCGGGCTCTAGAGCGCAGGTTCAGTAGTTGTGGAGCACGGGCTTCGTTCCTCCCCGGCGTGTGGGATCTTCCTGGACCAGGGATGGAACCCGTGTCCCTGAAAATGGCAGGCGGATTCTTAACCACTGCCACCAGGGAAGTCCCCAGCTCCTCCCCTTCTTACACATACCTGCAGATACCTCTTTCTATAACCCCAGGGTCCAGGACACTCATTTATTTCTCAAGGACCCCCCTTGGCGGTTAAGTCTGACCTACATCTACTGGCCAGTTGAACATACAAGTATGGTATGCCAACATAAATTATTAACAACAGTATAATGAGTTTACATGCAAAAAAATAAAAAACTGAAAAAACCAAACCAAACCAAAACCTTTGCAATCCATTAACATCCAACTAGTATACATCTGGGTGAGTAAGCAGCTGGCTAGTTCATGTCAGAATCACTCTGTAAAATCACTGCCTTTCCCTCTTGTCTTGCTGTTGATTCCTTTCTCAGGGCCAGAGGTTGGCTCTGAGCCTGTGGGGCCTACCTATCTTAGTATGGTCCTTTTCCCTGCCCCTACCCCCCTTCCAAGGGCAGACACCCAGGTCACATGGCAGAGGTGGCTGACTGGCATGCTAAGATTTTGATCTCCGTCCCCAGGAAGGCTGGATGGCCTTGGGGTGACAGACACCAGAGGGCAGACTCCTCTGGTACCTCAGTGTACTGCACATATGTGTCCCACACACTTTCTATGACATGAAAAAGTTTGGGAGGTATACGTTTTCATGTTCAAAACTGGATTATATTTCTACTTAGCAAATTCCATTTACTAGAAAACAAAACTCCATATTTTATTTTATCATGTAAACCTTGACATGCATCGGCCAGGTGTTGGCCTATAAGAGACCTGATTTCCATGAAGGAATTCCTTTCCAATAGTTCTCAGGAAATTTACGTTTTTCAAATCCTGAATGTTACTGACCCTTTCGAGCTGGGCCCCAACAAGGGTCCTTCTGCCAATAGAACGAGACTGAATTCAGTTCAGAAGCAAAAGAAAGCTTTTCTCTTTGATCAAAGAATGGAGAGGTGCGAGCGCCTGGTCTAGAGCTCTAGATACGCTCGCCGTTTCTCCGAGAGGCTGAGGGCAGGGCTGCATTATTGGGTTCCGGTCAGCAGGGAAAGGAGGCGGAGCTCTCACTGGTCTGCGCAAGCGCAGCTGTGCTGCTCTGGGCTCCAGATCGCAGTGCAGGGCCCGGCGTCTCTGCTCACGGCCGTCAGTCAACTCAAACGGAGGTGTAGTGCACGGCGCTCCTGCCCACGGTCCAGCAAGGTGAGTTTTCGGGCGCAGCCGTTTCGCACTAGGAACTCTGGTCTGACGGGCCGGGTGCGAGGCCTCTGCACACGGGCCCCTATGAGGAAGTGCAGCTAGACTCAGCACAAAGGAAAAAAAACAGGTTAGACTTCATTTTATTACCCAAATTCTATTATTATTATTATTTTTTTTCCCGGTACACGGGCCTCTCACTGTTGTGGCCTCTCCCGTTGCGGAGCACAGGCTCCGGACGCGCAGGGTCAGCGGCCATGGCTCATGGGCCCAGCCGCTCCGCGGCATGTGGGATCTTCCCGGACCGGGGCACGAACCCGTGTCCCCTGCATCGGCAGGTGGACTCTCAACCACTGCGCCACCAGGGAAGACCCCAAATTCTATTTTTATTTCCTGGGAATTATTATTTTTTTTTTTTCGCGGTACGCGGGCCTCTCACTGTTGTGGCCTCTTCCGTTTTGGAGCACAGGCTCCGGACGCGCAGGCTCAGCGGCCATGGCTCACGGGCCCAGCCGCTCCGCGGCATGTGGGATTTTCCCAGACCGGGGCATGAACCCGAGTCCCCTGCATCGGCAGGCGGACTCCCAACCACTGCGCCACCAGGGAAGCCTTCCTGGGAATTCTTAATGGGCTTTGCTAGGACAAATCCTCAGAAAAAATATCAGTTAAGAATTCAAGAAAGCGAGAAAAAGCGTTATAATTCTCCCATGAGAACGAAAGCTTAATAATCAAGATGTTCCTGGTTTGAAGGAATCCGCTGATGTTAAGTCAGAAGCAGGAAATACTGACAAGGGAGGTGAGGGCTCCAGAAACTGAATTGGAATAAGGAGGAGAGACGTGGTCACCATTTCTTCAGTCAATTTTGCTTGTAGTTTTTGCCCAGTTATAAGTGTGTGTTTATTGCTGTATTGCTAACACAGCCATTCTTGCAAATAAAACAAATATTAATAAGTTTATGCACCTAGTATATTTCATACAAGTCCTATGAGTGCTGTTCCATGAGACAAGTTTTGGAAGAAAAGAACTCTTTAAATTGGAAATTGTGACGTGTGAGTCTACACGTAGTGCTAACTTTGCTAGGTGATTCAAATATTACTTTATTTGAATACTACCCAATAATCTTTCTGGAGTTTTTCAGTGTTTGAATATTCACTGGAGGCTACAGTTCTTTGTAAATACTTTAACAGTAAAAATACAAAGAAAAAATGAAGCGTGTTCAATACTCAGACAAGTCAAAAACCAATCTGAAATCTAAATTAGCAAAAGCAATATCACTTTCAGGGGCAAAACCAAGATCAGAGCAAGCAGACAAAATATTTTCATCATTTAAAAATAATTAGTTCATATGAAGTAATTTGCACCCAAACACCCAGCTTGAACGTGCTTTTGGATGCATTCTGCACAATGCAAAATGAAAGATTTTCTACGTCTGGAATATTTGTCATGGAACAAAGGTCAAAACTATTTGATAGGGTCATTAATGCTTTGCATGTTTAAAATTTCATTTTAAGGGTAACAACTTTTAAATATTAAATCTTTATGGTATTGTCTTTTAACTTTTAAAATGATTTTTAATTGACATTTTTGTACTGATGATTCCTTCTAATGTTCTCAATTATCAAATGTTTATATCATGTAGAGATCATTTTTCTGTTAGTGAATTTTATATATATAGAGCTTCATAATATTAACAAATCATGAGTTTATTATTAACTTTTTTACCAGAAATCCTGTGACAGTTTAATAGAAAACCTCTATCAGAAAAATGATTTTCTGTTTTTTATTATGGTCATTCATTTTTACTTAAAATAAAACCATAAAATATTATGAACAATACATGATGCTTTGATTTTGGAAATTCCAGAGAGTTTCTAACTCTGAAGGTTCCAGAGAGTTTCTAACTCTGAAGATTAATACCGGGAATCTGCAAGGCTAGAATATAAATCAGAGATATCCTGGGGGCCAGTATCAGGGAAAGAGAAGATCAACCGCCTGGGAGGCAGGAGGGGAGTTGGAGGGTTAAGCTAAGTTCAATTACAGGGTGTCAGGACAAAAGACACCAGGAGCAGAATGGCGTGGATACCAGAATTGGAATCCTGAAAACACATCAACGTCAGGAAACATCAGAGGAAAATGAGGGGGCAGAAGAAGGGGAGTTAAAAAGGAAACTAATTCCATGGGTCAACATCTTCTGGAATCAAGATTGCTTTAAAATGGTTAAGCATGGATCTCTGTGGTCCCTGAGGCAAGAGATTTTAAAGGAACACCTATTGTCAAGTGTTGCCTGCTTCAGAGTTTAAGGATTTACATTTGGTGAATTCACCGTTTGGTAATAGACCAATGGGAAATGGTGATAGGGAAGAAATCTGTAATCAGAGCTTTCCTTACACATCTATGGATTATGTATGCATAACTCATCTTCCCGTTTTCCTAATTTATAAGCAGAAGACTTGTGGAGGGCGGGTGGCACAGGAAGATAGAGAAGAGAGGAGAAACGGCTGAGGGGAGAGTGGAGACCTGTGGAAGTGGAGCCATTTGTTAATCCGGGGAGGAGAGAGAGTTGAGGTTTTTATTCCCCTTTTCTTCCCCTAGGAGAGGGAAGGGAAGTATTCTTCATCCACGTTAAGTGAGGGACCTTCCATATAATTACTTGTAGAAATTGGAGGTGCCTGCAAGAAACAAAGATTGGCATCTTGTCCTTATTTAGACTTCTGCTAATCTGATCTCTGTGACTACTTGGGAGGGGGAGAGGAGAGTTGGAGAGAAATGTCAGGCAGAGAGAAGAGAAGCCCACAAACTGACTGCTTGGTGTGGCATGGATGTGGTTTGTTCTTCTGGGTCCCTGCAGTGTGTACAAAGTGGCCAGACCTGATCCAGTTGGCTGAAGATCCACCTCAGAGGACTGGATGAATGATCCTGCTGCAAGAAGCAAGGAGGAAGCCTACCTGGTGGGATAGAAGAGGTTGAACCAGGACAAGTCTTCCACATCAGGTACCAGTTGAAGTGGGGATGGGCTGCTCCCCAGCTACCCAGGGAGCACCAGGATTTGTGCGTGGGCCACTCATGTAGCAATTCCAATTGCACATCTAGGTTCTTTCCTCTTTTAAATATATTTTTCTTAGTCATAATCCATGAATATTTCATTGTCACTCCTACTGTTCCAATTGTTATGATCTTTTCTGGTTCTTTAACCACGCCACATTCCCTTTTGTTTCTGGGCTCTTACATATGCTGTTCCATCTGCTTAAAACACTTTTCCTCCTGCTCAGTGACTCATTAACTCCTATTAATTCTTTTAAAGTTTCAGCTTAATGTTGCTCCTTTAGGGAAGTCTTCCTTGAATCCCCAGTGGTTTTGTCCTCCTCTAATGTGCTTTCTTATTCTGAAATTCCCCCTTGTAACAAGTATGTCAGGAATCATATCTGTCTTATTCAAAATTGTACTCCAGGACCTAGCACGGAGCTTAGTGGAGCATGGATAAATAATGTATATTCCTTGTCTGAACAAATGAAGGAAAGTAACTATAGCCACAAAAGAAAGAATGAGAACAGTAGATTCGTATTGTGCATAGCAATCAGTTGTGTACTATAGATCATTTACACTTTGGAAGCATTACTATGGCCAAATGAAATGTCAGTTTTGTCTCTAGCCATTTACCCACAGGCAGTCACGAATCACATTGACAATATTGATTTTGATTGTCTTAATATTTTTGGCATGGCTCAGGGTTGGGAAACCAGTTGTGGTTGTACTCAGGTAGGCCTTCCACAGAGATGGAGCTAGGTGTGATTTCCATGAGACGGTGTGAAGAATCTTAAGGCATCACTTACCTTAAAGATCTCTTCCCCACTCATCTATACTGTGCCAGAATTCCCATAGTGTTATTAAATACTCCTTTGAAAGTGAAGGTACACTAAGGAGAGATGCATTTTGGGGGTGTGAAGGCTAATATGGATGATGCAGCAGCTCTCCTTTGGTTGTCTTGCGTTCACATGTCTGTTATCTTCTACTCAAGGTCTGTATCTCCTCCTCCAGTCAGGTAGGTCTTGCTAGGTGAATACAAAAGGGGACCTGAAGGGCACTGGGGAGTCCTTAGTGTCCTTATTGGGAAAGGAGGAGCATGACATAGTTCATTTCCAAGTTTCCTATTAGCTTTGGCAATCCACGGTTTCATCTAAAATAAGGCATTTTATTGTAATGAAACAGCACTGGACTAGGCGTCAAAAGATCAAGTGTTTTTTATTAACAATCTCAGATGTCAGTTAACTTCTCCAAGTTTCAGTTTCTTCCTCTGAAAATTGTTATAATTTATGATGTGTTACGGCTTTTACAACCTTAACATTTAATAAATTTTGATAATTATTCCCAATAATGGAGAATATGGAAGAATAAACTTTGAAAATTCTCTTTTATAATAATGTAATAATTCTGTTCACTAAAAGGATGGGACATGGGTAATAAATATATTAAAAAGAGAGAGAGAAATTTATCTAGAACTCACCAAAATATATTAAAAAAGAAATACCCTGAACATGAATTTTTATTGAAATATCCATCTTTCCTCTCTAGGAAATTGAAGGAAGCACGAAACACTTGAGAAAGATGATCCAAATAGCAAAGTCTCTGGCAGGTTAAGGAAAGGGGTGGGAGAACAAGATTACCTTTATGAAAGACATTTAAGAGAGAAATTCTAGATGACCTTGGCTTTGGCAAAAATCTTCCCAGGCATTAAAGGTCATACGAATTTCTCCAATATATCTATGAATGGATTGATGTGTTACTGTATTTCTATTACTCCCTGAGTGAACCTCACAAACTCCACGTTCTTTACTTCCATATTATGAGTTGAAAGGGATAAGAGGGATTAAGAAAAAGTAAAATTCCCATTTACTCTTTTGTAAAAATTTCAAACCAAGTTTGCTTCCACCATGTACAAAGAGGCGTTAGGCAAGAGGCTTACTCTTTGTGTGAGAAGTTGCTGCATGCTGCAGAAATCTGTGGCTGGGCTCTCAAGATGGCCTATTTAAGGCCAGAGGTCCCCTTTCTCCTGAAATTCAAAGGTCTGGCTATAGGAGAGAAGCATGCAGGGAAGATTCCTTCACAAAAGGTCGGAGTTGGCCCCTCATCTGAGACAGATACCATCACAGGGCAACAGGGCGTCTCAAGATCAGTGGGTTGAATTTCCTGCCTCTCTTTAGGGGCCTTCAAACTTACAAAAATTAATCCTTTTGATTGACTCCGTCTCCTAATCTTGAAGATAAGCTCAGAACATTTACCAGTTCTCAGCACTGCTTGCCAGGCCAAGTCTCAGCACCAAATTATGAATTTTGTCATCAGTGACCTTTCCAATCTTCCCTTTTTACCTGCCCACTTGGTAGCTCAAGTCCTCCTCCTTCCTTCTCTGTCAAAGTGTTTGGGGTTGTTAAGGATTTAAAGAGATCAAATCTTTCAGTCTTTTCATTTTCAGAAGAGAAAGCTAAGATCTAAAGAGGTTAGATGACTTCCCTAAAGATATACTTTTAAATCCTCTTGGTGATTTCAATATAAGCCATCTGAATTATTACTGATGTTGGGGAATCATCATTAATTGGTTTCACATGTATGTCACAAAAATTTTAATTTGGTACTGCCTGTCATTTCCAGATATTCAAGTGTCAGTGCAGGTAAGATATAAATCATAACCTATCATTCATTTTTAAAACTTCTTAGCAAAAAACTTTTGGGATATGAGTTATTTGCTATTATTTTGAAAACAGTTTTAAACTATGAAAATAAAAATTGGCTTCCACTTAAAGAATATAGATCTAAAAAGAAGGAGTAAATACAAAATAAGTCTGTGAGCCAACATTGTTGAGACGTTAGTGATTTAAATAGTGTAGAGCATAAACACAAGTGTCAGGTGGACTTCTGAAAAATCAAGGTTACTTGCTTTTTTGGGGTAAGTGTGTAGGTGAGTCTTCTCTGGGCCAGCATGCAAGGCTGAATAGACTGGAAGGCAGAGGCATCTGGCCTAGGAATCCTAAAGTGCTATCCATCTTGCTCAAGACAGCTATTACCATCTTCTCAACATTTTTTGTAGCACTGCTTGATGCAAAACGGTTCCCAGGAGGCTTCTACCTGCCAAATGAACTTCAGCTTTTCTGTAGAAACACTGACCTGGGAAATCTTACAAATAGGCAACCTCAGTGGAATCTTTTGTCATTACCATATTGGCACCCCCTTATCCTTGTTCCCAATGTAAAGGTTTCACTGCCTGCTGAATTGCTCTTATCAAGTTTACTTTGTCAACTTTGCCAGAGAGAGAGTTATGATAGATTTTTAGTGTGGAAAAGAACTTGTTAGTCTTTTAGATAAATGATGTATCTTTGGATATATTTCCCAATAAAATAATTTAGTGCTGGGGCTTCCCTGGTGGCGCAGTGGTTGAGAATCTGCCTGCCAATGCAGGGGACACGGGTTCGAGCCCTGGTCTGGGAAGATCCCACATGCCGCAGAGCAACTGGGCCCGTGAGCCACAACTACTGAGCCTGCGCGTCTGGAGCCTGTGCTCCGCAGCAAGAGAGGCCGCGACAGTGAGAGGCCCGTGCACCGTGATGAAGAGTGGCCCCCGCTTGCCACAACTAGAGAAAGCCCTTGCACAGAAACGAAGACCCAACACAGCCATAAATAAATAAATATATTTATTTAAAAAAAAAAATTTAGTGCTAAAATAAATGGTATAATTTTTGTGAAGTCATTATATCTCCTCCTAGATGTCAAATGTTACTAATTTTATTAAAATAAACAAAACATTTTCTATAATTTAAAACATATTCTTAACATAATGAGAAATAATAACTTACTGAAGAAACTATTAAACACCAGCAGAGTGTGATTTTTAAAATAATTTAATGAATATTTTATACCCATTTAAAAATATTCCCTTTTTAAAAACCAGCATATAAATTGTTGGCTAATGTTATAATCATTCGTAGAGAACCAGACCACTCAGGCCTCTTGCTTTTGCTGTGTTTGCTCTGAGTGCACTTTTCTCTTCCCGACCACAGTGGTTTAGAAGATGTAACTTCACAGAAGAACCTCTTCTATTTGCTATGCCCCATCTGCCATTTACATCATTTGAATAGTTATGTACTCATTTTCAGAAGCCTTCTTTCAGGAAGTAATATTTCTTTTTTATGGAAAGGATAATATGTGAAAAGACAAATGCCTACAATGAGAATAGACATTTTAAAGCCTGCCAAATAAAGTCATGGACTTTCTGCTTTAGGTCCATATCTGTGAAGAAGGACTCTCACCTCTTTCCATTCTTGCCAGTAGTGGGATGTTCTTGTGTTACTGGTATTTGTATTCCTTTCCTTAAAGTCATCTTTCATTCAGTATCTTATAAAGTATGTGGAACCATGCTAGGTCTACTGCTGTGGATTAGCTGCTGCACAAAGATCTTACTGTGCACTATTGGAAGCATGAAGACGATATCCTGTGTGCAGCCATTACAGAGAACAGCAGAACGTTAGTCTTCTCTACCAATGTGAATCTAAATGCCAATCCATGGAAAGATGGTTTCCAAACTTGGGACTGCCAAGGACCAAATTCTACCGTCTAAAGATTGGAAAAACTGAACGTGTTCTCATTTCTAATTAACTTCGATGATGCTGACTCTCCATAGAAAGGCTAATGATAAGGCTTTCAGCAATCTTGGTTCATATGGGAGACCAAGATGCCAGTGTGGATGAAATCAGTAACTTAGGCTTATTCCTTTGTATGCAGAATCAGTGATGCGTTTAGATAAGATCTTATGACACAGACCACATGCAGAACTCTAGATATGAAGGTAGCTAGGGTAGGCTCAGGGACAAGGCTTCAAAATCCTGCTGTATTGCTGGCTCTGCCACACGCGTCGCCCCCTCTTGTGTGCTGGTGTGTGTGTATGTGTGTGTTTCTGTTCCTTTCTCTGAAATTGTTGTCTGTAGCATTATTTTCTGTTTAGTGCTTGGAGCCATTACAAAGAAAGAAAACTAAAAACTCTAAATAATGAGAGTTTGTCTTTGTACGCCATGCACATTCTGGCAATTCAAAAGCACTCGCTATATGCAAAATGCCAAGCTAAGGCATAGGTGAGGCTCAAAGAGGAATAAGATACCCCAGCCCTTGTGGGATATTATAATCTGGGATTGTGAAATAGGCAAATCTAAAAGTATCAATATTTCTTGTGCAGGGTAGACCAGGTTGAATGGTCAGTAGAAGTGAGCATTGAGAACATGGGCTCTGGCTTCAGACTGTCATGCAAATTCAGTTCTTACAGCTTAACATGCATGTGATCTCGGGAAAGTCATTTAATCTCTGGCAGCCTCAGTTTCCTCATCTGAGAAATTGCAGTTAAATTGGAACCTACCTCATGGAGTTGTTGAGAGGATTAAACATGATAATTTATGTTAAAGTTCCTTTTTTATTTATTTTATTTACTATTTTATTTTACTTTTATAGAAATAAGTTTGACATACAATGTTATGTTAGTTTCAAGTGTACTACACGGTGAGTTGACATTTACATACATTATGAAATGGTCACTGTGGTAAGTCTGATAACCATCTCTCCCCATACAAAGCGTATACTTAACATATTCTTTATGCTATATTACATCCCCATGGCTTATTTATTGTATGACTGTAAGTTTGTACCTCTTAATCGCCTTCACCTATTGACCCAGACTCCCACCCTTCTCCCCTCTGGCAGCCACCCTTTTGTTCTATCTAAAAGTCTACGTTCATTTTATTTTGTTTGTTTGTTTTGTTTTTTAGGTCCCACATATAAGTGAGATCATTTGATATTTGTCTTTCTCTGTCTGACTTATTTTACTTAGTATGATACCCTCTAGATCCATCCATGTAGTTGCAAATGACAATATTTAATTTTTTATGACTGGGTAATATTCCAGTGTATTTATATGCCCTACCATTATCCGTTCATCTATCGATGCACACTTAGATTGCTTCCATATCTTGGCTGTTGTAAATAATTACAATAATTTATGTTAAACTTCCTTTTTTTAAACATAGTGCTAGCCACACAACAAACCTTATGGCTTAATAAATATTGGCTATTATAAACAAAGTCCCATGGGGTGATAAGATACGTGTACCATTGACAGAGTAAGATAAATAAATAGAATAAAATAAGAGTAAAATAAATCTGTCTCCATAGAGGATTATACTTTAAGGCTACCTAGAGTTGGCTTTAACTTACACATACTGGTAAGTTATGCAGGTTTTACACGTTGCTAAGTATGTTATTCAGTGACAAGATATATACTAACAATGGCAATTAAAGCAACTTAAAGTAGCACTGTAATACATCACAGAATACCTTCATAAGGAAACACAGTTGCTGTAGATAATTTTAGATGGTTATGATTTTATGAATATTTTAAGAAGTAAAAATAAGCAGTGAAGTGTAGTGCTATTATTTTTAAACACAGATCTCAGAAATCTAAAACTCTGTCATGGAAGAACTCTAAAAAGCTCCTTTAATAAAGGAAGATGTCTCTCACTGCATGAAAGATTTACCTTTGCGTATGCTGATTTCTGAATGAATGAAATTTTGTAGCATCTTTAAGAAGTAAATACATATGAAGCATTGTTTTCAATGTTGTTTAAATACAAATTTGCAGATGTTGGCTTTCTGTACATAAATATTATAGCCAGATTGAAAGCACAGAAGAATAGGCAATTTTGAGATGATATTAATAAATATCTGTTTTCTTAAAGTTTGCCCAGGGAAGTCCAAAACGGAGCTCTGAGAGTTACGTGGACTCTATCACAGCAAAAATTACTAGTGATAGAAGACACTATGAGAAGTAGGTTTGTTTTCAGTTGTGGTTGAAGCAGAGGAGCTCACCTTCTTCAGAAATTAATGGAAGCTTTCAATCTTGCTGGCATTGCTACTTTATCATTCATATGACTAAACAGACAATCAATTTAGTAGCAATGTGTGGGAATGAAGGGAAGGAACAAATAAGCTATGAATGATGAGAACAGAAAAAATCAAAACCCCCTCCCTTATTCTTTTTTAATGGCTAATACCAACAGGGACAAGACCAGTAAAAAGAGGTTAATGAATTGCAAAGATCCTTTAGAAAGTGATTGACTGGTATTGAAGCACAGTCAAATCAGTCATAAATATTTACTTTTATTAGCAACAGTGGGTTGCCTGTTATTTTCAATTGATTTTTAAAGCTGGCAAACATCTACCACTGTATTATCAAATGTTTCCAATTTTGTCAATATTTCTGCGCTCTAAACAATTCCAGAACACACACAGCCTCCTAACCCCTATTTCAAATGTAGTTTTTCAGCACAATTTCCAAATGATTACAAATGACAAAGTGAGTTTCTCTATATCATTAAGAATAATTATAATCTTTTCATTTTGACGTTTGTTCAAATGGATAGAATGGCAGCAATTGTGGGATTAATGTTCTCTGACAATCTATATTCCACTACCATTGACTTGCTAACCTGCAGTTGTGTTATTTGTTTCACCAAGTGAGAATGAACCGTAATAGAAACCTCTTAAAAAAAAAAAAATCCAGTCAGTGTAGCAGTGACTAGAAGAACTACAAGAGTTGACAGGGCAACATCGTTCCAGTTTTTGAACAGTGTGCAATATTGCTGTTTACATGATTGGATAAAATGCTGCTTTATTTTGTAAAATCCCATCCAACATAAGGACATTTTCCTGAAACTTGCTGTCTAGACCATCAAAAAGATGGAAATTCCTTTTAACACAGCTTTTGTAACATTAAGATCCAATAATTCAATTCAAAGGAACATAACAAAAGGAATTTCCTACAGATAACAACAAAGAGTTAATATTTCCCAGGGCAGACAAGTTTCCAATTCAATTAGTTTTAATGAACCTTCTGCTCACTGGTTACTGAACTAGAAAGAACAGCAATAAATGCCCAGAGGAAAGAGAGAGGATATTAAAGGAGGGTTAGTGTATAGTATATAAATTTCCAAGTTGACTAAAAGAGTAGCCTTGATGTAGTTTTGGGAGCTAAAGACACAGAATCAGATCTGTCTTCTGAGTTTAGTGTACAGGAAGAGCAAATCTTAGCCACTTGTTCTGTGCGATGAAACTAACACACTAGTTCATCCCCTCTGTCTGATAGTAAAAGAGATAATAGAATAGAAAATGCAGTCATACAGGTTCTTGAAAGAACTGAGTATATTCTATAAGGAAAATATAAGATAAATTCTTTACTAATAAGCAGCAAACCAGATTTGTTGGTTTATACATGTGTATAGATATTTATATGTATATATATATGATAAATGTGTATCTGTCTTTCAATATTTTTTTCAAGAAATTATGATAGTTTTTTTTCAGTTTGCATATAACAAATTATATTTTCACTCACACGGAACAGCATAGACACATAATTATGAAAGTAAAAAGCTGCTATACACAAGCAATTTTTTGAGACCCAGAGAATGAGTTTTACCCTAAGAATTTAATGGATTTCATATTTTTATTTGATTCCGATGGTCACCTTAACCTGTAGTATAGCACGGCAAACTTATATTTACAGGATCAAGCTGCAAGTCATACTGTGGTTAAACATGACTACCCTCACAGATATGATTGTATCAATATAAAAATCCACTCCAGTTAAATATTTGAAATAAATAATAGAGTCCAGCAAGAGCCTCCATGTCTATTATTGTTTCAAGTAAGCATTGTCAGGAATTTTTCCATTTCTTGAATTTCTTAAAAAAAAAATTCATTTCTGGTCACACTTTCATTATGCTGAACTATCCCTTCTATTCTTAGTTACAACCTAGTTCCCACCAATGTTTTGGAAATCTTTTTTTGGATACTGAATATGAAAAGTTCTGAATGCATGGTATTAGAAGGAATCGATATTTTCCATACTGCATAAGGATTCTCCTAACCCCAGAGGTGTCCATTTTCTCCCACAAAAGTGTTAAAAGAACACAAATGCATTCTAAAGTAACCTGCAGCTTGTGTCACTCTGTTTCGTAAGGATCATTCTTGAGAATATGGCTGCACATTTGATCAGCAGCTACAGCATTTCAATGATGCATATTTTCCTTGCAGATGCATTTCGTTGATTGGGTTTAAAGTCAAGCTTGTGTTTGTGGATGGTTGCTTTGTCAGTGAACATTTGGATGTTGAAAATGCAGCACCTGGGTTGGTTTTCAGAGAAAAATGCTTTCAGCTTCATAATCAAACATTTGACCACGACTGTAACAAAATGAGGATGAAATTGAACCAAATCAAATGCACAATTTTAGTTTAATAGCACAATGTCTCTCTTAAATAATCTTTAGAGAAGACCACCAAATAATCGATAACTTCTATCTGAAATGCTATGGAATCTATGTGTTCTGTTGTCCACTTGAAGCAAAGCTATTTTAATACCTTAAAAGTTATCAAAATTTTGATGTTATTCAATGGCCTTCTTTTATTTAGTTTTAGTACTGTATTTTTATCATGAAGAGAAAATATCCACTCATCACATAGTTCCTAAGAGATGATTGCTTTAAGTAGGAGGAAATGAAAAAGAACAGGAAATAAAATGAAACATAGAGCACTAATTTCTAGCAGAAATCCTTTGTCTTGCAATTATCTCTGTTCTGGCCACATAGAAAATTACTATAAATAATCCCACACTACACAAGAGATCTCACTCTAGTTTAAAAATAGAATATGATAGGGCTAAATATACTTATTAGTCAAAAGAGGTTGTTTCCAGGCATGGAGTTTAAAAATTCATTTCCAATTTAGACACTTGTTTTACTTTGTCATAAATTCATTTGAGGTTCTTGTGTATAAGTGGTTGGGTGGATTATTAGGGTTTCTGAAGGAAAGGGTTGGGGAATATAAAATTCACATTTGTACTCTTGGTAGTGACACAGGAAATGAAACTTTAGGGAAAGGGCAAATTTTTTATCAAATGGTAACTAGAATATGAAGTGTGATTATGAACACATCAGTGGAAAAATGAGCTTACTTACCAGTAGGGGTGCATCAAGGTGATAGAATTAAAGAGCATATTGTTGGATGGTAAAACAAAAGCAGAGGGACTCCTCCCACAGAACAATAGCGACACATGAATAGGCAGGGGTAGGCAGAAAAGGAAACAATATCTTAGTCTAAGGCATTTAATTGCAAAATAACACAAGTGTGCAGAGCACTAAAGACCTTTGATGCCCAATTTTCTTAAATAGGAAGGGAAACTCTAGAACTTTGCCTCCAAGGTATTACAAGAACTTTGTCAAGTTGCACATGAGAAAATAGAGCCCATAGCCATACAGTAAGCAAAAAAAATTCTGTTTGAGTATTGACATGACAGTTTTTGAAAGTTCAAGCAGAAAACCAATTATAATGAGCACTGGAAAGCCCGGAGCCCTGCTGTTCAATAAATAAAAAGTACAACAAACTATTTTCCAAAAAGGTTCTAGAGAGTTTCTTCTTGTCCCACTACTTACAATCTGATTACATAAATAGTCTCTATTTGCTGTTGAATTGCCAGGCAGCTGTATTAAAGTACAAATCAAATCAAGTCAGGATTAGAAAGTAAAAGAGCATGGTTTAAAGTAATCTATCCCCCAGGAACTGTGCTCAGATTCATCAAACAGAGCTTAAAGTACAGTATATCTTATACCCTCGTGTTTCCATGCTGCATTGCTGCAAAACCAGTTATTATTTTTGATATTCAGAGAATGTTGCTTATTGCTGAGGAAGGCTCACTTGCTTATTTAAAGGTACTATTTATATGTGCCACTTATTTATTACTTCTTTTGGTTAAGATTCATGGGAAGGACATAAGTACTAAAGACTAGTAGGCTTTTTATTGGTCATATCCTATGTGCCTCAGCTGTGAATTGTCATGAATGTTTCTTATAGAGGAATGACTAATTTATTCCAGATTTTGGGTGATACACAGTTGGGATGATATTAAAGAAAAGCTAGGAGGCCTTAGATGCTAGTGGCTAATAAAAAATTATGTACACCTGCCCTTGCAAATCCTCCTCCATCCAGTTATTACCAAAGGAGAAGGTGACTTAGTCATCTCAACGTATAATTGTTTTAGATGGAAAGTTCTATATGTAGTTGTCGATGTACTCATCCTAGGCATCAATTTTTTGGTATTTACAAAATTGCTGTCACTTTAAAGTAGGATGAATAGGATTTCAATAATTATGTGTAGTTTTATCAATGACCATTTTCTTCTTTTATTGTAGAACAAACTTATTTAAATCTATAAATATAAGCTTATATTTCATCACGTTCTTTGTATTTCTATAATAGCTTAGTATCTATTCAGAGATGTTATAGTAGCTTCAGTTATCACATTCTACATTTATCTCCAAAAGGCATAAATGTAGCCTGTGAAGATAGCTAGATATTGATTTATAGTGATAAATACATATTTTATGTGTAACATGGAGGGGAAAACAGGCAAAAGTGTTATTTCTGTGAGCTGAATAGCTTCCCGAAAGTGGGTAATGTGTGTTTTAACCAGGCAGCCCAAAGATCATTTTTCTTCCTACATCCCTGAGCTAGGGAAGAAAAAGTCGACGGTTGCCATTCATTAGCATTTCTCATGTAAGTAGCGCTACTTGCAAACTATACCACGTTAAAACAAACATTCAGTGTCATCATTGTGCACCAGGCTGTTTGAAATGCTGGCACCTCTCCATTGCAGTCTGAGGCTTTCAGCTCAATTTAAAATTTAGTTCTCTGCACTTTCTAACCTGATAATTACGACTGATGCAGATCACCTGTAGTGCAATGTAGCCAGGTGACTTGGGAGCAGTGGGAAGAGACCTGCATTCATGCAGGACTCTTGGAGCTTTCTCTGTATGGGGACAGAGATTCCTGTCTGAATTGTTAAAAAAAAAAAAAGTGGGGAGGCTAAATAACCTTTCCTTCATCATCCTCTTCTAGATTTATTATGAAAAGGTCAAAATTGAATTTGTTATTTATAGCCTCTCTGAACCACATGTTATGAGGAAGGACCTTGCCAGTTTACCAGGGAAGTAACAGCAGACCAAGGGCCTTCACACAAGGTATTTGTGGGGCGAGTGGAGACATTTACCTGCAGACTCAGGCAGATGTTGCTTCTAAGAAATGGCTGCCAAATTGGTCTGGCTCTGTGTTTGAAACAAACAATTTTTGAAAATCTTTTAATGAAATATTGATTTTATCAAGCACATCAAACTAAAGGCAAATGCACCATGGTGTCATGATTAAAAAATAACGATATATTACAGGTAAACTAAGATAAATGAGTTAAGTGCTCAGTTTGCGGTGCAAATTGAAACCATATATCACAACCTTTCATTATATTACATTACTGCTAGAGTACAGAATATGGAAGCTGATTGAATGGTAATATCAAATTAGTAGGAGATTTACCCTGCTTCAGTTGATGGTGGAATGTGGAGCTAAAAGAGATTGTTTCCATAACAAAAGTTTTTAAAAGATATTTTTTAAGTGAATGCAGCTGATAATCAGGGAGACTGTGGCACTCTGAAATTGCCCTTCGCAGATCTCGCATGAAGAAATGAAGGGATCTGTATTAATTTTAAACCTCCCTTTGATTGGGTGAACCTGTCTCCGTTTTGTATGACATTGTTGCCACAGGTCATTGCCTGGTGCGGTGTACCATGAAACAAACAAATAGAAAAAGGCACCTTCTGGCACTTTAAGTCTCACTGCCATCTGACTACTACCCTAGTGGTTCAGAATGATGAAAAGCAGAGGCTGGGAAAAACCTTCCTATGGTTAGATTGGGAAAAATGAGCATGATGATCACATGTGCTGGGAAGGGCAGGAGAGACAGCTGAAGTCATCTCAGAATTCAAGAGAAAAGGGGAAGACAAGAGGTCACAATTATATTCTAGAATCACACTCCCTTTCAGGGAGATCTGATATATTCAGTTTGTTCTTGTATGGTGCTTAGGGAAGTTCTAATTAAGGGAAGAAAGAATTTTGACACATGTGAAGCAGAGATCAATATTTAGCACTATAATCAGCAATTCCTGATGGTTTGACAATGTCACTATACACACTGTAACTATCCATTATTTTCTCAGAGAGGAGAGCCAGGCAGAGGCTAACAGGCTTATGGCAAGCTATCATGAATCACATAAAGCAGTGTCTCATTCGCTTCTATTTGTCTTGCTTTTCATCTTCATTCATCCTTATAAAGAAGGCTGTACTGCCACCAGCACTGAAACACCACCCTACTTCTGAACTGCAACAACAAAAAGCGAAAACAGTTTCTAAAAATGTCTACCCTATGAAGTGAAATAGCTACTTTCCAGAGAAAATGAAAAAAAGGTAGTGTTTACCCTCTGAAAACATACATGGTAGATTCCCTTTACAGTTAACCTAAAGGGACTCTATTAGCCACTAGAAAAATACTAATTTAAAACAGTTTGGGGGGAGGTTATATTTATAGTAAGTTACAGGTTTAGAATATATTGATCTCATTTTTCATCCAGACTAAACTGTGTCTGCTCTATAACAAAGAAAATCCCACTGTCACAAAGCTGACCCAAATTCTGTATAGAATTTTGGTTTTGGCTATAGAGATGGATTTGTAATAAAATATCAGAATAGCTAGTCGCCTTAACTTTAGGGGTGCAAGTAGGTGATAGAGTTCCATGTTCAGGTTTTCGTCCCACAAGAGATGTGTCAAGATGCAAATCTTCCTTTATGTTCATGGATATGAAAAGTTTGTTTATAAGGCATCTCCCCCACCAGATTTTGGCTATGATATGTGTCAGTTATGTAGTCTACCTGGATAATTTGGTTTCTGATTTTTAAGTTACATGTTTGGTTTTGATATCATAATAATCGGTGATCATTTTAGCACATTTAACGCCAATGCAAAATGAAATACAAATTCCAAGGCTATTGTTCACTTGATTTTAAGTTAATTGCATTCTATCACTCCTTTTAAGTATTAAGTGCTATTCTTTGTTTTTTTAATATTAAAAATTATGCCAGGTCTAGTTAATTTTTAAAAATTAATTGTCAGAAAAGTGATTTCAAGATTTATTTAGTTTCGCACATCAGGTTTTGATTGGAGAACATGTACCTGGATTAACTTAAAGAAATAAACACCCTGTAAAAAGTGATGGAATAATTTGAGTTCAATTTACATACAGAACATTATTTCCAACATTTTTCATAACATTCTCAGGCATGCAGCATGCAATGTATGACTGTAGGTGGAAGTGGAAGACCTGGTGTCTTGCATTTCAAACTGTCAGCTGATTCTCACTGCTCTGTTCCTGTTTAAGTGAGATGCTGACACAAGCTCACACACTGACTATCCCAAGTAGCACTAATTAAGGGCTGTCCAACTGTGCTTTCTGTTGAGCAGTTTGCTCCAGTGGGTGACAGGAAACAGCCTGAGTTCTGTCTGCGGAATGACATAACAAAGAAGGTTAAAAAAAAAAAAGACAACACAGATCTGGTGGGCTGGATAAAAAGACCTAAGAGAGATCTAACTTGCCTATTTGTTGCTATGAATCTATAATTTTAGATTAAGAAAACTTGCTAAGTCACTGTTTATTATCAGTTTATTAGGGTACTTTTGGCTAAAATTAGTCATAATTATATGAGAAGAAAGTGAAGTAATAGGGAACTTGGGGACCAAGCATTCTTTTTATTCAAAAGGTTATCAATAAATATCTTTTATAAATTGGTGGTCAAATGTTGTCATTAGGGTGTAATGGCATTATTTGTAACTTGGAGAATTTAGCTTAAAAAGTAAAGACTTAAAGGGAATGACTTCCTTGTGTATGACTCTGAAGGTTAATTTATTAGCAACCAGGTTGATTAAGGAAGTGTTATCAAAAAAAAAAACGAAAAGAAAAAGTAAAAAAAAAAAGGAAAACCAAAACAAAAACAAAAATTCCCACAAATAAGGAAGTAACTAGAGTAACATTAATCGTAAGTTCCTTTACTGGGTTTTCCTTAAAACTCCAATGGATTTGAATCTGAGATTTAGTGTTTTTCTCCACTCCCTCTAAAAATAACCCCATGTAGAGTCTTAGAAAAATAAAAAATATAAATGAGCCAACTACTCCCCAGGGTATAATATCATTACTTGGAAGTATAATAGATCAGCATGAATAGCTGGTCAAAACTAAAAGAGAGGAAAAACACCAAACTGTGTTCTCAGGGTGTTACTGTGTATTCTAATGAGGATATCCTCACCATCCTCATCATCTACTAGAAGACACAGGGCTAGAACCAAATGCAGAGTCAATTTCTTGACAGCACTAAGCGATAACGCCTCCTGGCTGCTGTGGCGTGCTTGAGAAATTGGCTGGCCCACTACTGTCCTTTTACAGTGGTTTCATTTTATTGTAATCCAAAGATCAAAGGTCTGTAACTCTTTAACCAAATTCCAATGTCTGCCAAATTCAATAGCTGTCATTCTTATAGAAAAAGGCAGTGTAATATGTGTGTCCTGATCTAATTTTATAGAAAAAGACACAATTTACATACTGTTTATTTAGTTAAGTCCCTAAAATCAATACCTTTGTCTGTACCTCTTTTGTTTAAGATACATCATGACATGGCAAACGGCTATATAAATGAATTTTTCTAAACCACACGCATTGTTAATGCTTCTCTATTGCACACTCAAAAAAGAATAGTTGAAATCATAGCATTTTATAGATCAGCCTAAATGTATTTTAATATTGGATTACTAAAGAATGTTAAGTTTTACATTTCTAAAATTATAAATTTTGTTTGAAAAGGTCAGTCATTTTCCTGAGCCACATTTACCAACAGGAGAACATATTTCAACCATTGAAATGAAAGGAAAAGTGATTATGTTCACTATTAAGAGAAAATAATTCTTAAAAATGTGTCTCTGTAACAAACAAATGAAAACCCAGACAACAATGATCTCCAGGAAAAGTTTCAGGATGAAATAGCAGTATTCTCAAGGAAGAAAAAATCCACTTAGGGTGAATAAGAAACAAATCCTTTCAAATAGTTACCTTATAGATTAATCTGCAATTCATAACACCTAAGGAAGAAAAGCATGGTTTGGCTCTTACAGTTCACAGACATCTCTGTATTGATATTCCTATGGTCAGGGCAATGTTTCTCTGAAATATGAAGCAAATGACTATCTTTGGAACGATTTTTTTCCAGCTCTGAGAATAGATATTTATGTGTTAATTTTGCATTTTTAATGACATGTGGCTTTTATATTTTGATTAGCTCTTTAGAATACTTTCCTTCCTCCATTGTCTCTGGTATGTAACTATAATTAGTTAGCAAGATTAAGCAGGATGGATCTTAGTGACACATACACTATGGTTAGTGGTGGGGACCACGTAACAGTGAATATTTAAACGTGTGTGTGAAGACCTACACAGTTACTCCTTTAGTAAAATTTGATAATTTTGTGCTTTAAAAAGGCTAAAGTTTAATGTTGATCCCATTTCAATTCATCAGACTTAAATGGCTAATGTATTCATATATGTTTTCTTTTCACATGAGATATTCAGTTTTCTGCTAATTTTTCTAGGAAGAATTTTTCCAAGCTGAAATGAGACTAAATCTTTTAAGAAATGAAACCTAAACCATGTATCCTCCACATAAAGACAGTTACTGAACCCAAATATCCCATTTTTATCTCATGAGAGGGAGAAGAACTTGACGATTCTTGATGAATGCAAGGGTATTGGGGCCCCAAATCTGAGGTCTTATCGCTTTTATTTATACTTTAGATTTTTAACTGCATAACCTTGCATTTAACTTTGGTAAAACTGCTCTGCTATTTTTTAGCTCATTTTCACAAACTGTACACTCTCACCATATTCTATTTCCTTCATTTTGGTGCTTTAGGTTCTGGTATTTAAGTTTATTCTCTGGCCCTAAGCTAGTTTGTGGGTTAGTCTGGATATCAGAAAACTCTCCATTCTCCAATAAGGAAAATCTTTTAGAAATTTTCATGCTTCAAGAAAGAACGTGTGCCTGGGAAATTAAGAACATAAGTCATTTCTCTTAATTATAGGATATTTCTAAGTACCTGTCATTGCCACAGCTCCTCCATGATAATCTACTTATCCATTCATCTTCCTACCCATCCATCCATCTAACATATTGAATGTCTTCTATATGCCAGGCACTGTACCATTACTATATATCAAAGATTACTATATCAGAGTTGCAGCTCTGAAGGGATTCTTGCTATAATGGAGACAGTCACATAAAAAAACCCCAAAAAACAAATCAAACCCCCAATACTAAAGCTATGATCCTATATATTAAAAAATACTTTGTATCTTTTTGTAGACTGAAGTGTCAAAGTTGTAT
Source organism: Orcinus orca (assembly GCF_937001465.1). NCBI lineage: Eukaryota > Metazoa > Chordata > Mammalia > Artiodactyla > Delphinidae > Orcinus > Orcinus orca. The sequence goes on along the minus strand of NC_064565.1, from coordinate 45,831,017 downwards.
GAAAATCTGGTGCATGTACCTCCTTTCCTAAATCTGAAGGATTGAATGATACTAATGTGGAGAAAAGGGTGCTGATTGTTCATCCTGGCTTTTTAGTTGATTTTGGGAAATGAATACCTCATGGTAACTTGAGTAGAAACAATTGCTTCTGAAAAATCTAACAGCTATTTTCTCCAGACTCAGATTGGAGAAAAATTACCCTAATACTGAATAGCTGTGGTGTTTCTAATTTGTTTTCATTTTATCATTTGCCATTTGTGGTCTTCATGTCACTCTTCATAGAAACAATATAGCTCAGTGCCCTCAGACTTTGTCCTCTGCACACCATGTCCAAGGGCAGGAAGGCGCATCTTCTGAAGCCCTTTTTTTTTTTTTTTTTTGAGATGTTGAGTTCGTTTTTATTAAATATTAATCAGAACCATATGAAACTGCCCTATTTCTGGGTCAAAAATAAAGCCCCATCAAATGTAGGCAATTTCCTATGGCTCAGATAGATGCTGTCTGCAGTGTCCTGGGCACCAAACGAAGAATGGGGCCCGGTGAAGCCCATTTTTTCTGTGACTGTCAGGTAATACGTAGCACCCTCCAATTTTCACCCAAAAATCTCCTATTCCTGTACTGCTGCAGTGTCTGGAGTCTGGGACCTACTTTGTTTCTTTGTTATTTAAGACCTTGTTTAGAGAAAATTAATATTTCCCAAATATTAAAAAATTTCCCTGGACACATTGTCCAAATAACTGTCCAAATATTAATATATGGACAATTAACAAAACGTTACGTCACTCAGTGATATGCAGTTGTCTCTGGCTTTTGCTTCCAGTACATTTGACATGCATACTCTTTGTTTGAAACATTTTGCTAGGAAATCTATCAGGTTACAGCTGCAAAAGGGTTAATTCTTGCCCACTGGTTTCTCATCACCTAGTGAGTGGTAAAGAAAAGTATTTACTTCCAAAACAAGGCAAATTATGAAAATGTAGATGATTTGAGAGCAGTTTTTTTATTCCCAGTAGTCAATAAGAATGAAAGAATTAATATCACTTAAAATATTTTTCTTTGGAAATTAATTCACATTTTAATTTTATATCATATAGACTATTTTGTCCATTACTTGGATATAATGTTATCATTATTTGGAGGTTGACTTAATACTTGACATGGGCAGTAGAAAATTGGGTTTACAGATATAACCAGGAAGAATTTTTTTCCTGTCACCACTAATAATTCAAAATAGAGGGCCATGTTAAATGAGAAACACTTCTCTGAGGGTAGAAGAAGGAAAGTATGGGTCCCAGTGTTCCCACTTAATTGATTCATCTGACAGACTGTTTCAGATCTAAAGTTTGGAGACCTTGCTGATTATAGCTTATATTCAAGATAGAAAAAATGTTTTGATTTATATCTAAGATGCTAACACATAACTATTACAATATGATTATATACTGCACTATTTCAAAAGAAAGAAAGGAACAAAGGAGGGAAGGAAGGAGGGGGAGGGTAGGGAGAAAGGAAGGACAGGTCAGCTACTGAGCTGGGCAATTCACAGACATTATTTCTATGCAAGGTAGATATTATTATATTCACTTTACAGATGAAAAAAGAAAAACTAGATAATTTAAGTACTTTGTCCCCGATTACACATGCAGTAAGTGCTGAACTCAGCTTTGAACCCAGGTTTATCTGACTTTAGTCTACATACACTTTCCTTTATACAACTAGGATTCATGAGTAGGAGGAGGGACAAATGGCAGATGTGACGAGTTGAGGAGAGAAGGATTATTTCTTCCATTTACATAATGCCTTATTAATACCTATTATGCCTTTGATCTTGGCTTAGACGCAAACATTCCTTGATCCTGCTATGTTTGTATACTTCTGTAGCACCTTGTACTTACCCTTTCACAGAATGTTAATCTGTATTCAATTGCCTGTATATTTGCCTTTATTTTCCTCTTGATAGAGGAGGAATCATGTCTAGCTTGCTCATCACTGAGTCTCTAATATTGTGTATTGCATTTATGACTGAGTTGGTGCTCAATAAATATTTGTTTAATTAATGGGGGAATAAGTAAATATTAAATGTTATACTTTTTATGCACATTTATTTATATTGCTTTGGAAAATATTTAGCTCTTCCCATGACTTCTAATTGTAGAAATAAGAACTTGTGAAGTTTTTGGAAACAAAATATTTTATATTCATTCTAAGTAGGTTGCAGGACATTCAGAACATGGTATGTTATTAGCCAAGTTTTGGTCAGGAAAACAGAAAGCACTCTAGGTGTTTCAAACAGGAAGGGTTTATTTATTTATTAAAATGTTTTTTAAAGGACAGGTTTAAACTTAAGAGCTTGAAATCAGTTGGAAGAACTGAGGATGTTGTGGAAGTCATGGAAAGCAGTTTGCTAGGGTTCAGGAACTCAGAAGTTTCCGGGAATTGCAGATACCCACTGCCAATGGACTCAGTTGCCTTCAGTATGAAAGGGGAGGAGATGTAGGAGAAATCCTGGAAGCCACTTCCAAATTCCCTGTGCCTGCATATTATTGCTGGAAGAATAATAATGGTTTGGGTTCTCTTCCATCTTCCAAATTTCATGTGAGTGCTCCTCACAAAGAGAGGGTGTCTTAGTTTCCTGTGGCTGCTGTAACAAATTATCAAGCGAGTGATGGCTTAAAGCAATGTGCATTATTCTCTCATAGTTCTGGAGGCTGGAAGTCTAACATGGGTTTCACTGGGCTGAAATCAATGTGTTGACAGGGCCACTCTTCTAGGGATTCTTGGGGCAAATCCATTTTCTTGACTTTGCCAGCTTCTGGAGAATATTCCTATTCTTTGGTTCATGGCATCATATGACCTTTTTCTTCTTCCTGTTTCTTTCCATCAAACTGCCTTCTTCTTGTGTTTCAAATCTCCCTCTGCCTCCCTCTTATGAGGATGTGTATGGTAACATTTAGGGTCAACCTAGATAATCCAGGATAATCTCCCTATCTCAGTATTCTTAATAACATCTGCGAAGTTCCTGTTGTCATATAAGGTAACACTCACAGGTTCCAGGGATTAGGAGCTGGATATCTGGAGGTGAGGGGGATAGGAGGTGGGAAAAGGGGACACTATTCAGCAGTATAGGGGAGAGCATATGAGGAACTGAAACTGAATGGTGGCTATAAAGCAATTGGTATCCAGCACAGATTTTGGTAACACTAAGTTGTCAATAAAGTTAATGGATTTTTATCTTTGAGCATTATTAGAAGATATGCGTCCTGAAAAAGGAAGCCATACTTCTGTTCTAGTTAGTATTGGTTGGAACACATGGAGATCAGTGGTTTTAATTCTGAGTATAATGCTTTAAAATTTCTTTTTTTCCTGAGTCATTCTAAGGTAGGATGGAAGTAACCAGTAGTTTTAGTTCAAATGCACGAAGAACTTTCTAACCTTAAGAGTCGTTCTGTAATGGAATATGCTGCCTTGTGAAATAATGACAGACATCGATGGACATGAAATTAAGAGGGCATATGGCTACTGTCTATGAAGTCCTTAAAGTTCTATCCATGCCAGTTTCATTTACAGGTTCTGTAATTCATAAATAAAGAAAATATTTTCTGATTAATTCAGGTTTTCAGATTTACCACTTCTTGAGCTTCTAGTAAGTTCTTTATGTTTAGTATTTACTGGGGTAAGTGCAATTTCTTTTTAGTTTACTCTAAATTTAATGGGCTGGAGCTTCAATAGATATCCCTTGCCCTGTTGGTTCTGAATTTTGCAGAAGGCTTTACTACCAACTAATCTCTTAAATTAGAGTTGTTCATAACTTCTCCTTTCTTATATGATGCACACTATTTTCAACAAACCCCATGGTTTCTACTTATTAAGTCTATATTGACTCTATTTTTATCTTTATACCTTTTTATTAGTTAATAGATTTTGCTAATGCATTCTTTCAGTCATCACTTACCTAAACAAAAGTATATAATTCTTTTAGTTTGATTTTGCTGTATACTGAGTGTTGGTACACCTCTCCCTCCACCCCAAGTTCGCATGTTGAAACCTAATCCCCACAGTGATGGTGTTTGAAGGTGGGGCCTTTGGCAGGTGATGAGGTCATAAAGTGAGGCCCTCATGAATGGAATTAGTGTCCTTATTAAAAGACCACACTCGTCCCTTCTGTCATGTGAGGGCACAGTGAGAAGACAGCCATCTACGAACTAGAAAGTGGGCCTCTCCATTCACCTAATCTCCTGGCATCTTTATCTTAGACTTCCCAGCCTCTAGAACTGTGAGAAATATAGCCATCTGAATAGACTAAAACATATTTCTTTCCCCCACTTCAATTTGTGCTGTAATTGGTCTTTGAAACTATCTGGTTCCACAACATCATTCTTGAGGTGAAATGATAGTGTGCTAGAAGAATATTCAATATAACTTATTTTAAATGTTTGTGTTTTGTTTCAGTACCTCTGGATGCCTACTGACCAGTTGATCAAAGTGTAGCATAGTGGAGTATGATTTAGGTTGTAGCTGCAGAGGAAGGCTTCATTGTTGGGATGTCTTTTTGATAAAATGTTTACAGATCTTGTACAAAAAATAGGCTGAAGCCCTGAATTGATGTAAACTTGTGAAATAATATGGGTTGTATTTTGCATTATCATTTCAGAACTTTTCAGATAAAGGACATTTCACCAAATCTTTTTTCTTTCTTTTTTTTTTAATTTATTTTTTTGACATCTTTATTGGAGTATAATTGCTTTACAATGGTGTTTTAGTTTCTGCTTTATAACAAAGTGAATCAGCTGTACATATACATATATCCCCCTATATCCTCCCTGTTGTGTCTCCCTCCCACCCTCCCAATTCCATCCCTCTAGGTGGTCACAAAGCACTGAGCTGATCTCCCTGTGCTATGCAGCTGCTTCCAACTAGTGAGAGAGTGGCATGGACTTATATATACTACCAAATGTAAAATAGATAGCTAGTCGGAACTAGTCTTTTTTCTTTCTAATGCTTCCTATTTCTGTGCACATTTTAAATATAGATATGGTCACACTGATTGCTCTAGATATATGTATGACACTAATCAAAGCCAAGGAGACAATGATTCATTTTTTGAAAATCCTGGGAAAGAGTCCCTTGTTTTTTTCCTGTCAAAATTAAATATCTTGTGATACCAAAGGCATAGACAACAGACAGCAAAAGAAAAAATAAATAGGGCTTCACAAAAATTTTATAATTTTGTGCATTAAAAGACACTATCAACAAAGCAAAAAGGCAACCCACAGAATGGGAGAAAATATTTTCAAATCACATATGGATAAGGGATTAATATCCAGAATATATATAGAACTCCTAAAACTCAACAACAATAACAAAAACAGCCAACCTGACTCAAAACTGGGCAAGGAACTTCAATAGATATTTCTCCAGAGAAGATGTACAGATGGCCAACAAATACATGAAAAGATGCTCAACATCACTAATCATTAGGGGAATGCAAATCAAAACAACAATGAGATACCAGTAACACCCTTTAGGATGGCTCCTATCAAAAATGAATAAACAGAAAGCAAGTGTTGGTGAGAATGTGGAGGAATTGGAACCCTTGTGCACTGATGGTAGGAATGTAAAACTGTAAGATGCTACAGCTGCTGTGTAAAACAGTATGGCAGTTCTTTGAAAAATAAAAAGTAGAATTACCATATGATCCAGCAATTCCACTTCTGGCTATATACCCAAAAGAATTGAGAGCAAGGTCTTGAAGTGATATTTGTATACTTATGTTCACAGCAGCATTTTTACAATAAGTGAAATGTAGAAGCAACCCAAGTGTTCATCCATCGATGAATGGATAAGCAAAATGGTATACATATCAATGGAATATTATTTAGCCTTGAAAAGGAAAAAAATTCTGATATATACTACAGCATGAATGAACATTGAGGACATTATGCTAAATGTAAGCCTGTCACAAAAAGCTAAATACTGCATGATTCCACTTATATGAGGTACTTAGATTGTTTAAAATCATAGAGACAGAAAGTAGAATGGTGGTTGCCAGGGGCAGGGGTAAAGGGGGGAAAGGGAAGTTACAGTTTAATGGGTATAGTATTTCAGTTTTGCAAAATGAAAAGGATTTTGGAGATGGTTGGTGGTGGTGATAGCACAACATTATGAATATATTTAACATCACTGAGCTTGTACACATAAAAATGGTGGAGATGGTAAATTTTATGTTATATGTATTTTACCACAGTTAAAAAAATTGGAAAAAAGGAAGTCAAATGAGAATATAAAATAAAGTACCATAATAAAGGCAAGAAACTGAAAAACAAATTAAATATCTTGCTATCACAGGGGCAAGCCCAAAGCTGTCAAAAGTCAACATGTTGTGCCTAGTTATTAAAGTGAGCAAACTCAAAAGCAGAGAAAAGAGAAAAACCTGGTTTCAATGACATCATTTGAACTTCTGAACTTCTGCTATGTCTGAAGCCCAGTATACTTATTGGACCTTTCAGTTACGTGAACCAGTAAATAATTTTTGGTAATCTAGTTTAAATTGGGTTTTATAAATAAAAGACTCTTAATCAATACATCCTGGTAGATATCTAAATCACTGTGTGTAGAGCAACTGCATGTTACAGCTCCATCTAGACTTATTCTTCATTTCTTCACTTATTGCCTTTCTGGGCTGTCTCCCCCAGGATCTAGCTAGTGATTCCTTTACTCCCTACCTCACCAGAACGTTTCTGCAGTTGGCATGCTAGTCCTTCTCTGCGTCATTCTATATCTAACCATGCTCCCACAGCATCCTTACCTTTATGACATCATTCTCCCCAGTAGAAATAAGTAAAGGATGAGTACCTTTTTAAATTTATCTCTGCCACTTGTTTCCTCTGGGATCAAGTGTTACCTGCCTAAATGCTGAGAAGAGGATTTCATAGAACATTTGAAGGCAGAAATTGCATAACAGTGTATAACCAGTCACAGTAGTTATGGGAGTTTCTACTGGGGAGATTTGAGTTCTCCAGATTTTCAGTAAAAGATGGATGCTGGTTTAGTAGGGTTGAGTATCTTTGGGGTGGCGGTGATTACCCAAAGACCTTTCCTTGTTGATGTACATTCTGGTCCATTTCCAATGAAGATGCTGTGCTTTTTTGTGCAAGGTTTCACCGAAAAGGTGGGTATTCCTTACTATACAGCATGCATGAGAAACTGGTGCTCAGTTTTGGGAATCTTTGAAGAATCTTCTGTTTCCTACTCTCTTAACTCTAAAATGTGTGGTTGCATAGAGTTGATGGTTTGAAAAGAGCTTCTCCATTTCTCATGGCTACTTATCTTGAGGATCTTAGTGCTGCTACTTGTTCCAAAAGTTCACCAAATGCCACGTCGTTTGAAGCTATTTGTGTACGGTTCATGCTCTGCTTTCCTCTTTCGTATGGTTGGCTTATTTCTGTTTGCCATTCAATGATTTGTTGAAAGCATCATACTCTTTGTAGTTACTGGTTCTTTAAACACGCTCATTCTTCACACATACCTGGACAATTCATACTTATCCTTCTGCTATGGACTTCTACAAGGAACATTGCTGGCCCATTCTCCCATCCCCCACTTCCAAGTGTGGGTTATGTGCTCCTTTTGTGTAGTTCCATAGCACCCTGTACTCTTCCATTGTAAAGCACTCAATACACTATAATGCAGCTACCTATTGACTTACCTCCCCCATCCACTGACTGCAAGGCTCATGTGGACAGTAATTTTATCTTGAATCCTATTTGTGCCCATGCCAAACACAATGGTTGACCCATTGTATTTGTTGAATAAAGGAATGAATAAATGAATGATTATCTGAGTATACTAAAATCATTTAATGTCTGTTCCAAGAGGTTGGATACAGTGGGCATTTTTGAAAATGTCAAAAATTTTCATAGAATTCATTTGTGGAAAAGACATATTTTTGGATTTGGAGCAAACTATTAACGGTTGAGGATTTCTTAGAGTAATTTAGAATTAGAAAGGTTCTTTGTGCATTATGTTGTTGCTTAATCAAATTTCTCCTCTTATATTTTGAGGTCATCATTTTGTATCTCACCACACAAGCCAGACAGCCTTATAATGGTCAAGAGTTTAATTGCTGACAAGGTCTGGAAGTTAACATAAGTGTATTTTTTTAAAAAATTGAGCCAACCTCAAACATTGAAAGATTTCATCTCAAAATCCAGATTTCCAGCTGATCTTGGAAAATTAGAAATTTGTCAACACTGAACTGTCATTCCTTCAAAACAAACATGAAGAGTGGATCCCCCTTTTGGATGGAGCACGTGTCCTTGGTTTGTCATGACCCCCAACATTCACATGAGACATAACTCATGAGACATAATATGAAACTGTTACGGATGTCAGTTAAGGTTCCATGACAACTCATATAAACACATAGCATCCTTGAAATATGGACAGACAATAGTTTTTGATAATTGTTGCCAACAGTTCAGAACAAGTTTTCCAAAGAAAATTAATTTTTATTTCTACTAGTTGTATAGAAATCAATCCAAGACAGTGTCCAAAGTTGTCAGTACAAAAAAAACAAGACTTTTATAGCATTGTGTACACTGGTATTTTTTCCACTGGTCTCCAGCCTTCTACTCTTGGCCTCCTCAGAACTCTCTCTGGTGTGATTGTTTCATATCATAAATTTGAAAATGTTATTTCCCTAGCTAAAACAAGTGGCCTCAAGGACCTCCATCCAATGGCTCCTGCTTCTCTCCATTTTCTCCTGGAATTGTTCTCCCCATTTCTCACCAAGCTTCAACTACTGATTTTTAGTGCCATGAAAAAGTCAAATAATCTTTCAGCAAGACCATCACACAAGCTCTTGTCTCCCAATTTGCTATGAAGCTTCTCATCTTCCTCGTCTCATTTTCAAACACTCTTCCTTCTAGAGACTTTCCCTGACCACATAGTCTGAAGAGGTCCTCCTCTTTCATGGCTCTTTATTATTTACATTGTATCCCTTAGAATTTGTAATTAGATATTTATTAGTGTATTTACTTTCCACCCTATAATACTTCAAGATACATGAGTGTAAGGCCACATGTGTTTTATACACTGCTATATGGAGCCTCATGTCTACCATATGATATGTTCAATAATGTTTTGAATAGATATTATATTGACATGTAAATTTGGCATGTAAATTTGGAGTTAAAAACAGTGAACTTTGCATGATTCGGGGTTTCAGCTGCTAATATTTCTCATCATAAGATAAAATAATTCCTAAAATATTGAGTGTAGAGTATGAAAAGCACTTGTTTTGAAATGTATAGAATAAAGAAATGCATGTTGAAGTAACTTCCATTTGAGGCAGTAGGGTGTACTGAATCACAGCATACTATTTTCCAGATGAATGCAGTTTTGTGTTTCTCTCTTTTTCAAATGGGAAATGCAATCCCACTTGGGAAAATATTGCAAGAGGCTATAAGCATGTGAGTAGTATCAGTCTGGTTGTGCTCATAGAGAATTTTTCAATTTACTAAATAGGTAGGCATCCCTTTTCCATTGCTTGGGGTTTTCTCTCTTATTGAACTGAAATTTTCTTTCCAAGGAATGCAAATTTGATTAGGGAGAGCTATGCATTGACATTTTGTATTCTTCATTTTTCTATGGTGATGGAATTATGTAACGACTTGGCCTGGCTGGAGTTTTGCTGGTGGGTTTGCGTTGTTCCTTGAATTCTGTGAAATCACATCACTGGCATGTAGAATCAGTTTTTCAAGGATAGCTGCTGTGGACAAAGAGTACGATATGTTTACATTTCCTGGGGGGAAAACCCTATATATGTATAGTATACATTTGTGCTTAGGCTTAAGGTTTTAGCATCGATTACAAAATATTTACTTTGATTAAAATGATCCACCGATACCTGATTGCATGTAAGTGTTTTTGTTTCTCACGATGTTTCTTGTGAATGGAAATTGGAAATTAGAGGATTTAAGTTTAAATTCTAAATAGAAGAAAAATTAAATGAAACCCCTTTCACTATGTTGCTTGCAGGTACAATTTCATTTAACACATACTGTGACCTATATTTTTCTCATGCATACATATACAGATATACACAGTCATATATGTAATATTCTTTTCTTGGTTTTGTAACATGAAACATAATTGAAATTAAAGTAATTTAAGGCATTCTTTTGGGGAAATGCTATCAGAAAACTATTTAGTGCTTTTTTCTGTTGCTTCCCATTACAACATCATTCAAAATTAAGAATAGTTTGGGAAAAGTCAACTTACTTGGTTATTTCAGTTTTAGACTACTAAATTGTGGAGGTTTGAATATCATCTTGGTCAATAAAATATATAGAAATGCCCCAGGGCAGTGGCTTGGTTTTGTTCACTACTGTATTCTCATTGCTTAGGAGAATTCTTGGCAGATAGAAAGCACTCTACACATATTTATCAAATGAATGCGTTTTTTTTCTATTACCCAGACTGCCCATATTTGTTGGTGATACTGTGGGATGGTGAAAGTAGCAAAATTGAGAAAACGAGTTTCTTTAGCTGACTGACCAGACCTTCCATTGAAAATAAAAAGATCTGGTTGAACTGGACTAAATAAACAACGCTGGGAATCTTTGGGAACATCTGGAGGGAAAATGCTAATCTTAGCTAATGTTGTACAGCAATTTATTCTTCCAACGGCTTTACTTACATTAATATATATCATCTTTACAACACAAGAAACTAGAGGTGGGAAAAGTTCTTCACCTTACAGAAGGGAAACCAAAACACAGAGAAACTAATTTGCCCAAGGTCCCATATCTACTAAGGGGCAGAAGTGGGCTCTAAAACCTGCATTCTTAATTCACTGTGCTATTGTGAGTTCGAGAAATGGGGGTTTGGAAATACATTAACTTAAATATTAAAAGAGAAGTGGGCATATTTTGAGCCCCAGGATAAAGAGGGACATGCCAATTGCAGGCATTTTTAAATAAGAAAAAAGGTAACTTTGTGATGATGCTGTTTCATTACTTCCATGCATGTTGATCCAGACATGCTGAGTATACATACATGCATGCTTACCCACACATACAAAATTACACATATATATATACACACACATATATATATATGCTTTTATCAATTAAATGTTTGACAACATATATGATCTTTTTGGTTTTCATTTATTCTTTGTGTATCTATATGTGTGTATAATATTTATTAGCTTTTAATAAGCTTTTAGACACAGATTTTATAAGAGAAAAGGAGCTATAGTCACCTTTTCTAGATAACCAGTTACTTTATTAAAAATTATAAAAGTAATAATTGAATCTGTTTAGAAAATGAAAACAATTCAGAAGGAAAAAAGTAAAAATTGAAAACCTCCTTTCCCTTCACCACAAATCCCAAATTTCTGCTCCCTAAAAAAGACTTGTTTACTCAGTTTAACCAAGTGTTATCAATTTTTTGTAAACAAAAGAGCTTTTCTTAAACAAAATTTAAAGTTTATCAGGAAAGAATCACTAAATAGATGCAAATTTACATGAATACATTGTACATTTAAAAAATTTACTCTTAAGAGAACAAAAAAGAGTGTTTCATTGTATGGATATATCACATATTAGTTATCCAGTCTTTTATTGATTGACATTTCAGTTGTTTTTGGTAGTTTGATTTTACAAAATTAACTGCAATGTTATAACTCTTGTGGGTGTGCCTGTGTATGTACATTTTTGTATAAATATGCTGCACATTCCTGTAGATTTTCTTAGTCTACTTGTATATACATTTTTAATTTTGAGAGATATTGCCAAATTACTCTTAAAAGGTGACACTAATTTATATGTTCATCAGTAGAATATGGGATTCTCCCTTTCCCCCTCCTAGTTATCAACAAACTTAAAATAAATTACCTATTTAGTGGGCAAAAGTTAGTATCCTATTCTAATTATTTAATTGTGAATGAGTTTGAACATCTCATGTGTTTATTATTTTTCTCTTACGGTAAAATTCTTTTGCCCATTTTCAGTGTGTTGTATAATCTTACTGATTTACTTGAGCATTTTACCATTTTTTTCCTTAATGCTTTCCTTTTATAAAACATTCTTGGTTATAATTTTGGCCTTACAGTAAGGAATTTTGTTAAGTAGGTCTGTAAAATGGGACCGATAAGGTTATTCCTAATTCCTCATAGAAAATTTTGCTCAAAAGTTTACCAGAAAGAACTTTATAAGGGGACTGATAGATTGCATGCTCCTAAGAAAATACCATCAGTAGGAAGGAGATAAGCTAAATTGAAGAAAGGAGGTCTTATTTATTACATGGTAATTCTTTTTGGTAGTCTTCTATGCTGTAGATTTGACTACCCCTTTTAATTATATTTTGGTACATAGATTTACATGGTAATACATACTTTGTCATGTTCTCTCTAGAACTGTTATTACATTTTTAAGCTCAGCGCTTACTAGGTAAATCCTCCTGTTCTTTGGTTTTCTTTTTAACTTTAAAATTTTGGGAAACCAGAATCAACGAGAGAATTTCTTAAAAGATTCTGTAAGACATGAACAAAAATATTCCATACTGTGCTCTGATTATAATTAAAATAAATGTTCTTCCTTTAACTTATAATTTTAGCTCTGCATGAGCAAATGAAGCAACTGAATCATTTCCTTTTTCTCCATTTTTATGCACTATAAAAATTTCCATATTATTCTTGGTAAAAACAACAAAAATATATCCATTGAAACCTTAATTTATATAGTTGTCTCTTTAATCAATTCTTTTTAATCTTAACATGCTTCAACATTTTAATTTTAAAACACTTGAAAAACCCTGTGGAAGTCTGAATGCTGCAGCATTCAACTTCTTGAATTTCACTGAAATACTTCGATTGTTTTTATATATTATGAAATCTACCATAATATTAATTTCATCCTTCCTAATTTCATTCTAGAAAGTATTTTTTCACTCAGTGTTCATGTTGTCATTGCCAATCTCTTAATTCTAAGACATCAAATTTATTTTAAAAATTGGATCTTTTGGTCTGTTATCAATTACTTCAAATATATAATTTATACAGAGGCAACTAATTGGTTCCAAATAGCAAAATCATTCTAGCCCTAAAACTCTGTAATCTATGTTTATTTTATAGACATTTCTAAATTTCACCATAATTTGAGATTTTACATGACTTTAAATAATTTCTGTATACATTTTGGTCTTAAAATTTTTTAGTTAGATCTTGAAATTTTGACTTATAAAAATTTTAAAAAATGGATAATTAATTTGAAAAATTAAACCAAATTTTTCCTAAAAATGTATAATGTTCAGTCAACATCTACATTTAAGTAATTAATATGAAATAAAGAGATTTTTTGATACCTTATTTAGAAAAAAATTTCTCCTTTAGAATTATAAAGATCCTAGAAATGTACTCCAAACATAATCATCAGAATCTTTATTTCTTCCCATATTAGAACACTAATAGTATGCTTATTTTTAAAATATTGAAGCTACGGGGCAACATTTTTGTGCACTTAAAATTAAAATGTTGTTTATGTATGAGCTAAAAGTTAAAAACTTCTTTGTATTACAGTGTTCAGGTTATTTACGGAGTCCATACTAGATGCTAAGTACCTTTTGATTTAAGAAAAAAAGCGGTGTTAAGGAGCTTAAATTTACAGTATTATTAAGATAAGAAAGTGGATTTTTTGTACAATCCACATCATTGAATTAATGACTCCTCTCCTTATGGAACATATTTTAAATGCACCACTGGTTGTTATTCATTCATCCATTCATTCCACAATGGTTTGCTTATTTATCTAATGGTTACTAAGCATATACTATGTACAAGACAGGGGGAATATTGACAGGAAAGAAAGATTTCTCAACTTGTGGAGAAGAAAGAAATATACATGCTTAAAATAATAGTGTAGTGGAGTATGACGACAAAAGTATCCATGGGATCCACAGGAACCAAGGATGTGTACAACCCAGCCTTACCAAGAATAGGAAATATTACATCCAGGCAATGGAGGAGAGAGGCATGAGAGCAGAAGTGATGATATTTTGTGTCCTGGAGAAATCTCTACAGGTTCTGGAATAGAAAAGGCAACTGACAATTGTGAGGAGAGAAAGGAGCACAAAGAAATAGCAAAATTATCAAGTGCAAATTAAAACACCATTGAAACATGCCCTCCATAACTTTGAGAGCATTACCTCATATATCCTGTTATTGCTAAAAGTTTTTGCTCACAAAATTAGAGGAATGTTTTCCCCTAATTTTTTATTCAAATTGCTTAAAAAATAGATATTAGTAAGGAATGTAGGTGATTATCTAAGCTTTGGGATTTCCGGGCTTAGGCATTTTCACATTAGAGAAATAAAATGCCAAAGTGTACAATGAAAGTTAAGTCAAAATGATAGCATTAGATCCAGTGAACTTGGACATTAAAAGTCAAAGTTCTCAAGTTTTGAGTACACACGGACCTGCTGCCCAGCTCTTTGTAATGTTAATTTGTTCTTAAACAAAATAAATTTTACAATGCTTAAAGCTCACTACTAATTCTTTTGACACTTGAGAAAACTCGAGTGTTTGTAAAGATACATGTCACCTGCTGACTTTTGCTCAGTAATACCCTACTATTCAGTCTAGGTCTTTTTTTTTTTTTTTTTAATTGTGCTCCTTCAGTCAAAAGCTGACACAACTGTCGAAATATAGTCACTCATACCCTAGTCAGTCACAGTCCGATAATGTGTCTGTCATCATGTTAAAACAGTCATTTGCTGACATATTTTATGGCCATGAACATGTTTCAGAAACCAGCAAAAAGGATTGGCCTTTAAAAAATAAGCAAGAGTAGCATTTCCTTCTAGTGAAACGACATATAATTTGAAATAATAGTGTGTCAATAGTAACTATAGGAAATTGCTAGAAAGTGGACATTTCCAAGTCCACTTTTACCTGGGAAAATGTAGTTCTTTTTAAACCAGCAAACACCTTATGAATTAAAAGCATCTTCGTCAGATTCTGAAAATGTTCATTGCACAAAGTTTGGAGTTCTGAACTTCTCTAAATATGTGGAAGAGCAGTTTTGTAAAGAATAAATGTTAATGCTGTACAAGGTAGCATTCTATTCTCAATACCTTTTCATTTAGATTAGACCATGTTCAAACTGACTTTGGCATTTAATAACCTCTATCAAAAAGTGTAAGAAGAGTCAGGGAAAATTTATAGATAGAAACATAAACATCCACAAAGATCAGCTTGTGTTCAATGGTTTATTCCAAAAGCTCTTAGAATGTGTCACGGATAAGCTCTAATTATTTAATAGGTAGGAAACATTTCTGAAATAATAAAGCATAGACACATCCAATAAGATTATATACAAATGCACACTAATTTTTTACATGTCATTGAAATTGGCAAAATGAATACTTTAGTGGATCCCTAAGTAGCTTATAAGAGTAGTATCTCTTCAGAGTGAAGAATTTACCTGCTAAAAATGCCTGCTAGTTCTCACTCTGCTTTAAAATTTATACAAAGAAAACCTCACATTCTGTTCATAATACTATTATATTTTGATTCATCAGAATATTCATATATAATTCCAAGATCTTGTTGAAATATGAAAATCATTAAATATTAAACTATAAAAATGGTTTACTTATTTTCTAAAATGCTTGCTAAATTAGCAAAGAGATCACAGTCCTGAAAACTATTTCATCAGTATTGGTGCCCTATTGGAGTCATGGGTAAAAATATCATATACTTATATGTTAAACATTCTTGAAATTATAGTGACTCTCTTATCCAACAAGATTTGTTAGTTCTTTTTAAGCAATTATTTAAAAGTATTTCTATGTTCCTATTAACATAGACATTTAAATCTAGCATCAGGTCCGTAGCAAGCATGGAAAGCTAAACTATTTTACAGATGCTTATGTCCACAGAAGCAATTTTTATAGAAGAAAAATTATTTCACCTTCTTTCACTTACTTGGTTTCTTTGTTCATTAAGCTAATTACTATAGTCTACATTCATGCCTTTCATCTACTGTGTTTCTTGAGCTTGATCCTTTCCCAACCCTGAATCGACTGTTACTGCACAGTTGAAGCTGAACAGGAAGGAATTGCAGGTGTCAACTCACAGTTTACAAATATGACATCTCCTCTGGCATAGCTGGAAATATGAAATATTGATTTATGTGCAGTAAAAGGTCTTATAAAAATGATCACATACACATGAGAGATTAATGCGCAGGAGATCAATAGAAATTTCATTCTTGACGCTAGACTGTCACCTATGGTGAAATGCTAAAATACAGAAATCAATATTATCTATGAAATGTCAAATTTATTATAATTATGAGGATGAAAGCTGGCCAAGTGGCTCCCAGGAGAGAAGGAAGGATAGGTTACTGTGCTGAAGCATC
The DNA here is from genome assembly GCF_937001465.1 of Orcinus orca. Lineage (NCBI taxonomy): Eukaryota > Metazoa > Chordata > Mammalia > Artiodactyla > Delphinidae > Orcinus > Orcinus orca. Next base: position 45,814,593 of record NC_064565.1, on the reverse strand, counting down.
CTTCATGTCCCTTGTTCACTTGCTGCCAATTTGAGAGCAATATTGGTGCAGGGGCTTTTCAGGCATTATGTACCGCTGTGTAGTAACAAATTCCTGCTGGAATATTTAACTCTTGAAACTGACAATAACACAAGTGTCTGCATAGTCAAAAGGTGCAGAACTTTTAGCTCCAAAATATGAAGAATATTTTAAGCATATATTTAAATGTGGTATGTGTACCACAGCCCATTGCTGAGGAAAACTGAGCTTTTACAGACAGAAGATTAATAAGATCTTGGTGCAATTTTATTCAAGCTCATGTTCTTTTCTCGCCAGTGGTGGGGTGGGGGAGAGGGGGAAATCCTAAATTATCTATTAGTAGGCTTCACATTTTCTATAGTTTAAGCCATTAGCTTGATTCTTAGAAATTGCCATTCAGTTTCCACCACTAGGCAGCAATTCTTTGAAAAGGTTTTTATGAGTTTGTGGCAGCTTACCAGTCTCATGTATCAAGTTTAACAGAGTCTTTGAAAAAGTAACAGAAAGCTAAAATTTTATGAGCCTACAAGAAAACAATAAAATGAGGGTGTTTCGTCTTTCCTTTTAAGTGGGGAGGGGGATTTTTAGAAGTTGAAATTAAATAAAAGCATAAAAGAAAAAGTTGTTCTTTTCACATATTCTCCATGACTACAGAAAAGCAGAGGATTCAACCCTTATTAATAGTATTATTTTTCCTCATAACAAGTATGGTTTTACCAGTGAACGTCATGATGTTACACTGTAATTCTTGCAGAGATTGGGACTTGACCTGAGTACAAGGAGGATGAATGCATCTGACCGACAAGTGAATTAGGCATCTTGAAGGAAAATCCAGATTCCCTTGTAGGTGGTATAGGGTTGAATAGATTGTGTTATTTGCTGTCAATAAACACTATTTATAAAGCCCTTTTGATTCAAATTTTAATGATCCACAGTTTTAAATATAAGCAGTGTGCTCTGCCAACCAGGCCTAGAGGACAATATGAAAAGCTTGTTTGTTTTGTTACTGTGGTGCTTCCATTTAGAAAGTGCTCAGAAATTTGTGAAATGAGTGAAAGAGTGAATGACACATTAACTCATCCCATGGTGCTCTGGTACCACATGAGTTCTGGGGGATAGAATTTCTCCTCATTTGGACTTAATACTCTGTTTGTCTTTAGAATTATGATTCTCTTTTTCATTGTCTTCTCAGATCTAGATAACTCTTTGGTAACCAACACTTTAGTTGGATCATGGACTTGAGTACTAATTACTACATATCAAAATCTCAGAATGTAAAATCTGCTAGTATAGATGCCTTTCATTATGAACCCTTCAACTTATGGTTCGTCATTGAATTTTTAATTGAAATTACATACAGTATGGAAAAGCTACTTTTGTTATTAGTGGCATTAATTTGTTTTATAATAACTACTACGAGTTTAACAGTCTTATTTGTTATTCTATGTTTTCTTGAATCTTCCTAGCTTTAAAATTATTTTAGAGCTTTATCTTTCATCTGATTCTTAGGGAGATGTTTCTTGTCTGTACTTGGATTTAGTTGGAGACATTTTGGTTGAAGGGATATCTAAACTAGCATGTAGCATTTATTCTGAGTTTTCAGGCATTGGTTTAAAAATTGAGCAGTGCCATTTCAACTAGTGACAATCAAGCCCCTCTCCCACTAGTAAATTGCCATTTTTCTAGAGTTTTGGTTTTTCAGTGCTGTTATCTAAGGCTATTGTTTTGTTCTTGGCATTTATTTTCCAAGTATTGCTTCTACCTTTTTCTTGGAGGAACACCTTTCACAAGTGCTACAGTGCTGGCAGAATTAGACATCTCTTACAGAGGAAAACAAAGAGGAGTCACAGGGAGGTTTTGCAAATGCTGAGCAAGACCCCATGTGAGTGTCGTTTATGCCAGTCAGTGTTAGTTGAATATTTACTATATGCAGGAAACTGGGATGAAAAGCTGCAAAGGGCACAGACAGAACTCTCAAGGAGTTCACAAAATAGTACAAATTGGGTAATATTTAGAAATGGGAAATATTTAGAAAAGGAAATTGCAAGACGTGGAACCCATACAAGCTATCCTGAATCTTTGGATTGGTACACTGTAGGCTCAAATAAAAACCTATTTCCATATCCTTTAGAAAAGAGTTAGTCCACAGATATTCCAGAGACATGAAACACAAAGTCATTTCTCATCTTTTATTACTGAATTATTTACTTTTCCTAAATATTATCTCTTTTTGCCAGAGTTGTAGGATTATTATTACTGCCAGATATGATGGAGAATTCATAAACTTTCCTCCAGTTGGTAATATAAACACTTTTTTTTCTAAATCTGGAAAAGAGATACAAATTTATTTACTTTTTAAAAAATGCTGTAGCATTTACACGATTTATAAATAGAGATTTGGGAAGGTTTTCCACTCTACACAGCTTCTTAAGGCTTTTTTTTTTCCTCTTCTGTACCTCAGGTACCCAAAGCAGTTAAAGTTAATACTTAATGCAACCCAGTTGAAGAGATAGGCATTTCTTGCAGTCAGGTCTCAATTAAGAGATAAAAGACAAAAAGTGCAAAGCGCTTGTTAAAGCTAAGAATACAAGGCCAGCATGGATGTGCTTGAAGCTGTCCATAGCGATAACTGGATAGTCAGCTGGAATCTCCTTGAATTGAAGTGGGTGCTCTAACTTATCAAATTCCACATATGGGGAAATTATTGGTGCCTACAGTGGTGATTAACACTAACCCACTGGGTCAGAAACAAGCTGGGATAAAGGTGAAAACTCTATCTGACTATCAACACCAAATACATCCATTTAGAGAAAGATAGCAGAGGGTTTTTTCTTTTTTTATATCTTCAGTTGTGCAGGTTGTCAGGCTGGTCACACAGTTAACGCTGCATATAGAGTGCTCTCTATAATGTGCAAATTACAGTGCACATTAAAATGTAATCTACTTTAATAAGTCACATGAAGATTACATTTTAAGATAATTGTTTGTGTGTTTATGCTACACACCAAAAATATTTTCCTGCTTTGTTTACAGTATTTTCCCTTTGCCTTTAAACATAATGATTGCAACCATTAGCACTAAATAACTCCCTCTTTCAAATGGTTGGGGGCAAAGTTATGGAGATTCAAATTTTGGATTCCTGGAACCATGGTTCATAATATAATGTTCAAACTGCTTGATCGTATTGAATTTCCCAAAGTTAAACTTGTTATGCTGTTATGATCATCAAAAACCTCACCGGGCACCAACAATTAGAACACTTGAATTATGCAGATAGTTTTATAAAGTTGCCCCCTTTCCAGTCCTGTGTAGACAAAAATATTTGAGAGATGACAATTTTTGAAATATTTATAATGAACATTATAACCTTGGCTTTCTGGCAAATCTGTCCACTTGGAATATGGCCAATTATCAATGATTTATTAGAATAGGTGAAAAGGAAATTAGAGGAAAATGGAAATGACAAATAATCTCCAAATTTCACATTGTTGATTCATTTAAAAGTGCTTTTCCACTCAGCCACCAGTAAAATCATTTACAAGTGATGACATTTAACTGAAAAGATTTTCATCTCTTTTTTTTCCCGTCTTATCCATCTTGTGAAGGAAGTACCAATGAATGCGAAAATAACCCATAGGGTCAAGAGGCAAAATAAGTCCTTATTAGTCTATGTAGATGTTGTGCACTCAGTGAGAAGCAAAATGACTGTCCCGGAGTTAATACCCAACAAATATTTCTATGGATGAATAAACAGAGAATTGAAAATATAACTGAATTTTGAGTTGACTTAACTATGCATTTTTAAAATCTGGAAATTATTATAATTCTCAAAACTTGCTGCATTATTTTGGTTTGCTTTACAGAGAGCCTGTCGTTGAAGAACAGGCATGTGGCTTAATCATATATGACCACTTATTTAGTTGTATTAATGTCTTTAGTTGTATTAAAGTATAATATATATATTTAGTTGTATTAAATATAATATATATATTTCCCAGAAAGCTTGTATGTAATAGCCTTCCTCTGGAGCCATGAGACCCTAGTTTAATGTGCTTGTTTCCTCAATAATCTCTAGATTAACAGGTAAAATTTCTGATCTACATTCTGTTGAAATAATTTAGTAATCTTTGTTTTCATCTGCTTGACTATCATGACAAGAGATTCTGACATTCTGGAAAAGTAATGAAGAAATATATTGAGAGAAGTATTTCAGTTCCAGGTGATATGAAACCCAATTGGAACAGACTGCAGAAAAAAATATTAGTTTATATAAAGTAATGTAACTGAAAATTTGGCAGGAGGTCTTCAGTCATAGCTAGATACAGGAGCTCAAAATAATGCCATCAGAATTCAGACTTTATTTATCTTTTGGCCATGATTTCCTCTGTGTTGGCTTCCTACTCAAGTAGCTCTTCCCATAGAAAGGTTAGATGTTCCTCAGCAGCTCAAAGCTGCCTTATTACTAAACTCAATCCAATGAAAAGAGAATCTCCATTCCAATACTCTTAACAAAAGCTCTGCAGTTGGAGCTTCCTTGACTTGCTTGGGTGCTGTGCCTGTCTTTGACCCAAACATTCTGACCAGACAAATGAAACATGCATTTGTAATGTCTGGATCACATGCCCTTTCCTAATTCAGTTTGTGTTGCCTGTGGGAGATGATGCTCTGTCTTCGGTCCTATGTCTAATGCTTGGATTCAGGAGTAAGATTAGTATGAGCTGAATCACAGGAATTGAGTGGAAAAAAAGATGGCTCTCTAGGAAACATAAAGTTATATTTCTAGAAGAAAGAATGGATCTTGGGGTGACAGGAACAATAGATGACATTGCAAGAAGTGTAGACAAAAAATAGAAATATTAGAAAAAGGATTACAAAGAATGAAAACCTATGAAAGCATATCTACTAAATAACTGAAGTTTTCTCAAAGTCTATATCCAACTACTCTACCAAAAACTGTAGAGCGTTACTAAAGATCCAGATCTACCAAAATATTTTGGAATATATTTAATTCTGTAGTTGAGAAATGTGGTCAGTACTTTATTTTTGACATTGGTCAGACTAGGAGAGGAACCAGCATATGCAGATTTTCCTATTTTTAATTTAATCTGGACTTTGGTTTTGAAGGCAACTGAGAGTCAAAGCTGGGGATGAGCGGAAGTGGCACACTTTCCCCACAGAAGAGACTCTTCTGTATGCTGATTGCTCACACCACATTGAATTCCCTTGCCCCTAGAGGACATTATTTTTAACATCAGGAATAAAATTACATTATTGAATGAGAATGGGAAGAGGAGGAAACCAATCACCTAGATGAGGTTCAGTAGATTAGCTAAAATAATACTCTGGTATGAGATCTCACCAATAACATTAAGCAACATTTTATTTAGACTCTTAACAAGACTTAATAGATTTAAAAGATAGCATCTGAAAATTTTGGCATCTAGAATAAATTAATTTAAATTTAACATAATTTGTGAATAAAATCTTTTGTTTTATACTTTATACCTTTGTTTAGAACTTTTGTCTTATTCAAATTTGCTTTGTCCTTTGGAACCTACTACTGAAAGAAGAAATTTTTCTTTATATTCTATTGTTTCTAACAAAAGAAGACATTCTTCCATCACAATTTTAAGCACTGTTTTACCAGAATTTCAAAATTCTAGATTTTAGGAAAACAGTTAAATCCCTGTAATCTTGGTATGATTGAATAGACTTGGGCTTATAAATCTGTTTTTTAAATGATTTTCCATAATTCCTTCTCGATCTACTGTTATGAATACTCAGCATTTCTTTTTAGCAAGTCATCAGGTTGTTCTCAATTGTGCCAAACCTGGTAGCCTATTGCACTTTTTAATCATTTTCTAAATTATCTCAGGTCAATATTTATTTGCATTTGGAACATTTTATATATGGAATTAAGATGATATTATAACACTAGTGTTGAGTTTTAGATAAGGCATTACATTTCAGTTTATTGTGAATTGTTTTCACGTTTCCCAGGCAGTTTAATCTGGACTGACCTTTATGAGCAGGCATCTGTGTGCTGTAGTTGAGGGGCAGCCAAAAGGCCCTCTGGACCTACTGAAACTTCCTTTATCACAGAGTCTCTTGAAACAAGTACCATAATTCCCACCAAGTGAGCCACCTTATCATTAACTCATGATTCCTAGAAAGCCCTGTGAGGATAACATATACGGTCATTAACAGAGGCACTAACATTTGAAGCCAGCAAAGGTGTGGGTGCTGGAGAGGAAACTGGTGAAGGATAGGGTCTCAAGCCCTGTGAGATGCAGAGGAAGACCCTGTTTAATTGCAGAAAAAGAAATAGCTTCAAAATTTGCCTTCTTCATCATTTTGTGTATATTAGACTCTAAGGTGAGATATTATTAATAAATTGTCTTAAGATACAAACATTTTCTATAATATTTAATACATAGAATGTATTAAATCTTTTGGAATATATGGTTCTTTGTTTCAAAGATTCTTTGTTTGCTCATATGTTCATTCTTTCATTTAACAAAAGCTGTTTTTTAAATTTACTGTATGCCAGATATTGTCCTAATTGTATTACATGTATTATCTCATTTAAATCTTCTAAACTACCCTTTGAGACAAATACTATTTTTATTCACATTTTACAAAATGAAAAGACTAGCATAGATATTAAATCAGCAAGGGCACATAGCTAGCAAATGATGTGTGTAGGAGTTGAGGAGGGTTGAAGCACAGCAAACAAGTACATGAAAAACTAGTACATGTTTAAAAAAAGTCAAAATAGTTGATGTGACAGAGGGATGGGGTTTGGATGCAGGAGGGTAGGAATTATAATGTGTCAATCAGGTGGTTAGGGAAAGATATGGGAGGAGGTGACGTTTGAGAGAAGACCTGTAGGATGAGTAGCAATGAGCTACACAAACACTAGTGCAAACTTCCTAAAGCAGAAAGAAGCTTAGTATGTTTGATGAAAGTAAAAGAGAACCCCTGTTAGCCATGTCTGAAGAACAGTCCTTCTCCTGCAAAACCTAGTCTATTTAGAGATCTAGCGAGATCAGAGGAAGAACAAGTAGTTATTTTTTAAGTTCTGTTCAATGTTGTTCATTATCTCTGGAATCAGCATGTCTTGGGTACTGGGGTGTCTTTTCTTTTTTTGGATTTCACATAGAATCTCTCTCTCTAGAGTTTCTTATCCAAATACTCATTGGTGTACACACTAAGTCTCCACAGCGTTTGACTAAGAAGCAATTTCTTTCCATATTCAGTTTCTATTAAGATTGGAGTCTGGACTTGATTAAGAAAAAACATGTTTCTTTAATTCACTCAAACACTAATTGAGGGCCTACTATATATAATTAAGGTAATACCAAAATGAATTTGTCATGGATAATATCCTTAAGAAGTTTAAAGTCCAATATAATAGATATTTTAAAAATACATATTATTTAAAAAATATTTACCTTATTTAATTTTTTATATCCCATCAATCTTTTTGCACTGTGATTCCACCATCCCCAGAGCCCATGGACTACTCAGAGAAGATAAAGAAGTTATTATTCAGGCTTAAGTTTCAAAAGTGATTTTAAGTTAAAGAGACAAGAATATTAAAAACCAAGCTTTGTGGAGAAAGAAAATGGCTTTCAAAGATCCAAAAGTTTGCCTTTATATAGCAGGAGCAAAACTTGGAGATCTTAGTGTCTTATTATAAAGTATAATGTATGGAGATTATAAGACATGATGTAAGAAAAGTTCTTACTCAAGAGAAAATTTTTTGTTGTTGTTCTGGGGGTATAAAAGCACAGAAAGAAGGGCATTCCTCAGGTGGCTCAAAGCTTGTCTTTGGCTTTGGCCCTAGAAGGTGGTTATAGAAAGACAGAGAGATGAAAGCAATATAAACTGAGATAGAAGCTAAAAGCTAGGAGATTTTGTGCCTTCGTTTTTCTTAGGAACTATGGGAGGAAGACTGTCACAGTGGGCTACCATGTACCTGTGAGCACAACACAAATTTAGGGGGTGCTAGTAAAATTATAGTCTATCTCAATTGTGCCACTGGAGTTGTTCATTGCTTAACTGTAATTCTGAATATGGCTTCTTTGACTACCTCTCGTCATAGCACAGAAATGGCTGCATGGGATGTTTAGGAAAAGAGGGACCTGGATTAATTCTCATGAGTCTCCTTCTTTCCATGTGTGATGGAAGGGATTTGAAAAATTTCCACCTGTCTCCAGCTGAGGAGAGCAGAAGAAAGATGATAATGTAGGGGATTAAATGGGAATCATGGCCAGACCACAGGAGATTTGTAACCCCAATGTGAAAAGATGAGGTGTCCTATACAAAAGATAGATGGACAAGTTTCCTGGGAGAAATCACAATTCCTTTCTCTAAGGAGAGAATAGAATAGACAAATTAAAACTGTAGCCACTTTAGCACCGAAGCCAGTGAGGACAGAGACTGCTTGTTCCCCACAGGCTAGTGGGTTGAAAACCAAAAGGGAAGTAGATCACAAGGTCCCTTCCTCAATGCCATGAGGTGTGGCTAGCTTCTCTTCATACCCAGGTGCCAACTTGGGAAGGAAAAGAGGTGCCTTGAAAGGGAGTTGAACTTTGAATTGTCTTCATAATTACCAGAAATGGATGATTCTGAGCCAGAGGAGATAGAATTAATATTAGTATTTGGTAAGATGGAGAATTTTATTAACTTTTTTCCCCTGGATCCATCTCACAATAAATAAAAATAGTATTTTTTTCCTCCCACCTCCATATACATATGTGGGACTAAACATGAAGCAAGATACCTGACAAAATTTCAATAAAGTGGGTTTGAGTTCAGAAGAGAATCAGATGCTTTATAGCTAGGGGTAATCTAGTTTTATTAAATCCTGTGTGCTGCTTTTGTTTTCTTAACTCTAAAGAGGATTGACAACAATGGATGTTCAGTTAATTTGTGTAGTTGTAGCTTTTTTTGCTCTATTGATCAACTTTCAAGATTCATTTGGATTTTGAATACATAGTGCTTTCGATAATTAAAGAGGGATTAGTTTTATTACTATGAGTTGGAGTTCATTTTGTTTTCCAAATGTATTAGATTTCTCCACTGTGTAGAGAAAGTAGAGGCCTAGATAGTTTTTCACTGACACGGGGGGTTCATTACCTAGTGCCAACCAATTTGTTTTGAGGTTTTCCAGAGAAAATTAGGTTGGGGTAAACGGAATCTTTTATGGGTATCTGCAATAAACCCAATTTAAATTTCTAGCAATAATTTAAAAAGTTGGTTCACTCTGGTAAAATTTTGGTTTTATCTTCTGTTTCTTGTTAACTCTTTTGAGAACTTCCTTCCAAAAATTATGTTCCTAAGGTTAGCCACAAGGGATATTTAAAATGTTTATCAACTGATGTATCTTATTAAGAGCCAAACAGGGTCATTACAGACTGGAACCAATTAATATGGCTCTCTACACTGGAGCTAGGAGATTGTCAGTCCTGGTTTGGGCTAAATAACTTCAGCTTGATTTATCATTTATTAGGGTTGTAATAGTAGTACTAAAGGTTGATATTGTTATGGAAAATAGAGTTTTCTAATTCTGTCTTCACTTTTTTTGGAAGAAAGCACATATCACCCCATTTCTGAGGTCCTGAGCCATGCACAACTAGGATAATAGAGTTATTTTACTTACTTGTTCTATGTTTAGTTTGGGAATGCAGACAAAAGAGAAAGATATTTTTGTAGCATACTAACAAGAGTTTGCAGTGAAGAAAATCAGCAGGAAAGGACTGGATTGGTGTTTTAAATTATTTTCATGAGGCTAAACTGGGAAGGGCAATTTTCCTTCCATCTCCTTCCCCAGAATCTGGAAGACTGCTCCCTTTCCCTCAGCTTTGCTGGAGGATGAACTACATGGACCAAAGCATAGTGAAGAGAGACTCAGAAACCTGTTGGAGCTCAGAAGAAATAAAATGCAAGGAGATTTTGGAGGACATGGAGAGGAGAGGTCAGAGAGAAAGTGTCTCTTAATGTTCATAGGAAACAGACTCAGTGTGACTGACAGGCAACTGCTGGCACAAATAAATATTTTCCATCAGCTCTTGGACACTTTGTTTGCTTGTCCAATAGTAGTGTTTTTATGTAGTGCACTGTGCACTGTCTAATATTCTGTCTAATATTAAGGGTATAGCTTAATATTTTGTGTGTGTTTCATTTTCCTATGGTGAAAAGTTTGAGAATTATGTTACAATTTTGTTTTACTAACAGCACCTAGCACAGTGTCTGAAACATTCTTGGTAAATGAACAAATTACAGTGGGTGAAATTCCACAAATTGCATATTTGTATTTTGACTCTGAACATCAGCTTTTCATTTAGGTATTGGCCAGTTGATCCCTCTAGGGGGACTTTGAGATCCAAGTGATCAAGGTGATCAAAATGTAATTTGTGTTTGTAATTTGATGCAAGTCTCCTTAAGAGCAAACTCCAAATGTTGTATGAGGTTATCAAATTAGAGAGGAAAAGAAACATGATAAATGTCAAGTGACCTAGTTTATTATAGAACAAAAATCAAATGAGCTATTGTGTTTACAGTAGGTTGTTAAAAGACTGGTAAAATTTGTTGAACTTTTCTTCAGCAGAGATAAACATTTATTTTTTATTTTTATTTATTTATTTTTAACATCTTTATTGGAGTATAATTGCTATACAATGTTGTGTTAGTTTCTGCTTTATAACAAAGTGAATCAGCTATACATATACATATATCCCCATATCTCCTCCCTCTTGTGTCTCCCTCCCACCCTCCCTATCCCACCTCTCTAGGTGGTCACAAAGCACTGAGCTGATCTCCCTGTACTATGCGGCTGCTTCCCACTAGCTATCTGTTTTACATTTGGTAGTATATATTAGTACATGCCACTCTCTCACTTCATCCCAACTTACCCTTCCCCCTCCCTGTGTCCTCAAGTCCATTCTCTTGGTCTGCATCATTATTCCTGTCCTGTCCCTACGTTCTTCAAAACCATTTTTTTTTTTAGATTCCATAAATATGTGTTAGCTTATGGTATTTGTTTTTCTCTTTCTGACTTACTTCACTCTGTATGACAGACTCTAGGTCCATCTACCTCACTACAAACAGATCAGTTTTGTTTCTTTTTATGGCTGAGTAATATTCCATTGTATATATGTGCCACATCTTCTTTACCCATTCATCTGTTGATGGACACTTTGGGTACTTCCATGTCCTGTCTATTGTAAATAGAGCTGCATTGAACATTGTGGTACGTGACTCTTTTTGAATTATGGTTTTCTCGGGGTATATGCCCAGTAGTGGGATTGCTGGGTCGTATGGTAGTTCTATTTTTAGTTTTTTAAGGAACCTCCATACTGTTCTCCATAGTGGCTGTGTCAATTTACATTCCCACCAACAGTGCAAGAGGGTTCCCTTTTCTCCACACCCTCTCCAGCATTTATTTTTTCTAGAGTTTTTGATGATGGCCATTCTGACCGGTGTCAGATGATATTTCATTGTAGTTTTGATTTGCATTTCTCTAATGATTAATGATGTTGAACATTCTTTCATGTGTTTGTTGGCAATCTGTATATCTTCTTTGGAGAAATGTCTATTTATGTCTTCTGCCCATTTTTGGATTGGGTGGTTTGTTTTTTTGATATTGAGCTGCATGAGTTGCTTGTATGTTTTGGAGATTAATCCTTTGTCAGTTGCTTCATTTGCAAATATTTTCTCCCATTCTGAGGGTTGTCTTTTGATCTTCTTTATGGTTTCCTTTGAAGTGCAAAAGCTTTGAAGTTTCATTAGGTCTCATTTGTTTATTTTTGTTTTCATTTCCATTTCTCTAGGAGGTGGGTCAAAAAGGATCTTACTGTGATTTATGTCATAGAGTGTTCTGCTTATGTTTTCCTCTAAGAGTTTTGTAGTGTCTAGCCATACATTTAGGTCTTTAATCCATTTTGAGTTTATTTTTGTGTATGGTGTTAGGGAGTGTTCTAATTTAATTCTTTTACATGTAGCTGTCCAATTTTCTCAGCACCACTTATTGAAGAGGCTGTCTTTTCTCCATTTTATATTCTTGCCTCCTTTATCAAAGATAAGGTGACCATATGTGCATGGGTTTATCTCTGGGCTTTCTATCCTGTTCCATTGATCTATATTTCTGTTTTTGTGCCAGTACCATACTGTTTTGATTACTGTAGCTTTATAGTATAGCCTGAAGTCTGGGAGCCTGATGCCTCCAGCTCTGTTTTTCTTTCTCAAGATTGCTTTGACTATTCGGGGGTCTTTTGTGTTTCCCTACAAATTGTGACATTTTTTGTTCTAGTTCTGTGAAAATGGCCTTGGTAGTTTGATAGGGATTGCATCGAATCTGTAGATTGCTTTGGGTAGTATAGTCATTTTCACAATGTTGATACTTCCAATCCAGGAACATGGTATATCTCTCCATCTGTTTGTATCATCTTTAATTTCTTTCATCAGTGCTTTATAGTTTTCTGCATACAGGTCTTTTGTCTCCTTAGGTAGGTTTATTCCTAGGTATTTTATTCTTTTTTTGCAGTGGTAAATGGGAGTGTTTCCTTAATTTCTCTTTCAGATTTTTCATCATTAGTGTATAGAAATGCAAGAGATTTATGTGCATTAATTTTGTATCCTGCTACTTTACCAAATTCATTGATTAGCTCTACTAGTTTTCTGGTAGCATCTTTAGGATTCTCTATGTATAGTATCATGTCATCTTCATACAGTGACAGTTTTACTTCTTTTCCGATTTCAGTTCCTTTTATTTCTTTTTCTTCTCTGATTGCTGTGGCTAAAACTTGCAAAACTATGTTGAATAACAGTGGTGAGAGTGGGCAATCTTGTGTTGTTCCTGGCCTTAGAGGAAATGGTTTCAGTTTTTCAACATTGAGAACAATGTTGGCTGTGGATTTGTCATATACGGCCTTTATTATGTTGAGGTAAGATCCCTCTTTGCCTACTTTCTGGAGCGTTTTTATCATAAATGGGTGTTGAATTTTGTCAAAAACTTTTTCTGCATCTATCGAGATTACCCCATGGTTTTTATCCTTCAATTTGTTAATATGGTGTTTCGCATTGTTTGATTTGCGTATATTGAAGAATCCTTGCATTCCTGGTATAAACCCCACTTGATCATTGTGTATGATCCTTTCAATGTGCTGTTGGATTCTGTGTGCTAGTATTTTGTGGAGGATTTTTGCATCTATGTTCATTAGTGATATTGGCCTGTAGTTTTCCTTTTTTGTGACATCTTTGTCTGGTTTTGGTATCAGGGTGTTGGTGGCCTCGTAGAATGCGTTTGGGAGTGTTCCTTCCTCTGCTATATTTTGGAAGAGCTTGAGAAGGATAGGTGTTAGCTCTTCTCTAAATGTTTGATAGAGTTCGCCTGTGAAGCCGTCTGGTCCTGGGCTTTTGTTTTTTGGAAGATTTTTAATCACAGTTTCAATTTCAGTGCTTGTGATTGGTCTGTTTATATTTTCTATTTCTTCTTGGTTCTGTCTCAGAAGGTTGTGCGTTTCTAAGAATTTGTCCATTTCTTCGAGGTTGTCCATTTTACTGGCATATAGTTGCTTGTAGTAATCTCTCATGGTCTTTTGTATTTCTGCAGTGCCAGTTGTTATTTCTCCTTTTTCATCTCTAATTCTGTTGATTTGAGTCTTCTCCCTTTTTCTCTTGATGAGTCTGGCTAATGGTTTATCAATTTTGTTTATCTTCTCAAAGAACCAGCTTTTAGTTTTATTGATCTTTGCTATCGTTTCCTTCATTTCTTTTTCATTTATTTCTGGTTGGATCTTTATGTTTTCTTCCTTCTGCTACCTTTGGGGTTTTTTTTGTTCTTCTTTCTCTAATTGCTTTAGGTGTAAGGTTAAGTTGTTTATTTGAGATTTTTCTTGTTTCTTGAGATAGGATTGTATTGCTATAAATTTCCCTCTTAGAACTGCTTTTGCTGCCCCTCTTGGTTTAGAGTTGTCGTGTTTTCATCGTCATTTGTTTATAGGTTTGTTTTGATTTCCTCTTTGATTTCTTCAGTGATCTCTTGGTTATTTAGTAGTGTATTGTTTAGCCTCCATGTATTTGTATTTTTTACAGATTTTTTCCTGTATTTCATATCTAGTCTTATAGCATCATGGTCAGAGGTAATCTTTTAGATAGTAATATATTGACATAAGATCATTTTAGCTGCCTGCCCTTTGGAACACTTTTGGCCAATTAATTTATTAATTTCACAAATAATATGTTTCTACTATGTGCAAGTCACTATTAGCCAGGCTAGCAATTGAGTAGTGAACAAAATGCTTTCCTGTCCTGGTGGAGCTTACATTCTAGTGGGAAGCACAGAAAATAAACAGGGTAAATAAATAAATTACAAAATATAGTCTATTACTCCTACCTGAAACTATGTACAAGCATTAACTCCAAATGTATCAAAGAACTAAAATATGAGAATTAAAACTATAAAACTGTTAGAAGAAATCACAGGATTAAAGTTTCAGAACCTTAGATTAAGCATGGGATTCTTACATATGACACCAAAAGCAAAAGTGATTAAAGAAAAGTAGATAAATTGGATTTCAGGAAAATTAAAACTTTTTGCACATCAAAGGACACCAGAAAGACAATCAAAAGAATGGGAGAAATACTTATAAATCATATGTCTGATAAGGTCCTGGAATGCAAAATATATTAAAAAAAAACCCTTACAATTTAACAACAGAAGCACAAACATCTCAGTCAAAAAATGGGCAAAGGACTTCAGTAGACATTTTTCCAAAGAAGATATACAAATGTTGAGAAAAGATGCTCAACATAATTAGTCCTTAGGGAAACACAATAAACACAGCAAGATGCCATTCCACACCCACTGGGGATGGTGAAAACCACCACCACCAACAACAACAACGGAAAATAAGTGTTGGTCAGGATGTGAATAAATTGATGCCCTTATGTATATTGCTGGTGGGAATGTAAAATTGTGCAGCCACTGTGGAAAACAGTTTGGCAGTCCCTCAAAACTGCAGAATTACCATATGATCCAGCAACTCCATTCCTAGGTGTATATGCAAAAGAATTGAAAACAAAACTTGCCCATGGATGTTCATAGCATCACTATTTACAGTATCCAAAACGTGGAAGTAACACAAATGTCCATTAATGGGTAAACGGATAAAGACAATGTGGTGAATGTGGTGTATCAGTACAATGGAATATTATGCCACAAAATGGAATGCAATACCGATACATGCTACAATATGGATAAACATTGAAAACATTATACTATGTGAAAGAAACTGAACACAAAAGATCACATATTATATATTTCAATTTATATGAAATATCCAGAATAGGCTATAGAATAGGTGATAGAATTTGATGATGGGTTATGTATGCTATCTTAAGAAAGAAGAGTGAGGAGTATTCAAAATTTTTGGTCTGAACAACTGGAAAAATGAAGTTGCTATTTGCTGAGATAAGGATTGTGAGAGGAGGAGGTCTTGGGAAAAATCAAGACCTTGATTTTGGAGATAGGTTCAAAAGACCTATTTGATATCCAAAGGGGAGGTATTGAGTAGGTAGCTGACTATATGAGTCTGATGTTCAGGGGAGTGGTCTGGACTCCCCAAGAAAAAAGCAATATTCAAACCTTGAGACTTGAATGAGATCACCTGCGTATGGTTAGACATACAAAGACTGAGTGCTGGCATTTCAACCTTTAGAGGTCAAGGAGGTGAGAGACTGCAAAGGAGCCTGAGAAGAAGCAAACTTGGATTTCATCCCATTCAGATGGCTTTAATTGTTTTTTTTATTCAGGTAGTTACTAAACATACATCACCAGCCCCAACCTCCCCCTAAGCCCTAGACTGCATTTTTCACTGTCATTTTAACACCATACTTTGGTTCTGACAGAGCCTGTAACTCAATGTACTATGATGCCAATTCTCTTTCAACCCCTTTTTTCAACTTAGTCCTCACTGCTGCCTTCGGTATGCTGACAATGGCAGTACCATTCCCCACGCGACGCAGGCTTGAAATATCAAAACCACACACGACTCTTTTTCCTTTGATCCTGACAGCATCATAATCCAGACTCTCCTCTGGACCATTACAATAAGTTTCTAAGCTATCTCTCTGCTTCTTCTAGCTCTCCCTTTGAACCAATCCTGTGCACTGCTGTAAGTTTAACTTTCCTAAAGCCGATCTCAGTAATGCTACTCTCCACTCAAACTCCTCAGTATATCCTCTTTGCTACCAAATGAACATTTCAAGGCCTTTCTGAATGCAGCCACATCTTCATTTACAATCTTGTGCTCACTGCCCCCTGTACACACACTTCTGCAAACACTAAACTCTTTTGTTCGTTGTCCCTTTACTGTCACTCTACCTTATTCCTTAATCGTTGTTTAAATCCTAGCCATCTTTCCAGGCCCATTTCACATATGGCACTCAAACCTGGACCACCTAACTTTTATTAATTCCCTAGTCCACATGAACTGTCTCATGCCCCTGAGAAGATTTTATGTAGACTTTTCTTATAACCCAGTGGAGTATGGTTAGTTTTGTCAGTTGAGAATCTATGCCTTCTTCTAGTAACAACATCTTTAATTTCTCTTGGGGGAGCTATTTATTCCATGTTCTTCTCTCAGATGATTTGGGTGGTGTTAAGGGCATTCCTCTTGATAACAGAGATGGTTACGGATCCCAGGCCTGCCCCAACAGCCCCTTAAATGCTTCAGTGATGAACGGGCAACACAAATTTGGTAGGCAAATCACTTTTTATTGCTTGCCCTGCTTTACTTTTCATTATAGCCCTTATCATAATAATTTTACATGTTTATTTTGATATTTGTCTAATGTATATTTTCCCCACTAGAATATGAACTACATGAGGGCAGAAGCTTTGTCTATTTTGTTCAGCACCCAAACCCTTAAGCCTGCAACACTGCCTAATACTTAGTATGTGCTTAATATTTTGTTAAATGACTGAATAAATCAGTGGCACCAGCCCAGGTTTACTCTAAGAACTAAAAACACTCTTTGAACATAAACCACAGCAAGATATGTCTTGACCCACCTCCTAGAGTAATGGAAATAAAAACAAAAATAAACAAATGGGACTTAATTAAACTTAAAAACTTTTGCACAGCAAAGGAAACCATAAACAAGACAAAAAGACAAAATAGACATTTCACCAAGGAAGACATATAGATGGCCAAGAGACACATGAAAAGATGCTCAACATCATTAATTATTAGAGAAATGCAAATCAAAATTACAATGAGGTATCACCTCATGCTGGTCAGAATGGCCATTATCAAAAAAATCTAGAAACAATAAATGCTGGAAAGTGTGTGGTGAAAAGGGAAACCTCCTGCACTGCTGATGGGAATGTAAATTGATACAGCCACTATGGAAAACAGTATGGAGGTTCCTTAAACAACTAAAAGTAGAACTACCATATGACCCAGCAATCCCACTACTGGGCATATACCCTGAAAAAACCATAACCCAAAAAGAGACATGTACCACAGTGTTCATTGCAGCACTATTTACAATAGCCAGGACATGGAACCAATCTAAATGCCCATCAACAGATGAATGGATAAAGAAGATGTGGCAAATATATACAATGTAATATTACTCAGCCATAAAAAGAAATGAAATTGAGTTATTTGTAGTGAGGTGGATGGACCTAGAGGCTGTCATACAGAGTGAAGTAAGTCAGAAAGAGAAAAACAAATACTGTATGCTAACACATATATATGGAATCAAAAAAAAAAGGGTAGTACTGATGATCCTATTTGCAGGGCAGGAATAAAGACATAGACATAGAGAATGGACTTGAGGACACGGGGTGGGAGGGGGAAGCTGGGGCGAAGTGAGAGTAGCATCGACATATATACACTACCGAATGTAAAATAGATAGCTGGTGGGAAGCAGCAGCATAGCACAGGGAGATCAGCTCGGTGCTTTGCAATGACCTAGAGGGGTGGGATGGCGGGGATGAGAGGGAGGTTCAAGAGGGAGGGGATATGGGGATATATGTATGCATATGGCTGATTCACTTTGGTGTACAACAGAAACTGAGTATTGTGAAGCAATTATATTCCAATAAAGATCTATTAAAAAGAAAAAGAACTCTCAGGAAAAAGACTTGCCTATCTCTGTGTTTGACAATCTGGTAGAATATAAGTGTGGAACTATTAGTGGTTATTTTGCTAACACATTAGAGGGCCTGCCTGAGAAATAAGCCAATCCTGAATCAAGGGGAGCTAAGAATTAGCCAAAGACAGATTTCTATCAACATGGTTTGAATGCCTAGATCCAGCTGTGTCTGGACTTACTAATGCTTGTGGAATTTGCAATTTGTGAAGCAATATATTCTGCCTTTCCCAATATCTTTTTTTTTTCTCTTAAGCCAGTCTTAGTCATTTGCAATGTTGAGTTCTCATATATGGCTTTTATCATTCTCTAATCTGTACAGTGCATCATAGATTTGGAAATTTTTTTTTTT
The DNA here is from genome assembly GCF_937001465.1 of Orcinus orca. NCBI lineage: Eukaryota > Metazoa > Chordata > Mammalia > Artiodactyla > Delphinidae > Orcinus > Orcinus orca. The sequence continues at coordinate 45,796,055 of NC_064565.1, read as the reverse complement.
TTGTTGTTGTTTTTGTTTTTGTTTTTTTTTTGTTTGTTTGTTTGTTTTTTTTTGCGGTACGTGGGTCTCTCACTGTTGTGGCCTCTCCCGTTGCTGAGCACAGGCTCCGGAAGCGCAGGCTCAGCGGCCACGGCTCACGAGCCCAGCCGCTCCGCGGCATGTGGGATCTCCCCGGACCGGGGCACGAACCTGTGTCCCCTGCATCGGCAGGCGGACTCTCAACCACTGCGCCACCAGGGAAGCCCCGGATTTGGAAATTTTTTACCTCCTCTGTTGTACTGTAAGCTATCTGAGGGTAAAGACTGCGCCTTATAATCACCTTTACATTTCACATAGTATTGATCCACTGATTTCCTGTAGTCAGTTGGTAAACATTTGATAAACAGTTGTTGAATTAAAATGAAATTGTCTTTATTTGAAAGTCAGAAATAGAATTTCTTGAATAATATTTTGAAGACAGATATTAATATTCCTGAACAAAATGTTTGCATTATGTCCACTTTTTAGTGTTCTTTTAAAGGATAAATTTCAATCACTTCAAAACATGTTTTCACTAGCATTTTATATTATATTCTATAGTAAGTTATCAGTCACACTAGAATTTTGGATAAGAGTCTGTAAAGGAGTTTGATAAAATTTGGCTCCTTGGGGCTTCCCTGGTGGCACAGTGGTTGGGAGTCCGCCTGCCGATGCAGGGGACACGGGTTCGTGCCCCGGTCCGGGAAGATCCCACATGCTGCGGAGCGGCTGGGCCCGTGAGCCATGGCCGCTGAGCCTGCGCGTCCGGAGCCTATGCTCTGCAACGGGAGAGGCCACAACGGTGAGAGGCCCGCGTACCGCAAAAAAAAAAAAAAAAAAAAAAAAAAAAATCCTAAATGGAACCCAGTACAATCTCATTAATAAGCTACAAAGCACTTAAATAACTAGTGTGTCTATGTGCTTGCCAGTATTACCACATCATCAAGAAAGTGAAAAATGGAGGTACATGTTAGGTATTATATCCTCAAAGGTAGCAAACTTATGAACTGATTAGTTCAAGTAGGTAAATGAAGGCAAGAAGTGTGGATTACTTCATGGAAAGTAACAAGTAAGCCTATTGGTAGCTCACCTGTCTGCTTGTTGTATGGTAAAGAAGAGATATATATTAAAGGGTGCTACTAGGAATAATAAATCTGCATCCTCATAAAAACCTCAGAGCAAAATTGTGCGGGTTATCAAGTCAGGGAATGTGTCTTAAATTCCTAGTCACTGTAGTGTTACAGGCACATTGTTGATTGCTAAAGATATTCACTGAATGTCAGAATGCTTAAAGGCGAGAAAATGTGCAAAAGTAGAAAATTGTAATATAAGCCAGAAACAATGTGTAGTAGATAATTAAAAACTCTTCTCATTCCTGTATGTACATTCATTTGAAATGTGGCTTTGCTGGTCCTCTCAAGCAGTGAAATTTATTTCTCCACCGATTATATCTGGGCTTGCTCACGTAACTTGATTTGTTCAGTGGAACATTAGCAAACAACTCAAGCAGAGGCTTGAAAAGTCGTTGTACACTGGGGCCTGTAATGGTTAATTTTATGTGCAACTTGACTGGGCTAAGGGATGCCCAGATAGCTAGTAAAATATTATTTCTGGGTGTGTCCTGAAGAGATTAGCATTTGAATTGGTGAGAGCAAATGGCCCTCCCCAGTGTGGGTTGGTATCATCCAATCCTTTGAAGGACTGAATAGAACAAAAAGGGGGAAGAAGTGCAAACAAATTCCCTCTCTCTCTCTCTCTCTCTCTCTCTCTCTCTCTCTGCTTGAGTTGAGACATCCATCTTCTCCTAGTTCTGGTTCTCAGGCTTATTGGAAATTACACCATCAACCCCTCACTCCAACCCCGCTTCTCGGACCTTTTCACTCCGACTGACTTACACTGTTAGCTTTTCTAATTTTACATCTTGCAGAGTGCAGACTGTGGGACTTCTTAGCCTCCAAAACCTAGTGAGTCAATTTCTATAATAAATTTCCTTTTATGTAAATCTATATATGTCCTGTTGGTTCTGTTTCTCTGGAGAATCCTGATTAATATGGGGGCTTACTCTCTCATTGCTGAGAACCCTGAGATCAGCAAGTGAAAAAGCTTGGGCTAGCTTCCAGGAGAAAGACCAGAGGAAGAGGCTCAAACGTTCTCTTCTCTCTACCAAAATAATGTGTAGAGAGAGGCTCAGACATTCCAGCCTTCCCTGCCCCAGCCCCAGACATTTGAGTAAAGCCAAACTAGACCAGCCGGTCTTCAGCTTAACCATCCCAGACCAGAAGTGCCAAGCCCCCATGGAAATGTGAGAAATAATAAATTGTTTTTGTTTTCAGTCACTAGCAAAGGCTAACTGATACACAATGAACTAACGTTTATATAACTAAAATTCAACTGTAAAATATATGGCATAATGATTAGAGAAATTATACAAGGAAGAGGCCAGGATGGAAAAGCCTCAAGAGCCAGTAAGGTTTGGTGATTTTGTGCAGGGTATTTTGCAAGGATCTTTTTCTGCTTCATTTTCATCACCAAACCATCTGCAAATCCTGGTCACTTTATATTTAGATTCCTGCAAACACCTTCTTCTGCATCTTCCATTTCATTTTGTCTGTAATCCAAATAAGTATGCTTAGAGCCATTTCAATTATATACAAATACTTTGAGGAATGAAACTATACTCAGTATCAGATTTTCGATTGTTCAAATAAAGGATTTCAACTTGGCAGCTGAATACATAAGGTGGTGGTTTTAAAATATGTCTACAAAATCATTGACTTCCCCCTTCCTTTAAAAGGTGGAGCCCATGTTCTAACTAATCAGTTCTGAACAGTCAGTCTGTTTACTAGGCCTCTGTATGAAGTGCCATATGCCTCTTGTTCAGTTGAAAAAGGCCAGACTTAGTGATTTGTTTCTGATGAGTAGTTGCTAGTGGAAGGGATGCCAAGTGACTTCTAAAACTAGGCCATTGAAAGGTTAGAATTTCTACTTGGTTCTCTCTCTTGTATCGTTCATTCTGGAGGAGATTAGCAAACATGAGGACAATCAAGCAGTCCTATGGAGAGGGCCACCTGCCCAGTAACTGTTTCCCACCATCAACCAGCATCAGACTATCAGCCATGTGAGTGAGCTACTTTGGAAGAGGATTCTCCAGCCCAAGTCCAAGACTACAGCCCCAGCCAACATCATGACAGCAACATGAGGGACTGAAGGCAGAAGGACCCAGCTCAGCTGCTCTTGAATTTTTAACCTTGAGAAAGTCTGAGAATTAAAATATTTCTTATTGTCTTAAACTACCCGGTTTTGGAATAATTTGTTTCACAGCAAGAGATAACTATTACACATAATAAGAAAAGGGTAAATTTTACATAGTATTTCCTAAAATAAAGCTTATAAATCAATCAATCAAATTTTGGTACAACAACTGATCAAGGGAAGTTAGTTCCAACTTCTCACTTAGGAGTCCAAATGTAGACCCACACACATTTTAAATATTTTCCATAATATAATACTATCATCTAATCAGTAGAACTTACTAAAATTGTGGCAAATGTTGCAATAATCTCCTTTAAAGCAGGGCATTGATTGCACATTAGTTAGGTATCACATCTCTTTAATTTTCAATATTTACAAAACCTTTCTTTTTTTGAAATTAAAAAATATTTATTTTAATGTTCAAATTTATTAAAATATATTTAATATGCAAAAAGTTGTACATATTTAATGTATATATATTAATATATATATTTTGAGTTTGGACCTATACATACATACACCGATACCAGCATCACAAACAAGATAATAAACATATCCATCACCTCCAAAAGATTTCTTGGGTCTCCTTGCCTTTTCTTGGTGGTAGTAAGAACATATAGTATGAGATTTACCCTCTTAAACAAGTTTTAAAGTGTACAACACCATGCCGTTAACTATAGTCACTATGTCGTACAACAAATCTCTAGAATGTATTCATCTTGTGTAGCTGTAACTAATCTTTGGGTGCCATAACATTTTATTTGTAAATTTTAGTTAATGAACTCACCATATCCAAGTCACTTATGGGAACTATGAAATTATGGTTATAAACTCCCTTTTCTTTTATCCTCATCTAAATTGGGTTCCTTCTGTAGTCAAGCCCTTGTCTTATATTCTGTGGAATATTGTGGAATTTAAGGCTTAAATGTGGCAGTGAAGTAATCTTTTTAAAAGGCATTACTTCAGGATATCATCTAAACTCTTTTGCTTGTCACAGGATGACCTGGCCCCTGGATATCCCTACAATAACGTATTTTGTCCCTGCCAAGCTCATCTTATGATCTAACTGATTATAGCTCTCCAATCAAGCTAGCCTATGTCACACTTCTAGGCCCCTGCTTAGAATGTTGTTTATCTCTTGTTAAACATTTCTTGTATAACTTGCTGTGGGTTAAGAATCATTCATACTCTTTTTTTTTTTTTTTTTTTTTGCGGTATGCGGGCCTCTCACTGTTGTGGCCTCTCCCGTTGCGGAGCACAGGCTCTGGACGCGCAGGCTCAGCGGCCATGGCTCACGGGCCCAGCCGCTCCGCAGCATGTGGGATCTTCCCGGACTGGGGCACAAACCTGTGTCCCCTGCATCAGCAGGCGGACTCTCAACCACTGCGCCACCAGGGAAGCCCCATTCATACTCTTTAATTGCTGAATGTAGGCTTGTTCTTGAAGGGAAGTTATAATCCAGAAGGAGGAGTTGACTAAATGATCTCAAACAGAAAATCACAAGATATAAATCAATAAACAAAAAATTCAGAATAAAGACATTTATGTAATTAAATCTTTAGCACAGTTGCTGCCAAATGCCATTAGAAATAAGAATCATTCAGAGACTCTGTTAATATGTGGGTATCTAATGGATACGTATAATTGAATCACTGTGCTGTACACCTGAAACTAACACAACATAGTTAATCAACTATGCTCCAAAATAAAAATTTTTAAAAATGTGGGTATCTACATCCTATTCCTGAAGATTCTAAATTTGTGGGCCTGGGGGCCAAAGGACTAGCATTTTTTACAAGTTCTAAACAGGCATTAAAGACCTAGGCCCTTTTATTCAGGACAGGCAATGAATAATGACTAACTTTTTAAGCCAAAATTGATGTATTCACTATCCAAAGTGAATCCTTTCTCAGCAACAAAAACTAACTGAACAATAAGAAAATTGGAGTGGCTATATTAATATCAAACAAAATAGACATCAAAATATAAAATGTGACTAGAAATAACGAAGGACATTTCATAATGAGTAAATGGTCAATCTGTCAGGAAGATAAAACAATTATAAACATATATGCACCTAATAACAGAAAACTAAAATACAAGCAAAAACAAAAAAAGAAAGATGAATTATAATTACTCTTTAAAGTGTTTGTGCATTAAAAAACACTATCATGAAAGTGAAAAGACAATCAATGTAGTGGGGAAAATGTTTGCAAATCATATATCTGATGAGATTCTTTTATCTAGAATGTATGAAGAACGCTTACAACTCAATAATCAAAAGAAAACCCAATTAAAAGGATCTGGATAGACATTTCTTCAAAGAAGATATGCAAATTGTCAATATGCATATGAAAAAGTACTTAACATCATTAGTCATCAGGGAAATGCAAATCAAAACCCCATTGAGGGCTTCCCTGGTGGCGCAGTGGTTGAGAGTCCGCCTGCTGATGCAGGGGACACGGGTTTATGTCCCAGTCCGGGAAGATCCCACATGCCGCGGAGCGGCTAGGCCCGTGAGCCATGGCTGCTGAGCCTGCACATCCGGAGCCTGTGCTCCGCAACGGGAGAGGCCACAACAGTGAGAGGCCCGCATACTGCAAAAACAACAAACAAACAAACAAAAAACCCCATTGAGATAGCACTTCACACACAGTAGGACTGCTGTAATCAAAATGTCAGCCAGTAACAAGTGTTGACAAGGATGTGAGAACCCTCATAACACTGCTGGTGGGGGTGTAAAACAGTGCAGTCACTTTGGGAAATAGTCTGGCAGTTTCTCAAAAAGTTAAATATAGAGATACTATTTGACCCAACAGTTCTACTGTTAGGTATATACCAAAGAGAAATGAAAACATATGTCCATGGAAAAATTTGTACATGAATGTTTATGGCAGAATTATTCATCATATTCAAAAGGCAGAAACAACCCAAATGTCCATCATCCAATGAATGGAAAACATAATGTGGTATATGCACACAGTGGAATATTGTTTGCCATGAAAAGTAATGAAGTGTAATACAAATACATGCTATAGTATGGATAATCCTTGAAAACATTATGCTGAGTGAAAGAAACCAAACACAAAAGACCACATATTATATGATTCATTTTACATGACATGTCCAGAATAGGCAAATATACAAAGACAGGGAGCAGATTAGTGGTTGCTTAGGGTTTGGGCAGAGGTAGATGGGAGGATTGGGATGTGATAGGTAAAAGGTACAGGGTTTCTTTTTGAGGTGATGAAAAATGTTTTGCATTTGATTGTGGTTATGGTTGTACATCTGTGTGAATATACTGAAGACCCTTAAATCATATGGTTTAAATGGGTGAATTGTATGCTATGTGAATTATATCTCAATGAAACTGTTACAAAAAAGCTCAACTAACTAAACACTGGCAAAATGCATTCAGGCTCTTAATGTGTATTATGTAGATTAAAAAATTTTACCTGTGATTGTTAACTTTCAAATTTGTGTTTCATGTTAGATTTATGTTGGAGTATACATACCCTCAACTTCAAGAATAAAGTTTCCCAAAGAAAGTTTCATTAGAATCATGAGAACAGAGTTGTTAAACAGAGCAGGCTGTGGATTGGAGTTTTTGCTCAAACTAAATCTGGATTGACTCCATGTATAAGCTAAGATATCGTAAAATCGCAAGGTGAGAGTAAGCTGAATCACCAGCTAAACAAATCAAATCTTGAAAAGTTATAGGTTTTTTATTCTTCAAAATAAAACATAAGAGACACTATTCCTGAACTGTGGGGACAAAATCTTAGTAAACAGATATTGATGTTCTTACATAAAATGTGTTAAAGCACATATGCCAACGTGTCAGCCCTACCTAGTACAAGACCATCCCATCCCCAGAACACTTTTCCTGGATCATTTCCCCATGTCTTTTTGTTTATGTTTTCTTTTTGTTTACTTTCTACAATCCTTAGATAAATCCTTAGATTTATCACTAAGGATTACTAGTTTTTAAAAATGTATTAAAGGCTGTATTTCTTCAATCTGTAAACATGTGGAATACTTTTACGTTGAGAGACAGCTTCTCTTGGGGCATTGTTGCCTAAGTCTGATAGGTTCATCATCCAGGACACAGCACAGTGCCTGTTATTACTTAAAACCCTGAAGGACTGGAGATTCCTTAAATTAGTGCAATATCTGGAGAAGAAGTTGACATGGCTGGAAAGACATGCAGACTTGGCTTGGAAAGCTGGGAGAAGAGGAAGAGTGGAAGGGAAATGGACTAGAGAGGGAGTGGGATATGGTGGAATGAGGCATAACAGGTGGCTGCTATGGTGATTTTTTTCTTTTCTTTGCTACAGACCATTAGTTTTGATGGCAACCTCCTTCCAACACTCCCTTCTCTTAGGCTACACTTAAGATTTCTGGGCAGAGTGAACTAGTAGAGGTGAGATTCCCCAGGAATGTTCCTAAGGGCCAGAGTGCCCAAGTACCTGAAAAGGGTCTGATACACAACCAAGGTCAGGTGCCTGAAGTCTGAATCAGATGCCCTGGGAAGACTGGAAGAGCTGTAGCTTCTAGCTAGAAAGCAGTGCTGGGGCTTAAGAGACAGTCCGGAAGTAGATCTTTGTTCAAGTCATATCTCTGCAACTTACTAGCTGTATAATCTTGGGCATAACAGTTCACCCCTCTGAAACCAATTTGCCTTAACTGTGAAAGGGGATAATAGTAATATTTACCTTATATGGTTATCGTGAGAATAACAATAATTCTCATAATTAATAATAATATTGAATGAGAATACATAGCTAGCAGTAAATAAATGTTAGCTATTTTCATTATTGTGTTCAGACATCACACATCTGGGGCACTGAGGCCCCAAAACTTATCTTCCATTCAGCCAACCGACAAATGTTAAAAACTTTTGGTCATCTTAGCACCATGAGTATACAGCCATCTGGAATATTCATTGGAAATATATTGAAAGACTTGATAAAAGCTAATCGTAATGTTTTTTCAAATGAAATGACAGCTGTGAATGGATAAGAAACCCTCTCCCATCACTTTTTGGACAGTTCCAAGGTATTTAACATTTTCAGAAGAAAATATTCTGGAGATCACTTTACATAGCTTCTTTATTTACTGAGCAAGGCCACACCATTTGATTAAGAATTAATTCTCAGCATTTTACTATTCAGAGAAGGAAGGAAAGTTTTTAAACTTTTCTCCCGTGTGCCCACAGGGCTTGGGATTTCTTAGTACTGATTAACAGTGAACCTAAAAGACTAAATAAACTTATTGACATAGAATCTAATGTTGTACCAAAATAAGTGACATTGTGGTTAATAGTCACTAATTAGCAACTGGTCATAAATCTACTCTTTTCACTGAGGAACTTATTTTCTGATATGCATTATTTGAATTTATAGGTTGTATACTGGCAAGTGTTACTGGTTTTAATTCATGTCAGTGATATAAAGCTAAAAAAACCCCCCTATTTTCACAAAAACTTAAAGAACAAAAGAAGAAAATATAGGACAGGTAGTATGTTGATATGGCATGACAGAACCCAGCTATATATTTATATCCTTAGTTCTCAGTGTCTATTATGTGCTTAATAAATGCCTTGTGAGTGAATAATGAGTGGAATTCTGCCTTGCTTTCCAACACATCCCTGCCATGTTCCCCAGTTCAAAGAAATGTGCTTTCACTGAATCTGCCATTTTGTGTGCACATTTGCCTCTTGGATTCACACCTGCCTTTTAGTCTTTATTTCTTTCTTATTATTTTAACATTTTTTGAGCAATTTGAGGTCTAAGACAGCTCTGTATTGTTTTTTTCTTTGCTCTTTACCCTTTTCTTCCCCCACCCATTGAAAGCTCCAATTTCCAATTTCAGGGACCTTTCCTGCTATATATTTTTTGTATCATCCAGAACATAGCACAATGCCTGACATTTCAGCACTAAATACAGGTTTAAAATTGATCACAGAATTAACTTAGTGGCTCTGTGCAGTTGCAATCTGGTAAAACTGTATGAGTTGCTTGCATATTTAGGTTGGTCAATTCTCAGTCACCATCTTTCTCCATCTTCTTGTCACGTAGCACTCCTGTTTGTTACAGTTGGCCCTTGAACAACACAGGGATGAGGGGTGCCAAGCTCCACACAATGGAAAATCCATGTATAATTTTTTACTTCCCCCAGACTTAACTGCTAATAGCCTACTGTTGTTTGGAAGCCTAATCAAAAAACATAGTCGACTAACACATATTTTGCATAAGTACTATATACTGCGCCCTTACAATAAAGTAATCAGGAGGAAAGAAAATGTTATTAAGAAAACCGTAACAAAATACGTTTATAGTACTCTATTTATCGATATCATAAAATTACATCATCTGTTTATAAGATGAATTGTCTCTGTCAAAACCTACAGAGATAGTGTCAATATTGTCTTATATGATACAAAACACTGGAGATATTATACATATAACTAACATAGACATCAAAAGTGAAAATACAATGTGAAAAAGAAATCCATATTTATTTGCAGACATAACAGTTCATGCATTGATAATGAAGAAGCCACAGTAGGATTGCTTTATGGTAGCCTAGCGTAATCAATACAGTTACTTCATGGTATCCTAGACTATACACTAATAAATGAATCATTATAAAATTTTTATGGCATATGATACTGTAGTCATAAATATAGTATTGGAAAAATTGTTACTTAAAAAAAAACACCTGTGATAATAGGCTGATACTCAGTTCCTCCAATTATGGGAGAGCGGCATACTGTACAATAATGTAATTCTTTGAAAGTGAAGTTATAAAACAGTAAATAAACTAACACATTATTAATTTTATCTTAAATATCCTTCACATTATGCCTATGCAGAGATAGACTAGTGTCTACGTATATTTTATTCATTCATGACATATCTAAAATTTTTCTTAATTTTTTAGGTATTTCTAGGTTCAACTATTATATGAATATACCGTGGTTTGTTTTTCCATTTGTCTGTTGATAAACATTTGAGTTCTTTCCAATTTTCGGTACTGATAAATAATGCTGCTCTGAACATTCATGAGCAAGTCTTTGCGTGGATACAGGCTTCCATTTTTTGAGGAGGCGGGGAATACCCAGGGGTGGAATGGCCAGATCTTATGGTAGATGGATGTTTTACTTTGTAAGTAACTGCCAAACTCTTTTCCAAAATCTTTGCGCCGCTTTATATACCCACCAGCAGCATATGAGAGCTCCAGTTCCTTCACATTCTTACTAATACCTGGCGTGGCCAGTCATTTTAGTCATTCTAACATGTCTGTGGTGGTATATCAGTGTGATTTTAATTTGCATCTTTTCATGTGCTTATTTGTCACTTCTGTATCTTCTTTGGTGAATTATCTTTAAAATCTTTGCCCATTTTCTTATTGGGTTATTCTCTTATTGACGAGTTTTGAGAACTTTTAAAAAACATATTTTAGATACAGTATTTTTATCAGATATGTCATTTGCACATATCTTCTCCTGTTTTGTGGCATGTATTTTCATTATTTTAACAGTACCTTTTGAAAAGCAGAAGTACTAAATTTTGATGAAATCCAATTTCTTTTTTAAGGATCCTATTTTTGGTGTTGTATCTAAGAAATCCTTGCCTAAGTAAAATCACAAAGATTTTTTCTTATATTTTCTTTCAGAGATCTTATAGTTGTAGGGCTTACACTTAGGTCTATGATCCTTTCTGAGTTAATTTTTATGTATGGCATGAGGTATGAATTGATGTTCATTTTTTTTGCATATGAATATTCAATTATTCCAGCTCCATTTGTTGAGAATACTATTATTTTTCCACTGAACTGCTTTCTCCTCTTTGTCAAAAATCAGTTGCCTCTATATGTGTGGATCTAGCTCTGGACTTTCTATTCTGTTCTACTGATATATTTGTCTATCTTGATGCTATATCCATACTCTCTTGTTTATGCATCATATTCTAATGGAACATATTACATGATTTCCCCATTTATTTTATTTATTGTCTGTTTCTCTCAAACCCTAAAATGCAAGCTCCACAAAGGATGAGATTTTTGTCACTTTTGTTCTCTGCTGTTTCCCAGAATACTGTCTATTACAATGTAGTCACTTGATACATGTTGTTAAATAAAGGAATGAATGGACAGAAATAGGGAACACAAGGGAAAAGATGATTGGCTTCTGCCAAATTGAAGTGACAACAGAGCCTCCAGGCAGAGCTGGCTTTTGAAAATATGAGACTGTAGAGAGGTCAGGTAAGATATAGAGATTTGGGGGACTTCCCTGGTGGCCCAGTGGCTAAGACTCCACGCTTCCACTTCAGGGAGCACGGGTTTGATTCCTGGTCAGGGAAATATCCTGCATGCTGTATGGTGCAGCCAAAAAAAAGATATAGAGATTTGGGGTATATTTGTATAGAGGGGAAAATTATTGAATTATTGGGATCTTTTCATTGTTTCAGATGACTTAAAGACAACAGTGAGGATGTCCAGATCCTGGGTGTTGAATCTCTGGGAAAGCTGGTCACTGGTTCTGCCTGGCATGAAGGTAGAGGAGGCAGGATTTCCCTCTTTAAGGTATATGAAACTATGTGTGTTTCATATACTATGTGTGTTTGGTATATGAAACTATGTGTGTTTCTGGTCTCTGCTCCCTGTCCCAGTTTAAAACCCACTCTACTTGCTTGACATCTGGCTGAGGCATGATCCCTTTCTTTTCATTTCACTCAGCCTTGATCTTCCAATTGGCTTTTGACTGCTGACTTCCGTATTCTTCTTGGTTCCAGACTGTCTGCTTGGCCTGACCCTGTGCTTAATGCCTGACCTCTCCATGACTCTTAGGAACCAAAGCCTGAACCCTAGATTGACTGCTGTCCACAGTTTAGTCAGAAGATGGAAGCCTTTAGAATAAATGAATTATCAAAGAGAGGAGAATATATATTAATATAAGTACAGGTCTCTGGGTCAAACCTTGTGAAATGCTCAAAGTAGAGGAAAGGAAGAAGAGAATAAAAAGGGAATAAAAGACACAGGAAAGGTGGAAGAGTATAAAGGAGAACAAATATTTTCATGAAGAAGGGATTAGTCAACTGAATGAAATTCTACATAAATATCGTAGAGAAATAAAGAGTGAGTCAAGTTCATCGGATTGTGCAAACAGAAAGCCATTCTTGGCCTTTAATTGCATCCTGGAATTTACTTGTTAGATAATTTTGGTACTGGTTTGAATGTGCTTCTTCACCATTTAGAAATGAACATATGTTTCTGTATGTGTAAATGTAAACTTTTCTGAGATGATTTTTTTAAAACTTCTTACTGAAGGTAAGAAGTGGTGTGTGTGCGTGTATGTGCACTTGTGTGTATGTGTATGTGTGTAGGTGACTGGTAGGGAGGAGAAGCACTTAAGATTTTTAACTTTTTTCTTTGTCTTCTTTTTCCTTTTTGCTGCCTCTTATAAAAAATCCAAACGGTAAAGAAGTAAGAGGCCATGGTCTCTTTTGAGGGGTACGCTTTGGGTTTGGCAAGTATATGCTTGCTCTGAAGGAAAAAAACACACTTGTTGTTTTTGTTTACCTATCTCAAACTCTGATTTACTGCTCTTAAATGCTAGCAGCGTTTGGAGATCTGTGCTCTACTTCATTCAATGATCTCAGTCTGTTCAGTTGGTTTATATGACAGAATAGTCTCACCCAGTTTTTTCAAAAGTTCAAATCAGGGCTTAAGAAGCTGAAGCTGGAAGCAAGATGTGATTAAGCACATCAGAAGGACAAAGATATTCTTGTGTTTCCGCAGCAGCCGGCATTTAAAGAAGCTTATTTCAGAAATATATATGTATATATGTGTTATGCATTTAATATAGCTCTCATTTTGATGAAAATATTACTGCTTGATAATGTAAGAAGATGACTTATTTAAAGCTGAAACTATTTGAAAACTTTTATAATTGAAAATGTTTTTAACCAAAATTTTAATGACCCAGTTTATAGTTGCTTTGTAGTATGCACAAATACACACTCACACACGTCTAAGGTATGGGGTAGGAGAAAAAGTACTAGTTTTGGGGACTCTGCTTGATTGCATGCCATAGTTCAAGGTAAGCAGGTGGCCTAGTGAAATATAAAAGGATTTAAACAAAGAATTTTATTTCCTGGTTGACGCCTGCAGGGGAGGAATTATGAAAGGAAAGCAGAAATCTGACAGCTAAAGAGAGTCTGGAGTTTTGAAATCAAGTGTTTTTATTGATTTTAAAAGGTATGCAAATTGATTACAATTTACAAACAAACCTAAGCTTTTGAAAATGATAGATTATTTTAAAATAATAATAGGTGAAAAAATAGTTCATTATACTCTATAAGAAATCATAGCTACTGTAGCTCAGTAGGAGGGTGTAACTCTATTTTATCATAGATGACAGATTTTGTAAGAAGCCAAATAAGTATACAATTTGAAAGAAAGAGTGGTATATTGCTTAGTTACCTATTCTTTTGCATAAGTTTTTAATGAATAGATCAAACAGAAAAAAAAATCCTTAGGGGATTACACTGTGCCATATCTTAAAACATTTTGTGCCACAATTCTAGCTTCAAATTATTTCTAAATACAAAAGACCATCTACCTCAAGCTAAGTAAAATCTTCATTTTAGTAGACATACTAAATAAATACTGTGTCCTTCTTGCATTGCTGAAATTAATAGTTACCTGGAGCCACAAATGCCCACATTTGCTTTCTTATTTTCATAGATGATTTCACTAAGCAGAAGCCCCTGTTAATCCTACATTCACATAGATAGAAGGTCAAAGTTGGTCAGTGAGCCAAGAAATACCATATCAGGGTTTCTTTCCTCTTCAATTGAAAAAGGTATAAATTGTGGAATTAGTGTATTGATTGAAGGCTACAACTTCAAGCAATCAGTTTTTCTGGCTTGACAAGATTATTTTATCCTACTTTTCTTTTATTATTATGTGTAGTATTTGAGTCATCCTTCAAGCAGATGAAGTGACAGCTTGATTTAACTCAATAAAATCCACCAGTTAGGTAACCTACTGAGCCAAACAAAAGATGAAAATGACCGCAAGGGGCAGGTGCACTGTTAGTTTAAGCAAGGAGAGAAGTCTGAAGAAGAAGAAAATATTAACGGAAATTATGCTCTAATCAATGCATTTCTATGGAAACGAGAGAAATTTGTAAAATCTTCTTGCTGGGCAATTGAGCAGATAATGCTTTTGCTTTAAAAACAAAACAAAATAAACAAATCTTTAAAACTAGTCTACGTTCATGAAAAGCAATGCCTCCATAATGGCTGTGCTTTTGTCTAATTGCTGCAAGTCAAATAATCTTTAATTTCTTGGCGTATTTGAGTTGAAAATGCTACATGATGGATTTGTGTTGGTTTGGAAATTAAAACTATAATTTGTGTATCTTTCATTGAACCTTTGCTTTCTCATATCACATCCAATGGGTTATCTTTCATGTTTTCTTGAAATTAGAGTATTTGTACATTTACAGATAATATCAATCTGAATTTTCCTGAGAAACCTAAATACACAAGCCATAGTGGATATTTTGTTTGCAAAACTAGAAGAAGGTTTTTATAATTTTAAATGTTGATTTAATGGATATATTTAAGTCTCTGTTTAAAGCTCTTCAGACCTAAGGATGCTCATTGCTCTTTGATTATATATAAAACTTCCATTATTGACAGTGGGAATGGCTCCATTGGCAATAGGGAGCAACTTGGAGGAGCAGATTTGCTTTTAAATGAACAGTTTCATTAATACTTACTTTTTGGAACTTTGGAGACCACACTGTGTTTTGTTTTAGTGTGTTGACTTAAACAATTCTGGGTTAGAAATCCTGGGAGAATGTAGGTGAAGTTTGTGGTGTGGTTATGGGGTGAAAGATGGGGAGTAGTTTCATTATTATAAGGAAATTTGGGAATTCCTTTCATGGTACTCTTAGGTTTCAAATGGATGTGGTCTGGTTTTTGCAGAAAGAGTAATTTCTTATGCAACCCAGATACGCAAGGACCAGTTTTTTAAATGCCTTCTATAGTTTTCCTCAATCAATAATACATCTTATAAAGTTAACATAAAACTTTCATGGGATGGCTAATAGGTTTTTTCTTGCATACTAATTGTGACTAGTTGGTAGTATTTCCCTGACATGGTGAGATGAGGTTGACTCTGAGGTTTTATCTAGGCTTAGCAGGAACAAATATAATGAGGTGTTAGTGACAATTGCCTTAAATGCAGAATGGAGAAGTCATGGCACATGACCACTTTAACTACATTTTCTTTTTCAAATAGATATGTCATATTTATTTGCTATATTAATTTTTTCTGTAACTCTTATCTTTGCTCTTCTCTGACTTTTCACTTCTACACATGTTTTTCTCACTGGAAATTTCTGTAGTTCAGGGGAATTTCTGATGGGCAAGGGGAGTGGCATTGAGACAGTGTGATTGCTAGGGGTGCCAGGGTCTGCATTCATTCCACTGGCACAACAGTGGTGTTGGCAAGTTAAAACCACTGGGAGGAAACAGGTTGGTGGTACTGTGGAGCAGGTGCCCATTTACTGAGGGCACTGACATTACAAAGATTCATTATTTCCAAATACTTCTCATTTCCTTTATGACCCAAGGAATTAAAAGTACCTTGAGAAGCTGTGGTTAACATAAAGGAAATTAAAACCTTATGCTTAAGGATGTAAACTTTGTTGCCCTTAAGTTTAGGAGACAGAGCAAACAAGGAAATATTTTGTTTAGAATCCATACAGGATTGCCCTTTTAGAGCCAATACAGTGACTTCGTCTGAGATGAAATTTAGAAGGTACTATAAGGTGTTCAAAACATGATTCAGCTCTTATTAGCACAAGATGTTGAAACTAATTAAGGTAAGTTTATTTTAATAAACTACATTTAGAGAATGAATGACTTTTCAGGGAATTCATGTCTAATACTGACTTTTTGATCTACATTCCGCCATGTGTGCTCCGTTTTAAGTTTGTGGTCATTGTGGGAATGAAGCTATTATAGTACCTCAGTTTAATTTCAAAATTTATATGTTTTTTTCTTTAGTTTTATTTTATATTAAAATGTTCAGTTTGATGAGTTTTGAGAATTATATATATCCATGTTACCATAACCCAAACATGATATAGAACATATCTTATCACTTCTGAAAGTTTCCTCACTGTTTTTTAATTAATTAATTCCAGACTCTTGCCCCCATGTCCATAGGCAATCAATGTTTTGATTTCCAATAACAACATCTATCTATATATATCTATAGATATATATTATCTATCTATCTGTATGTTGTGTATGGGTGGTGGGGTATGGTTGATATATATATAGAGAGAGAGTGTGTGTTTGTGTACCTTTTTTGAACTTATAAATGGAATCATATTGCATATGTTCTATTTTGTATCTGACTCCTCTTATTCCAAATAATATTTTTAAGATTCATTCATGCTGTTCCTTTTTACTTCTGAGTAGTATTTCATTATATAAAAGCACCTCAATTTGTTTATTCATTCTATTATAGCGTATTTGGGCTGCTTCCACTTTCTGGTTACTATAAATAAGGCAATTAAGTACAAGCCTTTTGTGGACACATGTTTTCATTTATCTTGGTAAATACCTATGAGTAAAATTGCTGCGTCATAGGTTAGATGTATGTTTTGTTTTAAAAAATTATTTGAAAGTTTACATACATATATCAACTCTTGTTTTTTGGTGTACTGTTCTGTGAATTTCCACTTGTGTAGATTTGTGTAATCACCACAACATTCAGGGTAAAGAATAGTTCCATTGCTCCTAAAACTGCTTTCTGATGCCTATTTGTTGTCAGACACTTCCCCCTTTTCTAACCTCTGGCAACCAATGATGTTCTCCATCCTTATGGTTTTGCCTTTTAGAGAATGTCGTACAAATGGAATTATATAGTTTATAACATTTTGAGACTGCTTTCTTTCACTCAGCATACTGACTTTGAGATTCATGCATGTTTTTGTGTGCAACTGAAAGTTATTTCTCTTTATTGCTGAATAGTATTTCACTCTATGGCTATACCATCACTGTATGGTTGTACCACAGTTTGTTTTTCACTCATCCATTGAAGGACATTGGAATTGTTTCATTAGTCTTGGGATAATTTTAACAGAGTTGCCATAAATATTCAGGTACAGGTTTTTGTGTGAGCATAAGTTTTCATTTTTCTTAATGTTGGCGTTTTATCCCCTATGAACTTGCTAAACTTACTTAGTAGTTATAGGAATTTATGTTTTTACTCCTTGGAATTTTTACATAGACAATCTTGTTATCAACCAATAGGAGCAGTTTCATTTCTTCTTTTCTAAACTGTTCTTTTTACTTTATTTTTTTCTTACTGCACTGGCTAGAGTTTCCAATAAAATGTTGGATAGGAGTGATGAGAATGATATTCTTGCCCTATGCTTGATTTTAAAGTGAAAGCAATTATTCTTTACCATTGCGAATAATGTTTGCTATGTGTTTGTTTTGTTTTATTTTTGTTTTTAAATTTCCTTTATCAGGTTAAGGAAGTATAATTCTGTTCCTCATTTGCTGAGAGTTTTTTTTAAAAATCATGAATGGATATTAAATTGTGTCAGATTTTTCTCTGCACTGATTAATATAATCACATACTTTATCTTCTCTAATCTGTTAATATAATGGATTACAAAAGTTGATTTTCAATATTGATTGAACTTTGCATTCCTGAGATAAACACCACTTGGTCATGATGAATTATTTTTTAAATTTATTGCTGGATTTGATATGTTAATATTTTGTTGATAACTTTTGTTTGTAAATATTCATAAGGAATATTGGCTAGTAGTTAATTTTCCTCTTCTGTTTTGGTCTGTTTTGTGGTAATCCTGGCTACAGATAATGAGTTGGGATATGATCTACCCTCTTCTATTTTCCTAGAGAAATTGTTTAGAATTGGTATCATTTCTTCTTTAAATGTTTGCTAGAAATCAACAGTGAAAAAGATCTGATTTGTAAACAGTTCTTTCACATGTTTCTTCTTGTAGCATGATTTTAATAGCTGATTTAAATTTTTTGTCTGATAATTCCAAAAATTATCTTAAGTTTGGCATCTGTTATCTTAAATGTGAGAAGTTAAAATTTTTCATTACTTATATGTCAGGTTATTTTGGATTGTATCTTGGACATTTTAATATTATGTTATACAACTCTAGGTCTTATTTAATTTAATGGAGAACGTCACTTGTTTTTGTTTGTTTTAGCAAAGTCAGATCTATGCATGCTCAGCTTAGTGGTGAGCCCAGGAGTTCATACACAACTTTATGGAATCACTTTCTTGAACTCACACCTCTCTATGATTTCCCTAACACATTTCTCTTTTCCTCAGCTGGCAATCTTGGGTTTTAGTTTCCTTGCCTTGACAGGCCTCTGGCGTGATTATGCCTGTTTCTAGTGCTGAGCAGTAAGGAGACAGAGAGGAGAAAATGGTAGAGGAGTGGAGAAGTTGGAGGGAGAGAGAGAGAGAAGCATAACAGGACTCCCCCCCCCCCACCTTCCCTTAGAGTTTTAGGCACCTGTTCATCTATTGCTGTCATCATCCGCACTACAGCTACAGGATTTTCTGCGGGAGAGGGGAAGAGAGAACTGCAAAAAACAAATGAAAGCCCCCGTGAGATTCCCCACACTGTCTCTGACCCATAGAAGCCTCCTTTCCTACTGTGTGGACCAGAAATAGGTAGTTTCTCTTGGAACATTTTCTGTTCATACTTGGTACATAGGTTCAGGTTTTATGATGCTTCTGAATCCAGAGCATGGGATACTGGTGGAAAAATCTATGTTAAACTCACTACCGGTTCAATGGCATTCAGTTGCTAGTTTCCTTCCCTTATTCCTTCAGCTACCATTTACTTTTTAGAGTCCTCAGGTAGCTGCTCCATGCATTCTATCTGCTGTTTTTAGTTATAGTCAGTGGGAGAGAAACAATGGAAGTGCTTACTCAAGCCTTGATTGGAACTGGAACTTGTTAACAATGTTCACAGAAGTATATGCAGGAAAATAATCTGAAAACTGGAATTTACTTTAAAACACTTCAGTTTGGAAAATATAAAGTGTGGGAGAGGCGGAGCAGGATTACTTTCAGTAGCAGGCAGTTACCTATGAGTGGGCAGGGTATCTGGGAAAGTATACCTGGGCACAGCACCACTGAAAAAGTGTGAGATTGGCCTAGGTTTAACTTTACTGAAAAAAACTGCCCAATACTTCTGAAGTGTAATTGAACACATTTTATACACCTACCAGTTTTATATAGTAGGGTGGTCCATTTCATATGAGTGGTCCAGCAACATTTGATATTGTCATCTGTTTTGATATTAGCCTTGCTGGTGGGAGTGAAATAGTGTCTCCTCATTTGAATTTGAATTTCATTGATAACTAATAATTTTGAACACCTTTTCATGTGCTTATTGGTCATCTACTTATCTACTTCTGTGATGTGTTTATTTGAGAGGGAATGATAGAGTGTCTGAATTTTATTATATGTGCAGTGGATGACATAATTATGAAGAACCTGATAAAGACAGAAGACTTTATTTTAATAAAAGTACAAGAATAGACATACGGAAAGAGGCCATGAGAGAGCCTGTATGACAGAGTGGTTAAGCCATGTGGTCTTGGGAAAGTTACTTAAACTTTTTGTGCCTCAGTTCCCTCCCTGTAAAATGGGGACAACACAAGTACCCACCTCATGGAGTTGTTATGAGAATTAAAAAACGTAGTATTGGGAAATCCCCTAGAATAGTGTTTGGTCCATTTTTAATGTGCTGTATGTTGTGCAAAGTAAATAATGTATAAAGAAAAGTGGGACTAATTTTGTAACTGTTTCTCTTTCCAGTGACTATGAACTATTCTTTGGTGTTTATTCATGATTTATACTGAGAGATCGCAGAAATACAATTTTTCTCATGTTCTGTATATATGAGAAGTAGCAACAAATTCCCCACTAGTATATAGATTCCTGCTAGAAGATACTCTTTTTTTAAAGAAGATACTCTTTTAAGATTCATCATGAAGTACATCTTATTTCTCTGTTGATTCTGTTTTTCAGTGAGACTCTTTCATCCTCCAGATATACTAAGCATACCTGGAAGTCCACAAATGGTCTCATCATATTTAGATACATTTCTTATTGAGGATGGAGGTTGTCCAAGAGATACTTTGATAAATTTTGAACCAAGTTGTTTATAGACTATTTTTAAAAAAGAAAAAATCTGTATATCTTAAACTACTTATTTCTAAAATTGTTCTAGGGCTTCATTTTACTTCCAGTTAACAAAATTGAGCAGAATTATTGTTTAAATACATTTGAAGTTTTGAACTAAGTTATTTATTAAGAATTTAAAAACAACAGAAAATATTGAATAAATATTATCTTTATTAAAAATAATTCTACAAAAAGTTACAAAACAATTTAAAGTGTATAAAGCATTTTATACAAATGATTTAATTAGTAAATCATTAAATTCCTTTTTATGGGCTGAAAATGAGAATTGGTAAATTTTAACAAAAGATTTAAAAATGTATGTCAAAGACTTGCACATTATTCTAAACTGAGTTTTAACACTTTGTTTTCTGATAGCTAGTACAAAGAGGAAATACAGATTATGTGTAAAATAGTTCTTCATCGTCAATACTATATTTGTAATTTTGATTATTTAGGGACAATTTGAAAGCTTCAAATATTTCATTTGTGTTTATTCTTGGACTCCTTATTCCTAAAAGAAAATTTCAAGATTTATGAGTGCTAGTTTGATTTCAGAAGTTTATTGATGTATGCATTTAAAAAAAATCTTGCATGCTTCCATTTTGTCTGGTTAAAAAAGCACCTTGATTATTGAAAATAGTACAATGTGTAGTTATAGAATAGTATAATACAAAATAGCTATACTATATTGTAATAGTTCTGTCATCGTGATTAGTCTATTGTGCTTTATATTTTAGTTACTTTCAAAATGGTACACGTGGTGTTAATGAGGAGGTTTAATTTCTTGGAGTTTTTCTATTAAGTTCTTTAAACTCTATCAAGTAGTGCTCAGCCATGCCCAGATCATCAATTTCTTAGACATTTTGAGCAAAACCATGACATCTGCCTGGCTAATGTGGACTCTGATTATGGAAAGATCTTGCACTAGATTCATCTTTTATGAAGCATCTATGATGAGCTAATACTCAACCTGATGTTTTTTTATATACATTCTATCATTTAATTCTCACAATGATTCTGGCAAGTTATCACTCATTATATCCTACTGAAGATTATCTTTTTATAAATTAGGCTGTCTTAGTTTATTCTGGATGCTATAAAACTAGGCTTAGAGTAGGTGGCTGATAAACAACAGATCTTTATTTCTCATAGTTTTGAAAGTTTGGAAGTCCAAGATCAAGGTGCTGGCAGATTCAGTTTCTGGTAAGGGCTCACTTCCTGGTTCATCTTCTCCCTGTGTTCTCAGTGGGGGAAGCGAGAAGGGAGCTCTCTGGGGTCTCTTTTATAAAGGCACTAATCCCATTCATGACAGCTCTGCCCTCAAGATCTAATCACTTCCCAAAGTTCCCACCTCCAAGTCCCATCACATTGGAGATTAGGCTTTAAAATATTATTTTTGGGTGTACACATCCAGTCTATAGCACTAAGCATTACATAAAAGTGATTTTCTTCTACTTTAATTTTTTTTTTTACCTTTGTTAACATTCCGAAGCAAATTTAATAAAATTTTATTTTCATGGAATAATTTAGTAATAGATTGCTCTAGAAATAATTATTTGATAATACTCTCCCAATTATTGATTCATTGTAGGATAAGTAAATAAGCATAAAATAAGGAATCGACAGATATTTCATAGATTGTCATAGTTAGGCATTAATAGAAACAGAAAAAAACATAATGAAATTAAGCAAAGTACTATAGAGGAAGAAAACACATTGGTGTGGATGATATGAGAACATGGTAATAGAAAAAGAGAGATATGAATGTGTCCCTTCAGTTTTTAATATGTGAAATCAGTGTTTTTAATATGACTCTTAAAGTGAGGAGGCCACAACACATCTGAGGTTTGACACTACTGAATGGCCCACAGAACTTAACATGATAGAAAGCACATTGTTCTAGTATGTGTTTGGGGGTTGGAACACACAGAGGGTAGATATCAGAGTGCATGTGAAAGAGACGATAAGCACCAAACTAAAAAATTTCCATGTTTATAGTCATGAACAAGACATGACGTGTGCAAAACACAAAAAGGAAAGAACTGGGCAATTTAAAGAAAGAAGGAATTGCTATTTAATTTTGTCATATTGCCTTCTGTTAATTTAACTCAAGCTGATATTGTTTGCAAAATAGTGTAAGTGAGGAAAAAAATCCAAGGAATAGAAATTACATGTATGTCACACATCAAAGTGTGATATTCACAATAATCAGAATTTGCAAAATTTATGAAGCAGTAGTGAGCAGAAGATTAAAGTCCTAGGAACTTTATTTAAAACATTTCTACTTAAATAATTACAGGTTATAAAGCATATCATCTGCCCATCTTTGTTCTCCCAATTTATAAATAAATTATAAAAAATATAAATTCAGTGAAAAATACATAAAAGGCTGTAAACATTCACATCCTGTATTTTGGTTAGATCCATTTTTTTTTCATAAAAGTGAACTTTGTTAAAAAGATATTATATAGGGCTTCCCTGGTGGCGCAGTGGTTGAGAGTCTTCCTGCCAATGCAGGGGACACAGGTTCGTGCCCCGGTCCGGGAAGATCCCACATACCGCGGAGCGGCTGGGCCCGTGAGCCATGGCTGCTTAGCCTGCGCGTCTGGAGCCTGTGCTCCGCAACTGGAGAGGCCACAACAGTGAGAGGCCTGCGTACCGAAAAAAAAAAAAAAAAGATATTATGTAAAAAGAAAAAAATAAACTGAAACAAGATTGTACGTTTTCCTTTCATCTAAATTTGTTTATAATTAGGTAATCTGAGTAAGTTCCATGGCAAAATGCTAATTGTTAAACTTTAATTATTCTTCATTAATTTCTTTATACATTTTCCATGTATTAATTGAGTGCCAACCTTGTGACATGTACTATTTCAGTGTCTGAAAATGGTGAATAATTGGGAAAAATCCTAGCCCTATGGAGCTTACATTCAGGTGAGGAGAGACAGATATACAAGTAAAATATATAGTATGTCAAATAATTAAAGCAGGGAAAGAGGAGAGGAACTGTTGGAGGGTAGGTTTCTTTTTAATAGGTTGGTCAGGGTAAGTCTCTTTGTCACAGAGACATTTATTTGTGCAGAAGCCTGAAGATGGTGGGGATGTGAGCCATGCTGATATTGGAGAGAAGGACTTTTAGGCAGAGAGATCAACATATTACTAGGTCTTGACATAAAAGCGTGATTAGTATGTTTGAGGAAAAGTGAGCGGTCCTCGTTGACAGAGCAAAATGAGTGAAAGTGATATAGTAGCAGATGAGATCACTAAGGTAGTGGTGGTGGTCAGATCATGTAAAGAATGATTTTACTCTGACTGAGATAGAAAACCATTAGAGAGTTGAAGAAAGGAGTCATATGGTCTAAAGTTTTTAAAAGATCACTTTAGCTGCTATACTGAGCATAGACTCTCTGTTTGCATATGTGTGTAGAGGTGGAGTGGTAAGGATGAAACAGGGAGACACAACAAAAGCCTACTGTAATTAATTTGTTGACAAAATGTGGGACCAGGTTGTTAATGGAGGGGGTGATGAGAAGTAGTTGGATTCTAGATATATGTCAAATGTTGATATCATAGAATTTACTGATGGATTGGAGATGAGTTTGAGGGAGAGGAAGGAGTTAAACTTGTTTCCCAGGTTTGAGTTTGAGGAATTAAAAAAATGGAAATTCCATTAAGATAAGGAAGAGTATAAGGAGATCAGGTCTTAGGCATCATATGTTTGAGATGCTTCTTGGACAACTAAGTGGTGACGTCAACTAGATGGTTTGATATATAAATCTGAATTTCAAGAAAACTAGGTTAAAGCCATACATTTTGAAGATATCAACATATAGAAAGTGGGTAAGATTATCTTGGGAGTGTGTGTAGCTAATAAGGAGAACGTTTATTGGTTAGGGATGAGGAGAAGAGGTAGAGGAGACTACAAAGAGAGACCAGAAAAATAAAAGGGATACCAAGAGTCTATGTTTCTAAAGCCAACTGAGGAAATTTTGTAAGAAGGAGAATGTATGTCCTTTAACAGAAGCTGTTGCTGCCTCATTCACATCATTTGGACCTTGCTATTCTGAGTGTTCCTGCCAACTTTCAGCTATCAATATCCACATGTTCACACCTGAGGATTGTTTTCAAAACAAATGAAAATGCACTCTGCCCAAGCATGAGCCAGAAATGCTGGGAAATTAATACATTCTTCCTATTCAGATGCCCTTAATCAATGACTAGATGGAGTCATTGTATAAAATATTCCAGCTCTAGATTCATAAGTGGGAATAATGCTGAAGTGAATGTTTATAATGTTTCTATGAGTTTCCTCAATGAACTAAATTCCAGTAGTAGTTGTTTTAATAATACACCCTTCATTGGCTGGCTTTCCTTTCCTGTACCACTTTCCACTCACCTATTCATGTTCCTTGACATTTCTAAATAAATACTTCCATTTGAACCCTTGTCTCAGGGTTTGCATCAGGAAAAACCCAAACTGATGCTGCTGAAAAGTTAAGGAAGATGAGGGCAATGTTTGATCCTTGGAGTCAGCATTAGTGGCCTTGAGAAGAGTGGTTTCAGTGGAAGGTTTAGGGTAAAAGTTTTATTAGATTGCCTTCAAGAAGAAAGAGAAGAAAATGAAGTAGGGGTATCAAATATACCCTACTCTTTTAGGGAGTTTTATTGTAAAGGGAAGCAGAAAGGTAGTTGGAAGGTAATATAGAGTCAAGAGAGTTCCTTGTTTTGTTTTACCATGAGAAGAATTACAGCATGTTTGTGTGTTGATGGGGCTGATCCAGTAGTGAGGGTAAAATAACAGTGTATGAAAAAGAAGAGGTAATTTCTGGAATAATGCCCTTGAGTAGTCTAGAGGGAAGAGAATGAGTGGATAAATTGTCAGGAACATGGACAGTTATCTATGGAAACCAAAGGAAAAACAGTATAAGGACACAGATTTGGACAAGTGAGTAGATGTGGTAGGAGTTTGTGAAATTTCTTTTCTGATTACTTCTGCTTTCATTTTTTAGTTGTGAGATAGGGGAGGAAGTGTAATAGCTGGAGGAAGATGGAGAAAGTAGAAAATAGGCAGCAAGAAGAATGAATTGGTTAAGGAAATAAAAGTTTGTGTTTTTTTTTTAAACTTGAAGTCTGTTTAAGTTCTGTGGTTATGAAGTGAAAGAGAAACCAGTGGACATGGTTCTGTGTTTTTTTTTCTTTTTGTCACTTATATTCAACTGCAAAGTTTCAGGCACAAAGCAGATGGAGAATTACATTTATCCAGGCTTGACATTTTTTCCAAGTAAATATGTTGAAAAGAAAGAGAAGTATGAAAAAGAATGATTAAAATGATGGATCATGGAATATAAGGTGGGTAAGAAATGAAAAAAAAAAAAGATGTACGGGATCGATGGACTGAAAGTCCCCAAAAGTCATAGAATTGTTGGAATCAGAAATCTAGGGGAGGTAAGCTGAAAAGACAGGAGGCAGTCAGGAGAGTGAGATGCCTGCAATTGAAATCATGGATGAAGAGTACAATTGTTGTCAGTAACAAATATTTTAGGCTTTCAGGCCATAGAGTCTGTGTCACATTTACTCAACTCTGCTGTTGTGGCTGAAAAGTAGTCACAGATAATACATAAATTAGTGGGCATGGTTGTGCTCCAGTAAAACTTATTTCTTAAAAAGGTACAATATACAAGGTTGTAGAATCCAAGATCAATATGCAAAAGTCAATTGCTTTCCTATATGCTAGCAAAGAGCTAGTAGAATTTGAAATAAAAAACAAATACCATTTACATTGGCCACCCCCAAATTGTAATACGTAGGTATAAGTCTAATGAAATATGTACAAGATCTATACAAGGAAAAATACAAAACTCCAATGAAAGCAAGGAAGAACTAAATAAATGGAGATGTGTTTCAGTACTCCATCAGAATCTAGTTGATTGGTTGACAATGTACATCTCTTTTAACAGACTCTGATTTGTAGAAACGTGGCTTATTCCTAAACATATGTCAGCTACAGCTGGTTAGGTACTGTGAGGGCAGGAAAAGGACAAGAGCCACTTAGAGGAGTTTTTGTTTCCAAATGATTACTCATAACCATAGATTTTAACATTAAGATGCCTGAGCCTGTACATTAATCTTTTTATCAACCTATATTCTTTTATCTACCCATCACCTTTTTACAGTTTAAAATTCTTTATATTCTTTGTCAGAATCACATCACAATTTCTCAAAATTATAGCTTAGTAACTTACTTGTTTAGAATTTAAGTGAATGCATTTATAAATAAATATAGTTTTCTTGTATTCCCCACTAGATGTTTACTTTAACTAAATTTACTTACACTGTTTTAACTTACAGAGAATGTCCAGGAGTTTATATTTCTTTTTACTCAGCTGACATTCTGATTTACTAAAAGGACATCACCATTTCCCAGAGTGCATCTGTTCAAAATCAGAAGAAAAGAAAATAAAGGCTTTCATTTTCTTTTCTTTTCATTAAAATATTTTTCACCTTAAGGAATTTGGAGAATTGTTATAGGTGACTCATAAAGTTCTTAAATTCCATAAGCTGTACCCACAATGTACAGAATGCTGTCAACTGTATTAATAAGAAGGGTCATTCAGTATCAAAAGTCATTGCTTTTTCTTTGTGCACATTCAAACCTATGTGATTGAGTACCTCTCCCTTTGCAACCAAAATGCACTGTCCTGTGTATTCGAGGAAGATGCTCCTGCCCCATTGCTGGAGGGGCAGACTTTCAGAGGAGGATTTTCCAGGACCCTTCCTGTCTAGAGCCACATATACTTTTTTGAGTCCTCCTGTGACCAGTATATTGACCAGTGACTGGCTAAGGTTTCAGAACTTTCAAGAGCTCTTTTTCTTCTTAGAAGGCAGAATTTTGGGTGGTTGTTTTTAATTTAAACCTGTTCAAAGAGTCTGTTTCTGATTACATAGTAAAAGGTATTTTACCATTCATTTACTGTTCATTTTAGAATGAACATGACATAATAAGTGGAAGAAAGTTGGCTCTTAATTTATACAAAGGGAAACTTCTGCTGTTATTTTATAGAGAGGAAAAGATTTCCTACGTGTTTATTTCAGTCTTCGTACTGGAGATAGGATATTTAGGAAGAAAACCCTACATTTGTGGTATGTATGTGTATAAGGAATTAACACCCATCGCAGATATAAATTCATTTGTTACAATGGCAAGCCCATATGTGCATCCTTGAAGAATAGAATTACGGGCGTACAGAAGCTTCTAAATGATTGGCTCTAAGATTTTTAATGATATCTATAGTTATTCAGTTATTTGAAACAAAACTACTTAATGGACTAAAAAGGTATGGTAATATGAGTTTCAGGTCACTTGTTATAAGTGTGTTACAAAAATAGTTAATACCTAGCCTGTTTCATATTCTGTTTTCATTCTATACTTTTAATTTATTTTTTTTAACATTTTTATTGGAGTATAATTGCTTTACATTGTTGTGTTAGTTGCTGCTGTATAACAAAGTGAATCAGCTATATGTCTACATATATCCTCCTATCCCCTCCCTCTTGTGTCTCCCTCCCACCCCTCTAGTTGGTCACAAAGCACCAAGCTGATCTCCCTGTGCTATGCGACTGCTTCCCACTAGCTATCTATTTTACATTTGGTAGTGTATATATGTCCATGCCACTCTCTCACTTCGTCTCAGCTTACCCTTCCCCCTTCCCGTGTCCTCAAGTCCATTCTCTACGTCTGCATCTTTATTCCTGTCCTGCCCCTACGTTCTTCAGAGCCATTTTTTTTTTTTTTTAGATTCCATATATATGTGTTACCATATGGTATTTGTTTTTCTCTTTCTGACTTAACTTCACTCTGTATGACAGACTCTAGGTCCATATACCTCACTACAAATAACTCAATTTTGTTTCATTTTATGGGTAATATTCCATTGTATATATGTGCCACATCTTCTTTATCCATTCATCTGTTGACGGACACTTAGGTTGCTTCCATGTCCTGGCTATTGTAAATAGTGCTGCAGTGAACATT
The DNA here is from genome assembly GCF_937001465.1 of Orcinus orca. Classification (NCBI taxonomy): domain Eukaryota; kingdom Metazoa; phylum Chordata; class Mammalia; order Artiodactyla; family Delphinidae; genus Orcinus; species Orcinus orca. Next base: position 45,767,471 of record NC_064565.1, on the reverse strand, counting down.
GTGGTACATGACCCTTTTTGAATTATGGTTTTCTCAGGGTATATGCCCAGTAGTGGGATTGCTGGGTCGTATGGTAGTTTTATTTTTAGTTTTTTAAAGAACCTCCATACTGTTCTCCATAGTGGCTGTATCAATTTACATTCCCACCAGGAGTGCAAGAGTGTTCCCTTTTCTCCACACCCTCTCCAGCATCTATTGTTTGTAGATTTTTTGATGATGGCCATTCTTAGAAGTAGATAAAACATTGACTTTGACTTAGCACATGTTGGGTTAAATTCTTACTTATTTTACCTACATAGTGGGTGACAGAGGACAAGTATGCCAGTTGCCTCAATTACCTATTATTCAGAAAAAGGACGTATTAAAACAATCATGATAGATACAGTAGGCCTTGAAGTTAAGAGTACATTTCTAAAAGGTATATCATAATTCTAAGAATGTGTGTGTGTGGAGGTGTGTGTATATATGTATACATATATATATACACACACACACATATATTAGTATTTAGTATTCATGGACTAACTACTGAATATGATTTTGTATATTATACAATCAAGAGTCTGTAAAGAAAAAGAAAGCGGAATACTTAGAGCCACACCGTATGTCTCTTGAGGGTGCTATCTTTCTCTGATATTTTATATATTAAGGTAAAGACATGCAACTTTGTAGCCTCCATTAAGTGTAAGTTATTTGGAGAATTAGGAAGATACATTTATTTACTTTTAAAATTTTCTACTCAAAGCACTGTGCTAGGTGTTCAGATGGCAAAAGATACACAGAAGAATGAAAAAAAAATTTATGGTGGATCATGTCTCAAAATAACACTGGGAAACTGAGCATAATATATTACACTCTTGGAGATTTGTGATGAAAGCTAGCATATTAAAGATTCTGACAAGCTCTGATAGGAATATATCTGCTTAACGTGAAGATAGCATTTCCCAAGGACTCTTTGTTTATTAAAAAAAAATAAACCCAAACCAAAAGTAAACATAGTAATTTGTCCAGCCTCCTCTGTTTGATTACCAGATTTTGGGAAACCCTGGGCTGCAGTAGCATCTTTACCTTAGTTTGAAACCCCCGCATCCCCACCTCCTGTGTCTAGGCCCAGTTACAGAGACATCTCAAGGCTGGCTCTCCTTGACTTACATGTCAACAGCCAAAGCTAATGATTGGAGTTCTGTTTACTTACCTCCTCGTAACCAAAGTGGATGGGCTTGCATTGCTTTTTCTCAGATTTCTGATTTAGAAGACTCTGACTATACAATTTGAAATATTATCAAGTGTACGGATAAGCTTCACATTATTAGTAAGTTTCTGTCCTCCCTCCCAGGTACTGAGCATCTTCATAGTGACCTTATAGGGTGACCAAGTCACCATGATAAACCATGAGAGATTTGGAGGAAGAAGAGGCATTTCAGAACCCCAATACCAAGATGCATGTGTAGTTCACAACTTGGCCTAAATCATCAACTTACCCTGCTCTGAGGACCCCGATTGTAGAATTTTTAATTGACAATCTTGTTATCAAGCTGACTTGTAAAATAGAACAGATATTTTTCTTTCAGAAGAAATACTTAAACTGCTTTCAACCTGGATGGTAAGAGTATTATTACGTCATTCAAATTACTACAAAAGTCTCATAACTGGTTTCCTTATTTCTACCCATATTCCCACCTCCAAAGGGATTTCACAGCTAAAGGGACCCATATAAAAGAAGTTCAGTCAGCTACTCCTCTCTTCACAACCCTCACACGGCTCCCCATTTCAGAGAAAAAGGCCAAAGTCCTCACATGTTCAACAAGGCCCTGTGCAGCCTGGTATCTTTGTTGCTGAGTCCAAGCTCTTTCTGCTCACTGCATGATAGGCCAGTAAATCTGGAGATGAGGTTTAGGGGCTAGGAATAATGACTCTATTCAGAAAGCTGGGAGGCTCAGGCGGTGGTGGACTACTGTCCTAGGGAACCATTTTACCAGGGTCTGGTTACTAGTTTCTTTTAAAAAACAGAGAGAGAAGAAGGTGAGGAGTAAAGTAAAAAGACCATACGTTATTGCAAATACTTCCTGGTTTCATAAAAAGACCATAAGTTATTGCAAATACTTCCTGGTTTCATAAAAAGACCATAAGTTATTGCAAATACTTCGTGGTTTCATAAAAAGACCATAAGTTATTACAAATACTTCGTGGTTTCAGTCGGACTCTAGTAGGGGATGTCTTAATTTCTTCTTTCCTACAGCCATCACAGGGGGCTGGGTCAGGATGTTTCCTGTGAGCTAAACAAAGGTATTTTAGCTTAATGTTCAGCCATGGGAGGTGCAGGGTTCTCAGAGATGGGCCATTATGTATACATTCAGCTATAGGCAGCACCACTTAGCAAAAGCAATAGAATAGAAAGGTTAAAGTAAAAGAAACAGATCTAATATGGAGTCAGATTTGTTATTCCCTATTAAATACATCTTCATTCCATCTCATTTTCTACCACTATCCCCCTTACTCTCCTTTATCCAGTCACACTGGCCTTCTTGTTTCATAGTCTCTCCAAATGAAATGGTCTTCCTCCAAAATAACACATAGCTAACTTCCTTACCTCTTTAAAGTCATTGCTCAAACATTAGTTTCTCAGTAAGTCCTATCCTGACCAGCTATTTAAAGTTGCAACTCCCCTGAGAACTTCCAGTCCTCCTTATCCTGCTTTATTTTTGTCCAAAGCATATATCACTTTAAAAAATACTGCATAATTTACGTATTTATTATATCTCTTGTTTATCATGTGTCTCCCCTGCTAGAATTTAAATTCAGTGAGGCCAAGGGTTTTTATATGTTTGTTTAGGGTTTGGTATCTTTTGTTCATTATTGTATTCTGAGCACCTAAAACATTGCTGACACATAGCAGATGGTCAAGAAATATTTGTTGACCAAATGAGTAAATGAATGGATAAGATAGTCAAAGAAAAAGATTTCCCACTAGTTTGATAAAAAAATTCATCAACCCAGACCTTTTTTTTGGGGGGGTTCGCGGGCCTCTCACTGTTGTGGCCTCTTCCGTTGCGGAGCACAGGCTCCAGACGCGCAGGCTCAGCGGCCATGGCTCATGGGCCTAGCCGCTCTGCGGCATGTGGGATCTTCCTGGACCGGGGCATGAACCCATGTCTCCTGCATCGGCAGGCAGACTCTCAACCACTGCACCACCAGGGAAGCCCCAGACCATTTTTTTAAATAAACAGATATAGTGGTTTACAAGATAGAGAAACGTAGCTTTAACCGAGCTATTTGTTTCATTAATTTTTGTTTAGACAAATAGGCAAGTTATGAAATTCCTCACAGTTTAAACATTCTTGTGTAGTTAAACATTATTTGGGTATTCATTGTTGGTTTTGAGTGGTACTCTTTAATTTCACCTAGATAAATGCTATAGGATCTTGCAACCACTATTGTTCCTTCTTGACGGGCTGCAGATATTTTCTCCAACACTTCATTAGCCTGTATTAGTCATAATAAAGGCCAGAATTTCAAAAGGCAGCAGGAGACATGGGTTTCATACAAGTGGAGACTATAGAAGTTTTGATACTATTTATTTTCTTCATTTTTTCCCACATGTTGTTTGAAAATAGCAAAGAGAAAACACTCTTACTGCCTGTAATGGCAGGTTCCCCATGGGGGCCAGGGTGGGAGAGGCAGGCTCCAAGCTTAGATCATGTGTTCTCAGAGGAGGATTAGAGGACTCTGAGCAACAACTTCGGGGTGAGGGAGGTTAGAGAGCTGGCAAATCTAGGGGGAAAAAATACACACTGTATGCCAGATCTGCACAGCTGTGTCCACCACTGATAATCCTTCTGTAGGAACAAGACAGTTGCTTCCTAGAGCACCCTGGAAGGGACCATATTACAAAGAAACCGTCAGTCTTATTTAGAAGTTCTCTACTCATTGCTTTACTTTCGTCCCTCTGAATGATCCCTCTCTGCTTCCTTGGTTGATTGGGTGATGGCAGATTTTGGCCTTCCTTATGTAAAACAGTCGACCCAAATTCTAAGTAAAAAACAATTTTTGCATATTGACTCATTTCTCTTGCTTTTACATTTTAAAAATCTGATAGTTTGTTAATAACCAAAAAGAAAGCTCAAGGGATGCCCAAGTCACCTCTTTCCTGGCAATCTGAAGATGTAATTCCCTATACTTGTAATATTTTAGTCCAATTCCAGCTCAGCAGCTACACTGTTAGTATCTTTCTTTTTCTTTCTTTCTTTTTTTTTTTAAACATCTTTATTGGAGTATAATTGCTTTACAATGATGTGTTAGTTTCTGCTTTATAACAAAGTGAATCAGTTATACATATACATATGTTCCCATATCTCTTCCCTCTTGTGTCTCCCTCCCTCCCACCCTCCCTATCCCACCCCTCTAGGTGGTCACAAACCACCTAGCTGATCTCCCTGTGCTATGCAGCTACTCCCCACTAGCTATCTATTTTACGTTTGGTAGTGTATATATGTCCATGCCACTCTCTCACTTTGTCACAGCTTACCCTTACCCCTCCCCATATCCTCAAGTCCATGCTCTAGTAGGTCTGTGTCTTTATGCCCGTCTTACCCCTAGGCTCTTCATGACTTTTTTTTTTTTTTTCTTAGATTCCATATATATGTGTTAGCATACGGTATTTGTTTTTCTCTTTCTGACTTACTTCACTCTGTATGACAGACTCTAGGTCCATCCACCTCACTACAAATAACTGAATTTCATTTCTTTTTATGGCTGAGTAATATTCCATTGTATATATGTGCCACATCTTCTTTATCCATTCATCTGTTGATGGACACTTAGGTTGCTTCCATGTCCTGGCAACTTAAATAGAGCTGCAGTGAACATTTTGGTACATGACTCTTTTTGAATTATGGTTTTCTCAGGGTATATGCCCAGTAGTGGGATTGCTGGGTCGTATGGTAGTTCCATTTTTAGTTTTTTAAGGAATCTCCACACTGTTCTCCATAGTGACTGTATCAGTTGACATTCCCACCAACAGTGTATGAGGGTTCCCTTTTCTCCACACACTCTCCAGCATTTATTGTTTGTAGAGTTTTTGATGATGGCCATTCTGACTGGTGTGAGATGATATCGCATTGTCGTTTTGATTTGCATTTCTCTAATGATTAATGATGTTGAGCATTCTAGAACAAAAAATTTCACAATTTGTTTGGAAACACATAAGACCCCGAATAGCCAAAGCAATCTTGAGAAAGAAAAACGGAGCTGGAGGAGTCAGGCTCCCGGACTTCAGATTATACTTCAAAGCTACAGTAATCAAGACAGTATGGTACTGGCACAAAAACAGAAATATAGATCAATGGAACAGGATAGAAAGCCCAGAGATAAACCCACGCACATATCTTCACCTTATCTTTGATAAAGGAGGCAAGAATATACAATGGAGAAAAGACAGCCTCTTCAATAAGTGGTACTAGGAAAACTGGACAGCTACATGTAAAAGAATGAAATTAGAACACTCCCTAACACCGTACACAAAAATAAACTCAAAATGGATTAAAGACCTAAATGTAAGGCCAGACACTATAAAACTCTTAGAGGAAAACATAGGCAGAACACTCTATGACATAAATCACAGCAAGATCCTTTTTGACCCACCTCCTAGAGAAATGGAAATAAAAACAAAAATAAACAAATGGGACCTAATGAAACTTAAAAGCTTTTGCACAGCAAAGCAAGCCATAAACAAGATGAAAGGACAGCCGTCAGAATGGGAGAAAATATTTGCAAATGAAGCAACTGACAAAGGATTAATCTCCAAAATTTACAAGCAGCTCATGCAGCTCAATATCAAAAAAACAAACAACCCAATCCAAAAATGGGCAGAAGACCTAAATAGACATTTCTCCAAAGAAGATATACAGATTGCCAACAAACACATGAAGTGATGGACATTCTTTTACATACACTTTTAATATCTGTATAATAATCAGTAGTGTTTGAAATTTTAACAAAAATACAGTATAAGCAAACTAGTAAGCTTATATATCTTCTTTACATATTCTCCCATAAAAGTGAAATATTTCAGGGTTTCCTTTTCAAGTTCATAATTTACTGTATTTATATATGTGAATAATGGTCCTGATGGGATGAATCCAGGATTATTATACTAATTATAGAAACATATAATTCAGTGTTAAGCACTAGGAAATGCACTGCATTTTCCTAGTTTGTAATGATCAGAGACTGAAAACTAATTCAGATATAGTTAAATCCCATTAACTATACCTGCAAGTAGTTTTCCATTCTTTGCTGAATCACTATTGGTGAAGTAAATTTTGTTCCTAGAACATACGTTATTTTGTGCATCTCTCAGAAAGTTTATAATGTGGTTGTTGTCCTCTCTGGGAATTGAAGCTAGTTCCTGTCATTTTGTAGTAAAATATAATTAAGAATGCAATAAACTAATATGAGGAAAACCAAAAAGAAGCTCATAGGATATATTCCAACACTATCTATAACATATCATGGAAAAATATATGAAGTAGGAGCCATCTAAATTCAATCCAAGATCTGAAACAAATTAGCCACCAAGGAGGGATTAGTTGCACTCTGTCTGAAACTCAGTTTCCTCATTTGCTAAGTTTTATTTGCCATAGCAGCTTTCAAGGTAGTTGTGTGGATAAGAGAGAACATATATTGAAAATTTTTGGATAACATCAAGTGCAAGATTATACAGGGTGTATCAGTCAGGGTCCTAGCATGAAGGAGAATTTCCACTTAGATTGTTTCAACTGAAGAGAATTTAATCAAATCAGTCTGTACAGAGCTATGGGTAAGGTTAAAGAAGCCAAAAAAGGTGGCAAAGTCTACAAGAGACTAACAACAGCATTAAAACATTACACCTCTATTAGTCAGGATGGACCAGGTCAGTGGTTCTCAGTGTCTGGTTCCTGTATTAGCAGCATCAGTATCATGCGTTAGAAATGCAAATTCTGGGTTTTACCTGAGAATGGGAAACTCGGTGTGGGACTAGGTGAATTTGATAGATGCTGAAAATTGACAATGGCTGATCTAGGTTATGCTATGGTAATAAATGACTCCAAATTATGAATCCAAAAAATATTTATTTCCAGATCATGCTGCATGTCCATTTTGGATATGTTTATTGTGGGTGAGTTGCAGCTCTTCTTGTCTTCCTTTTAGAACCCAGGATGATGATGCAACTCCTGTTGACAACATTGCTTGTCACCATGACAGAGGGGAATGAGAACATAATAGAGGTTGGCTGAGAAGTGACGCAATTCACGTTGCTTATTTTAGGTACATTTGGTTGTGTTGTCATGCTCAACTTTAACAAGTCAGGATGTATATTTCACTTACAGTGAGGTGCCCTGGATATGGGTAAAAAATAATGCCATCTACATTACCACTTCCAGGACAGAAAATGTCATGAAAAAATAATAGAGTTACTGGAGATTGGGACAAGCTGGACCCATGGAGGAGGGCTGGTTGCCCGGCAGGAGAGGAAATATGGAGGTGGATAGGCATTGCTAAAAAGAGTCACAGAAACAGAGGCCTCCAACCTCCTCATGTGTCTGCACAGATCATTCTATCGTGGGCCAGAACAGGGCAGGAAAGTGTAGAGCCTGGATCTGGAGTTCGCAGCAAACAGAATTACCAGTTCACGAGTAATTATCATTAGTGACTTTTGATTTATATGCTAATTGCCTGCACCCTCGTTTCCCTTTATTAGTGTGCAGGAGTGAGAATTGACCATATATGAAAAGTTTTTATCTTTACCTTGTATATCCCACTTCATAAAAATTTGATGTCCTGGTGAGTTAAATATAATTTTAATTATCTTGAATTAGATGAATGTTTATTTCTTAATCACCATAGTATCATTTAATACCACTGTCATCAGTGTCAGACAACTTTGTCTCAATAGATTTGGATGAAAATGATCAGAAGACAGTGCACAATGTCTAAAGCAAATTTATATTCTATAATGATGACAAAGTAAAGAATAGTAAAGTGCAGATGTATTCACTTGGGAGTCAGGGATCTTAATTCTAACCCTAGGTCTGCTATAGGCAGGCTATACAATTGTGGGGAGAACTCAGTTTATGCATCAATAAAAAGAATTTTGGTTGAGATACCCTCTAAGATTCTTTTTAGTAATATAACACAATGCTTTTTTTTTTTAACGTCACCTGGGAATTTATTTGCAATTTTAAATCTCAGGCCCCACCCCACATATACTTAATCTGTACTTTTACAAGATCCTAGATGATTCATATGAACTTTGGTTTTTTTATTATTTTTTAAATTGGGGTATAGTTGTTTCACAATGTTGTATTAGTTTCTATTGTACAGTGAAGTAGGATTTCCTGTGCTATACATCAGGTTCTTATTAGTTATCTATTTTATACATATTAGTGTATATATGTCACAATGCTTTTACGTCACATTTGCTTTATTGTTAGCTGGGTATTTATAGAAGTGGAAGAGAGAGAGCTGCCTGCTGTTAATCACCATTTTTCTTTTTTTACCAGCAAAGCCTGTATGTTCCGTGACCAATGTTAATTTATCCTTAAATGTTTCAATCCCAAGAAAACTTAGTTGACATATTGTTGGTTTCAAGCAAATATTTGTTGATTTATAGATTGGCAGTAGGATTCCCTTGGAAAATGCAAGAGAGTGAACTACAACAACCCTATGAGGGTTGTTTATCTGTATATTAAGAAAAACAAGAGTCATAGAAGTTAGGTGTTTTGAAAGAGTATGCATGCACAGCTAGTACACAACAACACCAGAATTTGTGTGAGGACTTGCCCCAATTATTTAATCTTTTTGAGCCTCAGTTTACTCATCTTTAAAACCAGGATTATAATGCAATTAGAGTGATTTTGAAACAATTAGGAGAGATAGCATATGTATGTTCCTCAGTGAAGCATCTGGCATGTAGCAGATTCCTTATAATTGCTAGTTCCTCTTGCTGCCTTCTGTTTATCCAAAGCACATACTCTAATGCTTTGCATATAATAGGTGCTTTATATATAACAGATGTTTGCTTGATGGGACCGAGAAATTCTGAATTGGCTATAGCTGTGTACTAGTTGCTGTAGAAGAGGTATTTGTGACATTCTTGTCCCTTTTATACATGTTGGCCATGGTGATTAAGAACTTGACTGCTTAGAATCCAGGTTTGAATCTTGACCTTGGCAGCCATTAGCTATGTGATCTTCACCAGAGTCATTATGTCTCAGTTTCCTCATCTGTAAATGCATATAATGGTGATGATGATGATGAGAGTGGTCACTTTCTTACAGATTTTTGGGTGTGTGCAGATCAAAGGAGTTCATACCTATAAACGTTTAAACCATGCTTGACACAGAGTCAACACCCCAAAGTCGTTAGCTTATTATTCTTCTGTCTTACTCAGGGTACTCACATTGTGTGATAAAGGCCTCTCTCTGAACACGCACACACATAAACACATTCTCTAGATAACTCAAATGATAGCACTCCCAAGAGTGACCCCAAAATGTACAGTATCAATATTGTGTAGGTTTGCAAGTGACATTTTATAAATGGGCACCAAAATTCTCTGAAGCAAAAAAGAGGGAATCAAATGCCACAAACCAATTAAATAATATGAAGAGTGAAACACTATCTGACACAATCAGGCAACGGAGAATGAAGGCCAGGATAGCGTTTCCAGCTGTACACTCTGCTGCCCTTTTCCCCCTCGTAACGGGGTGAGTTAAGGTAGAGTGTCATCCTTAACTTTGAATTTTGCTGCTTTTGTCAGTTTTTGTCACAACCTTAACATTATTTAAATGTACTTTTTTGTATTTAATATTCATATTCAGGTGTTCAAGCTATAATTTCTGTTAGTAAATGTGACATTTCTTAAAGTTCATTATTTTTTCCACATAGAAATCTCAGACATTAAAAAAAAAAAAGAAACAGACTTTAAATAATAGAACAGAAGTGTCTTCAGGCTAACAGCCACCCCTATGATTTGTCATTTTAGTACTTGAGTACTTGGAAGAAATAAGTTTGATAACACCAGAGTCATTTAGCTTTGTGATTAGAAACCTGGCAGTTAGAGCTACATGTCTTAGGCAGCCCTTCACATTCAGTGGAGAGCTTATATAGATTCTGTTGCTTTGACTTTTTTATTTTGCTTGACATTTTCAAGTCAAGATGCACTATATAAAATGCCCATTAAATTTGTCAAGGATTTCAAGTTATCACGGCAATGTTTCTTGATGATAATCAAGAATGCAGCAACAATTATATGGCATCCATCTGTGGGGTTTAGGTGAAGTACTCAACTGAAACCTTCAAATAAATTCACTTACAAAAAGCAAAATGAGTAGTTCTTATGAGGGAGAGAGAAGAGGAATGAGAGCTTTTGAAATGTACCATGAGAAGAAATGCAAGAAAACATCAACTTATTATGAGGGTGATGAGAGGGTCTTTCCAGTAAGATTTTATTGCATATATATGAGATCAATTTTGTCTTTTTCTTTTAATATGGCAGATATTTTTGAAAGTCCTACCAAAGGTACAAAGTATTTCACATGTATTCAATGGCATTAAATGTAGGAGACTGTTTCAAAAAGGCATGCTATTTTTCAGTTATTAGAGTTTGACAAATACCATTTATCATTAATGCTGTTGGTATACAATAATGGAGAGAAAATGAGAGAAAAAACAATTTATCCAGGCTTTGATGTTACATTGTACTAGAAACATGGTAAAATTCACACCTTCAAATCCCTACACTCTGCTTTAATAGCCTATAATGCTTAATCATACCTCATTCTCACTGAGGGGTCTGTGTTCATTTTTGGTTAAAAGACTGCCATGTCATATTTAACTAATAAAACTTGGCATCATCTAAGACTCCAAACAAAATCATTAAACTACACATTGAGCATACGAGTCATAAAAAGAAAAAAATTATAAATTATGGAGAGTTACTATGTGTGACTTGTCAGGAACATCTAAAACATCTGTATCATAATTCCAACAAGTTGTGGGCTTCATAAGTCTTATCCAAACTGTATAAAATTAATAAAAATAAATTGTAGAAAGAAGTAGAAGATCCATTTAAAAAATAACTTTTAGAGATCTTTAATCTTTGCTGGCATTTAAAAAACGTTATTGTGTACTGCTGTCTTTGCTGCTGGCTGACACATATAATGATACCTATTGTCTGGATTTTTAACCTTTTCTTGGAAGTAAATTGTTGTTCAGCACTTGTTTTAAACAGAGTCAATATGTTTTTGATCCACGCTTGATTATGCTTTTGATACAGTCTTTTTACTTTTATTTTTAATAAAACTTAACCTAGTCTTCTCTTCTTGCTAAGGAAAGTATAAAAAGATACAATTCCTTTCTGGAAGAAAAAACTCCCCCGTAGAGAGAATGTCATTTCCTTACCCTCTCCTGGAATTTTAGGGCTTCTCAGTGAGGATCTTGGTTTTTTCTAGACAGTAAATAGGAATCATAAAGACCAATTCTTTTTAATGAGAGTAATCTTCACAATTTCCTTTACCTATTCAAATCTTAACCAATCTTTGAGGCTCAGGTTAAATTTTACTCCTTGAATCCTTCCTTGTGCCAGTTCTCTTTCATTTCTGTACTCAGGATTCCAAAGGCATTTGTAGTTTCTTCCACCCACTTTTGCACATAATTGTGTATTTAAAATATTACTTACCTTTCTAAAATCTCATGAAGTAGTGACGTCACAAAGATGGCAACATAAGTTGCTCCTGATTTCTCTCTCCCTCACAAGAAGAAAAACTAACAACTATTCAAGAACAAGATACAGCCAAGAGAATTCTACAACTTCAGGGTGAGGCTGAAGCACCCCCTGCATCACAGAGACCAAGACAGGCTGCACTGGGAAAGTAAGAGAAGCGACCACACACTGACTACATTGCCCCTCCCCCAGGCCAGTGCAGCACCACAGGGAGGTTTCCCCTGAGCCTCTTATTCGTCCAGTGGAGAAGAGAACCTGGCGGGCCCCCTTGCCACAGCATTGTAGGTCACTTTGCAGTAGCCCCTACACTGATCTCATACCACGGGGACTGCAGGGGAATCTGTGGGGCTCAACCACTGGGAATCTGACTGTGACAGAGAAGGGGAGGGTCTTACAACAACCAGCACATGGATCTTGGCAGACTGAGTTCATACCTGCAGTGCCCAAGCAGTAATCTCAACCAGCAGCTTTGCTCATCTGCAGAACCAAGTTGGGAGCACACTCTGACGAAGAAACTCAGCAGGGTGCTGACTGCTTAATTTGAACCCTCAAACAAGGAATTTTGCCAGACCTAGACCTCAGTTTGCCCAATCCCAGGTAAGAAGCTGAATCACAGCCCCACCTCTTGTGGAGAGTGTCTTTCAGCTCCATCTGCCCAAAATGCTGGTGACAACTCCTGGAAGCTCTGTGACCCAGCAGCGCTCAAGCCAAGGGGAAGGCAGGCAGAGGTGAGCGCCCCTAGTGCAAAACCAGTACCAAGTGGGGAGCATCCCTGTGCTATGCACAGGCAGGGGAATTAATTCGTAGACAAGGCTGAGGGTAGTTCCCAGCTCCTCCCAAACTGAGAGTCTGCTTGAGAAATTGAGAGCAGCCTGGAGTGACCCCTCCCACTCCCACCGGGGCAAGGAGCCTAATCACAGCCCTATGCAATGTGGAGAGTGTCCTCTGGCCTCACCTGATGGGAAGAGCTGGCAGCAACTCCTGGAGGCTATGTGACCCAGTGTCACTCAAGCAGAGAGGTGGGTGTGCAAAGATGATAGTTTGTTGAACAAAGCTAGTGGCCCTGTTCATTCGGAGAACTTGGAGTGCAGGTCAGCTTGAGTTAAGACAACAAAGAGCTTTACTGACTTTGGGGTTGTTTCTCCCACTGTGCCCAGGCAGGTAATCTAATTCATAGTGCTGCTCATTGCTCAATACAGCCAGCCTTCAGCCTTCCAAGCTGGGAACCTAACCAGAGAACATGCGAAATTGCATAGCCTATTCAATAGCTCTATGTACAGTGGCACTTGAACTGAGAGGACAGCCGGTGGCTTCCCCTGCCTGAGTAGCAAAACCAGTGGCCTCACCTGACCAGAGAATTCAGTACACACTCAGCCTGATTCAGGCACCCAAACAATGAGGTGCACAGGTCCTGGGTCCCATCTTTCCATCCTGCAGTACAGGGAAGCCAATTCATAGCCCCATCTACTACTGAATAGAGTACTCAGTCCTGACCATCTAGTAAGTCTGACCAGAGAATCCAGGCAACCCCAGTGCTCATCCTACAGCCTCACTTATGCAGGGAACCAAGCCATCAGTCCTATGCAATTGTTCTCAGCCAGTGGCACACCGCCCCATTTCTGTCTTCAGAGCTTGAACAGTTACCTTGCTCCTAAATAGACCATAATAGCAGTCTCCACCTACCCAAGGACATTACCAGCAGCAGAAGCATGCAGAAACCCAAATTGAGCTGACCGGTAAAGAGCTGTCTCTGCAAAATCAAACTTGTAAAGTCTGGAAGAGGAACCCCATTACTCACTACACAAATGCACAGATACCAATATAAAAAATCAAGGATAATAAGAAAAATCAGGTAAATATGACACCAAAGGAAACTATTAAGTCTCCAATAACTAACTCTAAAGAAATGAACTGTCAGAAAAAGAATTCAGAATAATCCTCTTAAGGAAGTTTAGTGAACTGCAAGAAAACACAGACAGATAACTAATCAAAATTAGGAAAATAATGCAGGAACAAAATGGGAAGTTTGACAAGGAAACAGCAACCATCAATTTAAAAAAACAGAAATTTTTGAGTTAAAAATATAGTAACTGAACTAAAGAATTCAATAGAGAGTTTCAAAAATCAGCTCAACTATACAGCTTAAAGAAGAACCAGCAACCTGGAGGATAGCACATTGGAAATTACCTAGTCATAGGAGGAAAAAAATTTTAAAAAAAAAGAGTGAAGAAAGCATTCAGGAATTATGGAACACAATGAAAAGAAACAATATTCACATTATAAGAATTCCAGAAGGATAAGAGAATGAGAAGGGGACAGAAAATATGTTTAAAGCAGTAATGGCTACACATCCTGAACCTGGGAAGAGAAATGGGCATCCAGATCCATAAGGCCCAAAGGACCCCAATAGGGCTACACTGAGACACATTAAAATTAAATTGTCAAAAGTCAAATACAAAGAATCTTAAGAGCAGCAAGAGGAAAGGGAAAAGTCACATTAAAGGGCACCCCCGTAAGACTATCAGCATATTTTTCAATAGAAATTTTTCAGGCCAGGAGAGAATGGGATGACATATTCAAAATATTGAAAGAAAATCACTGTCAACCAAGAATTCTAATACTTGGCAAAGCTGTCCCTAAGAAATAGATAGATAAAGACTTTTTCAAACAAACAAAAGCTGAGGGAGTTCATTACCTTCAGACCTGCTTTACAAGAAATGCGAAATGGAGTTCTTTGAGTGGAAGTAAAAGAATGCTAATTGACATCATAAACAGAAAAAGGTAGTGTAAATCTCACTGGTAATGGTAAACATATAGTTAGATTGGCAATATGATAATGGCGGTGCATAACTTACAACTATTACTTTAAAACTTAAATAAAAAGAATGTAATAAAAATACTCATAGCTACAATAATCTGTTATTAGTTACACAATATGAAAAACATGTAAATTTTAGCAGCAATAAACTGAAATATGAGGAAGAAGAGAAGTAAAAGTGTAAAGTTTACAAATTCTATTGAAGTTAAGTACTTATCAGTTTAAAATATGATGTTAACAGGTTTGAGATATTTTAGGTAAGCCTTATAGTAACCACAAGGAAAAATCCTGTAGTATTTACACAAAAGATCATGATAAAGAAATCAAAACATACTGATACCAAAAGACATCAACACAAAAAAAAACAGCAGGATAAGAAACATGGAAAAATGGATCTACAAAACAACCAGAAAACAGTTAGCAAATGGCAATAGTAAGCCTTTATTGATCAATAATTACTTTAAACATAAATTATCCAATTAAAAGACATAGACTTGTTGAATAGATTAAAAAAAGAAAAAGACCCAACTGTATGTTGCCTACAAAAGACTCACTTTAGCCTTAAAGACACACATAGACTGAGAGTGAAGAGATGGGAGAAAACACTTCAAGCAAATGATAATTAGAAAAAAAGAAAAAGCAAGGATAGCTATATTTATATCAG
Source organism: Orcinus orca (assembly GCF_937001465.1). Classification (NCBI taxonomy): domain Eukaryota; kingdom Metazoa; phylum Chordata; class Mammalia; order Artiodactyla; family Delphinidae; genus Orcinus; species Orcinus orca. The sequence goes on along the minus strand of NC_064565.1, from coordinate 45,752,225 downwards.
ATAAAATAGACTTTGAAGTAAAAATTGCAAAAAATCATTATATAATTATAAAGGGGTCAATACATCAAGAAGATATAACAGTTGTAAATATTTATGCTCCCAACATTAGAACACCTAAATACATAAAGCAAGAACTAACAGAGCTAAAAGGAAAAATAAATTGTAATACCATAATAGTTGGAGACTTTAATACCCCACTCTCAACAATGAATAGATCATCCAGACAGAGAATCAAGAAGGAAACAGTTGTTTTGAAGAACATTATAACCGAAATGAAGCTAACAGATATATACAGAACATTCTATCCAACAGCAGTAGAATACACATTTTCTCAAATGCTCATGGAACATTTTCTAGGATATACCATATGTTAGGCCAAGACAAGTCTTAGTAAATTCAAGAAGATTGAAATCATGTCAAGTATCTTCTCTTACCACAATGGCATGAAACTGGAAATCAATAACAAGAGGAAAACTGGAAAATTCATGAACACATAGAAATTAAACAATACTCTCCTGAACAACCAATGAATCAAAGAAGAAATTAAAGGGGAAATGAAAAAATTGCTTGAGACAAATGAAAATGGAAACACAACAGAGCAGAACTTGTGGGATTCAGTAAAAGCAGTTCTAAGAGGTTAATTCATAGCAATAAATGCCTACATTAAGAAGCAAAACAATGCCAAATAAACAACTTATCTCTACACCTTAAGGAACTAGAGAAAGAAGAACAAATTGAGCCCAAAGTTAGAAAAATAAAAGAAATAATAAAGATCAAATTAGAAATAAATGAAATAGAGAACAAAAAAAAAAAAAAAAAGAAAGAAAATATTAACCAAAATGTTAGTTGTTTGAAAAGATGAATAAAATTGACAAACCCTTAGCTAGACTAACCAAGGGAAAAAAACAAAAGAACTCAAACCAACAAAATTATAAATTAAAAGGAGACATTACAACTGGTACCACAGAAATTCAAAGATTACAAGAGGCTACTATGGACAGCTATACATCAACAACCTGGACAACCTAGAAGAAATGGATAAGTTCTTAGAATCATTCACCTTACAAAGACTGAATCAGGAAGAAATAAAAATCTGAAAAAAAGAATTTCTAGTAAGGAGATTGAATCAGTAATCAAAACTCTTTCAATGAAGAGAAGCCCAGTGCCAGATGGCTTCACTGGTGAACTTACCACACATTTAAAGAAGAATTAACATGAATTCTTCTCATACTCCTCCTAAAACTCAAAGAGGATGGGACACTCCCAAACTCATTGTACAAAGCCAACATTATCCTAATACCAAAACCAGAAGAGGACACTACTAAAAAAACCAAACTACAGTCTAATAGCTCTGATGAATATAGAGGCAGAAATTCTCAATAAAATACTAACAAACCAAATTCAGCAGCACATTAAAAGGATCAGACACTGTAATCAAGTGGGGTTTATCCCTGAGATGAAAGGATGGTTCAACAAATGCATATCAATAAGTGTGAATCATTACATTAATAGAATGAAAGAAAAGAATCATATGATTATTCCAATAGAAGCAGAAAAATCGTCTGACAAAATTCAACATTCACTCTTGATAAAAACCCAACAAATTAGGCAAATTGGGCAAAGGAGGAAAATAATAAAAGCCATATATGATAAACTCAGAGCTAATATACAATGGTGAAAGGTTGAAAGCTTGTCCTTTAAAGTCAGGAGCAAGACAAGTGTGCCCACTCTCACCATTCCTATTCAACATAGTATGAGAAGCAGTCAGGCAAGAAGAAGAAATAAAAGGTATCAGAATTAAAAAAGAAGAAGTAAAATTTGTCTCTATTTGCAGATGACATAATTTTATATATAAAAAGTCCTAAAGACTCAAGCAAAAAATGGTTAGACCTAATCAATAAATTGAGTAAAGTAGCACAATACAAAATTGACATACAAAAAGTAGCATTTCTGTACACTGACAACACATTTTCTGAAAAAGAAATAAATCAATCCCATTTATAATAGTATCAAAAACAATAAAATACTTAAGAATAAATTTAACTAAGGAGGTGAAATAGCTCTCCTCTGAAAATTCAAGACATTGATGAATGAAATTGAAGAAAACACAAATAAATGGAAAGGTAATCCATGTTCATGGATTGGAAGAATTAATATTGTTTAAATGTCACTACTACCAAAAGCCATCTATAGATTCAATGCAATCCCAATAAGATTCCAATGGCACTGTTTTACAGAAGTAGAAAAAAACACTCCTAAAAAAGACCTAAAAATAGGCAAAGTAGGGCTTCCCTGGTAGCGCAGTGGTTGAGAGTCCGCCTGCCGATGCAGGGGACACGGGTTTGTGCCCTGGTCCGGGAAGATCCCACATGCCACGGAGCGGCTGGGCCCGTGAGCCATGGCCGCTGAGCCTTCGCGTCTGGAGCCTGTGCTCCGCAATGGGAGAGGCCACAACAGTGAGAGGCCCGCATACCGCAAAAACAAAAATAAATTTAAAAAAATAGGCAAAGTAACCCTGAGAAAGAAGAACACAGCAGGAGGTATCAAACTTCCTGATTTCAAGTTATACTGTAAAGCTATAGTCATCAAAACAGTATGGTATTGGCATATAAAGAGACAAATAGATCAATGGAACATAATTGAGAGCCCAAAAACAAACTCAAGCATATATGGCCAAGTAATATTTCACAAGGGTGTCAACAATATTCAATGGAAAAAAAGTGTTTTCAATAAATGGTGCTGAGATAATTGGATATTCATATGTAAAAGAGTGAAACTGGACCCATATCTTATACTACTCACAAAAATTAACTCAATAGCTGAACCTATTGTGGTAATCATTTCACAATATATATAAATCAAACAATCATGCTGTATGTCTTAAACTTCTACAGGGATATATGTCAGTTATTTCTCCATAAAACTGAAAAAAAGAAACCAAAACTCATGAAGACAAGTACCAAGATATCAATGCACAGTACTGATTACTAGGCCCTCAAAAAGTATCATTAGGTTGATCATTTATCATAATAATGCTGTATTATTTTTACATAAAAGTATTCTTTCTTTTTTTTTTTAACATCTTTATTGGGGTATAATTGCTTTACAATGGTGTGTTAGTTTCTGCTTTATAACAAAGTGAATCAGTCATACATAAACATATGTTCCCATATGTCTTCCCTCTTGCATAAAAGTATTATTTCTATATGAAGTCTTAGAAAATTGCAAGCATCCTTTCAAGGATGTACAATCTTTATAAGTTGTATGTCCTATATCTTACTCAAAATTCCTTTAAAAATATAGTAAGATACTCTATTTCTCTAATTATATGGTTAATTATGTATAATATTCTAAAGGAGATTTACTTGCTATTTATAAGAGTTTCAGACAACAAATGAAGTGAGTGATGTAGTTTTAATCATTATAACTGGCTAATAATATTGGGTCACAGTTTAATTCTTAGGGTAGAATATAGGTAACAAAAGAGATTTTTATTTAACATCCCAAACCATTTAACTCTTCGTATCATTCACATGATTTGGGTCATATTATTTGATGCATGCTTAGCTGTAGATTATTCAGGTTTTAATCCTCCAGGAATCTGCAAACAAGGTGAACCTCTAATGTTCAAAACTCAGACAACTAAATTCGTTGAATCAGATTTATATGTTAGCCCTCTCAATGACAACAATTGGTGGTTAACAAGATTAACTATGGAATGAGCCAGGTAAATAATCCCATTACCCACAGGGATCAGAATGGAGCTGGTTTTAACATATTCCACTGAGACAAAGTAATTAAGTCTCTTCTTTAGGCTTTAGCCCCCTGCAGTACATACAGTACAAGCAATCCATGAATGGAATGTCTTTATCAGCTTGAGCCCAATACTCCTCCAGGAGCTTGTTTTTGACCCACGTTAACCTTAACTTGACCAATTTTTTCCATATTTGGTTAGAATTTTCTCATTGTGATTTCTAGATGTGTTGCGGGTAAAATGTGCTGGGTTCCAACAGAGAAAAAAGGTGATCAAGTCATGAGAAGTTATTTTCCCCCTAAAATTTAATTGGCTGAACAAAATATGGCCTTCAGAAATACATGTGATAAACAATTTCTTTGAATATTGGGTTTCTAATAAAACCTCAAAAAACGAACATTTTTGTGACCCAGTGAGCTCCTGTGGAAGGAAATGATGTACTTTTCTAATGAATTAGAATATGAAATTAAATTATCACCCAATTCCTCATAAGACATAGAAAAGGATTATGGGCTATTAACCTTCTCCTAAGAATGACTTAGTTTTCTTTATTTCTTGGGCCTTTGCTATAAAAAATGACTTCATACAAATTCAAATATTCTCAACATGTAAGAAAACAATAGTTATAAAGATCTTTTCTTAGAAAAAACCATCCCATTCTTCTCTCTTTTCCCTTTAATAATAAAGATTTTGTAAACGAGATGGGAGAAACTTTGGAGGGGAAGAGAAGGCATCAGAACTAACAGCCCCACAAGGATGGTGATAAAAAGGAAGAGAAGATACCCGTTTCAATCGTTCCTGCTCTTCTCTGCAATCCGTGAGTACTCTTTCCACTACTTTTTGTGACAACTAGTATCTATCTTTTCCATATCTGTGGTTTCTACATATTTTTCCTATAAGACACTTTTGTAAAATGTGTCTGGCTTGCTGGGTATTTAAAAACTCAAGTAGATTTTAATAGACATATGCAAGGAGTGGTTTTCATTATTTCATTTCTATTAAATGTCTAAGCAGGATTAGAATGACTACTGGCTGGTAGAAGCAGATAGGAAAAGGTAATTATGTCTTATCAGAGATAAAGATATTCCAGGGTAGTATTCTATTGTCCTGTGGAGCAGAAGAACTAGATTCCATATGGGAAGATTTAATTGTGTTGTGCATTCTGGAGCAGTGAAACATATTAAGAAATTTACTAAAGGGTATGCAATGAGTAGATTCAGATTCAAGTTGTGTTGAAGGATTTAATTACTGGATTTAGATTGGAGTTACCTGTGTGAATGACCAAAACTTTACATAGAGAGCGATTATTCAGTAATCTATTTTCAAAGTTTTCAAAGTGCACCGTAACTATCCTCGCTTCCTATTAAAATAATAATTAGTTTCTTTAGTGTTAATCTTACCTAGAAAGATGGTTTTATTTAATGATAAACTGAAAGACACATTTAGTTTTATTATTAGCAAAGACATTTTGTAGCATGGACAGCACATCAGAACTTCTCTAGAAGGAAAAAAAACCTTTGTAATTATGAAACGGGATTCTATTTCCATGGTAATTACTTGTATAGTAATTGCTTTAACCACTTGGCATTTAGCCTTTATGTGATAGTACCTGCCACTTATGGTCACCATGAGTTGGCTTCACCATCATTTTTTACTTTTGATGTTAAAGTTTTCATCTAATTTACTTTAAATTTTGCTGAGGATATTACCACCTCTCCTTGGTTTCACTGCCTTTGATTGTTGGGTGTCTACACAACAAACAAAAGTTGTGATACAAAAACAATTAAATGTCTAATTATAAAAAGCAAAATCACAGATAAAAGCCTATAATTTATAAGGCTAACAACACTCTATAAAAAGTGAATTCATCCATTAAACATTTTTGCTCAGAACATAATACATGTAAAGGACTATGCTAAAGGCCACTGATAAGAAATGGGAGAATTAAGAAGTATCATCAAAAGAGATAGCAAAAAAAATGATTCAAAGCAGTAGTATGTTCAAGATAGAAAGTGAAGTAGGTATAAATATCAGAACATATATACTCAGGTATGCAAGAATGATTACATCCTTTGTTTTAAATCACCTCTATTTTGATTTCACAATCCCATCCAGCCTGGATTGGCTGGATGAAATTTCATCTCAGTCATTATTAGGGCTCCTGTTTTCTATCAAAACCTTGAGAACTGGGGGGCACTGTGTAGTGCCCAGAACTAACAGACTGTTACAGAATTGATGATATACCCAGGTCCAATTTTTGGTAGTCCCTTGAAATCTAAAAGTTCTTTGCTTTGATGCCACCCAAGGGTTAGGAGGATCTTTGCCAGGTTTGGGAGCACTGGTTTCACTATTCAGTTATTCTTTCTGAAAACTGCTAACTCATCTATCTGACATAGACTGGGAGTGGGGCTCAGTTCCTTAGTAATCTTGGGACCAGCTGATTTTCCCATTCTTCCCACACCAGGAATCTACCAGTGTGGCCTCTCTTTCTCTGTCCTCCTTGATGTCTTCTCCCCTCTCTTCCTTTCCTATCCCTCCCCTCTTTCTCTCCTATCTCCCTCCAAGAATCAAATATCGTTTTCTCCATGAACTTCAGGTTTACAGAAAACAAGAGCTTCCGATTCAGATTATTTTCCTCTTTCTGCCTCCTAAACTCAGGAGAAAAATCAAAGAGAACATACACAGAACAGTATCTCAGTAAATTATACTGACACTAGATATACAGTCAGCCCTCCATATTCACCGATAAGGAGGGCCGACTATGGGACCTAGGCATCTGCGGATTTTGGTATCCATGGCCGGTCCTGAAGCAATCCCCCACAGGTACAGAGGGACAACTGTACAGTCATACGGCGTAAAAGTTGATTTCTATCTGTTTTATATTCTCTGAGACAGAGCGTTCCAAACTTCCAGGAGTGCATTTGGGGTATGGGATGAAAATACTAGCATTTCTATTTTTTATTTGGATAATATTATCCTTTACACTTTTTAATTTTGGGCATATTTTACATGCGCATGTTATGTTAATACAATAGCAGGTATATATATATATATATATATATAAAAATACGTATTGAGAATGGAAGCGTAAATCTATATGGGTACCTGACATGTACAAAGCAATGTGCTAAATATTCAGGGTCACAGAATATTCAGTCAGATCTTGTGCTTATGTAGTTTACTATTTAGTAGAGGAATTAGAAAATGAAGCTTGTAACTATACCACAGACCTGTTCCGTATAAAAAGATCTTTCAAAAAATCCTATTATAAGGTTTCAAAAGAGGAAGAGTTCACATCTAGCTGTGTGTTTGTGTGGTGGGGAAGTTGGGTAGAACATGGATCGGGAAAACTTCGTGAAAGTGATACTTTTGGACTTGAGTCTTGAAAATAGTGTAGATACTGCCTGTGAAAATACATTTAGGGAGAAGGGTAATTCATCTCATACATGAAGGTCTTTGGACACCCCTGAAGGTGCACAAATAATTTGTAGGAGGTACTCAGGTATGGATTTTTTTTTTTTTAAGGAATTTTGCCCTTTTTTTTAAAAAAAAAATTTTATTTATTTATTTATGGCTGTGTCAGCTCTTCGTTTCTGTGCGAGGGCTTTCTCTAGTTGCGGCAAGTGGGGGCCACTCATCATCGCGGTGTGTGGGCCTCTCACTATTGCGGCCTCTCTTGTTGCGGAGCACAGGCTCCAGATGTGCAGGCTCAGTAATTGTGGCTCATGGGGCTAGTTGCTCCGCGGCATGTGGGATCTTCCCAGACCAGGGCTCAAACCCGTGTCCCCTGCATTGGCAGGCAGATTCTCAACCACTGCGCCACCAGGGAAGCCCAGGTATGGATATTTTTAAAGAAACAAAATTTCTCATTCTCATTGTGCATTCTTTCTTAAAATCTATCTGCCTGCTTTAAAAAATCTCAGGACATAAAGTGGTGATTCCAGAATTCATGTTTTGATTTTTGTTTTTACTTCTACACAACACCTGTACATAGGGAGGGTTCATTAAATATACATTAGAAATGTTGCAACTCCCAACTGGCAATTTTTAAATTGATACTTGAAAGAAAGGTAGGAGACTCAGAATGGTGATTAGGAGTATACAAAATACATCACAACTCTATGTAGAGCACAGAATAATGATTATTGTTGATTCTTGATGTTATTCAAGAACTCAGTGATATTACAATAATAACTTCAAAAGCTAAAAGGTTTATAGTGCTTTAAAGTATCTAGAGTTTTCACATATATTCTCTCACTTGTTTTTCCAATATCCTTATGAAGTGGCTAGGACATATTCCCAAATTACAGAAGAAACTGTGGCTCAGAGAGTTGATGTAACTGAGCAAACATTATACCACCCTGTATAGAGGAACTGTAACTCAAATACAGGCCTTTGGAATATATCTTATGTACATACATACTACTATGTTGTGTTTTTGCTCCATCCTTGCACATCTGCAAAGAATACTGAGTAAATTGGGTAAAAATAAAATTCAAAAAAGATAATTGACTCATCATCAAATATAACATAAAGACTATATCCCCAAATTTCGATCCCCATCTATATCCTTGCTTCCAAAGTACAGTTCACAGACCAGCGAAAATAATATCACTTGGGAGATGATGAGAAATGTAGAAACTCTGGCCACAAAACCAGACTTACTAAATCAGAATTTGCATCTTTAACAACATCCCAGATGTTTCAGTAAAATTTGAGAAGCACTCGTATAGATGACAAAGCAAACCTCTCCACACAGGTAAAATAGCTTGTTTGGCATTTACAAAATTATTTCTACCAGTGAATGATTCAAACACCTGCTTCAGTAGTAGAAATTCTCCTTGTTATCCATAAAAATCCAAAGACAGAAGGGGGAAAAAGGCAGCCACAAAGAGGTGACTCTAAAGTTTATTTCCCTAAATTCTGATGGACTTCCCTATGCTTCCAATACTCATAAGGGTGTTTTTTTTGTTTTTGTCTGTTTGTTTCTTTTTTTTTTAGCATAAAGTTAAAAAAAGAAATATTTATAAAGTTGGTGGTGGTTTGTTTAAACTCACTGCACTTTTGTAAATTTTAAATGACAAGTATGTTCTGCCATTAATAGAGTTTTTGGAGCCATTCATACAAATGTGCCAGCACATGCAAAAGCCACACATTCTTTGTTAAACTAAACAGTCCTAAGCATTGTGTGGACTCCTGGCATAGTATGGCTAAATATTCAGACACATGCCTATACAGTACTGTATGTTCTGCCAAATAGAGGGAAAACAAAAGAAAGAAAATCATATAAATATACTGGTAAACATTGACTTTGTAAGGAACAGCATAAGCTGTGTTGGAAAAAAATGTAGAGCATGATTCAAAGAATACATTAAAATTTTTTTCCTTAGGAAAATGTATCTAATTTGTTTTTCATGAAAACATGTATTTAGCAGTGGGGAGTTTTTCATTGGCTAAGATATTTTGGCATATTTATGCTGTAAAGGTGATTGGAATAATATTTGCATTCATTTTGCACTGAAATTTGAAATAAGTATAAGATACACACTTTGTAACATAAAATCATTGCCAGTCAGGATATACTCCCTTTAAGGAAGCATAATTCAGTACATGAAAATTCAAAGTGACTAACCTATAAATATGGGGGAATTATTCATGTTACCAAAGGATCTTTCCTTTACCAAACATCTATCACAGGATATCTTTAAATAACTAGCTTCCTTTTAGGACATTTAAAAGTACTAGATTTAAAATTTATGATGTTCAAGAAATATCTAAAGGCATACCTGTTATATAAGGCATAGGTCTAGGTAGGTGATTTTAGAGGTCCTTAATGATCATGATTATGCTACAATTATTAATCATTACCAACTGAGGAAGAATTTGAAAGGCTAGTCACCAAGCCAACGTGATATTTCCTCAAATACTTTCTCTAGCCACAAAAGAATACATCCAAACTCCCTTTAATTTTCTCCTGGTATGATAATTTTCTAAATTGTATTCTATTACATTTATAAGTATTTATTCCAGAACAATTGCTAATTTTTCAAGAGCTATTTGAAATTCATCTCTTCTTCCATAAAAATCAGTGCTTTGCTCTCCTTTCTCTCCAAACACTTTGGGCAAAATTGCACAATTAAATCTCCTGACCAACCTCAGTTTCCTCTAGGACCTCTCATAAACTCCATCATATCCTGGCAGGTGTGGTGAAGAAGTGGTTCAGACAGATCGAGTAGCTTGTATTGGCCGTTGCTAGCTCACTTGTCCATTCTCATTGGGTGTGGTGAAACTTGTAGCAGAACCAGTTATTAGTTTCTCATTCATGATTTTGCTTCTCGTACAAACTACTATCTGAATCATGCTGGTTTTTATTTACCCTCCATGTATCATAGAGTCTAGTGATTCTCTCCACCGTAGGCCCTTCTTTAAATTGTCACCAGTGTTTATCTTCTAAGAAACAAATCTGGCCATACTACTCCTTTGTTTAAAAGCTTCCCATGATGTCTCATGTAGGGTGGGAGTTTCTCATCTGCAGAGAAATGATCCAACGACTGGGCCTAACTGAGTGAATGATCAAGTAGTGTTAGAATAAAATTCTTGGAGTCTACCACAGATATATGGTTTTATATCAGCCCTCCTAAACAATGGGAAAAACAGCCAATAATAGCCTTTGTATTTCAGTCCAAGACACAAGAAAATTGTCATTTACATTCTTATCCCTCCCTTTTTAATACCTGCTATTGTGTCCATCTTCTCATTTCCACATAGTTTAATCAACTCAACTTAATCCATCCAATGCTAACTCCTGGTAACGATGTTTCTTCTTCTATGTACATTTTCTATATAATGTTATCTATCTTTTTGTGGATGTAAGATTTGTTTTATCTTCTCATTCCATTTTCATAATTTTGCTTCTTATTCCTTTCTAACTAAGGTACTTACAGCGCCTCTGCTCACAAAAAGTGTATTCTATCAATTTTCTTTGTCAATTCAGCTGGCACACTCCCTCAGCATATGTTTTGTGCCATTCTGAGCAAGATTGGAAGGCAGAGCTAGGCATATGCAGAATCACCTTAAAAATGGGGATTTTCATAAAACCGTTATTTGGAAAATAAAATAAATTCATATTGGCTTGTAATTATGCTGACCCTATTCATCATTTCCCCTCGTGTATGCTATTCCATAGCTGGTCGGAAAGACTTGTCATTTCCTGACTGCACTAGACTCTTGTAGGACCAAATGCCATTTCTCAAATTTGAAATTCTTTTCCTTTTTTTCTCACCTGGAAAATTCCTATGCATGCTTCAGAACTCAAATGTCATCTCTTTAGTGAAGTCTTCTAAATTTCTCTGGGCAGAATTATGTTTTCTCCTCTGTGCTGTGGTATTTTAAAATTCACATTAATACCCATTTTTTAATTTTTAGTATGGAATTTAAGAAGTCACATCAGTATACATAACAATGGGTTACTTAAAAGCCTAGGCTCTGGTCATACTATAGTCAGAATAAAAACAAAGAATCAGAAGGAAATTTTGTTCATTCCTTGCAAAGAGTTCTCTCACCTTAGGAGAAAGACCAAGAAGCATACAAGGACACCGGGTGTATAATTTAGAGAACTTTATGTGCTAAAATTATTTTAGTTGTCCAGCTACTGAGAAAAATCCAGAAAAAATGTAAGCTATTGCAGCAAGTGAACTAGCTCATATTCTTACTTACATTGACAGGCTACAAACTTCAAACATCACCTCTAACATTTCAACCAATATATTAGATGTTCCTGAGCCAATTTCCCTGCCTACGTAACTCTTTCATTGAATTACACACAGGTTGGGAACTTGTCTCATTAATATTTCACACAGGTGTACTATACGACGTTCAGTTCTTAAGCGCTCTGGTATTTAGTGTTTGCAGACATATAAAAGCACACCTTTTCATGGAATGAGACACATGCTTTCCCTTAATCTGCTTCCAGGTGTTACCTTCTAACTTATTTTGGGAAGAATTCTGTTATTTCTGGAAGAAGCATTGAGAAATTTTCAGAAGGAACTAGTGACTCTTAAGATAAAAATGTTTAGCCGTTGAAATTCTATATTGGGATTTATATCTAATATAATGAATTAGAACACATTTGAATTAGAACTTAAAGGAATCTTTCTCTGTTTAGGAGTCTTTATCAAGTTTTGAGAATTAATTTCACTATTTCAACCAGAGCTTTCATAATGGTCTGAATCCCTTTGTACCTGATTTGCTTAGGTTATAGTAACTAAACCAGATTCTGTATTATGGAGGCACTCGAACCAGCTACAATTTGTTCTTACAGGTCTGACTACTATTTCTCAGTTTGTTAAACATATTTCCCAAAGTATCATGTTTGAACAGGCAGCCCACAATCTGCATTTTCAGGACAAGCCTGTAAGGAATATATTATTTAATTAATTTATTTTTTATAACATAATTTTTTTTTCAGGTGGTCTGTGCCATTCTTTTACTCTTGTGTCAGGTGCCAAAATATTTCAAAAAGGAAGCTTACTTCTGCCATGTGTGATTTCTGATGTGTGATTTCTTTGGATGTCATTTTGCATTGCATGTGAGACAGCTATTTTTTATTTCTTGATGTCTGTTTCACCCAAAGAAAATCTGTATTTTGCTTTCTGTAAGAAAAGAGCAACTGGGTGGCATTGGAAAAACTTCCACCCACTAACATAGAAAAATATTCAATCTGTCCCATTACATTGAAGTGGGAGACTTTAAAGGGCAGCATACCCAGTTAAGGAAGATATATTTCCATCTGTGATCAATAGCATGTGAAGAACGGCTCCTCTCTGAGCTTCATCCAGAGCAAAATTACCTTGGTAGTTCCTGGACCGTAGGCACTTCATGAATTTCTAAGGTTGAGCAGCCATGGGAACCATACCTGATTCCAAGGGGGAGACCGTTCTCTCTGTGAGGTCCATGGAATACAACTTTTCACCATTCCCCAGAGCTGCAGGACAGCTTTTAGAGACTGTATTCTCTATATTGACTGCATAATAAGCAAGAGATAAATAGGTCCCAGAAAACATTAGAATAGGGCTCGTATGACAAATGTTTTCTCATTCCCTTCTGTTCTTCCATTCCTCTTAATAGAGAAATAATTTGATTTCCTGATTGGTTTGAGGGAATTGAATATGTTTGCCATAAAAGAACCAGAGCATCTAGTTCTCTTTAGTCAAATGGAACCTGTTTTATCCTGAAGCTTGTACTCACACCTCATCTTGCTATCTGAATATTTTTATTTCATTTTTATTCAGACATATAAGGATATATAAAAATTAAAATGCAATAAAAGTCTAATAATAAGGTTTCTTTGTAAAGCTATATATAGTATCTCACTTTTTAATAGTAAAGTCAGTGTACATTCTGAGGTCTCTATTTGGTATCATCTATCAGTTTTCTCCCTCCCTCCCTTCCTCCCTTCCTTCCTTCCTTCTTCCTTTCCTTCTTCCCTCCATTCCTCTCCCTTCTCTTTCTTTTTTCTCCTGATGAAGAAAACAGAGTTAACCATAAAAAATATTTACTCATTTGAAAATAAGAATTTCTTTCTATAACACATGAACTAATCAGGTCTGTTCTTAGTGGGTGCACATAATTTAACCTGAATTTCTCCACTTGATCTGGGAAAATGCAGACCAACAAAAGGCACAAAAAAGAAAAAAAAAGTCTCACTTCTGTATTATATTCATTTTTTAGTTAATTTTGAGTTTTTCTTCAATAAAGATTTTTCTTCCTGGGATTGCTGGTCTTTGGGACTGATGATAATATTGTTTCTCCTAAAAAGCTGGACCTATTGATGATAAAGGGCATTATAGTTTTTCCTTAAGAAATGAGAAATTAAGATTGGTTACTGGTATTTTTTTTTGGTATAACCTTAACTAATTCTCTTGAAGGTTACTGTTGAGAAGGCATTATCAGGCTGCATCATGGGTAATAACAAATTGGGAGGATGTAGAGAACCAGAGTAGAAGGTAGAAGACAAAGGAATGGACAGGTTGGGGAAAATGTGTGAATCCAGGGAATACTCAGAACCAGGGGTTCAAAACAGAGCAGTGTTGAACACAAACAATGTTGTATAACTGAGAAAACATTGGACAAGGAACTAAAGGCAACTAGCCCTGCCACTAATTAGCTGTAGCCTTAGACAGGGAGGAGCATTTAAGTCACATAAAGCATTTTCTCTTAGGAAAGCATGGGATGCCCAAGTGATTGAGGGAGACTGAAATTCTCTATCCAAGATGATAGACTATTTTATTAGGAAATACCACAAGTTTATCAGCCCACAAAATTTCTAGTTAGCCTTTTCTTTTCTTTATGGAGGCATAGATAGAACAAATACTTTACATTAACTTATTTGTTAAATCACAGACTTGCCTTAATTTCTAAAAATATGAGGTAATTATTTAATCCTAAAATGACATTTACTTTTACAAAAAAAATTATACAGTCTCTTTAGGCAGGATGTACAAGAGTCTGTTTATTGGAAAGAATGTGGGACCTGCTTGTATTTACCAAGCAAAGTAGCTTTTTTTTTTTTTGATAAACTTGCCAATTGTGAGGCTGAAAATGCAAGTGTTATTCTGTCAGGAGACAGAACCATGGACAAAATGACACTTTACTCACCCTTTCCAAATTTATTTCTATTTATGTTACTACTAGATGATGCCCAAAAGAAATTTAAACTATTTTTACCCTTCATGTCTGAAATATACTCGCTGCACATTTCCTCCTCAATAATTTCAGCAAAGATGTTTTTTCTCTGTTTCCTTTGTGAGACTATCAATAGAATGATGTTATTATTTGGGGACATTTTTCATGTTCTTTTATAAATCAAGGATTAGTCAGAGGAGATTAATTAGTGTGTTGATTATTCAGGACCCTTAACCTCTCTTTTTTTTCCTTCTTCTCCTCACCTTTTGGTTATTTCATTACTCATTAACAAGCTTATCAAAGAGTGGGCAGGGAGAGGAGGTGAAAATCGTCATTTTCTACCATTTTCCAGGACTGGTTAAAAGTTTTAAGTGTGGGAGTGAGGGTAGTTGGGACAAGAGGACAGGAAAACTATTAACAGAAATGAGTTTTTTTTTTTTATGACTCAGGTATTTCATCTCAAGTGCAAAGGAAAGATGAATGTACTGTTACCTTTACTTTTTAAAAGCATGTTTTTATAAGAACAGCATACATTAGTTTATTTATCAAAGTTGAGTCAAATAATACTATTCAGAAAACAGAATACAAAGCAGAGAAACTTCTAAGTGCACATAGCTTGAAATACCTGTTTGCTTAGTTCCTACCTTACAAGTAATAATGAGTCCTTGATCCCCAAACTCCCATCATCCTTAGATATTCTTTTCCTTCTGGACATCAGGTGAATTAGCTCCTCTGTTAATTTCCAATAAAGTTCTTTCTATACCTGGTACTCTGGTATTCACCTGCTAGGACCTCCTGTTAGCTTTGCTGGTCATCATTTCCTATAGGTCTAGAAAAACTGACTGTCCCTTGGGAAGATGCTGTTGTCAGTATTCAACCTGTAGGAGGAAGAATAAGGATGCTCTCCTCTTTACTACTTGGTCCCAAACGTGGACACACGTTCTGCTCCTAATTCTCCAAAACACATATGAGACCAGAGTGTAACATTTAACAAATGTTCTTAAGACTTAGGGATAACAGAAGAGTACCCAGTACAGGGACACTGCAAACTGGATTAAATATTAGGTATGACTCTTTAAGCTCTGTGTGTATCTTAAAGAGAAGTATTTCTTTCACCATCACTCTGGGAAGACTTCAGTATATCCGTGCACTGAGTAGTGCCAGCCCTCTGCACACATCTAAAGCCTCCAAAGAGGGAGAACTCTTTCTCAACTACAGTCTGAGATCAAGTTCTCAGTTTCTGATCCCAAATGGTCTTCATTTCAGGATAGTCACTCACTATCCACCCCCTACCTATAGGAACTGCCCTTACCTGTAATATCCAACAATACACTCAGATTAGAATGCATAATCTGACATTAGTGTATTGCCCAACATCTGAGTTATTTTGCTTGACATAAGCCTCTTTGGACCACAAACCATCCTGGTTAAGTTCTGCTTCATCAAGTGAAGACCTATTTCTTCTTATAGGTGGTCCTCTAGCTTAAGAATTACATGAGATTTTGTAGTCATTATGGTCTTAATTCCTAATCTCTTGATGTCAATTTCTTGACAAAGAGCATGGGCACATGCACAGACACACACACACACATGCACAGGCACACAAACACACGCACACATACTAACAAGGAAAAATTTATAGAGTCATTGCACTGTAGATCATTATTCCAAGTATTTCTCAGAAAGATACTGGACCTAGAGATGCATTGTTTCCCACAGAAACCCCACTATTTCACATAATCATACTGAGCAGATTATTTTCTTAGAGCACAGCAAACTCCTTCATTTCAAAAGAGGAACTCTGTTTTGCATTTCCTTGACTAGAAATACTTATTACAGTGGTTTTTAAAAATCAAAGAAAGCATGTGAATTCAAGTCTCCACTTCTTTCAAAGCTAGGGCTACCGTGAACCTTTGAAAATGGTTATTTCTAACTTCCTGTATCTCCTTTCAAAATTCAAAGATTTGGGGGGGCAAATTTGGTTAGAGCTCAATAAATTTGTACTTCTCCCCAAGCAGTCTTTTTCCATAAAATTATTTCTCTGAAGCATCTATACCATAAATAGCAGCTTAGTCTTGAAAGGATGGTAGAAGGCAACCTGCCTTAGCCTTCCTGTATATGCCAGCGCTTTCTTTGCTGCAAGCAAAAGGCAAGCACAAATTTAAAACTATTTTTTTGTAACAGTTTTGCTTTTAAGATTTTTGTATCAGCTCATTCCCATTTGGCTTTAAGTGTTATTTCTGTGTTAATAACATTCTATCTCTTTCTACTTACTAGGCTGTCTTAAGCAATATTTTGTTCTGCTTCTTTCTTGGATTGCAGGGCATCAGTTTCAGTTTATTTCTATCCTGTCTTCTTCCCCTGATATGGCGTCTCCTCTCTCTGTAACAGCTTATAGCAAATCTTTTCTTTCTCAGATTCTACTGTGCCTTTTATAGTGGTGACATGTAATGCCAATCTGTCTTATTTGATTCTAATTAATATGCCTCCAGACCCTCTCTGGGTGACCTGACTTTTAAGGAACACAGCTAATTGGAAGACCCATCATAAATTATATACAGTTACATCATTCAATACCATAATATAAGTGAAACATAAACTGATATCTTCACAATCACTTAGTACCTAGGGTTATGAGTAAAGGAGAGATTGGATTACATTTGAATTATATCCCTTTTTCTCTTTGAAATGATCTGTAAAGAAAGGAAGATGCTTGCAAATCTTCTATTTTTATAGAATGAAGATTATGCTCAAAGAGGTGTCTAGATTTTGCAGCAGCCTTTAAAAACTTAAGTTCTCCCAGTGTGCACCTTAGCCCGTGTTATGGGTTGAATTGTGTCCACCTCAAAAAATTATTGAAGTCATTACCCCCAGTACCTGAGAATGTGATCTTATTTAGAAATAGGGTAATTGCAGATGCAACTAGTTAAATTAACCTGAAGTCATACTAGAGTAGTGTGGTCCCCTAATCTAATGACTAGTGTCCTTATAAATATGGAAAATTTGGACACAGACATGAAGACAGTGGGAACATAATGTGAAGATCAAGGCAGAGATTGGGGTGATGATTCTACAAACTAAGGAATGCCAGAGATTGTCACCAAGCTGCCAGAAGCTATGGAAGGCATGGACAGATTCTTCCTCACAGCCCTTGTAAGAGGAAGCTGGGACATGGAGGGAGAGTCTGCCCGCTGGGAGCTGCTCTGGAAATGCTATGTGAAGAAGAGAGAGCAGGTGAGCTATACCCTGGCTTCTCCTTCCCTCCTGCCCTCTCATGTCTGGTCAGTGCCTCCTGTGGGCTGAATTTAGCTGTGAGCTGGCAGGCAATGGAGGCTGGGAAATGTAGTTTGCAGTGAAAGTATAAGAAATATATTTTTTGTCCCAAAAAGCAAAATAACTGGCAAGGCTAGCATGGAATGGCTTTCAGATGTGGTGGCGGGAGTTGCCAATTTTTCAAAAACGGTACCCACATTTTGTTAAAAGGTGAACTAACGTTTACTCAGTGTTTACTTCATGCCAGCCACTGCTGATGTTTTAATATTTATATACATTATTTCATTGATTCTCTATAAGCCTATGATAGCAGTTTTATTGTATACATTTAATAGTGAAGGAGACTAAAACATAGAATACTTAGATGTTTTATACATGATTATATTTCTAGTGGCTGGTAGAACCAGAATTTGAACCATTTGTTTTGTTTGAGTCCAATCCAATGCCCATGCAGTTTCCCTGTTTTATCTCATTAGGCTGTGGGTCATGTTGAGGAGATAAGGTTAGAGATTTGTAATAGATGAAGAGGAAAGAACCTGCCAATGAAAAAGCAGTAGGCTTTGGAGGCAACACAAAAATGGGTCAGGCAGTTGAACAGCAGATTTGTGTAACTGGTATAGTTGCCAGATAGTACAGTAGCTGAGACGGAGACTCAGTATGAACAGGTAGTGGAATTTAAAACCTAGTTTATGATACTATAATGGATGCATTGGGATAAGAATCTTTTATTATACATTTTAAATATATAAGTAATGTGGAGAAACAATCATAACTGTTTTATTTCAATTAGAAAATTTAATATATTTGAAAAAAGAATGGTGTGTATGAACTTACATAGCTTGAAACTTCCAAAATATGTTTATGGTAATGTGATGGATTAATTTAAGTGTGGGTATGAACAACACTGACATTCTTAGGTTGCAACCACAAGCAACAGCTAGGTATCATCATCTTCATGGGGCTTTTCACGTGACCATTGCTGAGGTAGGAAAGCCATAGAGGAGGCCAAGGAAACCATTTACTTTAGGATTATGATCTACTGAAAGACTTGGAAATTAATGGTCTAGTATTATAACCTGGCAAATAAAATTTCTTAGACATGTGATAAAATCTGCAAATACACAGACTTACCATATTTCTTTAAGCTGTAACTGTACCTGCACCATGGATGACAATGGTATACATGCAGATGACCTATACACTGTCTCATTCATTGGGAAGATTTATAACTTCTTTTGGTGGGGACTTGTGCTCTCCTCTCTATTAGGGTTGGGGCGATTATGGAGAGAATCTCCTCCTCTTGCTTGTGTCTCTCTAAATGAGAAGGAATACCTAATATGTTGGTAAAATTGAGAAGAACTTGACATTTACTGGCCAAGTTTTTTCTTTTCTGGTGGGTGCTCTTAACTGTCCTCAAAAATGGGAGTTGGAGCTGGCCCTCTCTCCCTCCTACCCTCCCTCTCACATTCTTATGCTCTATTGTTCTCCCTCCTTTCTTTTCTCTCCCTTCCCTCCTTTCTGTCCCCACCGGCTTCCCTCCCTCTCTTGTTTTTATCTGCTTCAAGAATTGTTACAAAAGGAATTGGTCTCTTCTCTACTTCCTTTTTCTACATGGTAAGCATAGTCAGGTCAGAAGGTCACCACTCTCTCTTCCACCTTCCATTCTGCTCATGACTGACTTTGGTAATAAAACCAGGTAGGTAAGTCAGAATCTGCTCTGCAGACTTAACACTCCCTGACAGGTTGATCACAAAGACTGATTGGGGCAGTTGGTTGACCTGCCTTCACTTTGGTCTCAGGTGCCAGCAGCATGATTCTATCTAGCTTTGCCACAGAGCTGGGCATTTGGAGGGCATGACACTGTTATTAATGAGCTGAGATTTTGATTCCTATTGGTCTCATTTCTATCAGCCAGAATCCTGGAGGAGGGGAAAATGGCTGGTGGCACCCTGAACCTAACATTGACTTCTTTAACATTAGAATATTTATTAATTTTGCTGTTCAGGAATTCTCTCCTTTATCCTTATCCTGAACCTACTCCATCATAGGAATCTCAAATTTTAGCATCCTAAATGTAGCATACTAATCTCTCAATGGGATCACCTAACCTTTCAGATATCTCACTCTGTTTCTCCCACCACACCTGTTTTGAAATCATTGTGATGCCCAGAGCTTTTGTGTCCATCTTACCACTTCCTGTCTCTCAGCATCACTTCTCATCTTCTTCAGCTGAAGTCCTGAATCCCTTTCTTTCCAACATCCTCAATTTCCACTCTTCCATGTCCTTCTGCATGTAAATGTTCCTTGTTGGATTAATACGTTCATTCACCCATATGCTCTCATATTTGCTCTGAGAGCTGCTAGCATCAGTCAGTACCTTGTGTCAATCTGTGTTCCTAAACCTTGCCTTATGCAATTTTTATTCTAACTATTCAGCTTAGGTTTGACTATACCATGCACGTAGTATATATTTAGACTCTAAACCTTTGGAAGTCACAGTCTGTGTTTTCAGATTCTCTGGGTGAGACTTTTTTTCTCACCTAGAGGTTAGACAGAAACAAACTTCTTTGTTTTCCCTTAGTAGGTAGGTAGACAGATTTTTTCCCCTGTAAGACCTTTTTTTGTTTTTTTACTGAAGATACAGTAATTTAAAGGTCTCAGTAATTGAGGTGTGCCCTTTCTAATCTCATGCATCTTATAGCCCCAATCCTTTCTCAAGATTATATTTTATCTGAACTCTTGGTCATAAGCAACTTTGATAGCCCCATTTCCCCACTCAAGAGATATGGCAGAATATGCTAAGTGAAATAAGTCGGACAGAGAAAGATAAATACTGCATGATCTCACTTATATGTGGAATCTAAAAAATACATCAAACTAATGAATATAACAAAAAGAAACAGACTCACAGATATAGAGAACAAACTAGTGGTTACCAGTGGGGAGAAGGGGAAGGGCAGTTATGGGGTGGCGGTGTGGGAGATACAAACTATTGGCTGTAAGATAGTCTCAAGGATGTATTGTACAACATGGGGAATATAGTCAATATTTTGTAATAACTGTAAACGGAAAGTAACCTTTAAAAATTGTATAAAGATAAAAAAATTTTGAAAAAAGAGCTGTGGCAGAACCAGACGTGGCATTATTGCTCTGGCTTCATTTTCCCTTTTGTTTCTGTCTTCTGACATTTTTTTCCTTTTTTTCTCCTGGGAGATACGTTTTACAATATGTTTGTTATAATTTATCCAGCATTGGTTTATTTTCGGCTTAGTTCACCTTGTTTCCAACTTTCAATTTATTTTTATTATACTCCCATGTTATAGGTATTTGCTCACCCTGTCCTAGAGATGAGGAAATCAGGGCCAAGAGGTAAAGTGACATTCCCAGCACCACATGGCTATGAAGTAGCAGAGTTAGGAGTTTAGCACAGAAAGTCCATGCACTTAGCCACTAACCCTAGTATGAGATTTTAGTTCCCCAATTACACCTTTAGAACTCTTTAAATTATCATCCCCTTCTATTAAAAATTAAAAAGAGCTAAAATATAAGAGAACATCTACTTGTAATTACAATTCAGCTCTCTAAATTCTTAAATAATCTTGAGATGATTATTAGGGAATCATATCAAGGACATTAAAAATTCTGGGTGAATATTTATTTTGTATTATTTATGGGAGCATGAGCTGGCATTAAAGTACACGTTTGGCAAGGTTTTAGGATTTAATATTTTAAGACAGAGAAGTAAAAAATAGTTTTCAATTTCTTTGTAACTCAGATAGCAAGTCTTCAATATTTACTGTATAGAGAATGAATGTAAAGAGAAGAAAGAGACACGGTTAGAAAAAGTCTCCCCAAATGCCATGCTGTACTTAGGAAAACATCTTGCATTTGAGGAAATCTTTCCCTGCTGTGTGATTAGCCTTTGCTTCTGCCCGGCATCCCAGCAGTATCACTGACCTGGGACCAATGTATATGGATTTGGCTCTCTGTATCCTGTCCTTTCCAACATGTGAGAAAGGAAGACATGTAAGAAAAAGAGAGGTTAAAATCATAAGTATACATTAGTATATTTAATGGTTAATGATATTAGACTCCGCTTTTCCTAGTATTGACATCAAAAGGTTATGACCAGTACTTTTTCCCAGCTAACTAGTACTGGTATAGTCAAGAGGCATATGTAGTATACTAACTGGAATTGAATATGTTGGCCTATATTGCTTATGGCTGTCTCTATAGTTAGCTTTTGTGTGAGAAGTCAAACAATAAAACGACAAATATGAAAGGAACTGAAACCTTCTTTGGGTGAGATGTCCCTAACTTATACAACGCTCCCTATATGTACTTTTAATATGTGGGAGGTGCTAAAGAATTTGAAAATACTGATGACATGGATGATCTCCTAGAATATAAATTAGCAAAATTGATAAGAGAAATGGAAAATATAAATAACTATAGATAAAATGAATATAAAATAGATGACAAAGTTGCAGAGTGCCTAGCCTGATGGAGAATGCTCATCAGAAGGAAAGAAGGTAAAAGGCAGTTAGCTGACTCTTTGAAGTCTAATTTGTATTTGAAAAATTGCAAACCTATAGGAATGTTAGAAAAAACAGTACAATGAACACCAGTGTATCCCACACCTAGATTTACCAACTGTTAACATCTTGCCAAGTCTGATCCCTCTTGCTCTATAAATAGACATACAATCCCCTTTTGCCAAATCATTTGGAAGTAGATTTCAGCCATCATGATACCTCATGCCTAAAAACTTCAGCATGCATCTGCCAAGAACAGGGACATCTTCTGACAAACACACCATGATCACACCCAAGAACATCACCATTACTTATAGAACACCCTACAGACCACACTAAATACTAAATTTTCCCATTTCTTGAAAATGTTTCATATAGCTGATTTTTTCCTTTTAATTGAGGATCCAATTAGGGTTTACACACTGTAATTGATGGTTACGTCTCTCTGGTGTCCCTAAGAACAGCTACCCTACCTCCCACCCCACACTGCCTCACTCTGTTCCTCTTGACTTCGGGTCCTTTAAAGAGTTCAGTTCAGTTGTTTAGCAAGATACCCTACATTCTGAATTCTTTGGTTTCTTCAGGATTTAGTGCAAAGTGATCCAGCAAGGGTACCTTTAGGATCACTCTTTCTGTTTGTATTCAATGTTTTTATTCTTTTTGTTTTAATTTTATATTTTAGAAATGTAAGACATTTACGTGCTTCAAAAATCAAACCATAGAAAGTGATATATTCAGGAAATCTTGTTCTCCTGCATATCCCATCCACTCTAATCCTACCCATTTCCTATAGGAAGCTATTGTCATCAATCTCTAGTTTATCTTTCCTGTGTTTCTTTTTCATTTTTTTTTAAATAAGAAAAACATATTTATGTTCTTATTTTTCTCACAAAGTTATTATATTACACACACTCTTTTCTACCTCAATTAAAAAATTTTTTTTGGAAAAAAATATTAGATTTATAGAAGAGTTGCAAAAATAGTTCAGGGTTTCCATATACCCATCATTCAGTTTCCCCTAAGGTTAAAATCTTATATTACTGTAGTATATTTATCAAAACCGAGAAACCAACATTGGTGCATTACTGTTAACTAAATTCCAGACTTTACTAGAATTTTACTAGATTTTCTACTAACGTCCTTTTTCTGTTCCAGGATCCCATGAAAAATCCTACATTGCATTTAGTTATCATGTCTCTTTAGTCTCATCTGATCTCTTAGTTTTTCCTTTTTTCATGACCTTCGCACTTTCAAGATGTTCTGGTTATGTATTTTGTGGAATGTCCATCAAGTTGGGTTTGTCTGATGATTAGACTGAGGTTATGGGTTTTGGGGAAGAACACCACAGAGATGAGGTTCCCCTCTCATTGCATCATACCAGGGGGACATGTTACCAACTTGACTTATCACTAGTGTTGTTAACTTTGATTACTTGATTAAGGTAGTGCTTGACAGTCATTTTTTCCTTTCCCTTATTCTATCCTTTGAAAGCTAGTCAGTATATCCAGCTAACGTTCAAATGGGAGTAGTTGCTTCTTTGAATATAGCATATGTATTCAATCAATACCCCATGGATGAGCATTTAGGTTGTTTCCATTATTATTAAATTCTAATATCAATTATAAATATCAAATCATAATAGATGCCTTTTATCATATTGAAGAAGGTTTCTTCTGTCCTTTGCATACTGAGAATTCTTAACAGAAAGGGTGTTGAGCTTTATCAAATGCATTTTCTGTATTTCTTGAGATGTCATTTCTTTTTTCTTTTTTTTTACTGTTAATATGGTGAATTACATTGATTTTCCAATGTTAAACAAACCTTGCATTCCTGGGGTAAACTATACTTTGTCATGATATTTTAATCTTTTTATGGATTATCGAATTCAATTTGTTAAGAATTTGCCAAGAATTTTTGCATCTATGTTTATGAAGGCCATTAGTCTGCAATTTTCTGTTCTTATAAATCAACAATTCCTCATTAAGTTCTTACATTTTGTCAGGTACAAATAGAGAATGTTGTATGCGTTCTCTTAATTATAATGGGCAGTGACCTGGCAGTAGCACATTCACCTCTTTCTCTTAGTTAGTGAATGATTTCAGTTCTTGTGTCTCTTAATTCTTGGTAATGCCATGATTCCCATGACTCCCCAGGCAAAGATAAAAGGTTTTTCTTAAGTGAATCAGTTTGATCATATGTCTAATGGAGAAATCACAATGTGACCCAAATTATTTATTAATTCTTCCATTATAATAAAACAATTAATTCTTCTGCTGTGTTTGACCCTTTCTTATCAGGAAAATATCATTATTTTTGTAATCAAAATCCTGAGCATTTATTAAGGGGCTTGCTGTCCCACCACCTATTGTCTTGTCAGACAGTAGAAAGGGCTGCTTAGAAAGCTGGATTGATATCTGGGCATCTTACACACTAGAACCGTAGATCAGATTTGTAAATGTCCATATACAGGTTCTGAATGATAGTAGAGATAAGAATTCAAAAGTTTTCCAACTGATATCCTGGGGTATGTATGTATGTATTTGTTTGCTTTGTTTTTTGTTTGTTTGTTTCCAGTTTTATTGAGATATGCTAGTGGTTTTGAATTGCCTTCCTAGTTGTATGGATGGAACACTGAGTTTTAGTTCTGCTCAGTTAACAAGAGACACTAGGAATCTATACTTCCCTTGAGGGTTTACTTTAGGGTCAGAGTGGAAAAATCTAAAGTAATAGAAGATAATTTGGCTAAAAAGCATTTAACCACTCTTACTACTGTGCATATGAGCATTCCCTACCATTATCCTTCTTAACTCTAATTCACTTATGTTTCACTGTGAATTAAATGGTGAAAAGATACATAAAATAAAAAAGGATATGACAGCTTTCTAAAAGGAAAAAGGATAGGAATGATAATAGTCTATAATGGCATTTGAGTCAAATACGACCTTTTCCCAGCTGAAGTGCATTGTTATTTAATTTAGAGGTCCAAAATGGGCTAATCCAGGCAGCAGATTTATTTATTTTGACTTTCATAGTGTTTTAAAAATGTTTAAATTGATGCCAAAATTTTAAAATCATGAGGGTTTTTTTGTTTGTTTTTTTCCCCAAAAAATCAATACTGGTTTCCCTTGGAACGTCAAAAGATTTAGCTGGTCTGGGCTCAATGCCTTTCCGGAAACAATAAGCTATTGCTGAGTGGTGTCTGCTTCTTTTAGATGGATGTCATATTTGTCCAGTATAATGATGGGCTACCCCTGGAAAACTTTACTCATTTTTATTAACTTTCTGGCCTGAGTAGGCATTTGAGTTTGAAATCCCTGATATAACTACTGACAGCTTTCTTTGTTAGGATTTTTATGAGCGTAGTAAAGCAATTTACTTTCAGGTCAATATGGATAACTTGATGGCTGTGAAAATATGAAGCATTTTTCTGTAGTGAGACTTAGAACTTATAGGAGGTCTTGCTAGGGTGAACAAGATGAAGGTATGTGTTCAAAGGTACTCAGTAGAGTTACTCTGTTTTTTATTTTATAAATTTCTAATTGCTTATGCCTAAAATTTTATTAGTTAATTTCTGTTAAGGATCAGAATTGGTAATTAGATGGTAAACAAAACAAAGAACTAGGAAGGAAAAATGAAAAGAAATTGCATCTCAGCACATATGTTGATTAATCCAGTTTCTAGACTTGAACTAGATTGCTGAAATCTGGTCCTTAAAGGTTTGCTTCCTGAGTATGAAAATTACAGAAAACCAAGTTGACGATCATATGGGTTAGCCCACTTTACTATTTCATAATAATTGGTTGACTTTAACAATTAACTCTTTCATGATAATTAAGTTAATAATGGAGCAAGAATATAAGCAATTATTCTAGCGGTCCATTTTTGAGGTCTAATAATGCCAACTAGATTTCATATTTGGTATTATATTACATGTCAGTGAACTGACACCACAGGGAATTCCATCAGAATGTATCTTCTTATAGTGTTGTCTAAATTTCTTTAATATATTGCATATAAGTACTGAAAAATCACATATACCAATTATCAAAATAACATGAATGCTTTTTCTGAGATTTAACTGCAATGACAGGGGAGATTTCTCTTCACTTAGTTAAACAATGAAACTAATTGGAGTTCTAGTAAAAGGTTGGTGTGCAATGGGAGAGTAAGGGAAAACTGCCAGTTTATAGAGATTAGAAGAAAGCTGTCTCTGAAAAAACAGGTAGTTCTTGCAATAGATTTGAATCCTAGGAAGCAAGGCTTCTCTGTTGGACATTTGTAGCCTTTAAGGCCATTTTGTTTAATCTTCCTACACTTATAAACCCAACCAAAAAAAAAATCCCTGTGTGATGAAATTTGCTTTTTATTATTTGCTTTTGAGAACCAGGACTCAATTCCCAGAGCAGGCAGTTAATGTTGGTTAATAAGAACTATGTTCAATGGCTTTTGTAGGTTTTTACTCCTTGTGTGCCACTTAAGTGAGAAAAAAAACAAAGAATTTTCCAACGACTTTGGACCTTTTTATAAGACATGCTTAATAATCATTTGAGCTCCATGTCTAGCTAGTGTAGTCAACTAGACTTCCCACTGGGGAGTGGATTTTTATCATGTTACCAAACTCTCAGAGTTTACCTAGAAGACTCATGATGAGCTGAGTAAAATCTGTTCAATTGCTCTTTTCTCACAGCAGAAGCTTAAGAGATTGAGAGAATCTCTGGTGATGGGATGTTTTTTATTTGCTTATGTTATATTATGAGGAGTCATACCATGTGTTTTAGTGAATGACAGGAAGTATTGGGAGTAAAATGGAGGAGAGATTTAGCACACTAAGACTTGATCATTTTATCTCTCCATGGGCATTCATAAATTTAAGTTTTCATATTTACTGTGTTAATTAATGTACATTTGATGCCTAAAACCACGTGTAATATAATTACTTTTAGCTTTCTTTATTTTGCAAATAATGATGTATTATGAATCCTATTAATGACTCTATTTCAACTATTTTTATTTTACTTTGATGTTGAATATAGTGACACTACTTATCCATTGTTAAAGTCAGTCTAATAGAAAATATACATTTAGCAAGATCTCTCTACAGCCTGAATTTCTTCTTCTCTATTCTTTCCCTATCTTCTGGGAAGATTTGCTTGCCATATCAGTTTTCTCTTTCTCTGAATGCCTAGAGCACTAGTTTGTAATATCTACCACATATGCTGTCATTTAGATAGACGTATTGTTTTCAAGTTGTTCATTCATAGATTTTGTTTGAGGTACCCAAGAACAGGACCATATCTCCCTCTATTTTTATTCCCACAATTCTGACACAATAGACATCTGATCATATAGGGCCAGTGAATACTTTACTGTCAAAATTATCTATTAAAATATCTACATCTCATTTTAAAAGTAACCTTATGCTTCCTATCTTAACATTTTCTTAGATATGGACTATTTCTCACTCTCCGTGATAACACTTACAATGGGCAGCTTTGTTGAAAAGAATAATGTAATGCAATAGGTTTTCTGCCTTTTACACATGTAGAAACTATAGTTAGATTTGTATTTAAGGTATAAAAATTTACTCTCAAAACAATGCTCTCTCTGAAACTTTTCTCAAAAAGAGTCATTCTTCTCTCAATTTCTGGTCTTTCTGTTGCTCTGTCTTAGCCAAGGGCATTTTTTCTAATTCTATTCCTATAGCTTACTTTTTCTCTCTTGCCATTTCTGCTTGGATTTCCAAGGTCACAGGACACTGTTTTCCTTCAGAATTTCTACAGAAAATGTTGCTTTAATGCTTTACAGATTTTTAGCTCTCAAACTCAGTATGCAAAAGATAACGTTTTCCTTTACTTTTTTAAAACCCACCTAAATCTGACTCTGGGCTTCCCCTCTTGCAAGATTGTTTGCAAATTTAACCTAGAACTAAGATATAGGAGGCCTTTAAGAGTCACAGTCATGGGTTATACTGGTAACTTTAGAGATGTCCCTTTCAGTCTGAAGGCTCTTCAAATATTTTGTCATCCTTTGAACATAGGGACCCTGTGAGCCTGGGACTCCAGTGGCTAGGATCTGATCTTCTTAGTTATTCTACATATATCCACATGGTCACTGCCACTCCAGGGGTAACAAACAAGTCCTCTTACCTAACTTAGAGATTCTCCTTGACTTTGTAGTCAAGCTTTCTTCCTCAAAGCTCCCACTCTTGAACACTTGCTCTCATCTCCTCCTGTCTTTGACTCCATCTATACAGGTCAAAATTCCTAAGGCAAGAGCACACAAAACTGACTGCCTATCTGTGATGTGAAGAATAAAAAAATCTTCAAGGAGAAAGATGCATATTAACCTTGTCAGGAGCTACTGGTTTTTGTCCTGAAACATTTATCATAAGTTTGATCATGGGGAAACAATTGATATGCTTCAGAAAGCAAGCTCCGTTTTCTGAAGAACATGGAACAAGGAGGTGTGGAGAAGAGCACTCAAAATGGCCAGCTGGTTTGACAGGGCACAGGAGCTGCTATCATTCCTTCAAACCCAGGGCCAAGAGACCTGTGGTGCAATCTCATTTTCCTGCAGTGAGACCCAGACATGGCATGTGCCTCCGGACCACAAACAGAGGCTTCTCTTCTAAGTTTAAATTTATATACTTTCTTAAATGTAAACCCAGTGGGGAAAAATAATGTTTCAACTCTGCCCACTTTCAACTGTTGACAGTAGTGTCACTAAAGGCTCATAAATAAATGACATTATAAACAGGCTTTTGGAACATAATCTATTAGTATTTCTAGAATTTCTGTTCTGAAGTTGCACATAGGCACAAAATAAAAGACAAATGTAATTTATTTTTTGTGCTTTTCCCCCTTCCTTTAATTCTTTGCTTATCTTCTTTCTCTTATTCCAAATTAAATAATGGTAGTTTTGATGTGTGTTCATGAGGGGAGCTGAACTCAGCGTCTTCCTCCATCTCTCGAAAGTCTCTTTATGACTCTTTTACTTCCCAAATCCTGGGCTGTCTTTCAATCAAGACACTGAATATTAGAATGAGAAAATACTTTCTCCTCATTTGATACCTTTCTGAACAAATTTTAAGAAACGTATTTACTTTTTTGTTACTGTGAAAATGATGATCAGGAAACTACTGGTGTTAATAGTCTTCCCTCCCTCTTTATCAAATGGTAAATTTCTGGTATATAGATTTCAGCTACAATGATATTGTGAGCTCTTAATCGCACACACTTGACTTTATTCTGCAATGGAGAGGATAATAAAAATGTCAAACCTCGCTCAAATTTTATTTTTATGAAAACACCCTTTTCATATGAATATATAGGAGATAAAATCTTCTGTAATGTTAAGGTAGGAAAACAAATTCTGGCGTAATAGCTTAAAGAAAAATATTGTCCTCCATGGATGTTTATATCTATAAGAAAGCTTTTAAAATGCTCAGTTACTTTCTATATATATTTGAAATAACATTGAAAGGATGAAAAAGAACTCTGAAGTATAAATGTTCATGCCTAATCATGGAATAACAAATCTAAAAAAAAATGTTTAGTAATATTTTTTTCTCAGATCACCTAGAGATTTTAATTAGTGAGTTATGAGTTGGCATGGAGGGGGAAAAAAAAACAGTTTTCTGAATGTTTGGTCTTCCTGCAGAATCAAACTAAAGTTTTCAATAATTCTGCGCATGAGTTAGGTCAATTTTAGGCTCAAATTATTTGAGTGTTATATCTACTCGGTTGTTCCTAGTTTCTGATCTGAAACTGAGGAAGATTTTTCCAATTAATCTCTGTCTAGAAGAAATATGTTTATCAGATAACCATAGTCTCTGACTTCCTATCTGTTTCAATGGAAATCTGCCATTAGGCACAAGATATTCTTTATTCTTCCTTCATATCATCAAAATTCCTAAATCTACCCTGGGGGCATAGATGTTAAAATTGTTTGATTATCCTGGAATTCTGGTACCCAAAGCAAGTGGTGCAAGTGTTTTCAACTTCCACCTATGTTAAAGTGAAAACAGATAATGTCAACTATCGTAGTAATTTCTATACAGATAGAACAATATGCCTCCCTGATAGAATCTTCAAAAGTAAGCAACTCTTTCTCACAATTCTTGTGGTGAATCCAATGGTGTCTTAATGCAGTGGGCAGGATTAGGGCATGGGAACATTTTTTTGACATGATTCTCTCTAGGGAATTTAACTTTATTCCTGGCACAAGTACTAAATGGTAAGAGAGCTAGTACCTTCACCTCTTCAAAATGTGGTGCAATTTTCATAACTGTACAACCTCATCTCTGTTTGAAATTTAAGATTTTGTACATGTGATTGGACAGCTAGTTATAAAACGGAAAATGTTTTAAGTCGAATTTGTTGACAGCGGTAATGTGAAATTTGCATGATCTGTCTTTCAAGTTATAGTACCATATTTGGCTACAGATATGTATTTTTACTTTTTTTGCTTTTACATTTTGTGATGTCACCTGTACTCATCTGTCTGATAGAATTCTAAAACTATTTATTATTCTGGTTTCTAGCTCTGTCCAGATGTTTAGCCACAGGGCAGTGTTACTGCCCAGATTAGTACAGCTGGTTAGAAGCACTGTGCTAAATATGTAGAGCATCTGTGGTTTGTCTTGGGAGGTTGAATTTCAATTTACTGAATGTGCAGCTAACTTACAAAGATCTTGCGTCTCAGTTAAACCGACTAAGGAGCAAAACTAATTTTAAAAGCCAAGAATAAATAGTATAACAGAAAATTTTTAAAAAACAAATACCCCAGACTACATAAATAGACTGAAAATAAATATTTAAATAAAACTCTACTGTTATATATGGAAAGCATGAGTCTATTTTTCAATATTGATAGAAGAAAACAGGACATATTTGCAAGGTAACCTGAAATCTAAACTTTTCGATTTCATTAAGAATTTAAGAGGCCACCATTTCTTCCTGTGCCCTCTCTGCTTTGGTGTTTACTTTTAAGTAAGAGAAAAAAAATTGAGTCAAATGTAGTCATTCCAACAACATTATACTGAGCCAAAATTAATCAGACAGCAACTACAGCTTATACCACTTATGATTACACTTGTGATGTTTAGATGAATTTCCTGGCTTAATATTCTGCTAGGAGGTCTTTTGTCATTATTCAGACATTTGGAAAATGGATTTTATGAAAAAATATTCTAACAGTGGATGCTTATAAAACCTTCCCGTGAACATCTGCGACAAATTAAATAAGCTTGTGAATATAATAAATAAGCTAACTTGAAAAGTACTGGGGAGTAAACAAGACTTGATTCTGTTTTCTTTGGCTAGCTACAAATAATTTTATTTGTAATGGTTTTTGCAGTCTCTATAATATACACGCCAGATACCTGCCTGATATAAGGGACCACCAGACTGATTAGTTAAAAAAAAAAGAAAAAAAGGCAGAACTAAAGTGCAACAGATTCCACACATAACATGAGTTTGGAATTATGTAGTTTTTGAACATCTAAATGTGTGAGAATTCATTGGCTCTTTATTTTCTTTGGGCTATGCTGTGGACTGAATGTGTCCCCTCCAAATTTATATGTTGAAGCACTAACCCCTCATGTATCTGTGCTGAAGATAGGGCTTTCAAGAGGTGACTAAGGTTTAATGAGGTCATAAGGGTGGAGTTCTGATCTGCAAGAATTGGTGTCTTCACAAAAGAGGAAGAGACACCAGAGATTGCTGTCTCTCTGCCATGTGAGGACACAGTCATAAGGCAGCTATCTGCAAGCCAGAAAATAATTCTCACAAGAGCCAGACCATGCTGGTATCCTGATCTCAGAATTCCAGCCTCCAGACTGTGAGCAAATACATTTCTGTTGTTTAAGCCACCTAATCTATGGCATTTTGTTACAGCAGCCCAAGCAGACTAAGGCAGGCTAACTCATTCAGTAATGACACCTGTTTTAGAAGAAGTACTTCTTCATCATTGAACCAGGTTATAAGCTTCTTTATAGTTCAAATATTTCTAAGGGGTTTGCACAGTTGATTTCAGCTTGCTTTGAATGTACCAGTAGAGATATTTAGAAACTGTAATTAACAAATGAGTAAATTAATTGTCATAAGCTTTATTTTTCAAGAAAGTGAACTCTACACTTTGGTTATCACAAAACCATTCTCTGGGATGACACATGCCATGAGGACAGGAGAGAGCCCCTCGGGAATTTTAAAGATCATTACCTGTTTAAAAGACCCATGGGACCTTTCCAGTTTCCCCGAAATTGGTAACAATATCTGGCTTTCAAAAACAGGAGAAATTAAACTTTATAGCATTTTGCTATTGGAATGACCTACTCCATGGAATTATAGAAGCAAACTAATCCTTTAGGAGCGATGGCTCTATCAATCTTTAGATTTTTCTAATGTGGAAGCTACTCAATTGCATCTCAGAAATCAGGGAGGTAATTACTCATGCAGACAGCACAAAATGAAAGAAAAAAATGCAAGTTCTGCTGAGTATCCCTTTTAGAACAAGCCGTGGAACAAGGAAAACAGCCTCTATAATCAGTCAAATTCTTCCACTAATTTTTCAGGTGTTGAAGGCTGTAGTGAGAATACATGCTATGAAAGTTAACAAAGCAAAGTGGCTTTAAGAGTGGATTTTATAAGAGAGAGAAAAAGAGGAAGAAGCTTTTCTTATTTTTAAGCAAGAATTCTACTGGGAGTGAAGTTCAGATTCTTCCAACTTTATTGCTTTAAGTAAATGTTCTAGGACTTAAATCTGATGGTATCTTACGGGTCATTTACCCAAAGTCTCATCACTCTATAAATTATAAATATTATACAAAATATTAATCAGTGAGGTGAATTAATTCAAATTTTTGCCTGGGACTAGTTGGGATTTTCAAAAAAACTAGGAAAATAAATAAACTGTACGAAGGAATTTCAGAGCTTCTGCATTGGTACATTCTAGATTACTTCAAATTTTTTCATATTCCAAAAATCTAAATAATTTTAGATTTTTCTAGCTGAAAACGTACTTTGCCATAAAATGTTTGCCTGTAAGCATTTAAATAACTAAGAAGACTCCAGTTTCTTTCCAAAAAAGTGAAGGGAGATAGCACTGTTATTATGTAGCTTGCAGACATTGGGATTGGCATTGCTTGATTTTCTGTTTTTTATATGGTGCACACAAAGATTTGGTTATCAGTACTCTCTCCCTTCTACTCAACCTTTCCTGTTCCCCAGTAAGACCTATATATTTCTTATGTAAGGTGTTTAATTTGAATATTTAATTTTAATTAGCATGTTTCTTTCTTTTTAAGGAAAACAAAGAAGTGAGGTTAAGGGTAAGCAAGCTGGTCATTATTGTGATTATGGACTCCAAATTTGCTGACTTCCAGTTGAAGTTCCTTTCATAAATAATCCATCTTTCAGATTGCCAGCCATATGAGAGCACTTTTGTACCATGAAAATGCTAAAAAATGATACAATTTTCTTAGACTGCTAGCTTTTAGGTGATGCTATGTTTACAGGGATGAGAAATAGCTTTAAAGAATTTTGATATTTCTAATCTATATAAATGAGCGCTATACACTTGATTTTAGCAGTACTTTTTTTTCCCTGAGAGTTGTGCAATTGTGACTTTTGTAATCATTTAAAAAGCCATCGGTGACAGTAGGCCAAGAAACAGAAGGAGTGGAGGTTTAGTGTTCGTTATTAGAGCTGGGCTTTTGTGTGGCCTTTAGAAATCACAGGCTGCTGAGGTTTCCTTTTGGACAGTTTCCAGATAATGCAAAACT
Organism: Orcinus orca; assembly: GCF_937001465.1. Taxonomy (NCBI): domain Eukaryota; kingdom Metazoa; phylum Chordata; class Mammalia; order Artiodactyla; family Delphinidae; genus Orcinus; species Orcinus orca. The sequence goes on along the minus strand of NC_064565.1, from coordinate 45,718,198 downwards.
GAGCTGCTTTTCTTCAGAAATTCAATTCAAAGTTCACAAAACTGTAATAGGATATAAATATTGAGTTTTGTGTCTTCTCTCACTCTTTCTACTTACAGCTGTTTTGTACCAAATTGTCATTTTCCAGATTGGTAAGAATCTTACTGGATGACATAGTCTTTGAATAATTAATGGAGTTCAGTCTTGATGCCTAACATTCAAAAAATGAACCAGAATTCAAAATGTGTTGAAAAATAAATGTATCAAATTAATACTGTTGTTGAAAGTTTATATAAATAAAGCATGCCAACTATAATCATGGGAGACCTATATTCATTTCTGTCATATTGGTTTTTTGAAAAGTTCTTAATTTCTCTTTTTCTACATGCTTTTTCACATAAATAGCTATAGGGGTAGGACAACTGACATAAAGACACACATACACAAAATGTTATGGGGTATGAAAGGGAGGGAGATAGTACAAACAGTGTGTATGTCAAGGAAAATGCCATGGAAGAAGTGACATTTAAAATGGACCTTAAAGTGGAGTTTAGGATTTCTTTTGGCAGAGACGATCTCAGTGATGCTTTGGGTAGAATAATCTGACCACAGTGTGTGGGATGGATAAATATGAACAGGGAAAAATAAGACACAAGTTCTGACAGTTAAAGTAGGGAATATAAAAGGTGTGAACCAGGGTGGTGGCAATAAGAATGGGAAGGAGGACACGTAATGCAAAAGGTACTGAAATTTGGAAACTAGTTATAAAATTCAGAATAATAAAGGAGAAAAATATGAATCTACTTTTTTGAGTTAAGAAACTGAAATATGATTGAGATGTAAAATATGTACAAATGTTGAGTTTGTTATTGCAAGTAGGGAACTAGGATCAGGAGTTAAGTGTTATATCTGGGAGTCATTTCTATAAGTGTGATAATTGAGGCAATGGGAATGATTCCATTTCCTGAACAGAAAAGTGTAGAAAGAGAAGGGAAAGTTCTTAAGGACAGAAGTTTAGCAAATAGATTTCCCAGATGACAGGATAAAAAAAAGTTATTCCAAGTAACCTTACTTATGTCAGACATTCTAACAGAGGAAATTTTCAAGGAAGCTTAGTTAAAATAATCCAAGATTCAGAGATAAGGAAGAGGATGAGGACCAAGGCTGAAAACTAATCAAGGTTAAATTTTCTTTTCTAACTCCGTTTATTCATATACAAATGAATATTTATATGTAGGTGATATATAGATTTTCTTTGTGATAATCTATCTGAATAGAACAAGTTTTTTCTTAAAAAAACTTGTTCGCATTGTTTATAATTTTGACACATTTCCTTTATGATTTATATATGGTAGAAATAAAAGATGGCTTTTGAGAACTGATGACCTAAGACATTTTCCTCTTGTCACTCATTTCCCCTTAGGCAAGTGTTTCATCTTCTCCCTTAGCCAATCCCCCCTCCCCCCGCCTCTGCCTCTCTCTTTCTCAAACTTAGACCATAAATTGAGTAGAGCCTCAGAAAATAATAAATACGTTTCCAGTTAGAAGATAAACAACCTGGTAAGCATTAGAATGCCCTGAGGCCATGTCTTTCTCCACTCAGAAAACATTCACTTCTTGTTTATTCAGAAATAAAATGGCATCCTTGGAAGGAAGAAAAACATATGTGTGCCCTCAAGAGTGAACTCTCTGTCTAGTAGGAGAAAACAGCAAAAAGCTGGTCCTATCATTTTTCATTTTTGCTTTAGAAAACACAAATGCCTTTTGATGTCAAAGTAAGAGGGCTGAAATTTGAATAGAATACATTTCTTCAGTCATACAAGCAAGAAGCCTTTTTTTTTCTTTTTTCATGCTCTTAACATCCTTGTTAAGAGGGTGAAAAAGGGAAAAATCTCTCCTAGGGAAGGAGGTAGGTGGAGAAATTGTGTTGGACACTGCTGGAATCCTCATATCCTGTTTCCCTTCATTGTCATCCTAGAACAAACCAACCACAACAGTATTGCAACAGTACACTCAGGACTTCTCTGCTCACTGAAAAAGGAATGGTGATGCTCTTATCTATGGCATCTTTATTTCCTAAATGTGAGTCACAAAAAACCTAAATACTTTCTAATGGTCAGTAAATCGTTCTCTACTGAGAGATAATATTGTTGAGTTTTTAGCTATACTAGCCTGTTTATTCTTCTAGATGGAATTTAGAATAATTTTCTGAAGTTAAAAAAGTAACAGAAACATTGGATTTTTATCAGAATTACTTTGAAAACCTAGATGATTGGTCATCAGTCAATGTCTTCTTATGGAGAAATATGGCAGGTCGGTTCTTTACCTATAGTCTTCCTTCATGGACGCCACTTTTGTTGCTAGAATTACCCTTAGTCAATATTTTTGTTGCTATTGTGAGTGGAGTATTTTATTCCATTATTTACAATTGGTTTTTGATATCATAAAAGAAAAAATATCAATTTTTAAAGTACACTTAGGCACTTGTCAGTATTCAGCATTATTATAAAAACTACAGTGTTTCCATTAACTGAAAACTAAGCTCAAGCAGCCAAATAGTAAAAATAATATTAATAAAATGTTAAGTTGGGCCTTACTATGGGGCATTTTAGTAAATTTTTCTAATGACGATCTCATTTAGTCTTCACAGTAACCTGTGAAGTTGGTGCTTCTGTGGTCTCTGTTTCTAGATGAGGAAATTGAAGCTTAAGGATGTTGCTTTGTGGTCATACAGCTGGTAAGAGGGGAATTCTGGATTCAGGCCAAAGCAATTTGACATGTTTTTAACCTCTGTGCAAAAATCCTCTTACTAGCTGGTGGTATTGTTAAATATGCATATGTAATTACACACTATAATGAGGTAAACTGACTTAACAAGAGACATCAGAATTCTCCTTAGGAAGGAACTTTGCTTGTTTGTTTAGAGAAACAGAGTTACGTTTTTTGGTTAGATTTAGAAAGCTGGAAGAAGCAAGAGACTGTAGGAGAATTTCTGCATCCTCCAACATCAGAAATGAACAGAAATTTGGGGATGGGGAAAGCCAAATATGCTTTTGTTGATAGTAGTAAGAAAGAAGAGAGAAGAGCAAGGAACAAAGAGCAAGGCAGAAGAGACAAGGATAATTACCTGGGCACCTGCTGACATCTTGGGGAGAGCACTGGATTTCTCCCTGAATTGATGGGGCTATGTCAGTTCTATCTAATTTAAGAGGAGAGGTGACATTGGGGCTAAATTAATAAAATATATACAATTCCTAAAGAATCATTGGTGTTTGTCATTTTCTTAGTAATTTGAGAACCATTTTTGCACCAAACAAAGGTAACTATTATGAAAGATAGAACCCTTTTGATGTAAATACAGTAGATGAGAGCAAGCTTTAAATTGATGAAAGGCATAATGGGAACATTTGACTTGCCCTTGTGCAAGTAATGTGTTTTGCTTGAATGGTGAAACTGAGCATTAAATCCATAGCTTATTTAACTAACAACTTGTAAAGAGACACACAGAATGATAACATTCATTGTTGTAACTAGCCACCTTCACGTACTTTGTTTTTCATAAAAACAAAATTTTGTTTTTGTCAAAAATTATCTTGAGATTTGTCAGAAGACAGTCATACTATCTGCAGATAACGTTATCTCCTCTTTACCAATAATATTTATTAATATAGTAAATGGTTTATCATATAGGTGAGAACTGTCCCTGGTTTACCTAGATTTTATTTGTAGTTTAAATCAGGAATTGGTATTATATTCTACTAAACTCCTTATTAAGATATATTCAAGCAATTATGTTTTTTTGAAAATTTGTATAATTTGTTAATTTATTACTTAAATTAAATAATATACATAAATACTATTTGGTTGTGGTGAATACTTATAATGCTGTTTAAATTAAGTTGCCCTTATTTTATTTAGCATTACTTATCTGTGTTTATAAGTAAAAGCATCTTATTTTTCCTGTTTTTGTAAGATTTTAACGTTTTGGAATGGAAGATTTGCTAACTTAATAAAAGCTTATCTTAGATAGAAGAAAGCAATGAAAAGATCTATTTCCTAAAAAAATGAAAGAACCCACTAGTAAAATGAGGTTATTTTGGTGAAAGCAAAATATATAAAGCAAAAAAGTAAAACAAACAAACAAACCCAAAATCCACCCAGAGCTCCACAGAAGTGTTTTTATATTTCATATTTTAATACATTTTAAAACAATAAAAATTTTTATAATTTTGAAATAAACTCTTTACATTGTTTTCTTTCTGTTATTGGTGTATTTTTAACAATATGTTTATTTCATTAGAATCAGGAATTGGAGGTGCTGAATAAATTATTTTTTGTAAATTCACTAATTTTTGACTTTTTTATTTTCCTTTGTATTCCTTGGGCTAATGTTGCCTTTTTTCTACCTTCTAGAGCTGCATTTTAATTTATTTTTAAATTCTATTTTTGGAAATAAAAACATTATACAGCAGCAAATTTACCATTGAACATTATTTTGACTTAATTCCATAGGCCGAGTTGTGTGGATTTTTATTTTTGTTAGTTTTTAGATCAGTTAACTAATTTTCATTTCTCCTTTGACACTGTAATCTTATTTCCAAGTTTTGGAGAATATTATTATTGTTATTATTTTAAGTTTTATTACTTGTTTCTAGTTTATGGCACTGTGGGTAAGAGAACACAGTCTGAATTCTCTTTATGTTTTGAGTTGTCAATGTACTGTTTCTTTTGTGTAGCTTTTTATAAGATTTATTTTTGATCCTTATAAGAAGGTAAACTCTATAGAGAGCAATTTACTGAAAACTAGAATTTACCTTTTTTTTTTATTACTGAGAGAAATTTATTTATTTATTTAAAAAAATTTTGAATTTTATTTTATTTATTTTTGTATACAGCAGGTTCTTATTAGTCATCAATTTTATACACATCAGTGTATACATGTCAATCCCAATCACCCAATTCATCACACCACCACCACTACCCCCCTGCTGCTTTCCCCACTTGGTGTCCATACGTTTGTTCTCTTCATCTGTGTCTCAATTTCTGCCCTGCAAACTGGTTCATCTGTACCATTTTTCTAGGTTCCACATATATGCATTAATATACGATATTTGTTTTTCTCTTTCTGACTTACTTCACTCTGTATTACAGTCTCTAGATCCGTCCACGTCTCAACAAATGACCCAAATTTGTTCCTTTATATGGCTGAGTAATATTCCATTGTATATATGTACCACATCTTCTTTATCCATTCGTCTGTTGATGAGCATTTAGGTTGTTTCCATGACCTGGCTATTGTAAATACTGCTGTGAACATTGGGGTGCATGTGTCTTTTTGAATTATGCTTTTCTCTGGGTATATGCCCAGTAGTAGGATTGCTGGATCATAATGGTAATTCTATTTTTAGCTTTTTAAGGAACCTCCGTACTGTTCTCCATAGTGGCTGCATCAATTTACATTCCCACCAACAGTGCAAGAGGATTCCCTTTTCTCCGCACCCTCTCCAACACTTGTTGTTTGTAGATTTTCTGATGATGCCCATTCTAACTGGTGTGAGGTGATACCTCATTGTAGTTTTGATTTGCATTTCTCTAATAATTAGTGACGTTGAGCAGCTTTTCATGTGCTTCTTGGACATCTGTATGTCTTCTTTGGAGAAATGTCTATTTAGGTCTTCTGCCCATTTTTGGATTGGGTTGTTTGTTTTTTTATTACTGAGCTGCATGAGTTGTTTATATACTTCGGAGATTAATCCTTTGTCAGTTGCTTTGTTTGCAAATATTTTCTCCCATTCTGAGGGCTGTCTTTTCGTCTTGTTTATGGTTTCCTTTGCTGTACAAAAGCTTTGAAGTTTCATTAGGTCCCATTTGTTTATTTTTGTTTTTATTTCCATTACTCTAGGAGGTGGATCAGAAAAGGTCTTGCTGTGATTTATGTCAAAGAGTGTTCCTCCTATGTTTTCCTCTAAGAGTTTTATAATGTCTGGTCTTACATTTAGGTCTCTAAACCATTCTGAGTTTATTTTTGTGTGTGGTGTTAGGGAGTGTTCTAATTTCATTCTTTCACATGTAGCTGCCCAGTTTTCCCAGCACCACTTATTGAAGAAGCTGTCTTTTCTCCATTGTATATCCTTGCCTCCTTTGTCATAGATTAGTTGACCATAGGTGAGTGGGTGTATCTCTGGGCTTTCTATCTTGTTGCATTGATCTATGTTTCTGTTTTTGTGCCAGTACCATATTGTCTTGATTACTGTAGCTTTATAGTATAGTCTGAAGTCAGGTAGTCTGATTCCTCCAGCTTCGTTTTTTCCCCTCAAGACTGCTTTGGCTATTCGGGGTCCTTTGTGTCTCCATACAAATTTTAAGATTTTTTGTTGTAGTTCTGTAAAAAATGCCATTGGTAATTTGATAGGGATTGCATTGAATCTGTAGATTGCTTTGGGTAGTATAGTCATTTTCACAATATTGATTCTTCCAATCCAAGAACATGGTATATCTCTCCATCTGTTGGTATCATCTTTAATTTCTTTCATCAGTGTCTTACAGTTTTCTGCATACAGGTCTTTTGTCTCCCTGGTAGGTTTATTCCTAGGTATTTTATTCTTTTTGTTTCAATGGTAAATGGGAGTGTTTCCTTAATTTCTCTTTCAAATTTTCATCATTAGTGTATAGGGATGCAAGAGATTTCTGTGCATTAATTTTGTATCCTGCAACTTTACCAAATTCATTGATTAGCTCTCCTAGTTTTCTGGTGGCATCTTTAGGATTCTCTATGTATAGTAGCATGTCATGTGCAAACAGTGACAGTTTTACTTCTTCTTTTCCAATTTGTATTCCTTTTATTTCTTTTTCTTCTCTGATTGCCGTGGATAGGGCTTCCAAAACTATGTTGAATAATAGTGGCGAGAATGGACATCCTTGTCTTGTTCCTGATCTTAGAGGAAATGCTTTCAGTTTTTCACCATTGAGAATGATGTTTGCTGTGGGTTTGTCATATATGGCCTTTATTATGTTGAGATTGATTCCCTCTATGCCCACTTTCTGGAGAGTTTTTATCATAAACGGGTGTTGAATTTTGTCAAAAGCTTTTTCTGCATCTGTTGAGATGATCATATGGTTTTTATTCTTCAGTTTGTTAATATGGTTTATCACATTGGTTGATTTGCATATACTGACGAATCCTTGCATTCCTGGGATAAACCCCACTTGATCATGGTGTATGAGCCTTTTAATGTGTTGTTGGATTCTGTTTGCTAGTATTTTGTTGAGGATTTTGCATCTATATTCATCAGTGATATTGATCTGTAATTTTCTGTTTTTGTAGTATCTTTGTCTGGTTTTGGTATCGGGGTGATTGTGGCCTCACAGAATGAATTTGGGAGTGTTCCTTCCTCCACAGTTTTTTGGAAGAGTTTGAGAAGGATTAGTGTTAGCTCTTCTCTAAATGTTTGATAGAATTCACCTGTGAAGCCATCTAGTCCTGGACTTTTGTTTGTTGGAAGATTTTTAATCACAGTTTCAATTTCATTATTTGTGATTGGCCTGTTCATATTTTCTATTTCTTCCTGGTTCAGTCTTGGAAGGTTATACCTTTCTAAGAATTTGTCCATTTCTTCCAGGTTGTCCATTTTATTGGCATAGAGTTGCTTGTAGTAGTCTCTTAGGATGCTTTGTATTTCTGTGGTATCTGTTGTAACTTCTCCTTTTTCATTTCTAATTTTATTGATTTGAGTCCTCTCCCTCTTTTTCTTGATGAGTCTGGGTAATCATTTATCAATTTTGTTTATCTTCTCAAAGAACCAGCTTTTAGTTTTATTGATCTTTGCTATTGTTCTCTTTGTTTCTTTTTTTTTTTTTTTTTTTTTTTTTGGTACACGGGCCTCTCACTGTTGTGGCCTTTCCCGTTGCGGAGCACAGGCTCCGGACGCGCAGGCTCAGTGGCCATGGCTCATGGGCCCAGCCGCTCTGCGGCATGTGGGATCTTCCTGGACCGGGGCACGAACTTGTGTCCCCTTCATTGGCAGGCAGACTCTCAACCACTGCTCCACCAGGGAAGCCCATGTTTCTATTTCATTTATTTCTGCTCTGATCTTTATGATTTCTTTCCTTCTGCTAACTTTGGGTTTTGTTTGTTCTTCTTTCTCTAGTTCCTTCAGGTGTAAGGTTAGATTGTTTATTTCAGATTTTTCTTGTTTCTTGAGGTAGGCTTGTATAGCTATAAACTTCCCTCTTAGAACTGCTTTTGCTGCATCCCATAGGTTTTGGATCGTCATGTTTTCATTGTCATTTGTCTCTAGGTATTTTTTGATTTCCTCTTAGATTTCTTCAGTGATCTCTTGGTTATTTAGTAACGTATTGTTTAGCCTCCGTGTGTTTGTGTTTTTTATGTTTTTTCCCTGTAATTAATTTCTAATCTCATAGAGTTGTGGTCAGAAAAGATGCTTGATATGATTTCAGTTTTCTTAAATTTACTGAGGCTTCATTTGTGACCCAAGATTCTATCTTGGAGAATGTTCCGTGTGCCCTTGAGAAGAAAGTGTAATCTGCTGTTTTTGGATGGAATGTCCTATAAATGTCAATTAAATCTATCTGGTCTATTGTGTCATTTAAAGCTTCTGTTTTCTTATTTATTTTCATTTTGGATGATCTGTCCATTGGTGTAAGTGAGGTGTTAAAGTCCCCCACTATTATTGTGTTACTGTCAATTTCCTCTTTTATAGCTGTTAGCAGTTGCCTTATGTATTGAGGTGCTCCTATGTTGGTTGCATATATAATTGTTATATCGTCTTCTTGTATTGATCCCCTGATCATTATGTAGTGTCCTTCCTTGTCTCTTATAACATTCTTTATTTTAAAGTCTATTTTATCTGTTATGAGTATTGCTACTCCAGCTTTCTTTTGATTTCCATTTGCATGGAATATCTTTTTCCATCCCCTCACTTGCAGTCTGAATGTGTCCCTAGGTCTGAAGTGGGTCTCTTGTAGACAGCATATATATGGGTCTTGTTTTTGTATCCATTCAGCAAGCCTGTGTCTTTTGGTTGGAGCATTTAATCCATTCCCGTTTAAGGTAATTATCGATATGTATGTTCCTATTACCATTGTCTTGTGCATAGCCCTCTGCCTTTTCATCTTGTCTATCTTTCTGTGAATATGGTTTTTGTTCCACAGGCGGCAGAATTGTAGTTCTTCTTGTTTCTGCTGTCTGCCCTCTGGTGGATGAGGCTATCTAAGAGGCTTGTGTAAGTTTCCTGATGGGAGGGGACTGGTGATGGGTAGAGCTGACTGTTGCTCTGGTGGGTGGAGCTCAGTCAAACTTTAATCCCCTTGACTACTGATGGGTGGGGCTGCGTTCCCTCCCTGTTGGTTGTTTGGCCTGAGGCAACCCAACACTGGAGCCTACCTGGCCTCTTTGGTGGGGCTAATGGCAGACTCTGGGAGGCCTCACGCCAAGGAGTACTTCCCAGAACTTCTGCTGCCAGTGTCCTTGTCCCCATGGTGAGCCACAGACACCCCCCGCCTCTGTAGGAGACCCTCCAACAGTAGCAGGTAGTCTCCTATGGGGCCACTGCTCCTTCCCCTGGGCCCCGATGTGCACACTACTTTGTGTGTGCCCTCTAAGAGTGGAGTCTCTGTTTCCCCCAGTTCTGTTGAAGTCCTGCAATCAAATCCCAGTAGCCTTCAAAGTCTGATTCTCTAGGAATTCCTCCTCCCGTTGCCGGACCCCCAGGTTGGGAAGCCTGACGTGGGGCTCAGCACCTTCACTCCAGTGGGTGGACTTCAGTGGTATAAGTGTTCTCCAGTCTGTGAGTCACCCACCCAGCAGTTATGGGATTTGATTTTACTGTGATTGCACCCCTCCTACTGTCTCATCGTGCCTTCTCCTTGTGTTTAGATGTGGGATATCTTTTTTGGTGAGTTCCAGTGTCTTCCTGTCGATGATTGTCCAGCAGCTAGTTGTGATTCTGGTGTTCTCACAAGAGGGAGTGAGAGTATGTCCTTCTACTCCACCATCTTGGTTCCATGTCAGAATTTACCTTTTTAATTTACATTTTTTAAACACTCTAGGTTTTAATTTAGGTAGTTCACAATGTCAATCAAAGATCACTACTGTAATTTTGTTTCTGCCCATTCCTATTTTTATTTCTAAGACTTCTGCTTTATATAGTTTGATAGTAATAGTATGGTAGTATAATTTGATATTCAGACTAGGACACTTTAGAGTTAAAGAAGGTACTATTAATAGGGATGGGACAACAGGCTTATATTGGGACCATCCTATGAAAATTTGTATTTATGGTTACCCTATGCCTGTTTCCATCTTTGCTGTCTGCCTAACAGAGAGAGAAATTGCCATCCTTGAGAATTACTATAGTTAGTACTTTATGTTATTGTTGCATTTGGGGAAAAAAATGTATTAGCCTCTTTTTACCGAAGTGTTATAATGCTTGCTAATAGTTCTGGTAAAGACCTGAAGCTGATAAAAAGCCTGAGTTATGCATGGAGGCATGCCCTGTTTTCCCCTGAGCTGCATATTCTTGGTTTGCCCTGGAGACACACCGTCCACTCTCTCCACCCTCTTCTGTGTCCTGGGAGACTGACCTGAGATACAAAACTCCTTGCTTTTTGGCTTCCAGTATGATTCCACTGATTGAAACCCAGTAGGAGATTGGAGAAGGAGGGAAGAGTGATGGTGGTGAGCTTAATGTTAACTAGTCATAACTGCATCGAGGTTGTCCTACACCAGAGGTCCCCAACTCTCTGGCCAGGGACTGATACTGGGCTGCACAGCAGAAGGTGAATGGCAGGTGAGCGAAGCTTCATCTGATGCTCCCCATCGCTTGCATTACTGCCTGAATGATCCCCAACACCCCCTCTGTCCCTGGAAAAATTGTCTTTCACAAAACCGGTCCCTGGTGCCAAAAAAGTTTGGGGACTGCTGCCCTACACCCACTCACACCTTGGTAAAGATCCCGTTATTGAACTTTCCTCTGGGATGTGCCATCTGTTTCCTGCCCACTCCATGACTAACACACTATCCATGAGTGTATGACTGTGGTTTTATTCCAGTATAAAAATATGTTTTATAATAATTAACATTTTCATCTGAAGCTTCTAAGCATCTGCAGAGAGAACACGAGATACTTTTTGTTAAAAAGTAAAATCAAAATATTTAGCTTGGCATTCTGTAATTTTTAAGTTGTTTTTAAACAAAACAAAACAAAACATCTGGTAACTGGAAATAAATACCTCTCATCAATTTTTTAATTTATTCACTTATTTATTCATGAAATACTGAATTCTCATGTACACTGAAGGCAGGTATGGTCCAAGCTCTTTACGATTTTATAGTATATGTGAGAAAGCACGTAATTGGAGATGTGATGATGGCTATGAAAAGGATGAGCAATGATTCTGATGAAAGATAACAAGAAGGCCTAATTTAGGGGCATGTGTGCATGTGTGGGGGAGTGTTAAGGAAAGGATGTAACATTTAAGTTAAGACCTGAATGATGATTTAGTAAATGAAGGGTGAGAACGTGGGGTTAGGATGAGTCGGGTGGGTGTGTCCTATAGAGGTTCTGAAGGAATTGGTGTTTACGGGCATTTACTTTATGGAAAGCTACTGAAATGATTTAATCAGAAAAGTGACAAGAGGTATTCAGTTTTTTAAAAAGATCCCTCTGAGTGATTGGTGAAGTCTGGATAGAAGGAAATGAGAACTAGAGGTGATTAGATGGCTATTACAATAGTCTAAAAATATTGAGTGGGGCCCTGGAATGAAGGCAATGAGAATGCAAAGGGGTGGCATTTTCAGGTAGAGTAAAGATGAAATTATATCCCAGGATATGATTACAATTGAACCTTGTAATTAGATGAGTATAAGATTGTGATGAATATGAGTAAATAGTTCATTTTAGGTATATATGAGGAAAAAGCAATGTTGTCAAGGAGGAATTACTTTGTTTCATTAGGTCAGTGGCTTTTAATCCCATTAAAATCAATTGCATATGTTTTTAAAGTTATAGTTTTATCTTGTCTACCTCCTGGTGATCCTGATTAAGTAGCTCCCTTGGGAAGGGCTACTAAGTTTGTGGTAATTTGTTATAAAAGCGAAAACACACTTGTGTTAATACACACAATTAATACTAATACATGCACAAACTCATTTACTCATGTCTGTCACCTGGGTTGGGATGCTCAAAGACTAGAACTGCTGACCAGAACACCTACTTATGTTCTCTCCCCGTAACCTGGCTTCCTCATAGCAGAGTGTCCTCAGAACAGGTGGACGGTTACACAGAGGGTCAGAGCCCTAAGAGTGAGTGTTCTGGTGAAGCTGCATTGTCTTTTATGATGCAGCCTTGGAATTTGCACAGCATTACTCTGCTATACTCTATCAATTAAGCAGTCCAAAAGCTGCCCAAATTCTAGGGGAAGGTACATATACCTGATCTCTCACTGGGAGTAATGGGAAAGACTTTTAAATAAAGTATTTAAACCCAGTGTTTTAAAACTACCACAGATGATTTGTCTTTTTCCTGTTGATTTTTACTCTTTGTTTATTATGGCTATGAACCTTTTGTACCGTATGATTATTGAAAATTGTTTGACCAGGCTGCCGTCTATCCTCATATCCTATTTTTTCAAGTGAAAACTATCATATTTAAATAAAAACAAGTAAAAATGAACCAAATAACTGCATTTTCAGAGATTATCTAAGGTCAGTTCTAATTTACTCATGGATGGCAACTCAATTTGAAGATTAAGCAGGCAAAAAGTTATGGTAAGATTACAGTGTAACAGATATTAGAAAATTGAGGAAAGAAAGAGTTGAACATTATTTGATATGATCACATTTACGTTGATGTCAACATTTTACTCTGTCTCTGCTAATCCTTTTTTTTCAAAAATTTAAAAAAGTTGTTGTGGTATCTCTGAGTTTCAAATGCTTGAACCAAATCTAATTTTGAGATATTTCTTGGTAACGGAAACTACACCTTGATAGCACCAAAGTATCACAATTAACAAGCATTTTTTCTCTCTTTTGTAGGTTTCAAAAAAAAAATTTGTGTTATTTAATTCTAGGTAATTTATAGCTTGGCAGAGAAAGCCTTTATTGTAAAGTACTTATTAAAAGTGGATATATTTAAATAAATATGGATTGAATTATAAATTTCTCTATATTCAAGCTTATATTTTCAAGGGGTGGAGTTTCACTTATACTTTTTGAATAAATCTAAATCTTAATAGATATACCATTTTATATGATAAAATATAAACAATTTTTAATCATCCTGCAGAAAAGCTTTGAAAGAGACATTAATTAATAAATATGGATCAATGTTCAAAACCTAATGTTCTTTTAAGAAAGATCACCTATTTAGCACTCGTGTATTTAACACATATATGCTTCAATATATTTGATTGGGACATTAATAAAACCTTATTGCTTATATTAGCATCCACTTGTATAAAACAATTAACAGGCAAGAAGAACCAGGCACAATACATTAATCACTGATACAAAAGCAGAACAATTTAAAGAGTTCGTTAAAGATAATCACTTTTGACAAAAATAGGAAAATGAAATGTAATATTATTATTTTAATTAGTCTATATACATGAAAGTGTAGGGGGATTATGTTCAAAGACCGTATAAAATGATAGGGGGAGGGCTCTGTAACAGCCAAATTCATAAGCCAAAACAATTATGCTTTGTGTGTTAGGAAAAGACTAGCGTTTTCATTATAATGATAAATAGTGTGTTTAAACAACTGGTCATGTCTAAAAAAGTGTTTATCTTCAAAGAACACATATATTTACCATTTTAGAATTCTTTTTAGATTGCTCCGAGATAATTTTGGATCACACAAAAGGAAGATAAACACTAATGCTGTTTGGAAGATATCTCAGATAAAGAAAATCTAAATTTGGCCTAGCAATATACCGCTCAAGCTTTTGCTTTACAAAGAGGTATTTTAGACAATTCCCATTGCAATTGTGTTTTTATCAAGATATTAAGGGCCTGCTAATGCAGTTCCTAGGGACTATACTTAAAGTGATAGATTTTAGTAAAACATTCCCTGAATGGTTTATTGTCAACTTCTGGCAACAGGATAAGCCCTATGGAAAAATTGTATCAGAAAGGGCAAATCCTCACTAACCTAATGCACAACTGGAAAGATCCTCACCAAAGCCTATCTCTTAGATTAGGGCATTGCAGCCAAAAAGAAACTGTCAAGAATGCCCTCATAATGGTTTAACTGTTCAGTTGTCAATTTGGAAAACTTGGAAGACATGGGGGAAAGGAAGTTCTGATAGTAGTGAGGGTGTGTGAAATATTGTGGCTCATAAGATATTATTGGAGAGAGATGTCTTGGGTTAGTCCTTAAGTGGAGGAGTTCCAGGAGGCCAAAGAAAAAGAGTAGCATACTCAATTAGTATTTATTGAGAAACTGAATCAAAAATAAATGTGAGAGAAGAGAGGAGGGTGTTCATTCTTTTTTATTGAGCACCTACTATTTTAAAGGCTTTGTATGGATGCTGTAGCTACATACTCATGTCTACCAGATTCCACTGGCCAAAGTTGTGACAAAGCCATTCTTGACTGCAAATGAGGCTGGAAAATGCTGTTGAATCATGTGAACAGAAGGAAAAGGGATGTTATTTGATTGACACATAGGCTACTCTTGCCAGAGTTTACTTTTTTATCATATCAATCAAATTCTTCCTTTCAAACATAGACCACACACACCCTTCCCAAGGCCCACCCTGTGGGTGTGGGCAGTCCTTTGATTAAGTCTTAAGTACTGATTTTGCTTTCTGGGATACACACACACACACACACACACACACACACATACATTGTATGTATATGAATACATAGTATGTGTGTATGTATGTAGGTAGATAGATATATCGATAATTCTCGAATGAGAATTGATTTTGCGTGAAGTGTCAATGTCATGATAGATAGACTTTCTCTTCATCTCTCTTTGACAGAAAGTATTTATTTCATCTCTCCTTGACAGAAAGTATTTATACATTGAGGATGTATCCTTTCAAGAATTTTGGCTTTCTGTGGAGTCTCAATTCCAACTCTTCAGCTCACATGTATCCAGGATTTTATAATTTGTCCCTTAATGTCCATTAAATCCCAACTTCTTGGTTACCTGTTCACAACAACCACACACTGCCCCTCAATTCACACCCACAACCAGGACAGCTAAGTCTTGTATTCACTTCCATTTCAGGTTTTCAGTTTTCCTCCAATTTCTGCCTTTGGAGATAACTCATTGTTTCAGGAGCTCAGCTATGCACACAAAAGGCCTTATGTTATATTTTATATATGTTTAAATAAGTTTTTCATAGCAGGGGAGTTTTCATAATAGCTAGTCAGTCATACTGTTGGAAATGCAAGTCCTGGGCCTGAATTTTAGAGTTGGACTATGCCATACATTTCAGGTTGCGTAGACCTCGTAAGTATAAATGAAAGAATGGAGGATTGCAGCAAAGAAAAAAAGATCAAGTTTATAAAAGTTTCAGTCTACCATGTAGGTATTGCATTTCTCATTTTTGTAATTTTAAAGTCTTAAGACTTAGAAAATACTTTTAATATAATCTACTTAGTAATGTCAACATTTTTTTCTGATATGTGAGTAAACTGAGGCCCAAAAAGTCTCAGACTTATTCAAAGATACAATGCTACCTCACAGGAGAGACAGATGCTAAATTTCCTGTCTCTCCTGACAATATCATATGCCTTTATTTTTTTAGTTACCTTGCATTCATAGAAACTTTGAGGAACTTAATTTAGGTTTAAGTTGACTAAAGTTGCTCTGATATGTTTAAAGTGATCTAAAATTTTTTCTATAAAAAGAAAGCAAAACACAAAAATATCTGCAAGACTAAGAAATGCACTATGATGTTAGCTACAGCAAAATTTAATTTAATATAAATTATATTCACAATGAACAGGGCAAGAAAAGTAAAGCAGGGAGTAAGATTCTTTAAAGAGGATAAAATTCAAAGGACATTCACACAAAAATGTAATTTAATAATGATAATTGGTTCTGTTTGATTCCACTTTCATCATAGTCAGGGTTTTAAATTTTTTTCCCCAATAACGTACCCAAGTGTACCATTCTTTCCCTAGAGAGTTTACCAATGTCTAGAACTGTTGGATGGCAGCTTGTCTATATGTTAGTGTTGCAGGATCCAGAAAACAACAACAACAAGAAAACCCAATTAAAGTTGAATTTCAGGTAAATAACAAATAAATGTTAGTATAACTATATTCTATAAATATTGATGGAACATACTTATACTAAATTTTATTATTCATTTACCTGAAATTCAAGTGTAACTGGTAACCTGTATTTTATCTGACAGCCCAACTATGGGTGATATGTCAGAGGAGCAAGGGTGCCACAAGCAATGACAGCTAAGTGCTGAATCTATAATTTCCTGGTTTTCGTGGAAAAAGATTCTTCTTTCCATTTTCACTTCATGGACTTTCCACTTTTACTTTCCCTTCCCTTTTCAGTTTACCTACTTGCTCCTCTTTATAATAGTGAGGAGGTACAATATATTTTAAAAAAACCACATAGATTAACACTTCAACATGAAGGCCTGTTAATTTGTATTTATTTATAAGACATCTATCACACAATTCAATGTTGTTTTCTTCTTTAGGGAATAGAATTTCAATTTTATTCTCCATTCTTTCAATATAATTAGATTAGAACCAGATATTTTACTTTCTATTCGATTGCCAAATTCACCTTAACAGTTAATAAATAAGTGGAATTATCACACTGATCCAATAATATCTCTCCAGTTACCTTTTGCCACCATGAAAAGTTTTTATTTATGACCATACCCTCATCTGCCCTTTAGCCAACATTCAATCCATTTTATGTACATTTATGTCTGTTCTGTTTTCCTCTTTTTGTAGACCTCAATCTCTCTACCAAGACCTTAGTCTCTGATGTGGAACTTTGTTAAAGACTGTCTGAAAATGTAAGAGCATACTCTTCGCTGCATGAGGACAAAGCCAGTGTCCTCCTTGAGAGTTTGGAGGGTGTGAATGAATAAACATTGGCATTTCATGTTGGGGCTCTCTTGTCAGATCCAAGCTGCTCCAGATATGAAATTTTGATTAGAAATTTCAAGAGATGTTGTATGGAAGGGCATCATTGGTCTGTTGTCTTCTGATTTCACAGATTACAATAATACTTTTTCAAAGAATTTGTCAATGGTTGAGGAAGAAGACAGAGCAGTCTGGTGCTAAGCATTGCCCAAGAATGGACAGTTGGAGTGAAGAAATGTTTTTCCTCCTTTTTTTCCTCAGATAAAACTACCTGTGGTAAAGGTCTTAGGAATAGATCAATTTGACTGCGTTACCCTGGGAGAGGCTTGGTGAACTGTGAATGAATATTCAGTCTTTTTAGAGAAACATTGATTACATTTTAGTGGCTGCTATAGGTTTTATGAGCAAACATATGTTTCCTATTCCAATTTGCTTTGGGATGAATGCAGTTCTTTAGAACAAAGTGCTATAAATCTCTCTCTCTCTCTCTCTCTATCTATCTGGGAATAAGAATTCTCTTTTAAGAGTCAAATAAAGCTGGAAAGCCATAAAATTTCAAGATTTTTATTCAGCTAAGATTACAATTATAACCCTCTTCATACTCCATTAAAATATTCTTTAATTTTTCCTATTCTTCATTTTAGGAATGGAGTGTACATATAATTATCGGACCTTAGCTGATAATGGAAAGGGAAAACTGTAATGTAATCTCTGTCTGTTCTCCTTTTTCTTCTCCACTGAGTCTGAACACCCAATGCTGGGGATCAGAATTGTGGAGAATATTTGAAATTTATTTTTTTACATTAGAAAACCTAAACATTCAACTTCCTTGCAAAATATTCTGAATTTTATCTGTAACTGTTGACATCCGTGTTTTTAAAAATTGCATACTTCAAGTGACAGAATAAGGAACAAGTACATTTAAGTTAACAAACATGTTATGATGATCTTATAATTTATTGAGCACTTATTTGAAAAACAGTATTCAAGTAAAATATTAGTACATTTTCTTTCAAAATGCTTCAAGCTCTACAGAAGTTATCAAAACCATAAGTGAAATATTCCCCTTTACCTTTTTCCTCAATTGTATCTATCCTCAGACTTTACTACTCTGTGTTTTGAATATTTTTTCTATGTGTTTGGGTACATGTAGATGCATGTAGTTATCTTTGATGACTGCTTCTTTGAATATTCTAAATATTGGAGTCCTCCAATGCTCAGTCTCCCTTTTCTGTACATTCTAGGTGTGGAATTTTTTTTAAAAGTCCACAAATTCTTTAACATTCCCTTTCCTCATTGATAGGTAGGGTCCAAGTACCAGCCTCTTGAATTTGGGTGGGTTCATGACTGCTTTGACCAACAGAGTATGATGGAGGTCACACTGTGTGAAAATAGGCAGCTTCTGTCTCATTTTCTTTGAAGGCTCTCTCTCAGGTGTTACTCTCTTTGCTGTGTCACCTTGCCATAAGAAGTACAAGCCATATGCAGAGGTCATACATATGCATTTCAGTCCAGATCCTAAGTAAATTCTTCTAGTTGACCAGACCAGGTGCCAAATAGGTAAGTGAAGGGCTCTTTTGATGTTTTCCTCATCACAGTCATTCCCAGACATTCTGGAGGAGAACAAGCCATTTCCATTGTGCCTTGTCTGAATGATCAAACCACAGAGTTCCTGACTGTATATATTGGTTGCTGTTTTGTGTCAATAGATAACCAGAACACTAAGGAGCCTTATTTAGTTCCATAGCTTTAAAAACTATCTATATAAAATATATTGTTGATATGAAAATAACTAACTCCCTGATCTCTCTCCTCAGCTTGCTTCTTTAAGGTTTCACTTGGCTATGCAACAGCTATCTATGTAATAGGATGTTATGAAGATTAAATGAGTTAATATACATGAGCTTAAAACACATTAAGTGTTACATGAGTGTTAGTTATGTTATTAATATTAATATAAAAACTAAATTCTTGACTCCTATAGGTTTAACACCTGCCCCTCCTCTTGTCATTCAATCTTAATAAGTTGTTTTACCATCTGTCCTGATTGCTCAAGTCCAAAATCTTGGAATCTTGTTTGATTTCTTTCTCACATTCCACATAAGAGTAGGTTTCTGTTGTTTTGTCTCCTAAGTATATGCTAAACTCACTGAACTTTATCTCTGCAGCTAATGCACACCACTGTAATCTGTCATTTGGATTACTGTAACATTTCTTAACTGGTCTCTCTGATTTACTCTTGTCCCCTACATTTCATTCTTTACGTGGGAGTGAAAGTGACATTTCTAAACACAAATCAAGTTATGTTACCTGATATAAACCCTCCAATAATCATTTCGTTGTACTTTTAATAAATCCAAACTTTATGCTATGGCCCATGTAACCCTATGTGAACTGGTCCTGGTCTATATCTCCTAACTCAGTTCTCACATATCTGCTTGTACTGAACGTGCGCCAGTCATACTGGTTGTCTTCCTTTTCCTTCAAGGCCTTTGCATTCTCTGTGCTGAAATTCCTTTTCCCTTCTGTGGTTTTCTCCTCACCATCCAGATTTTTGCTCAGATGGGCCTTTATCAATGCAGCCGTCCCTGACCACTTCATCTTTTATTTGCCACAGACCTGTTACATTTTCTATGTATTGTCTGTATTATTTTCTCTATAACACTTTTTAATGTGTGAATTATTACTATTTGAATAACTTCCTTACACAGTTATTTGTTCATGTACTTGTTTACATTTACTTGAGAGCAGGGACACTGTCTGTCTTTATCATGGAACAAAGACTGGTGTATAGTAAATGTTCAGCAAGTGTTTCCTGCATGGGTACATTTCTTACTTCCCCACCTCTTTCCCTTCCTGTCTTCTTTTCTTCCTTCCTCCCTTCCTTCCCATCTCTGTCTCTCTCTCTATTTCTCTCTCTTTCTGTTGTGCACTGTCCTTTATACAAAAGGTATTGTAAACCTGTAATATGCATATGCAAGTTGCTTTGTGCTCTTAATATATTTTATTTTATGTTTTCTTTTTTTGGCCGTGCTGTGCGGCATGTGGGATCTTAGTTTCTCTGACCAGGGATCAAACTCACGCCCCCTGCAGTGGAAGTGTGGAGTCTTAACCACTGGACCACCAGGGAGGTCCTGATGTACTCTTAATATATTTTAGAAATATTTATAAAACAGTGTATTTAGTTCTAGGTTATACTTTTAAAATAGCTTCAAGGTATTGTATAAATGAGTCATAATTTAATCATTCTAAAGTGAGGGACATTGACATGGCTTGTCAATTTCTTAAAAAATAAGCAGCCAATGCTGTAATGAATATCTTTACATAGTGTTCTTAATTTCTGCATGCTTGTTCTTCTCTAAAGTAGGGCGGAGGTGGAATTTTCCTAGAAGTAGAAATTTAAAAAAATTATCTCCAAAATGGCTTTACTAAAAATATAGGAACTTGCCCATTTTCTCACCTTTACCAAAACTGTTTATTAATATTAAAATTTTTTTCTTATGTTTTGCTAAAACATAAAATCTTATTTTAAAATTGTCTTAGCCCGATTCTTAGTGAGGTTGAAATACATTGTATTTATTGGCTAATTATATTTCTTCCCAGAGTTACTTTTTCTTATTCTTTTCTCATTTTTTCCATTGCATTGTAGTTTTCTTTTTGAAGTAGTCTGATTATAAATATTTTGAATCTTCTATGTGTTGAAAGTTGTTTTTCTACTTTGTACCTTGCTTTTTATCTTTGGCCATAATGTCTTTTTAAATACAGAAATATAAAAATGTGGCCAAATATATCAAATGTTTCTTTTATGGATTTTGGAGTTTGTAATTTAGAAAAGCCTTTTCTATTTTGAGACTATTAAAATATTTTCAGTTTTTTTCCAATATGTCATATTTTAAAAATTTTACATCTGTCCCTCTACTTATCTGAAATACACTTTTGTTTATGTTGTATGTGTGTATGGGTTTGATATTTATATTTTCCAAATAGGTAGCCAGTTACTATGTGGTCATTCACAGAATAGTCTATTTTCCCTAAATGATTCAGATTCTTAAATGCTATCATAAGCATTTGCCTCTTTTGGGACTCTACTCTCTTTCATTGATCTATATGTATATTTCTGCAGCAAATGCACACCAAGTATTACTATAGCTTTATTTTATGTCATGATAATAAACTACTGACAGTATAGAGTAGGCTCATATTTGATTATAAATTCTATCTCCTGGAGAGCTGAACTACAAATACCAAATGCCCAATCCAAGTAAATGTTCAAAGATGACAAAAGTCAAAAGAATTGGGTCTGAAATTCAAAACAACAAGTCTTACCCTTATGAGTCCAAACTTATGAAAGCTGGGGAGAAAGAATATGTAAAACCGCAATTATTTATTTAGTTATTTATAGTTATCTCATGGAAGAGTACACTATGATATGGATTAATTCTTGGAAATCATTTTTTAAAGTTTAAATATACTGTTTAAAATTTTAATAGGAGAATAGAAATGGATGTATAACTTCCAAAACCCTAGATAAGAAGAGGAAAAATGGAGAAAGAAAACTTGAACAAGACAACCAATGGCAGGAAAGGGAAGAAAATACAAGAACAATAATAAAGCAGGTTAAGTAGAGAACCTAAAAAAATACAGCAGGAATAATCTCAGACAGACCAGTAAGTCATGATAAATATTAATGGGTTAAGCAATCCTTTTAAAAATACAGACCCTTATTTGTCTTTTTTTTTTCTTTTTAAACATGCTATGTACTGTAAGAATCCCACAGAAAATAAAATTACACAGAAAAATAAAAATAAAAGAATGAAATGTATTTATAGACCATTACTTATGCAATATAATTTTTGATTGAAAACTCAAACCAGGGCTTCCCTGGTGATGCAGTGGTTGAGAGTCCGCCTGCCAATGCAGGGGACACGGGTTCGTGCCCCGGTCCGGGAAGATCCCACGTGTCGCGGAGCGGCTGGGCCCGTGAGCCATGGCCACTGATCCTGCGAATCCGGAGCCTGTGCTCCGCAACGGGAGAGACCACAACAGTGAGAGGCCCGCGTACCGCAAAAAAAAAAAAAAAAAAAAAAAGTCAAACCAAAAAGCATTAAATGAGACAGAGGCACTCTTGTGTGCCAGTCTCAGCCTATCAGTAGATTATTTCTATTTTGCCAGTCTCAGCCTATCAATAGATTATTTCTATCTTTCTCAGAAACAGACAAAAATAGTCAATGGTAAAAAGTAAATAAGGGGGAGACCTTCAAGATGGCCGAGGAGTAAGAAGTGGAGATCACCTTCCTCCCCACAAATACATCAAAAATACATGTACATGCAGAACAACTCCTACAGAACACCTACTGAACGCTGGCAGAAGACCTCAGACTTCCCAAAAGGCAAGAAACTCCCCATGTACCTGGGTAGGGCAAAAGAAAAAAGAAAATACAGAGACAAAAGAATAGGGTTGGGACCTGCACCTCTGAGAGGGAGCTGTGAAGGAGGAAAAGTTTCCACACACTTGGAAGCCCCTTCACTAGTGGAGACAAGGGGTGGGCGGGGGAGAAGCTTTAGAGCCATGGAGAAGAGCGCAGCAATAGGGGTACAGGGGGCAAAGCACAGAGATTCCTGCATAGAGGATCCGTGCTGACCAGCACTCACCAGCCTGAGAGGCTTGTCTGCTCACCCGCCGGGGTGGGTGGGGCCTGGGAGCTGAGGCTCGGCCTTCAGAGGTCAGATACCAGGGAGAGGACTGGGGTTGGCTCCGTGAACACAGCCTGAAGGGGGCTAGTGTGCCACAGCTAGCCAGAGGGAGTCCGGGGAAAAGTCTGGAGCTGCCGAAGAGGCAAGAGATCATTGTTTCGGGGTGCGCAAGGAGAGGGGATTCAGAGCACCGCCTAACCGAGCTCCAGAGATGGGCGTGAGCCTCGGCTATCAGCATGGCTGATAGAGAAAAAAATATCTAGGAATAAACCTACCTGACGAAAGAAATTAAAGATGATACAAATAGATGGAGAGATACACCATGTTCTTGGATTGGAAGAATCAACATTGTGAAAATGACTCTACTACCCAAAGCAATCTACAGATTCAATGCAATCCCTATCAAACTACCAATGGCATTTTTCACGGAACTAGAACAAAAAATTTCACAATTTGTATGGAAACACAAAAGACCCCAAATAGCCAAAGCACTCTTGAGAAAGAAAAACAGAGCTGGAGGAATCAGGCTCCCTGACTTCAGCCTGTACTACAAAGCTACAGTAATCAAGACAGTATGGTACTGGCACAAAAACAGAAATATAGATCAATGGAACAGGATAGAAAGCGCAGAGATAAACCCATGCACAGATGGTCACCTTATCTGTGATAAAGGAGGCAAAAGTATACAATGGAGAAAAGACAGCCTCTCCTATAAGTGGTGCTGGGAGAACTGGACAACTACATGTAAAAGAATGAAATTAGAACACTCCCTAACACCATACACAAAAATAAACTCAAAATGGATTAAAGACCTAAATGTAAGGCCAGACACTATAAAACTCTTAGAGGAAAACATAGGCAGAACACTCTATGACATAAATCACAGCAAGATCCTTTTTGACCCGCCTCCTAGAGAAATGGAAATGAAAACAAAAATAAACAAATGGGACCTAATGAAACTTAATAGCTTTTGCACTTCAAAGGAAACCATAAACAAGACGAAAAGACAACCCTCAGAATGGGAGAAAATATTTGCAAATGAAGCAACTGACAAAGGATTAATCTCCAAAATTTACAAGCAACTCATGCAGCTTAATATCAAAAAAACAAACAACCCAATCCAAAAATGGGCAGAAGACCTAAATAGACATTTCTCCAAAGAAGACATACAGATGTCCAAGAAGCACATGAAAGGATGCTCAACATCACTAATCATTAGAGAAATGCAAATGAAAACTACCATGAAGTATCACCTCACACCAGTCAGAATGGCCATCATCAAAAAGTCTGCCAGCAATAAATTCTGGAGAGGGTGTGGAGAAAAGGGAACCCTCTTGCACTGTTGGTGGGAATGTAAATTGATAAAGCCACTATGGAGAACAGTATGCAGTTCCTTAAAAAATGAAAAACAGAACTACCATACGACCCAGCAATCCCACCACTGGGCGTATACACTGAAAAAACCATGAAATTGAGTTATTTGTAGTGAGGTGGATGGACCTAGAGTCCATCATACAGAGTGAAGTAAGTCAGAAAGAGAAAAAC
Organism: Orcinus orca; assembly: GCF_937001465.1. Taxonomy (NCBI): domain Eukaryota; kingdom Metazoa; phylum Chordata; class Mammalia; order Artiodactyla; family Delphinidae; genus Orcinus; species Orcinus orca. The sequence goes on along the minus strand of NC_064565.1, from coordinate 45,693,885 downwards.
AAATACCGTATGCTAACACATATATATGGAATCTAAAAAAAAAAAAGGTTATGAAGAACCTAGGGGAAGGACAGGAATAAAGACTCAGATCTAGAGAATGGACTTGAGGACACGGGGTGGGGGGGAAGGGTAAGCTGGGACGAAGTGAGAGAGTGGCATGGACATATATACACTACCAAATGTAAAATAGATAGCTAGTGGGAAGCAGCCACATAGCACAGGGAGATCAGCTTGGTGCTTTGTGGCCATCTAGAGGGGTGGGATAGGGAGGGTGGGAGGGAGACAAGAGGGAGGAGACATGGGGATATATGTATATGTATAGCTGATTCACTTTGTTATAAAGCAGAAACTAATACACCATTGTAAAGCAATTATACTCCAGTAAAGATGTTGAAAAAAGGATAAAGTAAGTAACAATATAGTGGATTTAAATAATATTTTTTGCATCAAATGAACAGGTTAAGTACATTATATTCAACTTTCAAAGACCCATTCACAGAGTTTGTTGAATAAAAACCATGGACAAATAGATAAGCAACAAAAATATATTACATAGCACAGAGAATTATAGCCATTATCTTATAACAACTTTTAGTGGAGTATAATCCATAAAAATACTGAATCACTATGCTGTACATCTGGAACTAATATAATATTGTAAATCAACTTATACTTCAAGTAAAAAAACGGGCAATTTAAAAGAAAATCACTAGAAAATTTTAATACACAAAAATAAGAGAAACTATATATTTGATCATTAGATGGTAAAATTAACATAAACCACAAAAAAAGCGTCTCATAGCCTACTTAATGGAACATTTTAAAACATTCTACATACTCTTGGGTATAAAGATGAAAATGCTATTGAGGTGGCAAACAATTTTGAAATTAAGACAAAGTGAATGCTTGTACACTCAATACTTGTAAGTTAAAGCCAAAGCAAAACTCAGAAAATACAATTTATCACCACAATTTATTTATTAGAAAATAAGAAAAGTGGAAAATATCTTATGTGTTTTATAGAAGAAAAACGAGAAAATAATGTCATAAACATAACATTTCTTGAGGGTTTACTATGTGCCAACCACACTTCTAAGCCATTTACATATAAATTAATTGATAGGGCAAATCAATTCTATGAGGTTGGCAATTATTATTTCTATTTTATAAATAAGAAGTTGAAGCTCAAGAAGCTTAAATAAGTTGCCTAGAGTCACCCTGATAGCAAGTTGGAGGAATTGGCATTGATTCTAACCCAGGATTGATAAAGTAGGAAAAATAAACCAGGCTGCGTCATTACATTCCAGATTGTCTTCTGAAAAGATCAACTCAAGCAACCAAACTCATAGTAAGTCTGATTAAGTAGAAAAAATTTAAAAATACACATTAGGAATAGAAAAGGGTAAAATTACAGATATGGGGTAGAGTTTAAAAGTTTTATGAGAATACTACACCCAACTTTATAGCAATATATTTTATAATCTGTATGACATGGATGATATAAAATATAAATGGGTAGATAAAATGAAATAAAAGACTCAAAAAGAGATTTTTTAAAGTCTACATAGACTAATATTTATAGAAGAAATTGAAGGTATAAGGATTACCTTTGAAAGTGAATAGCCCACATTTGGGGATGAGTATATTCATTTATTCCATAAATATTGTGATCAGAGTAAGACAGTCCCTCTGCAGAAGCCCATGCCTCTATCAGCAGAGATAAGCTGGAGATTCTTCCTTAATGTTTTTGCCATCCAACTGACCTCCAGACCTTACTTTTATGGCTACTCTCTCGATTTCAGAGTCTTACCTTTTTTGTGGCATGAACTGCATTGTCAGTCTAGTGAGTTCTTTGTACCTTTCTTAGAAGAATGTTTTAAAATGCATAAAATCATGCACACAGATACATATGATCATAATACATAGGTTTACAAAGAAAACTAATTATATTTAAATGTAATTTTCTAGCTATAGGGTCCTTGGAGGTGAATCTCAAAATAAGAATCCTATGAAGGTCTTGTCATCACACTATTTTCATTTTAATTTTTATGAACTTTAAAATTCAGTGGCTCTTTAGTGTTGCCCAAGAATCCCACATTTCCATAATCCATTCACTCCCCCTCCCCTCTAGATGACTGTTATCATCTTCTCTACTCACCTCAAATCTCCAGTGCCTCCTTCTAATCCTCAATCTCTGCAGTGGAAAATTCCTCCCCCGCCCCAATTTTGTTTTTAAGAAAAGGGAAACAACTAGAGGAGAATATTCTTAAGATTTTACTATTCTGTCTAGTTGTTTACCTTCTTCTGTGCCCATGTACTTTACTTGTTATTAAAGATAACTGTCCATGCTCCTAGCCAAAGCCCTGCCTTCCAACAGTGTATTCCAACCATTCCCTCTTTCCTACTCAAGGACATTTCTCCTGCTATTCTCCACCCTCTCTTTTTCTACAACATTAACATTTTTTCCCTTTCTACTAGAAAATTCAAATCAACAGAAAATGAAGAAAAACAAAACAAAATTTTACCATCAAAAAATCTTCTCTTGAGCTCATATCCCCTTCTCGTGCCATCCTATTTTTGCTCTCATTTACACCAAAATTTCTTGAAAGGATTGTACCTACTCTCTCCAATTTAGCATCTCCTGTTCTCTTGAACATACTTCAGTCAAGATTCTACCCCCAGCTGCAGTGAAACTGCTTTTATCAGGGTCACCAGTAACCTCCATATCACTACATCCAATTGTCAGTTCTGAACTCTCATTGTAATAGCATCCAGTAAGATCCCAGTATCTGGTTGTAGTTGTCCAGGCAACATCAAGGGTAGTGTATGTGAATGATGCCTCTGGGCTTGTAAGATCATACAGTACCTCCTTGGACCTAATAGCAGCATTTGCATAATTTTGATCCCTCTTCTCTCCTTGAAACACATTTGTTGATTTGGTCTTTAGTACATAACCACTTGTGTGGTTTTCTCCTCCCTCTGAGACCACTCCTTCTCTGTCTCCTTTGCTTAATCTATCTTATCTCCTTGACATGAATTTCTTTAAGGTCCTGCGGCTTCATTTTAGAGCTCTTCCTTTTTCTCTTTATACTCACTCTCTTGGTAATTTCATCCAGTCTCATATGCTGACGATTCCCAAATTTATATCTCCTAGACAAATGTCTCCTTTAGATTCTAGACTCATATATCCAAATTAGTACTCAACATCTTGATTAGGCCTCTCACACTTGACCTGCCACTAACAAGCTCTTTATATCCCTCTTGCTCTAAATCTCCTTCCCTCATAGCCTACCCCTTCTCCATCAATGGAAACTCCATGCTTCTAGTTGCCCAGGACAAAGCTTTCAGTCATCATTGATTCCTCTGTTTCCTTTATACCCATTAGAAGGTCTGGCTACTCTACCCTTAAATTTTATTTTTCTAAAAATAAAATTTAATATAAATATATTGCTACTTATTTTATATATGTATTTTTATTTAGTCTAATTACTCTAATATAGATTCTACCAATATTTTTGTTACCACCTCCACTGTTAAGAAATAACTAGGTCAAAAAATGCTTTGTAGGGAAATTGGCATTTGAGCAAGACCCTGTAGGAAAAGTAAAATTGAGGATGAGGTGATTTCAGGATAAAATAATTTCAAGACATAGTTAGTAATTATGACTAGCCTACAGTAATTATTCACAAAGTATAGCTGGAATATCCATAGGCTCCCTGAAGCACCTTCTAAGAAGTCTGCAAAGTTGAATTTTTTTATAATATGCTAGGATGTTTTTGGCTTTCTTACTCATTCTCTCTTGAGTGCCATAGAGTTTTCCAGAGGCCACATGACATGTGATTATATCATTGCTCTGAAGGCTAATAGAATGTATGCTGTGTAGTCTTGTGTTTTAAGAAGTTTACAGTTTGAATCTCTAATATGGTCACTATCAACAGGTAGGACCTAAATAAACAAAAATTCTTTGAGTTCTTTAATAACAATTAAAAATATAAAGCAGTTCTGATACCAAAATGTTGGAGAACCACTGTTGTAGGATGATATTTAGTACTTATGACTAGCCTAGGGTCGTTGAAATCTGGAGTGTATTGTATGTTCACGTATGCTATAAGGCATATGTAGCCCAAGAGACTAAATTCTGGTCACTCTCTGAAATAAATCTCAGAATAAAGAATGGAGAACTTATTCTGTACCTCAGTGATTTAGAATATGGTGAGGCATTGCCATTGGGCTAAAGAGGAGAGAGCAAGCTGACTATGAGCACTATCCAGGGAATATTTAAAAAAATTAAAGCTTAGATGTGGAGATTTGATTGGACTCATCTCCACCCACCCTCAATGCCTTCTCACCCACCACCAATACACACACACACACATGCACATGTGTGTGCATACAAGCATTGAGTATTACTACTTGGGTCATTAGAAATCCATTATCATTTTTAATTTATTTTATTTATTTAGTTTTTTGCAGTACGTGGGCCTCTCACTGTTGTGGCCTCTCCCATTGCAGAGCACAGGCTCTGGACGCGCAGGCTCAGCAGCCATGGCTTACGGGCCCAGCCGCTTCGCGGCATGTGAGATCCTCCCGGACAGGAGGGGCACGAATCCGTGTCCCCTGCATCAGCAGGCGGACTCTCAACCACTGTGCCACCAGGGAAGCCCTTGGGTAATAATCTTGTACTCTGCAATCTTGCTATGTTCACTTATTCGTTACAGGAGTGTTTTTGTCAATTCTGTTAAATTTTCTACATAGACAATCATATCATTTATGCACTAAGATGGTTTTATTTTTTCCTTCACTATCTGTATGCATTTTCTTTTCTTTTCTTGTCCTACTGCATTACATATAACTTAGGCAACACAGGGTGGCTAGAGTGGGCTTGAGTTGGGCAGTTAGGCTCTGATAATACCCCAGCAAGTTAGTTAGGCTCTGATAATACCCCAGCAGGATAGGCTCTGGTTAACTAGTTTCCCCTGAGGGCAGGCTTTGTTAAGAACAGAGTACTCTGGTGTCTTTCAAAATGGTTCCTTTCTTCTCCTCCTGCTGGAAGAAAGAGGAGATTGCTCTCTGATAATTACTCTGAGCACATGGTTGAGCTTCAGGAGGTAAATCTTACAATATTGTGGGAGTCCCCATGTTACTAAATCCCCTTGGTGTTTTTAAATCTCTGATTTGTCCACACTGAGTCTCCAGCAATTCAGCAATTACAGTTCAGGTTTTCCTAGCACTGGTTCCCTCCACAGTCAGTAGAGACTCCTTGTTTTCACCTGTCTGTCTCTCCAGTCTGAAAGACAGCAGTTTTTCCTGTGTCCCCCACTCTCTTACAGATCCAAGGAGAGTTGTTTACTTTTCAATCTATTCAGCTTTTTATTTGTTGTTAGGAGCAGGTGGCAACTTCCAAGCTCCTGACCTGTGGACTGTAAACCGTTTTCCTTGGATAATTTTTTGAAAACTTTCACTTTTTCGTTTGAAACATTTATTGGTCTGAATCATAGAGAAAAAGAAAAAAATAATGTAAATAATTCTCACTCAGTGTTCTTTAAGTGTCCCACTTTGACGGTAGAAGCTTGTGTTTAATCTCTGCCCCAAATATTTTACCTCCCCAGGTAAATACTATCAATATTGAGCATAATAATTAAAAATTACTTTGAATAAAAACAAAGTATATTTTACCACATTTAGTACCCCTTTCTTGCTCTTGAGGTTTTACTTCTTCCAGTTACTATGTAAAAGACATGTCTCTAGGGAGGTATAGTACAAGAATGTTCCTCTTTTGACTTGGGACGTCTTATTGATTCCTTCGTTTTCTTCACTGTTGAGCCTGTGCTTGCCAATACAGCCCCCTGTAGAGAGATTTTTTAAAATTCCCAAATGTTTTGAAGAATACTTTAGAATGTAATTTCTGCCAGAATCTAATTAGACAGAAAACCTGGACTTGGGGAGACATTCTTTATAACTGGCTTAATTTTTCTTCATCCCTATTCTCAAAAGGAATCTTAAAAATATTGTCTTCATAATTATTCCTTCTCCTTATTTTTGGCCTTTTCCATAATGGCTTAAAAATTCTTCTAAACAATAAGAACAAATGTTATAAACAAACTCTTTCACAGGCGTTTTCTTCCTCACATCCTCCTTCTCTTCCTACACTCTGAGTAAAACAAAGACAAAACCTCACAAAGCAGATTTTCATGAAGAAAATGCAGAAATCATAAATCTAACAAAAATAAGGCAAGATTAATTTTTCTCAACTTATCAATACATTTAGTTTTTCAGCGTGACTTTTCTGTCACATCTAAGGGAAGTTGATCACATAAGCAACAAGCTAGCCTGGTGGTGGAAAGGCTGTTGACCATTCTGGCATTGATTCTGCCCACAAAAATATGCATCAAGTTATAAGTGGAATTTACCCTTTGGCCTTTAGCTCCCCCTCTTCTAAAACCAAGAAGTATTGTTTGCACTGTGAGAGCAGCTTTTGCACCAGCTAAAAGTGTTTGTAGCTTATTACTAAATGATCTTAAAACAGCTCCAGAAAATATGGAAATTCATTTTTCATGAGCACAAGGAAAAAAAAAGGTCTAAGGTTACCAGTTACAAAAAGTTAAACTACTAATATTCTCCTAGATTTTTGTTTTTTCTTGACATTTTATTTGTTGTCAAAAGCATATTAGAAATTGTGACCAGAATTACATGCATCTAAGACGACACAGTGATTTTCAATATTCACATTGCCAATTATTCATCACTTTCCTGAAGTTTACTTATCTTACTTTTAAGCTAAAGAAATGAAGGAAAATAGGTTGTAAGTATTTGCAGAGTTTCCAAAAATAAGGTTGGTATGCTCAAATAAAAGATATCCAGGGCTTCCCTAGTGGCGCAGTGGTTGAGAGTCCGCCTGCCGATGCAGGGGACACGGGTTCGTGCCCCAGTCTGGGAAGATCCCACATGCTGCGAAGTGGCTAGGCCCGTGAGCCATGGCCGCTGAGCCTGCACATCCGGAGCCTGTGCTCCGCAACGGGAGAGGCCACAACAGTGAGAGGCCCGCATACTGCAAAAAAAAAAAAAAAAAAAAGATATCCAGTAGTCAGGAGACAGAGCTTTGTCTTCTAAAGGAATAGAGAACATAAATTGGTATGTTACAAAAATAAGATATGCCAAAGAAAATAAAGAAAACTCAGAACACAGATAAAAAACCTCCTGAATTTTCTTTTATGCATACAAATATGGATAATTGTTGGATAATTTGTGATTATCATATTTAAAAGATTTGTCCTTACAATGTGAACATTAGTTGTTATAGCTACTTTTATCCTTTTATATTCAAGAAAACTAAAGAAGTGGGAGGGATAAACTGGGAGATTGGGACTGACATACTACTATATATAAAATAGATAACTAATAAGGACCTACTGTGTAGCACAGGGAACTCTTCTCAATACTCTGTAATTTCCCCCTGTATGGGGAAAGAATCTGAAAAAGAATGGATATACGTATATGTATAACTGATACACTTTGCTGTACAGCAGAAGCTAATGCAACATTGTAAATCAACTGTACTCTAATAAAAATTTAAAAACAACAACAAAAAGGAAAACTAAAGAATAAAATAGAGAATTGTTGAAGTTAGAGCCTGAAGTTGAATGAGAATCAAAATACACCTTTGTGTCTCTCAAACCTGCCTGTTGCTGCTGAATACTTAGCTATTCACAGTAATATTAACAAAAAATACATGTAAATAAAATTTCATGAGGAAAAAAATGGCTAAAATACACAATACAAGTGGGAATAGAAGTAAAGCTAGAAAGTGTTAAAATGCCAAATGTGATTTTCTTGGCTTAATCATCTCAGATTTCAGATTAAGAACTGAGATTTATTTAAGTCTCTTTTGTTGAGGCATAAGGATGGAGTTCTTGTCAGAAAATTGTTCACTTTTCTTGGCTGTAGTAACATTATAAATGCCGTACAAATACTGTTTTTCTTCATAGCCTGCCAAAAAAAGTGGCAATAAAGAGTTAACTAAATATATCCACATCTCAAAAGCATTTTAATTTTAATTTTAGAATAAGATTGTAGTTAATTCACTTTTAAAGGCTGCAAACTTAACTTTCTTAATTGTAAGAAGTAAAAATGGAATTTATATGAAAAACTGTATGGTTTGCTAGAGAAAAACAGAGAAAGACAGAGACGGAGACAGAGAGAAAGCACACACTCAAAAATGATTGATAATCACTTTCAAGTCTATTCAGAGATGAGGGTGATATTAAGAATGAGGACTGGTGCTAGTTCAATTTTATGCTCTCTAGTTTACATAATCGCAGGGGGCATAAGTTGAAAAGAGACTGACCACATATTATTCTCTGTTATTTAATTCTTTGGTCTGAATTCCAGTTATGTCTTATATGTTGTAACAAGAAAGAAAATGCTCCTTGCAATACTCCTGGAGTTAGAATCAATAAAAAAATATGAAACATTTTCCAAAGTGTTTATATTCTCCAAAATGGTCATAGTTTCAAAGGATCACAGATTAGGTATTCTTTTTTTTGGTTGGAGGTGACAAAGAAAGGTGAAAAGGGATGCAAAAACAAGCAAAATGCAGATACTTTAAAAAAATCAAATTTATTGATGTATAATTTACATGAAATAAAATTCACAAAATTTAGTTGTACACGTCAATGAGTTTTGAAAACGGATACGGTTGGATAGTCCACATCAGAATCATGACGTTGGACTTTTTCGTCACCTCAATACGTTCCCATGTGCTTCCTTGTTACCAGCCCACCATCAACCTCTGGCAATAATTGATCTGTTTTTTATCTTTGCCTTTTTTAGAATTTCATATAACTAGAATCATAAAGTATGCAGTCTCTTGTTTCTTTTTTATCATTTAGCATATGAAATTCATCTATATTGTCATATGTATAAGTAGCTTTTCTTTCTTTGTTGAGTTGTATCCTATTATATGGATTTATTCACCAATTGATAAACACTTGAATTTTTGTCTATTATTAATAAAGACTTTATGAATATTTGCATTCATGCCTTTGTAGGAATATATGTTTTCATTTCTCTTGGGGAAATATTTACGAATGGGATTTCTGGGTCATATAGTAAATGTATATTTAACTTCATAAGAAATTGCCAAGTTGTTTCCTAAAATGGCTATAACCATTTTGCCTTCCTGCAAGCAATGTATTAGAGTTCCAGTTGCTCCACATTCTCAACAACACTTGGTATGGTGAGTGTTTTTGATTTTAACTATTCTAGTGGGTATGTAGGAGTATCTCATTGTGATTTTAATGTACAGTTTCTGATAAATAATGGTGTTGAGTTTTATGTGCCTATTTGCATTTCATTGGGAGAGTGTCTTTTCAAAACTTTTGCTCATTTTTGTTCATTTTTAAAGTAAGGTTGTTTGTCTTTCTGTCACTGAGTTTTAAGGCTTCACATATTCTAGATTTAAGTTTTCCTTTTTGTTTTTAGAGAATAAAAATTTTTCATTTTGGATAAGGTCCAAGTTACCAATTTTCCTTTCTTTTATGGATCCAGGTTTTGGAATAATATCTAAGAAACCTTCACTGTCCTAAGGTCACAAAGATTTTCTCCTCTGTTTTCTTCTGTTAGTTTTACAGGTTTAGCTTTTACATTTAGAACTATGACCCATTTCAGGTTAATTTTTGCAAACGGTGTGTGGTAAGGGTAAAGTTTTACTTATTTATTTTTACATATAAATATCCGACTATTCCAGAACTATTTTTCAAAAGACTATTTTCCCCCTTGAATTACCTTGGTATGTTTGTTAAAATTGGTTTACTATATATGTGTAACTCTATTTTTCCACCCTCTATTCTGTTCTGTTTAATGTCTATCCTTTGGCCAATGCCACAATGTCTTGATTACTGTAGCTTTATTGTAAGTCTTGAAATAGGGTAGAGTAAGTCTTACTACTATGTTCTTCTTTTTCAAAATTATTTCGTTCTTTGCATTTCATGTAGATTTTAGAATCAGATTGTAATTTATACCGAAAGCCTGATTGGATTTTGATTGAGACTGCATTGAAATCTATAAACCAGTTTGTTTAGGTCTTCTTTCTTTTCTTTTAGCAAAATTTTTTAGTTTTCATTGCATAATATTGCACATTTCTTATTGTTTATCCCTAAATATTTTATCTAATGACATTAGAAAAAATCCAATTGTTTGTTACTAGTATCTAGGAATACCATTAATATATTGATCTTGTTTGTATCTTATGACTTTGCTAAACTCATATCTTTACTGAACAAGGAATGAAGAGGTAGGAAGATTTCAAGATTGGTTAATTCATTATTATGTACTATGATCAAAGATCTAGATTTATAGCTCAGCTCTGCCACCCTCATCATGGTGGCTTTTGACTGCAGATTTATTTTCTCATAGTCATAAAATGGCTGCAATATCTCCAGGTATCATATTCTCACGTATAGACACACAAAATGCAAAGCCTAGATGAGAAAATGCTTGTTCTGATGCCTCTTTATAAGAGATTTAGCAAATACTCTCTTTCCCTAAGCTTATCCATGCAATCTTGCATCCATTGCAAACCCATTCTTGAACAACCATGGTCAAGGAGACCAGATTCACCATATAACTGTCCTTCACTAATCAAGACTCATCCACTGGGTCTGGTGAAAATCCTAGCTCCTCTAAAGCATATGACTGCCTCATACCCAAGCAAAATCAGGTTCTCGTTACAAGGAAGAATGGGAGAGAATGACTAATGGGTAATCAAGAAGAGTTTTTTCAGGTTTCTGATAATTTTAAGGATGATTTTTCATGCTTTTAATTACTTGGCAACAGAACAATAAAAATAATTATTTTGAACTTGACTCACACCTGTGTTATGAAATAGGGACATGAAATATTATTCATATTCAGTTATGATAGTTCTAAATCAAATGTTAATAGACTAGTTAATGGAACAGCAAGTCAAGTACAGGACTGTAGTAATTACACACAGAAGATTTTAGAAAGACCTTTACTCCTGTTTGATAAGCTATTCTATGTAAGGTTTTCCATGTTTATAAACTTAAGTTTAATCTTATTTGAGTGAAACAATGGCAAAGGAAAAACCCTTATTCATGTTATTTCTGGATGTTATATATAATGGCAAAAATAAGTGAGTATATCTGTAATGTAAAAGAAAGACATTAAGGTAACCAAAAAGAAACTGGCCAACTAACACACATGAGGAGAATGTAAAATAACAAAGCACAAAAATTGGAAAATTTTTCATTGATCTCTTAAAATAGATATTCATAAGTGAAAGTGCTTGAGATGCCAAAAAGGCCTACTTAATTAAACATAGATTCAAAACAGGTAGTGAAGTGAGAGTTTTGACAGTTCTTTCACTTATTTTCTTATTAAAAAAGCATGGTATTTTTGGTATATGTTATCCTATTCATTGAATACCCTCCCTCCTAAAATATCTAATGCCCCCAAACCTTTAATATAGCACTCCAGAATTAAAGGTTAAAACTTTAAATTTGAAAGTTAAGAGTATAATAGCATTATTAACAAATTAAACCATTTTGTGTTCACCTGGCACATCCTTACATTTCTGTATGATAATAACTATAGAAAATCATATTTTCTGATATTATATATATAATATGACATTTTAATACATATATAAACGTGTGTGTGTGTGTGTGTGTGTGTGTGTGTGTGTGTGTGTGTGTGTATCACACTGCAGCCTCAACAAGCACCATACAGGACATAAACTCTGACATCTAGAAAAATAATACTGAAATAATCCTGAATGTTAAAATACTATAGCTTCTTAGCTTTTGGGAGGTTAGGAGTCTCTGGAAACATTCAGCCACAGGTAGCAGGGCAAAGCAGTGGATGGTGGTCTAACCAGCTCTGCCCTGTGTCTTCCAAGGGGGGAGGCTGGGTAAGCTTGAGGACAGCCTGAGTACTGGTAGACTCTTGAACCATCTTAGTCTTTTAACCCAGTAAACACTACATGAATCATACCCCAGAGTGAAGAAAAGAGGAGAGTTGAGGCTAGGTTCTCTGGATCCAAAGACATGACAGGGCCACAGGGCCCTTAAAGGGGCTTTTAGTCCTGGGTGGAAATTGTAGGAATCAGAGACTAAAAGGGTTAAAGGTATTGACCAGAATATGTGGGAATCCTCTCTCAGATTCCCAGCCATACATATTTTTTTATTTTCAGAGTAAAAGATATTCAGTATGAAATAAAAATTCCAGAGGGTGAAATTCTCCTTCTGGGAACAACTTGTGCATTATTACTCTTCAGATCAGAGAGTTTGGGAGGTCAAGCACTTAGTCAGTAAGAGATGCTGTGGAAAACACTAGGGATCAGATGATGAGCAGGAAAGATTTTCTCCTCTCCACTCTCCCTACCTTCACCCTGACTCTTTCCCTGCAGCTTGTAAATACATTTGTCCCTTGTTATTCGTTGGGGATTGATTCCAGGAGCCCCTGTGGATATCAAAATCTGTGATGCTCAAGTACCTTATATAAAACGACGTATTGCAGTGAATACAGTCCACCCCCTTATCTGCGGTTGTCAACCAACTGCCCTTGGTTGTCATCTGCAGTTGGTTGAATCTACAGATGTGAAGCGCATGTATACGGAGGGCTGATTGTATACACAATGTTCTCTTCCACTTAAAGTAAGGCAAAATTAGTCAAAACAATACAAATGAAACTACCATTGAACAGCAGTTCCCTTGGACTACCAATTTCTGTTCTAGCTAGCGTTATAAAAATGTTTTCTCCTTTCACCATCTCAATTTATTTTCATCTCCACTAATTGGGCTGGCAAAAAATGTAGAATGATTTTTCCAATGCCACATTCAATGTTCTCCTTTCAGTTTTCCTTTAACTTGCCTATCTGAAATGATGGACATTTTTGACTATCTTACTCTCTTCTTTTTGGAGCTCTCAACTCCCTTGGCTTCTGTGTCTCCATTTTTTCTTTTTTGGCCTTGGATTTCTGATTACTTCTTTCAGACTTTATTTTTCTGTTCTTTACCTGTATACTTATGCTCTTGATTTCTGTATATCCAGCCCCCCCCCCCCCGCCCCCGTTGCGGAGCACAGACTCTGGACGCGCAGGCTCAGCAGCTATGGCTCACGGGCCCAGCCTCTCCACGGCATGTGGGATCTTCCCAGACTGGGGCACGAACCCGTGTCCCCTGCATCGGCAGGCGGACTCTCAACCACTGTGCCACCAGGGAAGCCCAAGCCCAGACATCTTTTGTTTGCTGTTGTGCCTGCTGAACATCCATAACTGGAACTCTTACTAGCATCTGAAGCTCAAATGCCCTTTAGAATATAACTAAATTTACCAAAATGAACTTATTACATCACTCCTATTCCAAACCTCCTCCTTCCTTTTGAGACCAATATGTGCTAATGACAGAACTCATTTGCCCAAAACTGCATATGAGAATCAAATTTAAATTTTACCTCACCCCATTCATTTATTCAACCATCAAATCTGATAGAAGCAGGCTTTTAGCATAATGGTCTTGATGTGAGTGTTGGATGTGGACTGCCTTTGTTGAAATCCTGGCTCTATTACTTACTAGGTCTGTATCTTTTGCAAGGTACTTCATCTGTCTGTACTGCTCTCATTTTCTCTAACATGGGGATGATAATACATGGAAAAAGTCATGTAAAGACAGATACCGATCGATAATAAAAATAAGCTGAGAGGGTGGAAATGCAGAGAGGGTGATATATACTTGATATATATATATACTTGATGGATACTTTTCCAATACTTGAAAAGAAAACATATTGTTTTATAATTTAAGCAATTAATGAAGAAAAATTGAAAACAAAATCATTTGACTAAAGGGCTTTAAATCCAACAGTCATCATGTAAATCTCCAAAACCACTATTTTGAATGGTGATGATCAGAGTATCATGTTCTCCTAATTTCCTGATTACTGAAAGCCATTATCAATAATAAGTGCTTCCTAAATCTCTCATTGATACATATTGCCCATATGTCTTTTATCTTAGTCTTCCTATAGTCAGGAACAGCTTAACAGTGTTAAGCAATATTTGAGGGCTGCCTGAAGCAGTCTACTTGCTAAACATAGTGAGAATTAAAATTCCTCTACTAATTTTGGTTTCAGAGAATTCTCTGAAATACCATGATATGCAGAAATCCTTAGAAGAGAAGGTATTTTTTAATGTTTTAATCATTTTGGATTCTGTCTTTATACATATGTATCCTCGATTTTGCACAGCAAATATAACTTTGAATATTGTCAAATGAAAAGATAACACATCCACAAAGAGAAGCAGAAATATTAATGACGATTATAACAGCTCGGTGGAATGAATGAAATAACACGACATCCTGAAGTGAATTTTTCTCTGCCAATAATGTTTATCATATTTAAATGGAACTTTCTTATGTTTTGACCCTTTTTATAGCTTTATTACAGAAAATGTTAGCCTATATTAACTACTTACTGGATAAATACAGGAAAACTGCTTGTCACTTATCAGTTTATCTATTGTCATCTCAAATAGGGCTGAGTGGTCTGATTTCGAAGTGACAGCTGGTGGTGTCTCTTCGTGATACATGCTAATCCAGCCTTTATTATGGAAAAACTGCCTGTGCTTTCAGACAGTGAAAGGGAGTTACTAAATGTAATCACTAAGGAGGAACCTTGGGATTGCAAACATAAAAGACTAAAATGAACAGTTTTCTCATTACAGAATGGTTTCCTGATTAAATACAGATTAAGGGTAGGGAGAAATCATTTAGAGACCTAAATAGTATTCTCCATTGTGTATATACACACAGAATCTCAGATACACACATTTTCAAGTGGATATGGGTATAGAAGTTACATGCCCATAAATATACGTATAGCATTGGTGTAACATGGTATATAATGTTACATACGTCATAGTATTAACTCTCTCTTAATATACTCATTAAACAATTTAAGAATATGTGAATCAGGTCCCATTTTTAGGCTGAATTTTTTGGATTGGAAGCATAAAATAAGCTATTGTCATTTAAACAAAGTGTGACTTTTTAGATAGATCACTGCTATGGTTTTATTGTATTACTCTAGTGTAGATTGACTTGTATCAGAAAAATGGAGGAATGTCCACTATCTTAACCCCACACAGGAAATGAAAAGCTAAGAGAAAGCTATCAAAAAAGACTTTGTTGCTAGTGCATCATAACTGCATGATAGAGTCACCAGAAATGAGAGCACTTAGTGTGTACAGAGGTATACCTTCCTCATATTCTACTCTGGAATCTTGATGCCATTTGTGCTCTATAATAAACAGCTCTTTCGAATTTTAACTCCTAGCTGTCAATTGAAAAGGCCACCTAACTATTTCATTATGCTCTAATTAATAACACACTTCAATAAAAACAATTTCCTTACTCCATAATTTATCAGTATGTTGAATATCTTGCCCACTACTTATTGCCAGAATTAAATAAGCATCCTATTTTCAAGAGGACAGGGAGGTTGTTTAATTGACAGAAGAAGATATGCAGAGTCAGATCTAAAAGCAATGAACCCCTTTCTTCAATGTCTATAGTTGTTGTTGCTTCAATTAGTTTGAACTTCAAATCACAAATACAAATAAATGGGCTGAAGTTAGGTAGTTATGCCAACAGATCACCAGTAGCCAGCACAATTAGCCATCTGACATCATTTTGAAATTATAAGTGCTCACAATTTCTACATCCTTGGTGCAGTTAATGCCCATACACAATTCTGGGTACAGAACTTGGCTCAAATAGCTCAAGTCAAAGGTCTAGTGTAAACTTCTTTCAAAATCTAGCTGTCAGTACTAACAAACTCTTCTTTAGCCAGTCTGTGAATTCAGGAAGCGCAAATAATCATGCCCAGAAACAAAAATTGTTTCTAGAAAGCCACACTTATGCTACTCCTGCCTATAAGGGGTGTCTTAGTATGTTTGGGCTGAAATAACAAAATACCAGAGACTGGGTGATTTATAGACAACAGTAATTTGTTTCTTACAGTTCTAATGACTGAGAAGGCTAAGATCAAGGTACTGGCAAATTCTGTGTCTCGTCAGGGTTCACTTTTTGGTTCATTGATGGCACTTTCTCACTGTGTCTTCATATGGTGGAAGGGATTAGCTAGCTCTCTGGAATCTCTTTTATAAGGGCATTAATTCCAGTCCTTCATGACCTAATCACTTCCCAAAGGCTCCATCTCCCAATGAGGGTTAGGGTTTCAACCTATGAATTTTAGGGAGGGGGGCACACACATTCAGACCATAGCAGAAGGTGGGAGATTATTACTCAAAGTTCAAAGAAGTCATCACTCAAATGGTAGACACTGGACTCTCTAAATTGGCCGTTTATTTTGTATATATGATGGCTTTTCATCACTCAGAACTAAGAAGAGCCTTCAGAGACCCCTACAACAATGCTCTATTATCAAAACCACTAGATGCTTTTTGCATGTCGCCACTTTAACTGATCTGTTAATATAAGGAGAACTGGCAACAAGAGCCCTTGTCCATTGATGATGTGCTGAGAGGCTTTGGTTGCTGTTTATAAAATGTACTTTTTTTAGAATAAATATTTCTTTTAGAAATAATGGTGTTTCGCATCCATTTCATGCTTACATTCTGCAGTATTATAAACAGAGGTCAGAACTCTTAAATACTAATGTCGGAAATAGAGGGAAGAGAAAACACATAATATGCACAAAACTGTATACCTACTGCTCCACGTTGATTCAATTTTGCTACTGTGAAAGATTCACATGAAAGTTAATGATTCTATTTCAAGAATGTTGATACTATGCTCATAGCAATAATTCATAAGATAAAACATAAAAATAGTTGCCTTCTAAATGCCCCACATTGTAATTTTAATTAATTAATTTTTTATTGAGGTGTAGTTGATTTACTACATTATATTAGTTTCAGGTGAGCAACATACTGATACAAATTTTTTATAGATTATACTCCCTTTATAGTTATTATAAAATATTGGCTGTATTCCCTGCTGTACAATGTATCCTTGTAGCATATTTATTTTATGCATAGTAGTTTGTACCTCTTAATCCCCTACCCCTATGTTGCCTCCCACCACTGGTAACCACCAATTTGTTCTGTATATCTGTGAGTCTATTTCTTTTTTTGTTATATTTACTAGTCTGGTTTATCTTTTTAGATTTCATATGTAAGTTATAACATAGAGTACTTGTCTTTTTCTGTCTGACTTATTTCACTAAGCATAATATCCTCCAGGTTTATCCATGTTGTTGCAAATGGCAAAATTTCATTCTTTTTTATGGCTGAGTAATATTCCATTTTATATATCGATATATAATATATTATATATCGATATATAGCATATATACTGTATAATATAATATATAATCTATATAGATCTATCTATATAGATTATATCTATATATAATATATTATATATAGATACATCTGTCTATATCTATTATATCTATATTATATGTAGATATAGATAGATATATCTATCTATATATATGTTATATATGTGTGTGTATGTATATATATCTATATATACTACATCTTCTTTACCCATTTTTTATATGTGTGTGTATATATATATATAAATATCTCTATCTATCTATCTGTCTATACCACATCTTCTTTACCCATTCGTCTGTTTATGGACACTTAGGTTACTTTCATATTTTGGCTATTGTAAATACTGTTGCTATGAGCATTGGAGTGCATGTATCTTTTCAAATCAGTGTTTCCATTTTCTTTGGGTATATACCCAGGAGTGGAATTGCTGGATCATGTGGTAGTTCTATTTTCAGTTTGTTGAGGAACCTCCACACTGCTTTCCACGGCCACTGCCCCAATTTACATTCCTACCAACATTGTACAAAAGTTCCCTTTTCTCTGCATCCTCACCAGCATTTGTAATTTGTGGTCTTTTTGATGACAGCCATTCTGACAGGTGTGAGGTGATATCTCATTGTTGTTTTATTTGAATTTATCTGATGATTAGCAGTGTTTAGCATCTTTTCATGTGCTTATTAGCCATCTGTATGTCTTCCTTGGAAAAATGTCTACTCAGGTCTTCTGCTCATTTTTTCATTGCCAAATACCCCGTAATTTTGTTCTAAAGTTTGTAGAGTAATTTCAAAATAGCCAAATTAGGTAACACAATCAAAAATATGAAAGAATTAAATTTATATTTTGAAACAGGGCTGACAAAAATCAATGACAGTATTGCTGAAATAAAAAGCTAATTTAAAGGATAAAAAATAATGATTTACACAGGTTAAAGTATCCCTGCATCTGTCAATCATATAGGAAGTATGTTATTTTGTTTAGATAGATTGGTCTGACTTCCTATGGACATCACCCACAATTCTGATCAGAGAGTCAAAAGACCTAAATTCTCTCTCCAGGGCAAACTATTAATGACTTCAAGAATCTCAGTTTCCTCATTGGTAAAACAGATCTTATAATAACTATTTTTTCTTCCTCACAGTGTGAATGAGGTAATATGCAATAAATCAGTTTGTAACTTGCCATTTATTTCAGTATTTTTACTGTTGATATATTATTGTTTTCTTGGATTTAAGCCTGTAGAAGTTGGACGGTGCCAGTTAATAAAAGCCTTTGAAATCCAAACAGCAGCTCATTGACCTTCTTGGAGGTTCTATTTAAAAGTCCATTCTTAAAACTTTTTAAAAATTTGCTAAACATTTCTACTTTGTGTCTTGTCATAACTTAAAACTCAAATGTCCTCTTTTCAATTTCCCTGTATCTGTTAATAACTACTATTTTGTCAGGCCAGACTTCAGAATCTCAAATCCTTTTCTTTTTTTCCTCATCGGCCAATATCCAATCAGTTAAAAATTCCTATTTAGGCTTATTTCAAAACCTCTTTCCTATGTTTCATTTCTTTCCCAATTCTACTATTAATACACAAGCTTATGATTATAATAGTATTTAAAATTTTTCTATGCTTGATTTTTAATAAATTACATGTTCAGTATGAAAGTTAAATATTCAGAAAAAATGAGTAATAAAATCCAGTATTTTATCATCCAGAGTATACTACTGTTAATATAATTGCATAAATTTCTTTTTTATGCATAATTTTTCTTCATTGACATCCTGTTGTAAATGCATTGGCATTTTTTAAAGAAAAGAATATTAAGCTATATGAATTATTAACTGTCACTAACACTTCATTTAATAGGTACATTTTGAAAGCAAATTTTATTTATTTGAATAAGTAAAACATGCATGTGGTTCAAAATGAGTACAAGGTGTGATGTGAACATCAACCTCCGTCTTATGTTTATCTCCCAGCCAGCTCATGTCCTTCTCCAAAGTAATCATTCCCACCAGTTTCTTGTATATTCTTCTTGAGATAATCCATGCACATATAAGTGCATATAAATTCCACTATATTTACCACCATCTATGTCAACATGCTTTAAAAAAAGTTTATATTTTAAAAATGTATACATAATACACATAATTACTTAAAAAACAGTAGTATATATATTATCTTTTTCCTTGTTTTAACAAGGGGATTTTACAGTAAATTTAGTAAAGTTAAATTGAGTCATAAAAGTTTCATTCTCATCCTTGTTTTTAATATTTTACAAACAGAATTAATGAAACTTCTTCATGAAATACTTCCAGTCTCTAAGGTTATCTGGGAACCATCCAATGAACTATTAGCTAAGCTAAGGACTACTAAATGCATTCAGAAAACATAAGAACATAGTGATTAGGTAGAAGGTACTATAGTTGAGACTTAATTATTTTTTGACAGATCAAATCCTTGTCAAAAAATATGTGATATTTCCAGAATTTTTGTACCTCTCACCAGTATCCTCTTTAATGATGGTTTATTTATTCTAATATGCAAACTTTTATAAATATTTTTTCTGCTCTTCCAAGTGGTAAGTTAAAATCTCCCAGCATGATTGATTATATGAGTTTCAAATTCTTTTAATAGTGTTTTTCTTCCATGTATTTATGTTAGAGGCTATCTTTTTAGGCTCAAGCAGTTTTAGCATTATTATATCTTCCTGATGAATTGCCATTTTTATGACAATTGAATGACCTCCCTCTTCCCTTAAATCATTTTTGCCTTAAAACCTAATTTGTCAGATACCAGTATTGCCATACCTGCTGCTTTGGGTTTGCATTTGCCTGGTTTTAGGCATGTCTCTTATAAAGAGCATGTGGACAGATTATTTTAAATCCAAACTTAGAAATGGTGTCTTAAAAGGAAATTTTTATCTTTTTACATTTATTAGGATAACTCATATATATGAATTGTGGTTTTATGAGTTTTATTTATAATATTTTTTCTTTATTTATCCTCTATTACCTTTTATTGTATTATTGACTGTTTTTGCTCCCCCTACTCCAAGCCTTTTCCTTTCACTGTTTTGGCAATGATTCGTTCATTCTTTTATTTTTTTCTTTAAGTGATGACCCTTGCATTTTAGCCAACATACTGTACGAAATGAGTCCATGGACATGTCTGTCCTCTAGATACCATATAATAATCAGCATACTTTAACTAAAACCTCTTCCTCACATTTTCATTTCCATTATACTATTTTAGTTTCATCTTATTTTTAATTCCACCAAATGTGAGTTATCATTATTATTATTGTTTTATTTTACAGTATAAATGTTTGTTGAATGAATAAATGCAGGTAGAATTTTGACTCTACAATCATGTTTATTATAAGCTTGTGCTTTTGATTTCTCCTCATAGATGACTTTTTACTTTTCTACCTAGAAATTTTGGGCATAGGTAAAGCCTGCGTCTTCCCTGACCTGGTAGGTTTTTGTTTTTATTTCTGTTTTTTCTCAAAGTTTTATGGATTAAAACTGCCTTCCCTAATTTATAGCTCCTAAATTTTAGAGCACTTTTACCTAGGCTCCTGCAACACCGACCAGTAATAAATAGTGCCACTCTGCTTTAAGCTTTATTTTCTCTTTGACACTCAGGAATTTCTCTTTCTACTAATTTTTATAATATTACATACATAATAGCCAGCTTTTCTCTGTACTTTTAGTTGGAAAGAAAAATACATAGGCCCAGTTCAAAATGTTGCTAAAGGGCTTCCCTAGTGGCACAGTGGTTGAGAGTCCGTCTGCCGATGCAGGGGACACGGGTTCGTGCCCCGGTCCGGGAAGATCCCACATGCCGCGGAGCGGCTGGGCCCGTGAGCCATGGCCGCTGAGCCTGCGCGTCCGGAGCCTGTGCTCCGCAACGGGAGAGGCCACGACAGTGAGAGGCCCGCGTACCGCAAAAAAAAAAAAAAAAAGTAAAAATATGTTGCTAAAACCAAAATTCATATCTGTGTTACACAATTTTATGCAATGTAGTTACACTTAACATTGCAAGTAATTTCTCACATGACCACAGTTTCTTTGTAAATCTTATTTTTCATTGTTTTATAGTATTCTGTCTTTTAGAGTCAGAAAGTCTGAGTTTGATTCTTCTTTGCTTCTTTCATAACTTTAAAATTTTAGATAAACTTTAGAAGGTTTTACAAGATACTGTGCCAGTTTCTTTATTCGTAAAATGCAGAAAATAATACTGTAGGATTGTTTTTAAAAACCAGTTAGTTCATAATTGTGGAACACTTATAGTCATGTAGGTGTCCTCTCATTGCTCAATGAATGTTAACTATTTTTATTATTATTATATCACCTTTGGCCATCACCGCCATCATCTTCGTATACCAACCCAAACATTATCATCATCATCAACAACATCACCATCAACTGCGTTGGGCAGAAATTGCCTCCAATACAAATTCAGTAATATAAATATTGCTCTAATTCATGCCTTTACACAATTTTATTTACATTTTCTTTTTTTAAAATTCTTTTTCAATAAATTTATTTATTTATTTATATATATACCTTTTTTTTTTTTTTTTTTTGGGCTGCGTTGGGTCTTCATTGCTGTGCACGGGCTTCTCTAGTTGCAGCAAGCAGGGACTACTCTTTGTTGCAGTGCATGGACTTCTCATTGCGGTGGCTTCTCTTGTTGCAGAGCACTGGCTCTAGGCGTGAGGGCTTCAGTAGTTGTGGCTCACGGGCTCTAGAGCTCAGGTTCAGTAGTTGTGATGCTCTGGCTTAGAAGATCCGCCGCACGTGGGATCTTCCTGGACCACGGCTAGAACCTGTGTCCCCTTCATTGGCAGGCGGATTCTTAGCCACTCTGCCACCAGGGAAGTCCTACATTTTCTTTTCTTAAAATAGATGTTAAAATTAGTTTTAAAACACAGAATATGCTCATTTTTAAAGGGACTTTTATACAGCTTTCCAAATGTTTAACATTATCTTAAATGTTTTCTCTTCTCCCAATTTTCCTCCTTTTCAATATGTCTGTTGGTGATGTTTTCCCCACTCATTTGGCTCTTGGCATAACTACCTTATAATGTCCTACTCCATCCTCATGTACTATGTTTAGTCCTACTGGGAGACAGGCTCTGTTTTTAGGCTTCTATAAATGCATATTTATTATAGAAAAATTAGCATATATTGAACAGGGAACTAATTTCTTGTCATGCTGTTTAGAAATAGCCAAAGTCAGGATATGAAATATTTTATTCTAGTCTTACTATATGCTTGTTTTATTTAAATTATATATATAATTTTATGTAATATGTAATATATAAAGTTATATATAATATATATTTAATTATTTGATGATAAGTATATTTAATGATCCTAAAAGTTATTGTGAGGATATGCTATGTGTTAGGTATTTCGGCAAGTGTTTTATAAATGATATGCTGTACAGCAGTGTGAAGGATACTATTAGTTTATGTATGAGGAGTCTGAGGGTTAAAGAGTTTATATAATTCTTCTGTTCAAACACTATTAAGTGGTTAAGTTGGGACTCAAACCTAAGTCTGTCTGGTTGAAATTTTTATGCTTCTAATCACTAAAACATACTACCATTTTCACCTTCACTTTATGTCACGGGATTTAGGTATATAGAAATGGATGAATCATAATTGTCAATGATGATACCTTGTGATTTTAGCTCTCCTATTTTCTGTGTATGTATATATCTATTATATATCTATATATCATCTATTTTTATCTTTCTTCTTCCTCTTCTTCTTCCTCTCCTTCTTCCTCTTCATCATCATCATTTTCTTCATTATCATCATCAATCTATCTGCATTATATAAAAACCCATGAATCTATCACCCTGCTTGGAATTTAACAAAAATCATTACCTATAAGCTCTCCCTCATCCTATCACCCTGAATCCCATATATATAATTACTTTTCTTTCCTTTTTGTATATGCTTGTTGCATTTGTGTGATGTGGTATGTTTGTGCTATTTTTAGAATCATACAAAGGGTTTCGTATGGAACCTAATTATTTAAGCCTTCTTTTCTTATTTTATAGGTGTTCAGATTCAACTATATTGTAACATGCCACTGTAGTTAAGTCATTTTGACTTCTATATATATTGTAGTATGAGAATATACAAATTTATATATCCGTTCTCCTCTGATGAACATTAGTCTGCTAAGATTTTGCTATTGTGAACAATGCTTCCATGATCTT
The DNA here is from genome assembly GCF_937001465.1 of Orcinus orca. Lineage (NCBI taxonomy): Eukaryota > Metazoa > Chordata > Mammalia > Artiodactyla > Delphinidae > Orcinus > Orcinus orca. The sequence continues at coordinate 45,670,273 of NC_064565.1, read as the reverse complement.
ATACATGTATTTTCTTCTTGTCTTTATTTATAATAATTTTGAATTTAATTTTTAACCTTTTATCTCATAACACATGCATTTATCATCTAATTGTCAGTCTTTAATTCTTTTACAACCTGCTACCCAACAGGCTATTGCATATTTCACTCAGTAGCTCCCTGTTGTAATTTGTGGATAGTTCCAGTTTTCTTCTATTATAAATAATTGTCTGGTGAACATCTTTGTACTTAGAGTTTTCATGTGTAGGAAGATCCAATTATGATCTATATAAATTACTGGAATCAAGATGGAGACTACAATTTATATATATATATATATATATATATATATACATGCTAAGGTTATATTCTATGAGTATATGATATGATATAAACTATAGGGTCTCAATTGCACACTTAGAATATGCTTTTGTCAGATATGCAGTTGTAATTTTTTTTTTTTTTTTTTTTTGTGGTATGTGGGCTTCTCACTGTTGTGGCCTCTCCCGTTGCGGAGCACAGGCTCCGGACGCGCAGGCTCAGCGGCCATGGCTCATCGGCCCAGCTGCTCCATGGCATGTGGGATCCTCCCAGACCGGGGCCCGAACCCGCGTCCCCTGCATCGCAGGCAGACTCTCAACCACTGTGCCACCAGGGAAGCCTGCAGTTGTAATTTTTTGCCTTTAATAAACTAGATTAATTCAGTTATGAGGCAAATAAAAGTTTATTGACAACATTTGATGGAACTCAGTTTGAAACACTAAGCTTCCTCAAGCAAAATCATATAATTTGTGCATTGGAAATGTTTCAAAGTTGTCTAGAGTAGAACTAATTTAAATGTTTATTTGACTTAAGGTCTGTGTATGCCTGTTGTAAAAAGGAGATATAATTAACTTGATTTATAATCAAATAAAGTGGGATACATAGGGCCATGAATAAAAGGCTTTTTGCTGAGTTTAAGAGCCCTAGCTCTTCATCTCATGTCATTGACTCACCTTGATCTCAGCAACACCTTTCACTATTTACAGGCATATCAGAGAGAACTAACAAGGTATTCTACTTACTTAACACCTTGAGCCTTATAGCCATTGTTCTTGTCTAAGACGAACTGCTCCATGAGTCTGAGACTATTTTTAATGACATAATACTAACCATAAAATTATAGCTCCCCTTAGAGATAATTAGGTAGTTTATCCTTTCTAATTGCCACTATTCAGAACTGGAGGGATGTTTATTTCCTAAAATTTTCTAGAGATTGTGTGGACCCAATACCAAAAAGAAGAAAAATGAAGAAGATAGAACAAAAATACGAATTGGCTTTACAAAGTTTACTTAGGGGCAGCTTGGCATTAGTTTTAGATTGCTCCATAACTATGCTGGGCAAAGGCCATCCAGTGATTAAAAACTTGTATACCCTTTACTGATATCCTAGTTATAGAATTAGTCTTGTTCCTGTTTATGGAATTAAGCTTTATGATATCTGGAAACCATTCCTTAAATAAGTGGCAGCTATTAATTTTATACTGTATAAAAAATTCAGAGGTAAACTACAAAGATATAATAAAACTAACATACATTATATTCAAGCCACTTAATATCAGAATTCTTATAAATCTGAAAATTGTCTACTAAAGAGGCAAACTGTTTAAAAATCTGTCACCATGTAATAAAGCATATAGTCACGCGTGAATAAAAAGCATAGAGCGTTGCAGCAATGTGTATACTTTGCAACCACTTTTTCTTCTATTAAAATATCAAATGTAGATTTTTGTGTTAAAAAGGAATTTTAAGTTTCCATAAAAATAATTTTAAAATCATATATTTTAAGATTTTACAATGTAGAAAAAATTAGGTAGGTAGAAAATAGAAACTCCACAATAATAACATTCAATACTCCATGTAAAATATTTGAATAAAATAGTTGCTGTTATTATTCCAAATATTATATTTGGTTGTCAGCATAACACATCTCTTTGCACAATTACAGTTTTGCTGAGAAGCAAGAACCAAATTATACCACCTCAGTTTACAAAAATACAAGAATAAAATTATTAACATGAATAAAACTAGCAGCAATACATCATGTAGTCAGAGGAATGAAAACTGAAGAATTTTTTCAGTATCTGAAGCAGTTTTTTTAAATTGATGAGAATTATTAATTTTATGAGCAATTTTATATAATCTGAGACTCAAGATTAATTGAAAAGTTATATAACCTATATCATTGTTTTCAATGTAAAAATATTCTCAATATTGTGAAACAAAATTGAAAAATTTTAAAGTGAGTTTAAATATGAAAATAATAGAAAGTGAGACACTGAGACAGGGAACAACTTCGTTGTTCATACAACTCCAGATATGCACACATGTTCTTACTATTTTGGTGGGCAATTATGCCATTTCAACTATTCCTAATAAAATTCTCATTTGGTGGATTTAAGTCAACACCTTAATATTATTTGAGCATAATTTTCGTGGTATATTACAAAATGATTTTAGGTTAGATTTTGGTAGAAAATAGCTAGGGCCCATTTGGCTGCTACTTTTCTTGGAAGAGAAAAAAAATAAAAGCTTTATCTTAATTAAAGTTTAATTAAGGATCACGTTTGGCAGTACTTTTCACACCGATCTACACCAGCAGATTTTCTAGGGCTTAACTTTATCGTGCAGAAAATCCTCTTTTATTACTCCCAACCTGTTGTAAAAGCTGTTGGCACAAAGCAGTGGTTGCTTCATTCAGACGCCTTGTTTGCCACTGGAAATAACCCAAGTCTCTAGAGATAGCACCACAGTGGTTCAATTTAATATCTGTCCCATCACTACAAGACTCCAGCTCATTATTAATGATACTATTCATTAATTTCTTGTTGGGCTGATGTTGTTATTTATTAAAATATTAAAGAATGCCCCTGGGACACATGCATAATGAGGGACACCTCAGTTTCATGAGCGGTACCAGCTGAAGGAATGAATGAACACACTACAGATTTACCCACCCTGCGCTGCACCATTCCTCCCTCATTAGTCCTGCTACATCTCTGAGTGACACTGTAAATTCATTTTGTGCTCTGTCCAATCAGAGCTTAATACAAATGCAGGGCCCTTTTTTTTAATGAGCCATTCCTATGCAAAATGAATTGACTACTGTCTAACTCATCTAATCCGCCTGTATTTTGGGGAAGAACTAAATTGCCTGTATTTATATAGGAGATAAATAAAAGCTGACATATTTTTTTCCTTTTCAGTCTTGCATTAGGAAAATTTCAACATAATAAATTCTCCATCTTAAGAACCTGCCACCTTAGTTAACTAAATCCCAGCATGACATTTAAACATGTGATCGTCGTATTTAAAAAAGCCTAAACAAGCAGTTTGTACACGGCAGTGGTCATTTGATGTGTGTTTGCACATGCATTCAGGTGCAGCCTACAGAAATTCTAAGAATGCTTGATGTGTTTGCTCACCTTTTCAATACATGGGTATTTAAAGACATACTTCAAGTGTGCTCAAATGTATATGGTCATATAAAAGAGAAAATATGTGACATTTATAATCATTTTCAACTATTTGGGGAATAAATAATATTAAAATATTTTTTCTTAGAGAAGAAAAATCTTATTTGGTTCTCTTTCTGGTCAATGAATGCACAGAGTGAAATCTGCATAACAATTGAGGTAGCATCTGAAGGTAAAGTTTTACTTTGCTCTATATGGTTGTTATTTTCTCTCCTGTGCAAATAATTACTTTGGTGAAGAAATACCACACTGTTTTGAGGGGATTAACTGGGCATAATTGCAGCCTGTTTTGATCCCTCTTTTAATAATGGCTTTTTTTTCAATCTATATCTAGTAGGGCAGCTTTGGAAGAATAGTTTAAAAGCTTTTATAGATGCCTGTGCAATCTTTATACCTTGAATTTATACCTGTTTGTTTCTGAGCAAAAAAAAAAAAAAAAAAGGCATTGTATCTGTATGATTACCTCGAGGGTTCATATTGCAAACCTATCTTTGCTTAAGACAAAGAATTGTGGTTGTTTTAATCCCATCCAATAGTTTATATTTCAATACACGTCCTTTCAAGATTATATTCTGTTCAAAGTGAAATTTATTGCATGTTTTATTTTGAAGTACAATTTCGTGACATAATTTTTCCTGGCCATTGTTAAGTGCTCAAAAATCATTTGCAAGAAAACAGTATGCTTGATAGGCTGCAAGATATATTTTTTGTCTAAATTTTCAAATCTTGAACTATTACTGACCAGATTTTAATATTGTAGCATGTTTGCTTCACAGTAGTGACTTAGAAAGATACTGTTTTTTAGGCCATATTTTCTTCCAAGTCCTGATTAAGGTAGATGACACCTTCATATTTTTATTTATTGGTATCAGTCATATTCAGGAAGGACTAAGGAGTTTATTTTCTCCAAAGCAACAGGAACCATGATGATCAAATGTTGTTAGGTTCTCATAACTCCATAAATATGATTTAATAAAACTACAATCCTGAAAAAAGAAGAATGAGACATTTTTCTTAAACATATTAAAGAAAAAATAGTAGTTGGAAAAATGAAGATTGAGAAGAGCAATGACCACATTTTAAGAAAATCATGAGAGTGCAAGAAGGAAGAGATGATTATGATGATGATGATGATGATGACAATTTTACAAAATCCCTGAAAATTAAAACTAGGGTTCTTTTAGAAGGATGTTTTATGTCAAAACAAATGATAAAATAGAAAAAAACCTTATTATTCTAATTTCTCTTAGGAAGTGAGCTGCATTCTTTTTGAAAATAAATGCTTTCATATAAGCGCTCAGAGTGGAGAGTAAAACAAAGAGGGCCTCAGATGAAGGGAGAAATGTTTGATGAGAAATCAGCGTTGAGGGGTGAAGACTAGTGGGGAAGGAGAAGATGTATTTGTTTCTTTGGGACAGGAGCCAGTGGGAAAATGTGATTGTTAGAATGAGGAGCTGCAGGATGATTATGCTGTGTGCCCTTCCTCCCAAAGTCAGTAGAACCTACTAAAATCACCAAATGTTTGGGGAGAGATTTTTGGAGTAGGGATCAATGAAAAGCTTGCCTTCAGACAAAGGTATACTAGTTTATGCAGATATGGAAATGCTGCAATAGAGAAAAGCCATGGTACTGGGAGTTGGATCAAAAAGTAACAGAATTATTTTGTGGATGAAAACCCTCAGCCAATAGCAGGATAACACACAAACTTCTACAGGTAGAGTTAGAAGGACCCATTCCCATAGATATTTTTTAGCCCAACAAGCCCTCTTATTTACAGATAATGAAAAATATATTAGGAAGTTAAGTGGCAGAAGTAGTTACATATTAGTGTAGTTAATGTAATTTCCACTCTCTGTGTTTGCATATGATGGTTATAGGCTTGTAATGTTAAGAAGTGGTACAGAATTAAACTATATGGTGCAGAAAGCCTGAGGTAAAATTATGTATTAAATTATATATTACAACTGGCAACGCAGTTTCAGGCAACACAGTTTCAGAAATATTGAAATAGGCTAACATCACAGGAAGTAGTTAGACACTAAGACAAAAATTTCCTTGGATTATCATCAAAGTATTTTGCATGTATTGTCCAGTGGTATGATATTTTTAGATTCTTATGCCACTTTGATTACTTTATATGAGAAAGTATTCATTTACTGCACCAAGTATTTAAAATTCTCGGAAGATTAAATGATAAAGGCAAGGTTCTCCATGAGTTAGGAGAAAAGGGAACATAATTTCTCTCTGAGATTACCTTTAAAATTCTAAGTTAAAGTATCTACTTAGTGGAGTATTATCATCATTAAATGAGTATAGTTACATTTTGAGAATCATGTCTTAGAATTTAAAATGTGAAATATCTTGATGTTTCTTTTGCAGTGCAAATTTAACCCTTTGGATTAAGGAGGAAGAGTGGAATATGCTGTTTTTTTTTAAGTCAACAAGTCAATATTCTTAATTTTTATAGAGTAAATTTAAATATATAAATAAATATAAATATAAAATATAAAAATACAGTGTTAAAAAGTGAATATTTCTCATGCCGTTATTTAATACTATTTTTTATACAGTCCAAAGAGACCATATTGACAATCACCATAGATCAAATAGTGAACTTATTTGTGACAAAAAGTGAACTTATTTGACAGATAAAATTGTAAACTTTCTCTTCTCATTTTGTCATATCATATTTGACAACCAATCATTATTATTTTATTATCTTTCAGATGCTAAGTTAATATTTATATTCTCCAAAATGCTTCATGGGAAATAATAGGAATTTAAACCAAAGTGTATTTTAGAAGAATTTCTTTTCTGTTTTGAGTCATATGTTTGATTTTTAAATTGCCAGATGTTAAGCTTAATAAAGGAATCTCTTTTTCCTGGCCAGATCTTCCAGTGCCCATTAGAAATGAGTTATTTTGCATTATCTTTTATACAGAGTTCCTATCCAAACAAACTGAGGAATTTTAAAAACTTTGGTAAAAATGGGTATTTAAAATTTCTGAATGAAAAAGGCAATTTGTATAATTCTCCCCTGAAACAGAGAAGGAATGTTAAATTTGTATCTTAGCCCTACCTTTCCTGGAAATCGAATCTAATTTAATGAAGATTTAAAGGAAAATTTTACTTTTTAAATAAGATTAAAAATATAACTTCTGTCATAGACATACGGGAAAAGATTTTGTTCTTTGGACTAGAGGATGGAGATTGAATGTCTTGTGCTTAGAAAAGAAATGCCTTAGTTTGATCTGAATGAATGTGATCATTCATCAATAACTTAATTATTTGAGGGAATGGAGTTTTCTTGAAAATATATGTGTATGTATATACATAGACACAGACACATACACACACACATAGACACAGACACATACACACAAATCTTAGAAAAGAAAGTAAATATAATGCTATTTTTCCAGTTTTATAAGAAAATCAAGATTTTACTTACAATAATTCTGAAATTTTGTCTGTCAGTATCCCTAAGTCAGTAGCTGTTCAAGAAGTCCTCTTTGCCATAGTAAATTTAGCTATACCCTTTATCCCTTTGTGCATCTGAGTAAATATTCTTGACTTACTTGGAATAGCCTTGTATAAAAATATTGGTATCCATACTTTGAATTTGAAGTTATAGAGTTGTTTGATTATTCTAAAATTTTTAAAAGAATTGTTTCTTTCTTTCTTTTTTTTAATAATAGTGAAAATGCTGCCTCTAAGCTGAGCCATATTCTTTGCAAGCATCAACTAGGGGTGAATATGATCAACTCCCTTTCCCTGAAAAAGACCTAGAGACATAAAAATGCTACTCAGTGCCATAGGATGGAGAAAGAGTATTGCCATCCTGATACCTGACTCTAAAGCTGAGGTCCAGTGCAGTGCCTTGTCTCTGACCATTGCATCAAGCTGCCACATGTAGGATAACATGGTTGTCCATGATCACAACTTCAAAAGTTAGGAATGCACAAAAAAATACATGTACCACAATGTTCATTGCAGTACTATTTACAGTAGCCAGGACATGGAAGCAACCTAAATGTCCATCGACAGATGAATGGATAAAGATTAGTGGCACATATATACAGTGGAATATTACTCAGCCATAAAAAGAAACAAAATTGAACTATTTCTGGTGAGTTGGATGGACCTAGAGTGTGTCATACAGAGTGAAGTAAGTCAGAAAGAGGGAAACATATACTGTATGCTAACGCATATATATGGAATCTAAAAAAATGGTACTGATGAACCTAGTGGCAGGGCAGGAATAAAGACGCAAACGTAGAGATAGAGTATGGACTTGAGGACACAGGGAGGGGGAAGGGTAAGCTGGGACGCAGTGAGAGAGTGGCATGGACATATATACACTACCAAATGTAAAATAGATAGCTAGTGGAAAGCAGCCACATAGCACAGGGAGATCAGCTCGGTGCTCTGTGTCCACCTAGAGGGGTGGGATAGGGAGGGTAGGAGGGAGACGCAAAAGGAAGGGGATATGGGGATATATGTATACATATAGCTGATTCACTTTGCTGTACAGCAGAAACTAACACAACATTGTAATACAATTATACTCCAAAAAAGATGTAAAATAAATAAATAAAAACAATAAGAATGGGGAAAAAAGTTAGGAATGCAACTGAAACGCTAACATTTCCTATAACCCATTAAGAGTTTACTTATTTTTTCTTTATTATTTATGGAGGTAGAAAGGACAGCAGTAATGAGCTTCTTAATGTAAAGAAATACTTTCTTAAATTTACAAGTTTTAAGTATTTGTCTGGGACTTGGTGAACAAATTTGTATTCACAAAAGCCATTCTATTAATTGTGTATTCTTTGTCATATTTTCTAATTAAGGAACATTAATTTTTTATGAGTCTCTAAGATAAATGGGCAGATTGGAAGGGGAATATATACATGCACACACATAGACATACATATATATATATACACTTACTCTTCAAATATGCTTATTCACTTTGAATTATTAAAATTATATTTTGATTACAAGAAAACCAGGTCCACTTCTGGTTAGAATGTAGAAAGTTACAGCAAACCTGTACTTTACCAACTAGAGAAAACCAGATAAACTACAATACCACTTATGTCAGAAGACATAGAAAAGCTGTGGTTCTAAAAAAACTAAAAAAACATTGAATTCCATAAAGAAAAGAGTTTTTCCTGGTTAAATGATTATCAGTCACTATGGTAATTTGCTGGTTGCATTTTTCATACTGGGCAAAAGTGCCATAAGTAGGAAGAAGATGAGACTCCCCTTAGCTGACGATATGTAAAAAAAGAAAAAAACTGGCAATGTTTTAATGAGCATTCAGGCCAGTGTGACCTACTGGAACACCAGGAATCCTAAGCCCACTAATGATCCCATTTCTCACCATCAGTTTCCCCTTAAGGACTTTGCTGGGCTGAGACCTGAAGGCCTAAGGTAGGAAGGCAGATAAAAACTCTCCCACAGAGTCATGATGCTTGGGAGAGTGTTCTTCTGATAAAAGGAGCCAATGATAAACACAAGAATGTTCTTATCCTCAAGACATTTTAACATGAAGTAAAAAGATGCTAAATAAAGCCACAGAACAGCCTCAATACAGCTCAGTTCCCAATTAAATCTAAGTGATCAGTCCTACAACCTATCTGCCATGTGAGAAAAGGACATGCCTTCTCTAGGGAAAATACATATCAAATTATCTATCATTTTAAAATACAGAATTTGTGGCATATACTCAAAATTATGAGATATGGAAAATTGCCAAAAAATATAACCCATATAATGGAGAGAAAAACAATTCAATGGAAGCAGAAACACACATCAAACAAATGTAGTAAGGAAAAAAGTAATCTGAAATAACAGTCATAAATGTTATCGAAAATAAAGAAAAAGATGGAAAATGGAGAAAGAAGGAAAAATTCAACAGAGTATTGAAATTTCAAAAACCCCAGAAAACCCAAAACTTGTGGACATTATAGAATAGAAGACTACAACATCTGAAATGAAGAATCAGTTGGATAGGCTTATAACAACTGAATGAGACAGAAGAAATGCTTAGTGAAGTAAAATCTGAAGTACAGAGAGAAAACTAAAACCAACAGAACAGAGTGTGAGAGACATACAGAACACTGTCGAGTCACCTAACATATGTGTAATTAGAGACCCCAAAAGAGAGGAGATTATAGAACAGGTTAGGAGCCATTTTGATGAGATCATTACCAATAATTTCTTTGAAACTTGATAATAAGAATTCAATATACATATTCAAGAAGTTCAGTAAACCCCAAGTAGGGTAAATACAAAGAAAGCCACACTTAGGCACATCAGTCAAATTGCTGAAAATCAGAGATGATGAGAAAATCTTAAAAGCAGCCAGGGAAACAAAGACACAATATGTTCAAGAAGCAATCATACAATTTAAAGCTGATTTCTAAATGCAAATTACGGAAGACAAAATTACAATGGAATACTAGCTCTAAAGTTCCAGGACGAATAACTGCAAACTTAGAATTCTATATTTATTGAAGACATTACTGAAAAATGAAGCCAAATAAAGACATTTTTTAAAAGATTAAAATGAGAGAATTCACCGCCAAAAGACCAAAATTATAGAGAATAGTAAATGAAAGTTTTTAGGTTGAAAGGAAAACTTTTGGATGAATCCATAGGACTGCAGGAAGAAATAGAGTATTTGGGTAAATATACAAATACTTTTAAAACCTTTAAAATAAATTAACTATATAAAGCAACACAAGTTAATGATGTATTATATGGTGCATAACATTTTTAGAGATAAAATACAGCACCCAACAGCGCAAAATGAAAGAGAAGAGAATACAGTAAGTCCCCTACGTACGAACTCATTACATTCTGAGAGTGAGTTCGTTAAGTCCAACATGTTCCCAAGTCCAACAAAGTTAGCCTAGGTAACCAACTAACACAATTGGCTATATAGTACTGTACTGTAATAGGTTTATAGTACTTTTCACACAAATAATACCTAAAAAACAAATACAAAAAATAAACATTTTTAATCTTATGGTACAGTACCTTGAAAAGTACAGTAGTACAGTACAACGGCTGGCATACAGGGGCTGGCATTGAGTGAACAGGCAAGAAGAGTTACTGACTGGAGGAGGGAGAGGAGGTGGGGGATGGTAGAGCTGAAGGATCATCAGCAATATGAGATGGAGGGCAAGCTGCAGTTACACTCATGCCTGACGTTGATGGCACACGTTCTGGTTCCTTGCTGGATTCAATTCTATCACCCTCTTGAAAAAAGGATCCAGTGATGTCTGGGTAGTAGGTCTTTTTTTCTCATCATAGGTGACACAGTAGCACTGCATTGCATTCTGAACAGCTGCTGCAACCTTCCTGTACCATTCTACATTCAGGTCCTGTGCCCTAAAAATTAACAGTGCCTCCTCAAATAAAGAAAATCCCTTTTCCGTTTCCTGCATTGTGAATCTCTTTGGTTCTTCAGTTACTTCTTCCTCTTGTCTCTCTTCATCTTTTCTCTGTGCCTCCAATTCCTGGCGCTTCTTAGCAGTACCCATTACATCACTGCTGCTTTTACACTTGCCTCTGGACATCCTGGGCTTGAAACAAAGATACTGTACTCTATACAGTACTTACAGTAAAGTACACAAAAGCACAACCACTTGTAGAGGATGCACACATGTGACAGTGTACCAGTGTACACGTGAACTAACTTACATGATTGGACATGTGAATGCACATTCGCCTCTTTGAAACTTGAAGGTTCATATGTAGGGGACTTGCAGTAAATAGAAACATGCTATTGCTAAGTTCTTACATTATTCATGAAGTGATAAAGTACTAAATTGATGTAGATTCTAATTAGTTAAAGATGCATATTGTAATCTGTAGAGTAGCTAATTAAAAATGTAAAAAGTTGTAACTCAAAAGCTGGTAGGAGATGTAAAATGGAATTCCAAAAACTTCTTGGCCAATTCAAAAGAAAGCAAGGAAAGAAGAAAGAAGCTAAAACTCTGTGGGCAAACAGAAAAAAAAAATGGCAGAATGTATTTAAACTCAACTATACAAGTTATAACATCAAGTTTTAATAAAAACTCCAGTTAAAAGACTGTCAGTTAGTATAAAATAAGACCCCAATACAATATATATTTACCTACATCAAGGTAAATGGATGGAAAAAACCTGTATTTCACTATATTAATATTGGATAGAGTTTAAGTCAAAGAGATGTATTGGAGATGATGGGGGACATTTCAAAGTGGCAAATGGAAAATTCAGTAGGAAGACATATCAGTACTAAATATATATGCAACTAATTACATACCTACAAAATATATGAAAGCAAAACAGGAAAATATAAACAAAAGAGGAGAAATAGAAAAATCCACAATCATACTTGAAGATATAAAATCTCTTTCAGTAATTTTGAAAAGAAGCATACAAACGATCAGTTATAGAATTTGTAGAAAATGTGAACCAAATTAACCAAATTGAGCTAATTAACATTTATAGAACAATATACCTAACCATGTAGAATACACAAACACATAGAATTTTCATCAAAATAGGCCACATGCTGGATACCATAAAGTATGTGTCAGATAATTTTCAAATGGACCTAGGCTGTTTCAGATTCGTCACTGTCATATCTTTAGTGCCTCACTCTAGCCAGAAATACGCTGACTCAAGGAGTCATACTCCATCTCATTTCTGCATGTTTATAACTTAGCCTTGTCCTTACTCTCAAATTTGTTTGGGAAATGTATTCTTATTTTGGGGGGCACAGATTATATTTACCCTTCATTGGGAAGATATACTTGTCACTCAAGATTGTGATATCCTTCTGTCTTTTCAAAATGCCTGTGCTTATGCATAGTTCTTATTACACCATATTTTATTATTAACTTTCTGACATCCAAGTTTAAACAAACCTATAAATTTTGTCTTGAGGACAGAAGTATCTTGAGGACCAAAACTATTCATTTATTTGTTTGTTTATTTTATTATTTTTTAATTGAAGTATAGTTGACTTATAGTATTATGTTAGTTTCAGGAGTACAACATAGTGATTTGATATTTTTGTGCATTATGAAATAATCAGCACTATGAGTCTAGTTACTATCACCATGCAAAGTTATTGCAATATTGTTGACCATAGTCCATGTACTGTACATTACATCCCTGGAATGTTTATTTTATAACTGGACGTTTGGACCTCTTAATCTCCTTTACTTATTTTGTCCATCCCTTCACCCCTCTGGTTAGCCAGTGTTTTCTTCTCTGTTTCTGAGTCTGTATCTGTTCTGTTATGTTTGTTCATTTGATTTGTTTTTTAGACTCCACATATAAGAAATCTTACAGTATCCGTCTTTCGCCGTTTGACTTATTTCACTTACCATAATACCCTCTAGGTTCATCCGTGTTGTCACAAATGGTAAGATTTCATTCTTTTTTATGGCTAATATTACATTATACATATATACATACATATATATACATATATATCACATATTCTTCATCCATTCATCTATTGATGGACACTTAGGTAGCTCTCACATCTTGGCTGTTATAAATAATGTTACAATAAATAATGGGGTACACATATCTTTTCAAATTAGTGTTATCATTTTCTTTTAATAAATACCCAGAAGTGGGGTTGCTGCAACATACGGTAGTTCTATTTTTAATTTTTTTGAGCAATCTCCATATTGTTTTCCACAGTGGCTGTACCAATTTACATTCCTATTAGCAGTGCATGAAGGTTCCCTTTTCTCTACATCCTCACCAAGACTTGTTATTTGATATCGTTTTAATAACAGGAGTGAGGTGATATCTCATTGTGGTTTTGATTTGCATTTTTCTGGTTATTAGTGATGTCAAGTATTTTCATGTGACTGTTGGCCATCTATATGTCTTCTTCAGAAAAATATATACTCGGGTCCTCTACCCATTTTTAAATTGGATTTTTTGTTTTTCCTTTTTATATTGAGATGTTTGAGTTCTTTATATATTTTGGATATTAACCCTTATCAAATGTTGTTTGCAAAATATTATACCATTCAGTAGGTTGCCTTTTTGTTTCGTTAATGGTTTCTTCATTGTACAAAAGCTTTTTAGTTTGATGTGGTCTCATTTGTTTGTTTTTGCTTTTGTTGCCCTTGCCTGAGAAGACATATCCAAAAAATATTGCTAAGATTGATGTCAAAGAGCATACTGCCGATGTTTTCTTGTAGTAGTTTTATGGTTTCATGTTCTACATTTAAGTTTTTAATCCATTTTGAGTTTATTTTTGTATATGGTGTAAGAAAATGGTCTACAGTTTACCCTCAAATACCACAGGAGTTAGGAGCATTGACCGCCCAAATAGTCAAAAAATTGCTTATAACTTTATAGTCAGCCCTATGTATCTGAGGTTCCACATTCACAGAGTGAACCAATCTCAGATTGTGTAGTACTGTTGTACATTTTTATTGAAAACCATCTGTGTATAAGTGGACCCACATAGTTCAAACTCATGTTGTTCAAGAGTCAACTGTAGTTTCATTCCTTCACATGTAGCTGACTAGTTTTCCCAACAACATTTAGTGAAGAGACTGTCTTTTCCCCATTGTATATTCTTGCCTCCTATGTCTTAGATTAATTGACCATATGTGTGTGAGTTTGAATTTAAAATTTGGGCTCCTATTGATCTATATGTTTGTTTTTCTACCAGTATCATACCATTTTGGTTACTATGGCTTTGTAGTATAAGCTGAAATAAGGGAGTGTGATATCTGCAGATTTGTTCTTTCTCAAGATTGCTTTGACTATTTGGGGTATCTTGTGGATCCATACAAGTTTTAGGATTATTTGTTCTAGTTCTATGAAAAATGTCACAGATATTTTGATAAGGAATGCATTAAAACTGTAGATTGCTTTGGGTAGTGTTGACATTTTAACACTTTTAATTCTCCAATCCATGAGCATGGTTTATCTTTCCACTTACTTTTGCTGTCTTCAGTTTCCTTCATCAATGTCTTATATTTTTCAGAGTACAAGTATTTAATCTCCTTGGTTAAATTTATTCTAGGTATTTTATTCTTTATGATGCAATTGGAAATAGAATTTTTCTTAATTTCTCTTTCTGATTGTTTTTAGTGTATAGAAATGCAACAGATTTCTGTATATTGATTTTGTATCCTGAAACTTTACTGAATTCATTTATTCTAATAGTTGTGTTTTTTTTTTGGTGGAGCCTTTAGAGTTTTTTATATATGGCATTATGCCATCTGCAAATAGTGACATGTTTACTTCTTCGTCTTTAATTTGGATAACTTTCATTTCTTTTCCTTTTGTCCAATTGCTGTGGCTAGAATTTCCAATACTATGTGGCAAGAGTTGGCATCCTTGTCTTGTTTCCAGTCTTAGAGGAAAAGCTTTCAGCTCTTCACCATTGAGTATATGTTAGCTGTGGGTTTGCTATATATGATCTTTATTATGTTGAGGTACATTCCCTCTATACCCACTTTATTGAGAGTTTTTATCATGAATGTATGTTGAATTTTATCAAATTCTTTTTCAGCATCTATTGAGATGATCATGTGATATTTATCCTTTGTTTTGTTAATGTGGTGTTTCATGTTGAATGATTTGCAAATATTGAACCATCCCTGCATCCCTGGGATAACTTTCACTTCATCATGGTGTATGATCCTTTTAATATATTGTTGAGTTCAGTTTGTTACTATTTTGTTGAGGATTTTTGCATCTGTACTCAGCAGATATTGGCCTGTAATTTTCTTTTTTCTTCATCTGGTTTTGGTATCAGGGTAATGCTGGTCTTTTAGAATGAGCTAGAAAGTATTCCCTCCTTTTCAGTTTTTTGGAATAATTTGAGAAAAATAGGTATTTACTCTTCTTTAAATGTTTGGTAGAATTCGCCCCTAAGGAATTTCATCCTGGACTTTTGTTTGTTGGGAGGTTTTTGGATTACTGTTTCAATTTCCCTATGAACTGGTCTGCTCAGACTTTCTGTTTATTTCTTATTCATTCTTGGAAGATTATATGTTTCTAGGAATAATTTATCCATTTCTTCTAGGTTGTCCAATTTGTTGGCATATAATTGCTTTTATGATTGTTTATATTTCTGTGACTTTGGTTGAAACTTCTCTTTCATTTCTAATTTAATTCTAATTTTGGGCTCTTTTTTCCTTAATGAGTCTAGCTAAATATTTACCAATTTTTTTTTATCTTTTCAAAGAACCAGATTTTAGTTTCATTGATCTCTTCTACTGTTTTTCTTTTTTTTTTTTTAGTGTCTATTTTATTTCCACTCTGATCTGTATTACTTCCTTCTTTCTATTAACTTTGGGCTCTGTTTGTTCTTCTTTATATAATTTCTCTAGGTGTAATTTTAGGTTGTTTATTTGAGAAATTTCTTGTTTCTTGAGGTAGGCCTGTATCACTGCAAATTTTCCTCTTAACACTACTTTTACTGCATCCCATAGATTTTGGAAATTTGTCTTTATATTTTAATTCATCTCAAAGTAACTTTTTATTTCCTTTTTGATTTTTTTTCACTGACATGATGGTTGTTCAGTAACGTGTTTGTGTTTTTTCCAGTTTTCTTTTTTTTTAATTTTTAATAAAATTTTTAAAGGTTACTTTCCATTTAGAGTTATTACAAAACATTGACTGTGTTCCCCATGTTGTACAATACATCCTTGAGCCTATCTTACACCCAGTAGTTTGTATCTCCCACTTCTCCACCCCTATACTGCCCTTCCCTCTCCCACTGGTAACCACTAGTTTGTTCTCTATATCTGTGAATTTGCTTCTTTTTTGTTATATTCACTAGTTTGTTATATATAGTTTCCACACATAAGTGATATTGTACAGTATTTGTCTTTCTCTGACTTATTTTACTTAGCATAATGCCCTACGAGTCCATCCATGTTGCTGCAAATGGCAAAATTCCATTCTTTTTTATGGCTGAGTAGTATCCTATTTTGTGTGTGTGTGTGTGTATCTCACATTCACATCTAATTTTCTAATTTATCCATTTATCTGTTGATAGACACTTAGGTTGCTTCCATATCTTGGCAATTGTAAATAATGCTGCTGTTAACATTGAGGTGCATGGATCTTTTCGAATTCGTTTTTTTCTTTTTTTTTTTCAGATATACCCGGGATTGAAATTGCTGGGTCATATGGTAGTCCAGTTTTCTTCTTGTATTTGATAGGTTCATATCTTTGCCTATATTTGATAGTTTCATACCTTTGTCTTTGAAAAAGATGCCTGATAAGATTTCAATCTTCTTATGCTTATTGAGACTTATTTTGTGACCTAGACTGTGATCTATTTTGGAGAATGTTCCATGTGCACTTGAAAATAATGTTTAGTCTGCAGTTAGGGATGGAATGTTCTATGTATACCTATTAAGTACCTTGGATCTAATATGTCATGTAAGGCCAGTATTTCCTTATTGATTTTCTTTCTAAATGATCTATCCATTGATGTAAGTGAGGTATTAAAGTACTCTATTATTATTATATTACTGTCAATTTCTTCCTTTATGTTTGTTAATATTTGCTTTATATATTTAGGTGTTCATGTGTTGGGTGGATAATTACATATGTTAAATCTCCTTGTTTGAGCGACACATTTATCATTATGTAATACCCTTCTTTGACTTTTATTAGTCTTTGTTTTGAAGTATTTTGTCACATATGAGTATGCTATTTCATTTTTTTTCATTTTTATTTGCATGGAATATCTTTTTCCATTCCTTCACTTTCAGTCTATGTGTGTCTTTAGTGCTGAAGAGAATCTCTTATAGACAGCATATAGATGGGTCTTGTTTTTTGATTCCATTCAGCCACCCTAAATCTTTTGATTGAAACATTTAGTCCATTTACATTTAAATTATTAATAGGTATGTAATTATTGCCATTTTGTTAATTGTTTTTGTGTTGTTTTTATAGTTCTTTTCTCTTTTTTTCTCTTTCTTTGGGTCTCCTTTCTTGAGGTTTGATGGTTTTCTTTAGTGTTATGTTTGGGTTCCTTTCTCTTTGTGTATCTATTGTAGGTTTTTTGTGTGGTTCTTGTATATCAACCTATACATTTAGCTATTTTTTTAATCTGATATTTGCTTAAGTTTAAACACATTCTAAAATCTCTACATTTTTACTCCCCCCACCACATTTTATGTTTTTGACATCATATTTTACATCTTTTACGTAAGTAGTTAAGTTACCTTTAACTACTTATTATGGTTGATTTTACCACTTTTGTCTTTTAACCTTCATACTAGTTTTCTAAGTGGCTGATTTATTTACATATTTATTACATATTTATTTACATATTTATTATACATATTTACATATTTACATATTTATTTACATATTTATTATATGTTTATCAGGGAGATTTTTTCTCTTACATGTTTTCTTATTTTTCGTTATGATTTTGTCTTTTACCTTAAAGAAGACCATCTAACATTTCTTATAAGGCCATTTTAGTGGTGATGCATTCTTCTAGTTTTTGCTTGTCTGGGATACTCTTTATCTCTCCTTCTATTCTGAATGATAACATTGCTGGGTAGAGTATTCTTGATTGTAGATTTTCTCCTTTAAGCACTTTAAATATATTATGCCACTGTATTTTGACCTGCAAAGTTTCTCCCGATATCAACAGAATAGACTTAGTATCAGCTAATAGCCTTAAGGGGTTTTCTTTTTTTGGACTTGTTTTTCTCTTGCTACCTTTAAAATTCTCTCCTTATCCTTAAATATGCCATTTTAATTATGCTATGTCTTGATGTGTATCTCTTTGGGTTCATTTTGTTTGAGATTCTCTGTGCTGCCTGCACCTTGATGTCTGTTTCTTTGTTCTTGGTTCTTTTTTTTTTATTTTCTAACTCCTTGTTGAAGTTCTCACTGTGTTCCTCACCTCTTCTCCCAAGTTTGGTGAGCATTTTTATGACTGTTGGTTTGAACTCTATATGAAGTAAATTACTTATCTCTGTTTCATTAGGATTTTTTTCTTGGGACTTAATTTTGTTCTTTCTTTTCTATTCTCATTTTGTTTGACTTTCTGTGTTTGTTTCTGTTAGCTAGGTTAAACAGTTA
Source organism: Orcinus orca (assembly GCF_937001465.1). NCBI lineage: Eukaryota > Metazoa > Chordata > Mammalia > Artiodactyla > Delphinidae > Orcinus > Orcinus orca. Next base: position 45,651,672 of record NC_064565.1, on the reverse strand, counting down.
CCTCTCCTGGTCTTGAAGTAAAACAACCTTGTGACCTTGTGTAGGAGCATCCCTGTATAGACTGCATGAGCCTTGTGGTTTTGATGGCAGTGCTGGGTTTTTATCATAAACGGGTGTTCAATTTTGTTAAAACCTTGTTCTAAATCTACTGAGATGATCATATGGTTTTTCTCTTTCAGTTTGTTAATATAGCTTATCATATTGATTGATTTGTGTATATTGAAGTATCCTTGCATTCCTGGGATAAATCCCACTTCTTCATGGTGTATGATCCCTTTAATGTGCTTTTGGATTCTGTTTGCTAGTATTTTGTTGAGGATTTTTGCATCTGTGTCATCAGTGATATTGGCCTTTAGTTTTCTTTCTTTGTGACATCTTTGTCTGATTTTGGTATCAGGGTGATGGTGGCCTTGTAAAATGAGTTTTGGAGTGTTCCTCCCTCTGCTATATTTTGGAAGAGTTTGAGAAGGATGGGTGTTAGCTCTACTCTAAATGTTTCATAGAATTTGCCTGTGAAAACATCCGGTACTGAGATTTGGTTGGAAGATTTTTAATCACAGTTTCAATTTCAGTGCTTGTGATGGGTCTGTTTATATTTTCTATTTCTTCCTGGTTCAGTCTCTGAAGGTTATGCTTTTCTAAGAATTGGTCCATTTCTTCCAGGTTGTCCATTTTATTGGCATAGAGTTGCTTGTAGTAATCTCTAATGATCCTTTGTATTTCTACAGTGTCAGTTGTTACTTCTCCTTTTACATTTCTAACTCTGTTGATTTGAGTCTTCTCCCTTTTTTTCTTGATGAAACTGGCTCATGGTTTATCAATTTTGTTTATCTTCTCAAAGATCCAGCTTTTAGTTTTATTGATCTTTGCTATTGTTTCCTTCATTTCTTTTTCCTTTATTTCTGATCTAATCTTTATGGTTTCTTTCCTTCTGCTAACTTTGGGGTTATTTTGTTCTTCTTTCTCTAATTGCTTTAGGTGTAAGTTTAGGTTGTTTATTTGAGATGTTTCTTGTTTCTTGAGGTAGGATTGTATTACTATAAACTTCACTCTTACAACTGGTTTTGCTGCATCCCATACGTTTTGGGTCGTCGTGTTTTCATTGTCATTTGTTTCTAGGTATTTTTTGATTTCCTCTTTGATTTCTTCAGTGATCTCTTGGTTATTAAGTAGTATATTGTTTAGCCTCCATGTATTTGCATTTTTTACAGATATTTTCCTGTAATTGATATCTAGTCTCATAGCATTGTTGTCAGAAAAGATACTTGATACGATTTCAATTTTCTTAAATTTACCAAGGCTTGATTTGTGACCCAAGATATGATCTATCCTGGAGAATTTTCCATAAGCACTTGAGAAGAAATCGTATTCTGTTGTTTTTGGATGGAATGTCCTATAAATATCAATTAGGTCTATCTTGTTTAAAGTATCACTTAAAGCTTGTGTTTCCTTATTTTTTTTCATTTTGGATGATCTGTCCATTGGTGAAAGTGGAGTGTTAAAGTCCTCTACAATGACTGTGTTACTGTCGATTTCCCCTTTTATGACTGTTAGCATTTGCCTTATGCATTGAGGTGCCCCTATGTTGGGTGCATAAATGTTTACAATTGTTATATCTTCTTCCTGGATTGATCCCTTGATCATTATGTAGTGTCCTTTTGTCTCTTGTAATAGTCTTTATTTTAAAGTCTATTTTGTCTGATATGAGAATGGCTACTCCAGTTTTCTTTTAATTTCCATTTGCATGGAATATCTTTTTCCATCCCCTCACTTTCAGTGTGTATGTGTCCTTAGGTCTGAAGTGGGTCTCTTGTAGACAGCATATAAATGGGTCTTGTTTTTGTATCCACTTAGCCAGTCTATGTCTTTTGGTTGGAGCATGTAATCCATTTGCATTTAAGGTAATTATCGATATGTATGTTCCTATTACCATTTTCTTAATTGTTTTGGGTTTGTTATTGTAGGTCTTTTCCTTCTCTTGTGTTTCCTGCTTAGAGAAGTTCCTTTAGTAATTGTTGTAAAGCTGGTTTGGTGGTTCTGAATTCTCTTAGCTTCTGCTCATATGTAAAGGTTTTAATTTCTCTGTAGAATCTGAATGAGATCTTTCCTGGGTAGAGTACTCTTGGTTGTAGGTTTTTCCCTTTCATCACTTTAAATATGTCCTGCCACTGCCTTCTGGCTTGCAGAGTTTCTGCTGAAAGATCAGCTGTTAACCTTATGGGGATACCTTTGGATGTTATTTCTTGTTTTTCCCTTGTTGCTGTTAATATTTTTCCTTGGTTTTTAATTTTTGATAGTTTGAATAATATATGTCTTCGCATGTTTCTCCTTGGATTTGTCCTGTATGGGAGTCTCTGCACTTCCTGAATTTGATTAACTATTTCCTTTCCCTTATTAGGGAAGTTTTCAACTATAATCTCTTCAAATATTTTCTCAGTCCCTTTCTTTTTCTCTTCTTATGGGACCCCTGTAATTCGAATGTTGGTGCATTTAATGTTGCCCAGAGGTCTCTGAGACTGTCCTCAATTCTTTTCATTCTTTTTTCTTCATTCTGCTCTGCAGTAGTTATTTCCACTATTTTATCTTCCAGGTCACTTATCTGTTCTTCTGCCTCAGTTATTCTGCTATTGATTTCTTCTAGAGAATTTTTAATTTCATTTATTTTGTTGTTCATCATTGTTTGTTTGCTGTTTAGTTCTTCTAGGTCCTTGTTAAACGTTTCTTGTATTTTCTCCATTCTGTTTCTAAGATTTTGGATCATCTGTATTATCATTATTCTGAATTCTTTTTCAGGTAGACTGCCTATTTCCTCTTCATTTGTTTGGTCTGGTGGGTTTTTACCTGCTCCTTCATCTGCTGTGTGTTTCTCTGTCTTCTCATTTTGCTTAACTAATTGTGTTTGTGGTCCCCTTTTGCAGGCTACAGTTTCATAGTTCCCATTGTTTTTGGTGTCTGCCCCCAGTGGCTAAGGTTGGTTCAGTGGGTTGTGTAGGCTTCTTGGTGGTGGGGACTAGTGCCTGTGTTCTGGAGGATCACGCTCGATCTTGTCTTTCTGGTGGGTAGGACCGCGTCTGGTGGTGTTGAGGTGTTCTGTGACCTTATTATGATTTTAGGCAGCCTCTTTGCTAATGGGTGGTGTTGTGCTCCTGTCTTGCTAGTTGTTTGGCATAGGGTGTCCAGCACTGTAGCTTGCTGGTCGTTGAGTGGAGCTGGGTCTTAATGTTGAGATGGAGATCTCTGGGAGAGCTTTCACCGTTTGATATTACATGGATCTGGGAGGTCTCTGGTGGACCAATGTCCTGAACTTGTCTCTCTCACCTCAGAAGCACGGACCTGATACCCGGCCAGAGCACCTAGACCCTGTTAGCCACATGGCTCAGAAGAAAATGGAGAAAAAAAAGAAAGAAAAAAATAAATAAATAAAATAAAGTTATTAAAATAAAAAATAATTATTAAGAGTAAAAAAAATTAAAAGGTAATTAACAAAAAAAGAAAGAAAGAAGAGAGCAAGCAAACCAAAAAACAAATCCACCAATGACAGTAAGTGCTAAAAACTATTAAGAAAAAACAAAAAACGGACAGACAGAACCCTAGGACAAATGGTAAAAGCAAAACTATACAGACAAAATCACACAAAGACGCATACACATTCACACTCACAGAAAGAGATAAAGGAAAAATATATATATATCGTTGCTCTCAAACTCTGCCACCTCAATTTTGGTATGATTCATTGTCTATTCAGGTATTCCAGAGATGCAGGGAAAATCAAGTTGATTGTGGAGATTTAATCCACTGCTCCTGGGGCTGCTGGGAGAGATTTCCTTTTCTCTTCTTTGTTCGCACAGCTCCTGGGGTTCAGCTTTGGATTTGGCCTCGCCTCTGCATGTAGGTCGCCTGAGGGCATCTGTTCTTCGCTCAGACAGGACGGGGTTAAAGGAGCAGCTGCTTTGGGGCTCTGGCTCACTCAGCCCGGGGGGAGGGAGGGGTATAGAGTGCGGGGCGAGCCTGCGGCGGTAGAGGCCGGCATGACGTTGCACCAGCCTGAGGCGCGCCGTGCGTTCTCCCGGGGAAGTTGTCCCTGGATCACGGGACCCTGGCAGTGGCGGGCTGCACAGGCTCCCCGGAAGAGGGGTGTGGTTAGTGACCTGTGCTCGCACACAGGCTTCTTGGTGGCGGCAGCAGCAGCCGTAGCGTCTCATGCCCGTCTCTGGGGTCCGTGCTTTTAGTCGCGTCTCGCGCCCATCTCTGGAGCTCCTTTAAGCAGCACTCTTAATCCCCTCTCCTCATGCACCAGGAAACAAAGAGGGAAGAAAAAGTCTCTTGCCTCTTCGGCAGGTCCAGACTTTTCCCCGGACTCCCTCCCGGCTATCCGTGGCGCACTAGCCCCCTGCAGGCTGTGTTCACGAAGCCGACCCCAGTCCTCTCCCTGCACTCCGACAGAAGCCCGAGCCTCAGCTCCCAGACCCCGCCCGCCCCAGCGGGTGAGTAGATAAGCCTCTCGGGCTGGTGAGTGCTGGTCGGCACCGATCCTCTGTGCGGGAATCTCTCCGCTTTGCCCTCCGCACCCTTGTTGATGCACTTTCCTCGGCGGCCCCGAAGCTCCCCCCCTCTGCCACCTGCAGCCTCTGCCCGTGAAGGGCTTCCTAGTGTGTGGAAACCTTTCCTCCTTCACAGTTCCCTCCCAGAGGTGTGGGTCCTGTCCCTATTCTTTTGTCTCTGTTTTTTCTTTTTTCTTTTGCCCTACCCAGGTATGTGGGGAGTTTCTTGCCTTTTGGGAAGTCTGAGGTCTTCTGCCATCATTCAGTAGGTGTTCTGTAGGAGTTGTTCCACATGTAGATGTATTTCTGATGTATTTGTGGGGAGGAAGGTGATCTCCACATCTCACTCCTCCGCCATCTTGGAGACGCATCTCTGTTTTTCCTTTATATCCTTAATTACCAAAGTGTTGTTCTGCTAGTTTTCAGGTCATTCTCAGAAAGAGTTGTTCTTTTGGTGTGTCTGTGAGAGGAGGTGAGCTCAGGATCTTTCTCCTCTGCCTTCTTGAGGAGACAAACTATATTTTTAACATATCTAAAGTGCCTTGTAAAATAAATATTTTTTGAGTTAATAAAATCTTTAAGAATAAATAAGAGTGTTTGGTGGGAGCAAGTGGAAGCCCTGCTGTGTCCCCACCCCTCTCCAGGATCCACAAGGGCAGAAACCCACATCAACTAGAGGCATTTGGGGACGCAGGTCGCCTTGTCCCCCAGAGCAGTATTAGTGGCCTCATGTGACTGAGCAGACGAGCCAAGGTGTATAGAACAGACTGAGAGGGGCACAGAAGCATAATACAGAGAATCACTAGGCCAAAGTAAAATAAATAAATAAGTAAATAAGAGTATTTATGAGTATCAATAGATAGAGGGATCAGTTATCAGAAATGATAATTCTTTGTTCTGTCTCTTCAGTTAAGTTTCTCCGTGTTCTCTTGAGGAGCAATACATTTTTTTTGAAATGGTAGAAAATACACTTTTTAAAATGATAATTCAGAAGATACATACTTCTCAAGCTCATTTTTATTTGAACTAGAAATGTACTGAGGAAAAATATCCTTCCTTTTTTCATTTTGTCAGATACTTATTGAGAGTTTGATATGTGCTAAGCAAGGCATAACTGGGGGAGAGGATTAAAACTAAATCAGAAAAAATTTGGGACACAAAGATATTGCAATTGAGTAATGATTTATCACATGTATACTATAGTTCTATTATAATGTAAATAATTGTGTCATTAAGTATAAATAAAGAGCTATAGGAATTCCGATGAAGGAGGGGTCCGATTTATTACTTGAATGTTAGGAGGTCAAGGAAAGCTTCAGAGGAATGTATGGTTGATATGACCCCTGCAGAATGAGTAGGATTTGGGCAGGCTGAGATAGGGAGGACATTTAAGGTAGATGAATTGCTTGAGCAAAGGCACATAGATGGCAAAGCAAGGCTGTGAATGGGAAGTTTTTCAGTAGCCTGTGTTATAGGGTACAGAAAATTTATTGAAAGAAAGCTTGGAATGGTGCAATAGATATTAGTTACCAGTCTGAATTTCATTATGCTTGTGAGTATTGGATGAGGATACCCTGCATTTTCTAAAATCAAATAATTTGCTTCAGCTTCTTGGAAGTTAGATGGAGTGTCTGTTGAGACTGGTTGTTGCTTCTCCTTAGTAGATAGGTTTCCAGAATAGATTCCCAAAGTTTAAACTTAAAATTAAAAAAAAATAAATAACCTTCCAGTAAAAGCAATTTGAGGGGAACTGGTTTTAAATAAGCACTCTAGCCTTCCGGGTGAGCATTTCTTCCATTATTTCTGTTTGAATTCATGATATTCTGAGAACATTTTCAGAATCACGTTCTTAAAAAATCTGAAGTGTACCCTGTAAAACATTTCCTGAGGGTTGATGTATACTCCACAGTGTCAATAAAGTAGCAATTGCACGTTAAGAACTAGGCAGCTGCAGAGTGAATAAATTGTTAACGCTTTTTGACCTGAGTTTGTTTTGCTATATAAAATCTGTAGGAACTAGTTTTATAAGAGAAATAAAAAATGCGATTATTATAATTGAATGTTTTTGAACTGCTACTGCTAAGGTCTCAGGGAATCTGTTGTGAGGGTTAATAACTCTTGCAGAGGGAAAAAATTTTATATCCTCAGCAATCTGCAGGGCTGTGAAATGTTTCCAAGGGTAATTTCCTTGAAGTTAAAGTTAGGGTTATTAAGGTTCACTTAGCAGAAAAAGTTGCTACAATTTTCTGGGACTCTATGATAAGATGACAAGATTTCTCATTTATAAAACTAGAACAGAATACTAGAGGGCCATGAACCATACTCTGGGGACATTTCCAGATTTTCTCCTTTATACGGAGTTCAATTGATAAAGGAATCTGAGATTGCTCAAGCTGAATTTTACAGAAGTAGCTATCTTGAGTTCTCATCTTTTTCTTTTTCTTTTCTTTGAAAATAGATCTTCATGTACTTCATGAAAACTGAAAATATTATTAACTAACTTCTATTTATTCAGATTTAATGTTATTCATGCAGGATTACTTGGAATAAATATTATTTTTTAGAGTCTTCTGATGGAGACAGATTCATTTCTTAATGAACAAAGCTCAACAAGATTTTTTTAAATAAAAGAAAATTTTTCAGTATGGAAAGTCATTTAAATGTGACAAAATATTCTAGATTGTATTCAGATATTAGAATCAATTTTATTATGGTTTTGTAAAAAAATTCACAAATAAATAGAAAAATTTAGATTGAGGTACATTCTTAAAAACTGACTGAACTTCTAAAAGTTTCACTAACTGGTTAACCAAATCAATAAAGTTTGAAAGAGTCCTCCTTGACTTATTTGCAGAAGGTGATGTGTTTTCTCATGAGTGGGCTAGTATAGCAAGTGGCATATAGTTTCAGTTCAAGCCAGAGCATCAAAATGATATTAATTAGAGAACCACAATATTCTGATAAGAAAAATCACTTTATTAAATAGATTCACATTAATTTTTTTCCTATTTTTTGATTAAGGCACAATTTACATAAAGTAAAATTCATCCCTTTTAGTGACTATTCTGTGAGTTTTGACAAATATATACAATTTTATAATCACAAACACGTTGAGATATAGAAGAGTTTCATCACCCCAAAAACTTCCCCATTGACTAAACAGTCAATTGTTCACTCAACCATTGATCTGTTTTCTATCCCTAGAGTTTTGCTTTTCCCAGAATTTCATATAGATGGAATCATACAGTATGTAGCCTTTTGATTCTGGCTTTTCTTCACTTAGCATAGTGCATTTGAGATTCATCCATGTCATTGTGTTTATCAGCAATTTTTACTTTGTCATTGCTGAATAATATTCCATGATATATTATTCATCTACTCCCTTTTTGAGTTTTTTTTCTTTCTGTTTTTGGGTGATTATAAAGAAAGCCATTACAAATATTTGCATTTAAGCTTTTGTGTGAACATAAGTTTTTATTTTACTGGGTTAATTCTTAGAAATGGGATGGCTGTGTTTTGTGGTAAGTATGTTTAACTTTGTAAGAAACTACCACTGTTTTGCAAAGGTGCTGTAACATTTGGCATTCCCTCCACAATGTATGAAAGTTCCAGTTGCTCCATATTCTCACCAGGTCCACATTCTCACCAGCTCTTGGTCTTGTTAGTTATTGCTGTTATCACTATTGTTATTATTTAAATTTTAGCTATTGTAATAGGTGTGGAATGGCATTTCATTGTGGTTTTAAATGGCAGTTCTCTAATGACTGATGATGTTGAGCATCTTTTCATATGCTTATTTGCTCTCTGTGTTTTTTCCTTGGTAAAGTCTCTGTTCAAATCTTTTCCCCATTTTTAAATGTTTTTTTATTATTATTGAGTTTTAAGAGTTCTTTATTCTGGATCTATTTTATCCAGATCTATTTTATCAGATATATGCACATATTTTCTCACAGTTTTATCAGATGTATGATATGAAAATATTTTCTCTCAGTTTGTCTTATTATTTTATTACCTTAACACTCTTCTGAAGCTAGAAGTACTTGATCTGAAGTCCAATTTATGAAATTTTTTTAATGGATTGGAGCACACTAATTTCAACTAGAAAATAAAATATTTACTATCTTTGATAACCCTAAGTTTTGATGTTCTCAAGTGAACTTATTTGGGTAGTTAGTGTGAAAGAATGTAGTACTTTTAAAAATTACAAAATTATGTTTATATATACTGAATATTATTTTACTATTATTAATTACAACTGACTTAATAATAATGAAAATTTGAATTTCATTTGAAAATTTAAGATCCTCTGATTCAGTTAATTACTTCTGACTTCTAGAAATTGTGCAGTTTAATACTGGTCTTTGAATTCTAGGTATTGTAAATGTAGTTAAACATTGGAATACTATTTTGAATATTTCAGTTGATAAAAATACTATTAGGTTGTGAACTAGGTTAAAATTGAAAATATTTCTTAATGTCATAAATGTATTATCATTCTTTTTGAGAATGAATATTTTTTTTGCAAGCTGTACTTCTAATTACTCACATATTCAAACTATGAGACATTGTGTCTCCCTAAATCTTTCAATCTAAAAGTTGCACTGGAATTTTTGAGATTTCCGTACCCCCTTTCAATTAAAAAAAAAAATTCAAATACTGATGATTCTGTATTACCTGAAAATTTGGCTTTTACAGATTAAAGGTTAGTTTCTTATATGAATTTGCTGTCAGTGTTCCAGGTGTTACGATTTCTGCCCCAGGTGCTTGTAGTTTTATTTATTGGAAGACTATCTGATGATGAAGAGTTTGAGATCTCCCTGCCAGAATGTGAATGGATTTCCCAGAGCTTAGCATAACAGAGTGTAAAATAGATACAGAAACTGTGTGATGCATAATTTTCTCAGAGAGGTGTTTTTTCAGATGTGTTAATAGAACACTTTTCTCATTAGATACTTTGTGAAAACACAATTACCTGGTCAGAGGAAGGCTGCCCTACCCACATCACTTTTACTGTCAGGTGCAGTCATCTCCCAGCTTCTGTGAAGGTTAGCTGTTAATAACTCACCACTACTCTTTCTTTTTTTTTCTGAAGAATTACCATCTTATTAAACACTAGCTGTCTGATGTAGAAGGTAGTATTAAAAAAAAGAAACAGGCCCCAAATGGAGTCATTTGTGCTAAGTTCACATTACAAAACCAAGACTAACCTAACCTGATTGCAGTTTTGACCTTCTTCAGGAATGTAATCTTAACTGGTCAGTCTGGAATTTCCTGGTCATCACCAGTGAAGTAATCTGCCTATTAGACTACTTTGTTTTCCAAAGGAAGGTGACCTTGCTCAAAATAATTCTTTTTTCATTTGCAACTTCCTTGTCCCATCCATTCTCTAATTTTATAAACATTTCATTTTCTGTAGCTCTTTGGAGATGCTTCCCAGTTGCTTAATGGGATGCTGTTCTATTCATGAATTGTTGAATAAAGCCAATTAGATCTTCAATTTTACTCAGTTGAATTTTGTTGTTTAACAGTAGCATCTCCTCTACACCCACAATCCAGGCAACACATAGGCAGTGATTGACTGGCAAAGGGGTACAAAAAAGCTAGCCACCTTGCCACAGCGTGAGACTAATTTGTGGTCCAATTTGTGCTGTCCGGGGGAATCACACTGAAGCTAGTCTCCAGCTGAAACTGTATTTTGTTTCTGAAAGCACTCTCTCAGTAAATCACTTGTGCTAGAATGCCTTTCTCATGTTCTGCTACTGTGAAATCTGACTTAAGACAAATATATTTGGGGGAAAAACTGCTTATTACTTATTACTATTTATTATTATTATTATTGATTATTACTGTCTACTCTTAGAGAGTCAGTAAACTTTGCATATTAAAGATTATGATGTTCTACAGTTACAAATATTATTAATTTTCTTTTAGCATAATATTCCAGTTTTTTTAACAATGGAATAATTTTTTGCTATAGTAACATGTTATATCTCTCAGTTCTAGTGTTTCTCAGGATTTGCTTGGGGAAAAGCCTGGCTTAGAAGATGTGATTCTTCATTTAGGCCTAAGAGACACAAAATTTGGATTGAAAAATTATATCTAGCTCTCCCAGGACAATGCCACTTTGGGTCCAGGCTCTTTAAGCTCTAGCAAGTACCTTTCTGGCTAACTTGAAAGGATGAGTTACAGAACATTTGAGATTTTTGTCAGATATCAAAGTAGAGGAATATCTTTCAGGAAACACTATTCGTTGCTATAAGTAACTCTTCTTGAGTACTCTAAGTTGGTGAATTGCAATTCTGACTCCTTTATATTAGCATTTGTCTTTTTTCTCTCTGATTGCCTATTGCTAAGAAGACCATACATATGGTTTGCCCTGCACAGTAGAGTCTTGGATTCATTTGTTGTCTAGTGTTATTATTAACAGTGTTTCTCTCTTAAAGGTGTCCTGGTTTGGATGATAAATTGTGTGGTTTTCTCTACCTATAATCAGTGACTTTGCTGCCTGACTCTGGGACTCTTCCTAGGCTTGATGCCCTCATGTGCTATTGAGTTTGCCATCAGTTACGACATTTTGTTATTGTGTGAATGAGCTCTGCCGAAAGTCCTCTGCCCACTCGATACACTGGAATTTATTATAGAAATACACTGAGATAATCATGCCCAGGGAGAAGTTAATAAGCTTGTTTAAATGTGTAGATTATTGATATATGAATACAGTTTCCTTTTTATCCATAGTCTTAACATCTGCTTACCACACCACCAATTCTTTTTTTTTTTTCCACTTCTTTAGAGAAACAGGAAGTTTGTACATTTTTTTTCCTTTTGTGAAATTCTAAGATAGAATTGTGTGAGAGCATCACTACTTATGCCAACTTGAAGTTAAAATGGTGTGAAAATATCAAAAGTGTTGAATGTAAAACAAACTTCTGGAGAACATATCTACAGTCAGAAAAATAGGTCACTTACAGCTCAGGATACAGAAGTAAATAACCGAGATTCAAGAGATTTGGCTGAGTATGACATACAGTGAAAAAATACTTTAAGAATTTTAAAACATCTTTTTATTCTCATGGAATGAAAATTAAGTAATTTTTACCTTTTTTCTTTATGCACTGAAAAATCGTTTTATATTGTTTTCCTCTGGACTTAAAACACAGAACTGATTCATATATTTTAAGTCTTTACCTGAATGCCATAATTCCATAAATGCTCCTTAAACGTGACTTTTCCATGTTGCCAGTGGAACTAATGTTTCATATGTGGGAACCAATATGAACCAATAGGAGCCAATAGGAACCAATTCACTTTCTCATGCTCATCAGTGTGGAAGTCCCATATCTCTGTTAAGAAAAACCACATAGTTTCCTATTTTGTTATATTTTTCTACTTTGACAAAGTTTTTCATGCAGTTTTACGCTGATTTGCAATAAAAAATTCCACAAAAACGTGGTAAAACTTTTTTCTCAGGAATGTTGAGTTCTTCAGGGATTCCTTATGCCTAATGTTTTAGTTCTACACGTATTCTGAGAAGAAATAAATGCTTTTCAAATGTTGATATATGAGTATATAGATTAGTGACTAAATCTAAAGTCAATTTAAATTTTTTGACTCTTCTCTGTGGGTTTCCTTCACTTTACAACTCTCATTAGTACAATAACAAACAAACAAACACATTAAGGGGCTATTATTTTTTAAAACAACAAAGATGTCATGAGTTTTAAAAAACTCATAAAGATGTTATTGTATAGTTCATACTATGAACATATTTACATTACCTGTGGAACACCATTTTTTTTTATAGATCTTTATTGGAGTATAATTGCTTCACAATACTGTGTTAGTTTCTGTTGTACAACAAAGTGAATCAGCCATATGCATACATATATCCCCATATGCCCTCCCTCTTGAGCCTCCCTCCCACCCTTCTTATCCCACCTCTCTAGGTCATCACAAAACAGCAAGCTGATCTCCCTGTGCTATGCTGCTGCTTCCCACTAGCTAACTATTTTACATCCGGTAGTGTATATATGTTGATTTTATGATCAATGAGAACACTATTAGAACTATTACAACACTATTAGTCTAGCTCCATGAATTATAAAAAATAATTGCATCAGAGACTCAGCTACTGATGAGGCAGAGATTTGAAATGCTCCCATAAGCCTCCAATATATAAACAATTATAAAATGCAGATAAAATAAAAATACATATACATTTAAAGACACTAGAATGTAGCCAATGACAGAACTAGAAGAAAGCGTGCAGCTTCCTGGCCCACATGTGCTGCCCAGCCCCCCAAGGCTCTGGTTGAAGGAAATGACATTGGAGAAACAGAAATTATAGTGGAAAAACAACAGATTTATCAACTGAAGTTAACGGAGATAAGCATTCAGGTCTGGAAAACATTGAGAAACTCAAAGGGGAAATCCCTAACTGTGAAAAAGCAAAAGATTAGACCCCTTCAGGACATAAATTGTCTGAGTCCCTGGTTGACAGTTTAGTTATGCATGTGCAAAGGACACCACAAACGGCACACCAAAAGAAAGGCAGAGACTAGAGAGAAAAATACTGTTGAAACTTAGAGCAATAAGGAGCCAGAAATGTGAATTTAATGCATTTCAAAAACAAGTGCATTCTCCAGTTGTAAATATCTTTGGGTGCAGAAAGCCTCAAGGGTAAGATTACAAAGCTGAAAGCCAGCAATTGCTGGAATTTTAAGGATATCCTGAAAAGCAAGGAAACCTGCTAAATTTTGTATGTAAAAGAGAGTCCCACAGGGATTAGGTTAAGTAAAAGTGCAGCAATGGGAAAGCATAAGAACAGGGCAGACGTAAGTAGCTGCATGACTTGGAGTAGAAATAGTTTGTGATTTGATTCTTGGCAACTTAACTATCAACTAGAAAAAAATCCAGTAACCATCAGGAGAACATTGTCCATTGTCACTTCAATAAATTATCTAAAATGGGCAAATAAAAACCAAACCACTAGACATGCAAAGAAACAGAAAAGTGTAACCCATAGGCACAGTTTTCTTTTAATTTAAAGAATGAATCAATAGAATCTTATTCACAGTAAGTCAGATAATAAAATAAGCAGAGGAAGATTTCAAAGCAGCCATTCTAAGTATGTTCAAAGAATTAAATTAGAATGTATTCAAATATTTGAAGACAAATATGGCATCAATAATTGAACAGATAAACAGTCTCAACAGAGAAATGCAAACTATTAAAAAAATAGAAGTTCTAGAATTGAAAATTACAGTTACTGAAATAGCAAGGTGAACACAATAGTATGTTGGAATGGCAGAAGAAAGATGCAGTGATTTGAGTATATATCACTGTAAATTGCCCAATCTAAAGCCCAGATGGAAAAAGATTGAAGAAAAATGATCAGAACCTCAGAGATCTGTGGTCATATATGAAGCAGTCCAACATACGTGTAATTGAAATCCTAGGAGGAGAAAAGCAAGAGAAAATGACAGAAAAATTATTTGAAAAAAATGTCAAAAACCTTTCAAATTTGCTAGAAAATAATAATTTAAAGATTCAAATACTCATAGAACCCTAAGCTGACTGAAAATGAAGAAATCCAGTTTGCGACACACAGTAGTTTAAATATAGACTGTCAATAAAAAAGGAAATTTTGAAAACAATAATGAAGGAAAACAACAATAACTTTAATGGCTTGCTTCTCATTAAAAATTATGGAAGCCAAAAGACATTGGCTTGACATTTTCAATATTCTGAAGGAACAAAAGAGGCAAAAAAATTTCTAAATCCAGTGAAGTTATCCTCCACAAGTAAAGATGATTGTGTATTTCTAATTGTAATAAAATTCTACAAAATGCAAACTGATGTATAGTGACAGAAAACAGGTCAATGGTTGCCTGAGAACTGGGGTGGAGGGGGGGCTATAAAACATTGAGGCACCAGGAACATTTTGGAAGTGATGAAAATGTTTGTTGTCTTGATTTATTGATTTTTGATGATTTATATATGTATAACCTTCATGAAATACACAGTCACACATGCATGTGTATAAAACCTTATCATGTTATATCTTTTAGGTATGTGAAGTTTGTGCTACATCTATTAAACCTCAAAAATCTGTAAAAAATGAAGGCAAAATTATGACATTTTAAGATAAACTAAGACTTAGAGAATTTGCTGCCAGCAGACCTGAACTATATGAAATGCTAAATGAAGTCTTCAGTCTGAAGGGAAATGGTACTAGTTAGTAAATTAGTAAATTTCTATAAGAAGAAATAAAGACCATCAGAAAAGGTAAATATAAAAACTATTTTTCTTTTTCTTCTCTTATTTTAAAAAATGACTAAAATTTATAACACTTATTGAGTTTATTATATATAATATTACCTATCATCTATTGCAGACAACTATGACACTAAAATTGAGAAAACAAATAGAAATAAACTTTTACAAACTGTCATATTTTTCCTGAAGTAATTTACTATTTTACTATTAATTATAGGTAGATTGATATACATTTAAGAAACATACTCCTTTTCTTAGAAATACCATTAAAATCACAATGGAAGGAGACATAGCTAAAAATCAATAGTGTTCTTAAGATGGAATATTACAAAATATTCGATTATGTTAATCAAGAAAGGCAGAAATGGAGGAAAAGAAGAACAAAAATATACAGTACAATGCTGGACATAAATATAATCATGTCAATAATTATAGTAAATGTAAATGGCTAAACAGTTCAATAAAAAGGCAGAAATTGTTAATCTGTATTAAAAAAGCAAGAACTGGGTTTCCCTGGTGGCACAGTGGTTGAGAGTCCGCCTGCCGATGCAGGGGACACGGGTTTGTGCCCCGGTCCGGGAAGATCCCACATGCTGCGGAGCGGCTGGGCCTGTGAGCCATGGCTGCTGAGCCTGCGCGTCTGGAGCCTGTGCTCCACAACGGGAGAGGCCACAACAGTGAGAGGCCCGCGTACAGCAAAAAAAAAAAAAAAAAAAAAAAGCAAGAGCTAATTATATATAATCTACATGAGATGGTCTTTAAGTACCAAAACACAAATAGACCAAAAGGCTAGAAATAGATGTTCAAAGCAAACAGTAAGCATAAGTAAGTGAGAGTGACTACATTAATATCACACAGAATAGATTTCCAGAAAAGGAAACAAGAAAAATCTTAAATCAATGAGCTAAGCTTACACTTAAGAAACTGGAAAAGGTAAAGCAAACTAAGCCAAAAGTAAGCAGAAGAAAGAAAATAATAAAGATGACAGCAGAAATCAGCAAAAAAGGAAACTAAACAAGAATAGAAAAAAATCAATAAGTGAAAATGAAAAATAATAAAATTCATATAACTCTACCCAAACTGATAAGGAAAAAAAGAAACAACACAAATTCCTAAATTAGCATTGAAAGAAGAACACCACTGTAGATCTTTTAGAAGTTAAAAGGAAAATAAGGAAATATTATGAACAATTTTTCCAATAATCAGATGACCCAGATGAAATAAACACATTCAGTATACAAAAATTAACTGTTTTTCTATATACTAGCAATGAAAAAGTGGAAAATGAACTTAAAAAAAATCAACCTATCATGAAAACTAGGAAATAGTTATGGATGAATATCAGAAAGTATATGAACAACTTATAGTTTGAAAATGACAAAACAAAGCTAAAAAGTTAAAGTTGAATAGCTAAATAATTAGAAAGATATACCATATTCATTGATTAGAAAACTCAATATTTTAAAGATATCAACTCACTACAAATTGATCTGTGGATTCTATGTAATCCGTAGATTCTATGTAATCCGTAGATTCTATGTAATCAGAATCAAAATTCTTGTGGGAATTTTGGTAGAAATTGTCAGTTTATATAGAAATGCCCAGATCCTAGAAGAGGAAAAAGAATTCTGAAAAACTGGAAAAAATTAGAGGACTTAGAATTCTGATTTCGGGACTTAGACAATGTGGGATTGGGATAAGAATACACAAATAGATGAATGGAACAGAATAGGGTCCAAAATTAGACGAACCCATATACTGATTTTGACAATAGTGCAGAGGTGATTCAATGCGCAAAGAGTATGTTTTCAACGAACTGTGCAGTAACAATTGTATAACTATGTGCAAGGTATGTACTCATCTCTCGTGCTACCCACAGTTAATTCAAAATAGATCATAGGTTGAAAAATACTAAAAGAAATCATCAAAATCTTTGTGATATTGGATCAGGTAAAGATTTATTTAAAAAGTCACCAAAACCATGAACTATGAAGGAAAAAAATAAGTAGAAACTTTAAAATAAAAACTCCTGCTCTTCAAAAGATGTTAAGGAAAATAAAAATCTACATACTATGGGATTCCATTCGGCAGTATAAAGGAGCAAAATATTCATTCATACAACAGAAATGAATCTTAAAAGGATTAGGCTAAATTAGAAAAGACTACATATTGCCTGATTCTATTCACATGAAATTCCAGACAAGAAATAAGTATAGTAAAACAATGTGGAGAAATGATTAATAGTGACCAGGGATGGGGAAAGGGATTGACACCAAAGGGGATGAGAGAAGTATTTAGGAAGCTGTTTTACACTATGATTATGGTAGTGGTTATACATATCTATACTTTTGTCAACACTCTTTGAACTACACACTTAAAATTACTGAGTAATTATATGTAAATTATACCTTAATTTTAAAAATAAATATATAAACAAAAAAGTCAAAAATTGTATCAGAAAACAAATGAAATGAGAGAGAGATGCCTAAATGCAAGTAAATAAACTGGATAGAGGACTATGTGTTGATGAATAGAAAGATAAAGAAACTGCAGAATTTGATGAGAGTCCAAGATTGAGACCCAGAGTTCATCATCTGGTATTAGAAATGGGGAAAAAAGTATTAGAACTAATTACAAAACCAAAAATTATTTGTTCTTTAAAAATTTTATAAAACTCTCCTATAATGTCCTTCTATGCCTAATTAATTTTTAATTTAGGTAATTGACAATCATTTCCATTTCTTTTATGTTTATTTTTTAATTCAGATATCTATCACTACTCAAGGCAATTTTGTTGTCTAAATTTTCCTAGAAAATATGGCTTCTTTCACTTAGATTTTATTAGTTAACGTAAAATTATCTTTTAAATGTTTGAAATTCTCCGTATCTGGCATTGTGTGTCTTTTTTTCATTCATAACCTTCAATATTTAGTATTCTGAACATCAAATTCTGTTGTTTATTTGCTTTAGTAACACCAGCTTTTGGTTTTTTAAAAATATTTTTATAGCTTTATTGATATAAATGACATATAAATGTATCAATTTAAGAAGTACAATGTAATGATTTGATGTATGTATATATTGCAAAATGATTACCACAATAAGGTTAGTTAATACATCCAGCACCTTACATAGTTAGTGTGTGTGTGTGTGTGTGTGTGTGTGTGTGTGTATGTGGTGAGGACTTTTCAGATCTAATCTCTTAGCAAGTTGGACAACCTAGAAGAAATGGATAAATTCCTAGAAACATAAAACCTTCCAAAACTGAATCATGAAGAAAAAGAAAATTTGAACAGACCAATAATGAGTAAGGAAATTGAATAAGTAATCAAAAAACTCCTAACAAAGAAATGCCCAGTACCAGATGATTGCACTGGTGAATTCTACCAAACACTTAAAGAATTAACACCAGTCCTTCTCAAACCCTTCCAAAAATTTGAAGAGGAGAGAACACTACCAAACTCATTTTACAAGGCCAGCATTACCCTGATATCAAAGCCACATAAGAACACCACAAGAAAAGAAAACTTTAGGCAAATATTCCTGATACGTACAGCTTCTGGTTTGATTGATCAGTTACATTATTTGTCTGTAGGGGGAAGGTATTGGATACATATCTTTAAATTTCTGCTTTAATTTTTATTTTATTTTCCTTTTTATATTTTTACATCAACTTATGTTTGCTAATTAGCAGTTTGTTTTTAGAGCATGTAGCTTGCAATATTTTAATATTTTGAAATAATTTGACATTTTATGGTTGATTTTGTTCATATTCCTTGAATATTTGAAAAATGGACTTAGTTTTTTTTTACTGTGAAATGCAAGTCTACTTACATTTGGATTATAATACAAAGTAGGGTGTATTCACCAAACAAATTCACTATTTATCCTAATTAAATCTTCCATCTTCTTCTTTATGTTCTACATTTTCTGTCAAATTATGGGAAACATTTAAGCTATGTTTAGATTTTTATTAATTTCTCCTCCTATTTCTAAAAATGTTTTTCCTTTACATTTTTTGGTGCTCTGATTTTTAGTGCATAAACCATCAAGACTATTTTATATTCTACACAAATTGCAATTTTTACTGATAGAAATTTTCCACATGGATGGAGCCTATTGTATTTTTCTTGAATTTTTACTTGCCCAAAATTAGTATTAATAGCCCTTTTAATTTTTTTCGTTTTGTTTAGCATACCTATTTTTAGTAGGCAAAATTCTAAGATAGCTCCCACGTTTCCTGCCCCTGGTGTACAATCCTGTATAAAGACCCCCAATTTGAGTGTTGGAGGAACTTATGAATATGATGGGGTAATTACTCCCTTTATGAGGTTACATTATATGAGCAAGAGTCATATATGTATTATTTTATAAAAGAATCTATTTTAGTGGATTAGGAGAAAGTTCTCCTTCTGGCTGTGAAGAAATAAGCTGCTCACCTGCAAGAGGGCCATATGGCTAAGACGTGGGGAAGTTTATAGGAGCTGAGAGAGTCCCCAGTTTACAGCAAGAAATATGAAGAATGTAATATTCCCAATAGATTAAAGCTACTCCATTATTTGGCATCATAATTTGGTAGTAAACATGAACTTGGCCAAGTTTATTGAATTAAAAATAGACTTTCAACAAAAGACTCTTAAAAATAAATGTAAGCCATGAACTTAAGTAGTTGGAAGATGGTATAGGTCATCCTAAAAGTCCTTCCTATTCCCATCCAAGACACCTTACTCAGATGTTTTTAGTGCAATCATATGAAATACTTTCACAAACTTTAAAATGTATTCAGCTAAATATAGGGTAGAAAATACTGTGTCTACCAATTGGAAACTTAAAATGTGAATGAGTTTATATGCTGTTTACATATATAGCAATTTAGCTAACTAAAAAACAATAGCTTACATTCTTTCAAATATGGTAGAAAATTGTAGGATAAGGTATTAGATATTTAATTAGATAATAAAGCCATTAGTGTTTCTTGTTAAGGTTTTAATTATCCTTATTATTTTTGTATTATGCAATGTCCATTATAGCAGCCACTAGCCATAGGTGGATATGAAACTATTTAAATATGCTAATCTGACTATAGAAATAAGTTTTTATTTTAATTAATTTAAACTTGAAAAGATATTTAATTTTGTTATTGGAAAAGTTTTAAGTATGCTTGGAAAATTTGGGTATGTAAATCTACTTTTTCAACTGTAAATTGTGTGAAGTTTAAATACAGAAAAAGAATTTCCAGTGAAAATTTAGTGTCCAAATCATGATGTGGATAAATGTAAAATACACACTGGATTTACAAGATTTAGTATTAAAAAAATCTCATTAAGAGTGTTTTATATGTGTTATATGATCAAATGATAATATTTTGGTTACACTGGGCTAAATAAAATACTTTAAATTGAATATGGCTATTTACTTTTTGATTATGGCTCCTAGAAAATTTAAAATTACACATGTGACTTTTATTATATTTTCATTGACCAGTGTTACTCTATATAGTCTTGATCTTTTATTTCTATTTTACTTTCATTTCATTTTTACCTTAGCTCTTCTTGGGACATATTTTAAAATTTTTAAATAGATAAAAATTTTATAGAAGCAGAATTCACGTTTCAACCAGGAGATCTGGCATTTTTCGGGTGGGGGAAAGGGGTGTTATTCTCAAGTGTAAAATGAATTTCATAGAGGAATTCATTTTAGCATGAGCTACTTAGTATTTACATAATCATCTTGAGATTGAAAAAAAATGCTTTAGGGCCTGGTATTTAAAAAATGACTGAGACCAACTCCATCAGAACTGTTTGAAAAACAAGGGCATATATTAATTGATTTTGGTTATTTTCCCTTTCTTAGAACTCATACATTTTTCTCTCTTAAATTTTTAGAATAAATGGAAGCTCTCACTGAACTCTAATCTTCCTTAGTTGTTCATGCTCCAGAGAACAATGCACTGCTTTTCAGAAGATAATAATTAAAGCCAAAATGTTCTGCAAGCTTTCCGTACCTTAATATAGGGTATATTAAAGTTTGGGCTTCTGTTTGTGTTTGGTTTTTGGAGTATAATGGATGTCTACTTCAGGTTTTGGAAGGATGCTGTAATACATTTATGTGTTGTTGAATTTGTAGTATTTACCAGCCACACAAACTTTTTGTCTGTTATTATGAAACATTTGGAAAAAGGGAGGGTAATAGTGTCAGATGCATATATTTGCTGCAGGCTTATTGGATTAATTATTATAGTTTGAGATTTTTAGCTCAAATGGAATGCTGTAAGTGAAAGAGAGTTGGATGCTACAGCTTTAATCACTTTTTTCTTTAATGCTAAAGTGAAGGAAAATATATGGGTATATTTATAAGTTGCTATGTGAGCAGTTATATGAAATTTATGCTGTGTAATATGTTATGGAAAGTAGCTTTGAACAAACTAAATGCCCATTTAATTTTATCAAAACATGTTTTTACAAATCCAATAATTATGCAATGTACTAGATTTTTTTTTTTAAGTTTTCCAAAGTATGGTAAACAAGCACTAGGTTTTCCTCATTTGCACAGTAATATGGACTTACAGGCTAAGGGTGATTTATGTACTGAAGTAATTTAAATTCCATACCTTCAAAGTCACAATGCATATGTTACATGCCTATAATTATGCTCCTCCGGGTGTGCAAGCCAAGAAGGTGGCAGAGTCAGACACAGAAAAAGAAAGGAGATTGATGATATGGTATTTTGCTAATACAATGCAAGGCACTAACAGATTATGAACCTCATTCTTGCCTTTCCTACTAGTACCTTCTAAATTACAGTTTCAAACTGATGTCTTCACTGATCTCTCATTTACAGAATTTGCCTTCATTATAAAGAAACCCTCTTGAAAAACTTGAAAAAAGATAAGCAAAACAATACTTCAAATTTCTTTGGTTTAAGGATAAAAGATCTCTCACACACACTCATTTATTAGATTTGACATACATATGCTTAAATATCAAACTTTTTTCCCTATATTTATAGTCATTTGAGGAAGAAAAACTAGTTTAAGGGAACCGATATGATGCACTGGTGTCCTCTAAAAAGTCACACCAATGGAAGGTAGAATATTTTAGGGGAGTACCACACATTTTACTACTTGTAAGTTACAATTCTTGCATACTGTTGTTTCAAAGAGTGATATTGTGGATTTTCTTAGGTTTCCCACAGGTTGCTAGGCATTTTCTTGTCCTAAGTGTTAGGTGACCTTTAAGACGACTGAACATTTATACGGAATACAATTAGACCTGGTAAGCAATTTCTGTTAAATCATACATACTAATTCCTTTATTATGTTACTGCCATGATGTTTAATGGCCACCTCCTTTGCGTCAGTTCAACTTTAGGTTCCATAGATTCTATTTTTCTCTAAGATATCAGTGGAATTCCACTCAATTTCAAAGTTTTAAATACACACTTCTCTGCTTTTTTCCTTAAAGAAATATGGTGTCTCATTGATAGCATCACAGTGTGCCTGTTCAAAAAGGGAAGAAATAAATACTGCTTCACATTTTTTTTAGGGTGATTACCTTTTGATACCATGTAAAATGTCAGTTTGATCTTCAGTTTTTTTAACCCTATTTGGCCATTTCAGATCAAGTTTTCCACAGACATACTTTGTACATTTGATGAGAAAATGAGAAAATTACATAAACACATAAAAGTTGATTGACAGGTGATATATCCAAAGGAAGTTAACAGATTAAAAATATAGAAACTTGCTGTATCTCATTAGAAAAAATTCTTCTGCATAGTTTTTTAATGTTGCTTGGTTTGTTTGCTTTACCTGGAATCCTGTGGTTGGGGATATATTGTGTGACTGTGGGGATTTCAAAGGTTTGCTCTTTACATTTCTAGAAATACAATAGGCTCACCCAGCTACATTTTTTAAGGTAGCTTTATTTGAGTAGATACTCTTTCGACCCAAAAAATAGAGAAAAAGAAAATTAAAAAAATAAAAACCTTAGATAATCGATTAGGGATGTTTAGTGATTAATTTTAGAGTGAAACAGTTAGATCTGGCCATTTCAATTATAGGACACAGTGGCTACCCAAATGGTGTCTATATTTATATAACCTCCTTGTTTTCACGTAAATGCGTGTGTGTTTATGATCATTTTTCTGTATTTGTACATTGAATTTAGTGAGTCTCAGAGATCAGTAGGGTGGTATTAAGTAATACATGTGGTTTATTGCATAAATTTGAGAGCTATAAGAGGGGTGCTGACTTTTGAGACTAAATTATGGTGCAGGGTTTCTGAGTTATACTGTTTATACATGTTGGGACCTCAGAATATTGTTGAACCAAGGAAATATTGTAATGGCCAATAACTATAATATTTTCAAACATTAATGGTGATAGAGTTAGGAAATTATTGCGAATATTGAAGTCACTTTTTTAGTGATTATTCAAAATTTATTACACCTAATAATTCAAATTATTCTCTAATAAAATTAGAATTTGTTCATTAGCTATTCCACGCTTTTCTTCAAATTACCCAGCAGTCTTTGTTCATTAACATATTTTCCTGAAGCTAAATAAAATTACAAGCTATTTACTTATTCCTAAGAATTTCCTTAGGGAAGATTTGCTAAAAATTCTTCAAAAGTTAAAAATAACACGTTAATATAAATATAGAAAGTCTTCCAGTCTGAAAATTCTCTTAGTTAAAAATCACGCATTTTATCCTTTTTCCTGCATGTAACACACCACGTACTATTTATTATTAATAATGATTCATTCTTCTGAGTACTAATTATTAATTTTTCTACTGGTTAATAATTTTTCAATCCCCTAATATTTATAATGTGTACAATAAATTCTAGGTATTACAGGTATAAAGACAAAGACACGATATTTTTTCTGAGTGTTAGAAGATAGAAATGAAAACACACTTAATGATCAAAACAATTGTTGATTTGATGAAGGTATTTCAGAGATTAGTAGGAGCATAGGAGAAGGACTATTACATTAGAAGAGAGAAATTCATTCAATAGTTGCATCATTCTTCTCAAAGATGTTTTACATTAAATGCTATGTTTTCAAAAGACCTGAACAGCCTCTGACAAGTGACTATCGAAGCTTTACAGGAATTAAAGGCTAATAACTATATGGACTAATTTGGGGACATTGGTCAATTGTTCTGTCATCCTGTAGATAAAGGCTATATCAGATATCTTGCAAAAAGTTTCCAAGGAGAGTTTCAAGAACCACACATCTCTACTCAAATAAAGGAGGCAATAAGAAACAATATTCTGTCTTTTTAAAAAAGATATTTAGAGTCTATCAAAAATAAAATGGAAACAATATACTAAAATCAAGAGTAAAACTTTTATAGTGTTAGAAAATCTTAGAGACTAGGTAATTAGATACTTTTAAACTTTTTCTGTGGTGTCAATCCAACCACTTGAAAAATGAATATCAAGAATATAAAACAAATAAAAAGGAGCACTGTTCTGATAAAGTAAGTTTTTACCCCTTGAAGCCACCAACGTACCTGGCAGTGGTGTGCTAGACTCAGCTCATCTGGCTCAGGACACCCAGTTGTTGGCATCCCTTCCCAACTTTGCATTCAGTGATGTTACACTGGCAACTTGTAAATGGCCATGGGGAGGGTATTTATATCCTGGAAACTGGCAAAGGCTACAAATCAGAACTTCTTTTTCTTTTCCAGAAAGCCATTGTTAAACATCTACCAGTCTGCAGCTGAGTACTGAGTATGAGAGTACTCTGAGGAACACAACTGAAAAAAACATCAATCTAGTGTAATATCTACATGTTACACTGAGGGGCTCAGAGAGATGAAATAGTATTCTTTGCAGATTAACAGATTGTGATAGATTACAGTGGATGTTTACAAGTGATGCTGTTAGTGGGCTGAATTGTGTCCCTTTAAAATTCATATACTGAAGACCTAACACCCAGTGCCTTGAAGATAGGACCTTTCAAGAGGTGATTAAATTATAATGAGGCCATTAGGGTGGGCCCTAATTCAATGACTTATGTCCTTAAAAGAAGAGGAAATTTAGAAACACAAAGAGACACCAAGGATGCACGCTCACAGAGGAAAGACCGTGTGAGAACACAGGGAGAAGGTGGCCATCTGGAAGCCAAGGACAGAGACCCCAGGAGACACCAACACCTTGATCTTGGACTTCCAGACTCCAGAGCTGTGAGAAATAAATTTCTGTTTTAGCCTCCCAGTCTGTGGTACTTTGTTATGGCAGCTCTAACAAACTGATACAGATGTTTAAGGTCTTTCCCCAAGAACAGCATTGCACAAAAATGACAGTCAGAGTAATCATGGACGAGCATAGCATGACCTTATCAAGTGTGTTTCTGGTCATTGTTTCACCAATGACTCAGTTGTAGGAGCCTTGTTTTTCAAACATACATACAAGCAGGTGGGTATACTAGGCTTAGTTTCTGCCTCTCTAGAAATCAGGATTTATTCTTAATTCTTTTATTCTTCTTTAAAAAGTAACAAGCATCTCTTTGCACCTAGCTAATCTTGCATTAACTTTGGGTGTATTTCTGCTGTGAATTCAGATCAGAGTAAACAGAGTCTTGGTCTAGTAAATAGGCAAATCATTCACCAGAAAAGCAGGGACACGTTTGAGAAATTCTCATCCTCTGATTGTACAGATTTCATGCACATCTTTGGAAAAAAAGGTGAAGTTTGTTAATATACTTCCTGATCGCAGACTGTATGATTTCATTTGACAAGTATTGCCAATTGCAGGAGTAAATTGTATTGTTCCTTACACAATTATCACACAATTCTCATTCCTGGGCCTTCCATTATTAAAATATTTTCCTTCTTATTCAGCTAGATATTATTAACCTGTTCTTAACTCTTTACTTCCCCAACCACTGTCTATTACAGCTTCCTTCACTTAACCTTCTTTCTGGTTTTCCTATTTCTTTGGTTTTCCTGATTCTAATAAATAAACTGACCTCCTCTATTTTTAATTTAACAGAACATACATGAGTGTCTCAGCTCAACAACAGAAGACAAACAGCCTTCCTGTTATTGTAAAACAGCTTTAAGAAGTATTTCTACAGCAACAGAACTGGAATCCAGAGCAACTATTGGCAGTAGAATGGTAAATCACTGTTATTTTCCTGACTATGAATACAAGCAGTATGCTTGCAAAGCCATAATATCACCAGAGGTGATCATTAGTGAATTGCATTTATCATATCTTAATGTGTGATTTTCCACATAGTTAGTGTTGTAAGTCTCTTTTACAACAGTGTGCCTTTTGGCCTTCGTTTTTTGAAGCTCAGCGTCTTGAAATTGAAACTTCAATTTCTAATGCCTGTTTGTCATTCTGCATATGTTTACTTCTGGGATTAAAAAATTTGAGAAACAAGAATATGTAGCCACACATTTCTGGATGTTAATATTGCTGCTGATCTGATTCATATTTTTGTAATGTACCATCATCAATATTTGAAAAGAACAACTATATTTAGCACAACAAGTTCTATGAAATATTTCATTGTGAAAAATTTGATCAGAAGACATGTGTCCTTCCTAACTAGGTATTTATCTAAGATGCTGGAATTAAAAACATCAAAATATGTAGTTGATATGCATATAAATATAAAAAGTATTGGAGAATAGCAAAGCATTGGCTGTTCTTTGGTTCTTGACTTGGTTTTCTATTTCTTGCTTTATATTTTGGGGGAGCAACCAAACCTCTCTGTACATAGTTTCATCAGAAATAAAATGAAGCTCTCCTTTCCATTAAATAGTTCTTATACAAGACCTGAATACTCAAGCAGAAATGTATTGCCGATATGCAATTGTTAAATTTAAAATTATTGCACTTTTTCCTAGAATAAATGTATAACAACACCTTCATTTACTTCTCAGCATTGAGAAGAAAACTGATGTATTCATCACATAGAAAACAACATCTCTCAACAGTTTTTTTTTTTTTTATTTCACAGGTATAAATTTTATTTCAGAAATTTTTATGTTTTAAAAATGTAATGTGTATTCTGAGTTATAATGTTTTGTTGTTAAATACAGATTTCAAAAGTAATATGACACATTAACATTTTCAAAAAATCTTAGCTAAATCAGAGGTTCAGATGAAAAGGGAGTTCACAAATTGATGTTCTGATAAACTCTTGTTTTGCACACTAAATAGGCAATTCTGGGGTTCTTCAAATGTAATATCTATAGAATGTCTTCTTTTGAGGAGCTCCAAATTCCTAACAGATATGATTTTACTAAATCCACATGAGGTTGCATATTTTTATTCCAAGAATATGCTGTATGTTTAGAAAATTGAGGGGCTCAAATATTATATGTTGAAATTGCATAGCAGAGTCATTGACAGTTGCCAAACAACAGAATTGCTTTGTCTTTTGAATATTTCCACTAAGAAATGCGCACCAACGTCCTTGGAAATGATATTTTAAAATTTCAACCCCCGCCACAAAAAAACCCTCAATTGGTTCTTCTCATTTCCCTGCATAAAATAGCACTATATTAATTATAATAGAATAGAATAATTTCCTCTTATTTGATAAAAATGTGATACTCCATAACTTATTTTATGACCACAGATAATTACTTTTACCCATATTGAAGAAAAAGTAGCAAATATTTAGCAAGATACTAAAAGAATCACTGGACATTTTGCTTACCAAAAATTGTCTGCACTTCAAAATGTGATAACAATTTGAAAAATAAAAAGCCCTCAAAGAACTGATCTTCATAAATATCAATTGATCTTCATAAATATCAATATGCCTGTAAAAATTAGGATTTTATTTTATGGAATTACTTAGTTTTACCTTTTAATTTTTAACTACAAAAGCAAGAATACCCTTGTTGAAATAAAATCAGAATTATATGTAGTTGGTTATGAAATTCTCCCTCCCAACCCCTCTGTTTCTATTCCCAGAGATACCTACTAGTAAACATTTGGTGTGTGTTATGTCAGACTTCCTTTCCTCATATAACGAAATATAGAATTTTAAAATGATCATTCCATACATATTTTTTTGCTGCTTGCTTTTTAAACATTTAAGAATATCTTCTCATGCCAGTACATGAAGAGTTACCTCATTCTTTCAAATGGCTTAACAGCATTTTACTGTATGAATATGTCATTATTTATTGAATTAAATACCTATAGGTGGATGTTTAGGTTGTTTCCAATTTTAATTCAATTTCTAAGGGAATAGTTTTAAAACATATGCTTTAATCATGAGCCAGAGTATTAGTTATTCAGATGAAAAACACTAATCTCCTAGAGACTTCTCACTAAGTCAAAACAGAAAAAATAGAGACCTAGATTTTACACTACATTTTTATATCAGTCAGCAACTATGTAGTGTATTGGAAAGGACTGTAGATTTGGAGCCAGGGAATCTGGGTCTCTTTGAAACCCTGTCACTTATTAATTATACGGCATTGGGCAAACCATCTCATTTCTCTGAACCTTGTTTTTTCATCGACAAAATGATGAATGTAAACTCCATGGTCTTTAAAGAGAACTCTAAATGGAAGATTTGACGTTGCTATTGTAAAAAATTATGTACCCATCACTCACTAGGTGAGGTGAGGATTTCAGAGAAAAATAAGCAGTCCGCCATCACCTTAGATTATTTATTTTGTGGTAGGAAAGGCTGATGGGCGTCATGGCGCATAAATTGAAGAATAGCCAAAATCTATACTCCTTTCCATGTCTATATTTTAGCCATTCCTTGTCCTCTATTCTATTCTACAGATATATTTGGGGAATCCAGACTTTGTATTCTTAGGTGGGATGTCCTATACTCAGACACAGCAGATTAATTCAGTTTTGGATGGAAGAGTTTCTGATGCTTGGTCAGTCTTGGATTGATCAGATTTTCTCAGAGCCTTCTTTGTGTGGGTAGCTTCTTGACGTTAGAATTGAGTTAGGACAGGCTGTTTAGAATGTAGTGTGCCAAGGAGCAGCTTTTAGAGGTTCTGTCAGTGGCGTAGAACTGATTCAAGGACACTAGTATTTAGTATTTACTCTTGCTTCTTCTACTAGTTTACTAGATGATTTGCTTTTGGATCTGTGAATCGTTAGATAAAGAACGGATACATAAGTTGATTCTCTAAAATGGTAACATGGGAATAATTGATGTTGATCATTCCATTATTTAGTTCAATTAAAATAAAAATGGGCTTCTTTTGCAGAGCCCTTTCTTTGGTCACACATATCAGGCACAACTCTATGGTCTGTGTCTAGGTAATGACAATAAAAATGTCAAGTATAAAGATTCTCTTGAAAAAGTGTGTAAAACATTTGGATGCATGTTGCCACAAGGCAGTACGGTTATTAACATATTATGATATTTTTCCACTAAGTCCAAACTGAGTACCTGAAATCAAGCTAAGATGTGAACTAAAGGAAGTTCTCTTGTAGTAGCAGATAGGTCATCTACTATAATTGTAAACACCCGTTGCCCAGACTAATTTTATTTATGCCTCTGATGGTGCGAGATTTTATTTGCTTTAGGTTGCATTTCCCAACAAAATGTACTTCATAACCAGTTTTCTTAATGGCAGTTCATACACGGTGTATTTAATAATGTCATTAATTGCTCCGTTACTAATTGTTTCATTACCTTTCTCATACTAGCAACTGTGAACACCCAACATTATTTATCAGGTGTATGAGTGCCGTCTCTCTCCTGGGCAGTGATGCTTACTTAGGAACAGAAATGAAACCCTTTAGCAGGATTCCTGCCTTTCCCCACAGCTCCTACTGTCACCTGGGGTGAAGGCCAGCTCTAATTTTTAAAATAATTGCCATGAATATAGTTTATATATACAAGGAGCCCATGAAAACGGCTTCAGTGTTGATCCTCACATTAATCCCGTTTTTCTACTCTCAGAAGAAAAACTAACATTATCCTTATATAAATAATTTATATGAAACCATTGGCAGGGGAGTGGGGTGGTACTCGTAGCTTATCTAAGAAGCCTGATAGGCCAGATTGCTTCTTCTACTAGGGGCTAGAAGATTTTTAATGATGTTCCTGCATTTGTTTTAATCATTTCCATAAGATTACAGACCCGATGCAAATATCTTGTAAAATGTATGGATTTGAATAAAAAATTTTACAGGTCAGTATCAATAATCATGTGAAAGCTTCACAGGAATTTACTCTCTCTTAAAACTAAAAGGACTAAGGGTGTTTTTTAACTGCTTTGCTCTTCATCTGAACACAATGATTTCTTTAGTCTACCTTCTTTTTCCTTTTGGTGAGCTTAATTTAATATGAATCATCGAAGAAAAATTGTAGCTGTTTAAAAGCAAATGCATCTATTTTATTTGTATATCGGGTTGGCCATGCGGCCTTGTTTCATTTAAAAAAAAATAATTGTTCCCATTTTCGTCTTGAACATTTTTCAGATAACTTTATCCACTTCTAACCAAAAAGCTTTAAAATATTTTTTTTTAGAATCTTGATGTTAATGCAGCCACCACTACCAATTCTGGGTGAGACAAATGAATCTATTTTCTCAGCAAGATTCAAGACTTCATGCCCCCCTGTTAAGGCTCATGCTATGAGCAGGGCTGGTACTGTTTATGACAGATGCAAATTATACTCAACATCTTTTGTAGTTTACAATTTATAGTGAGGCATGCATCCTCCAAATCCAATTCTTCCCTTTAAAGCCCAGAATTCTGGACACTTCATAAAGCAAAAAGCTTGCTGCCACCTTCAAGGAACTCAAATTATCTGATTTTTTTATTTGCTGCTGCCATTAGATTGAAATGATTTTTCTTCAGTTTGCTCAAAGCCAGATTTAAAGTCAGGTCCCAGAGGTAACAGGAAAGTCGATCCCCTAAGCTACTCAGTCGTTGTTTGCTTTTTTTACATGTAATATCCTACTTCTAAGCCAGAATATAATTTAAAATACAAAACACACTGTACATAAATATGTCCTTTGGAAGTTTTGTAATCTGACATTTAATAGAAGTTAACTAAGTGCCTTATATATCAT
This sequence comes from Orcinus orca, assembly GCF_937001465.1. Taxonomy (NCBI): domain Eukaryota; kingdom Metazoa; phylum Chordata; class Mammalia; order Artiodactyla; family Delphinidae; genus Orcinus; species Orcinus orca. The sequence continues at coordinate 45,620,819 of NC_064565.1, read as the reverse complement.
GTTTGTTGAGGAAAATGGAGAAATTACAAATATCCTTCAAGAAAATTATTTCTTAATAGCTTTCTACATATTTTGAATGCTACATATTTCCTTACTGCTTTAGATCAATAACATGATGTGCTCTTTTTGAACAGAGACCTGCTAGATTTCTCATTTACTATGCACCTAAATAAGCTAAAAAACATTCAAAACACTTCATACATTATGAGCTTCTGATAGGCATTCCAAGAGCTGTCCTTTGCAGTCACTTTCAGTTTGCTGGGGAACAGCAAAGGGTTACTTCAGCCCAGACGCTGCAAGTACCAGCAACAGGAATCCATTGGCTTTCATTTGTCCATGTCTTTCATTTGATACTACCAGTATTAATAGCTTTGCAAGGAAATTCTGCAGTCATTAATCATAATAATTAATCAGATCCAATTATATTGCATATAAATGTGAACAAATTGCTGAAAAAATAATGATCTATCACCAACATGTCACAAGGAGAAAGAGACTAAAATAGTAATTAGAAGCAGGGATTTAGTTGTATACAAGTGCCCTGCAACTGATTTTAACAGTATGATGATTCGATGATGTAATTAGTCAAAAGTCTAGCAGGCTTTTTTATAGCTGACCATCTAATGACTGTGCATCTGGAGAAAATAAAGTCCACTTTTCTATAAGATCCTTCTGCATTTGCTCCTTACTTTGCGCTTCTGAATAAAGGAGATCTGCTGCCCTTGGCTTTCTAATACTGGGGACTAAATTGTTCCTGCATATGTTTTCTAGATTTTCAACGTATGTTTGTAAAGTAAGGCTGTTTGTTAACTGAAGATCACTGAAGTTAGGAATTAAGATACTCTAATAGCATTTTTTTTAACTCTTGTAATCATAAAAATGCGTAACATAATTCAAAATACAATGTTTTGGTTATAGTAAGTTAACACTGTGGGTGGCGTACATGATAGCTATGTTCACCTATATTCTTTCCCTTGAACTGAACTGAAAACATTTCAGTAAATGGAATTACTCTGTTTTTACTTCAGTTAGCACTCTCCAGAGTGCTAACTGGCAGATTTTATCAGAAACCATTTTTTAAAGATGTGTGTGTGTGTGTGTGTGTGTGTGTGTGTGTGTGCATGTATAAATTCTTCTTTAACAGATTTTAAAATCTGACCAAAGTACATTGTTCCATATAAGTTATTCTGTAAAACAATTTTAATAGGTCTTTTTATTTTCACTTGTCTCACAGGACAGAGCTTCCAAACATATATTTTCAATTTAAAACTTGTGCTATGCACATACATAATTAGCACTAGTTTATTGTGTGGTCAAATATATGTTTTTAAACCTTTCAAAACATTTCCTTGCTTGACTCACAGATTACACATAAAATGGTTAACTAAAGATTGATGAGTGGTTTTTATGATAGGTTTGCGACTTGAAAATAAATGTTAGGTTCATCATAGTTTTCAATATTAAGCACTGCACTTTACCGTCTTTGATCTCAGTGTTGTGACTACTACAAAGAAATAAAACCTTATCTTACCTTTTCCAGCATCTACTGCAGAAGACCTCAATAATGCATAAGAACATCTGGAAGTACGGTAATTTCAGCTATCAGAGATAAGAATTGACACAGAACAGGTAAACCCTACAAAGTCATCATGTTGAAATGAACTGATTAAGGTTTAGTAACATAAAATATCATGTATAGTGTTTCCATGCTTGCTACATCTTGCTATTTTATATTAAAAAAGGAATGTCAATTATATATATTTAATAGGTTGATTAGCTGGTAGCAATATTATATTTTACATAAAGAGACAGAAATGTCTGCAGATCTATTGCCATACACATCTATTTAGAGTTAACTGTGAGTTCATAGAAAATACATGGGCATAGTAAACAGGGTTTTGAAATGACAATTTTTTACTGGTTGAAAGTGCTAATTGCTAGTTTCTCAAGGGTATAGAATTAATCACCTGCTAGATTTACAGTCTCTAGGTTGAGACCTGAGGATGGAGGCAATAAGAAAAGCTCTTGAGGGACATATCATATGGTGAGTCTAAATATCAGTCTCTATGCATATGTAAATTGGTAACAAAGTTTTTTCAAAGCTCAAGTATGCTAATTTCAAACAGGCAAGACTAAAGCTAGCTTTTAGCAGCTGTTTAACGTCTGCCTGTGGGTGGTAGAGAGAGCTTAAAATACAAGCAAACAGTGGTGCATAAGTAATTAAGCAACATTTTGCTGAGCATAAATAATTCTGTTTATATTGCTCTTTTGAAGAGTATAGAATACAAAATAACAGATCAAGTGCACCTTTGGTCACCAGAGGTTAACTGTTCTTCCTCCTTACCTTTTCTTTGGTTTTATGATTTAAGGGGAATAAATAACAGAGTCAATCTTTTATAACTTCATAGGAAATAAAATCATTTAAGGTGGGAAAAAACCCTGTTACAGAATCACTGTTCTTATAGTTCAACTATATTGTTTTTAGCCTATTCCTCTAGTGATTTATTGGAAGAAAATGTAATATCTAATCAAAGATTTGCTTATTAACATTTATTTTAGTATTATTGAAAGTGAATTATTGTGATGTTTGTTAAAAAAATTAAACTTTTAACAAATCTAAAAGAAAGGAAAATGCCTCAATTTTTCAGGACCAATTTTTATTATCCCATACATTAAAAATAAATAGGTAAGTGATTCACTCAGAGGTCATTGCCTAAAAATGAGGAATGCTTAATTCACTGTACCACATATGGGATAATCACCTAATTTTAACAGCTCTTGCTAAGCCACTAGAAATGTCTAAAAGCAAAAGGAAAACTGGTATAAAAAAACTGCATTTGATTCAATAAAAACCTTGAAATTGACCAGAAGGAAGATGAAAGATTTAACATGATTTAGAAATACCTAGTCTGGAAAGAAAGGATTATAGATACTAACTGTGAAAAGAGTCAGGGGTTTAAACTTTGTTTTCGTTAAATATTCATGGCTTAAGGAGTTAATGGTTAAAGGAAGTACTCAGTTGGGTATCAGATATTATAAAGGGCTTTATAACACATAAGAATGCTAGGAAGGCAGGAGTAGCCATTTATGCACAAGATTGTTATTCCCCTTTGCACTGAAGGAGCAGGTAAACGAAATAGAATTTTCAAAACCCCCTTTTATCCATCCTCTACATTCTAAAAAAATATGTAAAATTTGGTGAAATAAGACAATTGGTTTTTTATGACATTTCTATGTTTTCCAATTTTGCATTTTTTAACCTATTATGAGGTTGGGTTTTAAAACCACATGGCCTGAACAGAAGAACGGATGGGACAATAGGTGATATGTACAGACTTGATATTCAGTCCAGGTGAGCTGTCCTAGGAAAGATGTTACCTTGTACCTGGTTCTTCCCCTTTCTCTTCTACAAGATGTGGAAGTCTCCCTAACAAAGTAAAAAGATGAAATTCAGTTAAATGACTAGAAAATAAGCATTTCTTTGGGACACCATTCTAAAGCTTCTCAGGCTCACTGAACATCTTACTCAGATTCACTTTCATTCTCTATGAACCAATGGACAGAGCTCCCATTATCTAGCTAATGGAGGATGGATGGGAGAAGAAAGCAAGTAACAGGTTCCCTATATCTACATGACAATTTTAAGATTTGTTTTAAAATTCTGACAAAAATGGATAGTAAATAGTCACCACTACTCAAACTAGTATAATTAGTGTCCTTTTTCCTTAGTCAATATTTTCCTGAAAATTGTACTTGTTGTCTATGCGTATCCTGAGTAATAATTGTTTTTTTAAATCAGAGGAGGCCTTGACTACATATGTTTAGGTAAAAACTTGCATATTTTTATATGCTGTTAGGTTAGCATAAGTCTTGGCCATTATGATTAGGTATGAACTTTAAATATTGTTTTAGGAAATTTGAAGTGTTCTGCTTGGCCATTCATTTTTCTTCCTCTCGATCTTCAGCCTTCTGTGTGCTGCTTAGTATCTATTATTATTTTGGACTTGCATATGCTCTGAGGTGTTTGTCCCACCAAAAATAGACAGTTACTGAAAAAGCAAAGTAACACGAAGTGGAATTAAGTCTGGGTTGCCATAGACATACCATGGTACCTTTGTTCTGTACCTCCTCATGCATTTGTCAGTGGAGGATAACAGTTTCTATACTTTACTGTAATTCATAAGTAAAAATGTTGCTTTTATTTCTCATATTATCTGTGGAGGTATGAATGCAGCCAAGCTTAGACTTCCGGTGATCAGATTAGTTTAATGCATATTTAAAACGTCAGTAGTATAATTTTGTTCAGAATAATCAGTCTAATTGATACAGACCTCAACATAGTAATGAACTATGATCAACTTACTTTGTTCCACTGGCAAAGTTAATATTAACCTGCAAGATATGAAGGAACAGTGTATAGATGACTAGGAGAGTTCAGAAACAAAGGTCCAAATTGGAAAGCTGATCTAACGGACACTGAAACCTGGAGTTTTATTCCAGAGCCAAGTCCAGTGCTAAGAAGGCAGAAAGTGATAGATACAATGTATATAGATACCCAATATCAGACAACTAGCAAGAAGATTACGGGACCAGGAAAATCCAGAGAATTCTAATCCCAGGATAGAGACTGCTTATCTTCTACAAACTTTGATACTTTCTGTAGTGTACTTATATACAAACCCATACACACATATGCAGAGTCAGAGGGTTGCAGAGACTCTGCAGTCTCTGCAGATATATCTTCTGTAAAGGTGGGCAAAGCAGAAAATTCCCTTAAGGATAATAAGGCATATTCTCAGAAATATTTGTAATCCTTTGTGCTCAGTGCTTCATTTCATCAGAAGGAAATGCAGATTTACTTATTCATTCTTCCATTCACTCAGCCACTGACTGTTTTCTTCCTTACTACAATGTGTAGGACAGAGTGCAAATTAAAACAAATGCAAAGATATATAGGGTACAGTAGAATAGTAGGGTCAATAAATGTGGAAATACTGGAAAGTCAGAGTTGAATATTACTTATTGCTGACAGGTCTCTCACTTGATCTCTGACTTTTTAAGCCAGCATTATGACAGCTATTAAGAGATGGGATTACCTGTAATGTGAGCCAACATATATAGAGAATACAGAATATCTGTGAATATAAAATATCTACTGTAAACTTTCCCTTTTCAGCCACTCTGTAAAATTCTGACCACTCACCATACCATGCTCCTTGGAAATGGTTGTATGGATATATGCTGGTACAGATTGCCTATTGCTCTATTATTCCCTATGAAATTCTAAAAACTTTGAATATAGGGAGCATACTCATTCCTAAATGGTACCCCATATACCCATGGTACTCACTCTTCCCAGTGATCATTCAGAAAACCTTCTGAGCCTGTTAACGAAAACTATTTCAGAATGAACCTTTGTCTTGTCCTTGTTTCAATTCACAAAGTTAAATTTACTTGGAATTTCAAACTTCCTCTGTTTTAAAACTGTTGGTTTCAGATGCAGACTGCATGGTTTTCTGTATTGGGAAAGACAATTTTAATTTGTGAATCACATAGTAATATTTTTCTTTTTAAAACTTGGAAGCAGCATTCTGCTGATTTGCTTTAAAGGTGTGCTGCTATGAAAGAGGGAACAATTACATACACAAAAGAGTTATCTGGGAAAACTGGTGGAGAATAGCAAGATAACTTGAATGACACAAATGTCTGAAAAAGGAAAAATCCTATTTTCTTACACCAATTAACTTCTTTTCCAGATATTATCTAGATCTTTTGGACATGTAAGATAAATTTGTTTTACTAATTCCCTTTGAAAATATCTGAGCTCCTCTTTCTTTTTCTGTTTTTGACTGCAGTCAGCACATGGAGTGTGCTGCACATTGAGTTCGGTCCACATACTTGGACCAAACAAGGAAATGACATTGGCAAATCAGACTAATCCTCTTACCTTGAGGGAAAAAATGTTCCTTATGCATTATATCTCTATACAGAATACTACTGTGTGTATATCCTTGGAGGTAAAGAAACTTTCAAGAAAATATTAAAATTCACCATACTATTTTTCTAACTAACCTAAATCAACACCTATATAAAGAGTAAGGTTGGAGCAAGGAAAGATGAGAACTTCTCATCAGAGGCCCAGAGGCCTGTAGGTTGCATAGGATACCTTGAACTTGGAATCACTTCATCCATATTCTCTTCCCTTTGGTGTCAGTCTGATATGTTCACACCAGCTATAAAATGTTGTCTTCTTTTGGTTTCTGAACTGAAATTCATCTTAAAGGCATCTCCAAATCTGGTGACTATACTTCATGTTATAAGAAAAATCTAGACAGAGTCATTTCAGTATTTGGGTTTTTCACCTTTTTAAATGTGTTTTTATGGAGATGATTGTACAATGTTAAGATTAATTGCAGCTGAGAAACTTCTCTCATTATATTTACTAATTTGTATACCAACCAAATGGTAAAAGGGAAAAAAACTAAAAACATATTTGGTAATTTCATGAATTTAAAAACTAGCCCTCAGGGAAAATGCATCACTTTTTATTTTGTATCACTGCTGTGTTTAAGAAACCTAAAAAAGGCAATTTCATATTCTCATATTTTGACAAGTACTTTACATTTGCTTGAATAAATATTTTACTGTGAAAGGAATATGATTAAAAAGACAAGGAACCCCACACTATTAACTTCTCAGAAACATTAAAGCAGTAAAAGTACACACTCCGTAAGCCAAGGGATGCAGTAGCGTTCAGTTAACTCCAACCAATCCTGGAAAAGGATTTTCTTTTTCTTTTTTGCGGTATGGGGGCCTCTCACTGTTGTGGCCTCTCCCGTTGCGGAGCACAGGCTCCGGACGCGCAGGCTCAGCGGCCATGGATCATGGACCCAAGCCGCTCCGCGGCATGCGGGACACGAACCTGTGTCCCTTGCATCGGCAGGCGGACTCTCAACCACTGCGCCACCAGGGAAGCCCTTCTTTTTCTTTCTTATTTTCATGCTTCAAGAAACCCTACACTTGAAGAAAGGGAATATGTGCTTCAACTGTGATATTGATGTGGCAGAATTTAGCTCTTTTGTGAAGAGCTTCCATGTCCCCAGAGCATGAAGACAATAGCACACTATATAGATAGCCAATAAATCAATTAGCTTTAGCAGCCAGAGTTCAGGAAATGCATTAATTCTTTTCGATGAAAACACAGCTTTTACTTGTAGCCACACTTCATACTGTTAAGGTCAATTTTTCACATGGAGATTATATTTAGTGGCTGAAAAAAATCACTCATAAATTTTGTAAAGCAAAAAGAAGCACTTATTAACATAGGAGAGCAAGTTTGTTTTATTTGTAATTATCTATCTTTAGAGTAATTGAGATTCTAAACAGCAGCTAATAGCCTCACTGTCTCAAATTACTACTGCCTGTAACTTTACTTTGCCAAACATCAAAGAGCTTTTCAATTGCAACTCTACTACTAAAACCTGGGTCATTTTCTAGCAATTAATTGGAAGAGGTGATTAATAGCTTAATAATGGGTTGCTCTGTGTTTAAAAAAGTGCAGGGGATGTGCATAGGAAAGGAATATGTAATTTTGTATCCCTGAAACATAACCTAATTGAAAAATCAGCAGTTGGTCTTATTTACTTTAGGCTTGTATTTCCAAACCCTCTTTTGATCTACTCTGAGAAAATGTGTAAATCTGGAGAGTATTTTTTAATTAACTCCTTGAACATTGAACATGCTATGAATTTAAGGAGCACAAGCTATTCCATGGCACCTGCTGTGCCACAGTAAACTTCACAGGAATTTGAGGCCAATACATGTCAAGTATCTACCTGGATGTGCAGATGGTGATGTCCATTTAGCAAGTCACACACTGTCAGGCTATCAGTGGATTCGTGGGGCACACTCACCTACAGCAGAGCCTTGCGACTGTGATGCCTGGGAGCCTATGTCCACTTCTATTATGCATTCCTGTTATATACACCTCAGATTCAGTGGCTGTAAATTCTAGCTGCAATCTATCAAAATACCCTTCCAGAAACATCCAATGAAATAGTGCAACTTAGTGAGCTCCCTAAGCTAAACACTCTGTGTTTTGAGACTAGTCTCAAGGAAATGGCAAGTTGGCTAGTCAGATGGAGAGGAGTTCAATGAGGGGGAAGGTCTCTAGATAAAGGCAAAGGATGGGACTAGCAAACTGAAAAGGACCAGGAGTCATTTCTCCAGCTCACGACACAATCAGGTTGATCCATGGCAGATGTCTTCTTGGATATGGAACTCACTGATATTTTTTCCATGATCTACCACAATTGCTATAGATGCTCTTGGATTTCTTCCTCATGTTACCAGAAGAAAGTAAAGAATGAGGCTCTCAATTTCCACTAATTTTCTTCATGTTGGACATGTCTGCCTCCCATTTTAGTCTCATCTTATCCCCGTTGATTCTAGAAATACTGGGCTGTTTACCTCCTGCCGTATTTACGTGATGACTTAACGCTAGAGGAAATCAGTACTTCACTAACTATCTGACACTCTTTCCATAGGACCAAACATAAAATGAGAAAGGAAGGACAGTTAAATAAAGAAAACAACCCGGAAATGAGCTCCACTTCCCCAGCTCTCACAAACCCAGACATCCATCTGGAAGGCTGATTTATTCTTCCAAGGTTAAGGACCCGACTGGTCCCAGAATTTTTTTTTTTAACTCTTTCCTTTCCACACATATTGGGGAATATACAGAGATATAGAAAAAAAATTTAAAAAGAAAGATAATGGCTTGCTCTGCCACCACTAAAAGATACACAGTCACCCCAATTTAATCAGCTGTAATAAAGATGGAGCAGCATGCCAGTGATGGGAAAAGCCAGTTGGCTGAAAACAAAGACAAGAATGGCTTTATTAGATTGATATATGCTCTTAAGCAGGACCCTACTCATCCCCAGATGTCAAAGTCTAGAGAAGGCTGAATGAACAGAAAGTGGTTCAACTGCAAGAGGGCTGACCTGTACCTTAGAACTTCCTGCTGGGCAGATAGCCTGAAGTTTTCATTATCCTCCAGCTTGGAGTGGAGAGCTCTGCTTCCAAGATGTGTTAGAGACAGACCAGCACAGCAGAGGCAGTCCGTTTCTTGCATAGCTTTTTATAGTTTTCCTTGGGAAAATAAATTGTTATGCTTGATTTACTTATCTTTGTACCTGTAGCTAAATCTCCCCATGACCTTCAAATTCTTAGTGCAATTTTCTGTGCATTCAGATTTTTGAATGTGTTGAGTTTATTTCCTGTGACCACCCTCCTAGAAGTCTCCATCCATGTCTCAGCTCTTGTTTGATTGTTTTCAAGCTAGGCCTGCTACTAGGTTTTGTCTCATTCTTGTCTTCCAGAATTCCTTTTTTGTTTTTCTTGCTTTACTTCCTGAATTTGGTGGAATAAATCCTCTAATGAACTTTATATGAAAGGGTACTTGGAAGTTAAGTTGTTAGAGCCTTTGACTGAAATATTTGTACACTACCCTTCTTTGTTCCATTGTTTGGTAGCTCCCAGTGTTTCTCTGAAAAGTCTGAAATACCTCTGATTCTTGATCCCTTGTATATTAACTTTTTTAAAGGGGTGAGTTTTGTTTTTCTCTCTGGAAGCAATTCTAATCTAATAGTAATACTTGACATATTAAAATTTCATGATTTTGTGCTTTGGTATGAGTCTTTTTCATTCTTCCTACTGGGCACATGCCTGAAATATATATATATCTTTTAGTTCTGGAAGATTTCCTTTTTTCTTCCTTAACAATTTTTTTCCATTTCATTGTCTATGTTTTCTACTAGCCAGATGTTAAAACTCCTGAGTTGGTCCCCTAATTGTCTTATTTTTTATCTAATTTACTCTGTTTTTGTTTTACTCCTTGTTAGCTCATGTTAGCTCCTTAAGCTTATCTTTCAACTCTTCTATTGATTTTTTAAATTTTGTTTTTAGATTTTATAATTTCTATGGATTATTTCTTATTCTTTGATTTAAAAAATATTATTTTCTGTGTTTTATGAATGTAGTGTCATTTATTATTTTCTAAGTGTATTAATTACATTTTTCCCATAATTTTCTTTTGCATGAACACTATCTCTATTTCTACTTTTAGTCCCTATTCATTTTCTATTTGCATGAACACTATCTCTGTTTCTACTTTTAGTCCCTATTTATTTTCTATGTCCCCTTTATTTCAAGAGTTTTCATTCACATCTTGTTGCAAATATCTGGTGATTTTTGGCTGTACTGATTAGAAGCTTACTGTGCCCAGGAAGAATGTCAGTTGGCTGACTTTGCTCTAGGGTACCCAGCCTGCTAGCTGGCTTGGTAGTTTGCAGGCATGTGGGGTGATACAAGCCTAGCCATAGTTACTGAGAGTAGGGTAAGAGGAACATTGTAGACTTCTTCCCTGTTTGCAATGTGGTACCTTTCCCCCATCTTCTGAGCTTGGTGTCCCTGAATACAGTATTTCTTTGTTTTGTTTTGTTTTGCTTTTCTTCCAGAGATTAAAATTTTCAGAATTGTAGGGATGGAAGAAATGCAGTGCTTGGCAGTACAGGTAGGATCTGGGCTAGCTTTCATACAAACTGCCTGTTTCCAGTTAGATATTTGTCCCTGTGCAAGTGTTCTTATTTAGAATGTCCTTCTTTTCTTGCAATATTAATACATTTGTGATATCTCATTTTATTTGAAAAGTGGAAAAGAGAAGGGCCCTTTTATTTTTTTTATGAAAATGCAGGGTAGCCTAAGCAGTTAGTGATGTAATTTTCCCCAAATCTTTACAGCATTTTTAGTTAAGAATCATCACCTCTTTTATAGATTAAATAATTAAGGCTTAGAGAAATTTCTTAAGTTGAATGAAATTTCAGGGTAAGTAAATGGCAGAATCAGTATTTGTACCCAAGTCTCACAGATTCTAAAGCATATTTTATTTTTAACACTATGAAGCCTCCATAAAAATGGATATTTTAAAATTGGTTTCAAAGCTGATTCTAGCAGGAAGAGAATTTGATGGGCTGCAGAGTTAGCAGGACATAATGATTTCCTTTTGGCAAGGCACCATTTTGTCTCCATTTTACCCCAGAGCCTCCATTTTCTCCCCATTCTCCCTATTAAACTCTGTTTTGGAAATTTTAACTTATATTACAGTATGGAATATTGACAAAAACTTTAGAAATTGCCTTTTCCAGGGACATTTGAATGATAATAAAGGAAGATTTTCAATGAAGCTCTAATAATATTTCAAGGGGTAGAAGAAGACACATTTTATACTCAAGTAAATTTCTGAAATAACTATGTAGATGGACATCTGTGCTGTCTACCTACCAGGCAAGTTATTAATGTTGAGAACAAAATGAAGTCATATGGCATTAACCAGTGGCACCTCTTCATAGCAGGGAGAGAGGGAGGCAGAGAAGTAGATCTACTTAGGATGCTGACATGATAGGCCAGCTCTTGAGATTTGGCTCTCAGGGGTGTGTCTGGGATGTGTACAATATTTTATCTAAAGCAGCTAGGAATGGGAAGAATGAGAGTATGATGAAAAGCCAAGTGGAGAACAGTGAATAGATTAGTTAAGAGAGACAATATCATATTTCTAGGTTGAGATAAGATTATGGGGAATCTTACATTGAACTCTATTATATGGCAATGGAATGCTAATGATCATTTTTGCACTTGAAATTTACAGAGCTAGACCTATAGTTGGAGAGATTGAATGTGATAGAAATATATCTTCCTTATCTTTATTTAAATAGTTTAATTTGTTGACTAGAATATAAATGGAATTGAATGTACAATAAACTGCAGAGTCACTGTAGATAAGATGGCTATAATTTATTGTCCAACCTAGATCACTTATGAGTGGAAGGAAGGCGTTAGGGCAAAAGGCACGAACAGGAAATCTCCCAAGCACATTGGGATGTATAGTCATCCTACCTAGGATGAAGATGGAGAAAGGGGGTGAGATAGAGCACATAAAAACTTGTCTGAATATTATCAGGAAGAGAAGGGAAAAGGGAAAAATAGTGAGTCATTATAATAAAATCTTTGGTTTTTAATTTCATATTCAGAGTCTTCAATGGGCTCAAGTATAACTTTTTTTCTGATATACATCATTTTAGTCTTCAAATCTCTTATTCAAAAAAAGTGAGAGTGTGCTCTTATGAATCCATATATTCAAGGATATTAAATAGCAATATTTTTGATGATTTAAAAAATTTACTTTCATTTGGTTACAGAAATATATTTAATTTAATTCCTTTTATAACCAGAGCAAAAAATAGGGCTTGAGTTTATTGTCATATGTGTCTAAGTGCTCGAAATGTATGTTGAATAATCATTTAGTAATGTGGGATAACAAAAACTGTGGTATGTGAATGCAGTGTTTTCTTTGAAGAATTATTTAGTCCTTTGATAGACAAATTATGTTCAAATTATTTCTCTTTCATTTGAGCAGGGCCAACTTATCCATTAAGCCCAGTGGGCATAGCAGCCTAGGCCTACCATAATTTTCGAGGCCCATGAAAACATTTTAATTTCTTTAAAAATCTGAATTCAAATGCTAAACTTTCAGATCATGAAAAATGTTTTTTAATATATAATAATCATATATTCTTATGTCAATGAATATAGTTAGTAAATACAATTTTTGATAATTCTTATGGAGGAAGGAGTCTCACAAAAGCAAAAGTGAATGAGGCCTACAAAAGTCATGGAGTCCAAGGAAACTGAAAAAATACTCTTTAAAAACCCTTCAGTATAGTGTTAGAATACTTTTTTTTTTTTAGTCTTACCTAAGATTTCATTTTAATTTGTGTATCTGGAACAAGGTAACATATTTTCTTTGGGAGTTAAAAAATCTCTAAAGATAATTACCCTCTTTCCTCAACTATCTTTATTATGTGTTTTGTGGAGAGAACTTCTTTCATTTTCTAATGTCTTTTTCATCAATTATGGTAAAAGTCCTCCTGCGAACTATTGAGGATGTTTTCTCAGGGAAAGGTTGAGGAGATACCCAAGTTGGAAGCATCAGCAAGCCTCAGATGAAAACAGGGATAGAGAGGGACATTTGATTATAGTTCAGGTTCACAAAAGAACTAGGTGGGACCTCAGCTTCGCATGGCCGGCCTTCATTTCATTTAGGACCAAATCCCAGGTGGCTGTTAGTGGTACTTTGCTTATTTCTGTGTAAGGTAAACAAATGCCCTTCTTTCCAGCATCCAAATCTTTGCTGGTAGTTGGTGAAGGCCAGTATCACACACGAGGAATAAGGCTAAACATATGCCCTTGTTACATGAACACTTTAATAGGAAGCCACAATTTTCCTAAGAGATATACACATTGTATATACCATTTTTACCTATAACTACTTGTATGACTATTAATACAAATGATGATACCAGTGAAAAAATAATTTAAAACAACAATAGTTAACATATATTGGGTAACACATTATTCAAATGTGTTATCCTTGAATTTTCACCACAATCCTATGAAAGTTGTTGGAATATCTATATGTATCAAGAAGGGAGGGCGTATCTACTACCTACTATGTTCTAGACTCTGAGAAAATAGCAGAGAATAGATAGGTGAGGTTTCTACTCTCTTCGAGTTAACATTCTAATGTGATATAAAAGAAACAAACCAATAAGATAAATATCAGATGGTGATAATTTCAATACAGAGAATTATAAAAGAATGACGGGATAGAGAACATTGGTGTTACTAGCTACATTAGATTAGCTAGTCCAGCATTTAATTTAAAATATAATGTTCAGAAAAATGAAAATGGTTGATGTGGCTGGAGCATGGTGAAGAAGGAGGAGAGCACAGAAGATGTCAGAGAAGTAAGTGCATAGGGCCAGATTGTGTGGAACACTGGAAACAAATAAAGGTTCCATTCTTAGCATGATGGGAATTTATTGGAAGCTCTTCAACAAGAGAGGGACGTGACCCTACATTTTTGGTTTGAAAAGCTGGGTGGATGGTGGTCTTCTTGAATGAGTGAGAAAAACTCATAAAGAAACAATTTTGGCAAGAAAAATTTAAAATTGTGTTTTACAGTTTAGTTTTGTTTTACTGTTCAAGGAGCAGAGTGAATGAAGCAGTTGGATGTGAGTTTTGAGTTTTATAAAGATATAAATTGAGCCTTAAAATCAGAATTTAGAACTGTAGGACTGGATGAGGTCACCAAGGTGGAAGGTGTCACCAAGGTGTAAGATAGGAAAGAGAAGGGTATATAAGACAATGTTCTGCAGGGCTTCAAAATTTAGAGTTTGAGCTGAATAGAAAAATCTAGAAAATGATATGGTGAAATGACCATCAGTGGAGCAGAAAGAAAATTAAGAATGTGGGAAGACTGAGACCAAAATAAAATATTTTCAGAAAGGTGGAGTGGCAAACTGTGTCAAATGCTGGTGAAGGTTTAAATTAGATATGCATAGATAGAGACTGGATCTTTGGATTTAAAAACATGGTGACCTTAAGAGCAGTGTTTGTGATGCTGTGAGAATGGTAGCGTGATTGGATTAGGTAGAGGAAACTATGTGAAGAAGGTGAATATAAAGCATCATTTCAAGAAATGTTGGTGTGAAGGAGACAGTGTAAAAGGAAGTAAACTAGAAGCAGAGTTGTTTTTCTTCCTTTTTTCCTTCCTCCCTCCCTTCCTTCCTTTCCCTTCTTTTTTAAAAACAGGACCTTCTAGGTCATCTTTGCATGCTGATAGAAATGACATTGTAGGGAGAAACTGATACTATAAGAGCCATAGGGGATAATTAAGGATAAAAGTTCTCATCAGTGTAATGGATGGCGAGAAGGAAGGATCCAGGGCATAAGTGTAGCGGTTCACCATTGACAGGCAGCAGGGCATTTTATTCCCAGTAACAGTTAGGACAGTAGAGCCTGTGATGTTGACTGATTGGACATTTTGTTGGGGGAACGATAAGGAACGTGTGTTGTAGATATTAGCAAAAGTGAATGACTTTATTTGAAACAGAGAAATCTTAACCAGTCAACACAGAACAAGAGAATAACGAGTTAAAAGAAAATCAACTAGGAAAGATTAGAACCTACTTTTACTCGACCATCTCTTACAAAGATGTTGGAATCTTTTGACATGTTAGTTTCCAAAGATACCATTCATGTGAATAGTGATAATTGTGTAGCACATCGCCGTATTTATTTAGTGATCATGGGTAAATCAGCTTTTTCTTTTTGGTAGAGATGTACCATATTTGTAAATGTGTTCTACCTAAAACCTCTGAAACCTTGACATAGATTTTCTTAATTCCTTAAAATAGGTGTTACAAATAATGTCTTCATTTGCCAATCTCAGAATTCTATAGTTCAATTTTAGGACTCATATTATTAGAGTGTCTATATTCCTAACAAAGGCTAACTACTCATCCCCACCTTCTCCCTGTATCCCCGCCTCCCTGATTATCCTAAACCTATTGAGTTTTTTCCTGAAATGCTTCAGTATGAACCATATGATGTCTGTTTGATTGCATATGGTCTGTCCTGATACTTGATTTATCAGATAAATTTCTCAGTGAATTTTAAACACTTTAAGGGTAAGGAGCTGGCTGATTGCCAATTTTTAACTCCTTCCTTAGTTCCTAATCCAATGTTTCAAGTTTAGCACGTGTTTAATAAATGCTTGTTGAAAAGCAGGAATGAAATATACTTCTAAGACAAGGATTTCTATTTTGTTGACTTACATCTTTTTAAGATTGTTTTTGAAGAGGCAGCCTACATATGTCAAAAAATTCAGTTAGTACAAAAGTGAAAGTCATAGCAGATAGGTCTTTCTGCCCCATAACCTACTCTAGGCCTGATTCTCTCCCCAGAAGCATTCCCAGTTCCCCTCCCTGTGCATCCCTCCTGGTGACGTTCATCTCACTTCGCAGTGTTCTGGGTTGGCAGTCAGCCCTTCTTTTCTCCAGATGCGGTATGTGTGCATACCAGGAAAAGTTCCCTTTGAGTTGAGAGACTGGTTTATTTTTTAGCTGCTGTGAAATAATTAAAAATGAATGGATACGGTTGAATTGTAGGAAGCATATTTATTATTTGGAGTAGTTATAAAAAAATTCTTTGAAATTAAAAATCATACTTTGAACAGGTCGATTAGTCAGATTTAATTTTTCTTTCACTCTCGTATATTGGTGTAAATATTTTCATCTGTTATGCATAACCAAAAAGTATATTAAACTGTCAAAACATAAATGATTTCCTTTTGGCCACCATGGCTTGAGGGATTTATTTCAAGACTGTTGTGCTACTATTTGCCCCTAGGACGTGTAATCTATATTTTAGGGGAATGTGGCTTACTGCAAGACACCTGTATTATTTATGTGTGATTAATATTTGCGTTATGGTGAATGAGGTCTTTTGGCCTTACTTTTCTCTTATAGTGACTTAATCATTTCTCACAAGAATGTAGTCATTGTAATAAAACATTCCACACACTAGTTTTTTTTCAGCAGTGACAAATGCAGTTGTTGTGAAATGTGAATGTTCAGTTATTAAATATGGCGTCATGAATGTAATTTACTGGGCTACATCTGCAAGATGCTGCCGTATGGCACCACTGAAGCTGATACCAAGCCAATCCTTGTTTGTATGAATTTAAATATAAACAGTGGTGAACAGCATCTTTAAATCACAATGCACAGGCTACCAGAACTAATTTTGCGTCTCTGGAAATAAATCTGTAAAGTGTACAACTAGTTGGTTATATGGATGCCTATTAAAATGGTCTCTTGTAATTTGCAAATTTGCAACAAATTATGAAGATTCTTGATCATCGCTGACAGATAATATCATGTGCCAAATTAGGACATATTTCAAAGTTCCTTTCTGTGGGTCATAAGATATGACATTTTTCACAACTTTCCTTCAGAAAAAGCACTTATGTCAGAAGAGTGAGGGACTGTGTAAGAGTTCCAGAATCTACAAGGCTAAAATTCAATTAGATATTAACGTTACCTGCCAGAACCGTCTTTCCTTCGCAATGGTACGGTAAAACATATTGCTTTTAAGGGTTATTACACAGATTTGGTGGCATATGGATTACTGAATATAAAAGGAATTCATCTTAAAATGCCCACAATAATTTTTTTGATCATGTTTTGGTAGCTTTGCCAAGTAGCCAGAAAGAAGATATAAAAGTAAAAGATGATGTATATTTTGTTAGTTTCCCTTTGTTCACAGGTGAAAGGAGTTTCTTTCTGTTGTTGCTGTTGTTCAATGCCATATTACTTAAAATTTGGAAAACTGCAAATAACTCCGGAATTTAGTACATTTTTTTCTTTGTACCTCATCCATTATTAGAGCTGTAACTTAGTTTTTATGCTGTAATATTGCAAATGGTAAATATTTGGGGAGGAACACCCTATGTCTGTATTTCAGAGAAGGAATTAAAGTATGTGTCTACTAGAGGTGTGAGAGAGGAATCTTCCATTTAAATATTGGCACTGTGACATATAAAATACCTTTCAGGTATATATTAAAATTGTAAAGGTGCTCAAACTTACTGAGCTTCCAGAGAAAGTCATCAAAAGTATTAAAGAATGATGTTGATAATTACACTAAATTCAGCCAGGATATGGTGGACAAGGGCTTTAAAACTTCAGAAACATCAATTAAAGCCCAAGTTGTGTGCAATAAGCATCAAAAATTGATAAAAACTCAAATTTAAGTTTTTAGATTCAGTGTTTAAATCAATCAACTGCAAACAAGATTTAATTAAAGAATATTATTTCAAAGTGTAATTACCTACTGGGATTAGAATGAACCTCTATTGCCCATAATGTTCTCCTACTGTGATCCCACACTGAAAAATGTTGAGTTTTAGATTAATATGCATCTTGTAAGTACAAGTCCTAATCTCAATCTTAAAGGACATTTAAAACACACTTGGAACCTTCTATGCAATCAAGCCCAGTGTGACTACTCTGTCCACCATGCTAAATTTGTGATTACATTTTTTATGTGCATGATTTAAATCGCTTTAGCAGCAGTCCAGGGAGCATTTTACCCTGCATATTAATTACACAAAGGCTTTGTCATGTGAGGGTCTCAGTGGTCATGGTCTGTAATCCAGCTCATTTGAACTGTGAGTACAGTTTTTGAGCATGCTGTGCACATCAAGCCCAGCTTTAAAGCTAGAATAAGCTGAGACGGTTAACAGGTATGGTTCCTGCGTAAGGAATGATGCCATTTATTTAGTGACATCTGCAAACTAATTGCTTAAAAATCTGAAAGTGAATATGTGTGCTCAGAAGGCTGTTATTAGTATATAAGAAAGGAGAGTCCCTGTCACGGTGTTCTAGTTCTTATTGCCTTAAGCTAGTATTATCCAAACAATCATATGACTCCTTTATAAAATTCTTCATGTTATAGGAGTGGGCTTTTTCTGTCATTAAATTTCAATAATTTTATCATCATCAGTATATTTCCATGTTTGAGGTCATTTTAAACATTGTTATGATTTAAGAGGAATTAAGTGTATTTTTTCAGTATATTTTTCAATAAGCAGAATATAAAAGTGAAAGATCATTTAAAAAATTACAGCATTTCAACTGAATAATTTGTAAATATTCAGGACTTTCAAATATATTGCTTTACTGTAACAGTTTGGTCCTAAAGATCAGAAAATTCATATAATCTTTGTTCCACATTAAAAGGTGGAGTTTAATCATATAACATTGGTATACTGTATATTACTAAGTTGAAAACAAATATAGAAGCTCACATCTGATATGACACTGGAGGCTTGACGTCATGGAAGTCAGCACTGGTTTTTAAACATGAAAAAGAATCACAGTGATTTGAGTGAATGCCACATACAGATCCCCAGGATCCATGCCAGAATTTAAAAATCAAAACCAATAAAGGGACATGTGCATGTGTCTTCCTGAAACTGGCACTGAAAATTCAGAACCACTGATGGTTAGCTAAGCAACTTAATAGAAAATAGCTCTACTTTAATCTCTGTCCAAACAACTGTAATGACAAATACAGAAAAGACTCTGCAATAAAAGGGTAGCAAATGCATCAAGATTCACTTTGCTGAGAAACTCCATTGAATCTCTGTCAACTAATGATGCAGCAAGCAATCTTTTAATTAACACATATTACTATATTATCACACTTTTCTGGAAGAATGAGGAAAGTACAATATTTTAAAATACTAAATTATGTCTTAAAAACATAAAGCAGACAAACTCAGTCAGACAATCTGAAATACTTTATAAAGCCGAAGTGGAAATAAAATAAGAATTGATACCTTTTTTTAAAATTTATAAAATGTGTGGCCTATCTATCATGACCACAAATATTTGAAGGAAAAAAGAATCATCTTTCAAAAAGAATGATCCTCTCTGCTTTAAAAAATATGTTTTCAGTGATTTATGTATACATTTTTCTATCCAAAGCAATTTGCCTTTTATTTATTAGTCTCAAAATCCAAGTTGTAGCTAAACTATTTGAAATTCTGCCAGGAATTCCTGCGAAAGTTCTACTCATTCAACTTTCAATACAGATATTTTTAAAAAGCACGTTTTGTGTACAAGATAATATAAATGGTGCTGAGGAGAGAAAGACAGCTAAACTGTGGTCTGTGCTTTAGGAATATATTGGAGACAATGACAAGAAAAAATAAAAGATTAAAATATAGTATGACAAGAACTTTATAAAAATGAAGAACTTTATTTTCTGAAACTTTCAGTCTTCTGTTGTCAGACTCATTTTCTATTTTATGTGTTTTGCAAAGAAATGATTTCCCACATTCCTTAAAATAATTATTTTGGAATGAAAGTAGAGAAAATACAATATTAGCATTTATAAAAATATGCATTCTGTAGACTTACTTTCATTTAATCAGGGTAGCGTTCATGATTTGAATGAAGTAGATCCATTCTAAACCAAGGTAGATAATCTTAAAATGAGTTTTTACTGCAGGAAGAATTGTATGTAAGTTTAACATTAGGTTATAATATGCAAAGGGTATGTAAAGTTTTAGATATTTTTGTGGAATTGGCTCAAATTCATCCTATGGGTTGAGTTGTGTATTTAAAGGACTTTTTGGTGTGGTATTTGAAGAGTCAAATGCTACGTTGACTTACACTTATGCATCATTGTATTATAAAAAGATTCAAGAGAAATTTGGCTATGCCATTTAGCAGGTCTGACAGCCTTTGTAGGAGTGTGAACACTCAAGAGGCCATGTAAAAATGCAGTGTCTATGTCTGAACATTTGTGCTCTGTACTGTTGGTTTAGGTTACAAAAGATTACGATGTTTTTTAAAGAAACAGCATCAATTCAATCAATTCTAAATATTTTAATATTAACTTCAATTTTGGTATGAAGTTTGGGATGAAGTTTTAGGATAAATATCTAGATAATTCAAATTATATAAGCAGCCTTGGCATCAATGATCTGAATATCTTACTAAAGAAAGAATTATCATTAGGGTGTAACTTGCTTCTGTTCTTCATTTTCTGTTTGGCCACATCAATGCCAAAAATTATGAATATTTGGAAACATCCTTGGTAATTGAGTTTTTCACTTTCCTTCAGGATGTTTGGTATCGTATAGCCATAGTCCTCATTGAATTTTGTACCCTGTACAATGATTTCCTAACAGAGAAAACTTTCATACAAGGCATATGTTAAGAGCATATTACTTAAATAAGTCTGAATACTAAATCCTGATGTCATTCCCTTCACATTTTTATCAAAGAAACAGAGTTTTTTCTTAAAATAATCTTAGTCTTCTAGTAACTGCCTAACACTATTCATAGTACAGTCTCTTTCCAGAGAAATTCATTAAAAATTACGCTTTTGTGATCATTTATTCAAACTTACCAGTTCTTTAAGAAATATCTTTCCTTTCTTAGAACTGTTCCCAGAGTCTGGTTATGTGAAGTTAAAAATGCCCTTTCAGAGTCGATGACTTTTCTTTAATGTACTTTCTCCTGTTCACATAATGGTGTTGTGCATTAATAAAAATCTATAGATTAAAGCTGTGTAGTTATTTTTCTAATGAAAAAGCTCCCTAAATATCTGGCATTTTGGATCAAATTTTAATGTTTCCAATTTTGAAATCTCAGCATAAAGCTGTTGATGTGGTTCCCTTTTGATAAATTATAAAGGTAAACTTTAATGAACATTGAATAGGATCACCTTTGCTACTTGGGGTAATAGAATAAAATAAAACAAGCAAACACATTTTTCTTAGTGCCACATGCCTCTCCTTAATAATAACTTTTGTCTCTTCTGCAGAAATAGATGCTGTGTAAGTCTCATTAAATTACCTGACTGATGGAATAAATACACAGCCCATAGCTCGGCAGTCCATAGTAAACTGAGCAAGGGTCTTGATATCTCAGAGTTCTGCTTATTTACACATGCCTTGGACTCTTCTCACAGATATGTAAATTATTCTGGTTAAAACTAAATGCTAAAGTCTACACCATTAGTCTTCCACTTCATGATCTCCACATGGGGCTGTTAGAGGGATAATGTACCATACAATACACGGTTTACTTTTAATTAATAGAAAAAAATGTGAAATGAATATTAAATGTAGTTTAATGTGAAAGAAAGCTCAAAGCAGTTTGGTTATTTATTTATTTATTAAAAACTATTCAGCCCTGCTTCATCATTAGAAAATAAGTAATACATTGTGGGACCGGAAGCCTTGCTGGAGACTTTGGAAGAAAATGGTGGCTTGGAGAGGCCTTAACAAACCAGCTAAGGGTACCAGGCCTGACACAAAGAGGGGCTGTTTTAGGGAGAGATCCAGGAGTTCTGCTCTGTGTCTTTTGAATCCTAGCAGAGCTTTTCTGCCAGAGTCTGTTCTGTGCTAAGATCGTCCCCTGTTGTATACCATACGAATTGTAGGATCTGGTATTAAATCTTAGACCAAAAAAAAAAAAACCCTCATCAAATAGAGCATTTAATTAAAACGCAAGATCTGTTTGTCTGTGTTATAATTCAATGTGTCAAAATTAATGCCGCTGTTTTTAATAAATAGAATTACCAATTCGCAAACAGTTTATCACACAGTTCCCAACCACAGAATGGAATTTTAATTATAAAACATTATTTATGGCAATGAAATGATCGTGTTTCATAATATTTGCCAACAGCACAAATTAGGATTTAAATAGAAAAGCTCTATTAAATAATCACTTCCTCCAGTGGATTCCCTTTTGTCTCATTCGGCTCACCTAGGATAAGATAAGAACTTTGGGAAAAGACAAAGGACATTCACGACTATGGCTAGGCTTTAGAAAATAACAAAGTCCTCACTGAAGACACTTATTTGCAAGATTAAAGGGTTTGAAGTAAAGCCTGAAATTAGTAACTTTTCATCTCCTCTTTCCCAGACAGCCAGTGTTTTGTAATAAAATAAAGACCTTGCACTTTCAAACCTTCGTGCCAGACAGACTGTGAAACTGAATGCTACTCAATTTTAAATTATTCATACATTCTTAATTGTGATGCTATCCTTATAAATGATAGTAATGGTACCGTTTAAAACCTAAAAACCAGCAGGCACCTGCCAGTGAAACGGGTTCATTTAAAGCACAGCCATTGAACCCTTAATATGTGAGGCTATTGGAGAAGACTCAGCTAGGAGAAAGTCAGTAAGACATTTGATTTTACAGTTAGGAATTAGGTGGCTTGACATGATTAGCAGAAGGGAAGTAAAATGCCAGTGCTTAATTTACAGAGAATTTACAGACCATTTGGAAAAATCACTCTGTGCTTGGAGAGTACCTGTGGAAAATTCTAACTCTCCTTATAAGAGCTTTAGCTACAAACAGTTGTTTTTGTATTGTTTAGCAGGGATCGAAATATACTGTGAAGCAAAGAAGACGTGAGATTGTGAATAAAATGACTTGCTCACTTTAAAAATTATGAAAGTTTGTGTGTGTGTACGTGTGTGTATGTGTGTCTGCGTGCATCTGTGTGTGAATGTTAGTGCTTAAAAAAGTTTTTTGAGAAAGATCCATGTAACAGTCCAAATAGTTCTTTTAAGGGAAAGAGTATTAAGAGAACACAGTTAAGTCTGTAAAAACCAGGGTCTTTACAAGACATATATACCAGAGTCATTTTACTTTCTCCAACATTTAAAAAAAATTGATGTTGCTTTGAATTCATTTTCAGAATCCTTGTAGTGATATCAACACTTGTCATGGTGTTGGGAGAAGAAATGTCTTTCTGAAATGTGGCCATATTCTTTTGGAACATACTTGTTAAAAAAAATAGAAACTTTTTGAGGTTGTGTCATTTTTAGATGGCCATTTTTATATGCATCAATTTCTGTAACCTTTTGAGCAAATTTTTTTTTGCTTTTTTTTCTGTTTGTGATTTCACATTAAATATCTTTAATAGGAAAAAAAGAATTTAGCTGTTAAATATTTTATTTAACTAGCCCTTTTTCAGACAGACTAAATAAGTAAGGAGATAAGTAACAGATTTCTATGCATCCAACTTTGAGTCGAGACACGCATGTCTCCAGGTCTCTAATGATACTGTTTCAGGTATCATTAAATAATTCTAGCCTGCATACCATTAAAGGCTTAGAAGAGCGGGTGTTAGTGAATTGCAATTGAAGGCCAGAAATCTGTTATTTATTCCTGAAACCTTTTCTGGTATCCATCAAAAAAGGCACTGTTTATGTCCACAAGTCTAAAAGTTGATGAATGTAGGATCTTAACACTATTTTCCACAAAACCCAACCAAAAAGGCTTTTGTTATTGTTCTTTAGTTGTTTATTTGATTATTTGGGTCTGTTATGTGGCCTCATTGAAATGAATTGCTTTTCTACATGCATGTATATGGACAATATTTATTTTTAATTTTTAGTTAGGATAATAAATACAATGGTCAGATAGGAAAAGGAAGCCCAGTAATATTACACCATTAAAATAAGGTGTCTCAGATTTGAAATGTATCCTTTACTTTGAATTTAAAATGTATCCTTTACTTTGAATTTGAAATTTTAGAGTTTTAGAAGTAAATGTAGTTTACATATTTCAAGTATGGGTGCTTGATTCAGACTATATGGGTTAAGATCCAGGACCTGCTCTTTACTTACCAGCTGTATGTTCTTGGGCATGATGAGGAAAAAATGAGACCAAATAATTAAAGCATTTAGATATGTGATTGACTCCTAGCAACTGTTCAACAGCTATGAACTCATTTGATGGTTAGCTTTTGGAGAAACCAGCTTTGTGCATTATTCTATATGGCCTTGCCAGGAAATAATTGGGCCATTAGAATATTGAACAAATAAAATGCAATGAAAATAATCATAGCATAAACTCTATTTAGTTGTCCCACTGCCCCTTTAAGTCCTTTGGAGGATAATTCTTACCTTGCTCCTTGGTGAAAGTTCCAGTAGGCCCATGACTTTCTGCTCATATTTAAGTGTTAAAAAAGTGATCTTTTGTTTCAAGCTCAACATTCAGTTTCACTAATTGAAAAGATCCAGTTCCAAAAAATAATAAAAACTCTAACCTAATTTAATCTGAAATCTTTTCCCAACATCTACTTCATCACACTGACAAAGGCTGGCATGTGTGGTGAAAGCACATCACAGTCAGCTCTTTCTCCAATCCAGCCTCCAAGGTTGCTGAGTTTCATTCTGTCAGGTTCAAAAAGTAGGGGCTGGGAGGAGAAGCAGAGGAGTAGAAAATTCAACCCGTGATGCTTTTAAATTTATGGTATTTCTCCTTAACATACCCTTATTTGTATACTTGGAGAACTTCATTTTAATTTTTTAAGAACTAGCTAATTCAACGTTACCTTTTTTCATATGGCTTTCCTTGATGTCTCCAGTCAGAATTAACTGTCCATCTTTTGTGTTCCCATGGCCCTCTGTAGATTTCTTTATTAGGACATTGCCACTCGATACCACAAGGAATTATTCATAAACCTATTTCCCTTGATCAACTGTGAACCACATGAAGGAAGGACTGTGTGTACAGCTTGTTCATCCTTTGGGTCTCTAGACCATAGCACAGCTTCTGGAACATAGCAGGTCATAGCTAAATTGAATTTTTAATCTCATTTGGACAGACTGGAATGATATTTACTTTTAGTAGAGTAAAAATTTACACTTAGAAACCACTTGAGCTCCCTTGTCCTCTCAGTCTGTAAATATATGAGTGCAATGTTTTTAGTTTATAGAACAGTTCAGGCTCCTTCCTCATATTTGGAATGATTCTTTCTTGGAAAACTTAAGCATTTAATTCTCTTAATTTTGATAATACAGATTTCCCAGTAGGCAAGTTTTTTTGGCATAAGGAATTTATTTCCTTTGGAGAGTTCAGATGCTGGCTTAAAATTTTAAATTATTTCATATGTAATCATTTTATTTATAAAAATATAATAGAGTATAGAAAATTTGAAAAATAGACAAAATAATTCATAATGAAATTTCTCACACGGGGATGGAAAAATATTTTAACATGACTGCTAAATTTGGCAGATTTGTCATGACTCCAAGGCAGCAAATTGAGAAAGATTCTTTGGCCACATCTGGCCACAGTACCTGTAATTGATGTATAATGTCTGCCGTGATGCAGAAAGGAGTGCCATGTATATGCCATCCTCATCCTAACATAACCACTAATCACATGGTGAGAATTTCTTTCCAATCATTTTCACTCATGTAAATTATTTATGCCATTGTAGTTACAGTGTTAAACAACAATTCTGAAGTCATTTCTATACGTGGCTTGAAGTATAAACATTACCAATTTCTAAGTCCTCTAATTGCCTGCCTCATTTCTACTTGTACTTCTGAATTTATTGAGATTACCAACCCTTTATAAATTACTCATAGTATACAAGATGGGCAGATATTCTATCAATTCTAAAATTCCATGTAGGAGAAATACACATAGGCAAAAGTGCTACTTATATCAAATCTATGATGAAATATCAAAATTACATTAACTACAAGTAGTTTGCTAATTTTAAATATTAGTTTGTAATTTTAGATTTTAATTAGCTTTAACTTAAAATGAATAGAATTAGCATCATACCCTTTCTTGATGGTAAAACTATTGGAAAAAATTTTGATAAACTTATGAAGAGAATATTTTCATTTCTGTCATATTTCCTACATGGGCAAATAATCTTAAATACATCTTATGGAAGGCAAGAGGATGGGCTTTACGGACGCCTGGTAGATAGATAGATAGATGGATAGATAGATAGACATATATATATACACACATACATAAATTTGAACACTCCATTTTGATTTTTTTTAATTTTTAAAAGTTTTTAATACAGTTTTTAAAGATTTCTTTCCATTTACAGTTATTACAAAATACTGGCTCTATTGCCTGTGTTGTACAATACATTACATCCTTAAGCCTATCTTACACCCAATAGTTTGTATGGACATTTCATTTTGATTGGCAAGTTTCTGTTCAGAAATTACCACATAATGTGTCCTAAAGATTAGGGAGAAGGTTACATTTTTAAAGACAACATTAATTATATGTTAATTTTATACTACACTTACACGTCATATATTTTATTAGACATTTTATTTTGAGAAAATTGTAGATTTGCATGTGGTTGTAAGAAATAATAGAGAGATCCCATGTACGCTTTACTAGTTTTCCCCAATGGTAACCTCTTACAAAACCATAGTAGCATCATGTCATAACCAGGATATTGATATTAATGCAGTCAAGATACAGAATAGTTCCACCATCAAAAGTATCCCTACCATTGCTTTTTATAGCTTCACATAGCCCCTCTGCCACACCCTGCCCCTTTGTATAATTTTGTCATTTCAAACATTTTATGTAAATGAGATAATGCAGTATGAAACCTTTTGGGGATCAGCTTTTTTTCGCTTAGCATTAATTCCTGGAAATTCATTCAAGTTGTGTGTGTCAGTAGTTTGTTCCTTTTTGTTGCTAAGAAGTATTCCATGGTACAGATGTATTGTAGTTTGTTAACCATTTACCCATTAAAGGATGTACGGGTTTTTCCATTTTTTTGACTTTTACAAATAAACTGTTATAAATATTTGTGTACAGATTTTTGTGTGAGCCTAAGTTTTTATTTCTTTGAGCTAAATACCCAAGAGTTCAATTGCTGAGTTATATGATAGTTGCATGTTTAGTTTTATAAGAAACTTCCAAAATGTTTTGAGAACGGCTGTACCATTTTGCATTCTCATCACCAATGTATGAGTGGTCCAGCTTTTCCAAATTCTCACCAGCATTTGGTATTGTCATTAGTTTTTTCCCCTAGACATTCTAAGTGTCTAGTAGTATCTCACTGTGGTTTTAATTTGCATTTCCCTGATGTGTAATGGTGTTGAACATCTTTTATGTGCTTATTTGCCATCTGTCTATCCTTTTAGTGAAATATATGATCATGTATTTTGCCCATTTTCTAATTGATTTTTTTTAATTCTTGACTTTTGAGATTTTTTTTTTTTTTTTTGGTATATGCTAGATGCCAGTCTTTTGTCAGGTATGTGGTTTGCAAATATTTTCTCTCATTTTATAGTCTCTCTTTTCATCCTCTTCATGTGGGCTTTTACAGAGCAAAATTTTAAATTTCAAGGATATTCAATTTGTCAATTTTCTTCTTAAGAATAGTGCTTTAGTGTCAATTATAAAAACTCTTTGCCTAGTCTAAATCCTGAAGACTTTCAATTATTTTTTTTATAAAAGTTTTTTTCTTAACTTTTTCTAAATGTTTTAAATTGATGACCTATTATGAGTTAAATTTTGTATAAGGTGTGAGATTTAAGTTGAACTTCATTTTTTGACTATGGATATCCAATTGTTCCAGCTCCATTTGTTGAAAAGGCTAACTCTACTCCATTGGATTGTTTTAGCACCTTTGTAAAATTTTGCACCTTTGTGTGAATCTGTCTGGGCTCTCTAATTTGTTCCATTGATTTATATGTCTATCCTTCTGTCAATATCACATAGGATTTTTATTATTGGAGCTATCTAGTAGGCCTTAATATCTAGGAGAGTATTTCCTCCCATTTTTTCTTCTTGCTCAAGAGTGTTTTCATTATTCTAGGGCCTGTGCTTTTTCATAGAAATCTTAGAATAAGCTTTTCTATGTCTGCAGAAATCCTTTCTGAGATTTTAATAAGATCTCCATTAATCCACAGATCAATTTAGGGAGATCCGACATCTTTACTATGTTGAATGTTCCCATCTATGAACATGGCATGTCTCTCCATTTACTTAGATCCTTCTTTCATCAACATTATGTTATTTGTAACGTAGGCCGTGTACATATTGTGTTAGATTTATAGCTAAACCTAACAAAAAGTAAAAGTAAAGTAGTTTACTTTTTTCGAGTACATGGTATTGTGTATATGTATTGGTATATGGTATTGTGTATATGGTATATCGAGTATATGGTATTGTGTTTTTAATTTTGTCTAATGTTTAAAATTCTTCAGTTGTCCAATGGTTTACTCTCTCCCTCTCTCTCTCTAATTTTAAGGAGGATTATATGACCATTCACTTTTGGGGAATGCTTAGACTTCTATTATCATTTCTTTATTATCTTAAAGAGCTAATAAAAAACAGAAAGCGTAACCTAGTATTACTATTATTAGCAGAAATGTATGACATTATCTAAATCCACATGTACCTACATTATTTGAATGAGTGATGCTCAAGCAACTATGAATGGACAAAATAGAGACTGACATGCTGGAAGATAATTCAACTGTAGTATCAGCTGTTGAAATTTTGGCCTCCATATTTTGATATGGTGCATTTATATCAATATAACTTTTTATTTAAGCACTTCCATTACTACATGAGCATACATATAAAATATACATATGGATAATAGTACTGTAATATATATTATGAAACAGGCATGAAATATCTCAGAATTTTGTAACAAATGAGATAAATAGAAATTCCTCATCATTCTTCTCTTCTATCAAAGGATCATTTGTACACTCAAGAAGTGTGTCCATCACACTTTGGAGAACACAAGTTTAACAACCATATTCAAAGGGTGGTTACTAAGGGAGACATGATGATCCAAGAGGAGGTCTCAAGTATTGTGGTCCAAGCTTAACTCTATTCAGTATTTTTATTGATGTGGTTTTCTTTCCTCTCTATCTATTCAATCTCTCTCTGTCCTATCGTGCACACATCAAGCAAAGTGATCTTTATAAAATTTATAATTTGGACCATATCATTTTTCTATTTAAAGTCTTACAATGACTTCCTATATTACACAGAAAAAAAACAGTCTTACAATGACTTCCTGTATTACACAGAAAAAAAAATCCAAATCCTTTATGACAGCCTGCATGATCTGGTCCTGCCTAACTATCCTCCCTTATTTCTTGCTAGTGCCTCTTATATGAAGCCTTACAGCTCAGGCCTTCAGATTTTATCTCAAACACTCTGAGCTCTGTTTTCTTGGTCTGCAGTGTGATTTTCTCAGATGTTCCCTTTGTTGCCTCTTGCAACTTAACATTAAGGTTTCAAATTAAACGTGAATTCCTTTATGTTGTCTTCCTTAAACTCTCAGTTCAAAGAGAGTTTCTCTACTTTTCACCTCCTATTCCCTGTTATTCTCTGTCTCAGCACCCTCCATTACACTGACACAAATGGTAATTATTTTTGTTTATGTTTTACATCTATTTCCCCCAAGTGACTGTAAGCCACAAGAGGGCATGGTCCTTTTCTCGCCTATTCACCTTTGCATAGCATATAATATGGATTCAATGAATACGTTCAGAGTGAATAAATCAACATGGAAGATAAGTAGAAGTTAAGAAGAAACAAAACTGGAATATATGTTTATGCTTATATTTGACTTCAGAACTCAATTGTGTATAATTTCCAACAAACAGCAAAGGATCCTTGCATATTTACCATAAGCCAGCACTGCCATGGTTGAAAAATTAAAGTAGAAAAGTAATGTCTAGAACCAAGGAGATGATAACTTTAGTGTATTATGCTTTAATTAGGCAATGCCGGAGGTAATGTGTAGGTGATATATATGTGGCTTTGCTTCAGTGTTTTTTTGCTTTTCACTAAGCTGTCGTTTGTACTCAATAGAATTCACCCATTTTAAGTGTGGTTTGATATGCTTTATTAATTGTATAAAATCATGTGAACACCACTATCAAGATACAGGACTGCTATTAGGGTGATATTTCAAAAGGGAAATTCAATTACCTGAAGTGTATGTGGAAGAAGAAGATCAAGATTCTGGAATAATTAGAACTGATGCATACTGGAGACTGGTGGAAGGAATTGGGCATATTTTTACTTGGAGAAAATTCAACAGTGAAACATCACAAAGTTCTTCACATATTTGAAGGGCCATCATTTGAAAAAAAGGAATTAGATAATTTCTTGGCATCCTTAAGGAACAGAACTAAAAAACAATATGTGAAGACTACAGGCAGGCAAATATTAGCTTAACTATGGGGAAGATGTTCTAGGAATTGGTGTCTTACAAAGTAATGAGATCCCAGTAGTTGCAAGTATTTAATCAAAAGTTTAATATGTTAGGAATTTTCTAGCAAAATTTTCTAAATTGGATGGAGGTTAGGATGATCTCTAAGCCTGCCCTTGTGAAATATTTGTTGAATGAATGAGATCACTGAGGTAGTTATCAGGCTCAGATGGTGAAATACTCACCGGAGAAGGGGATTTGAGTTGAAGGAGGGAGGCCTTGGGCGTTTCAATTAGGTACAAAGGAAAGTAAGTGGAAGTAACAGAAGAAAAAGTATTGATGTTAGAAAGGCAAAGGTATGCAACAACATATTTCCAATCAAAGTGGATTGTTCTAAATAACTACTTGGATTTTATAGAGCACAGGTCACTGAAATAGGAAGAAAAATAGTACTCTCTTACATTACTTTCCTTATCCTCTCTTTATTCCTAAAATGGATTTACACACAAGAGAAGAAAGGTTTTTATCTATTTGAACAAACTCCCTGGTCTCTTAAGCAGGACTAATGATCTTAAATTTGGAAATGGCGTACAGCTACAAACAAATATATATTTTTCATTTAAAAATACCATGTAGATTTGCTTTTCTTTCAGGCGGATAATGGGCCTTTTTTCCCTCATAGTTCAACTCACAAAGAATTGGTAGATTTTCTCTATAATTTGCTATTATCCTAAAACTCAAAAGCAAACCCAAATGCCATCAGTGTTTATAAGCTGTGATATGTTTGAAAATGGAAATTTGACCACTTCAAATAGAAAAATCTTCATTTCCATTAGAGTTTTATGAACTGTCTGATTGTAGATCAGGATAAAATGTACACTATTTTGTAGCCTGCTAGGATACACCAGGAAAGATGATGAAAACAAAGGCAATTATTTGTACTAGAAATAGCATATTTCATTAGGCATGTCATGCATGAATTGGTACACATTGCCTTTTGCTGGATTTATACCCTCCAACTTATAGAGAGTTCTTCTGTTTTAGTTAAGGAAATTTGCCTGTGTTTATCTTTTAATTATGCATTAAAAATACAACATTTTATAAATCACCAACATTCAATAAACTAAATAGTCAATTAGTTTGGTAATCATGTTCCCCATCAACTCACAAAAGACTACACATTAAAAAAACAAAGATAAGTTATTCTTCATTACTTTTGCAAAGAAAAATAAGGATAAAGGTTAAATAAATTACTTTTGTAGTATTAAACATAGGTAAAAAGCAAAGTTTAATAGATCGTTCAGAATTGACAGGAGTGACAAAATATTTTATTAGAAACAGAAGGATGTAAATATGGTTCTGAAAAAGAATCAGAAAAAGTGAAAGAATCTTACACAGAAAAATGATGGAAATGTAACTGCAAAGTTATGGTTCTGAATCGCCAGGCTAGTGACCAACCTAGACAAAATATAGGCTATTTTGTTTTTCTTATTGAGATAAAAACAATGTGAGTAGAAAGCCAAAAGTTTTAGACTTCTGTTCTTTTTGAGGGAACTGACAACAGATATTCCTGAATGAAATAGAAGTGTTTACCCAGGCAGTTGGCATAAATGAATGTTCTCAAAATGAGTTTACTGGAACATTTCTTCTTTTGTGTAGTTCAGAAATACAGGCATAAAGGGCAGGATCTTCCTTTCTCTAGATTAAAGATCTTCATATACCTCCATGCTGGATGTAGGAACAGACCTTTGATTATCTGTGTTATCTGGGGATAGATTATCTGGATTTGGTTATCCAGGCTTGCTAGTGGTTTTGTGTTATTATTGTAGGTTGAGAAATCTTCACATCTGTGGAATCCTTGATTCTTTTTTCTGTGCAGTAAGGTTATAATATGCCTATTTGGGGCATATTTGGAGGTTCAGTCGACCACTTTTAAGTTATGTTATTTTGGATAAGTTATTTGTCTATTCTGAGCTTAAGATTTTCACCATGAAATGGGTTTTAGTAATACCCACTTTAGAAGGATTGATGTGAAGACTAGAGAATGCATGTAATTGCATCTAATGTAGTGTCAAGTTTATAATACATGAAACAAAGGTAAACCATTATATTTATTGTTAAGGGAGATATAATTAGAATATCATCATTATGTTTGGAAGGAAGGAATGTGATTCATTTTTTGGTTATTTGGTCAAACCCAAAAGGTACCAGATTCAGCTATATTGGGAAATTTGCAATCTTGGCTCTAAATATTCTCATCTTCATTCATTTTTAGTTATTCATTCAACAAGCATCTGTTAAGTGCCCACTACGTTTCAAGCACTATTCTAAATCCTAAGTATAGTCAGCCCTCAGTATCGGGAGGGGATTGGATCCAGGACCCCTCACTCACCCACCCACCGGAAACCAAAATCTGCAGATACTCAACTACCTTATATAAAATGGTGTAGTATTTGCACATAGCCGAGGCACATCCTCTCATAAAATTTAAATCATTTCTAGATTACTTATAATACCTAATACAATGTAAATTTATGTAAATAGTAGCCAATGCATGGCAAATTCAAGTTTTGCTTTTTGGAACTTTCTGGAATTATTTTTTTCCTAATATTTTTCACCCAGGGCTGGTTGAATATGCATATGCGGATGCAGAACCCACAGATACAGAGGGCTGACTGTCTACCAAGATGACTAGAATATAGTCTGATTCTCCATCTGTTCCCATTCCAGTGGGAGAGACAGATTCAGAAAAAACCAGAATTACATTAAGTGCATTTGTGGAGGTACAGATAACATACTGTAAGAGCCTAAGGAGCAAGCATTGAAATCCTCTTGGAAAAGTCAGGGGAGTTTCTCAGCAGAGGTGAAATTTGAGATGAATTTTAAAGATGAGCAGCAGTTTGCCAGGCAGATAAGACCGAGAATACTCCTGAAAAAGAGTCCAGCAATATGCAAAAGCAGGAAATTGAGGAAGAGCAAAACATGGAAGATGGACCACTTGTGACTGAATGTAATTGTTATCACATGGTGGGAGTAATAGAAAATGAAGCTTTAAAAGTACATAGAGATCCTGACACCATTCCATGGAAACAGAGGTGGCCCTGAAGATGTTTAGCAGAAATCAGATACCAGATTTGCATTTTACAAAGATCCTTTTGGCATCAGTTTTGAGGATGTATCTGACGGACGGGAAGTAGATACAGGGAACCAATTGGAAGTCATGAGAGTGTTTCCCCTCCTAGAATCTATTTCTAATAATTTAGTATTGAAATGATTGTTAATCCAATCCAATTAACTTTTACACATTACCACTGTATGTAACTGCCCATTAATGAAAGTGGTCACTATTACTTCAAAAATATTTCTTTTGTCACCTTTCCCCGAAGTCTTTTGTTCTATGTCGCAAAAATAAATTAGCAAGATGATGTGAAAAGTCAAGTATAGCTATGATCTTGTGTCTATTTAAGTTTTTCTCCCAACAAACTTCTTTTGCTATCTGTGGAATTATACTGTACAAATGTGTATAGTCTATATGCAAATTTAAATAATAAAACAAATACCACATATAACCAAGACCCAGTTTAAGAAATAAAATTTACCAATACCTTTCAAAGCCACTTATATGCCTTCCCCATCACATTCTCCCCCTGCTCCACTATGTAGAATTTTGCACGCCTCTTCTTTTACTTTCCATAAGAACTTGGTAGTCTTGTGATTTCTTTGTTTAAACTCTTTCCCCTGCCCCCATGCCAACCTAAGAGAGGATTAAGATTTGTAGTGTCTACCCTGTGTCTGATTGATGTACATGAGAATATTCCCCAGTTGGTATTATAACACAGAGTTGGTGAGGTGAAAGCACATTTTATGTTAGCACAGATTCAAAAATACTTGGAGCACTGGAATGCACATATGTTATCTTTGAACTCCTGCCAAGTCATAAAAGAATGTAAAGAAATATAAAAACTACTCTACTACATAGAATGAGATATGGCCAATAGCGTACATTCTTTGGTATCAGTCATTCATATTTTCCTTGAAACAATATTGACTATATTAATTACTACTCTAAGATTCTAAAAACACTTCTTGAAGTCAATAATAACTATTTTCTAGGTCTTCTTTGACATTTTACATAACACAGTTCCTACAAAGCCCTTTAAATAGTTTCCAGCACAGACTAAGTACTTAACAAACATTAGCTCACAGTGTTGTTGCTGCTGCTGTTATTGCTGCTATTGTTAGTATTATTGTCACCTCTGTTCCTCCAGTGATATCCTACTATTCTATTGAAAGAAATACAGTGGTGGGAGATGTTACTGTACAATTTGGGAAATTCTTGCTACATTAATGCTAAAACACTACTTTCAATATTTTTATATTTTTGCATATACGTGGGAATTCAGTGACCCTATAGTTAAACTTTTGTGCAACCTTTCTCTCTTTCCACTTCCATCAGTGTAATCATCCCTTATTCAAACATCCTTTTCATATTATTTAAAACATGAAAGCAGCAGCTCATCAATATTTCTTTTCTTCCTGAGCCAACTGAGCCAGCCCTGACA
Source organism: Orcinus orca (assembly GCF_937001465.1). Classification (NCBI taxonomy): domain Eukaryota; kingdom Metazoa; phylum Chordata; class Mammalia; order Artiodactyla; family Delphinidae; genus Orcinus; species Orcinus orca. The sequence continues at coordinate 45,585,789 of NC_064565.1, read as the reverse complement.
TGGCTTTAGGTAAGGTCACGTGACTGATGCTGTCCAATTAAATGTGTCACTTCTGGATGGAAGCAATGCGAAGCCTCTGCATGATTCCCCTGTCTCTATTCCTTCAGTAGTAATCACGGAAATTGTTTGTTGGGAAGGTGGAGCAGCAAGGTTAAACCACCTTAGGTTGTTATGTTGCCACACAGAAGACAGCTGCCCAGGAGGGTGACCTGACCTATAGCACACTTTGCATCAACTAGAAATAAATGTAGGTGTTAAGCCACTGAGATCTTGTTGTGGTTTGTTATCTAGTCTGTCTTGATCAGTACAAAGTACTACTTTATTTTTTATGCACAACTAATATGGGCATTCTTGTCTTAAAGAAAAAGAGCACATTACTTGTCTTAATGGACTCTCACTGTACTGAAAGTATGAAAACTTAGGAGATAAATATTTACTGCTGTTGGAGTTCACTTGCTTTTATTCAGTATTCTAATGGTTGTTTTCAGATATTTAAGCACATATAATAAACTGACCGTAACATTTCACCAGTTTAACATATAATACTGAACATCACATGGTAATGTATTGCAGGGATTAGTGTTGGCTATGAATATACATAGATACATGAATCTCTAATCCTTTTGCCATCACAAATGAAGTAATCTAGATGATGATGATCTTGCTAATTACTAAGAATAGGATCTAACGTTAAACTCAACCAGGTTATTTTGTGGATGGCAGTTGCTTGTGGGTGGAAAATGTTTTATCTAGCACTGAACAAGCCACAACAAATGCTGATTGGACATAGTTTGTGTCAGGCAGCTAGACTAAGTTATGCTGCAGGAAGAAATTACCTCAAAAGTGGCTTACAACAAGTTTAATACCCACTTGTACTACGTATCCATTTTTGGTATATGGCTCTGCTGTGAGTCATCATCTTCATTCTGAGATCCAGGCTGAAGGAACAACCACTACCTGGGCTATTTCTGATCTTTTGGCAGGAGAAAAGAGATTATTAGAATCACACAATCACTTCTCTTAGAAGTCACACATATCTTTCCTCACATTCCACTGGACAAAGCAAGTTAAATGATCAAATATGATGTCAGTGGGGTAGAAGTAGATAATTCTCCCACAAGAATGGGCAACAAGTATTTTGAACAGTAATACAGTCTAGCTCAAGCTTAAACAGGAGTTTATGAGGGTAGAGGTAGGGTCAGAAGGGTAAACTTTTGGGCATTTGCCTGAGCACATGGTCAGTGTCAGCAATGCTTGTAGTAAATTGGATAGTTGAGAAGCAACAATGAATATAATCAAGGAGTCTGTTTAAGAGTCTAATCTCTATCCCACACTGAAATCAGAAAATAGGAAGCCCATAAGAGTAGAACTGAACCAGGTAAGTATTAACAGGATTAAGACAAGAAAATCTGAGATGTATTTCAAGCTTAAAATCAGACCTTAAATTTTTTTTTTTTGCTGTACGCAGGCCTCTCACTGTTGTGGCCTCTCCCGTTGCGGAGCACAGGCTCCGGACGCGCAGGCTCAGCGGCCATGGCTCACGGGCCTAGCCGCTCCGCGGCATGTGGGATCTTCCTGGACCGGGGCATGAACCCGTGTCCCCTGCATCGGCAGGCAGACTCTCAACCACTGCGCCACCAGGGAAGCCCCCAGACCTTAAATTTTTTAAGCTTTGTATTATATAAAATTTCAAATAGAGTCACAAATAGAATAATAATGAACCCCTATACACATATCTTATATCTTCAACAGTTATTAAAGTATGGCCAATTTTGTTTCATTGCTTTCCTTCACAAAATCCTGCTCAGATTACCTTGGATCAGTTACTAAACAACATTGTTAATACATTGGGGTAGATTATATTTTCAGAAAAGGTCATGATATGTTCTGTTCTGCAATTCAATGAGAAGAATATGGTAGGAGTGACTTCTGATCTAGATCGTGAAAAGAGATACACTTTCTGCCTGACTTTCTCTCCCTCTCTCTCTCTCTCTCTCTCTCTCTCTCAAGATTCATGCCTTGGGAGCTCTGAGCTGGCATATGTCTCTCTTTCCTGAAACCATCAAGTCGGAGAGACCAAGTGGAGATAGAGATGCCCAAGTTATCCCAGCTGTTCCCTCTCTCATTTAAGTCTTTCTAGCCAGGCATCAACTTGCAAATTTGTGAGCCTTAAGATGATTCTAATTTCTAGGCTTTGAGCCATCCTAGCTGGCACAAAGTAGAGTAAGTAGTCCCAACAAAAAAATAAATATTGTGTTGTTTTACCCACTAAGTTTTGTGATGGTTTGTTACAGAGCAATTGATAAGAACCATCAAGAAATTCAGTTCAGTTTGCTTCAACAGGTATACATAGATTCCCCACTATATGCCAGGCATTGTGGAAGATTATAGAGATTCAAAAGTAAATAAGGGGCTTTCCTGGTGGCGCAGTGGTTGAGAATCCGCCTGCCGATGCAGGGGACACGGGTTCGTGCCCCGGTCCGGGAAGATCCCACATGTCGCAGAGCGGCTGGGCCCATGAGCCATGGCTGCTGAGCCTGCGCGTCTGGAGCCTGTGCTCCGCAACGGGAGAGGCCACAACAGTGAGAGGCCTGCGTACCACAAAAAAAAAAAAAAAAAAAAAAGTAAATAAGACATGGTTTCTGCCTTCATGTAACTTACAGTTTAAAATTGAATATAGAAGTCATGATTACCAAGGCTCTATTAAATAGAGTCTTAAGAAAAATATTCACCACTTATTATACGTGTGTCATATTGCCAGGCATTATACTAGATGTTTTACATAATTTTTTTCACTGAGCCTGACATGAATCCTATGAAATAAGCATTTGGAGCCTTACTTTGCACTTGGACACACTGAACATAAGAGAAAATAAGTAAAGTGCTCAAAGTAATCCAGTAAGTAAATGGCAGAGCTGTAGTTTCTATCCAGATATGGCTGGTACGCATATTGTTGTTGTTGTTTCTCTATATTAGAACCTTTCAAATATTTTGAAGAATTTGTTTCAGTTTAACAGGGCAAGGTTTACTCATTTCCACTTTAATTCCACCCCTAATCCAAAATAATATTTAAAGTACACTCTTTCATGGTCCTCAGCAGCTGCAAAGTCTGTTGAGGTCCTCAGCAGCACCTCAAGTTTCAGCAGCGAGGGACCAGGGCAGGCAGTGATGGTGGCTGAAGCTGGTGGTGTACACATAACAAGCTGTGGGGTCCAGCTGCGGGTGCCTGTATAGCGGTAGGAGCCAATTGCGAACACACACGTAGTGGTCAGGGCCAAGGTCAGCAGCAAGGGCCAGGACCAACTGCAGATGCACTGACAGCTGTGTGGGTTCTGGCTCTTTGGGGTGTACTCCTGTGATTGTAGAGTCTCACCACCAGCGCATGCACAGCAGCAGAAGCTGGTGAAGGGAGCTGGGTTGTCAGTGTGCAAGTACACAGTTGGAAGGGCTATTTGCGCACTAACCCAGCAGTGGAGGTCAATGACAGGAGACAGCCTGAAGCTGGGCCCACAGCAACTGTGGGGCTTTGGATATTGGAGTGCATTAGTGAGGCTGCAGTGTCTCACCCTGGGGGCATGACAGTGAGGCTGGTGTCAGAAGTCAGGCTAGGGGCACGCAGGTACATAGCTGGTGGGGCTAGCTCTAGGTGTGCCCAGATCTAGGTGTGCCCAGTGGTGCAGGCCAGTGACAAGAGATAGGGTCAAATCAGGGACCACAAGCAACCCGGGGGCCCTGTTATCAGTGTGTACTCTTATGCCTGCAGGGTCTCATCATAGGTGTGCTGTGGAGGCCAGTGACAGGGTTCAGGCCATGGGCATGCACATGTACAGCTGGATGGGGTCTAGCTGCAGGTGAGCCCAGCGGTGCAGGCCAGTGACAGAGGAAGATAGGGCCGCATCTGGGCCCACATGCAGCTGTAGGGGCCTTGGCTGTAGGTGTGCATTGGAGGCTAGTGACAGTGGTGAAGGGGTCTGTCTCAGGGATCTAAGCTGGCATCTTATGATGCACAGAGGCCTTGAAGGGCTGCTGGAGCAGATACCAGGCTCAGATGGGGCACAGGTAGGGAGCCATGAGGGACTCAGGTGACTGGTGTCTGCAAAGGGGAACCTGTGAAATCTGCAGGGGATCCACAGCAGCTGTGCTGGCTGGCATTGGTGTCTTCAGTGGTGAAAGAAGCTGCGGTCCTCTGCAGAGCAGGTCACTGTGATCCATGGTCACCCCTGCTATGAGGCTGATCCTTATAGCCCCTACTCTTCTTCCTTGTTCTTAGCCATCTCTATATGTCTCAGCTTCGCTGGTCTCTGGGTAGGGTGAAATCAAAGTGAGTCCTTCACGTGGCTCCCCAAAAGACTGCAGAACCTGGACGCTCACCCTACTCTCCCTTTCCTGGTGAAAGGAACTCTTTCTAGCTGGAGCGGCCCCTCTTGGTGCTGTACAGTGCCCGCCTAGGGGATCGGATGATGCAGGGAAAATGAAGTTGTTCTTCCTTCCCTTTTCATTCAGTTATTCTCAGGTTTTTTCTTTCACTGTGTTGCTGATGTTTCTTAAGTGGACTTCTGCGCTCTCCCTGAACTATTCTTCACAGATAGCTGTCTAATTGTTGATCTTTCTGACCATGGAGGCTGGGGTCTCCTGCTCTGCCATTTTGGTCTCTTTCCTTCTGTCTTGAAATGTGTTTCTTTATTTGGCTTTAGGGATACCATAATACTATATTTCCTACTTCACTGGCCTTTCCTTCCCAGTTTCCTTTGTTTGCTTCCTCTGCTCCACCTCTAAGATTGGAGGGCCCTCGGGGCAAGGCTCTGCTCCCTTTTATTTTATCTATAGATGTAAACTTTTTAGGTGAGGTCTTTAGTCTCAGAACTTTAATGAATCTCAAATTTATCTCCGGTGTCAACTTGGCATTCTTATAGGCATGACTCTAAGACTCTACAAATCAAAACATAGCCAAAGAAAAACTTTTATTCTCCTCTCCCCAAAGAACAGGTTCCGCTCCTATCCTTGCCTATATGAGTAAATGGACCCATATCTACTTGCTGATCACCAAAAATCTTGGAATTATCCTTTCTATTAGTTCTGTTACCATCTTTTCTACAAGTATATCCTGTGAATTCTACTTCCAAAATATATTCCACATTCACCCAGTTCTTTCAATTGCCCCTACCTCTTCCGGTTCAAGCCATCTTCTCTTGTTTGGACTACTGTAACAATCAGCTAACAAGCCTTGTGTTTAAACTCTGATTCTTTGATTCTCCTCACTGAAGCCTGAAAGAGCTTTTGAAATCCTACACTGTACCCATATTTCTAGGCTTAAGAACTTCTAGGAACTTCTAATAGAAAAAAGCTTATTTTTGCCCTTTGACATTTTCACTAACTCTTCATTTTACTTGGATGTTCTTCCCATAGATTTTTACCACAGTTAGCTGCTTTGTGTCATTCAGATCTTTGCATAAATATCACGTCCTCAGAGATATCTTCTTAAATCCTCAGTCTAAATTTGCATTTACTATAACATTGCACTCTTAATTTTCTGCCAAATACTTATAACTACCTGAGAGTCTTCTTGGTTATTTGTTTGTTGATTTTTCATGAGTTGCAGTGCAAGCTCCATGATAACAATGACATTCTCTGTGTCTTTTCCCCTATGTCTCAGAATCTATGTCTATTGCTGTCACATGTAGGCACATATTTTTTGATAAAGAAAAAAATGATTGGGTCTTATAAGTGGACATATACAAAAATTATAAAATAATTTAGGAATAAATTTACCCTATCTGCATTAACAACCAACATCTGGGGAACCACATTCACAGTGGAAAAACTGATGGTGTAGAATGAAAAATAGTCACTAAGTTCTGTTTACTTAAGTAGCTGTGAAGTGGCAAGAAGCTACAAAAAAATGCCTCAAGAGAAGGAACCCATCAAGTAGAAGACTGGCAGAAAAAAATCAGTGTGGCCAAAAGTTCCAAATTAAGTAGAAGTTTACCAAAAATCTGAACGTGTTGTGTGAAGCACACAGACACATTTTATTAGCACCACTTATGAGTCACAAATAGCAGTGAATGGAAAGGCAAGAAACTAACCCCAAGTCAACTGTTGTCTCTGAAGACAAGTTCACAGGAATCCTGTTGTGCTGGAGTGGCAATAGGAAGTGACAGTGTGACATCTTAAGAAGTACATTATGTTGAGCTCAAGAAGAAAGCAAGATGAGTAGAAAATACTATATAAATAGCAAGCAGATCACAATAGAAGGAAATAATTGCCGTTGCTGGTATTCAGAATGACTAGATTATGCAATTTCTATCCAAATTGGCGCAGCAGGCAATGAAATAAATATTTTCCAGTAATGCATTATAGAAGCAGAAAAGAAGGAACATCTCATTAGTTAATTTGGCCAAATGTTCAGTGTATTTGATGTCAGGTGCTCAGTTTCAGCCAGACTCCTGAAGTTTACAATTCAACCAAATAAAATATTAGCTGAATATTTAAGAGTTGGTGAAGAACTCAGCTTGTTAAACCTTTTTTTTTCCTATATATTCTCTTTGCTCTAAACCTGTTGGATTGTTGCATAAACAAAGTAGAAGTTTGCTTTAAGTAACATGGACTCCATTCCTTTCATAACCCATCAGTTTTGATAACTGAGGCTTGTCACCCTTACATAGCAAAGTGGCCTACTCTTTAAACAAAAATTTTAATAGAATGGTCAGGAAAACAACATAAACCCAAAATTCATGAACACTCTTCAAATAAGTTCTCAATCTTTAATGTGAATGAGTAGAACAATTCTTATGTCAATCAGATGGTTCTTGACTGTTGGAGCCTGATTAACATTGCACAGGATGAAATAGATAGAGGGGGTGTACGCTCACAGGGAACAGAGTTCAGAGAGTCTGAAGAGAGGAAAGGATTATACTTAATAATGGATATATTTTTGAACTCCTTAGGAATGTTTTGTTGCCTTGTGACTGCAGAGCACTGTGGGATTTTGCTATACTGTGTTTCCCTAGGGTCTTATCGTTAGATGGTTACCTAATTAGCACACAGCACATTCTTGCCTATGTTCTATTTGCACTGCAGATGCTTTCATTTCATACATCATTCACAACCTACAGCAATTACAAAGTGGTAAATGACCTTATGCGATAATTACACTAATAGATCTGTATTGTTTCACTTGGAGAAGACTGGAGAAATGAGGTGCCTGAAAGACACAAAGAGTAGTTGCAGTTATGTTCTTTCTTTAAATCTGCAACATAAAGCAAGAAAAAAGATAACTTTCATCATAAAAGTTGTATCATATACTCAATCTAATGAAATCCTCAGGTAGAAATTTCTCTTAGAATGAATATAAACTTCCTGCTAATGTCTCAAGGTTGTACTTTTTCTTGGACAAATAGTATTTGGATTTATCAACTAGAACTGATATTTTAATAAATCAATAGTGTCCTGAACTGTTAAAATCAGGAAAAGAGGATGATTATTTTCCCTTAAAACTGCTTGAAACCAGTCTTGTTTTTCTAATAGTTGTAAAAATCCACAAATAAGCTATGATCCTTGTCTTGAAAATGGTTGCAAGCCAAATCAGTAGCAATTTTCAAGAGAAATGTACATTCATAAAAGATTGATGCCAATACAGAAAGAAAAAGAGAGACAAAAAATTGGTCAATGCTAGTTTCTTCCCTCCCCTCCCTTCCTTCCATATAATGAGGCACGTTAGGAAGTTGCGTTGAGATGATTCCCAGAAAGGATTTGTATAATATAAACACACTAATAAGACAATCTAAAAACTTATAACCAAGTGTATACATAGAATTTATTAATTTGACCTATATTACTGTCTTCCCCCCCACTCTCCCACCCCGGGACTTTATTTATTTATTTATTTATTTATAACATCTTTATTGGAGTATAATTGCTTTACAATGGTGTGTTAGTTTCTGCTTTATAACAAAGTGAATCAGCTATACATATACATATAATCGCATATCTCCTCCCTCTTACGTCTCCCTCCCACCCTCACTATCCCACCCCTCTAGGTGGTCACAAATCACCGAGCTGTTCTCCCTGTGCTAGGCGGCTGCTTCCCACTAGCTATCTATTTTACGTTTGGTAGTGTATATATGTCCATGCCACTCTCTCACTTTGTCCCAGCTTACCCTTCGCCTCCCCGTGTCCTCAAGTCCATTCTCTACGTCTCCATCTTTATTCCTGTTCTGCCCCTAGGTTCTTCAAAACCATTTTTTTTAGATTCCATATATATGTGTTAGCATACAGTATTTGTTTTCCTCTTTCTGACTTACTTCACTCTGTATGACAGACTCTAGGTCCATCCACCTCACTACAAATAACTCAGTTTTGTTTCTTTTTATGGCTGAGTAATATTCCATTGCATATATGTGCCACATCTTCTTTATCCATTCATCTGTTGATGGACATGCTTCCATGTCCTGGCTATTGTAAATAGAGCTGCAATGAACATTGCGAAACATGACTCTTTTTGAATTATGGTTTTCTCAGGGTATATGCCCAGTAGTGGGGTTGCTGGGTCATCCACAGAAATAATCCCTACCCCTACTTTCTAATCTGTTGCTGACGTAGTGAAAACCCTTTACGACTTAGTCTATGATATATTAACTGTCTTCACTAATGACATTCAAAAAATATTGACTCAGTTTCAATTTTCTTTGTACCGATCAGAAGCTTAAAGGTGAGTGAAGCACCATAGTATTTTTTCTGTACCTTAAACCGTTGTCAGGTGAAAACTATAATTAAAATAATTAATGTGATAGAGTAAAGAAAACATTAGCTTTATCATTAGAAGGGATGTGTTTTAGTCCTTGTATAGCTAATGCTTCATTGGATGTGAAATAATTAAACAAGAGAAGTTTTTAGCTGTACTTGAAGTGATATTCTCCCAAATATTCCATCATATCCATGATCTGCTCACTGAGAATTCTATTTCATTGGCTTAGATCTCAATCTGGAAGTTACTTGTCCAAAAGATTCAAGAATGTAAGATGGATCATAGATTTAACAGTAGCTCTTCAGGAGGAAAAATAATAGAGGGAAAATGAGGAAAGAAGGAAGGAAGGAAGGCAGAAAGGAAGAAGAGAGGGAAGAAAATAAAAGAAGTAAAACATGGCCTTTTCAAATGTACACATTAATTGTAAGTGTACTTATATTTTAGAATTATAAAAGTGTGAAAAAATAAACATATGATTTAGCAAGAAAGGATTAAAAATAATTTCCCTGGCTATGCATACACACACACCCTACAAGTAGAAGCTCTGACAGTAACTATACTAATGGCATTGAGCAGTCATTTAATTTGTTTGAACTTATAGTTTCTTCACCTGAAGATGATGGGGGGTGAGATCATAGACCACAATTTTCTATCATGATCTGAGCATGGTCTTATTCTATATTGATGGAGAAGTAGATTTGTTTTCCTTTTTAGAGCAAGATCTAGAACTCATATAGATGGAACACCAAGAAATGTCAGGGACCACCACTCACATATTTTAAGTATCTAATGAAAAATGTTAGACTCCATGTAGCTTTTGCCTGTTTTCTTCACTGCCCTGGTTTTGCTCCATGAGGTTTTCTGTTATATGTTTATCATGGTCACCATTAAGGTCAGATTTGTTTTTAGGCTGTCTGGCAATTTTTTCCTCCCCCTCACTAGTACCTCTTCTCACATACATTTTCCTCAAGTCTTTCTCATCTAGTCACACAGTGCTTTGCTTGACCCTCACTCCTACAGGGTAGTTTTAAACTTTGCTTCTTTTGTAATCTCAGGGGTTTTTTAGATGCTGTTTTGGTAACATCATGGGACCCACCTTTTTCCCCCCTGAACTAGTTGCCATCTGACAGAACTAAGAATTACATTATTTTCACTCTCTTCTCATCATAACTATTGTTATTTTATATTTTTAAAACCATACATTGTTCTTCTCTGCTCAAAGCTTGGCATTCTGAACTCCGAGTAATATTTCAAACAGGATGAAATGAAGTAGTGAGCCACACTGTGCCAAAATGAAATGCTTGCCCCTTCTAATCAGTGCAGTTAAATAAGAAAGACTTTGTTGAATGTCTTATAAAGCATTCCTAAGTACACATTTTATATGTAGCTGAGTGAAGAAACAATTGGGGTACTGTGAGTTGCTTCAGAGCATAAAGCTGAATAACACATTGAAACAACTTCAAGTACCACAATTCTCTTTTAGAGAACTAACATGCTTTTCTTCATTAGAAGAGTCTTTCTTGATATTCACATTTGGGGAAACTGAGAATATTAATTTAGGCATTTTCCATTTGATTTTCTTTGTCCCTTTCTTTTGTCTGATGATCATAATTGAGTGAATTGGCTGTAGTAACTCAGAAGCCTGTTCACCTTGCTATCATGCAAATACCCTTTCTGAAAGCCATAGTCCATTTTTAATGGCAATTTCCCCCCTTTTTGAGAGAGGGGGGTGAGGGAGAGGAGTGAAGAAAAATGACAACTTGAAAGAAAATCATACTGAAGGCAGTCTTGGTAACCTAGCTTATTAGGTACCCAGTGGGCTAGTCTCTGGTGCAGGAGGAAACAAAGCACAGGAATGTGTGGTCATTCACACATGAGTTTTAAAGTCAAAGAGTTTCAGTGTCCTGACTGCCATCTACTAGATTTGTGATCTTGAGCAAACTAAACAATTTCTGTGGGCCTCAGATTCATCTTCTTTAAAATGGGATCATAATAGGTCTTCCTTCTCAAGACTGAGAACTTTAATTTCTTTTTATTTCAGCATTTGCGTAAGCCTGTGGACACTTAATAATGTTATTCTTTGTTACTGGGGCTGCTGCTATTGTTGTATGGACCTTGTAACATAAGTTCAAAAATGACAGGGACAGTTACACTCCTTCAGTCAAGTCCAATCATCAGGCAGATATTTCACTAAAAGAATTAGCTAGAAGGAAATGCATTACTTCACACATGTGTTTCTTTCTCTAGTATCTTTCTTCTTAATTTTGATGACAAATTTTAAAGAACGAATGATTTAGCAATACTTTTCTGGAAAAGATACATATCTGAAAAGAAGCGTGAGTGCTGTCTGAAAGAAGAGCAATTCTTAGAACTAAAAGTTTATAAACACATTGATTTGGACAAAAATTTTGCTTTTTTTAAAAAAGTTATTTCAGTTTCCTCACTTGAGAAAATAATTCCAGTTATTTGTTGGCCTATGTTGAAATGTCATGAGTAGAATGGAACAGCATAATTTTTCTCCCCTGGGGTTCAAGAGTTTATTCCTTTTGATACAACAATAAATCAACTGACAAAATGGAATTTCTTTGCAATACATATGCACCAAGTTAGGTTGCATGGACAAGCTGAGCTTCGGTTTAATTATAGAATCTCTGGAACATTTTATTATAAAGGAATAGTGCTTGGAAGCTCCTTAAAGAGGTAACTACAAGAGTAACTATGAGAAGAAGATGATATGATTAACAACAGTAGATCTTAAAATGATTTCTGCAGCTTTTGAAAAAGCTCACCAAGTCAAACAGCAATACGTATTGGGTGAGTACAAAATAATGCTGATTTAATCAATCTTTCTAACACTGTTATTTTCTTAAAGTGGACAAGATGATTGAAATTTTACATGAATTAGCATAGCTTTGTTTTACTTTCAATGCAAACTGAGTTTTTGAATCCAAGAATCCATGCTCAGTATCACAACACCTTTATGACATCACATATTTGGAAAACCCCGTAACCAGATCAGTCGCTTCAAGAGACAAAAGCCAACTTTGTAGTTATAGACAAGACACAAACGTTAAGCCAGCTCATATTTTCCTATAGCTTCTCTTTCTAGTTAAGTCTGCAAACTAATTTGGATTAAACTAAAACAGACTTTTGCTCCAAGCATTTTGGAAGTTTAAAGAGTTTGGCTAATTTTGGTTGTCTTTTCAAAATATTTCTTATATGGCTTCATGTCTGCGTCCTGGAAGGGGACCAATATATGCTCAAATCTTGTAAGAAGTTGCTCTTTTCTTCTTCCCAGGCTTCTGAAAGGCAACAAATACATGGAGGTTCTAAAGATTTTTGTCCGCTTTCCTCAAATGAGGTGCTGGACAAATATCATTGCCACTAGGATCCAAAGTCATAGGCGAAGAAATGCAGAATATGCATTGCAAATAAGCTATTGCTTTTCTGATATTCTAAAACTTAGTAGGTACTTAAATAATTTTTTAAGGAAAGTAAGAAAGAACAGAAAAGTACGTTTTAAGTTCTTATCTTTTTTTTCTTCTTTCATATTCACTATGACTTTATTTTTTGCCAGTTGAACCTGAAGGCAGGTTATTTTAATTTCTCGTTTAGATTCTGTGCTAACATTGGTACATGGTACTACATAAGAAATCTACTCTTCTAAAAAATCTTTGCCACTGATGCCACATACAAATACCGTATGGACTAGCTCTCAGAGCCAAAGCAGGAAAAATCGCCAAAGGGTAAAAATAGTTCTTGATATGATGATATGCTGCTAAAAGCCACATGGTGTTTGGGTGCAGCATTTCACAGTCAAACAATCATAATTTCATGCCTAAAATGTGCATGTTATTTCAGGAAAATACAAAATCTGAGCATTGCACATTTGCTACAGAATGACCAGTGAGTGTTGCTATAATGATTTGTTTTTCTTTTAGAAATGAATATTTCTTGCTGAGCCTTTTCATGCCATATTGCCTAGGGGTGCAATGGGAGAAAGTACAAGCTGAGGTGAGAGTAGGAGGGAGTACTGAGTATATCTGGTCTTTTCTGCTAAGTTCCTATAATTCTACAAACTTGGTAGGTATTTTAAAAAGCCTCTCTTCTTTTCTTTCTCCTCTGGAGTGTTAGGTAGTATAGCTTTCATCTCAGAAGAACTGAGCTTTCCGGGGCTTCTGCCTGATGGTAGGGGACAACCTTTCGGAAGGAGGGTTTATGTTCTGTCCCTAAAAGTACTAGAGTTCCCACGTAATCTTTAGTACATATTTATGGCAGGAAAACCCTCCCTTAAAGTTGTAATGGATTTGAGAGGGCTCAGTTGGTCTGAAGGCATGGTCACTGCAGTGTAGATATAAGAACATAATGACAGTTTCACTAAGTACTTTTCATATATTAGTTAAGCTATAAGATGATACATACTCAGGCTGCAGGGGAGAAGGATAGTGAGGTACAAAGAAGAATTAATGGGGACAAAATTTGGAAGCAAAAAAAAAAATTAATTAGGGTGTGTTTTTGTTTTGTTTCATTTTGGTTTGGTAACAAAAAGTTGCTTACTCAAAGAGAAAAATGAAGCCCCCAAATTATTAAACACAAGTTGAAGGTTTATGGCACCTAACAACTAGGAAAAAGTTTAAAAGCCTGGAGACAAAACAACAAAACAGTTGAAAGCTTATGATAGTGATGATAGGTAATTAATCCAAAAATCAAACCAGAGTAAATGGAAAAAGGTCTAATTCTTTACTATAATAATAATTGACAGTTTTATATGAAGCTGTGTACCAGGCACTTTAAGAAAATTAAGTCATTTAATTATCTACAGAAAACTTTATTACTGTATCCATTTTACATATGAGGAAACTGAGGAAGAGAAGTTAAGATATCATAAGCAGACCTGTAGAATCCCAGCTGGTTTGCAAGCTGGATAGCTCTGAGAATAGTTAGGAACTGAGGCTGAAGCTGCAGAGACATAACCTGTCAGTATGACGTCAGCATGAAACTAGAGCTACGGAAAACAATTACTAAATATTGGATTAATACAAGAAGACTATGTGAAAAGGAAATTATAATAAAAACTATTTAATATAATTGAGTGCTGTTACTCTGTACACTTGTTATCTACCTCAGCTCAATATTTTCTAGGCTGGCAATAACATATTTTAGAGCTGGAGAGGCTCTTAAAGGTCATCTAGTCCAGTGGAATTCAACCTTTCTTTGAAAGACACTCATCTGAAAGACAGCACTCACATGCAGGGCACATCCCAAGATGAAGGTGCTGAGGGCTAAAGAGACTAACTCAAGGTTTTACAGTTAATTATTAGTAGAGTGAGGGATCTGACTCAGCTGTTCTAATTCCTAGCTCAAATGATTGAATATATGTTTGGTGAGGGATCGCAGAAGAAGACAATGTCTCCAGGATCATACTGCTAAAATGAATACTGGGAATATTTATTGACTATTATGTCTCCAGTGTTGTAATAATGCATAGCACAGATATAATTCCAATCTTCATACTTCCTTTATCTAGCAAAGGAGAGAAACAGGGCAGTTGCAATACACTTGTATAGGGCATTCTCAGGCCATGAAGAACAGGTGTCAAATCTGGACTTTGGGAAGGTTTCCCAGATGGTCTTTGAAAAATGGGTAAGAATTGGTCAAATGAGGAATTGGAGGAAGACGAGTCCAGCCAGACCTGAAGAAGAAAGAGTGCTGTGTAGGGGAACAACTAAAGGAAGTATTGTTTGACTTGAATGCAGAGTACGTGTAATTGGAAGTGAGAGGGTAAAGCAGGAGGGTAGACAGGGGCCAGGTACTGAAGAGCTTTCCATGCAATATTAAAGAGTTTGAACTATATCTGGAGGATCTTGGAAGTTTTTAACAATATACTGATATTTATCAGATTTAAATTACAGCAAGCTCACCTAGTCTGCAGTGAGAAGGGACTCTTGACAAGGAAACCAATGAAAGAGGATATAGCCATAATCCATGTGAACAGGGAAGTACCTCTTAGTTCTGGAAAGTCCATGTAGATGGAGAGGAATGAATAGATTTGAGATGTTTAAGAGGCTAAGTGGTAAGTATCCTAACAATTAAGTGTGGGAGGTGAGAAAGAAATATGTGAAAATCAAAGTGTTTTGGACTGAATTGTGTCCCGCCTAAAATCTATATATTGAAACCCAAGGGCCCAGCATGACTGTATTTGGAGATAAGGACTTTATGGATATAACTACAGTTAAATGAGGTTATAAGGATGAGTTACAAATCCTTTAGAACTGGTATCTTTATAACAAGAAGAAAGGACATAAGAGCTCTCTCTCTTGCTCTCTCCATGCACGCCCAGAAGAAAGGCCATGTGAGACACAGAGAGAAGGTGGCTATCTACAAGCCACGTAAAGAGCTCTCATCAGGAACCAAATTGGCCAGCACCTTGATCTGGGACTTCTAGCTTCCAGATCTTTAAGAAAATTAATTTCTTTTGTTTAAGCCATCTAGTTTATGGTATTTTGTTATGGCAGCCCAAACTGACTAATATACTAACCTCTACAGTTTGTCACTCCTCTCATCCCTCGTATTACATAATAGTGACATTTACTAACTTTGGAAATATTGGAAGGGGAGTTTTAGCTGTGATTCTTAGAGGAGGAATCTCCCAAGGAGTTAGAGATTTAAGAGAAAAATCCTGAAAGTGTAGAGACACAGAAGTCAATGAAGATGATTTCAAGAAGGGAGTGGTCAAGTGTCAAATGCAGTGGAAAGGACAAGAAAATTAAGGACTAAGACAGTGTTCATTGGTTTTATCCATAGGAAGCTTGCATGAGAATGATTTAAGAGCTCAGGAGGCTGAGTGTCTTGTCAAGAGAATGCTCCACTCTAACATCCTGTTGCAGGAGCATAATTGAATGATGGCTTCAGCCATTGTCCTTCTGGATTTACCAGCATTGGGACAGGGTCCATATTTCCCATTAGCTGCTTAAGGCTAATGACTGAGCACAGTGGGAGTATAATGCAGATCCCTTTCTGAGAGACTTGGCATTCCTTAACTGAGCAACTCTGGTTCAAGGTGTCTCCACTGGCCAGGCTGAAACTATCCTAGATCTATCCTACAGTCTGAGTCTCTTCTTAACCAATCCTCCTTCCTTCATGGCTCAGGAAGGGCTCATATCAGCCTGTCTGAAGACTCTCCCCACTTTCTATGCTCCCTCCCCTTTCTCCTTTACAGGTATTGCCCCCAAGAGATCTCTTCTTGCACATTTAATTTTGTCCTGGTATCTACTCCTCTGAAAATGCAAACTGACAATTAGGAATCAGTAAGAGGTAAAAACTGGACCAATGATCGTGCAAATGACATTTTCCAGAAATGTGGCTACTAGGAAGGAGTAAGCATTAAATGGGTAGAGAAGGTTCACTGAGAAGTCCGAAAGGGTAGAATCTAGACGCCAACAAGAAAGTAGCCTTAAATAAAGGGTACCGCTTCTATTTTCACACAGTGGAGGAGGTGAAGGGGATAAAGATGCAATGATCTTGTAGGTTTAGTGGCAGGATCTTAAGACAGTTTTTATTTTCTGGCTCCTTTGTATTCTGTGAACTAGGAGATGAAGTCTCCCTTGAGAGCAAAGGGCATGTTTAGGGGTTTAAGGAAGGATGTCTGAAATAGACACTGTTGTCCCTGCAATGTAGAGAATTGGAGAGAGAGCAAAGTAAGGAAACACAGCTGGACTTCTGGGCAGGTTCAAGGGCCAAGGTGAATTTGGTTGAGTGCTTTTATCTTTTTAGATGAACTCAGTAATTCTTTTATTGAGTGAGAAAAGGCTGAGAGTTGAATTTCAATTTCCCTGTTTTCAGACAATGCTTCCAACTACATACATCCCTGTCACTGTTTTCTACTGTTTGGGCAACTTGAGTGAAAGTGTTTCTGAGAGTTTGAATCACAATGGCAGTTGTTTCAAGATTCCTGGTTCTTTAAGGAACCTGACAGAGCGTAGCAGTACTAGAGAGACTACTTGACTTTAGTATGAATAGTGGTACCTGACTTCTAGTCCTTAACTAATAAAAATCAAAATGCTGAAACAATAAAAAGATTATCCTTAATATCTTCTCACCTCTCCTTTGCATACCTTTTCTGAGGCATTTCAAGTCTTCCTGATGGACTACTCATGTAGCACCTACCATCTGGTCCCATCACTTACAAATAATGGAAAACACAAAGGGAACCCATGAGGGATGTTATTTCACCTTATTGGTAGCCTGAAAATACATCATCATGCTTGCAACTATAGTTTCATAACACGACAAAGGAATGGAGAAGAGAAATGAAGGTATGAAATATCCTATAACAAGGAAAAGCAATCATGAACAAACTGATGATAAGAATCAGCGATAACTGAGTTTTATTTCTTAAGATAGAAATTAAAAGATCTAGTTAGCTGTGAAATTGACACTGGCTATTGCTATATGCACACAGAAAAAGTGAATATCAATTTCTTCATTGTATTTGTCAAATCCCATTGGCAAATTTTTAGTAGATTGGCATGTAAATAGAGAATTTGAGTATAAATGTATTTCTTACTGTTAATTATACATATCATTTGTTGAAAATTCCATCACCTGAAGGCACAATCAAATATGAACAACAGAGACTTTGACCTGACCCTACCATAAAAAAGAGAATGGTTAAGGTGTTCCAAAATTAAATAACACAGAAAATCATAGCCATTAGGCGATAAATCGATCTTTAAACTTGTTTACTAGATTCCAGAGACATGAGGTAAAAACTATCCTGCATAATGAAGTTTTAATAACCATGAGTAAGTAATCTTTCTATATTTTATCTTCCTTTTTTTGTATGACAAACATTTATTTGTTGCTACCACATTTATGAAAGCCTCCTATAGACTGTAAGGAATTTAAGATAACATAAATTCATGCTTTCTTTTTTGTAGAAAATGTATATTTGTGAGTAAACAGAGGATTTAAGACTGCTATTATATACCATATGAGATCCTCACAAAAATGTTATAGGAAAACTGCATTCTCTTCATGAACAACATATTTTCTTCAGCCTACCTTTCCTTGAAAATGATGAAGATGCCTTTACTTTTCAATTTTTAACAAAAGAGGTGCACAGTTTTTTTAATTTTTAATTTTAGCAAATTCTGGTCTACTCACTGTACCAATAGGGGGAACTGGAATTAGGCATAATTTTTCAGGATTGATTGAATTTGTGTGTGTGTGCATGTCTGTGTGCATGTATAATGTCAAGAGAGTAAAATATATGAGAAATGTTTTAGAAAGAAATTTTCAAGGTAAAAACCAAGTTTATCCTAATTGCACAACCTATCACTATCTACAGTACTTCACAAGGTACTGCTTGGAGATAGATATTCATGTGTTTGAGGTACCATAAGAGCATTAAGACTTTCTGAGTAATTTGAAAAAAAAAAAGTCAAAGAAATACTTAAGGTTTAATATAGGTTCTGTTGAAAGCATATTTTACTTCTTCTTAATCAATAATCCATGAATTGGATACATGTGAACTTTTAATTAACTAAGGCATCATTTTCAGATTATTCCATTTAAATAATTTATCCAATAATTTGTAATAATTTTTTATTTAAAAAAAGAGAAAAATGTATTTAATATCATGCCACAATTTCTGCAAATTGTGTTTTCAGATGGTAAATTGATATTTAATTTTAAAGGCTTAGTATTTTGTAAATATCAGACATTTTTATAATAACAAGGATGATGTCTTTTAGGTTTTTACTTCAAATTCTCAAAAATAGTTATAACTACCAACTTTTAAATTTTACATTTAAAGCATGCAGATTGATGGCAGTTTTGAATAGCAAACAGAAAACTTAGAAAATCATAAGCTAGCTTTTATACTCATGCCTAAATTTATGTAACTTATTTAACTTTTATAGGCTTCATTTTGATTCCTGTGATCCTTGACACATCTAATGTTGTTCGTTATGAGTAGATTCAGCATTTCTATATCTTCCCTAATACATGAACCAATTCAGTTTGCAGTCAAATTTAATAAAATTATGAAGAAATAACATAGACACTGTCTCAAGCACATCACTAAGTAGTTAAAGTGGAGGTCTCGCCATTGTAGGCCTATATGCTAAGGGAATTTTTATGTTTTTATTCTCTTTATAGCAGCTTTGCCATTATGATAAAAACAAAAAAGGTTGATTCTGAGTAGTATGGCAATGTTTTCTCTAGTGATCTCTTGATAAGTCAGTTTCTCCTTTGGACTCTAGCACCCTGTGATTTTTACTTTCTTTCGAAGACCATATTTATTGGGACTGTGTTTTGTTTGTTTGTTTGTTTTTGAAACTCAGTCAAGCTTCATGAGGAAATAGCCTAAGATATCATTCTCAAACTCAGATTCACACTATTTTTAAATCGGACTTGAGAGTGACAGGCAAGCTACTTGCAGGGACAGTCTCAGCGGAGGAGGAAGTGCCTGGGGCCCTAGCAGCTGAATGCCCCAGGCAATGTGTAAAGCCGGAACTGCTCTCTGAACCAGGGAAGGCACCTCGCTGGAGAGATTTGCTTGTTGGATTTTTTTTTTTCTTTCTGCTTTTGAATCAAGATGGAGAAATCATTTTGCTCTGACATTATAAAAAAAGGAGTCAGGCAAGACTTAACTCGTGAGATGTATATTCTCCTCTCAGTGTGTGCCTGTAACTCCCACTGACAGTGATGGCAGTTATGCAGATGCATGCAGAAGAAAATAGACTCTTTTTAACATTAAACATCAAATTTGGGTCTCCCCAGAGAAAGCTGGTCAGTGGAGTGGCTGTGAATGATGCATTTTCACGGAATGTTTTAGTCATAAATCAATCCTGAATCATACTAGAGTCCTTTGCTGCTCTTCTGAGATCCTAGTGTATCATGCACACACTGACTCTATTTCAGACTGAGCTTAAATTCATTTACCAAAATAAGGTTCAAATAATTAAATGTGACTTTTATAATTGTTTTCCTCTGAAGATCCAGAGCCTAATCTGGCTGTGGTTAATAGTTTTAATTTGACTTATAATACAGTGTCAGTTTATTTAGTTGAAATTAGTTTTCTATTTCTATCCTTTTTGTAAGCGCTGCCTGTTTACTTAACAATATTTGGCTTTGCCTAATGATATGTACAGAAGACAGTGCTAAGTGGAACATCAGCTGTTTACATCAGCTCTAACAATTAATGCGTGTTAATTTTTAATTACACTGATTGTACTAGAGGCAGAATGTATGTTTCTTCACAGAACAGATGTACTAGTCAGCTTGGCTGGTGAACATGCATATCGATCAGATGTTGATGCTGCCAGCAATTCAGCAAAGTCTGCTAAGAGTGTCGGCTTCTAATGTACTTAAAGTTTATGGCTTAGAGTCCTGGTGGAGGCAGTACAGCTCGATGTTACATCCTCTAATGTTTACAGATAATCACAATATGTCTGTTTTGTGGTTAGCTCTACAGTGTATGATCAGAAGATTGAATAGGTATGAGGTGATCTAAAGGTGTCTTTGCTTGTGGACTGCTTTCTCCATTCTTATTTTGAGGCAGAGTCTTTCAAGATTTTATTTTACCATTAAGAATTTTTTTTTTAAATTCATGGTTGTTGTGTTAATATTAGGTGTCTGACATGGATGACCACTGTCATTACAAGGAGAAATTGAAAAGATAATATAGTTACTTGTAAAGAAATCTGTCTCTATTGAGTCCTATCACCAGAGCTAGTTGGAAAATATATAGAAAATGCCAAGTAGTAGGGTAGCAGACCGCAGACGGGCCTTCAGTCAATTGTCAATTAAGAAGCAGTTATTGAATATTTCAATGTGCTGAGCATTTCACTAAGCACTATAGGTTGCCTAGCTGTGAGGGGTAGAAAGAAATCTCAAAGTCCTTTGCCCCTAGGGGACTCAGACTCTTACTGGAGAAATAATACTCGCAGACAGAAAACAATTAAAGAACAGGTATATACTGTGGTTGGTAATACATAGTTGATAATGTGTACATTCTTTTCAATAAAAAGCATGGAGAAAATGCTTTATGATGGAGTTGAACTAGAGTAGAACTGGAGTTGTTTACCTCCAAAATATGGTTTGACTATATAGGTATTAAGCAATTGTTTTTTAACTAGATTTGTCCAAATCCTCTACACTATTTTACAGATAAGAACATCAAATAAAAATGTTTTCTTTTAGCATATTCCCAGCTACTTCTCTCTAAAATATTTCCAAAGGAATTCCTTGGGTCTCTTTTTACTTATGGGTAAAGAATGATTAGGTAGGAATAAACCAACCTAAGAAGGCAAAAGACCTATACTTGGAAAACTGTAAGATACTGATGAAAGAAGCTGAAGAGTTTACAAAAAAATGGAAAGATATACCGTGTTCTTAGATTGGAAGAATCTATTATTAAAATGACCATACTATCCAAGGCAATCTATAGATCCAATGCAATCCCTATCAAAATACCAATGGCATTTTTCAAAAAACTAGGCCAAAAAATTTTACTATTTGTATGGAAACACAAAAGATGCCAAATAGCCAAAACGATCTTGAGAAAGAAGAAAAGAGCTGGAGGAATCACACTCCCTGACTGGAAACTATACTGCAAACTATACTACAAGCTAAACTATGCTATTACTACAGTAATCAAAACAGTTTGGTACTGACACCAAACCAGACATATAGATCAGTGGACCAGGATAGAAAACCCAGAACTAAATGCATGCACTTATGGTAGTTAATCTACGACAAAGGAGACAAGAATATACAATGGAGAAAAGACAGTCTCTTCAATAAGTGATGCTGGGAAAACTAGACAGCTACATGTAAAAGAATGAAATTAGAACATTCTCTAACCCATATACAAAAATAAACTCAAAATGGATTAAAGACCTAAATGTAAGACCAAATACTATAAAACTCCTAGAGGAAAACAAAGGCAGAACACTCTTTAACATAAATTGCAGCAATATTTTTTTCAAACTGTCTCCAAAAGCAAAGGATATAAAAGCAAAATAAACAAATGAGACCTAATTAAACTTAAAAGCTTTTGCACAGCAAAGGAAACCTTCAACAAAACAAAAAGAAAACCTACTGGATGGGAGAAAATACTGCAAATGATAAGACCAATAAGGGCTTAATATTCAACATATATAAAACAGATCATATAACTTGACATCAAAAAAGCAAACAGTCCAATTCAAAAATGGGCAGAAGAAATGAATAGATATTTTTCCAAAGAGGAGATGAAGATGGCCAATAGGCACTCGAAAAGATGCTCAACATTGCTAACCATCAGGGAAATGCAAATCAAAACGACAATGAGATATCACCTTACATCTGTCAGAATGGCTATCATCAAAAAGAACACAAATAATAAATGTTGGCGAGGATATGGAGAAAAGGGAACCCTCATACACTGTTGGTGAGAATGTAAATTGGTGCAGCCACTGTAGAAAATAGTATGGAGGTTTCTCAAAAAACTAAAAATAGAAGTACCTACCCAGTCATAAAAAGGAACAAAATTGAGTTATTTGTAATGAGGTGGATGTACCTAGACTCTGTCATACAGCGTGAAGTAAGTCAGAAAGAGAAAAACAAATACTGTATGCTAACACATATATATGGAATCTAAAAAAAACGGTACTGATGAAGATAGTGGTAAGGCAGGAATAAAGACGCAGATGTAGAGAACAGACTTGAGGACACAGGGAGGACGGGGAAGCTGGGACGAAGTGAGAGAGTAGCACTGACATATATACACTACCAAATGTAAAATGGATGGCTAGTGGGAAGCGGCTGCATAGCACAGGGAGATCAGCTCAATGCTTTGTGACAACCTAGAGGGGTGGGATAGGGAGGATGAGAGGGAGACTCAAGAGGGAAGGGAGATGGGGATATATGTATACTTATAGCTGATTCACTTTTTTGTACAACAGAAACTGTACAACAGAAACTAACACAACATTGTAAAGCAGTTATACTCCGATAAAGATATTAAAACAAAATAGAAGCACCATGTGACCCAGCAATCCTACTCCTGGGTATGTGTCTGAAAAAAACAAAAACACTTATTTGAAAAGATATATGCACCCCAATGTTCATAGCTGCATTATTTACAATTGCCAGGATATGGAAGCAACTTAATTGTCCATCAACTGATGAATGGATAAAGAAGATGTGGTATATGTACACAATATAATGCTACTCACCCATAAAAAAGGGGGAAATTTTGCCTTTTGCAGCAATATGGATAAACTTGGAGGGAATTATGCTAAGTGAAAGAAGTCAGACAGAGAAAGACAAATACTCTATGTTTTCAATTATATATGGAATCTAAAAAAATACAAAAACTAGTGGATATAACAAAAAAGTAGACTCACAGATACAGAGAACAAGCTAGCAGTTACCAGTGGAGAGAGGGAAGGGGGATGGGACAATATAGGAGTAGGGGACTTAGAGGTACAAACTATTAGATATAAAATAAGCTACAAGGATATATAACACAGGGAATATAGCCAATATTTTATAATAATTATAAATGGAGTATAACCTTTAAATATTGTGGATCACTATATTGTACACCTATAACTTATATAATATTATGCAGAAACTATAATAAAAAAATGAAGGTGAAATAAAGGCATCCCTAGATATTAAAAAAAATACATAAAAAATACTTAAGAGAATCTGTTGCTAGAAGACTTACTTTATAAAAAACATTAAAGGAAGTTTTCAAGCTAAAGGTAAGTGACTTCATACAGTAATTCAAATCAGTATAAAACAAATCCAGTAAATACAATTTTATAATTATAAAAGACAGTATAGATGCATATTTCTTCTACTTTCTTTCCTTACAGATTTTTAAAGAAATTGTTTATATATCTATAAACATATATATATATAGTTATATCTATATGATATAGACATATGCAGTCATCCCTTTGTATCCTTAGGGATTGTTTTAAGGGCCCCCTGTGGATTCTGAAATTCACAGATGCTCAAATCCCTTATAGTTGGCCCTCCATGTCTGTGCGTTCTACATCCATGGATATGGAGGACGGACTGTATATTTATTGAAAAAAATCCATGCATAGGTGGGCCCACACAGTTTAAACCCATGTTGTTCAAGGGTCAACTATAATATATTTGCCAATAACAGCACAGACAGGTGGGTAGATGCAAAGCTGTATTAGGTCAATGAAATGACTACAGATGGAAACTTAAATCAGTAAGAATAAATGAAGAGACTTAGAAATGACAAGTGAGAAGGTTAATATACAAATGTTATAAATACACATTTGCTCACATTTTTAGCTTCTTTAAAATGCATAAATTATATAAAATTATTTCCATGATGCATTGTTGGATTTATAGCAATTATAGATATAATATGTAGGATAATAATACCACAAAAAAAAGAAGTGAAAAGAGAATTGGACTATATAGGAATAATGCTTCCATATCTTACTGGAATTGTTGGCATAATATGAAGATGTTTCTTATGAGTTAGTATGTATATGGTAAGCCTGACATCAACCACAGAAGAAATAACTCATAAAATAGAATAAAAATTAAAGAAATTAGAACACTCCATTAGAAAATATTTACTTAATGTTAAAGAAAGCAGTAAAGGAAGAATAAAGGGGAAATACATTAGCGATATAGAAAACAAAAAGTAAAATGGCAGGGCTTCCCTGGTGGTGCAGTGGTTGAGAGTTCGCCTGCTGATGCAGGGGACGCAGGTTTGTGCCCCGGTCTGGGAAGATCCCACATGCCGTGGAGTGGCTGGGCCCGTGAGCCATGACTGCGGAGCCTGTGCGTCCGGAGCCTGTGCTCTGCAATGGGAGAGGCCACAACAGTGAGAGGCCCGCGTACTGCAAAAAAAAAAAAAAAAAAAAAAGTAAAATGGCAAATGTAAATTCAACTATATCAGTAATAACATTAAATATGAATAGATTTCCAATCATAAGTCAGATATTGTCAGATAGGATGAAAAAAGACCCATCTATATTCTGTCTATAGGACACATAATTTAGAGTCAAAAGTAAAAATAGTTTATAAAAACAAAGTATGAAAAAAGATATAGTATGCAAATAGCAACCATAAGAAAGTTGGAGTGGCTATACTAATTATAGACAAGATAAACTTTAAATAAAAATATTACTAGACATAAATGGGGACATTTATAATAATAAAAGGATCAAGCCATCACGAAGATATGACAGTTATACACTTATATCTGCCTAACAACAGAGTACAAAAATACAATGAAGAGAAAATGACAGAAATGAAGGGAAAAATAGACAATGTAACAGTAATAGTCAGAGATTTAATACCGCACTCTTCAAAATGGATAGACCAAATAGGAAGAAGATCAATAAGAAAATAGAAGACTTGCACAGCATTTTAAGCAAAGTAGACCTAACAGATATCTATAGGACACTCCACCCAAAAACAGCAGAATATACACTCTTCTCAAGTGCACAAGGAACATTCTCCCTGATAGATAATATGTGAGGCCACAAAACTCTAATAAATTGAAAGGAATATAAATAATATAAGGTAAGTTTTCTGACTACAATGGAATGAAACTAGAAATAACACAAAGAAATTTGAGAAACTCACATACATGTGGAAATTAAACAACACAGTCCTAAATGCCCAAAGGGTCAAAGAAGAGATCAAAAGGGAAGTTAGAAAATATTTGAGATGAATGAAAATGAAGACACAATATACCAAAATATATGGGATATAGCTAAAGCAGTGACTAGAGGTAAATTTATAGCTGTAAATGACTAAAACAAAAAAAGAATGATCTCAAATCAATAGACTTATTTTCCACATTAAAACACTGAAAAAAGAAGAGGAAACTAAACCTAAAGTAAGCAGGAGGAAGAAAATAATAAAGTTTGGTATGGAAGTTAATAAAATTGAAAATTTTAAAAAATAGAAAAAAAATCAATGAAACCAAATCAGTTTTTTTAAAAAAAGGTTTAAACATTGGCAAATCTTTAGCTAGGTTGACCGAGAAGAGAGAAGATTCAAACTACTAGAATCAGAAGTGAAAGAGGGAACAATACTAATGCCTTTACAGATAAAAATAATTATGAGATACTATAAATTGTGTGCTAATAAATTTGATAACTTAAATGAACTGGCCAAATTCCTAAAAACAGACAAATACTGAAACTGACTCAAAAAGAAATAGAAAATTTCAACATATGTATATCAAGTAAGAAGATAGATGTGATAATTAACAATTTTACCACAAAGAAAACCCCAGGCCAAAATCATTAGAGAAATGCAAATCAAAACTACAATGAGATATCATCTCACACCAGTCAGAATGGCCATCATCAAAAAATCTAGAAACAATAAATGCTGGAAAGGGTGTGGAGAAAAGGGAATACTCTTGCACTGCTGGTAGGAATGTGAATTGGTTCAGCCACTATGGAGAACAGTATGGAGGTTCCTTAAAAAACTACAAATAGAACTACCATATGACCCAGCAATCCCACTACTGGGCATATACCCTGAGAAAACCGAAATCCAAAAAGAGTCATGTACCAAAATGTTCATTGCAGCTCTATTTACAATAGCCCGGAGATGGAAACAACCTAAGTGCCCATCATTGGATGAATGGATAAAGAAGATGTGGCACATATATACAATGGAATATTACTCAGCCATAAAAAGAAACGAAATTGAGCTATTTGTAATGAGGTGGATAGACCTAGAGTCTGTCATACAGAGTGAAGTAAGTCAGAAAGAAAAAGACAAATACCGTATGCTAACACATATATATGGAATTTAAGAAGAAAAAAAAAATGTCATGAAGAACCCAGGGGTAAGACAGGAATAAAGACACAGACCTACTGGAGAACGGACTTGAGGATATGGGGAGGGGGAAGGGTGAGCTGTGACAGGGCGAGAGAGAGTCATGGACATATACACACTAACAAACCTAAGGTAGATAGCTAGTGGGAAGCAGCCGCATGGCACAGGGATATCGGCTCGGTGCTTTGTGACCGCCTGGAGAGGTGGGATAGGGAGGGTGGGAGGGAGGGAGATGCAAGAGGGAAGAAATATGGGAACATATGTATATGTATAACTGATTCACTTTGTTATAAAGCAGAAACTAACACACCATTGTAAAGCAATTATACCCCAATAAAGATGTTAAAAAAAAAAGAAAACCCCAGGCCCAAATGGCTTCACAGGTGGATTATACCAACCATTTAAAGAATAATTAATTTCAGTGCTTCATAAGCTCTTCACAAAACAGAATAGGAGAGAACTCTTCCCATCTTTCTCTGAGGCCAGTATTACCCTGATACCAAAACCAGACAAATACGCCAGAAGAACAGAAAACTACAGCCTAATATCTCTTATGAATATGAATGCAAAAATCCACAACAAAATACTAACAAGACAAATCAGCAACATATAAAAAGTATTATACACCATGATGAAGTGAGATTTATCTCAGGAATGTAAGCTTGGCTTAATATCTGAAAATCAATGTAATAGTATACCATATCAGTAGAATAAAAAAATAAAAAACACATGTTTATCTTAATAGACATAGCATGCAAAAAATGCAGAGAAAGCATTTGACAAAATCAGACACTCTTTCATAATAAAAACATTCAACAAACTTGGAAGAAAAGAGAACTCCTTAACCTGATGAAGGGTAGGTACAAAACCCACAGCTTGCATCATACATAATAGTGAGACTGAACACTTTCCTCCTAAGATCAATAAGACGAAGACAATGTCTATTTCCCTTACTTCTATTCAACATTGTATTAGAGATTCTAGCCAGGGTAATTAGGCGAAGGAAAGAAAATAAAAAGCATATATGTTGAAAATAAGAAATAAAACTATTGCTATTCACAGATGACATGATCTGTTTATAGATAATCCTAAAGAATCACTGAAATCTATTAATTTTTAATGAGTTCAGCAAATTATTAGGAATCAAGATGAATATATGTAAAATCAATTGTATTTCTGAGTACTTCCAATGAATAATTTGGAAATAAAATTAAGAAAACATTTTCATTTACCATTGCATCAAAAAGAATCAAATGCATAAGGATACATATAACAAAAGCGCAAATTTTTTTTTTTTTTTTTTTTTTTTTTTTTTTTTGCGGTATGCGGGCCTCTCACTGTTGTGGCCTCTCCCGTTGCGGAGCACAGGCTCCGGATGCACAGGCTCAGCGGCCATGACTCATGGGCCCAGCCACTCCGCGGCATGTGGGATCTTCCCGGACCGGGGCACGAACCCGTGTCCCCTGCGTCGGCAGGTGGACTCTCAACCACTGCGCCACCGGGGAAGCCCATTAGCACAAATTTTATACTCTGAAAACTGCAAGAAGCAAAAGGAGATTTACATGAATGGAAAAACGTCCCATGTTCATGGATTGGAAGACTTAACATTGTTGAGATGGCAGTACTCCCCAAACTGATCTACAGATTCATGGCAATCCTATAGAATCCCAGCTGGTTCTTTTTAGAAATTAGCAAAACTGTACTTAAAATTCATATGAAATTGCAAGGGACTCAGAATAGGCAAAACAACTTGAAAAATAAGCACAAAATTTGAATACTCAAAAATTACTACAAAGCAACAGTAATTGAGACACTGTGATACTCACATAAGCATAGACATATAGGTCAATGAAATAGACTTGAGAATAGAGAAATAAATCCATATATTTATGGCCTACTGATTTTGACAAGGAGGCTAAGACCATTTAATGGGGAAAGAATTGTGTTTTCAACAAATGGTATGGGAAACTAGATAATGATGTACAAAAAATGAAATTGGACTTTTCTCATACCATATACAAAAAGTAACTCAAAATTTTTGAAAGACATGGCCTAAATACTAGAGCCAAATGTATAAACGTCTTGGAAGAACTATATAGGTAACTCTGGATGACTTTATATTTGGCAATAAATTCTTATTTATGACAACAAAATATGAATAGCAAAAGGAAAAAATAGATAAATTGGATTTCATCAAAATTAAAATCTTTTATTCTTCAAATGACACCAAATGCCTCAACTGTTTCATTCTTGTTTGTAGTGTCTGTCCTCAAGATTCTGTCAGTCTGAATATTTGTATGCACAGACAATTGGACATAACACAAAGTGTAATGAAGTAAATGCTCTCACAGAGAATCATAGAAGCTCATAAACAGAGGATGAGGAAACACAAAATACTGCTTGGAGGAGGGATTCTGCTTGGGGGGTTGTCGTAATGGCCATGAAACAACTCTGAAGCATAAGTAACATTTCAAAAATATAATTTTATCTGGCAGTTATTTTCTGTCTTTCCAGTTTAGAATGATACAGAAAATTAATTATCATAAGGAGCTTAATAGAAGGTAGTTAGTTGTAGCTAATGTCAGAGAATAATTTTACTGTTTTTAATCTTAAAATATAATAAATATATTAAAAAGTAATAGTAATAATTAGAATAGCATTGTACTGGAACAAAGATCAAGAGACAGATCAGTGAATTCATCACCCAGAAATATGTTCAAGTACAGGTGGGAATAGAGCATCTCTTGTCAGTGGGGAAAAGAAAAATTTGTAAATGAAAGGATGATAGAATAAAAGCATTTGAGCAAAAAGAAGTTTAAGCTGGATCTCTAATTATCATTTACGAAATAAATTCTTGGTGGATAAAAGGTCTAAATATAAAACACTCAATCCAAACAGTACTTGGAAAAACATAGGTAAGTGTGGGAAAAGAATAGAAATACTGTTTTATCTTTTATTGTAAAATGTATTGGACTTTTTATTGATTGTTTCTTTTGCTGTGCAGAATATTTTTAGTTTGATGTAGTCCCACTTGTTGGTTTTTGCTTGCGTTGCTTGTGCTTTTGGTGTCATATCCAAAAAATAACTGTGAAGACCAATGCCAAAGAGATTTGTCCCCATGTTTTCTTCTAGGAGTTTTATGGCATCATATCTTATGTTTAAGTTTTTAATCCATTTCAAGTTAATTTTTATGAGTGGTGTAGAATAGGGGTCCGATTTTATTTTTCTGCATGTGGTTATCCAGTTTTCCCAACACCATTTGTTGAAGAGACTATCCTTTTCCAATTGAGTGTTTGTGGCTCCCTTGTCAAATATTATTTGACCATTTATGTGGGGGTTATTTCTGGCTCTCTACTCTGTTCCATTGTTTTATGTGTTCATTTTCATTCCAGTACCATGCTGTCTTAATTACTATATCTCTGTAGTATAATTTGAAATCAGAAAGTTTGATGCCTCTTTGTTTTTCTTTCTTAGGATTACTTTGGCTACTCAGGGTCTTTTGTGATTCCATACAAATTTTAGGATTGTATTTTCTATTTCTGTGAAAAAGACCGTTGGAATTTTGATAAGAATTACATTGAATCTATAAATGGCTTTGGGTAGTATGGACATTTTAAACAATATTAATTCTTCTTACAAAATGGGAGAGAGTATTTGCAAATCATATATTGGGTAAGGAGTTAATATCTAAAATACATAAAGAACTCATACAACTTGTTAAGAAAAATACCAACTAATCCAATTAAAAAATGGACAAAGAAACTGAGTAGACATTTTTCCAGATAAGCCATCCAAATAGCCAATTCAGGTACATGAAAAGATGTTCAACATTATTAATCATCAGGGAAATACAAGTCAAAACCACAATGAGATACCACCTCACACCTATTAGAATGGCCGTAATCAAGAAGACAACAACAACAAGTGTTGGTGAGGATGTGGAGAAAAGGGAATCCTTGTTCACTGTTGGGGGGAATGTAAATTCGTTCAGCCACTATGGAAAACAGTATGGAAATTCCTCAGAAAATTAAAAATAGAACTATATGATCCAGCAATTTCACTTCTGGGTATATATCCAACGGAAATAAAAACAGGATATCAAAGAGATTTGTGCACTCCCTTGTTTATCACAGCATTATTCACAATAGCCAAGATAGGGAAACAGCTTAAGTGTCTGTCAATGGATGAACAGATAAAGGAAATGTGGTATTATATATGCAAGGAATACTCTTCCACCATGAGAAAGAAAGAAATCCTGCCCTTAGTGACAACATGGATAGACCTGGATGGCATTATACTAAGTGAGACATGCCAGACAGAGAAAGTCAAATAATATCTGATATCACTTTGATATATCTGGAATCTGAAAAAGCCAGACTCATAGAAACAGAGTAAAATCGTGGTTACAAGCTGGGAGGTGGGTGATTGGGAAGATGTTATTACAGGTCACAAATTTTCAACTAAAAGATGAATAAGTTCTGGAGATCTAATGTACAGCATAGTGATTATAGTCAACAATACTTCAAGTTGTTAAGATGCTAGATTGTAAATGTTCTCACCACAAAAAAGGAATGATAATTCTGGGAAGTGATAGAGGTGTTAGTAATGCTAGGGTAATAATCATATTGCAATGTATAAATGTATCAAATCAACATGTTGAACACCTTAAATTTATACAAAGTTTTATGTCAATTATATCTCAATAAAAATAAATTAATATAAAAATAAAATGAAATAGATTACACATAAGAGATCTAATTACAAAAAAAATTTTCAACCGAACTTTAGGAAGAAGATATACATAAATTTTGTCTTTATAATTTTAAAGAAAGTAACTTATAAGCATGTCAAAAAGGCCAAGAAGCTATTATCTCTTGGTCTATTGTGATACCCTCTTAAATGTTCTCCGTGCTTCAGCCTTCGTTCTCATCCTCTATAGTCTATTCTCTGTAGTGTAGGAAGAATGATCCCTTAAAAGTAAATCAAATACCCTGCTAAAAATCTCCCAGTGGCTTCTCACATCACAGCCTACAAAGTGCTACCTGGTTTGATACCTGCTACCTCTCTGACCTCATCTACTACTACTTACATTTCGCTCATTGACTTGGCCTCTGGCCTCTTTGTCACACTTAGCAGGATCCTGTGTCACTTGCTGTTTCCCTGCTTGGAAGGCCTGTCCCTGTGTGGTTCACTCTTTTACATCCTTCTGGGGTCTGATTAAATGTCACCCTCTCAAAGAGGCATTTCTCAATTGCCTTACGTAAATGGGCAGCGGCACACCCCTCAACACTTTTTGACTATTTCTCCCCTTATCCTTTGCACAATATAGGAATCACCTTAAAATGTAAGGTGATATGATAAATGATATGGTTTCTGTGTATATTCCTCATCAGTAAGGTTCAGAACATTAAAAAAGTGTGATGGTCCACAGGGTTGGCAAGGGTTGGGGAGAATAGGAACATTTACACAGTTTTGGTGGTCGGGCATGTTGGTAAACTAGGTTAGAAGGCAATTTGGAAATATTTATTAACATTTTAAATGCTCATCTGTTGCACTTTTAGAACTCTTTAGGCTGAAAAACTCACACAAGAATCCAGCATTTACTTACGACCATTTTATTCCTTGACATAGTGGAAAGATGGAACCAACTTGAAGGTCCTAATGATACATCCATTTCCTGAAACAGCACACTGGCATATTAATTCAGGTCTCTGTTCACATTTTCGCTCCTGCCTCCTTGATCACCCTTTCTAATGTATGCTCCACATTTTGTTTTGTCTCCTAACGTGTAAGAAACACTTAAATATTTATTAAAAGGAGTCTATCAAAACTGTTACGAAAAGATAGTCATAGTATGTTGTCAAGAGCACAAAACAAGTCATAGATACCTTCAAGAATATAAACCAATCAGTGAACAATGATTCCTTCAAAAGAGTAGAATAGGGAACTAAGCCCTTTTGCTTTATATCACACTCAACTATTTGCTTTATTTTTTTAACAAGGGGCATGAGTTTATTTGACACTTTAAATTATCCAATAACAACAAAGTGTTGACCTTATCTTTAAAATAGTTGGCAAAATTGTAATTACTGATATCCTTCAACAATTTCAAATTGGGTTTGGTATTTGGGATTATAATTTTATTTCATGACATTTTCTTTCTAGAGAGTGTATGTGAATGAGGGAGGGCATGTGCACACAAGTGCAGTGAGAGTACGTGTGAGCTTGCATACATGTGTATGCATGTGAGGTGTTGCTTCTCTCTCTGTTCCCATTTGAAAGGTATGGGACACTTTGGGTTCAAACACGAAGGAGTTTTGATGCACATAGGGGAAAGGAACACCCTAACTTTTCCATTTTTTATTCCTACAACCATCCTCACCCTCCCATCACAAATGCAGTATTTTTAATTGAGAAAATGAAAGTTGACAGCATGTGTTCAGTATTCCAATAAGGCCCTATTAATTTAAGAAACTGGTATTATAATCCATATTTTCTCCATATTGTTATTCTGTATTTACCTAGCTGAAATTTATGCTGTGCCAATACATTTTGTATTTTAAGACAATTTTAGAATATGAAGGACTTAATGTAAAAATCAGTTCTTTTGCTGTATCGTGCCAGAAAATTCCAAAGAAGTCAGAACTAGCCGCTCTAAACATCAGAAGAGATGATTTTAACCCAAACTTGAAAAGCACTCTTGTGTGTAGTATAAGAAAATAGGCTTTAACTACAACAGAGCTATGTTGTATAATAATCTGCTATTGAAAAGGAAAAGACTGAAGATTTTTAGGCTGGTAGATTGTAATTACCTAATTGGAATATTAATTCCATTTGTCTTCCTTTGAAGGATGTTTCATCTTTTGTTTAACTCCTTGGTAGTACAACCAATTACTGAAAACAGGATGTGCCTACTTAAAAAAATTCCAGTTCCCAGCATTGAGGAGCAAATTCACATTTACTATTAATTGTTTTCATTGAAACTGGGTACCCCAGAAAACCAAAACAGCAAGTGTTAATATTAATAATTTTTAAAACACTCACCATATTGTGCAATAAGTAAAACAGAAAATATGTTTCAGGGTTTTGGTTTGCTTCCCCAGAACTGAGACTCCTAAAAGGGAATGAGTTAGTTGTACTTGTCAGTTCCATTCCATCTTACTTTGTGAAATGTACAGAGTTAGTACAAGGCTCATATATTTACTGGACACTGTTCCACTGAAAATGCTGAAGTCCACATACTCACCCACCCATGTGAGCTACGTCAGCATTACTCAAATAGACAACTTCTCCCTTTGACTTGTTTCTGTAATGATAACAGTATCCTTGGTGTGGAATTCAACACACCTATTGCAGTCAAATGTCAAAGGAGAGAAAAAAGAGGTCACTTTAGCATTTTGGAATAAGGTGTTAAAAAAATTCTTTGAAAAATTATTATCTGATTGAATCAAAGACTAGAAGAGATGGTATCATGGTATCAGGTCTGTGTTTATATTCTCCTGGACAGTAGAAAATATGCCCAATTATTAACTTATACACAAAAAGATTTCACAGACTCTCCTATGAATTCCAGTGGTCAGATGTACAGGAGACCTGTTATTTACTTAATGTATTTATTGATGTTCCACAGTTCTACAAACTGGTGAGAGAATATTTTACTTTATCATTTCTCTTGGGATGCTGCCATTTTGAAGGAACTAGAGCTGTCTCTGATGTTCTATTTTGTGCTTATACCCCCAAACCAACAAAGACTCTTAGAGAATTCTCTTTATAATTTGCCATGCTTTAAGCTTTCATTCTGTGATTCATTAGCCAAACCTTTTCTAAACATTAGAGGATTTAGTTCTTTGTATGTCTTAGGATTGTGTATTTATTTCAACTCTATCTCTTCTTTATAATGAGTGCACATGAATATCTTATATGTGAAACTTCCCGTATGTAGGGATGGTGTCTATTATTTATTCTGTATAGAAGCCAGCACAGTTCTTATATACATGTTTTCTGATGATGCTGCTGAAGAGGGAGAGGAAGATGACACCAGATTAAATGTGGCCAAATATTCTCAGAATGAAAGATGCTTTCTTCAGTTTATGCTCCTCTTAGGTTAGATGGGAGAAGCATCGGTTGAAATCATGGTATGCAAGTCATGTAGCTGTAGTTGCTAAAAAAGTCAGGGCTTGACTTGGTAACAAAGGCCCTACTTTTTATTTTATTTAATATTTTTTAGATTTATCCTTTATATTTGTCCCGATATCCTGTTTCTGAAATCTGTGTTTTTGATAACTCTCTAAAATTTGTGAAATCTTGAAATTCAAGAAGTATGTCTTCAGATCATTCAAAGGACAAAAATGTGAGTGAGAGATTAATGCAGTAGCATATTTGCTTTCTGAATGTTGCCAGTCCATTCTTCTACATTCATGTTGTGTTATGATTGTTCAGCTGATTATCCACTGAATTGCTTTGGCAATCAGCCCCTATTATTTCCTTACCAATTGCTCTAACATCAATCAAGATAGTCTAGATTTATGATGTGAAGACAAACAACCCTAAAGTCTCAGTGGCTAGGTCAGTTTTTTTCTGCTGCTTAAAATTTACTTCCAATTCAATAGCTTAAAACGACATACATTTATTATCTCACAGTTTTCATGAATCAGAAGTATGAGCGTAGTTTACCAGAGTTTTTTTGCTCAGAATCTCACAAGGCTGCAAGCAAGATGTTGACCAGGCTGCATTCCTTTCTAGAGATTGGGGTACTCTCCCAAGTTCATGTCATTGTTAGCAGAATTCAGTGCCTGACATGGTAACACTGAGGGTCCAGCTCTTTTGCTAGGTATTAGCTAGGGAATACCCTTAGGACCTAGAGGCCTCCCAGAGTTGCTTGCCACAGTGTCCTTTCCTTGGGCAGTTCATATCCTAGCCGCTTCCATCTTCTAGGCCTGAAGGAGAGTCTCTCCTCTGTGGTCTGTTAAAGCAGAGTCTTTTATATTGTAACAGAGTCCCTTGCCACAAACCACAACCTATTCAAGGGGTTAATTGTCCCTTCACCTTTGCCATATTCTTTTGGTAAGAAGCAAGTCCTAAATTCTACCTGCACTCAAGGAGAAAGGATTATACAAGGGTGTGACTCATTAGGACTCACTTTAGGATGTGCCTGCCACAGTGGTTTAACAAAACCAAGGGTTTGTTTCTTATGCATGCAAACTCTGCTGCAGTATTGAGTAACTATGCAGGGCAGCTTTCCTCCATGTGGAGACTCAGCCATCCAGGCTGACTCAGTCTTGTGACACTCACATCTCACATCAGATCGTGATCACTGCAGCAAGGGAACAGAGTGCCAGAGAGCCTCACACCAAGAGTTAAAATTATCACATACACTTATAATCAATGGGCCAAGACTAGTCACAAGTCTCCACTTAAGTGTAAAAGGATGGGATGTTTGATTTTCCCAAATGCCTGAGAGGAGAGAAAACCAGGTATGAGTGAGCAATCACAGTTTCTATCACAGTTATCCTAAGAAATGTTCCTTAAGATTTTTGATAGTGTATATGTGAACTTATTTGACTTGTTACAGACTGAAATGTGTGCCTTCAAAATTCATATGTTGAAGCTCTAACCCCCAATGTGATTATAGGAGCTAGGCTTTTAAAAAGGTAATTGATATTAAATGAGGTCATAAGGGTGGAGCTTAATCCAATGACCAAGGTCCTTATAAGAAGATAAAGATAAACCAGGGATACACATGCATAGAGGAAAGACTATGTGAGGACATAGCCAGAAGGTGGCTGTCTGCATGCCAAGGAGAGAGACCGCAGGAGAAACAAAACCTGCTGACACCTTGATCTTGGACTTCCAGCCTCCAGAGCTGTGAGAGAGAAATTTCTATTGTTTAAGCCACCTGGTCTGTGGTATTTTGTTATGGCAGTTCTAGCAAATTAATGTAACACAAAAGAAAAAGAAATGTAATTAGCCTAATATTTAAAGCATTATTAACTTACTTTCACCCATTTGCTTATTGATTTGGTAGCCATCCTGTAAATTACATTTGTTTGTTTGTTTGTTTTTAAATTCCAATTCTACAGATCAGAAGGAAGAGACTCTCAAGAGGAAATGTAATTTATGCAAAGTTACCTAGTTAACCAGTGGATCAAACTCAGTACAATGTTTACTTTGTGTTCTGGGGTAATTCAAATTTTCAGTAATGAGTTGTCTCAGGCAAAACTATTTATTTAAGAAGCCTATAAACATTGGCCTTTGGCCATAGAAGAACTAAGCTTGCTACCTTAGGTTTATTAAGACTTGCCCCATGGAAACTTCAATTTAATTGAAAATTCCCATGCAGCATTTATTTTAACAACAGCAGCTTGGGGTTTAACTAAGTTTTCAAATTTTCTGTGGTGTGGAAAACAATATTTGAGGCACCTACTTGTAGCAACAATATTTCCTAGTGCTATTATTAGGGTACACCTGTTAATGGCCAGATTTCTACGAGTGGAATAACCAAATATCTCAGTTTGGGCAGTTTTTGTTAGTAAAACTGTAAATATGGCTGGGGGTGTAAATTCTTCTTCTGCAAAATATGGGATTGTTTAAATAATAAGGGAATACCCCCACCCCCTATAAAGTTTTGATCTTGTTTAAGTGCACTCTTCCACAATGTGGGCAATCATGAGTTTCCGTGGTACATTTAACATAATTAATATATGTGTTTGTATTGGCAAGAATCTGTCCTCATTCCTGTTTGTTTATCATGCAAATCTTACTCACCTTCCTACCTGTTTTCTTTACTGGCTATTGGCATCTGTCCTTAAAGTATACTTTAGTTCATTGAATAGTCAGTGCATAAAATTTGCTAAAATGCACAGAGCTCATTCATGATCATAAACAATGTTTTTTCTCTGTCTCTTTTCCTATTGTCCAAAACAGTTTAATATATTTTGCCTGAAGTCTTTGTTTTAATACATATATTTAGTGTCACTTGGTTATAGATTTCATGAGATTTTCTAATAGCCTTACAGTGTAACTCTTCCAATCCAAACCACTGCATCCCAATCTTATTTTCTATATTTGAGGTGTGTTTGTTTTGCTTAATTAGGATAGAAGTACATTTTCTATCCCCTGCCACCATCACCACAATGAGCCATTCCAAGTCACTTTGGTGTCTATTCGAAGATTCAATCAGCTGTACCCCGTACCAGAACATCATCTGAGGTCCTGGTCGAGTCTCATGCTACACCCATCAAAACTCCCAGGTTTTGTTTCAGTCTGAGCTGATGACACTCTACAAATTCAGATCCACCTCAGGC
This sequence comes from Orcinus orca, assembly GCF_937001465.1. Lineage (NCBI taxonomy): Eukaryota > Metazoa > Chordata > Mammalia > Artiodactyla > Delphinidae > Orcinus > Orcinus orca. Next base: position 45,547,890 of record NC_064565.1, on the reverse strand, counting down.
TTTCCCCAAAGAGCACCAGAGAGTGGTTAGCCACTATTTTCCAACTAATTCTATGGAGGTTTATGTGCTGGAGGATTTGCTTTAGGTTAACAGACTGCTGCAGTGTTAATAAAAATATACGCAAAACTGCACACACAGTCTTTTTTTTCTTAAATAAGTGCCCATTAAAAATAACTATATGATAATTAATGAGGAAGGTAGGTAGTACAGTGTAGATGGTTTGTCAATATTGTAGTGAGGTCATTCATCTGTGGAGCAGTGATATTCACCTACTTTCTCCTTTGCTTCAGAGATGTAGAGTTAATATTTCACTTCTGATTTTAGATACTTTCTCAAGCATTATTTTAAACAGGTAAACAGGGACTACTTCCAAGATAAAGAAAGTCCCCATTCTTTGATGAAGAATTCATAATGAAGGGAATCCTCATTCCAAATGGACTTCTGTAAGCCATCATTCCCCTGAAACGAATGTTCCTAAGTATGTGGGGAGAACTAGTTAAGGAATGTTAAATTAAGTTGTAACATACTTAGAAACATGGGCGATGTGTATATGGCACTAGTTTACTTTAAAACACTCCCTAATGACCTTTACAAAAATAATACGATAGCAATTTAAGATGAATATTTACAGTAGGTGGAAATAGTTCCCAAGTGCTAATTCCCAAACCCTTGTTTGTGAAACGTCCTGATTCTTTGATCTATATTTTTGTTAGGCTTCCTCAGGCAGAGATGGGCAAGATTGCCAAGACGATATCTTACTTGAGAACAGACAGTACCTGCAGCGCTTAAGTGGGAGGAATCAAGTAGTCCAGGTTACTAAAAAAAAAAAAAAAAATACACTTGATTCGTCACATGATAGCACGTGCATTGAAACAACTAGGTACACTTGAAGAAAGCCCGAAAATATGTAAGAGCAAAGAGATTATATCTGTTAAGTGAAAAATCTGCAAATAGTAACACTTGGTACTTTTATATTAAAAGTGCTATTTTTAAAAAATTAGTTGTATTTGTTGATGAATATTGTCTTTGCCGTGGATATCTCTCTATTCAGGTCTTATGTACTTGTAAGTTGTGGGGAAAATATTTTAAATCAAAACTGTAAAATAAGCATAGATAGAGAGCTAACATGAGGATTTTTACTTCATTTACATTCATTACATATTATGAGTTTAATTACCTTCCTCATATAATACTGGTATGATGGAAAGATGCTGAAGAAGGCGTACTTCTGTGATGATTTTATTGATTGTGACTGATGGATGGCATCAACATTTCATAGTGAAGAATCATGGTTTTGTTACATCAGGAAAATTAAATTGGGAGAGTTATTTTCTTTCCCAGTGATAGTGGCAGTTAGAATATTTCACCTGTAATGAGATGTGTGCGTTATGTGCCATCGTGAACCACGGCTCAGCCATTAAATATATGTAAATGAAGAGAAACACAAGAGAGCCTGGGCATAATAACATGCAGAACAGAGAAATGGATCCTGGAAAGTGATTAATTTATTTGATGATGCCTCAAGTGAGGAATTTTAGGTCACAAATGAAGTGACAGAATGACAAATTACCATTTTAAAGAATTTACTGGGCATCATTACTGAACAATTGTCAGGTAGTTTATGGTGGCTGAGGAGATGGTATAAATATAGATCTTTTCCTTATCTGAGATGAATTATTAATCACCTTTTTAAAAATCTTTGTGAGTGATGGTTGGCTATCTGATTGGAAATAATGTGTTCTACAATTTTAACTAAATTCTAATATGATATGTAACAGGAATCTTTACAATTAAAGTCTCAGTGGAGAGTGGTAGGAGGTTTACAGTCAATTGCAGTTTTAATGTGATAGAAGAGGATGAATCCACTAGCATTTTTCAATAGATTTTCTTAGGTATATTATCCCTGCTGTGATGTTATTCAAATGTTTACAGTTTATTTTCATTTGAAAAATGACATTCAGATACTTAAATTGTTTTCCTTGGTTTATTAGTTAATGAAAATGAAATTCTAGTAATTACTATAGTTTTGCAGCATGCCACATTATTTAAAGTGAAGTGACTGCCTTTGTCAGCGGCATTATAAATATCATCTTCCTGTATTTTGGTCAATTTTTGTTTGTTTTATCTATGTCATGTCCCTTCTCTGTCTATATGTCACTGTGTCTAATACCAGTAAGAACTGGAGTACAGGAGACAAAGTCAGAATTTGAAATAAAGACGTTTTCTCAAGTTTCTTTTTATGTTTGGATAATTAAACACACACTAACCTACTTTGTGCATGGCACTAACAACACCAAAAATAAAAACAAAACTTGACAGTAAGAGGTACACTGAAAAATCTAAACACATTTTAAAATGTCTGTTTGTGTCAGGCTACCTAAAGCAGAGTTTATACATCTGCTCATATATGATCAGCCTCTTAGATCAAATGTACTTGCTATTACAAAGTTCCTTATACTTTGATCAGGATTAAGGAAAGGGGTTGTTTCTTAAACATTGTATGTTAGTTATCTAACAGAGTGGAAATGTCTGGAGAACTATTTTTAACAAGCTTGTTTCTAAAGCAAGCAAAGAACAGTTGCAGTTTTGCCTTTGAGATGGGAAGGACCTAAATGACTAATCTTTCACCTGGAAGAAGGCTTGAGATTTTGCTCCTTTTACATTAATATGTGCACCTCCTCATTTTAATCTTGATTCATTCTGAGAGTATATGAAAATTTTAAATAAGTATTCCCTGTGTTACCCATGACATCTAACATTGCTGAACTGGCAAGAAATTTAAAGTTTGAATATACATGCTACTTTTTAACAAATTTTGTTTTTACTTTTCCCCTCAACCTTGGTAAAATTTTACTGAAACTTTGTCATTAAAAAAAGAATCCAAAAAGAATGTTTGCTGTTAATTTCAGGGTCCAGTCTCTACATGGAGCTGATTTTAAGGACCATCTTGGCAGTGCTGCTTCTGCGTGGTGCATTCCTTTTCCACAAAGCATGCTCCTGTCTCCCCTGCTATATGTGATGGCACCTTTCAGGTCAGTCCACTCCTGCATTTCTCCTTTAGAGACAACCCTCACCTTTCCCTTTTCCTTTATTCTTGCTTGCCACAGAAAATATAAACATGCAAACAAATGAGTGAGGGCATGCTCCTCAGAGGAAAATTCAAATACTGTATGAAATAATATAGAGATAGGACTTGTTTAAGCCAGCACAGTTCAGAGCAATCAAGAATGTATCAGAGGAGAGAATCACTGCTTTATGTGAACTGAGCGCTTCTGCCACACTTTAAATACCTTTCGTCTTCTGCCAGCTTGCATCAGCTGTCAGAGGGAGTCACAAAAAGGAAATGAAGATGCCTTGAACTCTAAAGCATTGAGAGAGCAAAAGAAAGGATTCCTAAGTATAATAGTGAAGAATAGATTTTAAATGAACAAACAGACATGGAAAAGGAGATGCCTTATGCAGTTAAAAAGACTATGATTTTTGGCTCTTAGCATGATTCAAGAGTATGCTACAGGAAGAAAAGGAACACTTGATTAACGGAAATGGCAATGAGTGGTCACTGTGCCACGAGTTGGCTATGCCCTTAATAGTCTCAAAAACTGGTGAGCAGTTTTGGGCCATAAAAAAAATCCAGACATTTTTCCCGATTCTACAAATTGAGATTTGTGAGGAATTTTATCATACCAGAATGACTTAATTATGCTTATTTCTTCTTTTTCTGTTGGAGTTGGTTTATTCCAGGACCAGCGCCTCTTCTGCTTTTTCCCTACAAATCCTTGCATTGATATGGCATTCCTCATATCAAAAGGAAATCCAGCCACATAAGTTCCAGAAACCTTCTCCCTACTGCCTATTTCCCCAACATTCTGTTATAAAAATTTTCAAACACATAGAAAGTAAACATCCATGTATTCACTACCTAGATTCAGTAGATACTTGATATTTCTCTATATTCATTTTATCACATAGCTAACCATCTACCATCCAACCATCTTGTAAATTTGTAATTTTTAAATGTATTTCCAAGTAAATTTCAGACATTACATTTCCCCTAAATAATTCAACATGACTATCATGCCTAGACTTTAATATTTATTTTTGGATTTTTTCCCTTGAAGTAAATTTTACATCCAATGGAATATATACTTGTTGAGTTTCGATAAACACATGCATTTGTATAACCCAACCCCTTATCAAGATATAGGACATTATTCTCACCCCAGAAAATTCCCACATCTCCCTCCCAATCAATACCTTACCTCCACCCACAAAAGAGGAAACTGCTGTTCTTTTTTTTTCCAACAAAAATTAGTTTTGCCTGTTTTAGAACTTCATATAAAATGGAATCATATAGGATATACTACTTTGTGTCTGGCTTCTTTAACTCTGCACATTTTTTTAGATTCATCCATGTTGTTACATGTATCAGTAGTTTATTTTCATGGATGAGTAATATTATATTTTCTGAATGTACTCCAGTGTACTCATCTCTTCTGCTATTAATGAACAGTTGGGTTATTTCTGATTTGGGGCTATTAGGAATATAGGAGCTATGGACATACTTTTATGAATATACATTTTTATTTCTTTTGGATCAGTATCTATGGGTGGAATTGCTGGCTCACAAAATATATGGTTATTATAAGAAACTGACAGAGTTCATTTCTACAAAATCATTGTGTGTTTTATATTCCCACCAACAATAAATATAAAATTCTAGTTGTTTCACTTTCTTGACAACATCTGATGTTGTCAGTCTTTTTATTTTAGGCTGCTTTACGTTTTTACTTTTCTAGTTTTCCCCTCCTCTCTTCTATGTCTTCAATCACTCTCTCCAGGATTTTTTTTTTAATCGACCTTTTGACCAAATGTCTCCTCTAGCTGCCAAATTATTTATCTACTCTATTTAACAACTAAGCTGCTTCATTTTATCAATGAAACTGCCTTTACTTTATCACTTGAAAATTCCTGACTTTCAGATGCTGGGGTTCCTTAACCCTTAGTGCTGAGTCCTCTTAGTTCTAACTATGCACCTTCTCCCAGGAGAATCATGTTGATTCTCATGCATTTCAAGTCGATCTATATGCAAGCAATTCTCAAATTTATATCTCTGGCCTGGACTTCCCTGAGTTTCATCTGCCTGCTTTACATTTCTGCATATCTAAGATTCTGATATCTCAAAGTCATTGTATCTGATTTTGAACTTATGCTGTTCCTCCAATCTCTGCTAGGATTGTGCATTCCTTTTTCTTCCTGTCTGAGAAAAAAAAATCTAATAATTTTCAAACCCAGTTAAACAATGTAAAAGCTATATTTCAGGAATAATAAAAATAATCTAAAAGGAACACCTAAAATGCCTAATGTCTAAAAAGAAATTAGACAATACATAGAATGAATTAAAAATCCATGTATCAGTACCTAGTGGATGTAGCTAAATACATCCACTGAAGTGGTGTAGTCATGTAGTGGAAAATGTTCAGCCTTAAGATGCTTATATCAAAAAAGAAGAAAGATAAACATGAATGAGTTAAACAATTAAATTCAGACAATAGGAAAGGAGCAAAAGAAAAATCACAGATAAATGAAGGATGGAAAAAATATGGATCAGAAAAGAATAAAATAGAATCAACATAAGAAATAAAACAAGTAGCATGATCAAAAATGTCAAAAAATGTAATGTTTGAATAGACTAATAAAATTGTCAGATCTCTAGCAAGCCTCATTGAAATAAAAATAGAATGTCCAAATAAACAAAATTTCAAACAAGAACTCTAAGAAAGCAGGCATAAATACAATAGACATTAAGATAATAATAAGAAAAAATAATAACATTGATACCAGTAAGTTAAAAATGTGAAAGTGTAGCTAACTTGTCATATTTCCAGCAAAATTCAGCCTACTAAAACAAGAAGAAATGGAAAATGTTAGTGATTCTATAACTATTAAAGGTGTTGAAACAGTAATTAAGATGATCACATAAAAAATTACCAAATCCAGGCAGCTTTAAGGGTGATCAAACAAATATTAAGAAATGCCAAACATAGTTAATACCAAGCATAAACAAACTATTCCAAAGACAATAAAACAGAGAGTATTTTGCAAAAAAAATAAATAAATAAAACATAACATAAAAATGTGTGTGGCTTGAATAGCTTTGAAAAAAAATCAAACAAAAAGCATATAAGAAAGAAAAATTATAGGCCAGTATCAATCATAACAATAGATGCAAAAATTATAAACAATTACAGATGAAATCTGTCAATATATAAAGTATATGAACCATGTAGGATTTATCCCAGGAATTCAAGTTGGATTTAATGTTAGAATAGTTATCAATTTAATTCTCCATTTTAACCACTTAAAAGAAAAAAAAAGGACCTACAATTACAAAAGATGCAGGGAAAAACATGTGGTCAAAGTAAATATCAATTTATCATAAACAAAACAAATAAAATATTAGATAACAAGGGATAGAATGGAAATTCTTTAATCTGAAAAGTATATCTATCAAAATCCTTTATCAAATGGCATCCTAATATTGAAATGTTAAACTCATTTCCATTAAAATTGGGAAAAAATAAGAATGCTTGTCTTCATCTATTTCTATTGTAAATTTTGTTTCATTTGAAATCAGCACAATAAGACCAAAAAGTACAAATATCATATCATTATTTGTAAACATGATTGTCTATTATAGACTACTGAAAACAATGCAAACTATTAAAATGAGAGCTTTGTAAATATATATTTATACGTGTAGCATACATAAATTTTATATATATATCGCATCAATACAAGAAAGAAAGCTGATATAGCTATATCAGTCAGAATGGACTGGCAAAAAAGCATTATGCAATACTTAAGAATCAATTATAAAAAGAAAGCAACAATCAAAAGAGAGGAAAGTCATGAATAGGCATGTCATACAAGAGAAAATATGAATAGTTAATAAACATGAAAAGATGTTCAACATTCTAGAAAAATATCCTAGTGAATCCTTGCATATGACACTGGGAGATATATAGAAAATGTTCAGAACAATACTGCTTATAACAGAAAAACAGAAGGTCATTTTTTTGTCACAAAAGTCACAATGACACGTTTGAATGCAAAAGTAAATTGAAATATATGCATATGATAAAAGGATAGCATGCTGGTAGAACAATATGCCTCTCCATGAAGACTCCTACAAAGATAAGATTTAGTAAATCAGGATACTTCATTCATAATTACTCCATTTATAAAGTTTAACACTCTGTAAAAGTAAACCATATCTAATTATGGATGCATGCATAGGAGGCTAAAATATATATTTATTAAAGTGAATGGTAAACACTAAATTCAGAATAGTGATTATATCGGAGATGTAGGAGGAAAATGCAATTTTATTTTAAACAATGTGCTTTCAATGTACTCTTAATGTTGTAATTCACACACAGGTGTTTTATTACATGAATATTCAGTTCAATATTATTCTTTATATGAACATTATATACTTTGGTATGCATGAATTATGCATAATAAAATTATTTTTGAAAACAAAAATAAAAACACTTTGGATGTATTTAGTCTGAAGATAGAAAAAATCTGATATTATTCTATGTAAAAATGAATGCAAACATATTCTAACTAGATATATTCCTTTAACTCCTATTAAAGACAGAAAATTATACAAACTTAATGAAAATAAAAGCAAAAGTAACAAAAAACCCCGAAATCATGATGCCATGAAACTTTTCCTGTGCACCTAAATTTATTTAGACAATATAGGATTTCTATATCTAATTAAGTTATAATTATATGTAAAAACTGTGAGAAGATTATAAACTAGGGAAAGTCTTAAAAATATAGTCTTGACTATTTTGGGGGCGGGTGGGGCACATCTTAAATTACTATAATGAAATTACCAGTTGAAGTTTGCAGTCTTGGCCTGACGATTGCTAGAATCAGGCTCTGATAGTTGGTGCTGGATTGGCAGCCTAAACTTTATTTCACTTTATCTTGTTTGGGACTCCACCTAGATTGGAAGATTTCTTTAAGGAATTCTCTCTGGTTAATCTTCAGTCTCTCTCAGACCATATTCTGTGCTTTCAAATTCACTCTGGTTTGATTATTAAAAATAAATTAAGTGTGGTTTCTGATTTGGAAAGCAAATTTGTGGTGATAAGGCTTTATCAACCAGCCAATAAGAAGTTATGGCCACCACATGAGAAAGGAAAACATAGCTTTACCTAGGGCAAGTATGGAAGGAAATTAAATGATATTACAATAAAGGTCACAATATTCTCTAAGTATAATAAATTCTTGGTATGTACTGGGTTTAGAAATTAATTTGCCATGAGAATAGTACACTTTCCAGTCTGAATGACTCTAGGAGTTAAATATTTTTATTGAAATATAATTGATATATAATATTGTTAGTTTCAGGTGTACTACAAAATGACTTGATATTTACATATATCATAAAATGATCACAAGTCTAGTAGTAATTTGTCCCATATAAAATTATTATAATACTATTGACCATATTCTGTATGCTGTATATTACATCCCTATGATTTGTTTATTATATAACCATTAGTTTGTACCTCTTAATCCCCTTTACCCATCACCCCTCACCCTTCTGGCAACCACATGTTTGTTTTCCATACCTCTGAATCAGTTTTCCTTTTGTTTTGTTTGTTTACTTATTTGTTTCATTTTTTAGACTTCAGATATAAGTGAGATCATGTGATATTTCTTTTTCTGTGCCTGACTTAATTCACTTAGCACAATACATCCATCCATGTTGTCACAAAATGCAAGATTTCATTATTTTAATGGCTTAGTAACATCCCATTGTGTGTATGTGTATATATATTTCACACCTTCTTTATCCATTCATATATCTGTGGACACTGAGGTTGCTTCCATATCTTGGCTGTTGTAAATAATACTGCACAAACATTGGGTTGCACATGAATTTGCAGGTTAATGTTTTTGTTTTCCTTGGATAAATAGACAGAAGTGAAATTGCTGAATTATCATATGGCAGTTCTGTTTTTAATTTTTTGAGGAAACTCCATACTATTTTTCATAGTGGGTGTCCCAATTCACATTCCCACCAATAGTGCAAGAGGGTTCCTTTTCTCCACATACTCACCCATACTTGTGTGCTTTCTTTTTGATGATAACCATTCTGACAGGTGTGAAGTGGTATCTCATTTTGGTTTTGATTTGCATTTCCCTGATAATTAATAATGCTGAGCATCTTTTCACATGTCTGACGGCCATCTGTATATCTTCTTGGAAAAAATGTCTCTTAAAGTCCTCTGCACTTTTTAAGTTGGGTTGTTTGTTTTTTTGATGTTGAGTTGTATTAGTTCTTTGTATATTTTGTATATTAAACCCTTATCAGATATATCATTTGCAAATATCTTCACCCATTCAGTAGGCAGTTTTTCTGATTAGTTGAAAGTTTTCTTCACTGTGCAAAAGTTTTTAGTTTGGAGTAGTCCCATTTTGTTTATTTTTGCTTTTGTTTCCCCTGTCTGAGGAGACAGTTGCTAAGACTGATGTCAAAGAACATACTGCCTGTTTTCTTCTAGGAGTTTTATCATTTCAGGTTTTACATTTAAGTCTTTAAATAATTTTGAGTTTATTTTGTGTATGATATGAGAAAGTAGTCTAGTTTGATTCATTTGCATGTAGCTGTCCTACTTTTCTTTCCAGTTTGGAGTCCTTTAATTTCTTTCTTCTTTTTTTTTTTTGTCTGATTGCTGTGGCTAGGACTTCCAATACTATGTTGAATAAAAGTGGTGAGAATGGGCATTCTTGACTTTTCCTGATACTGGAGAAAATGCTTTTAACTTTTCAGCATTGATGATGAAATGTTGGTTTGATGTTATTGTAGGTTGGTCATAAATGGCCTTTATTATGTAGAGGTATGTTTCTTCTATACCCACTTTGTTGAGAATTTTGTCATGAATAAATGTAGAATTTTGTCAAGATGTTGTTTTTTGCATTAATTGAGATAATCGTATGATTTTTATTCTTCAGTTTGTTAATGTAGTGTATCACATTGATTTCTGGATATTGAACCATCCTTGCACCCTGAGAATAAATCCCACTTGATCATGGTGTTCGGTCCTTTTAGTGTATTGTTGAATTGAGTTAGCTAAAATTTTGTTGTGGATTTCTGCATCAAATTTCATCAGTGATATTGGCCTGTAATTTTCTTTTTTTGTGGTGTCTTTGACTAGTTTTGGTACCAGGTTGATGCTGATCTACTAGAGTGAGTTCAGAAGTATTCCCTCCTCTGCAATTATTTGGAATAGTTTGAGAAGGATAGGTGTTAATTCTTATAAAAATGTTTAGAAGAATTAACTTGTGAAACTGTCTGGTCTTTGGCATATTCTTCTTTTTTTTCATTATGCTGAGTAATTTCTTCAGATATATCTTCCAGTTAATGAATTCTCTCTTCATCTGTGTCCAATTATTGCAATAATTTTTAAATTTCTATTCCCATACTTTTGTATTTAAAAATTCTATTTGGTTCCTCACAAAAGGGCTCTGTGTTTTTATTTTAAGGGTGTGTTCTTATTTCCATGTGCATTATATATATTTTTTATTTCTTTAATCATTTAAAAAAAGACTTTATTAGTTGCATGATCTATGCAGATTTTAGGGATACAGGAGTGAGCTAAAGAGAGTTCTGTCCTTATGGAACTATCATTTTAGTGTAAAATTTATTTTTATTTCCATGACCTATTGTTATTATGTTCTCTGCAAATAGGGGTAGTGGTGATATAAGTCTGTTTCTTTTTGTATATGTTGACTCATTAATGTCACACATTTCTATTTTCTATATTTTGAATAGTAATTTTAAAAATTAATTGTATGTCATCTTAAACATTATCTCTGCCTTTTCATCTCACTTCATGTTCCAGGATAACTGACACTGTCTCAATTGTTGGACAATTTCTCTCAAATTGTAGAGACATTTCAGTCTTGATACAATATTTTAAGGTTAATTTATTGGCTTGATTTTTCTGAATAGTAATTTATATTTCATATTCCCAACCCACTTGTTTAAGTTAGGTGTAAGTTAGGATATATATATTTTTAGAATATATGCTTTTTTCAGAGAATTGCGTAAATGCAGTTTTGAATTTTTTAAATAAATGCTAATTTATTACAGAATGTTAAGATGATTGTATGGGAATGGTCTCCACACTGTCTAAGCTGCATATTATGAGAACTTAATGTCTCTAGATTGCTTTCGAAGATGGGAGAGTATTATAGACTGAATTGTGTCCACCCCCCCAATTCGTATGTTGAAGTCCTAACCCCCCAATGTGGCCGTATTTAAAGATACTCTTTAAAGGGGTAATTAAGGTTAAATGAGGTTACAAGGGCAGGGCCCTAATCTGATAGAGATGATTTCTTTATACGAAGAGGAATAGACACCAGAGATTTCTTTCTTTCTCCACTTGTGTACAAAGAAGTGGTCATATGTGCACACAGCAAGATGTCAGCTGCCTACAAGCCAAGAGAAGAGGTCATGGCATCTTGTCAGCACATTGATGTTAGATTTCCCAGCCTCAAGAACAGTGAGAAATACATTTCCATTGTTTAAGCCACCCAGCCGGTGATATTTTGTTATGGCAGCTCAAGCAGACTAGTATAAAGAGGAAAGAGGGAGGTATTTTAGCTGTTATTGAGTGAAGGAGTATGATTTCCAAATAAAATAATTTCAGTGCAAAGGAGAGGGAAAACACACCAAAATGATTCTTCCTGTTTAATATCTGCATCTAGGAAATAATCAAAAGATTCACTCCAAAATTTCAAAATCTTGAAATGATTTCAGAGAGTGTGAATGAGAGAATCAGCTAAGCATTAGTAATGGATTTCAAGGTATAATGATATTGTAAGTGTAGAATCAAGCCTGTTAGATAAGGGGAGACTTAAAAGCCAATAAGCAATTAAAAAGACGTCCTCATCCTAATCTCAAGAATCTGTTACCTTACATGGCAAAAGAGATTTTGAAGATGTGTTTAAGTTTATAAACCTTGATATAGGGAGGTTACCCTGGATTATCCAGCTGGACCCAATCTAATCAAATGAGTCCTTAAAATGGAGAATCATTCTCAGCTGTAGTCAGAGAAAAAGATGTGATGACAGAAGTTCTTTGAAGGTGAAGGAAGGGGGCCACGTGCCAGGGAATGGGAATGGTCTCTGGAAGCTGGAAAAGTGAAGGAAACTGATACTCCCATTGAGCCTGCAGAAAGGAAGGCAGCCATGCTGAACTTTGATTTTAGTGCAACCCATGTTGGAATTCTATATTACAAAACTGTAAGATAATAATTTTTGTCGTTTGAGCCAGCAAGTTTTTTTTAATTTGTTATGGCAGCAATAGAAAACTAACATCAGTTTTGTTTTACAAATTTAGACCAGAATATATAAAATAAAGACACAAGAATGTAACATAAATATGCCAAAACGTAACATAGCACACAAAGAAAATATTAGTCCAACTACACTTAGTAATATAAGGATGCTGAATATTAAAATACCTATTAGTATTTTAATTCATAGTATGTACAAGAATATAAGTGTGTGTTACACAAAATTATTTAACGATTTTAACATTTAAAACGCTTTTACATCACCCACAAAAAATGTTTTACGTGTGCCAGTAATTCATAAAAGAAGGAATACAGAGATACAGATGGTGTATAAATACACAAAATGTATTCAAAATATACTTTTTAAAGTATCCCAATTCAAAGTATCCCAATTTTAGAATGAAATATGTTTTATCACCCCAAATTAAGTTTAGGAAAAAAAAGAAAAGTTTCTTGTACCTAGTGAACTTTGAGTAAGTTAGAAAGCAAACTCACACACCCCAGATGGAGTGTAAAATAATGCAGCATTACCAGGCCAGTGGAAAATTTGGAAGTGTAGAGTCTTTAAAATATCCCTATTTCACTGACCAATTTCAATTAAGGAAAAATATTGTGACATATGTTACAGTATCTCCAATTTTAGGAATGATCAAGATATGTGACAACATCCATTTATAGATATGCTCAGCAAAACATAATTTATAATAGCTAAAATTATATTACTATGGTCAAACAATGCCATATTAGTTAAATACACTGTGGAAAGTCTACAAAGGGTTACTATGCAACTATAGAATTATTAAATTATAAGAAGCTTTAAAACCTTGGGAAACAAACTTTTTATCAAAAAACCTCATAGAATTTATCTGACAGTCAATAAGAATCAGGAAGATGATATGCATATATTGTATACATAAACAATCTCCTGCACAGAAAAGTCCCTTTTCCATTCCCACTATAAGAGATTCTACCTGATCCTCTTTTCCTTACTATGTTGTTCAACTCTTTCCCTCCTTTTCTTCTTCTCTTCCAAGATGAAATTCCCCTTCCCATTTTTTCTTTATTCATTCCCTTACTTTCTTCTCAGCATCTCTCTTCTTTCCTTCCTTCCTTCCTTCCTTCCTCCCTTCCTTTCTCTGTCTCTCTCTTTCAAATTACTGGGTACAAATTTTGAACAAATTTTGAATTCCTCTAATTTTTTAATGCAGAATGTTTCAACCCTCCTTTATTTTCTGCCTTCTCCTTCAAGACTGCCGCCTTTTATCCATATACGATCTTCCAGGGAATCTTCTCTGATAAAGAGCCAAGTTATTTGATATAAGTTATACACCTTTCTAAATATAAAAAGCAGATTCAGTGTCAGGTCTTTTGTAAAACGTTTAATAGCATATTTTTCTTATTGCTTCTACATAGAAAACTATGCAAAAGCAAAAGTCACAAATGCAAAGAGATAATTATCTATAAAGATGTTCATCATAGTGTTTTTTATAATACATTTTAAAAATATGAAGTAATCTAAATGTCCTTTCCTTAATTAGTAGGTGCGTTTTACACTTTGCCATATTCACATTATATAGTATTATAATATATATTATGTTATATACACTTATTTATAATGATATATCAGTGTGGGCTAAATAAATGCATATTAGCAATATTTGTAACATGGTATATATATATATATATGTGTATATATATATATATATATCTTCCTCAACTTACTATAGGGTTACATCCCAATATACCTATTGTTACTTGAAAATATAGTAAATCAAGAATGCATTTAATACACCTAACTTACCGAATAACATAGCTGAGTCCAGCCTACCTTAAACATGCTCAGAACATGTACATTAGGCTACAGTTGGTCAGAACCATGTAACAAAAAGCCAGTTTTATAATAAAGTGTTGATTATTTCATGTACTTTATTGGATACTATACTGAAAGTAAAAAACAGAATGTTTGTATGGGTACAGAATGGTTGTAAGTGTGCGGGTTGTTTATCCTGATGATCGTGTGGATCTACCAAGCATCATGAGATGGTATCATCCTGAGTATCACTAGTCCAGGAAAAGATCAAAATTCATAATTCAAAGTATGGTTTCTACTGAACATGTATTACTTTCACACCATCGTAATGTGGGGACTGTCTCTAAATGCTATACCAGAGAAGCTAGAAGAAGTTGCTTCAGAGATTTCAGATTTCATCTACAGTTCAACTTCTGAAGTTAAGGCCTGAGCATAAGGTATCTGCCACAGATAGTGTACAAATTGTGGACTAAAACAAGCAGAGAAAAGCATCAGCCTTCCAGAGTTACTGTCTGGTTAAGGCAAACATGAGCAGTAAATAATGAGGAATATGAATTAGCTTTAGTGTTGAAACTAACTTGGTATTACTTGTATGTGAAATCTTAAGAGTATCAGATGAAGGCAGGTGGAGGCATGCTCTTGTAGAATGATGGCCCATCTTCCTTTTTTTTTTTTTTTTTTTTTTTGCGGTACACGGGCCTCTCACTGTTGTGGCCTCTCCCATTGCGGAGCACAGGCTCCGGACGCTCAGGCTCAGCGGCCATGGCTCACGGGCCCAGCTGCTCCGCGGCATGTGGGATCTTCCCGGACCGGGGCACGAACCCGTGTCCCCTGCATCGGCAGGCGGACTCTCAACCACTGCGCCACCAGGGAAGCCCCCATCTTCCTTTTAATGAATAAATGTGCAAGCCAACATCCAAGTTCTCTTATTATTACAATCAGATTTCTTGTAGCTGTTTATGTTACTGTGCATAACAAAAATATATTGGCCTATTTTTCTGATTTTTCCCTTAAAGCAGAAAGACTTTTTTTTTTTTGCTTTTGTTGTAAAGAAGAAGGAATACATATTAAAGTAACTGATTTGATTTCTGTTTCATTGTCCACTGCTATTGAACATCTAAATGTTTGTGGTTGACTAAATAAAATGCAAAACAAACAAAAAACAAAAATAAAACAAAATACTGGCATGGGTTAATTCAAACAGATCAATCAGATGGTCTGGGATGGGACCTGAGAATTTCTAATATTGAATATACAACCCAGATAATTTTTATCATCTGTCAAATTTGAAAAACATTAAATTAGTTTAATAAGATCAACTTACATCTAATAGATAATTGAGACTAGCTGCTCTGGGAAAAGTAGTTTCCAAATATGAAGGAAAGGTGAGGTAGGTAATTTTAGGTCACATGTGATAGAACTGAGAAATTGCAACATGAACCTATTAGGTACTTGAGAACATAAAGAAAATGATACTTTGAAGTGAAAAGTGGTGCAGAATAGGTATATATGTACCAAAAATGTTTTACACATTTTAATTTCTTTCTTAGAATGGTATCTAGGCATCCTTTTATTCCCCTCTTACCCTTTCCTGTGCGTAATGTCCAGATTTCAAACCAGTACTACAGGATTTATAAACTAGTCCAATTTTGGTTGAAATAATTTACTTCAGGACATCCTGGTCTTAACTACAATTATAAAATTATCTACATAAAATACATTCTAAAGTTCAAAGAGTTTTCTTATCAACATTTGAAGCACAGCCAAGTTTAAGAGTTGATACCACCTACAACTTTATTTTTACCATACAATTTATTTTAATTCTTCTTTCTCCGTAAAAATTTGAGAATATGTACACATTACCAGATCTTTAGCATCCAACATATATATGAGCTTAATCACAAGTGCCATAAAACAACATGATCTAGGACAGCATTTCCCTGTCATTTCTCTTATAGGCAGTGAAGTTATTTGGGTTTAATATCTCTTTAAATTTTACATTTCACCAAGGAATGTAATAGCCCATTGTATGGCATTGTAAGGCAAAATGACTAAATTACAAAGATGTAAAGGGATGTTGTAAAATCTAGTGGAAATTTTCAAATTTGGACTTCCCACATAAAAGCAGGGCAAACTAAAAAACCCGAGTACCTTAGGACCTATTGACAACCTGTTAGATGAACTTAATCCGTTGCTGAAAGAAATATAAAGTGGTGTTCAATTTAGATTTCTAAATCATGCTTCTATATTGAGCAAGGAAAAACCATGTATTGAACTGTTTATGGTCAATGTGTATGCCAGTTTATATTAAAACATTAAAAATGTTCCTATAGGGCTTCCCTGGTGGCACAGTGGTTGAGAGTCCACCTGCTGATGCAGGGGACGCGGGTTCGTACCCCGGTCTGGGAAGATCCCACGTGCCGTGGAGCGGCTGGGCCCGTGAGCCATGGCCGCTGAGCCTGCGCCTCCAGAGCCTGTGCTCCACAATGGGAGAGGCCACAACAGTGAGAGGCCCGCGTACCAAAAAAAAAAAAAAAAAAATGTTCCTATATCTTTAATGAAGTAATTTATACTTGTATTTCAACCTAAGGAAATAGAGTGGGTAAATGTAATTTTACAAATGTTCTTTGCAACAATAAATTTAACAATAACAAAAATATCATAAATATATGACAGTGCACCTTTTCCACTAATGTGTAAACCACGCTTGTAGTTAATTTAATTTAATACATATAAAATAATTCTGTACACATATTTATTTGTTCCCCCAAATAGTAGGCAATTAATTATAGTACAGTGGTGATTCCAGTTCTAGGTCTTTGCTAATTTTTTAGTTGTGACATTGTATCCAATTTTGACACTTAGTAACCTCCTGCTACTGTTTTGCTACAAATATAGTAATAAAATTAGTATCAGCTCTTTGTTCTTACTTAATAGTAGGTGCTATTTAAATAATTTTAAAAGAAAAATCATGGTTGCTTTTATCAAAAAGTTTTTTATGATTTACACTTAGAAAATTTCCTTCTCAAGTTTCTATTTGTAGCAAACAGTTGACTTTTTTCACTAATTATCAGCACAGTGCTCCTTTTCTTACAGATTGATGTTTATAGTAAGAAATCTTCAAAAGAAATATATTTTCTTTGGGATTCATTCATGAGAATGGCCTTCATTGTCTTCTGTCCTCTCTCTCTCTATATGTGTGTGTGTGTGTATACGCATACATGTTTATTTAAAATGTCATTTGTGTTGTCCATTTCTGTTTTTCATTTATGTTATTCAATTCACCTCTATCTTTAATGTATTGAAAACAGTATCAATTCATTCAAAATCACTAAATCAGTAAATTATTTTCTTTTTTTTTTTTTTCTGCGGTACGCGGGCCTCTCACTGCCGTGGCCTCTCCCGTTGCGGAGCACAGGCTCTGGACGCGCAGGCTCAGTGGCCATGGCTCACGGGCCCAGCCGCTCCGCGGCATGTGGGATCTTCCCGGACCGGGGCACGAACCCGTGTCCCCTGCATCGGCAGGCGGACTCTCAACCACTGCGCCACCAGGGAAGCCCCAGTAAATTATTTTCAAACAGCTTAATCATATTCATTTCTGTGATAGCTTCTGAATCTTTTTTTCCTCCGCAGATTAGATTTCTTATTCTGACACAATCTTCCTCACTCTTTTAGTTAAATTTTTTTTAAATTTCAATTTCTCAAAAATAAAACTCTTCAGTTTATTTGTAGCTTCTCAATTTTGTCTTCTTAATTTGTATATTCTAATTCCTTAGCCTACTATTTCCTTTCACTCCTTTTTTTTAAATAATTGAAAGTATCAATAAATATTATCTTGATTTTGTGTTGAAAAACTCATTTTTTTCTCATAAAATTTTCTCATCTTCTCTTTAATACTCAAAAATTCTGCATCAAAATATCCCCCCCGATCCTTGCTTCTCATTAGGAGTTATGTACTTTATTCTGTAGCATCTTGATCAGTTATCATCATCTGATTCTGAACAGCTTTTACCATCTGTCATCTTGAAAGAGAGATGGTTGCCCATCTATTGTAAAAATGCTTCTATTTTTGCTCAGTAACAATGAGACAGATACAGGCTGTGTTATTACTTCAGTTTACCATATGAGGACTATGATGATTAAGCCGTTTTTTTCTGGTGGCATAACTTGCTGATAGCAGAGCTGAAGTAAAACCCTAATTCTTATTATTCTTAACTCAGTGAGCATTCTCTTATACATTTTTTTTTAAACTAATATGATAGTTTGAAATTTGTTGTGGTATACTGAACATACCATATGACTTCTCTGGTTTCATTTCTCTATCTGTGAAATGAGGTAGAGTTACACCCCTTTTGAAATACCTACATTGGGGCTTCCCTGGTGGCGCAGTGGTTGAGAGTCCGCCTGCTGATGCAGGGGACGTGGGTTTGTGTTCCGGTCTGGGAGGATCCCGCATGCCGCAGAGCGGCTGGGCCCGTGGGCCATGGCCGCTGGGCCTGCGCATCCAGAGCCTGTGCTCCACGGCGGGAGAGGCCACGGCAGTGAGAGGCCCGCGTACCGCAGAAAAAAAACAAAACAAAAAAAATACCTACACTGAATAGAATGATGTTTTACATGTATTATTGAGACTTCCATCAATTTACACTGGTTGGTTAATTGAAAGGACTCAAAAGACTCCACAGCGTGAACTCATGTAAGCCTTTAAGAAAAGTGAAGTATACAGCACAACAGGAGAATGAAAGAACACGCAATCACAGAAAGGTCCAAAAACTTCCAGGTACAGCCCTCTGGGATCCTTTTCAGCCTCCAAGGACATGCTTCAGGTTCAGATTATGAAACACCCAGATTTGTGTGAGGTGGCTCAGTTTCAAGGGAACCCAAGCACCCACTTCCAGAGAGGGCTTTTTGCCCACTGATCATACAGCTAAAACCATGCTTGGTAACCATTTACACCAAGTACAAAACATCCATTTATACATCCTGAAAGAATGGAGAGAAGCTGGTGCCTCCCATGGAGTTTCAAGCTTTAAAAAGAATATTATAAATCACTAACTAGTGTTATCTCAGTCTTACTTTTTGACTAAGAGTCCTTACCAGCCTTCCAGATGTCCCTAGAAATAAGCATAAATTTGCTTCTTTCCTACCCCTACCCCCAGTACTACTAATCTCACATATTGTTATTATTGCTGATGATGAGTACTAAATGTCTTTGTGGTAAAGACATTTCATAAACATTAAGGGCTTTGGGGGTATAAAAAGAGAGGACATATTACTAGATGGGACTATAGATGGAGCATAACACCTGGATTGACTCACAGGATGGTGTGTAGATTTATTTGATTTATTGTTAAAAGTACGTGTGGGAGAATGGAGAGAGGGTATAAATATACATCTTGTTGCTGCTTCATCCATGCTGAAAATGTAGTAAAGAAAGGAAAACAAATTTCCAGAGTTTCTCTCCATTTCAACAAAAATTTTATTCCCAAACTGAAATTCCTTTGGAGAGAAAATAAGAAAGGAAGCATACAATTTGGAATCAGTAGACTAGTCAGACTGATGAGGAAGGATCAGAATATGTTGACCATCTATGTATGTAGACAAGTAGAAAAATATAAATACTTAGCTGATCTTGAATCTCAGAAAAGGAAATTCCAGAATGCCTAAAGAGAAGAGGGGCCTAAAAGGAAGAGATTTGAATATGTTAAAGTTAGAAACCTCTTGGGAGGTTTTTCTTCTGGATGTTTTTAAGTCTAGGCTACAATGTCTATACTGAGAGAAAAATCCAGTAGCCCTGGTTTGGTGTATTTGTGGAAGTAAATTGAGAAGCTTGTATAAAGCTGGACATCAGGAATCAAAGAAAAATATCAGTCTTCAATTTGAAGAAGACACTTTGTGTGGAGCAGGATAAACACAAGCCAATCTTTTTTTTTTAGTTGGGGTAGAGTTGCTTTACAATGTGGTATTAGTTTCTGCTGTACAACGAAGTGAATCAGCTGTATGTATACATATATCCCCTCCCTCTTGGACATCCCTCCCCTACCTCCATCCCACCCATCTAGGTCACCACAGAGCACCAAGCTGAAAAGCAGCAATGCCAGAGCCTTAGTGGGAACAAAGATAAAAACCGGAAAGGTCATGTCACTTTACATACAACTAGAGAAATTTCTAATATGTAAAGGAAATTAGTAAACTGTGAAAAGAAAAAAAAAACCTTAAAGGAAAATGATTTCAAATACCTAATTGAAGAAGATCTTTGCAACAGGGAAAACTGAATCACAGTTCCTCTAAAGTTGTTGCTTTTTTCCTGCTGTGTTAGCTTTTCAGAATTAAGCATTACCTGATAGAAAGTATATCAACCTTGAAGTATCTATCCTCCCAATTTGCTTGGTTCTGTTTGCTTTCTGAGCTATTTGCCTAGTGAAGATTCCTGGGTGCCATTGCCAGTGACTCATTTCCTAACATTTTTGGCTGTATCAGCCTGACCCTGGGTAAGTGTAGATCTCCAACAAGACCTAAATTGTGCCTGTTATAGAGAAAACAGCAGCAGTTCTGGCTTGTAGATCCAACCCAACCAGACCCTGAAGGTTCTGGAACTTCTCACTGCTGTCGGACTCTGGTGAAGCATCCTACTGTGGTATATATATCTTTCCTAATGGCTACTTGGAGGAGATAGGTAACCAACATAAAAAAAAAAAATGGAATTTTGACCAGTGAGAGACAGGAGACAGGAAGGAACAAGTAATGGCTGTTATGAAGCATGATGATTCCATATGGCCATTGCAGTAATATCTCATGTTACTGAGCATTGACCTAAGTTTTCTTGTAAAGCTTTGATTTACTAGTTCAAGTACCACCTTGGATTAGTTTTTCCTCTTTCTCTGTTTTACTTTCCTTTTCCCCTTATTCTTGTTGCCCTGGAATTGCAAATCTTTCTCCTCCTTTCCCTCTGCCCAAAATTTTAGCATGTAAATTTTGCCATAAGCTAGATGAGCCTGGCTATGACAAGTGGTGTCGTATTCTTTTCAGTGGGTAAGAACAGCAAAGAATAATATAAATATATAATATGTACCATAAATTGTGAGCTCTGTTATATATTAATAAGAGTTATTCATTAAAATGCTCTGCAGGCAATGGTGTTTCAAAAATGTGTTTAGTCGAGTTTCTTTACTTAATAACCTTAAGCGTATTGCTTTATTTTTCTTCCTTAGAATATTCATCGAGACTAGCATATCTGAAACACATCATGAAAACAACATTTAGCGAGAAGAAATGATAGAAAACTTAAAATCCCATTGGATCCAGGTAGGTAATGTAAATAAGCAAACCAACCTGGTTGTACACCATGCTAAACTGGAGAGTGCTTGCCCCAGCTGAACTGGAGCACTTTCA
The DNA here is from genome assembly GCF_937001465.1 of Orcinus orca. Taxonomy (NCBI): domain Eukaryota; kingdom Metazoa; phylum Chordata; class Mammalia; order Artiodactyla; family Delphinidae; genus Orcinus; species Orcinus orca. The sequence goes on along the minus strand of NC_064565.1, from coordinate 45,526,305 downwards.
GAAGATAGGTTGTATATGGGAATGTGGGTTCTGTGTTTCAGAATAAGTCAAACATCTATATTTGTTTAAAAAATATAAAATCTCCTAATGTAAAAAGTATTGACACCTGATTCTAGTATTTAAAAGTCACTGCATGGTTCTAAGATAATACGTCTGTAAACTGGGCCAGAGCCAATGGTTTGTGACAATGGTGAAATTACCATTGGAGTACTCTGATCAGTTGACTGTGTTCTAGGCACTGATGGCTGAAGGGAAAAAGAATTCAAAGAAACCTTTCTTATTTTCAAGGAGCTCACTAGGATCAAGAATATTACCACTTTATGTCTAGTTTATGGGTGTATACCCAATGCATTTTCTCAGATCATCCCAGAATGGAAAGAAATCTATCTTAAAGAAGAATTTGATATCCTTGTTCAGTCTGAAGACACAATTATACAACATATCAATTCTACTTCAGGATGTAATAAACTACTGGTAAGTTGTTTACTCCTTTTAATCCTTCCTTTCTGAACATTGATAATTGGATAAGGATTAAACAAACATTGATAATTATATTTTATACCTAGATACACTTCTTTTATGCAATTGAAGCAAATCCTTAGGTAAGTGGCTTCATTTCACAGAAATAATTTTTTTTAGAAGTTGAGTTAAAAAGATCATTTTCACCAACAATTACAACCTAGGGAAGTGCAACAAAGTTAATTATTGATAATGCTTCTAAAATCCAATCACATGTGATGTGATGATATGTAAGCAAAACCAGAATTAAGTTACAAGGCTTTTGTGAGTGACTATGTTGTCAGCTCATTCATGAATTCATTATTTCTACAACTAAAGTATTTTAGTGAAACAATAATGAACATTTTGCTTTCACTAAATATCAGTCTAACACGGTTGACAGTGGTATGAGTAGTATGGTTGGCAGAATTCTAAGATGACCCTCATGATCTCCACCCCATAGTGGTGTTACTGTCATTATTCTGTTATATAGAAAAAGGGATTTTGCAGACATAATTGAGGTTATTAATCTGTTGACATTAAGTTAATGAGATTATCCCCATAGACCTGACTGAATCACACGAGCTCTTTCAAAGCAGAAAGTTTTCTGAGACTATCAGCAGAAGAGAATAAGAGATTGGAAGTTTGAAAAGTGTTGATGTAAGGGAGATTCTGTGTTGCTGAGATAGAGGGGGCCTTGCAGAGACCTTTTGGATCTGAGAGCTATTCCTGGCTGCCAGCCAGCAAGAAAATGGAGACTTTATCCTGCAAAATAAAGGAACTGAATTCTGCCAATGACAATAAGGAATGAAAGAAAGGAGGTATCTATCTTATATTTATTTTTCTTGTCTTATTACCTAAATAGGAGCATCAGTGAAACACTGAATCTAACTGGTAATATGTGGCATCATTATCTGGCGTCTGACTTTAACAAAAACGTTTCTAAGTTTCACCATTCTCCAGTATGCTTGCTGTAGGTTTCTGTAAAATAAATGCTACTAGTTTAAGAAGTTTCATTTCTTTTCCTATATTTCTAGTAGGAATTTTTTTTCTTTTTCTTTTTTTTCTATACAAATGTTTCGTACCTAAGAATTCTTTATTTTTTTAAAAGGCTTATAAAATTTACCTGTAAAAGCCTTAGTTCCTAGTGTCTTTTTGTGGGGATGTTTAAATCACTAACTAAATTTATTAGGATAATAAATTTATTAGGATAATTTAAATTATATTTCCTATTTCTTTGTAATTCGATTTTTTGCAATTTATATACTTCTAGAAAAATATCAATTACTTGTAAGTTTTCAAATTTATCTTCGTGGACTTGTTCACAGTGCTTTCCTTTTTTTTTTTAACAACTTTATTGGAGTATAATTGCTTTACATTGTTGTATTAATTTTTGCTGTATAACAAAGTGAATGAGCTATATGTATACATATATGCCCATATCCCCTCCCTCTTGTGTCTTGCTCCCACAATACTATCCCACCCTTCTAGGTGGTCAAAAAGCACTGAGCTGATCTCCCTGTGCTATGTGGCTGCTTCCCACTAGTTATCTATTTTATATTTGGTAGTGTATATATGTCAGTGCCACTTCCTCACTTCGTTCCAGCTTACCCTTCCCCCTCCCCATGTCCTCAAGTCTATTCTCTATGACTGAGTCTTTATTCCTGTCCTGCCCCTAGGTTCTTCAGAACCCTTTTTTTTTTTTCAGAGTCCATATATATGTGTTAGCATACGGTATTTGTTTTTCTCTTTCTGAGTTACTTCACTCTGTATGACAGACTCTAGGTCCATCCACCTCACTACAAATAACTCAATTTCATTTATTTTTATGGCTGAGTAATATTCCATTGTATATATGCACCACATCTTCTTTATCCATTCATCCGATGATGGACACTTAGGTTGTTTCCATGTCCTGGCTATTGTAAATAGTGCTGCAGTGAACATTGTGCTACATGACACTTTTTGAATTATGGTTTTCTCAGGGTATATGCCCAGTACTGGGATTGCTAGATCATATGGTAGTTCTATTTTTACTTTTTCAAGGAACCTCCATACTGTTCTCCATAGTGGCTCTACCAATTTACATTCCCACCAACAGTGCAAGAGGGTTCCCTTTTCTCCACGCCCTCTCCGGCGTTTATTGTCTGTAGATTTTTTTGATGATGGCCATTTTGACCAGTGTGAGGTGATCCCTCATTGCAGTTTTGATTTTCATTTCTCTAATGGTTAGTGATGTTGAACATCCTCTCGTGTGTTTGTTGACAACATTTATGTCTTCTTTGCAGAAACGTCTATTTAGGTCTTCTGCCCATTTTTGGATTGGGTTGTTTGTTTTTTTGATACTGAGCTGCATGAGCTATTTATATATTTTGGAGATTAATCTTTTGTCAGTTGCTTCGTTTGCAAATATTTTTTCCCATTCTGAGGGCTGTCTTTTCATCTTGTTTATGGTTTCCTTTGCTGTGCAAAAGCTTTGAAGTTTCATTAGGTCCAATTTGTTTATTTTTGTTTTCATTTCCATTTCTCTAGGAGGTGGGTCAAAAAGGATCTTGTTGTGATTTATGTCATAGAGTGTTCTGCTTATGTTTTCCTCTAAGAATTTTATAGTGTCTGGCCTTACATTTAAGTCTTTAGTCTATTTTGAGTTTATTTTTGTGTATCGTGTTAGGGAGTGTTCTAATTTCATTCTTTTACATGTAGCTGTTCAGTTTTCCCAGCACCACTTATTGAAGAGGCTGTCTTTTCGCCACTGTATATTCTTGCCTCCTTTATCAAAGATAAGGTGACCATATGGGAGTGAGTTTATCTCTGGGCTTTATCCTCTTTCATTGATCTATATTTCTCTTTTTGTGCCAGTACCATACTGTCGTGATTACTGTAGCTTTGTAGTATAGTCTGAAGTCAGGGAGCCTGATTCATCCAGCTCCATTTTCCTTTCTCAAGATTTCTTTGGCTACTCGGGGTCTTTTGTGTTTCCACACAAATTGTGAAATTTTTTGTTCTAGTTCTGTGAAAAATGCCATTGGTAGTTTGATAGGATTGCAATGAATCTGTAGATGGCTTTGGGTTGTATAGTCATTTTCACAATGTTGATTCTTCCAATCCAAGAACATGGTATATCTCTCCATCTGTTGCTATCATCTTTAATTTCTTTCATCAGTGTCTTATAGTTTTCTGCATATAGGTCTTTTGTCTCCTTAGGAAGGTTTATTCCCAGGTATTATATTCTTTTTGTTGCAATGGTAAATGGGTATGTTTCCTTAATTTCTCTTTCAGATTTATCAACATTAGTGTATAGGAATGCAAGAGATTTCTGTGCATTAATTTTGTACCCTGCTACTTTACCAAATTGATTGATTAGCTCTTGTAGTTTTCTGGTAACATCTTTAGGATTCTCTATGTAAAGTATCATGTCATCTGCAAACAGTGACAGTTTTACTTCTTCAATTCCGATTTCGATTCCTTTTTTTTCTTTTTTGTCTCTGATTGCTTTGGCAAAAAAAGTCCAAAACTATGTTGAATAATAGTGGTGAGAGTGGCCAACCTTGTCTTGTTCTTGATCTTAGTGAAATGGTTTCAGTTTTTCACGATTGAGCACGATGTTGGCTGTGGGTTGTCATATATGCCTTTATTATGTTGAGGTAAGTTCGCTCTATGCCTACCTTCTAGAGAGTTTTTATCATAAATTGGTGTGCAATTTTGTGAAAAGCTTTTTCTGCATCTATTGAGATTATCATATGGTTTTTATCCTTCAGTTTGTTAATATGGTTTATCACATTGATTGATTTATGTATATTGAAGAATCCTTGCATTCTCTAATAATAGAATTTGCCTGTGAATCCATCTGGTCCTGGGGTTTTATTTGTTGGAAGATTTTTAATCACAGTTTCAATTTCAGTGCTTGTGATGGGTCTGTTTATATTTTCTGTTTCTTCCTGGTTCAATCTCAGAAGGTTGTGCTCTTCTAAGAATTTGTCCATTTCTTCCAGGTTGTCCATTTTATTGGCATATAGTTGCTGGTAGTAATCTCTCATGATCCTTTGTATTTCTGCAGTGTCAGTTGTTACTTCCCCTTTTTCATTTCTAATTCTGTTGATTTGAGTCTTCTCCCTTTTTTCTTGATGATTCTGGCTCATGGTTTATCAATTTTATCTTCTCAAAGAACCAGCCTTTAGTTTTATTGATCTTTGCTATTGTTTCCTTCATTTCATTTTCATTTATTACTGATCTGATCTTTATGCTTACTCTCCTGCTGCTATCTTTGGGGATTTTTTGTTCTTCTTTCTCTAATTGCTTAGGTGTAAGGTTAGGTGTTTATTTGAGATGTTTCTTGTCTTGAGGTAGTATTGTATTGCTTTAAACTTTCCTCTTAGAACTGCTTTTGCTGCATCCCATAGGTTTTGGGTCGTCGTGTTTTCGTTGTCATTTGTTTCTAGGTATCTTTTGATTTCCTCTTTGATTTCTTCAGTGATCTCTTTGTTATTTAGGAACGTATTGTTTAAACTCCATGTGTTTGTATATTTTACAGTTTTTTTCCTCTAATCTCATAGCGTTGTGGTAGGAAAACATACTGGATATGATTTAAATTTTCTTTAATTTACCAAGACTTGATTTGTGACCCAAGACATGATCTGTCCTGGAGAATGTTCCATGAGCACTTGAGAAGCAAGTGTATTCTGTTGTTTTTGGATGGAATGTCCTATAAATATCAATTAAGTCCATCTTTTTTAATGTGTCGTTTAAAGCTTGTGTTTCCTTATTTATTTTTATTTTGGTTGATCTGTCTATTGGTGAAAGTGGGATATTAAAGTCCCATACTATTATTGTGTTACTCTCAGTTTCCCCTTTTATTGCTCTTAGCATTTGCCTTTGTATTAAGGTGCTCCTATGTTGGGTTCATAAGTATTTATAATTGTTATATCTTCTTCTTGGATTGATTCCTAGATCGTTATGTAGTGTCCTTCTTTGTCTCTTATAATAGTCTTTATTTTAACGTCTATTTTGTCTGATATGAGAATTGCTACTCCAGTTTTCTTTTGATTTCCATCTGCATTGAATATATCTTTTTCCATCCCCTCAGTCTATATGTGTCCCCAGGTCTGAAGTGGGTCTCCTGTAGCCAGCATATATACAGGTGTTTTTTTGTTTTTTTTTTCCATTGAGCCAGACTGTGTCTTTTGGTTGGAGCATTTAACCCATTTACAGTTAAGGTAAGCATCAATATGTATGTTCCTATTCCCATTTTCTTAATTGTTTTGGGTTTGTTACTGTAGGTGTTTTCCCTCTCTTGTGTTTCCTGCCTAGAGAAGTTCCTTTAGCATTTGTTGTAAAGCTGGTTTGGTGGTGCTGAATACTCTGAGATTTTGCTTGTCTGTAAAGGTTTTAATTTCTCCATCAAATTTGAATGAGATCCTTGCAGGGTAGAGTAATCTTGGTTGTAAGTTTTCCCCTTTCATCACTTTAAATATGTCCTGCCACTCCCTTCTGGCTTGCAGAGTTTCTGCTGAAAGATCAGCTGTTAACCTTTTGGGAATTCCCTTGTATGTTATTTGTTGCTTTTCCCTTGCTGCTTTTAATATTTTTTCTTTGTATTTTATTTTTGATAGTTTGATTAACATGTGTCTTGACATTTTTGTCATTGGATTTATCCTGTATGGGACTCTTTGTGCTTCCTGGACTTGATTGACTATTTCCTTTCCTATATTAGGGAAGTTGTCAAGTATAATCTCTTCAGATATTTTCTCAGACACTTTCTTTTTCTCTTCTTCTTCTGACACCCATATAATTCAGATGTTGGTGCATTTAATGTTGTCCCAGAGGTCTCTGAGACTGTCCTTTATTCTTTTCATTCGTTTTTCTTTATTCTGCTCCGTGGTAATTATTTCCACTATTTCGTCTTCCAGGTCACTTATTCGTTCTTCTGCCTCAGTTATTCTGATGTTGATTCCTTCTAGAGAATTTTTAATTTCATTTGCTGTGTTGTTTATCCTTGTTGATTTGCTCTTTAGTTGTTCTAGGTCCTTCTTAGACGTTTCTTGTATTTTGTCCATTCTATTTCCAAGATTTTGGATCATATTTACTATCATTACTCTGAATTCTTTTTCAGGTAGACTGCCTATTTCCCCTTCATTTTTTTGGTCTGGTGGACCAAAAAAGGTCTGGTGGACCTTGCTCTTTCATCTGCTGCGTATTTTTCTGTCTTCTCATTTTGCTTAACTTACTGTGTTTGAGGTCTCCTTTTCACAGGCTTCAGGTTCATATTTCCCTTTGTTTTTGGTGTCTGCCCCCAGGAGATAAGGTTGGTTCAGTTAGTTGTGTAGGCTTCCTGGAGGAGGGGACTGGTGCCTGTGTTCTTGGGGGTGAGGCTGGATCTTGTCTTTCTGGTATGCAAGACCGTGTCTGGTGGTGTGTTTTGGGGTGTCTGTGAACTTCTTATGATTTTAGTCAGCTTCTCTGCTAATGGGTAGGGTTGTGTTTCTGTCTTCCTAGTTGTTTGGCATGGGGTGTCCAGCACTGAAGCTTGCTGGTCATTGAGTGGAGCTGGGTCTTAGCATTGAGACAGAGGTCTCCTGGAGAGCTCTATCAGACTGATAATATGTGGGGCTGGGAGGTCTCTGGTGGTCCAATGTTCTGAACTCAGCTCTCCCACATCAGAGGCACAGGCCTGACACCCAGTCTAAGCACCAAGACCCTATCAGCCACACGGAAGTTTATTCCTTAACCAAATTGGAGTTTCCTGTAGTCTACTCCACCTCAAGGGCCAATAATATTCAGAGGCAGCAAGAATTTTAATTCTTCATATTCTCTTTTCTTCCTGTGGACTTCTTTTTTTTCCTTTTTGTGTAGTCTAGCTTCAGTTTCTCATAGGGTGCCATGTTCATAGACCTCGCAACAGCCCTTCAGACCAGAGCTCCTAATCCATAGTAGTTTCTTATTAAAAACAAAACAAACAAAACAGAAAAATCCAAAACTAGCTTCAGGGACTTTTGGTTTCAGGTCCTAAATGTAAAGAGCTTGGAATTCACCATTCTGTAATTACAACAAAAAGTAAGTTTAGCAAACTGAAAATTAATAACTTTTCTTGGAGAAAAAATAAGAAATACATTTATCTTTAGAAACCATGCAAGTCAGAATAGAATGAAGTGAAATAAAGTATTAAAAAAACTTACCAACTTAGAATTCTATATCCAGAGCAGTTATTCTTCATAAGTGAGGGAGCAATAAGGACCTTATCAGACAAACAGAAAACTGTGGGAACTCACTGCCTGCAAAACTGTCCTGCAAGAAATATTAAAAGCAGTTTTTCAGAAATAAGGAAAATAATATAGTTCAGGGCTTCCCTGGTGGCACAGTGGCTAGGAGTCCGCCTGCCAATGCAGGGGACATGGGTTTGAGCCCTGGTCCGGGAGGGTCCCACATGCCATGGAGCAGCAAGGCCTGTGCACCACAACTACTGACTGTGCTCTAGAGCCCACAAGCCACAACTACTGAGCCCACCTGCCACAACTACTGAGGCCCATGCGCCTAGAGCCCATGCTCCACAATGAGGTCATAAGGGTGTGACCCTAATCTGATAGGAATAGTGTCCTTATAAGGAGAGGAAGAGACTCCAGTGGTGTGTATGCACAGAAGAAAGGCCATGTGATGACACAGGGGAAAAAAATGCTGTCCAAAAACAAAGGAGAGAAGCCTCAGGAGATACCAAACTTGCTGACACCTTGATCTTGGGCTTCCAGCCTCCACGACTGTGAGAAAATCAACTTCTGCTGTTTAAACCACCCAGTCTGTGGTACTCTGTTATAGCAGCCCTGGCAGGGTAATATAGTAAGGAAGGGGGATTTATCTCCCAGGTTCCCACTTGTCTCTTTAATCTATGGGTTAAAATTTATCCCGCTAGGGTATTAACTTCCTCATACTTAAAGATTACATCATCACTTGGAGAGCAGCTCTGTACCATGTTCCTTGGTACAGAGTTTCATCCAAGTCTGGAAATGTCATTAGAGCTGGAAACTCCAGATGTGTAGCTGGTTGGCTGAGATATGCAGGTAGCCAAATATGGGTGACTGGCATATGGTTTATGTGTTTTAGGAAATGCATCCCTTCCTATAATCTGAGGATATCCTTATCCTATATAACAGGGGAAGTATATCATTTTTGACTTCTTAATTGGAAAATTCATATATATTTTTACTCTCATTTCTCTTATCTTTATTTTCATTTTACTTAAATAAGCATTTCACACTTAAATATACAATGAACACTTGGGATTATCTTGTTTAAAAGTGAGAAAAACTGAGGCCCAAAGAGATAATAATATTTGCTTAATTTGTTAATACTAAGGAGTTTGCTTTACCAAATTTGTTTTGTCTGGGAATTTAACTCATTGGGAAATCCAAGGAACTTCCCATTATTTCATGCTTGTATTTTATGAGGATATAGCAATAAGGCATGAGAAGCTGTAAGGTTTCAAATGGCACATAAATTGTGCTATTTACTTTTGTTTCCCAAATATGGTATCTAACATAACAAATCTTGTACAGAGTAAGGTGTTCAGTATAAAAGGTAAAACAGTGATATTGACATCAAGGTTAGCAGATGAAACCAATTTCTTCTTTACAGTGAATTGTAAAATGTCCGTTACCAGTGAGAAAAAGCTCAGCTAAGGCTTAGATTTAGTGTCTCAGTGTAGCTGGCATTGGATAACCAGGTTAACAAACTTGCGTTAGTGGCTGTCTTTTCGTTATTTATTTTTCTGAAAGTGCATTTTAAAGTCCAATATATTTTAATTAACAGAAACATATGATTATTAGAAAAATACATGAATCAGGAAGAATAAAAGGATTATAAAGAAAAAATAATCATCACAAACTGAAATTTTAAAAATGCCATTTCTTAAGCATCTAGGTTAACAAAATTATGAGACTGCGATACAATTTTGGGGACCTAATCTTTAAAATGAAAATAATGCATATAAGGCATATTCAGTGTTTGAGAGTATAACAAGAGCTAAATTACAAAAAAACACTCAGATTTTCTTCTTTACACTGCAACTAGAAGCAGATATTACCTATTTCCTCGTTTGATGCTGAGTGAATAGGTGATAGTTGCCGTTCATTCAGAATAGTTCATATGCAATCAGTAGACACAATGCCTTATGCGACAGCTCTTCATTTAGTTTAATTTACTGTAACTCACATGTATTAATATCCCAGTAAGCTCCCTGGTGTCCCATTTCTGGCAGCGTGTGTGTCTCATTTTCTCTGTATGAGATTCCCTTGTGAAATATTTGGGAACTCTATCAGGGAAATCATCAGGAAGGGAAGAATGCTGCTTGGAGGTGTGGTTTTTAATAGGGTTGACTAGGTAATTTGTTACTCAAAAGATGAGTAAAAACATGTAGTTTGGATAAATTGTTTCAACATTTATTATAAAATGTCTAATAGCATATTGTGTTGAAAATAAGACCATTCAATGAATGCAATATCATTTGCTTTTCTTACTGTATTTTATTCCTAGACTCCACAAATATTTAAGTTCATACTATGTGTAAGCACAGTGGTATATGTTTTAGATATTCAAAATGGTTTGTAAGAAATTCCATTTTCACCAATATGATTAAATAGATACCTCCCACTAAAAACAACTATGAATGCTTGATAAACTATAGTCATCTATTTATGTATTTATTTATTTACATTAGTGTGGCTCATGGAATTTTATTCTATGCAATAGATTGTATTCCATTAATATCATTATTCAGTTTTGATGTACAATTTATATCACATTTTTTCAATGGGCAAATCTGGCACTTGTGTCCTTTTGATTGTTCCCATTTTTAATACCTTCTTATTAAAGACAGTACAAGACATTTCAGACTTATTATTCATTTTCATATCCCAGCTCTGTAATCAACTTTTTCTCCAAAAACACCTGATAACCTTTATTGGAAAATGGTGTTTAGACACGAAGATCAGGGTGATAGGTGTGCTCATTGATACCCATGTCATTGCTTCTAGGCCCTCTTTGTAGGAATATGACATATATAGTAACATTTTCACATCTATCCATTTATTTTTTCTCTCTTTCCTAAAAACCATGAGTTCATACTGATATTTTAAATTTCTAAAAGTGAGAAACTGGGCTTTCATTACTGTCAATATGTTTACTCATTTGCTCAAGCCTAGACCATACAGGTAGTTTCAAAATTACTAATTCTTATGACTACAAAAAGGAATTTGATCTTTATTTACTGTTCTCTTTGTAGAATACATAAATCTAGAACATTCAGTTCAATTAGTTTTTTCACAATCAAATGCTCATGTAATTCCATCTCTATCAAGAGAGAGAATATTTTTATTACTTCAGAGACTTTTCTCAGGTTCCTTTCCAGTTGTTACCCTCTCATTCCAAGCTAATTTCATGATTTTTTTTTCATGCATATTCCACAATCGGCTTATCCATTCTCCTGTTGGTGAACATTTAAACAATTTCCAATTTTTGGCTCTTATGAACAAAGTTTCTACAGCTATTCTAGTATAAAACCTTTTGTGAACACATTTTTATTTCTCTTGGATAAATACCTAGGAATGGAATTATATAGATTATATCATAGATGTATGTTCAATTTTTTAAGAAACTGCCACACTTTTCTGTAACTTATTGTTCTAGTTTACATTCTCATTATCATTTTATGAGCATTCCAGTTGCCCCACATCCTTGCTTGCATTTGGTGTTATCTTTTTAAATATTATCAATTGTAGTTGGTGAGATTTAGAACCTCATGTTTATAATTTTTGCTTCTCTGATTTACTATTAATGCCAGTTACCCCTTCATGTGCTTGTTGTCTAGTCATATGTCCTCTGTAAGGTTCTATTAAAATGTTTTGTCTTTTATTTTTAACTCTACCATTGAGATGCAGGTTTTTGTTTTTGTTTTTAACTATGTATAATCTGGATACAAATCTTTAATCAGACATATGCTTAGTACATTTTTTTAGTGTCTTTTGATTTAAAAAGTTAACATTTTGATAAATTCTAATTTATCTACTTTTTCCTTTTAGAGATATTGTTTCTGTGTCTTTTCTAATAAATTTTTGCCCGTCCCTGAAAATATTTTCCTATGCTCTATTCTAGAAATTTTTTTTTTGGTTGTTTACTTAAGCTAAGTTTGTACTACCCCAAATTTACTTTTAAGCATTGTCTGAGGTAGGAGTTGAAGTTTGTTTCCATATGGATATCCAGTTGTTCAGACACAGTTTTGAAAATAATTTATACCCCCTTTGGAGTCCTTTAGCACCTTTGTCAAAAATCAATTGACTATATCAATATTGGGCTATCTCTGGATTCTACGTAGAAATTTCTTGATTATTGTAGGTTTACATTAAGACTTACAGTCAGATAGTGTGTCTCTTACTTTGCTCTTTTTTCTCTATTATTGTTTTGGTCACTTTCATTTTTTTCATTTCCCATATGAATGTTAGAATCAGCTTATCAATTTCTATATGAAAAGTGCATTATCCTAATGACTGACTATTGATGTTAAACATCTTTCTTGTGTTTATTTACTGTCTATATATTTTCTTTAATGTAGTGTCTTTCAAGTATTTTTTCCATTTCTAATAAGATTGTTTTTTTTTTCATTACTGAATTCTGAATAATTTGTATAATTTGGACTCAAGTCCTTTATCAGATATGTGATTGGAAATATATTCTGTTAGTCTGTAAATTGTCTTTTTATTAATAGTATATTAGTGGATCCTTTGCTGAGCATCCTTTTTATTTTTGATAAAGTCCAATTTAACATTTTTTAATGGATATTGCTTCTGGTATCATATATAAGAACTTTTTTCATAACCAAGAATATGAAGGTTTTCTCCAAAGATTTCTTCTAAAATATTTCTAGTTAAATGTTTTATATTTGCCTCTATGACACATTTTTTAATTTGTTTTGTATATGGTAAGGGTTACGGATTGAGATCATTTTTTCCCCATAGAGGTATCCAATTTGTCCAGCCCTATTTCATTCAAAGGTATTTTTATCCATTGAATTGCCTTTACACTTGTGTCAAAAATCAATTTACCACATTCGTGTGTGTGTCTGTTTGTGTGTGTGTTTAGCCTATTAATATGGTGAATTACATTGAGTGATATTTGAATGGTGAATCAGCCTTGCATTCCTGGAATAAACTACTTGGTTATAATATATTATAGTTTTTATATATTGGTGAATTTGATTTGCTAATGTTTTGTTGATATTTCCATCCATGTTTTTTAGTAATAGTGGGCTATTTTTTTCTTTTCCTGCAAAGTCTTTGTCTAGTGTTGATGTCAGAGACGGGAGTATATTGGATTCATAAAATAATTTTTGAAGATCTTTTTCCTCAGTTTTCTAGAAAAGATTGTGTAGAATTGGTATTTTTTTCCTTAATTGTCTGGTAAAATTTGCCAGTAGACCATCTGGGCCTGAAGTTTTTTGTTGGATGGTTTTAAAACAGAAATGTATTTAATAAATACATAGAGAATTATTTAGGTAACTGTTTCTTTTTGAGTGAGTTTTGTTTATGTCTTTCAAGGAATTGATCTTTTTACTCTAAGTTGTCAAAATTACGGGCAAAACATTGTTTGTAATACTTATCCTTGAAATGAGTATCTGTTTGAGTTTGTAGTGAAGTCCTCCTTTTTCATTTATGATAATGGTAATATTGCTTTTTCTCTTTTTTTCATTGTCAGTCAGACTAGAGATATGTCAATATTGTGTATATTTGCACACCTAGTAATTTTTAGTTTTTTTCCTGGTAATTTTTTGTTGATTACTGGGCATTTTAGATAATATGTTGTAGACTCTCTCTACTTTATCTTTGGAAGTGTATTATTTCTTAACTATTATGTAGTTACCTTGGCTGAACTCAAACTCAATTCTCACCTACTTGAAAGAAGGTGAAACCTCTGCTCAGTTTTCAGCTTTACAGCTATGGCATTTCACCGTGAAATCTTCCTCACGCATGTACAGGTTAGGGGTAAAACAAGGATTTAGGTGGCGTTTAAATGCAGCTTTTATGGCTTCTCCTTCTGTAGCTGTCTCCTCCTTGGGATTTCTTCCTTCATTTTCCATCCATTTAGAGAATCCTAAATGTTATCCTCTGCTTCCGTAAGACCAAGGACTGTGACTTTCTACTTGAGTTTTAGCTGCCCTGTACTGCGGGGACTATAAAATATTCTCAATGTGAAAAGTTGTATAAATTTAGGTCCTACATAGTATAGCACCCTTCTTTCAAGGATCAGCCTCTTCTCCTATTTCTACCTACATTTGGTCCCTCTTCAGTGTCTTTAAATAGTTATTCTTTACATTTCATGCAGAGTTTATAATTGTTATCTGTAAAAAGCCAGTTTGACAGTAGCAACTCTGCCATAACTGAATCAATACCTACTCCACAAATATATGAAAGGCATCTTATATTCTGTTTTTGAGGCAAATGATTTGATATACATATACAAGTATATTCATACCACTTATTTTTTAAATTAAGTCCTTATCATTTTTATTTTTGTTACTTGTTCTTTTGGATGGAGAGATTCTTAAATTTTCTATTCTGGTTGTGTTTTTTTGTATTTTTATCTGTACTGTATTTTTAATTTTCTTTCTCCTTTTCTCTCACTTTTCTTTTGGTTATACAATTCATTGCTATGTCATTACTTCATAAAGGTACACATTGTTATACTTCTTCTTATGTCATATAACACTTTTTTTCCTGCTCAATTATATTCTTCTTGAATTCTACCTTTGCATCATCTAATTTATTACATGATTTACCATTGGTCATTCCTTTCACTTAATTTTCCTGAGAATGTATTATTTCTTGAAGACAAATACTTTGTAACATGTTGATAGACAGTTTCCCATTTTCTAAACTTATGAGAATTGCATTATGGTGGTAATCTGTTGCTTAACTACTGGCCAAACACTTATACTAATAGAGAAGTGGATTTTGCATAAGAGCAGGTAATGTAAATTTGCTTGGAAATTTTCACTATGTCAAAATTTTAGTTTTTAATTTTCAAATGTGCTGAAGTCAAGTCATGTATAATATTTTCTTTACACTCCTACACAATATAGGGATTTCATTACCATACTTCACATTATAATAAAACCCTTTATTTGTTTCATATGTTGATGTTTGTCTAACTTCCCATTAATCATTTTGTTTAATAAATTTTTTAAAGAATGAACAGGGATACAGATACTTTTAGCAGTTTATAATTCAGTTATTAGCAGCAATATTCATGGTCAAAAGTGGCAAATAGGGATTTTCTTCACTCTTGAATATTCAGCATATTTTAGTCCTAAATGTTATCTAAAAACTAAATTACATACAAGTTTGACTTCTGAAATTATAAAGAAGCTCCTGATATGATTTGTTAGTTTTTTAAAGTATATTATAATTTAACAGTCTTTGACACATTTTCCTTGAATTAATTTTTAATATCGAGTTACAAATCAGTTTTAAAATCATAGTTGATACTAACTTGATTAAATGTTAAAATAGGCAACACCAAATTTATAGTCTTGATACATATTTTTTTTGTTTAATAGGTGATGAAATATTCTATGATCAATATTTCAGTTAGGATATCATTTCTTTCAGAGTATTTGTATTTATTTATATAAATCAAGTGCAAAATTTCTGAAACAAATGAAGTCTATTTTAAGATGTTCATTTTGAAATTGGCAATTAGGTAAGGATATATTATTTTTTCTTAATCTTTAAAATATAGTACTCAAGCATAACACAGATGATACAGTTAATTTTGAATTAATTAAAAATTTTATTGGTTTTTGTCCATAGACCTCTGATATTCAACATTATCATAATTATTAGACAGTTATGACCACCCACAGGGAATGCACCACTATGCTTGAGTCTAATGGTTAATCAAACAAAATTCAGGCTCTGTTTTCATAACAGAGAATTAAAATAAAAAGCATAAAGCATGGCCAAAAGCAGTAAGAAAAGCAAGAAAAGTCTAGGAAATATCCTAAAGATGCATATTCTAAGTAATTTTTCACTAGACAAAAGAGATATACTTTGCTTAGTATTGGAACATAATGGATTGATTATCAAATTTAGGAAACCTGAATTCTAGATCTGTGTCTGCCACCTACCAGGAATATGGATTCAGAACAGTTACTTAAATATTTGAACGTGATCTGTAAAATAGGGATAATGATACCCTTTCTCTCTCCCTCACGGAGTTATTGTGAAAATCAAATCAAATAGTTTTAAACTTAAAAACACTTTCTAAAGCTGCCAAGCAATATGTAAAAATGATTTTATTTGTAGATATAGCCATTTCTCACATATTTCTTTATATTGTGTTCTTTTATTATCTTTTTAAGTGATTTAATATTTTCTACTCAATTTTCCATAGTCTCAATTTCATAAGAATATGAAGGAATATTCAATAGCTTGCCATATTGAAGAGTTTCATTATTATAAAATAGGTATGATCTAAAATGCACTAATCAAAGAGAGAGCAAGCAAAAATGGCTGTCCTTCTAGACTATACGGTTCTTATCTTCATCAATCAACCAAGATATTCTTATCTATTATGTACTCATGAAAAAACCTTATTCACTTCTGTGGTAGATTAAAAGACAGATTGATGCTATTTTGCCAGTTCTCATGGAAAGATGTGATCTATTTTCAGTCTCTTCCATCTGGTCTAGTCTTTGACTAATATAATGTGGAAATCACATTGTGTGAATTACCCAGCCTAGCTCTCCAGAGGTCTTGCAGCTTCTGCTTTCACCCTTTGAAATGTTGCCGTACAGCTGCCATGTTTAAAAAAAAAAAAAAAGCCATTCTAACCTAGAAGAGAATGGGAGGCCACATACAGGAAAACTGAACCAGAAGCAAACTCCAGATTAGTTAGTGAGGTTATCTTGAACATTCTAGCCCAGCAGTCGCTACAGTGACAGAAAATTCAGCAGAGGAACTATCCAACCAACCTTCAGATTTGTGAGGAATAGCAAGATAGCAATTTATTAATGTTTTGAGCCACTAAATATGAGGTGTTTTATTACACGATAGATAACTGATAAAATTTTAAAGGAGTGAGGTAACACCTTGGCAATAGCTTATTATTTTCCCCATCTGTTTATAGTTTTGACCACATTATGACTAATGCAAAAACTTTTTGTATACTAAGATAAAACTTTGACAGTGCTCAGTTTATTGCTGGCTTTCAGTTAAATGATGTAAATTAGTAATGATTGAACAATAATCAGCAGTAGTTGTCCAATTCTATATATATAATTTCAGCTTTAGTCCTGCTGATAAAATAACTATTTTTATTTCCTCTTTCAAGAGGAGTAAAGGTCATTGTAAGTGTATAGATTTTTGCTCCAAGTGAAAGATTTTTGCTTTGTGTTCATTCATGTATGGTGGTCTGGTCTCAGTCTTGGTTGTATCCTAGCTTCACTAGACTTCTCAGTGTACTAAGAGCATTTCTTAGACATATCTAATTGTTATGTTGGTTTTATATCATCACGGATGTTTGGGGTGAGAGAAGCCTGAATTGAATAAGAAGCAATACTTTAAATCAGGGGAATTTTTAAAAATCTAAGTTTACAGATTTATTGGTGTTATTGTCATATTTAGATTCAATATTGATATTATAATACTATTATTTTATAATAAAGAGAAAAGATTACAGGAAAATATTTGTGTGGTTTTTTGAACAGAAATATCTTAGAATGGTGTTAGTGGATATCATTCTTAAGGAATAACCCTCTGGTCAGTTTTGAAACTAATCCTCAATAAGGAGTAAACATATTTGGAATATTATCTTCTGAATAAATGGATCCATTTCTTTTTTGCTAAATATTCATTCCTTAAGGATTAAATTGATTACCTGTGGATCCTATCCTAAGGTTCCAAATTTGTCCATTTGCCAAAACTTAAATCCATAATCTTTCTAATGACTCTTGGGCCTGAACAATGATTCTTGAGACAAGTTATCATGCTACTTTGACAATTATGCCCAAATTTGGAGAAGAAAAGTACATACTGGAGCAAGAATGCTATACTTTGCTTGCCTCAGAACTTTTTTCCCTTTAATTTTAATGTCAACAATTAGAATTTACCCGTAAGGGCATTGTAATCAGATAATGTCAATAGTTTAAGTCATGTTTGTGAGATGTGGTATGAGAAAAATCTTAAGTTTCCTCATCTTGGGACTTAATGTATTCTTCTGGAAGGCTTTTTTTTTTCCATGTTGTGATTTACTGTTTTTACGTAAAAGTATATCTCTCTATTGCTTCTTTTAAATAGTCATATTAAGATAGATTGGCTTAGTTCATAACTTATTAATTCTTGATGAAATGTGACCAAACTTAAGGAAGTTGTAAGTGCCTGAGTCTGAGTTCTGTACCATCCATTCTCCAATTTTTCAACAATAAGCTGAAGGAATAAAGTTTTCAATTTTGGAAAATAAAAGCTGTATTATACAAATACAGACTTAGATAAAAATACTATTAAATTTCCATGCAGATAGGATATATTCCAGATGAAAGAGACAACTTGACTATAAGGATTAGTAGCAATCTAACTGTCTAGAGTGGATAATGAAATCAGGAGGAAAGAGAATGTTATGTGACACTTCCAGATTCGTTAGTTGCACTAAAATCTTCATAAAGTATCTTAATTTTTAACAAAAGTTGGAATGGATACTAACATTGTTCCCTGGCCTTGATGTCACTTCAAAGCTGAGTATTTCTGAACATTTCTGTACCATAGTACCGTATTGTATTACTAAATACACTGCAGATAGGTTTCCCTACACTGATCTTTTTACTGTCTCTTTAGCTTTGCCTTTTCCAGAATATCGTGTTGTTGGAATCTTATGGTATTTAGTATTTTCAGATTGGCTTCTTTCACTTAGTAATATGTTTTTAAAGTTTCTCTATGTCTTTTCATGACTTGACAGCTCTTTTATTTTTAGTGCTGAATAATATTCCATTGTTTGGATGTACCACAGTTTATTGATCCATTCACTTACAGCATTTACAGAAGGGCATATTAGTTGCTTCCAAGCATTGGTAATTATAAACAAAGCTGCTATAAACATTCATGTGCAGGTTTTTGTGTGGACATAAGTTTTCAAATCCTTTGGGTAAATATCACAGAGTGAAATTGCTGGATTGTATGGTAAGAGTATGTTTAGTTTTGTAGCAAACTGCCAAGCAGTCTACCAAAGTGGCTGTACCATTTGCATTCCCACTAGCAATGAGTGAGAGTTTCTGTTGTTCCACATCCTCACCAGTACTTGGTGTTTTCGGTGTTTTGGATTTTGGCCACTCTAATAGGCTTTAGTGGTATCTCATTGTTGATTTGCAATTCCCTGATGACGTGTGATGTGGAATATCTTTTCATATGCTTATTTGCCTTCTGCATATCATCTTGGTGAGGTGTCTGTTAAGATCTTTGACCTGTTTTTTAATTGGGTTGTTTTCTTATTGTTGAGTTTTAAGAATTTTTTTGTATATTTTGAAATATATATATATAAATATAAATATATATCTGTCTTTTATCAGATATATATTTTGCAAATATTATTTCCAACCTGTGGTTTGGTTTCTTATTCTCTTGCTAGGGTCTTACACAGAGTTTTTAGTTATACTCAGAAGTTTTTAGTTATAATGAAATTTAGCTTATCAATTATTTCTATGATGGATTGTTTTTTGGTGTCATATCTAAAATATCATCACCATACCCAGTTATCTAGGTTTTCTCCTATGTTATCTTCTAGGAGTTTTACAGTTTTGCTTTTGGACATTTAAGTCTATGATCTATTTTGAGTTTAATGTTTACAAACAGGTATAAGGTCTGTCTAGATTCAATTTTTTTGCATGTGAATGTTTTGTTGTTCCAGCACCATTTATTGAAAGACTACCTTTGCTCTATTGCATTGAAACCAAGCAGGACCCTGTGAGGCGTTCCCGGGCACAAAAACCCTTTCATGTCCCCCATTTATTGTTTGTAGGAAAAGGTTTCAGCCTCCTAGACCTTTCCTGAGTTCCAAAGGGCAGATTGAAACAGTTGCTAGAGGAGTGAGGGAATACAGAAACAAAGGAAAGGCCATCAGGAAACAATAGGGCAGTGGTGATGGGTCAGGGTCCTGGTTCCTCCTCAAGGGATATACATAACAATTTGATACATATCTCTGCATTCTTCTACAGGAACTAAGGCCCCTACCCAGGTGGAGGATAGTAGCTTCAGGCTGAGCACAAGCATGTGGAACTCAGACTGTTTAGAACAAAAGGCTGATGATTGAAATACCTGGAACACCATCCTGTTACCTTATCACCAACCAATCAGAGGAAGGTCACACACCCTGCAGACCTCCCCTCATGCTTTGCCTATAAAACCTCTTCCCCATAAACCATCAGGGAGCTTGGGTCTTTTCAGCATGAGCCACCTGTTCTCCTTGCATGGCCCTTGCAATAAACCTTTCTCTGCTCCAAACTCCAACTTTTCAGTTTATTTGACCTCACTGTGCATAAGGTACATGAACTTGGGTTCAACGACAGTATTGCCTTTGCTCCTTTTTCAAAGATCATTTGAGTGTATTTATTTGAGTCTATTTCTGGGCTCTCTATTCTGTTTCATTGGTCTATTTGTCTCTTCCTTAGCCAATACCACACTGTTTTGCTTACTGTAGAGTTATAGTAAGTCTTGAAGTTGGGTAGCATCAGTCTTCCAGCATTGCTCTTCTCCTTCAGTATTGTATTGGCTTTTGGGGTGTTTTGTCTCCCCATGTACAAACATGGTTTATCTTTTTTTTCTTTTTTTTAAATTGGAGTATAGTTGATTTACAATGTTGTGTTAGTTTCAGGTGTACAGCAAAGTGAATCAGTTATACATATACATATATCCACTCTTTTTTAGATTCCTTTCCCGTATAGGCCATTACAGAGTATTGAGTATAGTTCCCTGTGCTATACATTAGGTCCTTATTATTTATCTATTTTATATACAGTAGGATAGATTCTCTTTCATTGCCCATTCCAAAAGAAATGACTTTAATGTGTCAAAATTTTTCTTTACATATAGTACACATTCTGAATACTTGTAGTACTCTTTTTAAACCTTCAGTTTTTTCTCAGTTCTTCATAATTTCCTCATTTGCTTTGGTCTAGTTCAGGTGTTCCACTTTCACCTGAATAAGTTTATAAAGGACTTGAAATTTTTTCTGACTCTCTCATTCTCTCTTCCTGTTCTTTCTTCCCCTCACAGCCCCTGGTTTCTTATCCTCTTTTTTTCTCAATGTTCTTTGAGAGTGAGGCCTTGGATTAACAAGTGCTTCACACTTTTTAAATAGCATCAAAGTGTTGTGAAGATCATAAACACATGGAAGAAAATAATTAAAAAATAGATGCAATTAAACATTACAGATAAAAAGCAAGTATTTCCTTTTATTACAAAATTTTAAGTAACTGTTTAGTGTTTTCTCAGAATTCTAGTCTCTATATTGAAATGTGGAAAATGTAATTTTTCTGAAAAATTCATCATTTGTTATAGTTTTCAGGTCAATTGCTATCACATTAATTCTGTCAACATGGACCCTTATTAAAATGAAACTATATTTCTTGAAACAAACATTTTCAGACTGGAAATTCTAAATTATCAAATTGTATTTATTGGTATAAATTGATTTAGAAAAAAATGAATTAAGTGCGTAAACTAGTTTCCATAAGATCACTGTAGTAAATTTTGCTGTTATATTTTCACAATTAAAATTTGCTATATGACTACTACAGACAACAATCAGTGAATCTCAGCTTCATCAAACTAGAGGTTGGCACTTCTTCATGTAGGGGATTGTATTTAGAAATTTCTTTGCCTTGTGAACTGATAGAGTACAAGTTGATTGACCTTCAGGCCTGGGATCTTGGGTCAGGCCATTGATAAAGTTCAGTGGCTAAGAAAGAGGTCACTGATTGCTATTTATAATTTGTTTTCTGATAATTTTATCATGCACATGTACTCAGAGGCCATGGGTTGCAGTTCATAAATTGAAACAAATGAGTAAAAATATGTAAAACTAATTCTGTCAGTTTTCAAAGCACTAAGATATTTGTTATATTCATTTAAATTAGTATGACTTTATGCATTAACTCTAAAGCTGAGGTGGACAGTAGCAAAATATCATCCTGTGTGTGCTCCTTTATGAATTTTCAGATATGAGTATTTATAAAAATGACATAGACAAAGAATTGCAAAAGTCAACAGAAAATATAAAGTGATGCTTTTCATGTGACTCTGACTCACAATTCTTCATTGTTATTCCTTTTATTTCTTGATAGTCAAGAATTTAAACAATTATTTCATGTCTTTCATATACATAATAAAATGTTCCATCTAAAATATATATATTCCTTTTTAGACTTGTCATTGATAAGTATTCATCTCTCACTATTTTTCAAATCTCTTTATTGGTAAATTCTGCCAATACTTTTTTGGGGCCAAATGTTCTATTCTGCTTTATTGAAAAACACAATTCTATACTGAAGTTTTCTCAGAAAATTTTGTCTTATATTTAGTTAGGAAAATTCTTAATAGCTTGGAAAACATAGTATATAGCCATAGGTTAAAAGAATATTTTACTAAAAAACAACAGTAAGAATAAGCTTTAAAAAGCAAACAAACAAAAAGAATAAGCATTAATTATTAAATCAAAATGCCAGTAGATATTATAAGACATTAAATTAATTCTGAAAATGTTTTCCTTTCATTTGTATTTTCTTTTGCTTGATTTTCATGGAATTCTGTGTGGATGGGAAATACAAGGTCATTTCAAACAAGGATGATTGCATAACGCAAATCTAATCAAATTGAGAACTTAAAAAAAGGCGAGATGAGAAGTGTAGCCATTTCTACCAAGGCTTTACTATGCAGAGGACATTGTAAGGAAAGCTTTCCTTGGAATTTTGTTCTTGAAAAGCTGAAAGCAGGTAACAGAGCACAGCAAATAGTAAACAATCTTCAAGAAGTACATATGTGGCAACATAAGTGAATATTTGATCTTGAATTTTGGACAGGTCGGATATCCATTACTAGGGATCACTCATTACCATGTTCCCTTTAAGGATAGGTCTATATCTGTTTTAAATAGTGTGATATGTTTAAATGACCAGAATCTTTTCCTAAATAATTCAATTTAGAATACGTTCCTATTAAAATGTTTAAATGTCACGTAGAAGATGAGCATGGGATTAGGGGTAGGGTGTTGATGCCTTTTATATTAGCACATAAACTAAACTTGGTAGGAAAGATTACTCTAATGGTTAAGTGACTGTTACTAGGGAAAGTGGTGTTTCTGAGAAAATAGTTGATCACACAGAGTGACCAATTTTGTTTGGCATAAGAATCCCAATAAGAAAGGCTGATGTGTGCACAAATCAGACTCGGTGTGACCACTGTTAGTGGGGAGGCTGAATAAAACTGTAGTTAAAAATGAGAGCATTGGGGCTTCCCTGGTGGCGCGGTGGTTGAGAGTCCGCCTGCCGATGCAGGGGACACGGGTTCGTGCCCCGGTCTGGGAAGATCCCACATGCCACGGAGCGGCTGGGCCCGTGAGCCATGGCTGCTGAGCCTGCACGTCCAGAGCCTATGCTCCGCAACGGGAGAGGCCCCAACAGTGAGAGGCCTGCGTACCGCAAAAAAAAAAAAAAAATGAGAGCGTTGGAATTGGGCTGCCTCTATTTCAACTTTGGCTCTGGCTCAATCTAGCTCTGCACTAACTGTGGGGAAGTTATTTAAATTCTCCAAACCCCAAGTTCCTTATATGTATTATAAATTAGAACTAATAAAGCAATTGGTGTGAGGAGTAAAATAGATTGTGTGTATAAAACTCTCAGAATAGTGGCTGGCACATATAAGTGTCCAATAGATGTTAATATATTAAATGTTATTTAAATCTCACACTACTCTATAGTATGGTTTCTATGGTAAGATTTAACATACTATAAAATAGAATGTTTATATGCTCACTGTATAGAAACTATTTTATACACATTAGTTGAAGATTACTATTAGTTGTGTCTCCAAGCATAATTTCTCCCTCAAGGGGGAGCAGTATTTCCCATGGAGTTTAGGACTATTAAATCTGTAAAGTGATCAAGCAGTCCATAAACTATACCATGGTGGCAGCTGCCATGTTTCCTTGCCACACTTACATAGATTCAGCCAATGAGAAAACAAGGAGCCCAAATGAATCCACAAAGTATATTACATAGCAATTTTATAGACTCACAGAGAAACCTGGAGCTATACCTTAAAATGGGGCAAGGTAGACCTGCATGATACTACAATGAGGAATAAGGATGAGACTCTCCCATAAAAATATAGATAAGAAACTGCATGCAATAGCCATGTATCATTATTTGCAGGGCATATCACCAAGACTTGGTCAAGCATTTCACCAAAACTTGGTCAAGCATTGCCTATTGATCTATGTGGTTACATGCACTGTCTTCAGGTTACCATAGCAGATTTGTATCCCTACAAAACCATTTAGATTAAGAAGAGAACCAAAAGCTGGGGGATGTTATTGACCTATTTCAACCTCCTTAAGAGCTTCCCAAGTTCAGTATCCATTGTTACAGACACGGCACTGTCACCATAATGTTGCTGTGCTTGTACCTCCAAATTTGAAAAAAGACTCAGTAGGACTGAGTCTCTCCTTCTCCTCCTCAAAACATACATTCCATCAATACTAAATGCTATAGTTTTCTGACATGCACACTTCCATGCACTTTTGGTCATGCTACTCTCTGCTCAGAATTCACCTCTGCCAATACCCTCTAAATCTGATGAACTCTTATTTATTATTTAGAATTATCTTAAGTTCATAAATATGCTCTTCCTTCCTACTTTCCCATCAGTGATCCTCACTGTCCTGTGCCTTGGATATATTTCTGTTGTGTTCACAACATTAAATTATTATTTCTCTTTACATATTTATCTCTGCTAACAAGCTCTAACACCTTTGAACTCCAGTTCATGGTTCATGGTTTTGCATCCCTGGCATAGAGTTCTTTAAGTTTCTGTTAAATTGAATTGAGTTGAATTTAATTAAATTGAATAGTTGTATATTTTTCTATGAAACTGTCCATACTCTTCCCTCACTTTCTTCTAACCAATGACAGGTATTTGAGAGGTAGACAGGTTTAAGGGCACATTCTTTTGAAATGGAGCAGAACAATGTTAAATGATCAACAAGGAGACCAATGCCTAGAATTAGACCATAGACGTATAATACTCAAACCAATAAGCTCACCATCTTGAGGACTGTAAAGATACTAGAAATATATTTTCTTTTCTTTGCTGTGGTTTAGCCTTAAGAGGTCTATATTTCCAGACTTACAGGAAACACATACCATTAAAATATAGTCAGTTATTGTTGGTGAAGTCATTCATCTGTTTAGTTAAGGAGGTAAAACTAATATTAGTTCATATTATCTTACACTTTGAATTAGTAATAAATTGTACTGAAAAGTCAGATAAATAGAGGATGTGGACCTTCTCTGTTCTACTAGATGCTTCCAAGGAAATATAATTGTTTGACTTGCCAAGGAAGTAAATAATTATCTCACAATAGGCTCTTGGTGGAATTAAGATTGTCATATATTTCATTTAACATTTGTCACTGTAGAAATAAATTCAAAGATGAAGTTTTTGATTTGATCTGTTTGCTTTTTCTCAGTGGGTCAAGTTTTGGCTAAAGATAACAGCATCATGGATATTCTAACCTACCGAAATTTTATAAACTTGTCAGATAATAACAATCACCAGGATACTTATTATACCTGTAGGTTATCAGTTAAATTTGATGAATTTGTGTTGGACCCCAAGAATCTTTTTTTTAACCTGAAGTCCAGGTAATTCTTATTTTTCAGTGTATTTGGACAACTGCATCTCTATACTATTTTAATGAATGAAAAAATTTGGAAAATTTTCAGGTCTTTTTGATCAGAAAGTACCCTTTTTTTCCTTTGAGATATCTACTTTCCTTTCCAGATTTATCTCTCACCATTAATCTTTTTGTTTTTAAGAAATCATCATGATGGACTGCCTACACGTTCCCTTTTTCTTTTGCCCATGCAGTTCTTGCACTTCGAATCCTGCTGCCCATGAGTTTCCTTCACTTGGCTGACCACATTCATCATCTGAGACTTAAATCTAGTCTCCTCTAGGAATGGCCCCTTGACATCCTACGGCCGAGATGTCTCCACCTGTTGTACTCTAAACCACTTTTGCCTACCATTAATGGTCAGCATTTTTCACTGTACTATTATTTTTTAAATCTTCTCAACTAGACCATAGATTCTTATGGGCAGGCACACTATTTATTACTCTTCATGTTCCCCAACTAGCCTAAATCTAACAGTGGATGTCTAATAATGTTTACTAAAGGAATGAAGAGTACAAATTGTTTAGGTTCTATCTTTATAATTTTAAATCTCTAAACATGCATATCTTTTAGGAAATGTGCCTTTTTTTCTTCTTGTTGTGTCTCCCATCTACATGAAGAACTGTCATGGCTGGTTTTATATAAGTAGCAAGAGGTTATTAACACAAAAAATTTAATTAACTAGTTTAAAAAAAATTATAAAGTAATATATATGCAGATAGTGTAAGGAAATGTAAATTAAAAGTGAGCCTTCTTACTGTCTCTAGTTCATGATAGATAACCATTATTAACAGTTTCTTGTTTGTACTTCTAGAAATGTTAATATACATGAAGCATATATAGGTAGATATAAATATCTTATACATATTCAAATAAGTACAAATACACAGACACACATACATATATGTTTGTTTTGTGTATACTTTTATACATGCAAGATAATACTATGTTTACATCTTGGAAAAATTCATATTAACTTACATAAATCCACTTCATTCTTTTAATTGGCTGTATATTATTCTATTTTATCATGATATAGTTAATCCCCTCCTACTGGGTAGTTAGGTTGTTTTAATTTTTTTCCCATTATAAGTAATACTTCAATGAATGTTCTTTCATACAATTCTTCATGAAGAATGTTTCTAATTAAAGTAATATGGAATTTGGATACATATTTCTGAATTAATCTTAAGAAAGACTGCTACAATTTATACTTCTATCAAGAAGAGAATGTTTCTCCATACTCACTAATTTTGTGTTATTCAGTTTATATTAGGGTGATCTCATGTGTTTTAATTAGCATTAATGTACATACGAGTGAACAGGAGTATTTTGGATATAATTAAGGATTTGTACTGCTGAAGCACATTGGTTCTTTGTCTTCATTTATCTTAGATACTATTATATCTCAGTTGTTCTCTGCTTTAAAGCTCTCCCAAAGTTTGTTTTTTCATCTTTTGTTCTCTAATTCTCTGTTCATTTTCAAAACTCTAGTTTCCATACCCTATTTGAAATATAAAATGTTTTATATAAGGTTAGTTTTCCAGTTTTGCCATTATATTTGTTCCATTAGAAAGAATCTGAGACTGATACAGACTTAATTTTTTTTCATTTTTTTAAATCCTTGGAATTTAATGAAATTTGAACAGTAATATTTCCTCTGGGTTTTGATTTACAGTACCTACTTACCTAGAATTAATAATACTACCTGATCCACAATTACAGAAAAAACTTTCAAAGTTAAGAAACAGTCTAAATTTGAGGTATAAAAAGAATATTCAGGGCTTCCCTGCTGGCGCAGTGGTTAAGAATCCGCCTGCCAATGCAGGGGACACGGGTTCAAGCCCTGGTCCAGGAAGATCCCACATGCCACAGAGCAACTAAGCCCATATGCCACAGCTACTGAGCCTGCGCTCTAGAGCCCGCGAGCCACAACTACTGAAGCCCGTGCACCTAGAGCCTGTGCTCCGCAACAAGAGAAGCCACCACAACTAGAAGCCTGCACACTGCAACGAAGAGTAGCCCCCGCTCGCCACAACTAGAGAAAGCCTCGCACAGCAACAGACCCAACAGAGCCAAAAATAAATAAATAAATACATAAGTTAAAAAAGAAAGAAAGAAAGAAAGAATATTCATTTAAAAATATGGAATCCTTCCCAAATTTGGGTGTCATCTTTGCACAGGGGCCATGCTAATCTTCTCTGTATATGTCCAAGTTTAGCATATGTGCTGCTGAAGTGAGCACTAAACTTAAGTTTTCTAATTATAGATTTGCCTATACTGGTATAATGTGTGTGTGTGTGTGCTCCAGTATTTAATTTAACTTGTTTCACTGCTACCTAAGTGCTTTACTAAGTGTTCTGGAGCTGCACTTGATGAAAAACACTAAAATAATCTGCATTATAAGTTTTGTGTATGCTGAGTCTTCAGAATATTTCATCTATCTTCATCCAATCCTAAAATAATAAAAACTGGAGATAACTTTTAATTATTTTAGTAATTTCTTTTTTTATTGAAGTATAGTTGACTTACAATAGTTAAATATTAGTTTCAGGTGTACAACATAGTGATTTAATATTTTTGTAGATTATACTCCATATAAAGTTATTATAAAATATTGGTGATATTCCCTGTGCTATACATTACATCCTTGTATCCTATTTATTTTATACTAATTTCTTAATAGTCAGTCCTACATGTGTCTTAAAACATGAGCTCACTTGCCATTAGAAAGCTCTTTTTTTAAAGTTTAGCATCCTGTTTTTACCACCCTATTTTTAAAATGTATTTAAAATTTTTGCATCTTAAAGCATTTATGCTCATATATTAGCTTCTTTGAAACTATAGTTGAAAGGAGATATTTATGTTTGTTACATTTTGCGTAAGTCTCTCCCCCCCCCCCCTTCTCTTTCCTAAAGGAAGGCAGGTACACAAGTCAAGAGGAGAAAGGCAACTGACCCCTTGACCAAGTTGTTCTGTTTGGTGAGGTTGTACCACATTGCCCTTGTGAGGTTTACAGTAAAAGCGGAGCAGAGGTCTGGAGTAAAGGACTAACAGCGTTAGGATCAAAGTCCTAATTGTCTGTTTTCTTGAAGTTAGGGTTATTGGCAGCTGCCATTATACCATCCATGCTGCTGTCACCCAGCACAGCCAACCAGCATGCACTAATTGCAGTGGCCTTTTCATCAAGTAAGATCATCCCACTAAACACAAAGAGCTGTCTTTCCATTAGCACAGACAGTAGCCAGCTAGATCAGCTGGGCTCCTTCAGTATGATTGGAGTGTCATATTGTTATGATTTGTTCAAGTTTAGAGCATTTAGCAGATACCCTTTGCACCTCTCTTTGTACCTGAATACTATAACCTGACTGCCCCTATCATTTAAGAGGGTACTATAGCTTTTCAAAGTTCAGCAGCGCACAATTGCAGGCAGGCAACTGGTTTCTGACAAGAGATCAATACTGTCCTTCCAAACGCTGGAGTCAAGCTGCTGGGTCTGTCAGAGGGATGTGTGCTGTAATTGGATCATGGATGCTGCAAGTCATCTGAGTTTCCCTTCAGCACTGTCACAGCTGTCAGATGTCATCCCTTTGTACAGCTGTCACTGCGGGAGGGTTGGGGCTCTTTTTCCGTTCTAACCCAATGCAAATGTCCACTTAGCAGATGAATATTGAAGATATTAGACACTTCTTTATGCCTTTATGCAAAATAAAGATCTGTGTCATCTGTGAATTTCATGGAAATAAGTTGCAATTTATTCACTGTGAGAAAAGTGAAGTGAAGCCTGTAAAAATGAGAAATTATTTGGTTCAGGCTATTAAAAAAAGGAATATTTTACAGAATAAACAACAATATGCAGATATTTTTCTTGAGATGGAAAAAGTAATACTGTGCAGTATTTAGAATGGTCACCTGATATTTGATAATATATATATATATATACATATATATATATATGTATGTATCTTTTGCTTCATCTATAGTCTCAGAAAAGGGACAAATCTTGAATAGATTGGGATCCTTTTAAATCATTAAAATTTATTGAAAAATATAAACCCAATATCTGTTTTAAAGTAGCAATATAATAAGATTTAAGGAACGCAGTTATATTAGAATCAGGTCAAGGAGTCTCAAGAAAGTTTTTAAGACAGGAAGGGCAGTCTCAATAAAAATGAGTATGCTGTTTTGGTCACTGAAACCTTTTTTCTACGTTATTACAAGTTAAACAGAAAGATATGTTCATAGCTGGGAAAATAATTGCATAACCAATGAATGGCTTCTGTCAATTTCAGTCAATTTGCTTTTGTTTAAAGAGAACAGTCAATAGAAATGCATTTTATTTTATTGTACTTATTCTTATAACACTATATTTTTAAAAACAATGAGTGATTAGCTTCCAGAATTGCACAACTTGAGTCATGTGCACTTGCAACACGTAGTAAAAATGAAGAGATGTCGCCAATGTGGTTTTGGCAATTGTATTCGTAGTTCAGGAACTTCCGTTCATCATATTGTGATCGATCTGTGAATTTCCCTAGACTATCCTAGAATAAAGTACAATCTTAACTTTTTTAAAAAAATCATTTTCTTCTTGTCTCACTAAGCTGATGTCAGAATCATTTTTTTGGATGGTCAACAGGGTAATTTTTGATCTGGGTGGCTGACTTCCTTTTTCTTGAGGTCCAGACCACATACCACCTTCTCTGTCAAGCAAGCAGCCGGCACCGGCCCCAGTGACAGAGTAGCATGAACCTTATTTTCCAATATCTAACCTTAGCATTCTGTCATCCACCAGGGTACTCACTGGGTCAGCCCCTCAAATATCCAAACTTTTTCCCTCCATCTGGCATTATGAGGTGACCTTCACCTCATTTGCAGTGGCTCAAGTTTTTTGGACCCTAACATTAGTGGCCGCCAAAATAAAAACATAGACATTCGACACACAATGTGGGGTAGGGCAGTAAGAAAGGAGGGAACCAACCACAAGAAAATGCACATTCATTTAAAAGACAATGTATTTGAAATGATTGAAATATATGCTAATCAGGATAAGAAGTATTACATTTCCCCTTTTGCCTCAGTTAGCACTTTTCTCTCAATGTGATTTTACTTTTACAAGAAGCAGGATAAAAATCCTACAAATATTAAAGTGTTTTACTCCTATAAAATGAATTATTTAGCAATCAAATCTTAGTTGACTATCACTCGTATAGAAAAATGGTCTTCAATAGTTACTTGGGCAGAAAATATAAGAATGAATGAAGTAAAAATTTTAAACTTAGTTTCTTAAGGTTATTCTTCTGTGATGATAACTGTGAACTTTATATGCAACTCCAGTGACTCAAGTAGGCACACTCTCTCTCTCTTTTTTTAACATGGTTTATGGCTAATTATATCAGAGATCCAAAACAGTCTTTTTTACATTTGCATTAATAAGGATGTCACATGACCACATTGAAGTAGAAGTATACATCAAAGGTAGATTAAAGGTTGGTTAAGCATCAAACCATGTTCCATATGTAAATTTATAGCAATGATGGGCTATAGAAAGATAGCTTACCCTCTATTTCTCTGCTACTAAATAAAATTAAAAATTCACAACTCTGGTTTATGGGATTTTAAATGAATTTGATCTCTCTTTTGGGCAGGGCAAATAAGTGTTTTGTGATGTATTATTTTATTAAAAAAAAAAAAAAAAGACCACCGTTCTGGCTCATTTAATTTTGCGAGTGAATGATCTAAGATTAACTACAGACTAGTCAGTGCAGTTTAAAAGCTGAAAGCAATTTTCAGCCATAGATGGTAATGCCACATTCAGTCCACAACCGAATGACTCTAAATGACTAAGCTTCGAGGTCTTTGTATATGACCACAGGGCCTGATAAAGCCATAGGAACACAGTAAAAGCACAAAAATAGTTCCAATTTATTTGGTGCCATCACCTTAATGAGATTAATACAGACGTGTTCATGTGCCTAATTGGTGATTTTGTTTTAACTAGTAATGAAGGATTAAAACTTCAGGCAACAGGCTGCTTGCTGGAAAGAGGATTTGAGAGGAAAACAAGATTTTAATTATAAAAAGGAAACCTGTGAAATATACCACTGCAAAGTTAATAATAATTCTTAAAAAAAGAACTGATTAAAATGGATACCCTGGATTGTTCCTGGCATTTTGGGAGAAAGGGTGATTTTATGAGCAGAGCCACATACTGCTTTTATTTACCAGTAGACCCTTTGGCATACGAAAACATATAAAACTGTTCCTTATAATGAAAAAGTGTTAAGACTGAAAAGCATTGGCCCTCAGGCTACTGTGGAATTTAGAGTATGTAGCATTTTATTCTAATTCATTTTTAATGACTTACTGTGACCGAATGACCTGTGGCTGGCTGTCCCACTAAATCCCACAGCATCCCAGTAAACCAGAGCTTCTTTGGAGAAGCTTCACCTATGACTTGCTATGGGTTTGCCTCCCTTCAGAGTCTAGTTGTAACCATTTAAATGCTAACACTATTAAGCATGCTGCCAAAACACAAACACTCAGCCTAAGTCATTAAAATTTAATTATAAGGGGGCAGCTGAGCCCAGTTTGAGTTTTGCGTCTGAAAAATCTTATCTAAAAAAAAAAAAATCTAATAAACTACCCAACCAAACCTATCAGCATCTGTCTGTACTGGCCCAGTGAACTATATTTAAATAAAGTTTCAGGTTTTTACCAAAGTTCACATTAAAACATATTTGGGTTATTACTCATCTATCCCAACGGTAAAACGGGCCATTGTTTTACCTCGTCGTTGGTGGTGAGTTGTATAACCTGTGCCTTGTACGTCCCTGTCAGCATGTTAACTTTGTCTCTCAGAACAAATAGTAAAATAAAGGAACTATATCCCTCCACCACCAACTGAATAAAACCATATTATCTAGGTCATTCTCTTCCCCACGAAACTTTGGCCAGTGCTAGTAAGATGTCTTTCTGATTACTTAAAAATCCCTGAAATGCAAGAATTTGGTCTTTGATGTTCTATTATGAACCACTTTAAAAGGACTCTGGGTAGTGATACGGCGCAGTGTAAGATGCTACCTTCCCAGAGAATGAAGACAGAAATATATTTTACATTTCTTGTCAGATTGAACTTTAAGACATCCTGACTGCTTTCTCTATAATTTAAACATCACAGCCAAAATGGCAACATGCTTTGTTCAGTTCCAGTTGTGTGGAGTTTTAGTGCTTCATTGATTCAGAGGAAGGCTGAGGCTGGCACAGGGAGCAGGGCGACGGAATCACAGTCTCACTGCAGCATGTCAAGCCATTATATCTGGGACCAGAATGTCACCGTGGTCTCAATGGTTCGTCAGCTGAAGGATATGGTTAACAAATGTGAAACCAAACTTCAGAGGAGCTGGTTTTCTGTGCTAAGTGATCTGTATTCCCTCTGAATTTACTTTCCCCTAACCCCGTGAAATTAACAGTGCTTTCTGACATTCGACCCCCTGACCTCCCACATAATAAGAATTTAAAAAGCACCATGCATGAGTGTGTCTCTGTAATGCAAAACTGGAAAAAATGACCATGTCACAGTTTTATTATACAAAACCTTCTCAGTCTCCATTGCATGCTTCATATATGAGTGCTCAGTTTAAAGTTATTATAAAGAAAAACACAATTTTAAGAGTAATAATTCACTGTTCGTGACTTTTATAGACAATAAATTGTAGCAAATACATATTGCTACCAAAAAGCTTTGTACTCCGTTAATGCAGATATTTACCAAGATGAGTGTTAAAAATAGTCCGCTAGAAGACTCTGATGGTTCAAAGGAAGGGGTTTCCAGGGAGCCGATTGCCAAGGGTGCAAGTGCATGCACAATGTGTAGGTCTCAAGGTTTAAGAGGCAGAAGCAGGAAAGTGTTATGTGGAAATGATTTTGTGTTATCAGGCTCAGGGGATGACAGCATACAAGAGTAAGAACAAGGTGCTATGTGGCTTTTTCTTCACTGTGAAGTAAAGATTGGCAGCTGGAAGTAAGGCTTACAGACAGACCTGCACACAGGACCTCTTCACCTAGGACTCATAATCACTACTCAAAGGAAAACGCATTTACCAGGGAAAAGCGGCTGTAGCCATCAGAAGTGTGCTTAAAACACCACTTAAATATCACTTTATACGCTATTACTTGCAAACTGTGGCTTCGTATTAAATTATACTTGCATAGGCTTTTGCTTAGGTGCTGATAATGCTTTTGAGGTTGCATTGGTGAAGAAGAATTTAGGCTGCTTTACAAGAGACGTGACCAGAATATTCCATGCAGCTGACAGTGACAGGGTGAAAAATTGCAGAACTGTACTTTCTTTCCCCATATAGATTGTAATTTTAATTGTCATTGTGGCCCTTCTGTTTTAATTATGGGACTTCTTTGATATATACCAGGACATCGTATTGAATGAAAATATGGTGCTATAATAGTCTCTTTATAATTAATGATCACATGTAGATCTTGGTGCATAAAAGGGAAGGAATAAATGAACAATTTATTTAACTAGGTTTTGGATTTCTTTCTGTCTTCCATTGAATATAAAATGATCCCAGGGCTTCTGGGAATGTTTGATATAAGAACTGCACAGAATATCTAATAAAATTACTTTAGGCTGGATTAAAAAACATATTATGTTTTAAAATGTTTTGCCCCATAATGGTAAAATGTATCTATTTACCACATTATTCTTTTAACATTTCATCTGAAACCAAAAAAAAAAAAATCGTTTAAATTTATTTACAAGCATATTTTAAATGTGTGTATTCTTAGATTTTCCTTGTGGTATAACTGATTCTTACAGGTAAAATGAGGGGTCAAGAAAGAGACTTTTGAAGCTTGATTTATCAAACTGCAAAAAAAAATTTTTCCTTTGAACTTTTTCTTTCAAAATAGAATAGATCTGTGCTGTATCCTTTCTCTGAAGGAATAAATTTTTTCTTAGTTACTACTAATAAACAGAAGCTGTTTTTCTACAAATCAAAAATAGTTGTCTCTTCATAGGCAATTTAAGTGCCCTGAAAACTGTGAAGACAAAACGAAAAAACACAGCAAAGGCTTAACATTGTTCTGAAACTATCACGTAACATGCTTACCATATAGAACACTGTGACACAAATATGCTGGGCTCATATACATTTCAAGAGAGCCAGACCTCTATGGATTTCTGGAAAGCAGACTTATTTGTCCAGGGTCTGTCACGGTAAAACAGGAAAATGCCCCCTGACAAGCTTCTGCTAATTTTATTGTGGCACGGAGTCCTGTGCATACATCCTCTACTGTATGACTGCAGTTCAATTGCAGAGCACGATGAAATTGGATCGGCAGAGACAGGGACTACCCTGGGGTCAGCTGTGACCATGCCACTTCTATGTGATGTCTAGTTGGGGTGATGGTGTGTAAATAAACGTAGAGAATTGCAAATCTTGTCATGGCCACGCTGAACAGCTCAAGCATTTAAAGATGGTTGCCCGCAAACCTAACTGGAAGGTGGTTTCTCTGTGTGGTGGCTGAGGAAATACTCAGTTCCTTGCTGGAGTCGTCTTCTTGACATATCTGAAAGTACTGACCCAGCATTATGTTGCTGAAGGGCTTAATCACTAAATAGTTTTTCATTGTAGTGGAAAGTAAAGAAACAAGCTAATCATGTTTGAATATTGTGCTTTTAGAGTTATAGTGCTGATACCAAGGATACTTTTTATTTATATTATCCTACTTTGATTTATTTGTTTTTTTTTAAATGAGGTGAAGCATCTTAAAGTCTTACTGTTTATTGAATTTAGCACATTAAAGTTCTATGAGTTCTTGTCATTATTATGAACTTTCCTAATGTTACAAAATAAAATATTATAGAATTCACATTTTCTGCTTATGAATCTAATTTTATTTAAATACTACTTACAGTACTCATTAAAATATACTTAGGTTTTCCTACCTTCAACTCATAAGATGTATTTTGTACCAGTTTTGCATTTACACATATCTGTTTTTCTGTTACTTTTCCCACATGCCAATTACCTTTCATTACAAATTTATAAAATCATTTACATTTTAGCAGTTTAAATGTT
The DNA here is from genome assembly GCF_937001465.1 of Orcinus orca. Taxonomy (NCBI): domain Eukaryota; kingdom Metazoa; phylum Chordata; class Mammalia; order Artiodactyla; family Delphinidae; genus Orcinus; species Orcinus orca. The sequence goes on along the minus strand of NC_064565.1, from coordinate 45,490,732 downwards.
TCTGCTGACATTTTGTAACTATTACCCTCTTCTAGAATGGCATATGTTCAGGCAGTTAATAAAAAATTAAATGGAATAGCACTAGACAAGGTGAAGCTTTGTATCAGAGTGTTCTCCACATTTCTGAAAATACCATCTTTGTGTTGCCAACTGTGAAGTGAGGTTAGGTCTGTGCCAATATGTGTATTTGTCACAACTGTCACAGAGACCACGGACTAGCCAATCGTACAGCCCTTAATTAGACAGTTCTATTTTGCTTTTTAGAAATTATCCTCATGTAAAATGGTGTCTAAGACTCAAGAAAGGTGCTGAGAGCTAAGAATGCCAAAAATGCCAGCAGAAAAACACTTTGATTTTTTTGGTAGAAGATTTATTAACTGCTGCATGATTTCTTAAATATAGAAATGAAATATGCAACATAAAAGAAATTGTATAAACGTAGCAGGAAAGAAAGGCAATGTTAAGGGTTATTGAAATAGCAATAGGCTGAATTAAACATTACCATGGTATGATATGTTTTCATATGGATTTTAGAACTATAAATTAAAAAATCTACAAAATGAGCATTCAATTAGTGAAGAGATCATGGATGCCTTAAAAATCTTTATATAGGTTCACAATTGTGATACTGGCTTTATTTTAAAAATTCCATTTCAATTATCTATTACTGAAGGTAAATTACATATTTTGGTCAAATATTATTTATGTTTAACATTTTAAAAATTCTAGAAACATCTATATATAGCATAATTCTATAGATTTTTAGAAAATAAATTCAGAGTTCTTCATTCTCAAAGTAAAATGTATTGAATACCTTGCAATATCTTAAAACATGATTTTAATTTTTATAATATATTTATATACAGTGGTAAAGTTTCATGGAGAATGAAGTAGATAAAAATATATCAGTAAAATTGTGTCTGTGCAGTTATTTTATCTTCATATGCATTTTCCTTGTCTGTGAAAATGCATACTAATATACCCTTTTACTGATATTATCTTCATATATTTTTACATTTTGATAATTGGAAATTGAAATTACATTTATCTTTTAAGTAATAAATCATCAACACACTTGGTAATGTTTGCCAGTGATATTGCCTTTGGATAAAAATATGATGAATTTTATAATATTGCATATAAGTAAAAGTAAATCAACATGATTTAAAAAATATTGTAAAACTTATTATAAACTTCTTCTTTTATATGATTTCGTAGGTCTTAAGGTTTTTAAGCTAATTTCATCCAGAGTAGAAATACTTTGGGTTCCTGGACCCTGAGGGTGGGAAGTCCTAAAAATTCCAGTAAATGAAACCTACACAACATCATAAAGAACCTTTTTTAAGAAATTAATAATGTAGATGGAAGATTTAAATCTCTAATTTAGATGGAAGATATTTAGTTTATTTGTTTGTTTTTAACAGTGGAAATTTCATGTATGTTATGAGCAAAAAAAAAACTCTAATTTGGGGTAACTTGCACGGTTCATCCCATTTTGAATCTTTATTCAATAGGCATATCATAGAAGTTTTAACAGTCATAGCAGATTAACCTTGCCTGTGCTTTTGGAGGCTAGTCATCTGATGAATTTACATGCAGCTGGATGAAAATGCTATTTGGAGAGAGATTGAGAGTTTATTTGATTAAATTCCTTTCTCCACTACCTTGACCTCTTTCTTGTGAAATAATCAGAACTGTTTAGCAAGAATATTCAGGCATTAATAATGAATTGCTTTTGAGCTGGTTTCTTCTGCATGCAACAAGCCCATTGGTGTCCCTGATCTTTTCTTTTTTCTTTTGAAAATTGTGCTTTATTTAATGAACACTGTGATTAGAAACAGTAAGAAATATATCTTTGAGAAATTTTCTTTTATAATTTGTAGGCCATTTTACTAGTAGTACTAATTGCTGTGCTTTGACCTCCCTCTTCTCCCAAAGACTGTCTCCCCACGATCTGTATGAAGATGGGATGTGTTAGGCAGGGCCATATACTTCAGTATGATTGGATGGCAGCTGTGTGGTTTATCCTCACCAACTGTAAGAGTGGTTTTGAGAGTTCACAGAATACTATGATGTTAAATAGTGCCATTGTTTGTGATACCATGGTTTGTGCACTTATGTACTTCCTCCATAGAGCTTTGCTTTCTAACAGTTTTGTTGCTCAATTTAATCAGATCACAGTTATTTTTTGGAACAATTATTAGGTCATATTTCATAGACTTACCCTTAATGTTAAGAAGAGGAATTTTACCTCCTTCACACTCCTTGGAATGTTACTGGATGAATCCCAGGCTTTATTTGGCAATAAAACATTGGTCAGTGTTTGGGAGATAAAATAACTTTCAAGTGTAACTTTGACATGAAGTAATAGGAGCAAGTGGAAATTTTTAAAGTGCGGTGCTGTCACTCCTGGCATATTTAATGCTCTTGATAGTTGAAGGTGGCAGATTTGCTGTGTACATACATACACTACTGTACTGTCACCCATTATAAAGCTACAGTATCTTGTCTTTATACTAAATTGAGCTTCATTATAATGTGTTTCTTGATAATAACATGCACTTGACTGTAATATGTAAAATGCTTGGCTTTCATGAACAACTCTATGGAAAAGCTGTACAGCATCTCATTTGCATTTAGCAATTATGTTACATTTACAATATACTAAGCTGCAGAAAATCTAATCTAACATCATAATTTAAAATAATAATTTCCAGGACCTTACAAGTAAGATACAAGTCAGATTACAATAACACATTGTACTATTTCTCTGTTGAGTAAAACAGAATTGCTTCACTATTTTTTCCCTCAAAATTATTCAGGAAAGATTTAATTCTTTAATAATGAGAATAGCATTACATTGAGAGGGAAAGACCATTTAAATTGTTCATAGGTAGGTAAAATTTGTCTTTCTTGATCATAAATTAGTCATTTTGGGGGGATCTACTCATATCATTAATATGCTAAGTTTAGGGGAGAGGTTTTATGACACGCAAATGACCTGATAGCAATCCTGTTGTAAAGATCATATATCTGATTTTCAAAATGTCTATATTTTTAATTATGAAGTGAAGTGATACATAATTCAAAAATTCACAGTCAAGCATAACAGAAAAAATAGAAAATAAAATAATTTTCATAGTGACATCTAAATACACTCACTCTCAAACTTTTGTTATACATATATTTTTTGTTGTTATATTTTTTGATGTTTCAGATCCTATAAATATCATGTGTTGCAAATCTGATGCTTAATTTGACCATATGGATTTGAGGGTGGGTTTTACTTTAATATTGATACATACATTTATGAAGATTTCTGAAAAATATAAAATCTATTTAATAAGTATTTGAGAACCTATCATGTGCAATTCACTCTAGAGTACATGTTAGAAAACACAATCTTGCCACCAAGTATTTTATGATGTATATCAGAAGTAACATTTTTACATATTAATTATAAGAATAAAGTCAGCGGCATAAAAGAATGAAAACCTCAGCTCTTAAGGAAAGAAGTCATATTTAATAGAGGATCAGAAAATGCTTCATGGAGAAAGTTTTATTTTAGATGAGGCTGAAGTTCAATTCAATTAAACCCAGGAAGCATTTATTATCATCAACTATGATATGATCTCTGCTCGGAGGGAGCTTATAATCTAGTTGCAATAAGGACACATTGGAAGGGACAACAAATTCTATGTGAGCTGTTAGGAAAAGCCTTGAGAAAGAAGTCACATTTGACCAAGATCTTAATTAAATGAGATAAAGAGGGGGAGGAGGAAGCATTCTGGGATGAATGAAAAGCATAAGAAGCATAAGAAAAGAGAAAATATTAGGGTGTGAAGGGGCATGTATCTTCTGAAAAGAGAAGACTTGCCAGTGTGGCTGAATCATGGGAAACTGCAGCACTGTGATAGCTGGTGAAATAAGAATGGAAGCTGAGCTTGAAGCATCTTGTATGTCTGACCAGCCAAGTGACATCTGTCCTGATTTCTTTTCTCCTTTTTCTTTTCACCTTTTTTCCCTCCTTTATTTTTTCTCTCTCTTCCAGGAAGATACCCTTGACAGTTTTGCAAGAGCTCAGTTAGAATGGGAAGAAAGAGAAATGGAGAAATTTCACTTCAGATTGAGGCAAAGTCAACTGCTGGAAATAGGCTGAGTGCAATCTTAACTTCTGAATGATATTATGCCCCTGACAACGTTTGTGCTTAACAATTTCCATTGCATTCTTTACTTTGTTTCCAATTAATGAGACAGTACTACAAAGTAGAGATCTTAAGTGAGAAATTTAGACGATAGTCCTTGTAGCTAAGAAAATCAACACCTTTCTATTCCCAAATTATGGAAATTAATTTTAGGGTAAATTAAAGGCCCAGGTTATTGTTCTGCCTCCATTCTGCTTTATTTCGTAAACAAAACTTTATTGAGTAGGAAGTAACTTCTTTTTTAAGAGCTTTTTTTTTTTAACATCTTTATTTCTTTCTTGAAGTATAACTGCTTTACAATGGTGTGTTAGTTTCTGCTTTATAACAAAGTGAATCAGCTATACATATATCCCCATATCTCCTCCCTCTTGCATCTCCCTCCCTCCCACCCTCCTTATCCCACCCCTCTAGGTGGTCACAAAGCACCAAGCAGATCTCCCTGTGCTATGTGGCTGCTTCCCATATATATGTATATGCCACTCTCTCACTTTGTCCCAGCTTACCCTTCCCTCTCCATGTGTCCTCAAGTCCTTTCTCTAGTAGGTCTGCCACTCTTTGGCTCGATCTATTTCCTGGCTGTATCAAATTCTGCATGTCAGTAAGGAGAAACCACAGCAAATAAAATTAATTTTATTCAATTTTATATTCTTTAAAAAAACTATTTTTTTTTGGTTTGACTTTTTTCTTTCTCTTGCAAATAAGCTTTTACTTAGAAACTAAAATCAATAAAATTGTGCCAAAATTTAAAAAATATTTTAAAGAATCATATCCTCTCTAAATATACTTCATGTTTATACCAGATGTAAATATTTCTAATTTAAAGCAATGTCTTCATATTACTTAGAAAACCTATGAGAAATATCTTAATCATTAACTACATAAAGCAGTTACTCTAGAACAATCATATTGGGAAATATTATGTTTCAGCTATTTTTTATTCTGTATTACTCAATGCTGCGTAAAAAAAAATGTTTCATCCCTTCCTTGGGAAATCTGCAAGAGAACAATACTGGGAAGATGTATTTCCAGGAGCTAGTGTAAATGAAAAAATGAGAGAAATAAAACAAAAATATATACTTTACCAACAATGTTGATTTATCTCCTATTTCTAAATACTTATTGGCAAATTAACTTTGAATTTGACTAAATTCTAATGAAGGCTAAAATTGTAGAAATACTAACAGCAGCAAAATGGGTGATCTGACTCATGATGGGCTAAACCAAGTTTTTTAATGCTCAAAATATTTAGAAATTTTAGAATGTTTAGAAGAATGTTTTATCTATGTTGTGTACAACCAGGATGAGGTTGGCAAGACATTTTAGTACATTGCTTTATCTAAAAACTTGACTCTGACTATATTCTAGAAGTTTAATTGGCTATTCTTTTTATAAAAATCAAAAATGGAATTAAAAAAAATTCTCTATTGCCTTAATCAATCAGCCTTTCTAATATCACAGAACCTACTTGATCAGCAAAGTCTTATCATCTAACCCAAATCCCTCCAGGCAAAGCTGAAAGTTCAAATTCAGTTCCATATATCAATATTTCGCTTTGTGATATAAAGTTACGGAACATAGCATGTGCCCTCCTGTAGAAAGAGTTTTGGGGACTGGAATCGACACCAAAGGTAAGGGCCGTATTTCAAAATGGAGTTTGCCCTAAGAAAGATGTCACATAAACAAGCATATAAGTTCATTACTTTAGAGCCCACTCCTCATTTTTCTTAAAAAGCCTTCATTGTACAGAGCAAAATGTGTCAGTATATCCTTTAAGTCTAGTACAGCAACACTTCCACTGGAACACAAAGGACTGCATTCGTAGTCTGAAGTTCCTTCTCATTTCAGTAAAGTCTCAGTGTCTCTTGGCAGTTTTCAATTTCATTCCTTGGTTACCTCAAAATTCTTGAAGTTTCGCTCCTAGATTTTCTGTGCTTTCCTTAGGGCAATAACCTCATCCCACAATGAAAGGAGGTGGAATCTACTGATTTTGGTCATAGGTTGGTCATGGAAACTGGGCAAGGAATAAGGAGTAAGGAAGAATGAGGAGTTCCAGACAATTCTGAGTGATGGGGAAGATGAGGTGCTATTAATAAAATTAGAAAATTAGGAAGAAAGCATGCTTGAAGAAAGTGGTAAATAATAAAGCAAGATTCTATTTTACTTTGAAATTTATGGCTTGATGGTTTGCTAACCTTCATGAGAGTGGTTTTGGCCCAGTTGTGAGAAGCAATCCACATTTCAGGAGAGTAGAAGTTGGTGGATGATGAGATGTGCAGTAGAAATGATAGAGGACAATTTTAAATACTTGGCAGCAAAGGTAAAACCGAAGATAAGATGATGTCTTGAAAATGAAAAGGGAAAATTTTTTCTAGGGCAGAGAAATCATGCCTGGGTTGAAACACTCTAGAAAAGTGAAGCGCAAGCAAGTTCAAATAAAAGAAGCATCACTTTCTTGAACAAAGACAGAGACTAAAGGCAAGGGGAAAAAGTTGAGGTTCTGAAGTAGAAGGGGGTGCTCACAGCAGATAAACTCCATCTTCTCATGAAATAGTAGCCAAGGCAATTTGCAAAAGTGGGCTATTCTTTTGAGCAAGGTGGAGATTGTTTCAGAGTTCCTCTCTCTCTCTCTCTCTCTCTCTCTCTCTCTCTCTCTCTCACACACACACACACACACACACAATGTAAAAAGAATCCTGAGAAGTAGTGAGAGCCTGGCTATGGTTTAGTAGAGTTATTCTACATTTATTCTTCCAAAATACCCTATTAGAATGGGGTTTCAATTTCTAATTGTTTTCTCCATTTCAGGATTTTGATTCTTATAATAAAATTTTAAACACTGTGTCAGATTTAATGTGTTTGAGGCCATTATGTGCCAACTTTGTAAAATTTTTCCTTATGGTGAACTGAAACTTTCCTCTCTGTAGCTCTGGAGTTAATCTGTCAGGAAAAAAACCTACTCCCTCATTAGGAGTCCTTGTCAAATGCTATTGCATCCTTCTTTGCTTTCAAAACTCTAGACTAAACACTTTCTTTTGTTAAATAATTTCTGATATCATTGAATTTCTTTCATCTTCAATGAGAAAAAATTACACATTATTTTGCCTGAGAACTGAACATACATTTAGAAATAGCTGTTAGCTCAAATAATGTAAATTATTACAAATAAAGACCTATTGCTTGATTTACTTTCTGTTTTGTGTATGTTTATATAAAAATTGTTCTATTTGGCTAGAACTCTATTCAATCAATTTACATAAATCCATGCTAACATTTCCAAAGATAGAGTGTCATGAGGATAATATGGAGGCAAGGAATCAGTAATAAGATTTATAAAAGACCTTGAGAAAAATATTCAAATATTTTTATTATTTGGAATTTTATTCTTGATATTAGGAGAAAATGGACTATATATTAATCTCCTATGAGTAAATTTATTCCTGGAGTGGGGTTGGCATACTTTAGAACAAATGTGTGTATTTCTTATTCTCATTGCATTTTTCCAGATGATAAGAAAATGATTGGAAAATTACTTTTTATGGTTGATATCCTAGCTTTATTAGCTTTTTCCAATGTTATAGAGTAAGTTCACATGTTTATGAACATTTCCTCTACTGTGAGTGCCTATATTCATTAAAAAGAAAATATTCATTAAATTATACTCCTCACATTATGTCTAGATAAGATTAATTCACTTATACAATATGATAATATTATTCTTCATAGATTGATTTCTTTATTGACCACCATTTAGATTCATTAGTTATTGACATACATGTTAAAATATGGGAACATTCTCATATGGTATAGGACTGTTTTTCTTTGAAATTTAATGTAAATCAGAAAACAACCTTCAGAGAATGCAAATAAGAGTATGCATATAAAAATTATTTGTATACTATTAGCTTTGAAATCATTGCAGCTGGCTTAGAAATGTTGGTAGAACTACAAAGCTATCTACTTGTTGAGTCAATAAAATAGTGTATACCCAGTATTCAGTCCATTTTCTACATTAAAGCTAGTCTAAATATTAATGAAAATTGCAACAGAGAGAATTGCATTAGTTTCTGACAAGATTATAGACTGCAAAAGGAAATTTACAATCACTTGTCATAGCCTAGGCCAATTCAGAATCCCGAAACCCTCTGTCTTGTCAAGGGTTTTACCTTAGGCCATATATACCCTTCCCACCTGCCACATTTGCAGTAGGAATCTTCAGAACAGATTTATTAATCCTTCAAAAGCTTCCACACTGGCATAGTCTACACTGATTATCTAAAATGTTCAGAACACTTTGAAAAAATTAACCATTACCAGAGTGAATTTCCCCTCCTTTCTTTCCCCTTTCCAACCTAGAAGCGGGATTGAATGGAGAATCCAATCTTCTAAGCTTCCCCCTTTCAAAATAAAATCAAACTAGTATATTGAGATAATTTAAGCTGGTTCCAGGAAAGCAAAATTAGGGTTGTAATTTACTGTTTCAGAAATTCAAACCTAGTCTGAATTTTTCTCTTCTTTAGAGTACTGAGAAGTTAATGCATATTTAATTGTCTATGATTAATTCTAAATAATGTGTTATTTCAAATCCAATCATTCATTTGATTTACATTCTCTGGCATTTTCGGCTTTGCTTCTGTATTTCTTCCCCACTTTTCTTATCAATGGTCTTTTTGAATATATCCCACCCCAAATTAAGATTCTTAAATTCCACACAGCAGTTGCAACTTTAGTTTCTCTTCTATTTGTGAGAAGTGTTAATGAAATGTCATTAATTCTTTCAATTGTAGATTGATATTGCTTAAAATGACCTACGATTCTCTTACTTTGTGCTAAGGATTGCTCTAAATTCTTTGTATAAGTAGTTGCTTTAATTCTCAGAACAACCCTGTGCAGTATTGTTATTATTATTACAATTTTACAGATGGAAATTGTGGCAGAGTAACTTACTCAAGGTCAAAGAGCTGGTTGACAGTAAAGAGAGAAATTTTAAGTAGTGTAGCTCCCAATTTCTGTACTCTTAACCATAGACACTGCTAGATTTCCATAAAGTAGTAGTTTTGGGGGTCAGGGCCAAAATTTTATTCCCAAATCAGGTCAGTTATTCTTTTTTTTGTAAAATTCACTTTTATGCATAATGGTTATAGAATATGAGATTTTTATAAGTCTATTAGGGAAAGATTATCAACTTTGAAATCAGGTAAAATGGGCTCGAAGTCTCATTTTTATAATTAGCTTATTGTATGACTGATCTTGAACATTCTTAATTTCTCTGACCCTATTTCTTCACTATTATGAGGACTAAAATAGTGACATATAAAAAGTGACCAGCACAAAACCTGGTTCACAGTAGATTTTCTCCCTTTTTCCTACAACAAGGAGGAAATAATGTATTTTCCTTTTTCTCTGTTATTTCATATAGGTGTAGAAGTAATTGATATCCTTGGTCTAAGGCTGAAAAAAAAGCTGGGCATTTTATGTACTGATGTGCAATATTTAAGGATTTACGCTTCCTATTTTTCCATCTATGAATTAATTAGCCGTGTCACAATAGAAGCACTCTCCCCCTCTGCTCCAGAGTTTTATTTTGCCTTCTGAGGAATGAAAATTTATTTTACAGATATCAGTAGAACCACAGATGAGAGAGGGAGAAAAACACTCTCCACCATTTCACAAACAACCACTGCTTGCCATATTTTTGGAAAGTTTGTTCTTCCTTTGTGGGGAATATAAGTAGCCGGTTCAAGTTCCATGTGTTTGGTGAAATGCTTAAATAAACTCTTTTAAAACTGGGGATTATGTCTGTTGATAAAGCACTCCCGTGAATATTTCATTGAAACCTGGATTACCTTTTTTTTCTTAACTCATTTGCCTTTTCAGACATACCATAAGGAAACCTATGGAACTTTTGAAAATGGAGAAAAGTCCTGTTGATCACTGACAGTACATTTTGAGTATTAATATATGTGGCCAGTTTGAAGGAGTATAATATCTGCTGTTAATCTGGGCTTTGCTTCTTGTGTTAATTTGAGGTACTAAGGCTACAGTACAATATGCTGACTATTACTAACAGTAAGCCTCAGTAAAAAATGGTTGCTTGGTATCTCATTAATATGACAGAAGATTCCAGTAAAGCTGAACTTACTGACAGTAAGAATAGACAAATGGAAAGAATAAGTCAGTTAAAAGGTGAATGATTTTTAATACTTTCTAAAGTATTTGTCAAAAATGAAATGTGTCTGGAATGGAAATGTTGCTTTGCTAAACATTTGTATATTGCCACGAAGTTATTCAAGTGTCTGTATACATTTTGGAAGTATTTGAATTGTATGTCAAATTCAGGTTAGTTATGTGTTAATAATGTAAGTGTCAACAAGAGATATTAGCAAGACCCAGGAAGAAGGCAAATGTTACACTTACCTTGTGCAGTGTTTTTGTTGTTTCTCTTTTTATCACTTATATAAGTTTCAAAACAAGTGCAGAATCACTGAAATGATTCAAACAACATAGAGAAAACTGAGCATATGAAAATTAAAATAGACCTAGAGACTCTTTCCTTTTCTGACAAATTTACATACTACTAATTCAATACTTAGGGCTGATGCTAAAATTTTAAGAGCTTAATGGCATTATCAGTTATTTACTATAACCATATTTGGGTTTGCTTTGTATAAAACAAATTCCCAAAATAGCTCCTCTGAAATCTAAAGTTCACTATCATTTATAATATTGGAAAATGAGTTGTTTTTAGCCAGTATCTTTTCCCTCATATTTTATTTTACATTTCATTCACCCAGTTTCACTGTCTGGTGATGATCACCTGTGTAATATATGTTAGGAATTTTCACTTGAAGGACCATGTATCTTTAAATGTCTTCTCTTTATTCGTCCTAGTTCTAACACATGTAATTTCCCCTTTAATTTGACATCATTTAACGGCACATTACACGTCAATGATGTGATCTGTGAATATTTACAATGTTCATGTCATTTTTATTTTCTAATCCAATTTAAGTAGCTCTGCTTTTTATGACATCATGAATTCTTCAGTCTTTTTGGTCTTTTTGGGACTAATTATTCCATTAGTTCCTTTGAACTAGCTCTGTGTTGTCAGTCATTTCTTCCCTTTTGATCATAAGACCTTTGCTGCCCTCCTTTGCATGTACAGTCAGTTGTAGGTCTATGCAACCAAGCTAAGAAGTAAGTACTAAGTCCTCATCCTTGCAGACTGCTATTCCCAATCATTTCTGTACGGAAGGCACTTTGTAGGTAAATCTTTCTATTGTAAAACCATGGCTTCTAAATTTCTTACATACTGAAAACACATTTGGATACATTTTAAAAAATATCTTTTATAAAGATAGTAAATATTTTATGCAAAATACTTTCACTTGCTAAGACAGAGATTTAAAGAAAAAAATGAGTAAAAAAATAACCAGTAGAAAAGCAGACTAAATTTCACTTGTTGCAGTATTACATGACACACAGTCTATGTTTATTTTTTAACGCTGGTTTGGACAGAATTACAAAATGTCTTAGATTCAACTTTTGAAAAAATGTAGTCTTTCCTGGTACTTTCCATATCCATTTGCCTGCTAACTTATATGAGAGTTTATAGATGTGATTAATTTTAAATAGCATAAAGGCAAAAGAAAATTTGGAGTGATTTAAGCATGACTTTGTCTTTAACCCTCTTGTTTACTAGGAACTTTTTTTTTTTTTTTAACATCTTTATTGGAGTATAATTGCTTTACAACGGTGTGTTAGTTTCTGCTGTATAACAAAGTGAATCAGCTATATGTATACATATATGCCCATATCCCCTCCCTCTTGTGTCTCCCTCCCACCCTCCCTATCCCACCCCTCTAGGTGGTCACAAAGCACTGAGCTGATCTCCCTGTGCTATGCGGCTGCTTCCCACTAGCTATTTTACGTTTGGTAGTGTATATATGTCCATGCAACTCTCTCACTTTGTCACAGCTTACCCTTCCCCCTCCCCATATCCTCAGGTCCATTCTCTAGTAGGTCTGTGTCTTTATTCCCGTCTTACCGTTTCCTCTGTGATGCTAAGGAGCTCTGCTGTCTGTTGCTGCCCTCTGTAGTGATGACTAAGAGAGCACAAGATCAGCTTTGTTAAACGCGTTAGAAATTGACTCTAAAAACTTTCTCCAGAATGCAAATGTAGCCTATTTGAGATTCACATATTCTCTGAAAATAAAAAGCCAATAGGAGTATTTTTGCATTTGAAGAGTTCTTCCGCAAGTGCTAGACACTGAGAACATAACCTGACTGCTTTTTTAGGTATCATTTTAAAATATTGCAATGTTATTTATTTAGTCTGATTGAAAGCACCACCACGAATATTTATATATAAACTAAAGTTAACCTAATATATTTTTAAAAGTAGATTTATGATTTAAGATTTCAGATTGGATGGCAATGGCTAAGAATAGTCCAGAATTTCTGCCTTTATAAGCTAAACAATCTTACATTAAGCCATTTAATTCTCCATGAGGCTGTTTCCTTATCTATCAAATGGAGATAATTTTAAAGCTAAACTCTTACAAAGAATGTAGTTTGTACTCTACCAAGCTCTACCCAAATAACAAGCATGGTTATTTCCTTATTTAGATTTAGTCTGATTTAACTATGAAATAGTTAAAATCTGTTCCTCCCTTCTCATTCTACTCCTAAACGTTGCTCCCACTGCCCCTTCTTCTGGGAATAAGGTTAGAGAGGATTAGTCCAAGGGACAGGCAGTTGCTGAAATCAGGAGGAACTTAACAGGACCTGGGTAGTGTCTAGGAAGAGACAACAGAAATGTGCCCTCTTGAAAAGAAGGCTGGATGAAGCTAAACAGGGATTAGGGCCCTAGCTAAGTGGCCTGAGGCTCAGAGCAAGGGATTCTTGGCAGAAAAACTCAGACTCAAGCACTACTGTAAAAATAAGGCCCTCTTTGCTAGAGTTAGGGTCAGTCCAGAATATGGTGGCCCTTTGAAAGCAGAGCTAATTTCAGATGATGTCTCTTTTAAAATTCTTTTATATTACAAAGTCTGCAGATGTGAGTTTGTGTACTAGCATTGCCATTTACTGGCTGCCTCGTCTGGCCATTCCAGAGCCAGGTTCTTCAATTTCTCTGAGCCTCAGTTTCCTCTCTTGTAAAACTGGGGATAATCGTGAAATAATATTGCTAAAACTCCTGATCTAATGTCTATTATTAAAAATAGTAGGTATTTATACTTACCTGGCAGGGGAGATACCATGATCATGAAGATAGTTTTCCCAGGGCAAAGCTTATCCATTGCACTCCAGATGTGCTGACCCCTACAATTTCCCCAAATGTGGGAGACTCGACTGCATAATTTGTGGTAGTGGGGGACTGCGTTCAGACTAAAAGAGCAGTACTTATTAAAAGTTAACTGAGGGCTTCCCTGGTGGCGCAGTGGTTGAGAGTCCGCCTGCCGATGCAAGGGACGCGGGTTCGTGCCCCGGTCCGGGAAGATCCCACATGCCGCGGAGCGGCTGGGCCCCTGAGCCATGGCCGCTGAGCCTGCGCGTCCGGAGCCTGTGCTCCGCAGCGGGAGAGGCCGCAACAGTGAGAGGCCCGCGTACCGCAAAAAAAAAAAAAAAAAAAAAAGTTAACTGAGTCTACATCTGGTCAGGATAAGAGCAGGAATTGGATAGGTCAACCTGAAAGTAACATCAATGACTTTATTTAAGAGGAACCAAAAGGGGCCATGAAACTCTTTTCTGTATTTCTGGACTTATATGACATATGTGATTGTTCTGTATATTTTCACAGTAGAGAACTCTGGAACTCACTGTAGGAAATTGACATGTGGCCAGGGCTCAGCTCCTGTACCATGTTTTCTATGAGTCAGTTGCCACGTTCATGTTCATATTGGTTCATACTTCGATTTTTCAAAGATACCATTCCTACAGTGCAAGTACTGCCTAAATCTTACTGTGATTTCAAGATGTGTTTACAGTTTGTGGAGGTAGCTCACATGATTAATATTTCAATGTTAAGAACCAATTTGCTTGCCTAAAGGATAGGTGGTATAATTAATTTTGCCTCTTTTTTCTGTTTAGTGGCATTGCCACTGCGAATTTTTATAGAGTTCATATTTAACTTTCAATGTGTGTTGGGAGAGCATCTTCAAAAAAAAAAAAAAAAAGGTTATTCAACGGACCACACATCGTTTTTATTTCTTTTAGCTTAAAAAAGAAGTGACCAATTTTATTAACTCACTTCAACATAGTCACCACTCAAAATGTTGGATGAGGAAAGGGTGAGGGTTTTGGAGGGTGATTGATAAAGCCACGATTCACCGGCCTTCTTACATTGTCTCAGTTTTCTTTTGAGGACAAAAGAACACATTAAACGTTTTAATATTTAAACTTTCATAAGTAAAAGTAAGAAGTGATTTCTTTAACAATGTTCAAAGTGAACTTTGGAACTGATAAAAGTAAACATATGGGCCCTGGAGCCAGAATATCTGGTTATGAATCCCAGATTTGCTACTTCCAAGCTGTGTGACATTAGGCAAATGTCTATGCCTTTTTGTGCTTTAGTTTTCTCTACTTTAAATGGGACGAATTACAGATCTCACAACACTGTGTTGTGAGGAGTAAGCAAGTTAACACATGTGAAGCATCTACCTATATTTGTAGGTTTACAGGGAAACAAAATAATACAATGTAAATCCAAGGTTTAGAGACAGTTACAGTAACACAAAACAATACGCAGGCTTTAAAATTGTTGTCCAATTAGATAAGTTTTTCTTTGAATAATTATAATAAGGATATTTATTATACAAAGTCCATAACATGGTAATGTTATTTAGAAGTCTCTGAAGTTTTTTTAAGAAAAAATTGAGCCATAGACTACTAGAAACACCCTCCATCTCTACCAGCTCAGGGTTGCTCCTTGGCTGTCAGGTTGTTCTTCAGTCAGAACATTTAGCAGTTTGATGGAGAACGTCTCCATTTTCTAGGTGCATTTAATAAAATATGTGTTTCTAAGTCCTTTGCATGTTACATTATTGGTGACTGGATACTTGTAAAAAGTTAAGGTGGTTGTTGGTAGTAGGCCTCCAGGGTGATGGCTCTTATTTTTTAATGCCTTCTTTTGTAGTGTGCAATTTAATCAATGTTTTAACTGTGAGTCAAAAGTACGTGTGTTATGAATTCTCCTTAAAGGTTTACGGTTTTTTCTTTTACTACTAATATACAAAATGACTATTTTATGTCTCTAATGATTGTGCCTCAGTAGCCCAATACAACTACTAATAGAGAACTACATGGTCTGAAATGAGCTATAATATAATTATTTCTATCCCGGGGTTGTGGGTATTCAATCTTCAGTGCTGATGTACTCCATTAAACATGGTGGATTTACACACCCACATTCTTAGGTATGTATCTAAAGAGGCCAGCTGGTATCATGAATAATAATCATTTCATTTTGCTATTTATCTAGTGAAAATCTGGTTTCTGAAAGCCTTATATGATTTTTCTCAGGTGCTCAATATTAATGAAGGAGAGAAATTTATATGAATTACCTAGACTTATAGGTAATTGAAACAGAGTCTGCCAAAAGTAGAAATGGTACTTCAAAGTTTGTATTTTAAAATTTATTTTTTTCCATGTGAATTTACTGAAAAGCTATTTCTCAAAACAGTCTCACAAGCAACTAATGCTTGTTGTTTACTGAAATTTGTACTATATTATATATTCTTGGTAAGTTAAGTACAATAATAAATACCACATGAATGATTGAAATAGAATAATGGTGATATGCTTTGACCTTGTTGAAAGAGTTATTCTGTAGTTCCAGTTTACGTAGCCTTCTACTCCTTTTTGTACTACTCTATAATTTCAAGAATTTAGAATATTAAACTAGCTCTGCTGCTAAAGGAAAATTGAGACTAACTGCTGTGATTACACATTTGTTTAGCAGCAAAGTTGCTAAGCCACAAGAGCTGAAGCAAACACTGAATCATGAAGACTATTAATTGAGATTGACTATTAATTGAGCTTTTGCTACCCCAAAGCATCTATTTGGTAAATATAGCGCAAAGTACTTATAGATCCAACTGGCTTAGAATATTTTTTCCACCTCTGCTATGGTGCCTGAAGTATCTAGAATTAGAGATATTCCTCTGGGTTCAGGCATTATCACAGTTGTTACCTGGAAGATTAAACTGTTACTGCACATTGGCCTACGAACACGTATGATCTTGTCAGATGTGTAGCTTGCACGGTATTATGAAATTAAAAAAAAATTAGTATATTGGAATAGAAAAACCCCCACTTCATGGATTATCCCGGAAAGGGTAACTTTGGGTGGCATAAACAATGCAGGGTTTAGCTCTGATATAAAATGTTATTATGAATCTAATTTTTTGCCATTGAGCCCAAGTATTCATTCTTTATGAAAAAATAAATCAGTGGAGATATTACTTAACCTAAAATGAAAACTATGTAAGTTCTTCGGACTTGATGAATGACTTACCAAATATTTATTACATATTTTTTGGCATTGGCTGTGTGCAAGCTTATTTCTAGGATTGCTGTAAGGGTGCGATAGCTCAGAAATATATAAAATACAGTTTCTGGTCTTTAAAATACTTTCAGTTTAAAGGAAGAGACAGTTTTTATACAAATAACAGTGGACAGTAAATGAAATAAGCTGAAGCTCTTGAATAAGAAGGTTAAGGCCACATTTCAAATTGGAACACTGGAAAACTAATTGTAATGTAGGCATTCCAAATGTTTTCTAGAAAGTACTATGGAAATGTAGTATAAGGGAAGACTTTTAAAATAAACAAAACAAACATAAAACACTTATTTTATTTTATTTTATTATTATTATTTTTTTTGGTGGTACAGGGGCCTCTCACTGTTGTGGCCTCTCCCGTTGCGGAGCACAGGCTCCGGACGCGCAGGCCCAGCAGCCATGGCTCACGGACCCAGCTGCTCCATGGCATGTGGGATCTTCCCAGACTGGGGCACAAACCCGTGTCCCCTGCATAGGCAGGCGGACTCTCAACCACTGCACCACCAGGGAAGCCCATAAACACTTATTTTATTATAAAAATACATTCTTTTCCCCAAATAAAACAAAGTTAAGAAAAAAATTTCACACTATAGATAAACGTAAATACATTAATACTTGTTCTTCCATGAAGACATATATATTTTTTCCATCAAAATGGGATCATTCTAAAAGAACTGTTTTCTAATCTACATTTTAACTTAATATATCATGGACTGCTTCCTATGGTAATAAATTACCTTATATAGTACTTGAATATTTATCATTTGTTTATTCATCTAATAAAAAAATACTCACTGAGAATTCACTATATTCTTGGCATAGTCACTGTCCAGGGATACAGTGGTATATATCAAAGGCATGTGTTACTGATGGTATCAAATCATAGGAGAATTTGATGCAAAAGAACAAGTTGAATACAAGAAGACAAGGGAAAAACAGATTTTTTATCTCCTCTCTACTTAGTCGTGGTTGAGGATGTTAGCTAAGTATTTGGATAACATACATGTTCAATGAACTACAAGACCAAGGTACTGAGAATTACTTAAGTCTGTTCTGCTTACAAAACAGAGATGATGTCTATTTATTACAGATAAAGATGACATTATACAATAACAACAATAATAACTTTAAAAGTAGAATGGGGTACAAGTCCTGGCTCCATCACCCAAAACCTGTGTGACCTTGGGCAAGTCAGTTACTGAGAATTGGTTGAAGACTTTCCACTGATTACTGGCCTGGCCCTAGAAGTTCAAAAGGTAGGTAAAGAAAATTCTGCTTTTCTGTAGCCACATGATTCTGATCATCTGAAACAGGAAAGCATAAATTAAATGCTGGTTGAACATACAGAGAACTATTTCTTACTAAAGTATATGTTTTCAGCACAATAGTTTTATAATCGTTTGTCTGTCATCCATTTATCCACCTGTCCATCCAACTATCTACCTATCATCTATCCTCTATCTATCTATCTATCTAGCATTATCTCTCTCTCTATCGTCTAGCACCAGCCTAATCAGCAGTAAGATCCTTTTTCTACATAAATGAGTGTAGATTTTAAATTCATTACAGATAGACAGAGATGGAGAGGAGGAAATTATTCTTTTCATAAATGCAAGAGCAAGTATGTATTAAAATATGTGTAAGTAAATACGTGTCCATATGTTTATGTGTGTACCTAGTTCCAGTCTTTTCCAATTGTTTCCCTGTACAAACCTTGTTCCCTTTCTTAACTTTTCCTCTACCTAACCAAATACGAATGCATCAGAAAGCTCTTTAAGTGGAAGAGGGTATGCTCTCCAGTTGTGTAGGATTGGTCCATATGTATAAAAAACTAAAGGGAAATAGAGAGCTCTTCGCTTAAAATTAGTGTTCAAAACAGAGAGTAATTAGGTTTAGAAGGAAACTCAGTTAAAGTTGTTATGTGACGACACTATTAGAATTAAGAGGTAACTGAGATTTCCCAAGTGATAACAGATAATTTGCCATTTAGCCTGTAATGAGGTTTGAAAAAAAGATGCTCAACAAGATATCAGCAGTAACTAGAAAGGCATTTCTTAGAAGGTCCACCCAGTGTGCAGTTATTCCTTTATCCTTATAAAAGAGACAAATTGTCTAATGCAATGTACTCTCAGTAGTTATCACTGGTGCTCCCCAGAAAGATTTCTATTGACCCTAACCATCTCTACTGACTATTCATCCCCCGCCCGCTCCCTTGCCCACCCACCCCCTCCCACACCAGCTTTTCCTAGTTTTCTGCTGAGCTATTCTGTCATAAGCCATCTGGGTCAGATGTGGTGGGGTAGTACAGAAAAATAGAAATCATAACCTTCGGTGTTGTAGTAATTACATTTTTACTTGAAATAGAGAAATATGATGCAATCTTTAAATGCATATGCAAATCATGTGCAAATTATATGCTAATACATGTGTGGCCCGCCTAACTATTACATATAACTGAATGCAGCCCTTGGGAAAATCTTATTGGAGATCATCGGTCTAATGAAAATTGCTGCTGCACGCTAATTATAGTGACATGTGTGCTGCTGTATTGCCCCTTAGTGGTGAGGGGGATGACAAAGGTTAGTTGAAGTTAGATGACTGACTGACAGAATTATGTCTGTGATCATAGATGTAAATAGCAAAATATCTCTATTCTCTAAAATCCAATTTTATGACTTTACACCTAAATTAAAATGCAACATGGGTAACTACTGACAATGTGTTCAGGAGGATAGGGGTCTAGGATACAAAAGACACAAATTACCACTTGACTGATTCGGTTTAATCTTTCTTTGCTATCGTATTTTCACCAATTTTTCATTTCTTACCAATTGGTTAACTCATTGGAAATATGCAGATTATAGAAATATACTCTATACATTTAGAGAAGTAATATCATGTTCACATTCCAAAAATAAGCTAAATGCTAAAAGGATTTAATAATTCCTTTGAAACAGGTAAATCCAAGTTCAGCTATGTTCAGGCTGTATGATTTTGAGTAAGTCTTTTCACAACTTTGAGCCTTCAGTTATTCAACTATGAAAATATGATAATATAAACACCTCCTTGGGTAGCTCAAGGATCACATGAAATACTATTTTGCAGAGCCTGTAGTATGACAGATACATGCTTATGGACCTATCATTCTATTTGAAACGAGTTCTTATTAAAAGTATTTGTAATATCTAAAAATCTTCTGTTGTCTAGACTAATTTCTAATTTATGATATTTACATTTCCTAATTAGAGAGATACTCAATATTTGAGAGATGACCCATTCTTATTTAAGCTATAAACTAAGAGAAAAAAAATTTAGTCTTAATTGTGATATAGAATATTAAACAGAAGTATAATGTGTGATTGTATTTAGGAGTTCTAATACCACCATTTAAGACTTATGACTAAGAGGTGATGAGATTGAATTGTGGGAAGAGTGAAAGAATTACCTTAATTATTCATCAACCTAATTAGCTTAATTAATTTAAGCAGTTTCCCTGCTTGAAAGAAGTACTTTCCTGAACTTGTTCAGAAATTATATCTACCTTAATTAAAGCCAAAATAGGCAGAAAATGTTTAGTGGTTAGCTTATGATAAAGTTTAGGAATAAAAGGACTTGCCAATTGTGTTGGTCAGGAAATAGATCATGGAAAAGATCCCTTGATTTCTAAGATTTCTCAATTCTTGCCAGGCTTCTTCATTTATCTTGTTAAAAGATATTATTTTGCCATTTCAAATACTATGCCAAGTTAGAGATTTTAGCATGTTTAAGAGCTTCTTGAAGTATTGGCTAAAACCAAGGGTATTAAGATTAGTGTGTATGGGTGATCTACTGGATTTCTAACTGTAGAATATATCATTATTTTTATGTTTTAAAAAGGGAGTAATTTATGTCTTGTTCCGTCAAATAACTGTGCATTTAAGTGACTATGCATGCCTGCCTTACACTAGGCATAAATTTAGGTAACTGAATATCCCTTTGTCCATGATCACTTAGAAACAGAGTGGATAACGGAATATAAAGGATATGCAGCTCATTATACATATTATAAAAGAAAATGTTAGCAATAAACATATGTTGGGGCTCAATCCATTGAAAGGGCTATTTTATATATAGTGTGTATTTACTAGTTACAGTTAACGCTTTCAGGCTTGTCTTCAGCACTGAGCATTTTTCTTACCATACAAACAGCATTAAGAACAGTGCTTCCTAAGTGCTTTTCTATTATGAGGATAATGACAGCCAATATGATTGTTTGGGCATTACCCTTTCACTGAATTTGTTCTATGTGACACCTTAAAATTTACGTATAAGGTTGTATTATGATGGACACTTAGTTGGGCCTTAAATCTAACGTCACATTTTCCCACACACAGATGACTTAATTACTAAAATTGAAGTCATTGTCCGGTTCTTAATGACTTAATTGTTTGGAAGCAAATTGATTTACCCTTTTTAATCTCAATAAATTCCTTACCTCCTGTGTTAAGTAGAAGGAGAATGTATGTTATGAAATAAAATTGAAGGTTTAAATATGTTTGATCACAGTTTTCTCCTAGTGTAAAATGTGTGAAATCAACAGATTCAACACTTTTAGCTTCAGGAAATGCTTGACTCTCTGAAAGGCATATAATTGAGTGTACCTGTGGTACGGGGCTATGTCTAATCAGTCGACTGTGTAGCTGGGTAGAGCCAAGTGCCATTCATCTGCCTCCCCTGAGATTTGTGGAAACAAGAAGGAGGAGTAGACATAAGACAAAGATATATAACCATGTTGACCACTGAAGTTCATGGTTAACAACTTAATTATCTGAGTTCAGCTATCACTTAGAAACAAACCTGTGCAATTTAGGCACATTTTATAATTTACAATAGAAATAGCATAATGCTAAGGACATAATTCTACATTCTAATTCTTAATGTAGAATTAGAATCTACATTAAGTGTGTTTAATTTAATTTTTCTAATTATATTTCTAATAGCTTAAATATCTGCACTGATAAAACGGTTAACCACCTGCATTTAAATGCCACCTGATGCGTTTATTTTGGAACAGTAACAGATTGGTATAATTTGAGCTCAAGTTCCTCTGAAAATTCTCCTATTAATGGGTCCTAAATTAATCTTTGTGCCTGATCTGCAAATGATGTTATGAAGCAACAAGCATCATGAGAATTGCCATTACATGGTAATATCCTGTTTTTTTCTTTCCAGTTTGAATTTGGATCAGTGGATAGTTAAAAATAGGAATTTGCACTGGCATTTCCATATTCTTATGGTGCTTCAATGTTGGAATAGTGCCTGTTTGTTTTTTTTTTAAATCAGTTCAGTGAAAAGTTTGCACAGCACCATGTGAAGAAGGTTAGGTGAATATGCACTATACCTACCGTGCCAAGTGAGCAAACATATGCAGACTGCCCCTATTTCCATATAGTTTCTATATGTTCCACATATTGTGGGTTGGTAAAATCATGTAACTTAAACTAAGTCATTGTCCAAAGCAGTACAAAATCTAACCTTTTGAAAATCTGATCAATGATATAGTTCCTCATTAAAAAAAAAAGAGAAAAAAAATGCACAAAGAAGGCATCAACGTTTCATCAAGACAGTCAGTCAAATGAAAGTATTCTATTTCTTTCTGGTTAGAAATGAACCTAGTCCTAGCAAAACTCAGAGAAGTGAAAAGATCAAATAGGCTACTTGTCCATCCTTAGACACACAATTATATTTGAAAACGTTAAGTCTTAGCATACTGAAAGTAAAGACTTCCAGAGCTCTGACTCTAGTGATACCTCTCTCTCACTGAACCGGTACATGGTCCATGCTGAATATGCTGTTACTCAAGGAAGCATGAGACAATGCGGCCACAGGGAATAATGTACTCCCACAGAAGTTCTGATGTTAATTAGAAGTATGCTTTCAATTAGTAATGGTGATAATAATATTGATGATTGTTATTGTAATATCTATTATCATCATTTTAGTTGAATTTGGTGCAGAAGAGAGCTGAGCTGGGAATCACAAGTTTAGGTGTTGGTGCTAGCTCTAACTCACAGAAGGTTATGTGACTTTGATTAAATCATTTACCCAATATGTGCCACAGTTTCTGCCTCTGTAAATGTGGAGGTTAATACAATGCGAAAGGGACAAAATATGAGCTTTGGAGTCCCCAAGACCTGGTTTCTATTTAGACTCTACCATGTATTATTGATGTGACAATTTTTCCAGAACAACCTCTCCCATCCTCACTTTTCTTTTGAGTACATTGGAGATAATTAAACTGATCAGACAGAGCTAAAGTCAAGAGTAAAGGGTAATAGCTCATAGTAATAGCTCATAGTAGGTACTTAAATGTTTGTTCATTTTGTTTCATTATGACTACTACTTTCCTTGACTACGAATGTGACAGAAGGGACAGAAACCATATCAGTAGCCAGTGATAAAGTGATTAGAAAAATGTATGGGTTTGGAGTAGCTCCTCCTTACAGGACTCTCACAGTAGCCTTTGTCCCACGTGTAGCAAAGTGAATTGACCATGCCATCCTGAACCTGAAATGCTTAATTTGAAGTCCTCTGTGTCAAAGAGACTTAAGTTCACAGAGAAACTGCAGCAGGCTAAAGCAGTGGCTCTACTCTGGGAAATTCATAGATATTTTTGTTGTTCTGTCCACAACCATGCTCTTAAAAAGGACTGCATGACAAGGTTCGCCGATTGCTATTCGTTAAAGGCCCTTTTTGTGGCCCTCTGTGGGATTATAAGGTGGCGCAAACACTGTATCTTAATTCATAATCTCCCAGCAAATGTAAAATGGCTGAAGGTTCACTTTTCCTAGAGAGTTTTAGTTCTTTCCTCTCTTTGGCAGAGAGAATTGAGCTCACTATGAGTTCTAAAATATACAATTATAGGAAGCCATGTTTTGAAATGACAGTGGGGATGAAAATGGCATGCGTGACTCCTGTTTGGACATGAATGACTATCGGAAAGGAAGTCAACCTTGAATGACACTGAGAACCAGGATAATGAAGCATGAATTGACAGGTGATGGGCTAGATTTAAAACATTTGAAGAGCCTGTATAATAAAATGAGTGAAATAGGTTGACTCGATCAAGGGAGATTATGGGAAATTATGTCATTTCTATACTGTTTGTTTCTGTGATGAATGAAGAACTTTATTTCCTTGACTCAGGTTTAAGATCTTTTCTATTCATAATTTCTCCCAAATCTACTTTGGAAAAAAAAGAAATTCATCTGTAAGGTATTATTCTATTTTGTCTCCTGGTCCAAATTGTGTATGCTATTTTGTGCTACTCAAGATGAATATTGTGGTGATGATGGTCTTATTTTCTTTCCCCAGTAAAAAAAAGAAAAATAATTCCAGGTAATGGTAAGTTTTGAGGCCATGAGAAATAGCCAGTACATGTCAAAAATATGTTGGTAAAAATTACTTAAAATTTCTTCAGTGGTAAATGGATAGGGTAAAAAAAAAGTATGCCAATTTGTATTCAAGTCATTCTTTACCCTTGCCAACATTTTCACTATCAACCAGTAGCATGTTCTGATTCAGAACTTGCCGTTGGAGTAGTGTATGTGTCTTGTCCCAAATAAGGGTTACTGACTCTTCTGAAAGGAAAAATTACTTCTAATTTCCTCAAAGCCTTGCTATCACTGAGTGATAATGAGAACAGCAGAGTGAGGCAGACAGATCTCAGAGGGGCTGAACTGCTGACAAGGAACTACCTGAGTGGACCAGGGATAAGGGCTACACTGCCAATCACTCTTCTCCCAGCAGAGAATAATGCCAGATAACCACGGGGCATATGTCAAGCATCGTTCAATAGGTCTACCTGTTGAGGTTTCCAGATTGACTGATAAAAACAACTTGTCTGCAGGTAGTTTGTCTACATGAGAAGTGACCCAGTTGCTCTATTTAATTGTGTGGATCCAATTGATACTTTAGCACAGAAAAAAATAGGTTATCAAGGAGGAGTCAAGTTGGAGGTGAAGTAAGAGGGTCAGTCTTCCCTTCCATCTCCTTGAAACACATAATGTCTTGTAATCATAGCTAAACAAGTGTGCAGATACATCAGTAGCTTTTCTGAAAATGGACGTTTTTAAATTTATTGAAAGGAGACATTTTCTAAGAAATCATTTTTTTAATAAAATAAAGATTATTTTCAAATTAAGTAACTTCTTTATGTTTTCTTGGTGCAGAGGATCAGCAGATATAATGGAGATTTTAGAATCAGCAATTAGGTTTAAAATTTGTCCACTTAAAGCACTTAACTAACTACAGGACCTCAGTTTCTGCTCTGTGTTTTACTGACCTTTCCAGACTCATTTAATGCTACATTTCAGTTATACTGAATGTGTTACTGTTTCTGAATCAAGTTATGGTCCTCTCATCCCTCCAGCGTTCACATGTGTTGTTACCTCTATCTGGAATATTCTTCGGTAATTTAACTTTAATCAGCTATTTCCCATCCCCACACACATACACACTCGTGTACCTGATTTCTCACCATCCTTCAGGACTTACCTTAAATGACACCTCCTCCAGGAGTCCTTCTTTGACCCCTACTTGAAATTAGATCCCGTGTATGACCCTACACATCTTCCATCATAAGGCATCTTATTGAATGATGTGTTTATGTCTTCCCAACAAGACCATCATCTCTGAGAGCAAAGATCGTGCTGCTCTCACTCAACACACTATCCTTAGCACCTATCCCAGCTCCTGGGAACACAGGAGACCCTCAGTGAAAATTTGTGGGATGACATCCTCCAATGTGATTCGTTACTTATTCGTTACTTATCAGAGTCACATATCCAAAGTCTCACCAGTTGTGCTATATAACAACAGTCTAACCACAGTAGCCATTCACAAACATCTGTTCAAAGAATGATTAAACAAGTGAATGAATAAATGAGTAAAGTGTTGAGAAGAACACAAAAGTCTTTCTGTCTAAAGTATTTCTTCATAAAATTTGAAATCCTGAATCATATTTTTTTGTTGAATAGCTATTAATTCCCCACACAGCATGGACTATAAAATGACAGGAAGCTGAGCAAGTTCCCATCTGACAGCAGATCCTTGGGACCCTGGAAAAACAACAACAACAACAAAACAATGAAGACCCCAGGAAACAAAAGAGTGGAGGAGGAAGGAGGGCAAGACAGAAAAAGACTAAAACCACCTGCCTCTATTCGTTACAGTACTTCTCAGAGCAACATTTTTGAGGGCTTCTATAGCAACGACCTCAAAAACAAAGGAGACATATGCAAGTTCAAGAAAATGAAATCAGTGTTTAATTACTAAATATTCTACCTCTAAAATTAAAGAAAAAAAGCTTAAATAATTCAGTTTGATTTGGTCTCATTAGTCTGATTTCCTAGTATTTAGCCTTAATTATGTGATACATAAGCCCTAATTATGTGGTACATATACAGTGCACTCTCTAAAGTTAAAGATCAGAACGGATACTGACGTAAATGATAAAATATGTTAAATTATTAATGGTAATTAATCTTACAAAATAGGCATAATTAGTTTAAGTACTTTAGATATTATTCTTAATAGCATTACAAATAATATGACACAGTTTGATCATTTTAAAAGTAATTTATTGGGAAGAAAAGCAGTTCAAGCAATGTTTTTTTACTCAGGAGGGTGAAGGGATTGCTTGGTGCTGCTAAAATATTTAGCTGTCCTTGTTGAAAAGGTGAGCTTGTTTTAACCCATTAAGTGCTGTGTCCTAAACAAAATGGGAATTTAATTTTAAAGAACATTTTTTTTCGTGAATATATCATCCTTACAAATAACAGTAGCTATTCCATTAAGAGTTTTCTAATATTCTTTCATTCAGTGAGTTCTGGGTATCGTGCCATGAATTGTTTAGAATTGTTCAGTTTGTTTTTGTGTTTTCCCTTTTTATTGTTGAGTTTTTGTCTTCTGCTGAGGTTAATTTAAATTTTTGGTTATTTAATTTTGATGCTAGACCAAAGCCTTCTGTTTTAACTCTTTCTTTCTACCTCTGAATGAATCTGCTATTGTCATTTAATGTCTAACATGGGGTTAAACTCTGAGAAGTTCTACAGGAATATACAAGGAATACAGTTTGCCTTTGAAGCAAAATTTTGAAATGGATGTTTCTTTATTGAATGGGAACATGAATGGAATCAGATAATTGGTCATCTCTCCTAACTGGAATTTAGTGATGAAGAATAAGATGATAAATTACACATCAGAAATCATACTACTTGCTCTCTAGACTTTACTACAATGTTCCGAGTCCAGGTTTAAAAATATCTTTACTGTCTACTACTGAGGAAAGCTTATATAATCCAACTGCAGAAACTTTTCTCAGAATGTAGCCCAAGAGAATGACCAGAAATATGATTTCATCCAATAAAATTCTGATGTTATTAAATTAACCCGTTATATATGAATCAGTCTTGAACTTTGACATTCTAAGATGCTACAATGGTTAAAAGTAAGTAAAGAATGCTATTGAGCATCTGTCTCTAAAGTCATACAGGGAAAGTTTCTAATATTTGT
This sequence comes from Orcinus orca, assembly GCF_937001465.1. Classification (NCBI taxonomy): domain Eukaryota; kingdom Metazoa; phylum Chordata; class Mammalia; order Artiodactyla; family Delphinidae; genus Orcinus; species Orcinus orca. The sequence goes on along the minus strand of NC_064565.1, from coordinate 45,463,417 downwards.
TCTAATGACACCCTTCCACAATGTTCAAAATCAAAACAGCATTCTTCCCAGACACCACACTCACCATTTAATGTGTTTTTCAAAGCTACCATCACCAACATTTTGAGCAGACATCTTCCCAGTATTCAGACTCCCTAATTAGATGTAAAGCAGTGTTGATTTGATACTAATTCAAATTTGGCTCTATTGAATAAACACTCGTTAAGGACACAGATAAAGGTTGGCTCCTGAGTAGGAAGGCTGGCAAAAGTGGGGTCTGGACTTCCCTGGTGGTGCAGTGGTTGAGAATCCGCCTGCCAATGCAGGGGACACAGGTTCGAGCCCTAGTCCAGGAAGATCCCACATGCCACGGAGCAACTAAACCCATGCACCACAACTACTGAGCCTGCGCTCTAGAGCTCACGAGCCACAACTACTGAGCCTGCATGCCACAACTACTGAAGCCTGCATGCCTAGAGCCTGTGCTCCGCAACAAGAGAAGCAACCACAATGAGAACACGTGCACCACAACGAAAAGTAGCCCCTGCTTGCCGCAACTCGAGAAAGCCCGCGTGCAGCAACGAAGACCCAATGCAGCCAAAAATAAATAAATAAAATTTTAAAAAAATAAAAATAAAGTGGGGACTGTCAGGGAAAGGAAATCTCAACACTGTCACGATGTTTTACTGAGAGGACTCCAAGGAATACAGCAGTGATTTCCATACTTTTGACAAATTTAAATCAACGATAGTAAACTTTCTTCAAATTAGATCTTGCATAGAATCTCATTTGTAAAACAGATGAAACTGATATTTTAGAAGTCAGTGAGAACAATAAGGGTATTTCACTGAAAAAAGAAATATAAAATTGGGTGTTACAGATGACATTTCAAGAAAATCCACCCAGATAAAGTATAACATGTTTTATTTATTTTTCAATAGGTGGCCTTGAGTCTTAGACTGCTCTTCAACTGATTATCATAGTGTCACAAAAGAAACTTTCATCTGAGGTAAGCAGAGAAGCAGTTGTTGGAACTGTTAGTTTCTGTGATTTTTGTTTCATCACATTTTATTGGGATCTATATGCTTATTTGTTGAGTGTTCTTATACAAAATATTATTATTTTGAAACTCCTTATTTCATATTTCATATTGCTTAAGATATACATTACATCATACAAGGGGCTCTTTATGAGGTCTGTGCTGAGAAATTCCTGTTTGAACTTCATTCCAAAGAAGAATGGTGGTTTTGAGTCTAAAAAAAAATCTTATTAACATTGTGACCTGTGTAATTGCCAAGTCTTATTTTTTTATTTTGGCTGCAAAAAACCTTGGGGCCATCAATTATGGCCAAGTACTAGGTGTGTGTGTATGTCTTTATACCATAAAATTCTGGCCTCGTTGCCAGTATTTTTCCTTAATAGTCTTTTGTATATTTTCCCATATTTTAAAATACACTGTTGTCATATAATTTCACAAGTTATCTTAAATATTATCTGAAAAAATTGTAGATCAGAGCAACATAAATAATAGATCATTTCAAACAATCTGTTTCTCCCAATGACTTTCCCACTTTTGAAGAACAAGACCACGTCTAATTCATTCTTGTATCTTCAGACCTAGGAAAGTGTTTGCCATTTAGAAGGATTGTTGAATTAATGAAAATACTAGTAATTCTATATCTCTATTTATAAAATTTCATTTTTTCTATTGCTTATTAATAAAAATATGTGATGAAGGCTTTTAATGATGTGGTTCCTTTTTTACTCTGTAAACTTACTTACTGTTTCCCAAGTTTGCAAATACCTGAGCATACCCTATGCCGTTTAATAATTATACTCTTGCATGCAATAAGCCGTGCATTATTCTTTGTCCTGGAATGTTTGTCTCCCATCTTATTAGTTTTAACCCAAATATCACTTCCTCTCTGAAGGCTTTTCTAACTCTGTCAGAAGTGTTCATCACCCTTCTCTTGAATTTGCAATATAACTACCCTCAAAACTTTATATAATTTTTAATCAAATTGTATATTAATTTTATGAATGTAACTGTTTATCCTGAAAGTCTATGATCTTTATAGGAGGTCACCTTTGTGTCTAACATATCATGAATGCTCCATAATTTTTACTAAATGTATTCTATTTAGCAAATTTAAAAACAACATTGACTGTCAGTCCAATAGTTTTAGCTTAACAGCTTGAACTGTTAAAATAGTCCATATGTTTGGTATTATTTTCACTAACTTTGGCTAATTTCTAGTTTTATTTTTACTGTCAGAGATGTCCTTGTTCTTTTCCTAAATTTAGAGATAACTGGTGTGATTAAATCTTTTATGTTTCTGAAAATTTTAGGAATGTTAACAATCATCTTTAGGAATTGAAAACATTGTCAACATAAGACTAAATAGACACATGCATATATAATATATATTTAGGTAGGTAATTAAGCAGGAAAACAGTAAGCTAAACTGTATAATGTTGGGAATTGTGCAGACAGAGCTGCAAATTCTTCTGGTGCTGCACACAATGCATGGAATTGGAATGTTTGGTAGCTGTGTATTTGCTACCTCTGTTTAAATTTGTAATACTTATTGATTTCTAAATATTTTCCTTGTCTGTTGCCTGGAATTAAATTGATGAAAGTTTCAGAATCAACATCATCAAAAGAAACTCCTGGATTTTTCATTCATTTGCTTTTTTTTTTTTTAACCTCTGAAAAAGTTACAAAACAACCACAGTTACATTATTACATAGTGTTAAAGTTATAGCAATACATAGTTTTCAAATTGGAATGCTTGCGAGAGGTATTTGCACTTAATGAGAAAATATGTGTTAAAAGGACATTAAAACTGATTAGCTGCATATCACTTTTATATTTATAATCATATTTCAACAGTATTTGTTATGATATATGACAATAATCTCTATATGAAAATATACTCATGGGAATTAATCATACTAATTTAATACCAGAATGTTGCCTGCATTGTCCAATTTAATAATCATAACATCAAAATGTTAGTGTAAAATAGACTCATTTCTCTTAGGTATTTTCATTTTGGCTCTCTCCTACCTGATCCTTCCACTTGCCTATTAAACAGTAACATACTGACACCAAGATGTATGAAGAAAACATTTGAAGTCAATTCTCAATTCTATTTTCCCAAATTTCTCTCATTTGTTGGAAATCAGACACAAATGCATTTAGTGCATTGTTAATGAAAAATTTTAGGTAGTTTCGATACTTTAATGTTTTTTCCTTTCCTTTTCTTGCCTAATTTTAGTTTTTTAATGATTCATTTAATGAATTTCAATAACATGCTTACTTCCGAGGCCTTAGGAAATGAAAACATAGGTTTTTCCTGTATTTTTTTACATTATTCATTCTTTCAGCAAAACTTTTATAATTCATATTTCAAAGGAGGAGAGAGAAAGAGAGAAGAGAAGTGAAGAAGAGAGAAAAGAAGAGAAGAAGAGAAAAGGAAAGGGACACTCACTGGCCAGATCTTGGGCTTAGGAGAAAATCTAGCTCCAGTTAGGTGAGTGAACAGAAGTTGAAGATGCCCCAGAAAGGTGGGAGAAGCCAGGGATGGTTTGAATTCTATAGCAAAGTCAGAGTAAAAGTATTAATCTATCATAGGCTACTTCTGAACTAATTCAAAACATTCAGGAAAACAGTGTGAATATATAACTTGCCAAGTCTGTCCTTAATCAGCTTCCACCCTGCTACTCTGGGTGATGAATGTCTTTTGAATCTTAAGCACTGAGTTCCATCAGAGTGGAAAGGAAGGAAACTTGTTATCTGACTGTAATAATCAGGTGAGTCTTCAATGGAAAATGTAGCCTTTGAGTTAGACCTGGCAGACTTTTCACAAAGACAGACAGACTAGCATGATTTTTCTCCATGTATTGAATACTCCATGTCAAGAGAGCAGAATGCTCAGGGAGAGGTAATAGGTAATTAGGTAGGTTTGGCTGACTGCATTTGAAATATATAATAAGGATTTTGAAAGTTAGGAAATAATACTAATTTTGCAGGAGTTTACATGATTGGAATTTAATTGTATTAAATTTAGGGGCAGTATTTTAAGTGGTTTATAGCAAGGAACATCTGAAGGAGAGGCTAAAATAAGCCTAGTAGATAAGAAGAGACTGTGGTGTAGAGAAGTAAAAGTAGGTGGGGATCAAGTGAAATGAAGAGGCATAAAATGTTCTTGAAGATAGCTATTTTTAAAAATTTTATTTAACAGACTCAATAAGTACTTATTTTCTATCAGAGACTGTTTTAAGCACTTGTAAAAGTTAATGTATTTAATTTATAAAACTTGTTCCTAAATATTGGCTAGAATGAGAAACAATTTTAAAATGACTACATGTTTGTGTGGTCAGAAGAGTGAACAATGAACGTCTAATGGAAATATAATTTTAAAAAAATTTGCTATCGGGTGACCTATAGTTTGTATGTTTAATGAGATAATCTACATGAAATAATTTAATAAATAGCAAAGCCTTGAACAAATGCCCAAGATATTATTGTTCTAATTATTCAAAATTGACCACAAACTTTAAAAAAATCATATTTGAATAAGCTTGGAGTCAGGCAGTAGATTATCAGAATTACAAGAGAACTAGTTAATATATAGCACTTGCATCTAGGCAACAGTAGAAAAAATGTTTGCATGATAACAGAGCTATATGGCCATTATTTGGAAACTGTTATGTGACTATTTTCCATGTACTTCTTAGCATATTTTTGAGATGGAAAATCCATGGAATGCTCCATTTTCCTTTTTGCATTAAGAAGCCTTGCATAAGAAACTCATTGTGCCAGAGTGATAATTTTGCATAGTTGATAGTTCCCATGAATCATGAAACTACTTTCAACCCACACATCATTTGACCCTTCTCAGCTTTTACACACAATCCCAAAAGACAGAACTTGGATAAAATAAAGAAGTGCCAACCATGAAAAATTATACTGGATTAAAGACAAAGACGAAGGAATTATTTTGAGTGCTATATAAATGTACTATATGACATGCAAAGCAAAACGATGCACCATATTAGGGTGCATGGAACAGAGTGACAGAGTTAAGTAAGAAAATGAAACTCTGTGGATCCCCCAGTGGAATGAATCAGCTTAATTTTATTATTATTTTGTAAATGGTAAACATGCTAAGTTTTCTCTGAGCTTCTGTGTAAGTCAGTTTTCAATTTTATTAGCTATATAGTATAGAAAAAAAATATGGTCTAGACTTCTTGGAGAAAAATCTATTGTCTCCTTTGAAAATTTCTCACACTCTCATGATTTCAAATAGTATTTTTAAGCTTCATATTATCGAATATCTATCCATAGGTCTGGCCATCCCAAGATTTGTACATTTATACATTTAAACCTGCTCTAAACTTCCTGCTCAAAGTCCAGTATATTCCTTAAGCTTAACATATTTTGAATTGAATTGATTATCTCGTCTGCACCCTCACTGACCCATATGCCAACCCCCAAATTTCTTCGTCTTTTTCTGATTTGGCAGCGTGGGAAAGCCTGAAACTTAGGAATTTTCCTTGACTCTGACTCAGTCTTACATCTCTTAATGAAAAGTTGTTGATTTTACCTCCTAAGTATCTCTTTCCTGCCCCACTGTCATCCATGTACTCAGTATCTCTCTCCCGGCTATTAAAATAGCCTCTGAATTGATCACCGGACACCATTCTCTTCCATATCAAATTAGTTTTTCAGATTGTCATCAAAGTGATAATGCTAAAATGCAAATCTGGCTGTATAACACTTAAATTTTCTCATTTGTTTCCTAATGCCTAGATTATAAATCTAAGCTCATTGTTTGCTGCTGTACTACACATGTTTATCTCCCAACTTTAACAAACTCTCAGAAATGTGTTTGATAGAGTGTCAGTAGGACCAGGGGGGTCTATTCAAAATAATGTGTAGGGTGAATTGATCTGAGGAGTGAAGTGAAAATTTAGGAAGAGACTCAAACATGCTAGATTTATTGGCACATATTTATAAGCATTAAGTAGGTAATAGGTGCTGAGGACATAAAGACTGATAAGACAGGGTCTTTGTCCTTGAGTCGTTGCTGGTCTCCTATTTAAACTGCAAATCTATTTCTGAACAGGTTAGGAGGTGGCACCTGGGCAGAATCTTGAAAGACAATGAATGAGGTGTTATTTTAAATAAGTAAAGAAGAAAGCGTTCTTAATCAGAAGAAACATTGTGTCAAAGGTACAGAGACTAACAAGATCATACTAGATTCTAAAAACTATAAAAAATTTAGGCTACACAGTTAGCAGACACAGGCTACACAATGCAGACAAGAGAAGCAGAGGCTGAAACATAAAGGTCCTTGATTCTCATTGTACAACGATTGAACTTTGTTATTCAGGTAGTGGGATGCTTTTAGTATATGTTTACTTTTCTGAGGTTGGGGTGGATAAATACAAAAAATTTTAAAAGTATATGTAAAGTACAAATTAACAGCACCATATTAACACCACTTTAAATGTATGATAAACAGGGGTGACTTGATTAGCTCTGCATTTAGAAAGAGTCTTCCAATCTAGGCACAAGATAAAAGGGAACTAAATCATGCAGAAAGCACACTGATTTGGAAGCTACTGCTATAATCCAAACAAGACATATAAAGAGCCTGATGGAAGGGAGAAAAGAGCATGTATTTGGAGATATTTAAGTGATAGAATTGATAATATTTGATATTTGATCAAGGAAGTTAAATGAATGGAAAATACATTCCGTTCTAGTACAGCAGAACTAGAAAAATGAAAGAAAATTGATTTCTTTGCAATGGTGTAAACAGAATCGTTCTAGGTAAATTGCACAAATGAAGGACCAAGACCAACTATACACTTATATGCTGTCATTAAATGCTTATTTGGGTGGATTAAATCCATTTAATGTGGTTAGGATGTAAAAAAAGTAGTTCTCTCAGTCACGTGTATACAAACAACAACAACAACAAAAACTAACATGGAGATACAACATTCAGTTTTCAGAAATTTCAGTGTAAACAACACACTTTTTCTGATTTGAGGCACAAGGAGCTATACAGTATATAAGTTGTTTATTTTTTCTGTATATGACTATAATAGTCCTTTGAAGTTGGGAAGCTGTATCCTAAGTTATGGATATTGGTTCTAAATACCCTTAGGTTTTCAGTATTCACCACTACTCCTACCCCTGTCTATTATTTATGGACAGAAAAGAGTCAATGAAGGCGAAGCAATGTTAAAAAGATAGAACATAAAGGGGAAAAAAAAGCGATAAGTGACCTGAGAATCTACTCCGTTAAATTTGCTGAGCTTGATTTAAACCTTCAAACTAATTTTAAAAGGAAGCATTCTTCATTATTCTAACCTCAAATTCTGAATGTGATTAAGCTTAAAATTGAGCTTATAATATGATTAAGTTTTAATGGAATAATTTCCAGATTTCTCTTTTCTAGGCCTGCATATTTTCTTTAACCCTAATTATTCTTCTGTTTAGAAGTTCAATTGTGTAAATTTATGACTTGAGCAACTTTATTTCAACAAAAAAGCATGGTGTATTGGGTATGCAAGTTTTCTGTCCAATTTTTCTTTTATCTTTTATTACTAATATGTTTACTGTTAACTAGGGAGTTAAATATTCAGCTCTTCTTTGTTCTATGCTAAAAACAAAACTGGGGGAAAGTTAGATTGTAATTATTTTAAAGAGAAGCTGAGATCCCTAATGAAATCTAGAAGCTAGGAAAGTTGATTTGTGAGGGCCATGGGTATGCGTGAGAGCTGTACAGAATTAATCCAATGAGGAAATTTGAATCATGCTTCAAGGCAAAGGATGCCTGTGAACCAGTCATTACATAAAGACGTTTTTGTTGCCCCATGCCTTTGGCTTCTTAGTGAGGTTGTTCTTTTGGCAAATGATCTATCTTAATATTACACAAGGAAGCTTTGTGTGGGGCAGTGTATCATCAGAGTTCTCTTGTTCTATAATAATGTAAGGAAAAGAATGTGTGCAGTTCTAAACACTAGGGTACAAAGTAAAGATCGTATTCCCTTGTTACATATATGTAAAAGTGATAGTGAGAAGCAACCACTTAAAACAAATACTAGAATTACAGAAACTCAACATCTTTGGAAGGTTATCTTCAAATGATGTCTTATAGCGCCGATAAGAACATCAATAATAGCTAGTATGTGTTAAGTGCACTATACGTGCCAGTCATTGTACTAAGTAATTTTTATGGATTATTTCACCTACTCCTTATATCTACTGAAAAGATTGGTTTCATTATTATTCACAGTTCCTAGATGAAAGAACTGAGGCTTTGATATGTTAAAATTTTAGCCACAGTCATACTTCCTGATCCAGAATTTCAACTCAACTCAAATGATTTAAGATATGATACTTAAAACCACCATCCAATATTTCCTTCCAATAATGATGTAAATTTTGGTTCCTCAAGTAATGCTTAATGTTATGTGGTAAAGAGTTTTGTTTACCATTACGTTAAGTTAGATCTATGACAAGCTGAAAGAAATTTTGATACATTATCTGCCTGTCTCATATTGTCAACATTTCTAAATTGTATTTGAATCATGGACTTTTTTTTTAGAGTCCATAGATCCCTAGGAAGTATATGGACGTGCCTTAGGGAACCAATGACCCTATAAAATTATATCTTAAATTTCCTGTACCTGCAGTTTGCTATATTTTTCTGGTAAGTGAGAACATTGCTTCTTCAGAACTTTAAGCTGTATATGTATGACCCTCCAAACATTTAGGAACCATTAGTCAGATATTTTGTACTCTGAAAGTAAAAGAAATCTAAAAGTAACACTTTAACAAGCAAAAGGTAGAAATGAAGTGATCTCTGACTTTTAATAAGAGCAATAACAGCAGAAGTGTATAAAGGTTTAGATTAAATGTCACTAGGATCCTAAACAGTGATTTTTAAAATCATGTGTAAGAGAGTGTTACATCTATGTGATTTTGACTCATTATGCAGTATCAAGCCCAGTTACAATACTATTTTTCAAATTTATTCATGTCAAATACGAATGACTATTTCAAATTCTCTTAATATGAATCTGTCAAATCTGTTCTAAATTTTGGCATACAGTCATCTGGATTAACTGTTTTAATTCCATTTAGCCATCATTTTCACTTAAAAATAAATGTATTTGTATGGTAAGTGTATTGTTTTTTGTGGTTTTTTTGTGCTTCACAAACATAATTTTTTATTTGCTATGTGGAATAAACACTGGGGAAGGGAGACACAAAGTTAGAGACACCAGTTAAGAGAGTGTTGTATTGCAAGGGTACAAAATAATAGGAAAGGGCAATTACAGGGGTAATTAGGAGAGAAAACCAATTCAGGAAATTATGTTTCTTTCTAATTGATAGACTTCCAATAATTTTTTTAACATATTTACTGGAGTATAATTGCTTTACAATGTTGTGTTAGTTTCTGCTGTATAACAAAGTGAATCAGCTATATGTATACATATATCCCCATATCCCCTCTGTCTTGCATCTCCCTCCCACCCTCCATATCCCACCCCTCTAGGTGGTCACAAAGCACCAAGCTGATCTCCCTGTGCTTTGTGGCTGCTTCCCACCAGCTATCTATTTTATATTTGGTAGTGTATATATGTCCATGTCATTCTCTCACTTCGTCCCAGCTTACCCTTCCCCCTCCCGTGTCCTCAAGTCCATTCTCTACGACTGCGTCTTTATTTCTGTCCTGCCTGTAGGTTCTTCAGAACCACTTTTCTTTTTTTAGAATCCATATATATGGGTTAGCATACAGTATTTGTTTTTCTCTTTCTGACTTACTTCACTCTGTATGACAGACTCTAGGTCCATCCAGCTCACTACAAATAACTCAATATCATTTATTTTTATGGCTGAGTAATATTCCATTGTATATATGTGCCACATCGTCTTTATCCATTCATCTGGCAGTGGACACTTAAGTTGCTTCCATGTCCTGTCTATTGTAAATAAAGCTGCAATGAACATTGTGGTACATGACTCTTTTTGAATTATGGTTTTCTCAGGGTATATGCCCAAGTAGTGGGATTGCTGGGTTGTATGGTACTTCTGTTTTTAGTTTTTTAAGCAACCTCCGTACTGTTCTCCATAGTGGCTGTATCAATTTACATTCCCACCAACAGTGCAAGAGGGTTCCCTTTTCTCCACACCCTCTCCAGCATTTATTGTTTGTAGATTTTTTGATGATGGCCATGCTGACCTGTGTGAGGTGATACCACATTGTAGTTTTGATTTGCATTTCTCTAACGATAAGTGATGTTGAGCATCCTTTCATGTGTTTGTTGGCAATCTGTATATCTTCTTTGGAGAAATGTCTATTTAGGTCTTCTGCCCATTTTTGGATTGGGTTGTTTGTTTTTTTGATATTTAGCTGCATGAGCTGCTTGTATATTTTGGAGATTAATCCTTTGTCAGTTGCTTCATTTGCAAATATTTTCTCCCATTCTGAGGGTTGTCTTTTCATCTTGTTTATGGTTTCCTTGGCTGTGCAAAAGCGTTTAAGTTTCATTAGGTCCCATTTGTTTATTTTTGTTTTTATTTCCATTTCTCTAGGAGGTGGGTCAAAAAGGATCTTGCTGTGATTTATGTCATAGAGTGTTCTGCCTATGTTTTCCTCTAAGAGTTTTATAGTGTCTGGCCTTACATTTAGGTCTTTAATCCATTTTGAGTTTATTTTTGAATATGGTGTTAGGGAGTGTTTTAATTTCATTTTACAAGAAGCTGCTAGACTCTATTACATGATGTTTGTATTATTTTACATTTCCCACAGAACTGCATGAGAGTTCCAGTGACTCCATGTCCTCATCAACACTTGGTGTTTTCAGTCTTTATAATTTTAGTTTTTCTTGTATGTTTGTCATGGAATCTCACTGTGGTTTTAATATAAATTTCCCTGATTACTAATGATGTTGAGCATTGTTTCTTGTATTCATCATCCATTTGTATATAATCCTTTGTGAAGCTACTGTTCAAGTCATTTCAACACTTTTAATTAGATTATTTACCATTTTATGACTGATACATTTTATATTTTAGATACATGCTCTTTGACAATTTATATGTTGTGAATATTTTATTTTGCTCTGTGGCTACCCTTTTCATTTATTTAATCATGTCTTCTAAGAACATAATATTTTAATTTTGATGATTCACAGTTTATCAATATTTTTCTTTTATAGTTCCTACTTTTTGTAGTCTATCTAAGAAATCATTGCCTAATCCAAGTTTGCAAAGATTTTCTACTGCTTTCTTCTATAACTTTTCTACTTGTGACTTAGTAATGTTTAGGTCTATGTTCTTAAGATTAAATGTGTGTTGTGTGAATTAAATATTGAGATTCATATGCATATCCAGTTGCTCCAAGACTGTTGAAAAGACTGCACTTTCTTCATTGAATTGCCTTTTGCTTTTGTCAAAAGTGTAATAACTGTGAGTCTTTTTCTATAATCTATTCTATTCCGTTGACTAATATATCTATTCTAACAATAACACACTATCTTGATTACTATAGCATTGTCATATGTCTTCCAAAATTCTTTTTTTATATATAAATTTATTTATTTATTTTTGGCTGTGTTGGGTCTTCACTGCTGCACGTGGACTTTCTCTACTTGCGGCGAGCAGGGGCTACTCTTTGTTGCAGTGTGCGGGCTTCTCATTGTGGTGGCTTCTCCTCTTGTGGAAAGCTGGTTCTAGGCATGTGGGCTTCAGTAGTTGTGGCACTTGGGCTCAGTAGTTGTGGCTTACAGGCTTTAGAGCACAGGGTCAGTACTTGTGGCACACTGGCTTAGTTGCTCTGGGACATGTGGGATCTTCCCAGACTAGGGCTTGAACCCATGTCCCCTGCATTGGCAGGCAGATTCTTAACCACTGCGCCACTGGGGAAGTCCCCAAAATTATTTTTTAAAACTGTTTTTGGGGCTTCCCTGGTGGCACAGTGGTTGAGAGTCCGCCTGCCAGTGCGGGGGACACGGGTTTGTGCCCCAGTCCGGGAAGATCCCCCATGTCGCGGAGCGGCTAGGCCCGTGAGCTGTGGCCGCTGAGCCTGTGTGTCCGGAGCCTGTGCTCCGCAACAGGAGAGGCCACAACAGTGACAGGCCCGCAAAACGCAAAAAAAAACACCTGTTTTTGGTTATTCTAGGTTATTTGCATTTCTACATAAACTTTAAAATCAGCTTAATCAATTTTACAAAAAAAAATCTTTTGGAATTTTAGTTGTGATTGCAATGAATCTAGAGATCACTATCAGAAAGATTGATATCTTAACAGTATCAAGTCACCCTGTCCTTGAACTAATAATTTTTGCAACTGTTTCTTTCAACCTGAAAACTTTATATATATATGTATTTTCTTTAGAGTTGTTTCTTTAGATCCTTCGTTCAATTATAGAGAGCTCTTTCTAGTTCTTTCCTTTTCGATATTTGTTTATCCCCAACTTTAAACTTGAAGGATCTCAAAGCACTCTACCACAACTGCAAAAAAGAAAAAAGTCTATGTCAGGGCAGGGAGGAATTGGTCTCTTCAAAATTATAAAACTAAAAGGTCATCTTCCAGATCACACTCCTCCCCACCAGGTGAGCAAGATGGAAGCTCTACTCCACGTGGATGCAGCCAAGATAAAGCTCCCTCTTACCCCAGCATTCAGTCCAGGGCTACGATTTCTCCCAGGAGTGCCAGACCAACAGCATTTCTAACCACCCTACCCACCTTGTAAGGCACTTGTAGGGCAGAAGCTCCACTCCAGGTGTGACAGGCTGAGAATACAGAACCCTCATTGTTATCACTACAGCTCACTCATAGGGCAATGGATCTCACCTGGGAAAGGTAAGCTCAGAAGACCAGAGGCTGCTACCTCCACCCAATGCCTCACTGATAGAGTAGGGTTTTCACTCTGAGAAAAACAGGCTGCCGTCCCCATACCAATTGTGGAGCAATGATGCAGAGGAACTGTCCAGGGGAAGAGGCAGGATGCAAGAACAGAGAGTTCCATGACTCTCCCTAAGGGAACTGACTCTACTTGGAATAGAGTGTGAGGAAGTTCAAGCCTAAGAACACTGTGTCAAAAACAAGGAAGGTTTTGGTGAAAAGCAGTAAGAGGAGGCTGGTAGATTTATGAAAGCAACAAGGCAAACAGTAGACCAGTTAGAAGTTTCACAGAGAAAGAGGTAAGAAGTGTCCTCATGGGAATGTTCATAGCAGCACTACTTATAATAGACAAAAAAGGGAAACAACTCGTGTCCAATAACTGATAAGTAAATGTGGTATATCCATACAATAGAATTTTATTTGACAATAAAGAGAATAAAGTACATTCTGCAACATTAATAAACCTTGAAAACTTTGTGCTAAGTAAAAGAAGTCAGTTACATAAGACCACATATTGTATAATTCCATTTATATGAAATGTCTAAAATAAGCAAATCTGTAGAGACAGAAAGTAGATTAATGGTTGCTTTGGTCTGGGAAGGTTGGAGGTGGGGTGATGTGAAGTGACTACTAATGGGTGTGGGGTTTCTTTCTTGTGTGATTAATATGATATAAAATTGCTGTGATGATTGTTGTACAACTTTGAATATTGAATTGTGCAATGTTAAGTGGGTGAATTGTATATGAATTATATCTCAAAAACATGCTTAAAAAACAAATTATAATAATAGAATTGGAGATTTTAGAAGGAAGGACAAAGTGGTTAAAAAATTTTGCTTATATTTGTGTGATATGGAACAAATGTTTGCCCCTGCTCAATAATGTGCTAAAATATAATGCCCAATATGATAATATTTAGCGATGGGGCCTTTGAGAAGTAATTAGATAATGAGGGTGGAGGTCTCATGAAAGGGATTAGTGCTCTTAGAAAATGCCAGAGAACTAGCCCACCTGTGAGTGTAAAAGCTTACTCATTGAGGATACAGGAAGTCAGCTGTCTGCATCCCAGAAGAGGGTTCTCACCAGAACCCAACAATGCTGGCAGAACTGTGAGAAATAAATTTCTGGTTTTGATAAGGAATATAGTTTTGGTATTTTGCTATAGCAGCTGAGCTTTTAAAGAAAATTCTCTCCTAAATCATGCTACTGAGAAGATAAGTTAACTCTAATAAAGCCAAAAATAAATAAATAAAGGTGACCCATTTAAGAGAGGATTTGGGTAGGTCATTTAGATTCAGTCTGTAGATTGGCTCTTAACCTAAAAAAAGAAAAGAAGCTTACACATTTAGCCCCAGTTAACAGAGTACATGGTCAAAGTCTTATCTATTTTTAAAAATCATATTTGTCCTTAAAATCTCAGAATGATAGCTTGTATGTTGTTAATGGTGAAGGAAGGAGTAGATTAGTGGCCAAATTAGGATTTAGAAGGCTTGTATATATTTTTCCATCAGCCAGGACTAAAGAATATTGAATAAACCTTATTTTTCTGAAAAGACATTTAATCTAAAATTTTTAATTAAAATTTAATAAAAATTTTAATACTCTATTTTTTAATAGGAAGCCTACTCAAATACTATCAAAATTTTCCTCACATTTGTCATTCTTATAATATTTTCAGTTTGAACCATCATTCTTTTAAAATTTTATTCAAACAAAATGTAACAGACTTGTAACAGTTGACCTGCCCTCCCTGTGTTCTACCTAGTACAGTGTTAAAATATAGACATATCTTTTATGAAGACATTAACCTCCTGATGCTATGCCTTGTCTCACCCACCCTCATTGGCTCTCTGTTGTCATAGAGCAATAGTTTACAAACTGAAATTCATATAACATTGAGTTGCACAAGTGACCCATTTGAGTATTTAAAAAATATTAGACTTACATTTATTTTGCTTTGTAATCTCATTCTTTTTTTATACCTTTATTATTTTTTAAATTTTACTGAAATATAGTTGATTTACAATGTGTTAATTTCTGTCCTACAGCGGAGTGATTCAGTTATACATATATATATTCTTTATCATATTATTTTCCATTATGGTGTATCGTAGGATATTAAATATAGTCTCCTGTGCTATACAGTAGGAGCTTGTTGTTTATCCATCCTATATATAATAGTTTGCATCTGCTAATCCCATACTCCCAGTCCTTCCCTCTTCCCATCCCATCCCACCTTGACAACCACTAGTCTGTTCTCTATGTCTGTGAGTCTGTTTCTGTTTCATAGAAAAGTTCATTTGTGCTGCATTTTAGATTCCAGATATGTGATATCATATCGTATTTGTCTTTCCCTTTCTGACTTTCTCACTTAGTGTGATCATCTCTTGATCCATCCATGTTGCTGCAAATGGTATTATTTCATTCTTATTTACTTTATTTTCAATCTTTTTCCATTGTATACATACACCACATCATCTTTATCCATTTATCTGTCGATGGATATTTAAGTTTGTTTCCATGACCTGGCTATTGTAAATAGTGCTGCTATGAACATAGGGGTGCATGTATCTTTTCAAATTATAGTTTTGTCTGGGTATATGCCCAGGAGTGGGATTGCTGGATCATAGGGCAACTCTATTTTTAGTTTTTGAGGAACCTGAATACTGTTTTCCATAGTGGCTGCACCAATTTACATTCCCACCAACAGAGTATGTTCCCTTTTCTCCATACTCTCTCCAGCATTTATTATTTGTATACTTTTTAATGATGGCCATTCTGACTGGTGTGAGGTGGTACCTCATTGTAGTTTCGATTTGTATTTCTCTAATAGTTAGTGATGATGAGCATTTTTTCATGTGCCTATTGGCCATCTGTATGTCTTCTTTGGAGAAATGTCTCTTTAGGTCTTCTGCCCATTTTTCGATTGGATAGGTTTTGTTTGTTTGTTTGTTATTGAATTGTATGAGCTGTTTACATATTTTGGAAATTAAGCCCTTGTTGGTTGCATCATTTACTAATATTTTCTCCTGGTCCATAGGTTGTCTTTTCATTTTGTTTGTGGTTTCCTTTGCTGTGCAAAATCTTATAAGTTTGGTCCCATTTGTTTATTTTTGCTTTTATTTCTCTTGCCTTGGGACACTGAACTAAGAAAACATTGGGACGATTTATGTCAGAGAATATTTTGCCTATGTTCTCTTATAGAAGTTTTATGTTGTCATGTCTTATATTTAAGTTTTTAAGCCATTTTGAGTTTATTTTCATATGATGTATGATGTTAGGGTGTGTTCTAACTTCATTGATTTGCATTTGGCTATCCAACTTTCCCAATACCGCTTACAATCTCATTCTTTTAAATATCTGTTTACCTATGTTTTATAATGTACCTATTATATTGGGGGATACTAGAAATTAGTGGATGAGGAAGGGGAGCAGGGAGGGATGTTAGATGTCCTGTATGGCACAGTCCCAATCAATAAGGTTTTTCCTGAGTTCTGTATCATTTTCAAAAGAATCACTGGATAGTAGCTGGGTGAAAAGACGACAACTGAATTTCATTTCCCAAGTAAGTAAAAGGTCTTTTTCTTTTACAGTTTTGTTGTTGCTGACATTTTTCAGAAATGTAGCCCTATGCAAATTGAGGGAAAATTTTAAAAACTTCATTTAGGAAAATTACATCACTTGTAACAACCATGTTGGTGGTATATATGTTGCCAATTCAACACACCTGAATCAGCCTGCCTTTATACGTGCTTCTATCTTTAGTGATTCAGGTCCAAGCATCTGAATTCTTTATTATGTCTTCTAATGCACTCACGTCTGGGCATTTCTGTCTTGAAATTTTCTTCTTTATATTAAAGTTGTTTTTTGTAGTTAAGTATATGGATAAGTTATATTATCTATAAATTTTATTTTTAAATAGTGAAGTGAAGATTATATCTTTATACTATTTCATATATATGCATATGTGTGTGCATATACTACTCATATATAATAAATATATATTTTTTATAAAAATGGATCTTTGGGGCAGACAGAGTTGAGATCACCACTCTATGGGCTGATAACCATGTAATCTGTGGGCTTCAGTGCCTCCCATCAGTTTTCCATTCCTACATCAGCCTTTGCAACTTCTCTACTCTATATGTTCTGCTTTCACCACACCGTACTGGCTGATCATGATTTCCAAATGTGCCATGGATTTTGGTGCCTATCCTATTCCTTTCCTCCATCTCCTTTTTCTGAAAAATTTATACTCCGTTTTATAATACTCTGCTCAATCGGAACACCGTTAGCCAGAGTTTATTTCACTCATTCCTGAACTACTGTATAATTTTGCCCTTATCTCCAAAACAACATTCCTATTTCTATCTTCCCAGTTAAACTGTAAACTTCTAAAGGGCAGGGGTGATGTTTCTTTTTCATTCCTCGAGGGCAAGGATTGTGTTGTATTCATTTCTATCAACACTTGCTTGCCTAAAAGAATGTTTTTTGATTATTCACTATTCAATATAATTTTCTTTCTCAATGAACTAAATGACAAATATAAACAGCTTAATGCATGACGTTGATTTGAATTTTTGCATTTTCAGCCCCCTCACACACACACCAAGAATTAAATGTTTATGGACACACAGTCCTAACCTCCATTTGAGCCCTGGTGGCCTTACCTGCCAGGCTTCCTCCAGTACCTGCCACCACTGTCATATTTTTGCACATATTCTCTCGTGGCTCCAGCCATTGTCCCAAAGTAATGCCAATTTCTCATCAACTCTTCCTCTTTACATCCTGAAACAGAATTAAAAAACAGTCAAAACATTAGGAAAAATATTGTCTCTTTGTCAGCGTGTTTTCTCCAGCGATTTTGATTCCTGTGATTGAATTACCAGTCCGCCATCCAGGCATTCTTAACACCCAAGTTAGTTACTTCCCAAATCAACTGTTGGGCCACTTCTTCCCATAATACTAAAGTTGGCAAACAGCCTTTGAACTTGAGAAACATCTCATGTATGCAAAGCCACGCACTTTAATTAATGGGGGTAAATAAAATGGAGGGTTTTCACAAATACGCTTTTCATTAACAAATAAGTTGTGGAAGGCAATAGAAATTGTTTTAATTTAGCATCTTTATTTTAAAAAGATATTACATAAGGGTTTACAATTATTATGAAATATAGAAGTTTACTGAATTTAAATTTATGTAATAAATAAATGTGCTTACAAAATTCAAATGGTAGCTAAAAAATTCAGTCAGAATAGAAGCAAAACTGATTACTATATAAAGAGTGAGCCAATGTTATACAATAAGTGATGGTTTACTTGTTTACTGATTATCTTAGTGTAACCCAAAAGTACTACTAGTGTGGTTTCAGTAAATAAACAAAGGAATGGACTATAGAGGGTCCTGTATTAAAATGAGAAGACAGGGCTTCCCTGGTGGCGCAGTGGTTGGGAGTCTGCCT
Organism: Orcinus orca; assembly: GCF_937001465.1. NCBI lineage: Eukaryota > Metazoa > Chordata > Mammalia > Artiodactyla > Delphinidae > Orcinus > Orcinus orca. The sequence goes on along the minus strand of NC_064565.1, from coordinate 45,445,039 downwards.
GCCCATGCAGGGGACACGGGTTCGTGCCCCGGTCCGGGAAGATCCCACATGCCGCGGAGCGGCTGGGCCCGTGAGCCATGGCCGCTGAGCCTGCGCATCCGGAGCCTGTGCTCCGCGTTGGAAGAGGCCACAACAGTGAGAGGCCGGTGTACCGGAAAAAAAAAAAAAAAAAAAAAAATGAGGAGACAGTTTTATAAGAACAGCATACTAAATCTTGAATATGATCTTTGAAAATATTTCTATAGGTAAAATTATATGAGTCTTTCCCAGCTATGTTTCTGCCAATAGGAATACAATCTGTGGTTTAGAAGAGATGTGTCCTTGTGAAATTCCCTGTAAATTTCCTTTAACAGAATCCTCTGTTCTTACTAGTAAAATAAGAGATTATACTTTTGTAATAAAATTTCACTCTAAAGATTAAATAAAATTTGTATTAAATGTGACAATAAACTTCTCTGTCTGAATACTTAATATTGAAATAACCCATAATATATAAATACTCTAAGAAATCTCAAACTACAAATAATTTTCCAAGTCTGAAAATTTTTTCCAGAAACTTTTTATCCTTGGAGGCCAGAATCATATAAGAAGATACATCCTTTAGGTCCCGTGCACCCTCCCTCCTTCTCTTCCTTTAAATACTGAAATTTTTTCTTAAATATTTTTGTGTGGAGATTTAAGCTTCAGTTTCAACCATTAATATTATGCCAGAAAAATAGCATTTATAGGATTTAGAGCTGGAAAAAATAGTAGAAACCATATACTTTAATACAACCTTGGTGTTTTATTAATTCTAAATGAGTTCTAAAATTATGATGAATTTCTAGGGCACTCACCAAAGTAGTACTAGAATCTGGGTTTCCTTGCAATACTGGAGTCTTCTAATAATTGCAAGAAGTTGAAACACTTGTGTTACAGTCCTGGTTGGAGCATTTTTGAAGGAAAATGAAATTATTATTTTTCTCTCTTCTTTATCCTTCTCTTTTTCTAGACTTCATAATCAATCTTTCTTCTACATGTCTCCAAAAAACAAATTATCTATCTTCAGTAAAGCTACATTTGATGTCAGGACTTCCTCAACAGCCAGTCACAAATGCCCTTTGTAGTAGTTGGTAATTTAATTCACCCTTTTATCAGTCAAGTTCAGCAGCTAATATTTGACAAGCAGGGGTTACAAACCTGGGTAGCTTTTGACATACACAATTTACTAGCCAGAATCCCAAATCAATGACTTTGAAACTGAATCTTGCTGCCAGTGTATATTTCTTTGATTGCATAGAGTTTTTAAAAATTGAATTTGAATGCTCTATTTAGGGCAGACTTACCAGTGTGTCACAGTTTCTACATACCCTGTTACTTCTGTGTGTGACATTTGATGTTCAGTTTATGTTATGGTTATGGAACTGAAACCAGCATGAATATTGCTTTGTGGTTGTTTCATTTTGTTATTGGAGAGGAGGGTGCATGGATGTTTTCTTCTCATAACAGTAATGTTTGGGAAGGATGAAGACAGTCATCAGACTAATAGTGCCACTGATGCTTCAAAGACAAAATCTTCACACTTGATTCAGGAAATCTTAAAGACCATAAAACATTGTTAACTGTACATAATATTGTGACACATTTCATATCCCTACCTTGCTAAATAGAAAGTGGCGTAATATCTATTAATGTGATTAAATGGGTCAGTTTCTAAATACAGTCTTACTTAAAGCTGCTTTTACATATCTTTTAAAAATGGTTGATTATAGAATTTTAAAAAAAACCCCAAAACATTAAGACAGTTAATTAGTATTTTAGTATACATCTTTGAGTATTAGAATTAACTTTTTGTAATAATGATTTTAATTAGAAACACAGTAGTAATATTTTGGTTAGTATTTCATGATATCAATAAAAATATTGCATTGTCTTTTCCCATAAATGCAATGACAAACAGCAAATGGTAAAGATTTTACAAGCTAATTAAATGTCATTAATGAGGGCTATAAAATATATATAAATTGTAGTTTCACTTACTTTTGGAGAATGATTATATTTGACCACAATGGTTAAAAGACTTAGACTTACAAATAATACTTAATATAAGCTTTCTTATGAGAAATTTGGCATGAAAATTAAATATGGCCTGAATAAAAGAGTAAAAAAATTATTTTGCAAATCTTGCTTCAAATATGCTTCCTCTGCAAATGTATTAGAAATCAAAATCAAATAAATTAAAATTTTTCTTTTCAACCAACATTAACAACTAATGATTAATCTGAATCTGAATGAGCATGACAAATTGGAATCTTATTTGCAAACAGTCAAAATTATGAAAATCAATGCTGCATGGTCTAAATATTATTCTTCACTGACTAGGAAAATATAACCTTTGTTTTGGGTTTATATAAAATATATTATAATTGTTCATACAGTTTTATGAAGAAAGACTTTTCCATTTTAAAGTTATTAGATAATTTTAGTAATCATATTGACAATTAGTGGTTTATCACTTTTCATAATATTATTCTCAATATTTGTCAACATCCATCTAATTTTATTTAATTATTTTAATATTTGATAGTTTGCTTATCCTTTCAAAGTGTGAAATATACAAATATGCCATTTTATTTTTTTCCAATGGAATAGAGCTTTAAATTTGTATTTTCCTTTTTTTAAAAAAAGCACTTTTATTGTGTATTGGATCTAAAACAATGGTTTGATTAATATTAATACAGTCATGGATTTTTTTGTGTGTATTTCAAAATTTATATTCTCCATCACAACACTAGGAAAAAAAAATATCTGTCCCTCCGCCGGACTACTGTTAGTTTGATGATTATACTAATATTAACTGCTTCACTTGAGTAAGCAAAGAAGAAGTAAAATACCAGTCAGACCAGCTGTTAATTCACAGAGTGTTGTACTATGCTTATTAAAAATACCCAAAAGATGTACCTTTGTGGTTCAGTCTTTTGAATTAGAATCAGAATATTAATCATGCCTCAGGCCTAAATTAAACATTGGAAGGCCCCTTAAGAATTTTCACCAAATTTTCTTGGATTTTTCTTTATTGGGTCTTCCTAGACTCTGTTTAGCTCTGTAATTGCTTTGCTCCTTTGTTGATAGGTTAAAGCACAATGTGATTTTCTCCATGTCATAATATTTAAGAGGACGGCTCAATGGTCTACTCCAAGTTGCAAAGTGCAGCTGAGACACTGATTTATAACAGAAATAGTGTTTACAATGTCAAATAAAGTGTGAAGTAAGAACAACTATGTATCTCAAAATCTATAGCTATAAAAGGATCTGAATCATTACTATCTTCATATCATTTATATTCTGAAGGGGTTATCTTAAGTGACCCTGCCAAATGTGGATGACCTCTTATATAATATGAGTATGCAAATGCAAGAAAAAATAAGGAAAACCTATCAAGCATGTTCAAAATATACTATAGTCTGATTTCAGAAAATGGTCACTGTTACTCATGAATGTATGCCTGAGTACTTACATATGGAGCCAGTTTCAAAAATAGAAGTGTGTGATTAAGGTAACATTTGTGCATCTATCTAAGAACTGTGTCTTGAGTGTACTGTTTATTTATACTGGAGGACAATTTGAACTCCACACATGAGACCAAAAGGAATGTTATGACCTTGAAATATTTCTTTAACATTTAACATATCTCTACCACCTCACTCTCCAGGCAAAAGGATGAAATGGAAAAGTATATCAATTTGAGAGAGTGTAGTATTTTTAAAATAATCAATGATAGTCATAAAGTGCCAGTGCTCTTCCTATATCACAACACTTTTTTTCCCATTTCTCAATTGAATTTATGATAAACTACTAATATTTAAATAAGAACTTTGTTAATTCTGAACCCCCCACAATTATTTTTGGAAAGAGAAAACACGTCTCTTAAAATTGATATTTCATTTATTAACACATTTGTTTGAAGCAACAGGCTCAGGTTTTTAAGGGTTTGCTTATCAATATTTTGGCTAAACTGACAGTACGTGGACTTTATCTTGGCAGTACTTGTATATTATATAACACAACACAATAATAACTGCTGTTCAATGTGATAAAAACAAGGGGAAATTTTATCTATTCATCGTATTATTAAGACAAAAACAAAAAAATTATATATTTTGGGGTGAAGTAGTAACAGCTTACCCACTGGTACGTTAACTAGTTCCTATTAAAAGACTTAACAGAGGAAATATGAATTCATTTGACCTGTTAGGTATCTAAAAATTAGTGCTATACACTGTTATAGGCAATTTTGGTAGCTATTAACCTGGGGGGAAAAAAAAAACCAACACAATAACCAAAAGGAAGCATGTATCAATATTTCGGAAAGAAGTGTGACCAGTGACTGGTGAGTACTTGGAGAATCTAACTTTGCAAGTATGGCGCCAGTGGTGCTTTGCTGTGAAACAGAACTTCACTGATGTTCTGAACTAGACCGTCCCTCTCTTCTTCCCTTCTCTTTGAAAATCTTCAGAGCTGCTTGGGTGATGGACAAATGAATTCCAGCTTATTCTTAGAAATATGTGGATTATGAAGTAATCTGCTGGTTTTAAAAAAATCAAATGCAAGTTTGTCAACTATTTTCATTAGAGATCAAACTGTGACCAATAAAGAAACAATAACTGAAGGAAAAATTTCCAGTGACCCTCTTTGATAACATTAGAAATGAAGATTAGAACAAATTCAATAAATATAAAATATTTAGTAAACGGAAGACTGATGAGATCTATGAGCTTATGACCTCTTCTGTTGCTCCAAACTATCATGATTTAGTATTTTTTTGAAGAGGAACTTATAATAGTTCTATAAAATCTAACTCTAACCATTATAACTATTTTACCAATTTTATTTTGTGTATCCTCCATTTTTTGTTTGAATACTTTAAAGCACATCCCAAACAGCTATCATTTCACCCACAAATACTCAAATATCTGTTATTAACAAAGAATACCCCAATATTTTTGTTGTAGTTTTTTTTAAACATTTTAGCCATTTTTTAAATTGAAGCATAGTTAATTTACAATGTTTTGTTAGTTTCAGGTGTAAAGCAAAGTGATTCAGTTATATTCTTTTCCAGATTTTTTTCTATTACAGGTTATTACAAGATAGTGAATATCGTTCCCTGTGCTATACAGTAGGTTCTTGTTGTTTATCTGTTTTATGTAGAGTAGTATATATATGTTAATCCCAAATTCCTAATTTATCTCTCTCCCCTTGCCCCCGCTATCTCCTCTGGTAACATAAGTTTGTTTTCTATGTCTGTGAGCCTATTTCTATTTCGTAAATAAGTTCATTTGTATCATTTTTTTAGATTCCACTTATAAGTGATAGAGCATTTATCTTTATCTGACTTAATTCACTTAGTATGATAATCTCTAGGTCCATTCATGTTGTTGCAAATGGCAATATTTCCTTCTTTTTTATGGCTGATATTTTACTGTGTATGTATACCACATCTTTTGTATCCATTCATCTGTCAATGGACATTTAAGTTGCTTCCATGTCTTGGCTATTGTAAATAGTGCTTCTATGAACATTGGGGTGAATGTACCTTTCAAATTATAGTTTTCCCTGGGTATATGTCCAGGAATGAGATTGCAAGATCATATGGTAATTCTATTTTTAGTTTTCTAAGGAACCTCCATGCTGTTTTCCATAGTGGCTGCACCAATTTACATTCTCACCAACAGTGTAGGAGGGTTCCCTTTTCTTCACACCCTCTCCAGCATTTATTGTTTGTAGACTTTTTAATGATGGCCATTCTGACTGGTGTGAGGTGATACCTCATTGTAGTTTTGACTTGCATTTCTCTAATAATTAGCGATGATGAGCATCTTTTCATGTGCCTGTTGGTCATCTGTATGTCTTATTTGCTGAAGTATTTTAAAGGCTAACACCAAAAAGTTCCATTCCGCCCTAAATTCTTTAGTATGTATTTCTAACAATTAAAGTTTGTTTAAACCAATAAAATTAAAAATATAATTCCTGGGCTTCCCTGGTGGCGCAGTGGTTGAGAGTCCGCCTGCCGATGCAGGGGACACGGGTTCGTGCCCCGGTCCAGGAAGATCCCACATGCCGTGGAGTGGCTGGGCCTGTGAACCATGGCCGCTGAGCCTGCGCATCCGGAGCCTGTGCTCCGCAACGGGAGAGGCCACAATAGTGAGAGGCCCGCGTGTTGCAAAAAAAAAAAAAAAAAAATTTTATATATATATATATATATATATATATATTTCCTTAATATCATCTAATTACCTGGTCCATGTTAAAATATTTCCATTTTTCAGATGAGCTCAATTTTTGCAAATAGTTTTTTTTTTTTTTTTTTTTGCAGTACGCGGGCCTCTCACTGTTGTGGCCTCTCCCGTTGCGGAGCACAGGCTCCGGACGCGCAGGCTCAGCAGCCATGGCTCACGGGCCTAGCCGCTCCACAGCACGTGGGATCTTCCCGGACCGGGGCACAAACCCATGTCCCCTGCATCGGCAGGCAGACTCTCAACCACTGCACCACCAGGGAAGCCCGCAAATAGTTTTTAAATAAGGATATAAATACAGTTTATACATTGCATCTGGTCAATTAATCCTTTTAAACAGTTTAAAGTATATTACAGTTCATCCTTTTTTTGACATTTATTTATTTAAAATTCTGGGTATTTTCCCTGAAGAATTTTCCACATTCTGGATTTGGTTGATTCCCCTGTGTTTACTATAAACTTACAGTCACATTTAGAGTTTGATTAGATTAAAGTTTAATTGACTCTTTACTTTGTATTTTCTCGCATCAGAAGACATATATCTAGCTGCTACACATTTAGTGATGATAAAACATATCAGTAATAAACTGACAGAAATATGAAAATATGCCTTACTATTTTTAACAGCAAACAATAAGAAAGAATGCATATGTCCATCAATATGGGATTGGTTAAATAAACAAGGGAATACTATACAGCTGAATAAAAAAATAGAACATAATCTCTAGGATGTGCTGTTCAATGAAAAAGCATTTCAGAGAAATGTGGCATGGTATACACATAACATATATGTGTATGCTAATATTATTTTATGTATATAGTATGCCACCATTTAAAAATTAGGAAATGTGTGTAAATATATGTATATAATAGTTATATTAAAATAGGCATATAAATCATGAAATTTAAGTAAGTGTAGGTATCACCTAGAATGGATGGGAAGGAATAGAGTCGATGGGATAGTGATAGAAGCTGGACTTCTCTGTAGATAAATAATAGATTTGTAGATTTAACTTTGGAGCAATATAAATATTTTATGAATTATAAAACAAAATAATCCTTTATATCTGTAGGGTAACATAGACCTAAGACAAAAAACAAGCCTTCAAATAACTCTAACTTGTCTTCCATACCATGCTGTTGACTGTAAGGTTGAAGTTATTCTGAATTGGCTGTGTGTGTATTGTGGGATAAATCCAAAGATTGAGAATGTCCATTGTGATTAAAGGAGAAACAAATTAAAAATGAGATTATGTTAAAATCCTGTATTTGAATTGAAAATCATCGATAAAAACAGACCATATACCATGCCTTAAAAAAAAAGTGGACACACACAGAATTTCTATGGCTCTCCACTCAAAAGGCCAGGAAATAAGACCAACCTAGTTTAAGTGAACATTCCTAGCACTCAGAGTGCAGTTTCTAAAATCTATTTTCACTGGAAGGACAGTAGCCCTTGCAGAAAAAGCTGATTCTATGTTCTAAATCTGGACCATGTAATGTTCAATATGAGCCTGGAAAATATGTTACATCAGAAAGCAAATAATTTATTCAAGAAACCTAGGATCATATTCATAAAATTAGAGTCAACCTAAATAAGCTCCCAAGAAGCAAAGATGAAATGATTTAAGCATCAATAAGGATTAGAGTACAATGGATTGTAACTCATCAAATATGTTTAAGTACATCAGTTCATAATTACATTAATATACTTAGTCACCTTTGGAGAAAGTTGGGCAAATATTTAGGAAATATTGGCAAATAAAGGAAATTAAGCCAGCATTTACCCTACAATCCTATATAATATGAACATCAGCATAAACAAATAGTCAATGACCAAAAGTTTGTCTTTATGAAAGTATTCCAGGTAATCAATGAAGAGGAATGTTGGAAGTAAAATATCAATATTTTTATGCCTAAGGAATTAATGGATCTAGGTTATGATTATCAATGATCTTCCCTCACAAAAAGGGAAACAATCAGACATTATATACTTCATAATGAACGTACACAAAACTACCTACGAAGCAATCTTGAACAAAAATCCAAACAAAACTGAACAACACTCTAGATCGGACTATAAATTTTAATAAATTGTGAGGATGGAAGGCCATGTCAAACTCACAAATTGGATAAAATATACAACATTCAGACTATGGAAAACTACAAGGGAAAAGACAGAATAAAGAGGCAGATATATAGAGGAAGGATCTAAAATGGAATATTTTAGAATAATCCCAAAGGAAAAAAAGGATCCACAAATTGACTGTATGAATCTTAGTTGATCCAAATTTAGACAAACACTTCAAAAAATATTCCCAAAGAATCAGGGAAAGATGGACACACTTGATTTTGATGACATTAAGGTGCATTATTATTATTTTAGGTGTGCTGATTATATTGCAAATATATGTTTTAAAAAAGAACTCATTTAAAGGACATTTCAGTTGCTTTCAAGTTTTAGCAGTTGTGAATAAAGCTAAAGCTCTACATATTTGTGTGGACATAAGTTTTCAAATTATTTGAGTAAATACCAAGGAGTGCAATTGCTGAATTGTATGGTAAGAGCATGTTTAGTTTTGTAAGAAACTGCCAAACTGTCTTCCAAAGTGGCTGTACCATTTTGCACTCCCACCAGCATGAGCGAAGGTTCCTCTTGTTCTACATCCTTCCCAGCATTTGGAGATGTCAGTGGTTTGGATTTTAGCCATTCTAATAGGAGTGTAGTGGATCTTGTTGTTTGTATTTGCAATTTCATAATGACATATGATGTTGAGCATGTTTAATATGTTTATTAGCCACCAGCGTATCTTTTTTGGTAAGGTGCCTGTTTATATCTTTTACTCATTTTTAATTGAGTTGTTTGTTTTCTTAATCTTGAGTTTTAAGAGTTCTTTGTATGTTTTGGATAACAATCCTTTATCAGATATGTGTTTTGCAGATTGTCTCCCAGCTGGTGGCTTCTTTTCATTCTCTTAATAGTGTCTTTTGCAGAGCAGAAGTTTTTAATTTAAATGAAGTCCAACTTACCAATTTTTTCTTTCAAAGCTCATCTTTTGGTGTTGTATCTAGAAAGTCATCAACAATACCAAAATTATCTAGATGCTCCCGTGTTATCTTCTAGGGGTTTATATTTTTGTGTTTTGCATTTAGCTCTTTGATCCATTTTGAGTTAAATATTGTGAAGGATATAATATCTATGTCTAGATTCATTTCTTTGCATAGATGTCCAATTGTTCCTGCACCATTTGTTAAAAGATTATTATTTCTCTATTGAATAACCTTTGCTCCTTTATCAAAGATAAGTTGACTTTGTGTGGGTCTATTATGAACTCTCCTTTCTGTTCCTTTTATCTCCTCTATTCTTTCCCCAACACCACACTGTCTTGATAACTGTAGCTTTACAGTAAGTCCTAAAGTTGAGTAGTGTCACTATTCTGTGTTCTTCTTCAATGTTATGGTTGGCTATGATGGGTCTTTTGCCTCTCTATATTAACTTAAGAATCAGTTTTGACAATGTCCACAAAATAACTTGTTGGGTTATTGGTTGAGTTTGCATTGAGTTTCTAGATCAAGTTGGGAAGAACTGACATTATTTATTTATTTATTGGCTGCGTTGGGTCTTTGTTGCTGCACGCAGGCTTTCTCTAGCTGCGGCCAGCAGGGGCTACTCTTCATTGCGGTGTGCAGGTTTCTCATGGCGGCGGCTTCTCTTGTTGAGGAGCATGGGCTCTAGGTGCGCAGGCTTCAGTAGTTATGGCACATGGGCTCAGTAGTTGTGGCTCACGGGCTCTGGAGCGCAGGCTTGGTGGTTGTGGTGCACGGACTTGGTACCTTCATGGCATGTGAGATCTTCCGGGACCAGGCGTCAGGCCCGTGTCTCCTGCATTGGCAGGCGGATTCTTGGCCACTGCATCACCAGGGAAGTCCCAGAACTGACATCTTAATAAAATTGAATCTTCCTATTCATGTACATGGAATATGTCTCCATTAATTTCTTTTTATTTCTTGCATCAGAGTTTTATCGTTTTCCTCATATAGATCTTGGACATATTTTGTTAGATTTATACTTAAGTATTTAATATTTTTGGTGATAATGTTAATAGTATTATGTTTTTATTTCAGATTCCAATTGTCCATTGGTATTATGTAAGAAAGCAATTGACTTTTGTGTATTAACACTGTATTCTGCAAATCTTCTATAATTGCTTATTATTAGTTCCAAGTCTCTTCTTGTTGTTATTAATTTAGATGATCTATTTCTTCTTGTGTAAGTTTTGGCAGATTGTGTCTTTGAAGGAATTGGTCCTTTTCATTTAGGTTATCAAATTTGTTGGCATAGAGGTGTTCCTCATAATCCTTCAGTATCCTCTTAATATCTATGGAATCAGTAGTAATTGGCTCCTGAAATATCAGAAATAAATGAATCACTAATGTCAGAAATAAAAATTTCTGATATTCGTGATTTCTGTCTTCTTTCTTTTTCTTACTTAGTCAATCTAGAGGTTTGTAAGTTTTATTAACCTTTTCAAAGAACCATCTTTTAGTTTTGTTTTCTGTTGATACCCTGCTTTCAATTTCATTGATTTCTGCTAATTTTTACTACTTATTTTCTTCTAGTTATGTTAGATTTAATTTATTCTTATTTTTCTAGTTTTATAAGGTAGAAGCTTATATTATTCATTTTAGATTTTCTTTCCTAATAGATACATTCAATGCTATGGTTTTCCCTCTACGTACTGCTTTTGCCGTATCTCACAATTTTTATGTTATGTTTTCATTTCCATTTCAAATATTTCTAAGTTCAAAATACTTTTTAATTCCTCTTGAGACTTGTTATTTGACCTGTGTGTTATCTAGAAGCATGTTGTTTAAACTCCAAATATTTTGGGATTTTTCCAGCTAACTTTCTGTTATTGGTTTCCACCTTAATTCTATTGTGATCTGAGAGCACAATACATATTACTTTAATTCTTTTAAATTCGTTAAGTTGTGCTTTGTAGTCCAGAATGTGGTCTATCTTTGTTAATGTTCAGTGTCAACATGATGAAAATGTGTATTCTGCTGTTGTTGGGTGAGATATTATATAAAGGTCAGTTAGATCCAGTTGATTGGTACTGTTCAGTTGAATTCTGTCTTTACAGATTTTCTACCTGTTGAATTTGTTAATTACTGACAGAGGGGTGTTGAAGTCTCCAACTATAAGAGTGGATTCGACTATCTCTCCTTGAAGTTCTATCAGTTTATGGCTTATGTAGTTTGATGCTCTGTAGGTAGTTAATGTTACATATTAAGGGTTGTAATGTCTTCTTGGACAATTGACCCCTTTATCATTATTTAATGCCTCTCTTTATCCCTGATAACCTTCCTTGCTCTTATGCCTGCTTCGTCAGAAATTAATATACCTATTCCAGCTTTCTTTTTATTAGTTTTTGCGTGGAATATCTATATCTATCTCTTTATTTTTAATCAATCTGTATTTTCATATTTAAAATGGGATTTTGTAGAGGATATATAGTTGGGTCTTCTTTATCCACTCTTCCAGTCTCTTTCTTTTTATTGGTGTATTTAGAACATGGTGTCTAAAGTGATTACTCCTTCTCTAACAACCTTCCTTTCTTTATATAGATCTGGGTTTCTTACCTATATAATTTTCCTTCTCTCTGAAGGACTTCTTGTAACATTTCTTGCAAGGTAGATGTACTGACTACACATTACCTCAATTTTTGTTTGTCTGAGAAAGTCTTTATTTCTCCTTCACTTTTGAAGGATAATTTCTCTGGGGACAGAATTCTAGGTTGATAGGTTTTTGTTTCTTTCAGCACTGTAAATACTTTACTCCGCTTTCTTCTTGTTGCCATGGTTTCTAAACAGAAGATCAGTGTAATTCTTATCCTTGCTCCTCTTCGGTAAAGTGTTTTCCCCCATTCTAGGTTCTTTCAATATTTACTCTTTGTTTTTGATTTTCTGCAGTTTGAATATGCCATGCTTAGTAGTAGACTTTTTGGTATTTATCTTGATTGGTATTTTCTCAGCTTCCTCCATCTGTGGTTTAGTGTCTGTTGTTAATATTTGAAAATCCTTAGTCATTATTACTTCAAATATCTCTTCTGTTCCTTTCTTTTTTCTTCTTCTGTTATTCTCATTATATGTACGTTACACCTTTTGTAATTATGTTACACCTTTTGTAATTGTCTTACAGTTCTTGAATATCTCATTTTGTCTTTACATTCTTTTTTCTCTTTGCATTTCAGTTCTGGAAGTTTCTTCTTTTTTTGAATTTATTTATTTGTTTATTTTTTGCTGCGTTGGGTCTTCATTTCTGCATGCGGGCTTTTCTCTGGTTGGGGCGGGTGGGGGCTGCTCTTCGTTGCGGTGCACGGGCTTCTCATTGTGGTGGCTTCTCTTGTTGTGGAGCATGGGCTCTGGGTGCATGGGCTTCAGTGGTTGTGGCTTGCTGGCTCTGGAGTGCAGGCTCGGTGGTGGTTGTGGTGCATGGGCTTGGCTGCTCTGCGGCATGTGGGATCTTCCCTGGCCAGGGTTTGGGCCCACGTCGCCTGCATTGGCAGGAGGATTCTTGGCCACTGCGCCACCAGGGAAGTCCTGAAAGTTTCTTTTGACGTATCTTAAAGCTTACTCATTCATTCCTCCTACATGTCTAGTTTATAGCTGAGCCCATCAAAGGCATTCTTCATTTACTATATAGTGTTTTTTATTTCTAGCATTTTCTTTTGATTTTTTATTGGAATTTCCATCTCTTTGCTTACAGTACCCATCTGTAATCATATTTGTTTAAAATTCTTGGTGTGATACTACCACAATCTTTGCCATTCTAAATCTGATTCTCATACTTTCTCTGTCTCCTCAAGTCATGTTTTTTGTCTTTTAGTATGGCTTATAATTATTCTGTTGAAAGCCAACCATTATGTACCGGGTAAAAGGAACTGAAAGTTCCTGCAGTGGTTGTTTGTGCTCTTGGATTTCTGCCAGCTCTCTGTATCTTCCTGTGTGTCACTAAAATTTGGAGGGAAGCAGGTTTCCATATTACCTCATCTCTGATAGATCTAAAAAGAGATATTGATTTTTTTCAATTTATTCAGTTTTGTCTTATTGTAAGAATGAGAGTGATGATTTCAAAGTTCCTTACAAGAAGGAACAAGAAGTCTTTTTCATCTTTTTTAGTGTATGCATTTACAGGTATAAATTTTTTTTAGTGAGCGCTGCTTTTACTGCGTCCCATGTGTTTTGCTATGTTGTGTTTTCATTTTCATTTGTCTGTATTTTCTAATTTCTCTTTGATTTTTCTCTGATTCATTGGTTGTTTAAGTATGTGTTATTTAATTCCCACATATTTGTGAATTATTCAATTTTCCTTCTGTTATAGATTTTTTAGCTTTATTCCATTATGGTCAGAGAAGATACTTTGTATTATTTTAACCTTTTAAAACTTATTAACCTTGTTTTTTGGCCAATATACAGTCTATCTTGGGGAACATTCTGTGTGCACTGGAGAGGAATGTGTATTTTGCTGTTATTTGGTGGACTGTTCTATAAATGCCTGTTATCTCTAGTTGGTTTATAGTGTTGTTCAAGCCCTCTATATCTTTATTGCTCTTCTGTCTAGATGTTCTGTCCATTACTGAACGTGAGGTGTTGAAGTTTCAATTCTGTCCATCATTGTTTCATATATTTAGGGGCTCTGCTATTTGTTGTTTGTATGTTTATAATTAGTATATCTTGATGAATTGACCCTTTTATCAATGTACAGTGCCCTCCTTTGTCTGTTATAGTATTTTTTAACTTAGAATCTATTTTAAAAGATATCAGTGTAGGTAGTGACCCTTCTCTATTTTGGTTGCTATTTGCATGGAATATCTTTGCAATATCATTCTTTTCCCTTTAAACATATTTGTTTCTTTGGGTCTACAGTGGGTCTTTTGTAGACACCATATAGCTGGGTCATATTTTAAAAGTATTTTACCAAATCTCTGCCTTTTGATTGGAAAGTTTAATACATTAACATTTAAGGGAATTACTGATAAAGACTTACTTTTGCCATTAAAAAAAAAAGAACTCATTTTTTAGAGGAGATACTGAAAATTTGTAGATAAAATGATAGCATGTCTGGTATTTCTTTAAATTGAACTGGAATGGGGAGGGAAGTAGGTCAGAGTACAGGTGAAATAAGATTGTCCATATAGTAATAATTGTTGAAGCTGAGTAGTAAGTATGTTGAGTTTATTATACCATACTCATTATCTTTTTATCTATTTGAAAATTTCCTTATAAAGATTGAAAAGAATGTTGATCTGTGTTCAGGTGTTATCAGCTCAACCCCCCCCACTACACCTCTAGGATTTATGTTAATTATGTTAATGAACATTAGTAATTATGTTAATGCATTTAGTATCAATTGATAATCATTGACAAGATCCATTACTTATTAGGTTGCAAAATGGTGATTTTTTTTTTCTAATTCTGTCATTCCATTTCCATTTACTGGCTACAATTTATTGATAAAATGAAATTTACCTCAATAAATATCTAGTTACCCTGAAACAGAGTGTGTACAGAAAAGGCAGGAAAAATGCTTAATTTTTTTTAACCTTTATTTAGTACTTTTTAGAGTAGCAGTTTGATGACCTAGCAGTCTCCATTTGTAACAAATAACTAGGGTAAATATCATTGTAAATTCTTTGATTTTTATGTGCTTTATGTTTAAACCAAATGCTAGTCACTATTATTTTTGATGAGCAAATTATCATCTTAATTCAGAGCAAGCCCCTTTGATTTGACTTTGGATTCTTTTAATATGACCCCATTTTCTCCCTTACTTGTAATTCCAAGTTGTCTCTGGCTCATCTTGAACTTTTCCTGCCCCAGGCCTGAAAAAGTCATTTCTATAAGGAACTATCATTCTCTATGTAAGCAAAATATTTAGAGGCCATTGTCTGAGCTCTGGGGATTTTCTCATTGCTCATTTCTGTTAGGTTCATACCTTCTAGACCTTTTCAATAGATAAAGCTAGCTTTTATGTAGAGTTTGAAATAAAAATATAAATTATGAGTTCTTATATTTTCTAATCAAATTCAAGATGGTAGAGTTTTAGTTATCTGCTTTGATATTATACTTATATTTCTTGTTCCTTATATTGAACACCTTGGTATTTACTAATTATTTAAATTTTATTTATTATTTACTAATTAAATAATTAAATATTTAATCATTTAAATAAATATTTATTATTAAATAATTAAATAAATTTTAATTATTTAATCCATATATATATAATATTTTCATTTTAACAGTGCTAATATAGCTGCTAATATTAAGATTACTGATTGCAGTTAAAATTTTTTTGAAGTCATTTTTGCTTTGATTTTGACTTTAAATATTATCTCACTAGGTGTTTATAGTCAAAATACTTCATTTAAAAGTAGTCTGAAAATTTGCTTTCCCTCTGATGTTTATGCAACCAATTTATGTATAGTTAGATTTACATTTTTCAGTTTGCTTTCCAATGTTAGGGATGGTGTTCTATTTTCTTTTTGGATTTTTAAAAATTATGTTAAATATATTATGGTTCCAAATTTAAAACAAAGTACCTTCAGAGAAGGCTAGTTTTTAAACCTAGCCCACACCTTCTTTCCTCCCTCTCATTTTATGTAATCATGTTGTTTTCTATGCATAGATATTAATAGGGAAATCTTGGTGAAATTAAATATACTGGCAAAGGATTCCCCTACAGTAAGTATATAAGAAGTGTTCATGATAAAGAAGTAGAGTTAGATATCATCAGTCTAAAAACTGTACCAACAACATGACAAACTACATTTCTCAAGGTAGCAGGCAAACTGAAAATGTAATAAACTAAAACTATAATCCCAAGGCATATCTAGTATGTCAACAAGACAGAGAACAATACTGAATCTGAATCTCTGTGTAGATACCAGGTGAATTAAAACAAAGAAGAGAGCTGAAGTTATTATAATGCTACAGATTTAAATACAGTTGACCCTTGAACAGCATGAGGTGAACCGCTAACCCCTGTGCAGTAGAAAATCTGGTTATAACTTTACGGTCGGCCCTCCATATCTGTGGTTCTGCATCCTCGGATTCAACCAACCATGGGGTCATGTAGTATTAATTGAAAAAAAAATTCATATACAAGTGGACCCACACAGTTCAAACCTGCGCCGTTCAATGGTCAACTGTAGCACCCTTAATGCCTCAGAAAAACTGTAATATGGTATATTAAATACTGGGTGTCAATATAAGAGAAATGAGAAAACTCACAACACTGAAGTACAAGATGGCTAACCCAAGACATTTAACTGTCCAGAAATCTTTGGAAAATTCTTACTGTTTTAATAAACTGGGTAGACAATTATCAAAAATGGCAAATTTTTAAAGAGTTGGCTGATGTTTGCCATGCTAAACATTGTAACTTAAGGGGAGAAAATACTTCTTAGTCTCAATAAGGGAGATAATTTTAGTATTTTTACTTAATATTATTATTAAGAATACTAACTTCCAGTTGCAAATAAATGAATCAGGGGTTTAAAATGTACAGTGTGTGTGTCTGGGGGAGGTGGCTTCCCTGGTGGCGCAGTGGTTGAGAGTCCGCCTGCCGATGCAGAGGACATGGGTTCATGCCCCGGTCCGGGAGGATTCCACATGCCGCGGAGCGGCTGGGCCCGTGAGCCATGGCCGCTGAGCCTGTGCGTCTGGAGCCTGTGCTCCGCAACGGGAGAGGCCACAGCAATGAGAGGCCCGTGTACCGCAAAAAAAAAAAAAAAGTACAGTGTGGGGAATATAGTCAATAACTATGTAATATCTTTGTATGGTGACATATTGTAACTAGACTTATTGTGGTTATCACTAAAAATATATATAGAAATACCAGATCACTATGTTGTGTAAACAGGAACTAGAATGGTGTTGTAGGTCAGTTATGCTTCACAATCAAACAAAACAGCATATTCATGGAAAAAGAGATCAAATTTGTGGCTACCAGAGGTGCAGGGTGAAGGGAGGGGGAAGTGGAGGAAGGCCGTCAAAAGGTACCAACTTCCAGTAATAAGATAAATAAGTACGTGTGATGTAATGTACAACATGATAAATATAATTAACACTGCTTTATGTTATATATGAAAGTTACTAAGATAGTAAATCGTAAGAGTTCTCATCACAGGAAGTTGCAAGATATTAAAATAAAAATCAGCATGAGTCTGGAGTACTTGTTAGGGAGTTAATTTTAAGCATGTAAGAAAAAAGAGATAAATATTAGATTAGAGTGGGAAGAATACATTGATATAGATGTGCTCTCCTGGGATTTGGAATTTATTATGTTGATTTGACTTGAGCATCTGGCATTGGCCTTAACAGTCTTTTATATTGCTTAATTAAAGCCTGGATTTAACAATGGTCTAAAATCAATGAGGTTGCAATTCTGGCGTGTTCCTGGCATGTTTTAGGCTCGGGAAGAAGGGAATACTGGAGTGAATTTATGATGACCCACTCAGCCTCCCCTTAAGCATTTCTCCGATGAGACCAAGAGAACTCTTCTGGCATCCTTGCTGTCCTCTGTAGACAGGGGATAATTGCGGAAGGCACCACAATGAAATGGGATTCTGTGATTTCTGTGGAAGTAATGGGATCACTGAGTGGGAGAGGCCAAATCATGGCTCTCAACTGTTAAAGAAAAAGCATATACAATGACCCTATAAACTACAGAGATGGAATAGTAAACAGGGATCTATTACATTGTCTAATTAATAGTGTCATTAGGGACAAAACAGGTAGTCTACTAAATTATTACTTGGCAAATATAAAGCGAAAAATTGCCTGATAAACAAAAACCTGATACAAATAACATGTGGGTATTCACAGTTTCTTATCCAGGTCTCTATCCTACCTTTGTCTTGCATAAATTCACTGATGGGAAATTATCTCTATGAAGTGGTCCATTCCATTTTTATAATATAGTCATAATTTCTACCTTTTGGTTCTTGTTCTTTCCAGAGCCTCGCACAAAGAATCTATCTCTAGACTACCGAGTAGTTCTTCAAATAATTGAAGACAGTTTTATGTTCCATTCTATCCTCAACGTTTTAAGTTCCTTCACTATTCTGGCTGTCACTTAGGTGCATTCCAGTTTGTTAATGACAATGTCTTGAGTCCTTCCATTGTGTGAGTTGAAGCCCAGAAGTTGGTCAGAATCATGACCACCAGGCTTACTGGTTACAGTGGTTCTAATAAAGCAGCCTAAGATTGAAATAGCTCTATTGCCTACTTCCTGAAAAGTTGAATTTAAAAAATAAAATATAATATTAAAAGTTCTGGAAAGCATGGAATAAATAGTTGTTTTAAAATGTATGTTTATGACAAATCCTTTACAAAGTTCCCTCCTCAAACCCATATCATTCCCCTACTAGTTAAAATATGTCAGAAACTCCTTCTTGAAATGGACTTCTGGCATATAGTCGTGGATTTAATAGTCTCATTGGTGTAAAATTGCTTTATGCTCATGGTTCATTTCAAGCTGAGGTATAGACAGAGAAAACATGGTGAATATTTAGGTCAGAATAAACTTTATACAATAAGTGATATATTTTACCCACCAGAACATCCTTTGCTTCACGTGATATGCTCAGTTTTCACAGGACTAAAACTTCTGCTTTTTCAAAGGACACTAATATGTGCTAACCTAGATAAAATCAAGGTTGATTTTAAAATAGATCTAGAATTAGTACACTTATAAGAGAGCTTGCCATAATTCCAGTCTATGTCATTCCTCCACCAGCTTTATGGGAGAAAGGAGAAAAAGGTGTATGTACCTGCTGGAGATATTTTGCAAGTTAAGTATCTATTTCAGAGCATATTAGGGCTAGATAACTTTGCACAGAATTCGGTCAACCATACGCAGCTGAAGTTCTTCTACTGAATTCCATTGATTAGACATTTGGAGACCAGTGAAATACTTGAAATCAAATACATAGTTTTCACGATAAATGTACATGTGCATTTGTCTAAAAAAAACCCTCAGATTTGTCAGATTTTCAAAGTGGTCCACAAAATACACTTCCCAAAAGATTAAATGGCTTGGGTGGATAAATGTGATGTGTGATATATTCAGAAACTGATAGTCTTTGTTTTTAAAATTAGGGTTTTTGAAGGAGATACTGGAACTTCCAAGTGGGATATTCATGAGTGGAGGGACGTAAACTCCAGGTGGCAGGTACAGTTCAGCTTTGGCTCTGTCTGATTGGAATAGAACACTGTAGATATTAGTTCCTTTTTGAAAGAAAATGTTTCATTGTAGAATAGTATTCTATTTTTTAATGTGGTTATATTGCATTTATAAAGAAACCAAGATTGAAGCAAAATAAAACTGTTGATAAATTGGTGTGATTAAATAATACTGGAGAGAAAATCGGCAAATATCCTAGTTGGTGGGACTTATCAAGGACCTGATTATTTCTGCCTGAGTTTAATTTACATCGTTGTTAAGACAAAACTCACCTTTCTTGAAAATACATAAGACTATGTTTGTGGGGGGAGGAGTAAAACCTGTGGGCTATCATTTGAAAAACTTTTTGATCAGTGCCCTGCAAAATAATTTTGAGTAATACGTACCTTATTCATTTACGGTTAGAAATTAAAGTGTTCCAATGTAATCAGCTAGACTTTAAGCATAGTTTTGGTTTTTTGCTAAGAAACTACTTGTCATATTCTATATCTTGTTAATCAAGCTATTGTTTTATATCCGTGTCTTCCAAACTTTAGTATCCACAAGAATCACAGAGGAACCATGTTAAAATGCAAATTCTGATTCAGTAGTTCTGGAGGGGGACTTTTTTAAACAAGCTCTCAGGAGAGGCCAATATTGCTGGTCTCTGGATCAAACATTAAGCAAAGCTCTGTCATATGCTTATTGTGTTTCTTCAATATATTAGGCAATTAAAATATTTTCAATTTCATATGAGTCTTATTTTTATAGAGTACATTCATTAGACAGAATTGAACTAAAAACAAATTCATTAAATATCTCTATATGAAAGAAATAACAGTTTATATCTGAAGTAATATTAAAACATCATGCTAAAAATAAAAATGTTTTATGTTAGAACCTTTTAAAAATTGATTTTATGTGATGAATCCAGAGCTGTATAAAGGATCTATGGTTAGTATCATTGTCATAGATGCTCTAGTTCCGTTTTTAGGGGATATTTTTACATAGTTTATGAGACTAGAAAACCGAAAATTCTTACTAGCAATTTCTCTGTCATTTATTTGAATGATGAGATAGCTTCTGGCAATAGTGATTTTAGAGTGTGATTTAAAAGTACACACACACACACACACACACACACCCCCTACATCCTGCATTCAAAATCCAATGTTTACATGTAAAACTGAGAAGGATGAACCTAGTTTAAATCTGCAATCAGCACCTAGTTGACCTGCTGAGAATTGGCAGTGTTTTGAACCACTATGTGGCTTGTTTCCTAATGTACAGTAAATGTCTTTTAAAATGAAGGTGTGTGTGCTTTTTGACTTTGGCAAGAAGGACAAAACAGGAGCATAATGAACTGTAAATTTTAGTGTATTTATGAGTACTTATAGCTCACCGTAAAGTTTTACTTTCTGTGTTTTCTAATATTTCCTTCAAACTTGGCTCGGGCAGTAAGTTCGGTATGTTTGACCTTCTGACTAGAACAGCAACATCAGGTCCACGTTAGCCCGCAAATGTTTTATCCTGTGGAGAAACTTGCAGCGTGAGGAAGGCTGGAATGATTCCTAATACAACACGCAGCTGGCGCTACTTTTAGGCAGAAGTTTGCGTTTCTTTTTAATTTGTTTTATTTTTTTAAGATAGAATTAATGATTAGCCTTATTAGTAATAACATTAATTAGAAAAATGCAGCTGCCCTGGTCTTCCCAATGTGCATTATCATTTGTCCATACGGGAGCTTTTGAATGTGAAGATCCCTTTGAATGTAAAGGGAGAGGTAACTATGCTAGCCTTCTGCCTATACTTGGGATTATTTACAAACTGCAGATTTGAATCTCTGGACCTACTTGACTTGTACCAGTAGGGGGATGATTGCCCAAGTTAACTGTGTTACGTTTGCTCCAAAGAAGAGGAAATGGTGTTGATTGACGATGAAGCCTCTGCCACTTCGATTGTGGCCTAGTACTTTCTATAAGATGTGTCTCTGCTATTATAGCTTGTTTCCCTTCATGCCGCCTCAAAGTGCACGCAGTGGGATAAGGGGAGAAACTGTGAGGGAGGCCTCCTCAGCTGGAGCAGGTCCTGCAGGCCCACTGGTGGGCGGAGGCCTGCTGGGGTGTCAGGGAAAGGTTGACTCTGGGGACCAAGGCTGTCACTCAAAGAGTCCCTACTAGATGGCAGTGCACAGGGGGCAGAGTGTACGTTGGAATAAGTACTCTTATTTTCATGTAAGAGAATAAAAAGTGTTTACAATTGTGTTCATCCAGATGAAGTATTTAAGGCCTCTTTTTTCCTCCTTTCACTGTTTTTTCCTTAATCACCTCATTAATTTGTAGTTTGGCTTAAAATAGCTAGTGGGCTGGAACTATATGGCTCATTTATTCTACTTTATTTACTTTTTCAAAGTAAAATGGATAAAATCAATTAATAAATTTAAGCCCATTTACTATAATTTAGAGAGTTGCTAAATAATACATCTTCCTTTCTTCACTGAAGTGCTCTAAGGTAATTCATCTGTGAGAGTAAGGCAACCCCTTTCTTGAGATATTTTTAAGGAAACGGCAGATTGCTATCATTCTGAGGTTTAAGTTCAGTTCTGCCCAGACCCAGGATACAGGCTAAACAGCCTGCACAGGGATTCTAGCATGTGCTCACAGAGAAATACTTCATCACTCACTTGTGTTACTTGTATGAAAAGCATAAATAAATAATTAATATTCTGATTCTCTTCCACCTGGGTTTAGCATTAGCTCTTATTTCTAAAAGTGATATATACTAATGATGTGTTCGTTTTTTAAAACTAAATACTGTAGAGAGAATGGCAAAACCACTCTTCAGCACCAATTTGGAAAGCATTATGATTGAGAATAGTGTACTAACACGCAGGCACAATCTCTGAGATATTGTCAAGTATGTTAGGATGAGTAAAGTTATGTCTTGTGGGAAGGGTGGAGAAGATCTGGATCAAGCTGGAGGGGGCAGGAGAGGGAGAAGGAAAGACTTTTTCAATGGCCTAGAGAAAGAGATCTTTAGACCTGCCTGAGGCCAGGTAAACTGCTGACTATAATAACCCACCAATGTAGGCACAGGTGGTTTTCCTGGTTACAAAAAAAGGACTCAGAAAATGCCTTCAGGAACACAGCTCCTTCAGTATCTGGTAGCGATGAGAATGCACACAGGGGTGTCAGGGGTACTGAGGGGCATAAGAAAGGTGGGTAGACTGATGTCTGGGACAGTTAATGCTCCATAAACATTAGATGTAATTGAGGTACACACATACAGACACACACACACACACACACACACACACACGCCATGAGACGTATGGGTATATGTCAACTGTTTATGGAAGGAATGGTAAAAGAAATAGGGCTATGAAAGAAATGGGTACAACTTTCGTAAGGCTAAAAATATTTTTCTTTTTTCTTCTCTTAGTTTTTAATTAAGTAACTATTTGCTCATTGTGGAAAAGTAGATGGCTATTTTTGTCACGCATAACTGTATTACAACTTTATTCTTCATAGTGTATGAATTTAACAAGGTTGACTTTTTTAGATGTATATCTACACCTTTATATCTTCACTAAGGAATCTAATAGCATAAACATAAGTGCTATAACAAATATCCAGTGAAAGATATTTTAAAGTTTCTCTTAAAAATCTGTGTTAATGACCTGATAATGCTTTGTTATGGCTTTCGGGAAATGTGTGAAGTGTTCTGACAGTATGTCAACAAAGTGTCAAATATGGTGAGAGAGAAGCTAAGAACTGGAATCGTAGTGTCATGAAGTGTTAAAGCTGGAAGGGACCTTAGACCCCCTTCATGTTGGAAGTGATGGGGCTGAAGCCCAGGAGGATTAAGCGATTTGTTCAAGGTCACATCTAGAGCAAGAAAGGCCCAAGGAGTAGAACCTGGGTCCCCTGGCTCCCAGTCCTATGCCCTGTTAGGTTTGCAATTTTGCTCTTGACTATATTAATTGTTTTGTTTTGTACAAAATGAAACACAGATTGCAGAAATGGAGTCAGTTGTTTTTGGAATCTGAGTCATTTTAAAGGTCACCCCATCTCTCATAAGTCAGAGTACATAGCTATCTACCCCCAATCATTTATTTAAGCATTTTTTCCACATGTAACTCTTGGAGATATTAATTTCCCTGACAGTGCAAAGCAGTAGCTGTAGTTTTGAATAATACAGTCATTTCTCACTTTAAATCTACTTTTCACTGAAGGAAGCATTCTTGCTTTTTAATAATTATGTCCTTTCTTTTTGCCCCACTATATCCTGTCAGCCAAATGAATAAAAATCATTACCACAAGTACATACACACAATCATACATACACACACACATCACACATGGAGCTCTTGACAGATTTCAGAGCACTTTTGTATATGAATTCTTGCTATAATTGCAAATTAGTTACTTGGATGCTCTCAAAAGCCCATTTTATAGATGAGAAAATAGAGTCAGGGAGTTGTGATTTTTCAAAGTAAAGGTGGAAACTAAGTCGTTTATTTTCGAAATATGTTCCCTTTCAATATACATACACATAATGGACCATACATCTTTAATGGATTAATAAGGTAAATGAGATTATTTCAGAGTATACTGTAATTTTTTAGGATCAACATAAAGGAGGATTAAAATAATTTCTACATACTTCTCATTAATAAGGACTGATACTATTAGAAAATCTAAACCTTGACTAATTTTTGATGTTTTAAAATCTAATATTTTAAATTCTGAATCTGCTTTGAAAGATCAAATAGATTTTCCATATTTCAAAATTGATTTTAGTCATATATGTTCAGAGAATATATTTTATTTATAATCACGGTATCTATTTTTAATTTAGACTGATCTCCAGTTGGTTTCCATCACTTTCACTCTATTTTGCTTCTTTGCTTTTCCTCCTTAAGCCACTTAAAGAGTTAACTTATACCAACATATTGTTAACCAATACCAGTTATATTGGACAATGGAAATAACCAGTCCTGGGGCTTGTGAAGTGTCTTGAATCAGGAGTCAGAAAACTTGGGTTCTGTTCCCATCTTGTCCAATGGTTTGCAATGTGCCTTTGGTCTGATCACTTACATTTCTGAGTCTTAGTCCCGTCTTTTATTAAAAGAAGGTGTTAGGGGCTTCCCTGGTGGCGCAGTGGTTAAGAGTCCTGCGATGCAGGGGGACACGGATTCGTGCCCCGGTCCGGGAGGATCCCACATGCCGCGAAGCGGCTGGGCCCGTGAGCCATGGCCGCTGGGCTTGCGCGTCCGGAGGCTGTGCTCTGCAATGGGAGGGGCCACAATGGTGAGAGGCCCGCGTACAGCAAAAAAAAAAAAAAAAGGTGTTAGACCAGATGATCAACAAGTCCCTTTGATCAACATAAAGGTCGATGGTTTATAATGTATCTCTCCTGTATATTGGCTTTATTAAATTAAGATCTTATGTTATTGTATTTCTTAAAGCAGATAACGTATGTAAAAAATCCAAATATGAAAGACCAATTCAACAATTATTATACATATATACCTTCATGAACATACAGTCACAATTTCTCAGGCTTCATTAACATGCCATCAAAGTAACTAGGTCTTTCAGAGAAAAACAGTGAAAACAATTTACAGATCTTTTAAGATGAATTTGTGCTTAATGTAGTTACTCAGTGGTAAATGTACTTAGTTAAGCATGTTAGTTCAACTGGTTCCCTGATTTGGTTGAGGTATAGACATTGAAACTAAGAGATTATAAGATAAAACCTTGAGGCCATAAGCTAAATTTCATTCTTCAGAATATGTGGACTCATTTTCGTTAGTTACATTTTTTAACATAGTAGTATGTTTAATAATACCAAGATTCATCAGCAACTGCACATATATATATATATACACACACACATATATGTATGTATGTATATACTCTTATGTACATATGTAATACTATGAACCCCTAGAAAATAAACTCCTCCTAAATGTTTTTAAGATCATATGTAACATACAATTTAATATGATTTGAAATGTGTTACAGGTTTTAATTTTTAAGGTCAGTGTGGGTAGCACACTCGGACATCAATAATGGGGAATAATTTCTGTTTGTCTTTGCTGGAATGTTTAAAAATCTCTAGCATAGGGTTAACATGAAGATATATTTAGTTTGTCATACATATATCTAGAGTAGAATGGCTAATAGTTCCAGATCAGAATATTCAAAATGTCAATGGCATTTTATGTGTACGTACATTCCCAGAATCTGTTGACATTGCTGAAAGCATGGCAGGAGTTGAGGCAGGCAGTGCTACCCAGGCAACATTGTATTGTCTTCTGCTTCAGAGGAAGACTCTGGCCAGTAGGTGTTGATAAAACCACATTTCTACTGTTGTTTAATATGCTGAAAATCCATTGTATTCGTTTCCTGTGGATGCTGGGACAAATGACTAACAAATTTGGTGTCTAAAAACAACAGCAATTTGTTCTCTCTCAGTTCTGGAGGCCAGAAGTCTGAAATCACTTTCACTTGGTCAAAAGCCAGGTGCTGGCAGGGCCACAAGCCCCCTGCAGGCTCTAGGGGAGATTCTGCTCCTTGACTCCCAATTTTTTGTGGCTGCTGGCATTTCTTGACTTGCGGCCACATCACTCCTATCTCTGCCACCATGGTCACATGGTCTCCTCTTCTGCACCTTATGTGCTTCTTTTTTTTTTTTGCGGTACACGGGCCTCTCACTGTTGTGGCCTCTCCCGTTGCAGAGCAAGGCTCCGGACGCGCAGGCTCAGCAGCCATGGCTCACAGGCCCAGCCGCTCCGCAGCAGGTGGGATCCTCCCGGACCGGGGCACGAACCCGTGTCCCCTGCATCAGCAGGTGGACTCTCAACCACTGCACCACCAGGGAAGCCCCATGTGCTTCTGAATCTCTCTTGTAAGGGCATTTGTGATGGCATTTAGGACCCAGCCGGATAATCCAGGGCAGTCTCTTTATTTCAAGATCTTTAATTTAATCTCATCTGCCAAAACTTTACTATATAAGGTAATAGTCATAGGTACCAGGGATTAGGACAGGGCTTTATCTTTGGAGCCATTCTCTGCCTCCTCCATCCATCCTCTCATCATTCAACAATGTGTAGTTAGTGTGCAATGAATGCTTCAACCGTGCACCACATAAAATGACTTCTAATGGCTTAAGAGTTTGTAATCCAGGTGTAGAAAATTCACACATTAGTGCAACATTTTAAGAATAGTGGAAAGAAGATGAAAAACAAGAGATAAAACCCAGCTACTATTTAAGACCAAGGAAATGTTTTAAACTAATTAAAAGGTAGTATTTAATATTTAAATTTAATGTAAATATAATATGACAGTTAGACTACATCAAGTCTTTTTCAAACCAAATTTTAATCAAAGTCCTTTTCTATTGCTCTGGCTGTGACTGTTGCATGCTTTTGCACCTGCTGCCTCTATGCTTGGAAATGCCTTTTCACTTTTCTTTTCTTCTTGCCTTTTATGTCTCAACTCAAATATTAAAGCAGCATATAGGAGGCTGTATCACATAATCTTGATAAATTTTAGCTCTAATCATTAAGAGGGATTTTAATTATTCGTTGCTTATTTTATTATCTGTCTCACCAATCTCCCCATGGAACATTAGCTTTATAAATAAAGTTGAGATCTTTTCTATCAACTCCCAGCCCCTAGAATTGCACCTGGCATAACAGGTTTCAATGAGTATTGCTCAGTAAATTAGAGATTCTTAAAGATTTGTTCAAACGTCAGGCTCTCCAGGAAGCCTTCCTTGAACGAACTGCCTGGGAGAAGTTTTCCCTCCTCTAAGCACCAACATTACATAGCTTGTACATAAAACTAACATTTGTCAAGTTGCATTATATTAATTTATTCATATAGCTATCTTTTTAAGAAAATTGTAAGTTCCTTGAAGGCCAGGATTTTATCTTAGTCTTCTTCATATCTGTAAAGTCGTATCCATACTAGTTCCTGGCACATATAAGTCCCTCAATGAATATTTTTTCAATGAATTACTCTCTGAAAACCCATGAACTGTCATAAAAGCAGTTTGTAAAACCCATCTATAATAGTTTTATGTGTAAAGCTGACTAAGCTATAGCGCCCTATTATTTAATCAAACACTAATCTCAGTGTGGCTGTGAAGCTGTTTGGTAGGTGTGGTTAATATCTATAATCAGTTGACTTTAAGTAAAGGAGATTGCTCTCTATAATGTGGGTGGGGCTCATCTTACCAGCTAGAAAACCTTGAAAGGAAAACTAAGATTTCTCAGAGAAGAAATTCTGCCCCAAGTTCGCAGCATTAACCCTTGCCTGAGTTTTCAGCCTGCAGGCTACACCATACAGATCCCCCCCAAGCCCCCACTCCCCCTCTTCCCCTTACCTCCCAGAGAGCTCTAATTGATATACCATCCATCTTTCCATTTAAATCCAATTTAGGGTGGTGGTGAGAGTTTAACCATATCTTAGCAGATTAGACTTGAAGCAATTTTGTAGGCTTTAGAAGTAAAGGAAGTAGAACATTAAAATGGAAATTATGTCCACAAAGGAAATGAAAAAAAAAACTCGAAAAATTGAACAAAGAGCTAAATAACAATTCAGAACAGTAAAGGATGTTTTGAGATTTTAAACTAATGATAAAAAGTTGAATTATACTCAGTAACATTTACTTAAGATAGGGTAGTACTCGATAATTTTTTTGGAAGATACTTATCTTATAGAGACTTGAAAAAAATATCAACATGTCAATGTGTTTGTGTTATACCAGAAGAGAAGAGGGATGTCTTAATAGTCATTTGAGATACTTCACAATAGTTTGCAACTTCTCAGCAAGTGGAGTTGGAAAAGTCTTTTTATTTTTCCCCTAGACTGTCGCTTTTGCTCAGGAAACTAGGTGATGTCCATTAGAAGTATTTCCTTTGAGATTTTCTCTACTATTGACTGAGCAGTCAAAATTTTGATGAGGCTGCATCTCAAAATTCCAGCTGTTGGCTTCCTCCTGAAGTGGGAGTGAAGACAGGAACTGGTTACTCTCAGCTCTCACCTTCCCCAGCCTACCTGATCCTAAATGACCGCTTCCTTTTCAGGATCAGAATGCAAAATTCCATCTACACTGGATACAACTGTAAAACATTGCTATCATAACAAAATGTGAACAAAGATACAAAGAAACACAATTCATGTGTTTTGGTATTGATATTGTGAAATGTATCTTTCTATCTTTTTTATTTCTTGTGTCTTACATGTTTTGTGCAATAAAATAAGACCACAATAGAAAATTATGTCTACCAGTATCTCTGATGAGATTTTGGTATACAAATAAAAAATGATTCAAGTGGGGTGGGTTTGATCAAAGTTGACTTGCTATAGGAAGAATTTCTCAAGAATCAGATGAGCCTCTTCTGGTTTTCAGTGTGTTAACAAAAGGGCCTCTCTTTCTTGGGAAGAACTTTGAGGTGGCCTGGGAAAGATCAGGTACAGTTGATGGCAGGGAGGAAGGGTAAAGAATATAGGCTGCTGACTTAGTCTGACCTGATCATTTCAGTTTCAGTACCTCTAAAACCTAATATCTCCTCTGTAAATTGGCCTCACTCCTGGCTTCTAATTTTTTAGGTAGCTCCACTCTTCTCCAGCTGTAGGATCTCTCCATCTTTTGCTTTATTCCTTCTCATTTGCTCCCCCTACCCCAAATCCTATCTGTTCATCATTTTTTCTAGTTGTTATTGGTAAATTTTCTGCATTGTTTTATTCTACTGCAATCACCTTAACTCATTTTCACACTATTACAATAGCCTTTTAACTAGACACCCTAACATGTAAACTCTCACTCCTTCAGCCTTTTTTACATTCACAGTGACCAGGTTACTCATCCTATAATACAACTATCAGGATTCCCCTTGATTTAAAACATTTCATGTGTCTAAGGATTACAGGCAGGATAGTCAAGATTCTTCCAACAAGAATCTTGGTCACACAGGTTCTTCCAACCAGAACTTTACCTGCCTTCTCCTTTTATCCTTCTCCTTTCCATTGTCCCAAATTAATCTCCTGTCTTCCAAACACAAACTAGTCTATGTCTTGGCTATACATTTGATTATGCACAATGTGAATTCTATCTCAATGCTTTGCCTCCTTCAAGAATAGAGCCAGAGATTTCCTTGTTCAAGAAATCATGGGAGGGTGGGAGGGAGATGCAAGAGGGAGGGAATATGGGGAAATATGTATACATATAGCTGATTCACTTTGTTATACAGCAGAAACTAACACAACATTGTAAAGCAATTACACTCCAATAAAGATAAAAATAAAAAAGAAATCATGGTCAAATTCCAACATAAAGCCACCTTTTTCACCACTTTACCTGTGGTGGGTCTTTTCTGAGATACAGTGTAATGTAGCACAAAGATATACATTGACTCTCAGCTCTGCCATTACACCAGCTGTTGGAGTGTGGACAGATGACGTCACCACTCTGCCTGTGTTTTCTCATCCGCAGAGTGTGGATTAAAATGTTTATCTTAGTTGCAGTATTTATCTCTGTGTGTTTATTTTTATTCATTGCTCCTCTCCCTCCATTATAAGTTTAAGAAGCCAGACATGTTGTCTGTTTTGTTAGTTGCTTTTTTTACTCCTGCATCTAGACCAACGTCTGGCACAGAGTCGGAAATTCATACCGTTTATTGAAGGAATAAATGGTTAGGCACCTAGTAAGTGCTTCATGAATGGTGGCCATCATCATCATCATTTGTTATTACAGCATCTTTTTAATGTTGCTTGGCATTGCTATTTATTTTTTATGTGAAGTCAGGATTATATTATTTCTCCTTTATAGGTCCTTAGTAACTAGTTGGTACTTGGGCCTATGCAGAAATATACCATAGCTAATACTATGCAGGATTACATAGATCGATTATTTGGGGACATGAGTGTTTGAGAATAGAATCAAAGCTTATTCAGTGGCATTTTTCTCCTCTAAAGACAACATATTCACATCTTACAGCAAATAATCCAAGCAGAGATTATCATCTGCCCATGGGCTCTTCATGCCACACATATTTACTTTTTTAGCAGTTATTTTTAATTGTTTTCTATTCCCCTACAAAGCCCATAAAATAATAATTTGTCACATTTTAATAACACCTCAGAGAAAATAATTTCTGACTAACACAGGAGAGTTTTTTTAAAAAGTCAAATTTACAGGCATGTATGTGAGAAGGGGTGATGTTATTGGTAGGATTCTACAGTGACATTTTAATGGTGCTATGAGAAATCAGTTCCAAACATCTAACCCCACTCCCAACCTATCCACCTGCACAGGATAATTTTGTAGCCACTCAACTGATCAATTAGTCTTACCTCATACACTATTATGTCTTTTGGAAGAGTAAGTTTTCATCTTCCTCAGTCAGTCATACCACAGCTTGAAAGAGTTCATTCTATTCAACCTTTCCTATGCAAGATTTGATTAAGAAAAATCAGGGAGAGCATGGCCAGCCCTGGCTCATGGAGTTTGATTGCTTCTGTATCCAGAAGATCTTCAACGCACCAGAAACTTACAAAACCTTTCTATACGCCTAGTTAAAACAGACTATTCATCAACAATGACACAAAATAGGTGTCATTATCCCCATATGCAGACTGAACTACTGAGGTTCAATGAGGTTAACCCACTTTTCAAAGTCCTGCTCATAATCTGAAGGCCTTTATTCAGTTATGAAAAATCAGGCACTTGAACAAGTTAGAATCAATTATTGGCTTTAAATAATTTCTTTTTGTACATTTTCTTACCGGTGCCTGTAAAATCATCTGTGGTGGTACGAATTAAAGAGCAAGTTTTCACATCTCTCTACCAGGTGTCTCTTTCTCCAAGTGCAGACATGCAGAGGGTGAAGAAAGGAAGAAAAAAAAAGTATTTGATCAGTAATCATAGTGATACTGACCTACCTATGTGCTTATTTGATAATTTTGACTGAATAAATTTCTAATAGTTCAGGGAGAAGAAAGTTATATTAACAGGAATTTGACATTAAATCTCTGGTAATATAGTCTTGAAAACTGAATAATATCTTTATCATTCCTTTTTCATAAAAAAGGAAAATTCAAAGAATATTTTGTTCTTAAATTACAAAATTATGGTTCTGAAATTCAAGTATGTATAATTTTGATGTGCCCTATTATTTTTTGTAACCGTTACATAAATATAGATTCAGAATATTGTGATTGAAATTCCCAGAGGGCATTTTTGTGAAACTTAACAGCAAAATGTAGTTGACACTCGTTCTGTGTTACCCTAGGGCTACAGTTTTGATCACAGTCTGTGGAGATTCATTCCTGTCGGGACAATGAATTTTATACTCATGTTATAGGTAAATTTTACAATCCTTTTGCCTTTTTAAAGTACAAATGAAGGAAGAACAAATTCAGTTAAAATATTTCAATCGAAAAGTAAAGAAAATAATAGTATCAAACAGATATAACATATAGACCAAAATCAGTCCCCTTTCAATTCTGATTGCCTAATTAAATATATTGTAATGCTAATATTAATGTAAATACATGCACATTTATACAATTACAATTATTTTTAACATTAAATTTATCACTATAAATAGAAAATAGGAACAAATGAGCTAGGAATTTATCACTTGCTCTGTAATCATAAGAAAGCAGGGGCTATTTTGCTACTAAATCATATAAACAGTACAGTCCATTATATATCATCTTTGAGTTTTAAAACATTGTTAAGTCCTGATTCCCCTTTGCACAGGTATAAGATACCAGTGACAGTTGCTTTGAATTTTTTAAAAAAGTACATTCTGATGGTAGGTTCCCAAGAAGGTTAAATATAAATTAGTCATAAAGCCAATGGAACTGACAGGAAATGATTAGGCTGTATGATTATTTCTAAATTTATAGTGTTTTAACACTACTAGTGTTTAATTAAGGAGAAAAAGGAGTCAATTTTATTTTATATGATTATATAAGACCTCAAAAATTAATGTTCATCTTACTCTGTAATGCTGCAGTTCTAAAGCGATGTTGAAGACAACAAAGTCCCATTTGATAGTCTAGCCTTTCAGCAAAGAGCTCTTCTTCCTGTCTTTGATGTAGGAATGGTTGATTTAATCAATTATTAATCAAAGTTATGGCATTCTTCTTATATATTTAGGTAAAACTAAAAGATGACTTTCCCAAGCCTTATTGCTTAAATAAAAGTTTAAATAGACTGTGAAAACACTGGACTTTGACATGGCAGATATGGCAGTGATTTAAGTTTCAGAGAGCCACTGGTCTCAACTGGGTGCTTAAATAAAAAGGTGTGTGTGTGTGTGTGTGTGTGTGTGTGTGTGTGTGTGTGTGTTCAATGCAATTTTCTAGAAGTAGATGATAAGCATGAGCCGAAATACCCAGAGCACTTTTGATAACCTTCCCATCACAAAAGGCAGGACAGACAATCGGATTTGTTTTCTTCGCACAGGTGTTAAAGTTGACAGGAAGCAGCTGAAAGACACAGCCTTGTGGTGCGAGCCGGGCAGCTGGACACTGTGCATGGAGAATCTCGAGCAGTTGGTAACAGTTGGCAGCTTAACATAGAAAAAAAAAAAAATCACTGCTAGCAAAATCTCAACTGCTGCTAATTAGCAGCAATGAACTGTGGGTAGGACAGTGCGTTTTAATGTGAGAAGATTTTTACAGTAACCACCACACTAAGGGGAGAAAGAGAAAGAAATGCTCCTTAGCTGACCCTCATGGCAATCCAAGCTGCATATTGCAATAATCCTGTAAATTACTATGCTTTCTTATATAGTAACTTGGAGTTAATTAGTAATTTAACATTCCTCTACACTATTAAATGTCTTTCTTGCATTATATTATGTTGTTTCATGGGCTTACCTTAACACTAATGGGGTTTTGTTATATTTTCTCAAAACAGTAACAGTAAAATAAAACTGAGCTAGAAAATTAATTAGTTATCTTTTACCTTTGATTTACCTGTTATTAACAATTAAGTGGTGGTACACGTTTTTAAAGTAGTTCTGGAGGTTAGGCTGAGATGAAGATGCTTCCAGAATATATTACAGAGGAAAAGTGAATAAAAATGAGTAGTGTACAGGCTTCAAGAGACTACACTGCAATGCCGAATGCAATGCAAACACGTTTCATATTTCCACTCTAATAGGGAGGGGTAATGAATGGTGGGTGGAGGAGGGCCGAGGGAGGATACAGGTAGAGGAGGAAAGCTTATTTAGCTACATTCACTAATTTTTAAGAGAATCTTTGCAAAGAAACATTCATATCATTCATGGGTTTATGCCATAAAATGTGAATATGCTAGAGTGAAGTAGTGGATTTTACCATATAGCCATACAGAAAAAAAAAATGCACTTTTTTTTTTTTTTTTTGCGGTACGCGGGCCTCTCACTGTTGTGGCTTCTCCCATTGCGGAGCACAGGCTCCGGACTCGCAGGCTCAGCGGCCATGGCTCACGGGCCCAGCCGCTCCACGGCATGTGGGATCCTCCCGCACCGGGGCACGAACCGGTGTCCCCTGCATCGGCAGTAGGACTCTCAACCACTGCGCCACCAGGGAAGCCCAAAAAATGCACATTTTTGTAGCTCTGTGGTTTGTAAATGCCAAAGGATTTTGTAGGATTCTGTGACTGGGGAGAAGTGATATTCAAAAATTTAAATAATATAAATTAATGCACACAATATTAACATTCAAGTAAAACCTGACGTGAGAAATTGTGGTAATCAAAATTATTCTGATCACCTGAATGGAAAAAAATGTTAAAATTATTAATATGTTTTAAAAAAATTTCTTAACCAGCTACCTCTTTCTTCCCCTGCAAACTTAATTTCCCTATCGAAGGAGGCAAATACAGCAGTATTACACACATGCACTTTAAAAACTGTTCTTACTTAAAATTGAAATTCTGTGTATTAAAGATAAAGGAAGTGTTTTTATCTGGCATATCAGTGATCAATGTGAACTCGAAGGTGTAACAATTTAGTAAAAGCAGGGCTTCAGAAGAAGAAAAGCTACATATGTGTACGTGGAAAGGAATGAATTCAGTACAAAACACTTCCAAAAGATTTTGTCTCTTGGGGCTCCCTCTAAAAGAGTGTCTGCTACCATTTAAAACCCTATCCTTTGCAGCTGGATTTGAACATTCCATAAAAAATTCATCTGCGCTTTAAGAGATTTCTGCTTTTCTGTCCTCTCTATTGTTAGACAAATTGAAGTGTGCACTCAGAAGGAGAGTGGCAGTGAACTGCGAATTTATTTACTCATTCGATTCTAATATTGAGAGAATCTACTCACTCCGTTCAAAGGGTAGAGCAACAATGCAAGTGACATCAGGTCACCCAGCACTTCATAGCTACCTGTGAGATAGAATTGTTCTCCTTGCAGATAGGAAGTGACTGAAACCTCTTTTTCTCATCAATGTCTATTATGATTGATGGCTCTATGGTCACACTGAATATGCCCTTTTTAAATAATTCACAGTGTCATCACCATAGTACTAGTTTATAACTAGCCTGTTATTTTTACCTTTGTTCATTCACTATCAGAAGGTTAGATAAATTAAGTACTGTGTGGATTTTGGTAGCATTATAACCAACCAAAATACAGTGTTTATAGCCCAACAACAACAAAGCATCAGTTTTATTTTTTTACGACACTCTGAATGTCTCCCTCTCAATAAATCCTAAAAGGAAATTCTGATAAAGCAGAAGCACTTGTAGCACACTTTAACCTGAAACCACTCTTTGGTATTAAGACATCATTAAGACTTTCAGTATAAGAAGCAGTCATGCTGTAGTGAGACAGATGAAAGTTTATCTGAATTCTACACTTATTTCAAAATAAAATATTATGTTTATTTAATGCCTCCATAATAACAAAATTTACAATTCACTTCCAAATATCTAATGCACAAAAAAGCAGTAAAAGCATATATTTAAAAAACATAATGCTTAATATTGGGAGTATACTATACAAGAAATAATATAATACTTTGATTCATTTTCCAAATTGATTCAAAATCAGTTTTGTCAGATGGACCAGCACTAAATAGTCACTAAAACAAATAATTACAAATTATTTGTAATAATACAAATTTTTTAAAATTGTGCTATACCCTAATCATTGATAGGTCCATTATACAAATTCAAAATATCAATTAAGGGACTATATACTGCCTTAAATAATCAGAGTTGCTTTAGATTTTAATTTTAATGTTGCGATCAATAGTAATTCAAAAACTTTTATTTGTGCAAGTTTTCTCACATAGTATGAAAGCTTCGAATCCCAGATTTTTTTTTTTTAATTTAGGTATCATGTACATATTCAACCTATAATAAATGTATAACTTTTAGAGATGAACTGTGTGGTTTAATAGACTTGTGTCTTTCTAAACATTTACCTTGGTGTTTTTCTTTTCAGTATCCTAAATTTGGATTCTTATCATTTGTTGATTTTACTGTTGAATTGTTTCTCTAAGTATTAATATCAGGGGGAATGAAAGACTATAAACTTGTCTGCACTTAAAGTATGTGGTCAAAGTCTCAGTATGCTGTCATAAGTAAAAGAAGTCAAACTGATAGCTAGTAATTGCCATGTGATCAGGAATGCTATAATCAAAAGTTCGGAGCTTCTATTCATTGATTTACCCAATAAATATTTATTGGCCACTAGGAAATGGAGAGACCTGGCTCTTGTTTGTATGAAGCTTAGATTCTACCAGGGAAGACAGACAACAATTTTTTTTTTTTTTTAATAAATAAGGCAACCACAGACAGCAATATGTGCATTGAAGAAAATAAAGTAAGGTGATGTGCTAGAGAGAGACTGGGGTAAGCACGTCTTAAGGGCCTTATTTAGACTGGTCAAGAGAAGCCTTCCTGTGTGGGTGATACGGTGCTGAGACAAATAATGAACAGGTACGATATGAAAACAGGGGCTAGATTATTCTAGATCAGTTAATCCCAGTTCCTGCTATGGAAAAAATAAGCATGGTATTTCAAAATAACTAGAGTGATGAGAAGGCTGATCCAAGATTGGGTCAGGGAGACAGGCAAGGGCTGGGACAAATGTGGCATTTAGACCATAATCTGTTTGGATGATATCCAGTTGTATGCTACTTAACTTCTGGGAGCCTCAGTTGTTTTAACTCCGGTATAGGGATAGGTTCAATAAGAAAGATCAATAAGAAAGTACCTAACACAGTGTTTGACAACTTGTAATGGCTCAATTAATGTGACATCTCTTTACCATGTCTTTTGAATGTAAAGTTTCAAAATTACTAAGCACAGAATTCCACATTATCCCTACTGATATTTATTAATTCTCATTTTTATATTAATTAAGCATTCCCATTGGCCAAGAGTAGTGAGAGCCCCATCAGAAGAATCTTTTTAAGAGGGACAGGGAGAACTGGTTATAGGGGGGATAAAATATGAAATTAATATCACTTATTTAAAATGTTGGACAACTATATTTTATAATGATGGCAAAAATGAAAACAAGGTATTTTTCTAATTTTCATAAAATATTCAGAATTTATAAAATTCAGAATTCAGTCAGACCATATATTTAAATTTTGCCTGGTATTTTTATTTTTTTTAATTGGAATATAGTTGATTTACAATGTTGTGTTAGTTTCAGGTGTACAGAAAAGTTAATCTTATACATATACATATATCCACTTTTTTTTTAGATTCTTTTCCCATATAGGTCATTACAGAGTATTGAGTAGAGTTCCCTGTGCTATACAGTAGGTCCTTACTACTTATCTATTTTATATATAGTAGGAGGTATATGTCAATCCCAATCTCCCAATTTATCCCCCTCTTCCCCCCTGGTAACCGTAGATTTGTTTTCTACATCTGTGACTCTATTTCTGTTTTGTATATAAGTTCATTTGTACCATTTTTTTTAGATTCCACATATAAGCAATATCATATGATATTTGTCTTTCTCTCTCTGATTTACTTCACTCACTATGACAATTTACCTGGTATTTTTAAACAGGCTTTTTGTGTGTTTATTAACATGTTGTGTTAATTCTTCCTTATATAATTATCCTTTATTACATAATATAGGATTATCTGTGACTTAAAAAATTTGGGAAAATTTGAGTGGGATTTTCAGAGGTGAATGTCACCAGCCTTGACACATGAAAGTGTGTCACTTATGAGAAGATTCGCAGCTAATTCCAGCCAGTTATCAAATCAAGCCACAACTGGAGATTTGAACTCTAACAACAGTATCACAGAGTCATTTGTTATATTATGATTAAGATGTTGGCATTTGATACATCCTACTATCTACAACAGCTCTACATATAACCAGGGTTCTAATTAAAAATGAAAAATAAGTTTATGGTTTGGGAACCCAATCAGACTGGGGGAAAAAAAAATCAAAGTCTTGAGTAAAAGGACTCACTGCACTAAGCAAATTTTTTCTAGAACAAAAGACAACAGATACTCCGTCATTTCTAACACTCTCTTCTCAGATATAGTATAGCATATTGTGGTGCAGTATATTATCACATCTGATTACTTATTATTGTTGTGGCTATTGGAGTTAAGAAAGATTGAAGAGATCATCTTTCCAAATCCTCACTTATCACACACTTTTCTAGGAATATAATAAACATAACAAATATAATCCCTACCCACATGAAGCTTGTCATTTGATTTAAAAAGACAAATCCAATAAAAGTGACTTTTCTAACCCTCTCCATTTCCCTGAGCTAAAAATGGAAAATTGGAACAAGAGTTCAAGTCTTCAGGCTTCTGCTTTATTAATATTTCTAGTACTCCAGTCCTGGGAGTCAGAAGGATTATTTCAGTTTTCTATTCACTGACAAATACTTTAGAAATACTTTAGAAACGACCTTTGTATATGATATATTCATTAGCTTACATCTAAAAAAATAATTATTCAGACCAGTAGTGTTTATCTTCTTTCTGTCTTTTAATGGGAATGCAGTTCTCAGATACTAACAACACCTTTTAAGTTTTCATATGAGGAAGGCAAGAAACATAGACTTAAAAGAGAACTCCCATGGTCTAATGATGTCCCACAGAACAATGAAACAAAGCTGTTATTCAGGTTAAGTTATATGCAGAGTAATCGAACTAAGTTGGTCTATGACAACTTTCCAAATAAAACTTCTAATTCAAATTTTAAAAAATGTTCTCATTACTGTAATACAAATTTCTCCAAGCTTTGAGAGCAAATGAGGTGGCATTAAAATTAGTATTCAAATTTAGTACGTTATTTCGTCCTGTTACTTGATATTGTATATTCAGCCCCCTATAAAATACTTTTGTCTACAAAATATTTCCAAATGTTGCCAGTGTTTCTCTCACAGACTCTGCTCCAATTCTGCAACCACCAACTCTTGTTTAATCTGTTGAGCAGTATCTTGTCTCCAGTCACGTCAGTTCTTGCCGTACTTGCCTCCACTGTATTGGGCATTGCAGCTCCTCCAGTCACGTCAGTTCTTGCTGTACTTGCCTCCACTGTATTGGGCATTGCAGTTATCACCAACTCACCAGCAGCACAGCCATCTCTACAAGATCCTTGCTGTTTAATCTTCTCAACTGAGTGCCACGTTCATTCCTACTGTTCCTCTAGGAATGACAGCTCACATTTGGTCGTTTTACTGTTCTCTTTCAATGCCAAAAGTGATTTGGTACCAGTGGACAAATGGTATATTCTCTTAGGTGTTAATATTCTTTTAGGGGGTGTCCTTGAGTAGTACTGATTGGACTCCAGTATTATAGAGCTACAACTCTTAATTTACTTATCAGCACTCTACCATGTATATGATCATGTCTTAATGAGTTAATACTTATACTACAAAATTATTACTCCTTTTTGAACATCTAGGTAAATTAGGTCAAACTTATACTTAGCTCCTTATCAATGGACTCAAACGAAACTAAAATTAAGGTTTTAAAGAATCTTAGAAACGCAATGTGAATAAAGGATAATGTTTTTAAACAGAAAATGAAAGGCTAAGCATCATTGCCAACTCATTAAGATTTCTTTCTAAATACCAAGACAAAGAGCAAAGGTCAATACTCGGGTATCCATCTTATATTTCTTTATCCTGCATGAGTAATTCTCTAGTGACTTCTAGATGGTCTACATATTGGTGGGATATTTAGCTACTGGAGGACATTGATTCTGCCAAAAGTTCAGGCTTTCTAATACAAAAGTTTGAGCTTACATGAATTACTTCTCTATCCCAAAATTGCAGAGAGAAGGAGCATTCATTTTATCTTTCGCCTTTTTGTCTTTAATGGATAATACCTGAATTTTTGTATTCCATTGACAGTGGAAAATATTTGAAGCCAACATGTTATCTTACTGTTACTAATATAAAGGGAACAAAAAAACCAACAGAAAGTGCAAACAATCAAAAAGAAGACTAACTTTATCATTGCTGTTGGCTGATGGCCTTGTCTGATCAAAATACAGTAAGAAACCCTGATCTAAGAACTGACTAGGATTACACAAGAGTTTTATGGATGTGACTGGAGTGTGAGAATTCCACATTGATTGTACATGTGTTTTAAAGGATTGATCTTCTACAAAAACAAAATAGAAATAAATTACCCTTATCCATACGAAACACATTATGAGCAAGATTGGTTTCCCAAAATTCATGTAGATGGGATTGTGGTGTCTGAATGGAAGTCTTTGCTTTATGAAAATTATAATTATTTTGATTTTTGTCCACAATCAGCTTGAAATGTTGCAAAACTCTGCAGGTGCTCGCTGTTATAACAAAACCATGGGAACAGATGGTGCAAGGTACCAGGCCAGGTCAAGGGATTAAATTTGAGGCTTTTGAAATTTAAAATTGAAGCTGGGTGATCTTGGGAAAGTGTGCCTGCCAAACATGGTTGCTTAAAAAAATAAAACTAAAAATAAATTATCCAAATTCTCTTGACAAGCTTATTTACATTCAAATGACTGGGAAATATTAAGTGGTTATAAAGTACTCCTGGCAGGGTATGGCCTACCTGACCACATTAAAATATGAAATGCTCACATCCATTATGGTGCTAAGGCTTTGCCTGCAGTGACCCCCCTCTTAGGTTTAGTTCCTAATGGGAACCAATTTCTTTGGGCAAGGTGGTACATTTTAGGTGCTAAAATAAAGGTAACCTAAACACTATCTCTTTTAACTAGACAGAGTGAAGTATCTTGGTTGAATCGTTGAGGATGATTTAAAGATTTACATGAATTGCTGTTGGTAGAATAAATGAGAAAAGCAAAGTTTCAAAAGTTAAAATGGTCATAGATTTACTTGTCTTAAGAACTAA
The DNA here is from genome assembly GCF_937001465.1 of Orcinus orca. Taxonomy (NCBI): domain Eukaryota; kingdom Metazoa; phylum Chordata; class Mammalia; order Artiodactyla; family Delphinidae; genus Orcinus; species Orcinus orca. Next base: position 45,404,172 of record NC_064565.1, on the reverse strand, counting down.
ACCCATGCTAAAGACATATTAATGAAAACTTTTAAAATATCAAAGTTGTTATTTTTGTGTCTGCACTCTTTTTTATAATAAAATAATGTCTTATAATACATATTACCACATCTGAGCAACTGCTATGTAACATGAAATGTGTGTTATATTAACTTTAATGCTCCCAAGTTTTTTTTTACAAGGTAGATACTATTATCTGTATTTGCAGATGTAGAAACATTCTACATTACTTGGCAATAAGTTTTGTAAAACTTGTTTATAAGACTAGGTGAGTTTGGCTTCAAACATCTTTTTTTTTTTTTCTTTTCAGTTTGCCAAATGTATTTGTATCATCTCATTTGATCCCATCAGCAATACTTGAGGGTCCCTGGTGGCGCAGTGGTGAAGAATCCGCCTGCCAATGCAGGGGACATGGGCTCAATCCCTAGTCCAGGAAGATCCCACATGCCGCGGAGCAGCTAAGCCCGTGCACCTAGAACCCGTGCTCCGCAACAAGAGAAGCCACTGCAATAAGAAGCACGCGCACCGCAAGAGTAGCCCACGTTCGACGCAACTAGAGAAAGCCCGTGTGCAGCAACGAAGACCCAATGCAGCCAAAAAATAAATAAATAAAATAAATAAACTTATAAAGAAAAAAAACAATACTTGGAAGTGAATGCATAGGTGATAATACCCATTTTATAGATCAAAACAACAGAACTTTTGAGAGGGACTGAGAATTGCAGCATTTCACATGACCATGAAATGGCAGAGCCAGGCATAAAGCATGGGTTTCCTGTACTGTGTTCAGTATTATTCACATTGACTGATTGATTGGGTTATATAACCCCGGAGTAGAATGAGGCATTTGAGGATGTGGGTGCATGTAGTTTAGTCTTTATTGTTTCCTCTGAAAAAAAAAAAGAAAAACATCTAGTGGCTTAGATCATCATGTTTCTTCTTTTTTTGGGTTATAGTGTTATTCATGATCATGGGTTAGAATTCTTTTTATCTTCTCCAGGGGATTTGAGGCTTATAAGAAGTTAAATGAGTCAGACCTATATGCAAGATATTGGTCTAGGCATTTGAGACATAGAGCCTGACATTAGAATAATCATAATCTAGTTAAATTGTATAATACATATTTGTATTATACATATTTGTATATATAATTGTATAATACATATTTACATATTTGATTTCATCTAATCGCTTTAAAAATATGTTGAGTTAGGATTGTTATTCCTATTTTAAATATGAAGAAATTGAGGCTCTGAAAGATTAGTTTATTTTCCTGAAGGCACAAAGCTGAAACATGGGAATGCTGGAATTCATGTACAGGTCCAACTGACTAAAACCAGAAGGGGACTGAGAATGTACACAATTGAGATGAGATGTAGAAGCTGGGATAAAGAGTCAGAATTGGAATGTAAATGAGGTGATATGAAAACACTCTGATTGGAGGAGGTTCTCATTATAGGCGGTAACGTTTGGGTTGAGTTCTTGAAGGGGGATTTTGCATCATAGACTAGGGAATGAATGGAGTTTAAGCAAGGGTAGTGTCAATAAAGCCATGGAGTCATGAAAGTTCATTCTACATTGAGAGAAAAGTGGAATGTGAGTTTGGAAATCCTCATAACGGAAAAAATAATCAAAATGATAAATACAGAGCACATTTGAGGAGGGAGAGGTTCAAGGTCATCTATTTATCTTGGATTTCAGAAGGCTATTATAAATGCTGAGGTAAGTGGAGCCACTGCAGAGCTGAACCATCTGTCTTTGCATACATTTCTCCCAAGTACCTAATGAAATGTTTCTAAAGCTAAGCTTTAGATTACACAAGAAGGCTTGGATATATTCAGAAAAAACGTTTACATTGTTTATGAGAATGTGTTTTTCCTTCCTAAGGTTTACAACATTTTTCTTTTCTACTATCTTCTTGACTCATTCATTGTGAGAGCCACAGTGCTTTTTCATGAAGAACACAATCTTTATTCCAAGTTTTAAAGTCCTATACATTATACCTGTATCTCGATTGAACAGAGAATTGAATATAAATAAAATCCATTATGTTTTATAGATCTTTGATGATTTATTCAGGGTAAAAGTGTGACTTTTATTCATCCACTATTAGTGGGTGAGTTTTTCTAGTGTCTGCAATATCAGTGACCATTTTGTACTGATTAATGGTGTTAAAGTAGGAATACATGTAGTGGAGACTTGCTATTCTCAGTAGACCTGGAAATGGAACGCTTGCCCAGCTTTATGTCTCTCTACTTTGCCTCTGTTTACCTACAGGAATATTTCCAATATCCCTAAAAGTTGTGGCCATATTTGCAACTGCAAAACCAAGTACAGCTTTGCTAAATTTGTGGTTATCATCTATATAAATACGAGAATAGCTATAGAAGAAGCCATTACAAACAATTTATAAAATAAGATTAATTACTGTGCAATCTGTTACTTTGAACCACCTTCCTAAAGAAATATTTTGCCATTGACCAGGTCACTCATAAAATTTCCTGGTTATACATCAGCATTTTAGCAACTACAATTCCTAATAGACTTTAGAGGAAGAAAACCATCTACTTCTCCTTATTCATTGAGACACTAAAATGAGCCAGCTCACAAGCACTTAGAGAATAACAGACTCAAAGTAAAGTGAGGCAAAGATTGTGTTCAGATTGTGTTTCAAGAATTTCACTAGCATTCATTGTAACTATTATTTCATGGAGGAGTGTGGGTTGTACAGGCTTTCTGTATATTTAGAAAAAAATCAAAACTTACTACAACATTTTTGAGAACATTTAAGCACAAGAAAGAAGGCATGTACTTTTCACTCAGACATGAACTTGATAAGCAAAGTTGTGCAAGGCTGAAGAGGCCACAATACCAAAGCATCTTACAAATCCAATATTACTGGCCAATCTTTGCTTGCATCTTTGTTAATGTTCTAGATAACCTATTAATTATAACTTTATTATTCGTATGAAAAAATGTGCCTGGAAAATAATTTAATCATTTATTAAGGCACTTTATTTACTTTCATCACAGTTTTTTCCCCTAAGAGTTTAAGTTCATTGACTAAATATGTTACAGTGGAAAGACCCTGGAAGCCACAGTAAGTTCATTGTACAGTTAAACCTTATGACCTTGGAAAAGGAGAACCAGCAGCTGACCTGATGGTATCAGATGTTAAAGGTCTGGAAGGACCTGACAGTGGCAGAAAAAAAACAGGTTGATGAGGATTTGTGCCATTGACAGCAATTTGATAATAATAATTGACCGACTCTCTTTTCTTCCTCCTTTTATATATCTGATCTAGTTTGTCTTAGTAAAAATTTCGAAGACTTTCATGAGGTGTTATGGTTATAGAGATGGAATAAACAAAAGTCTGCCAGCATCAGACCAAACCTTTCTGCTTTGCACACCAGACACTTGATTAGGATGTTTTATTTGGCAGGTACAGGCTGACAGGCAGAACTGATTTAAATTAACTAGAGAAGGAAAAAAATGTGGCAATCTAAATTTTAAAAGGGAGAATTTATAGCAAAGGCCTGTGTCTGTCTCCTTGTGCTGTGTCATTGAGCACATATGGCTCTTTATATTAGCCTGCCCCATGACAAAGCCAGTGTTTATTCGGGCTGCTGCTTAGAAAAAAAGTGAGCTTCAGAATAAAAGCATGAGGGACTGGGTCGAGACATTAATTATAAATGTACAGTTCTTAGAATGTTTTTCTTCAAGACTTTACTCTCTAGTAAGATTTTCCCCTTATATTAAAAAAGAAATAACTTGTCATCCGAGGTCCTTTATTTTTCTAAATAGAAAGACAATGCCTTCACTAAAATATATGTTGAGGCCAAAATTCCATTAATACTATAGCCAAGTAAAATATTAGCCAGCTTGGGAATACTGCAGCACATCAGAATTATAGTTTCTAGCATTTTGATACATAGTAATGATTTTGGTGTGAAAGAATATATTATTCTAAGGAAGAAAAAATACATTACTTTGGTTGCATCCAAACTATAAAGCATTTCTCATTTAAAATTATCCATCTTTTTTCAATTTAGAAAGAATTTGGTTCAGTTGAGTCCTATTTTTGCAATATCTTAGGATTTTAAAATATCACCCTGTTTTGAAATGTAAATTAGCACACATTGGTAGGAGAGGAATGGATTATGAGTTATATATGGGCCAAAACTCTAATATCCAAACCATATGGTTCTAATCCAAATTGGAGTATTTCTTTTTTAGTGGAAATAATTGGATTTATTCTGAATCACTGCGACATTATCCATTTAGTTTTCAGGGAACTTTGAAAGTATCTCAATCTAGATGAAGAAGTGGACAGGTAAGTCATTTCCCTCCTGTCAAACTGATAATGAAAGCTACTGCTATAACACAGGCTATCACAAAAGAGAAAAAAGAATACCCTTTTTCATACCTCCTCCCCCACAAAGTGTATGGCATATATGCCTCAATTCCAGATGTAATAAATAGAATTAATAGTTAAAGCAGAGTAAAAGTTGTGCATCAAAGATGAGCCATTTCCATTGCAAATAAGCCCAGAAAAGACAAACATTGACCATTTCTTACCATGGGGTAGAAAGAGTCTTGCAGATTCTCTGTAGAACACCAACCTAACAATTAGTTGAGATTACTTTTCCATTAATCAACTAAATATTTGCTATGAAATAAATTAGGGTTTAAAGGAACTGAAGGACATTTGCAAATGCCTATGTTTTAATGTGTATGTATGATACATTACAGAATTTAGAGTCTTCACAATATGTTAAGTTTCAATTTCTACTGAAGTAGAGTTGTCTTAAAATTATTTAAATTATATAATAATAATGAATATCTGACCATATTTAGGGCCTAAGTATTATATTTTTCTGAAAATAAAACAAATTCCAACAGTGCATTTCAAAATCAAATAAAGGAGACTTCCTCTTTTAAGACAGAAGAAAAATAAAATGCCCCTCTTTTCTTAGAAATAACATCAAAACAACAAGGAGAGCAAGAAACAGAAACATATATTCTTCCTTGACAAAACTAGGAGTCGACTACAACCTCAAACTACAATTTGTGAAGAAGCACTGCTAAATAGAAGAAAAATCAAACAATTATGTGACGGTGCTGTCAGAAGAGGTCTCAAAGTGGCAGAGCAGGGTTCTCTAAAAAAAGAGAGAGGTTTACACCGAAGAGCAAATCAAACAAACTGCAGCTTGGAGTAATGGAATGATGGAATGGGTGTGTGCTGCAAGTGGTAGTCAGCACCTATGCTGGGGCATGAAAAGGAAGCACAGACATAAGGGATGAGTCTCACAGAGACCTGTAGTTTCAAAAGCACTGTGACAGTGAAGCAGAAAAAGAGAAACACTGCATTGGAAAGAAGGTTATAACTGTCAGTATACGTGGCTAGAAAAAAGTAAAAGTAAAAAGCTTGTGTCATAAGGAAAATTCCTGCTATTCTGGAACATGGCTCCTTCTCTACATAGACTCCCTCCAAACAGCCTCTCCAGGAACAATTCATTCAAAAATAAATATAAAAAACAAATGAGCACAGACTGTAGAGTAATAATATTTATAAAATAATATTTATAAAATATTTATAAAAAGTGCAAAGAAAAAATAGGAGAAAGAACAAAAGACAATGGCACATGGAAGACACATGCTGGGAAACCATTTTTATAGAGCAGACAAAAATTGCAACAAAAACATTGCTCTGAGTTACATAAATAAATTTAAACTTTTATGAAGTATTTGCCTTTATAAACTAAGAGTCCAAAATAGATGTACAAAAGCTTAGGAAAGATGTAATTAAAAATTAAAGCTAACCATGAGCTGGTAGTAATCAGGAGAGCAGAGAAAGATTATAAAAAGTGTGATGTATAATTGAAGTCCATAGTGAAAGCAATTCAAAGGAGATTTTCATCTCTGAAAAAAAAGCCCCCCCCCCACTAAAAAAAAACCCCACGATAACAGGAAAGGCAGAGTTAAAAGAGTTTTGAAATAAAATGCAAATAAACAAGGGTTTTAGAAGATTAGAAAAAATGTATACAGTCATAAGAAATGGCTAACTCATATTTGATATTCATGAAGATGACAAACAAAAACAGAAAAAGACACGCTTTAAAAAATTCCAGAAAATCTGAATCTATAAATTAAAATGGCATATCTTATTGTAAATAAAAAAATGATGCAAAACAATCAATACCCAGACACAGCCTAGGAAAAAATTAATTAGTGAAAACAACAACAATATCAATCTCTGGCATGCAACATAAAAATGAAAAACAATGACCATCTCTTAAACATCTTTTGGGCCAATGAGAAAATCAAATCAATAACTTTAAAATATCTAGTAAATAATGACAACGTAAACTTACACATCTAAACTCTATGGTCAATTAAAGTGACGCTCAAAAAACTGTATGCCTTAAATATTTATATTAAAATACAAGTAAGAATAAAAAGTAAAGTAAGGCTCAACTAAAGAAGTTAGAAGAATGAAACCAAAGTAAACCTTAAGAGTCATGAGGAAGGAATCAATAAAGAAGAGAGCAGAGATTAACATTATAATATAGGAAAATAATTCAATAATGAATCTAATAGTTCTTTTCTTTCAAAAAGAACCAACAAAATATAAACATTTAGCCAACCTAATTAAAAATAAACTGACAAAACATAGATATACATGAAATGAGAGATGACATTCAAACAAAAGTGATAGAGGAAATTAATATAAATAAGTAATATTTAAATGTGAACTCAGAAAAAAAGTATATCTAAGTAGACAAATAACATAAAATACAGAGATTGTGGCCAAAGAGCTATCCTCAGATGAGTACCAGGCTAAGTTAGTTTCACAGAGAAATTATACCAAACCTTAAGAAGTCAAAACTCAAATGAACCAGCTGTTCCAGGATATACAGAAAAAAAATCCATATTGTCATAAGTGACATACATCTATATAACTGACATAAATAACACACAAAAGAGTGTACAAAACAATCATATAAGATGAATATTGGTATAAAAATCCCAAATAAAGTATTAACAAATAGAATTTAATTGTACAGTTAGATTACTACCTCAAGATGTACCTCAAGATGGACCACATTCTATCAAACAAACAAAAGATCTATCTGTAAAAGGACTATGAGAAGATATACTAGATTTTAAAAATAATCTCATAGCAGTAAAATCATTTCTATTTATGTAACAGAACTCAGAAGACAAAAAAGAAAATATCGAAACTATAAATACATAAGCAATAGGAATATTCTGCATGGCAAGATTCATAATAAATGAAATCAAAGAAAAACATTGTAACACACAAAAGTTTTGATTTCCATAATATGAAAATCAAGTGCAGACTATCAATAAAAAGGTCAACAACACAATAAAATATTTTGTACCTAGTTAATTTTAAAAAATTATCATGTAAAAAGTTGTTTCAAAACCACTTCCCATGAGAAAAATAAATATAAAATTGTGAGAACCATTCTTCACATACAGTTTGGCCAACTCAGAGTTCTGCTGTGAGAAGTTACAGTTCTTTAAAGAGTACTGTATTTCAAATTTAAAATGGACACACCCTTTGCCCAAGTAATTCTACTAGTAGGAACTTACCCTAACGTTATAGTTACACGTTTATAAAGCAATCTCCTCCTTTGAGATTCATGCAATGTTGTTTGTAGCTGCTCAGGAAAGATCCCTTGAAAGGAACTTTGTTCTCCTCTTTTTCATATTATTCTCAAAAACTGACTAGTAATGGTGGTTTGTGAAAGGAAAGTGTCATACCGAGTAGCTGTAATCGAGTTCTCCAAGAAACAGACACTGAGACAGAAAGAGCAAGAAGTGTTCTTGGGGGTGAATATCAGGAAGGGAGTAAAGAAAACAGAATCGGGCAGAGGCAGGAATTGCAGTCTAGTCACAGAAATTACAGAGGCTTTACCTAATTGTACAGGAAGCTCTGGAACTAAGATGGCTCTTCAGATTGTCTCAACTCGACACATAGGGGCTGGGCTGGGTCTGTATAGCCCTGGCCTCAACCAGTGATAAGATGCAGTCTGCCTTTGGGAGATGTGACTTTGAGCTGGGTGGCTCTCTTTAGCTGAGGACAAGCCCATGAGAAAAACTCAGTGGAGAGAGCTTTCAGCTGCCAACATTCCCAGAAGCTTTGAGCATGAATGTCTTAGTTCCAGCAAAGGGAAGGCGGTGGAGGGTGAGATCCAACACATCACAACTACTACACTGGCAGATAGTAGGGAGAGGGAGATTTTCTTTTCATTCCAAGTCCTTCTGTATCTTTTCAATTTTGTGTTGGTATCACAATATATATGCTCACATAATACTTATTCAAAAACAAACAAAAAACAATTGAAAACAGCAACCACAAAACAAATGCAATGAGTGAAAGGAATAATTGAAGCATAACTGTCAGCCAAAGAGATACAGCAAAAATCATCTGCAAAACACCATTTCCCCCAAGCTGTTCCACAATTCTCTCGTCTTTGCAAAATTATGGTGGGAAAGAATATGGGGTGTTATATTCAGTAACAAGCAGAACATCATCTGAACAAAGTCCTGTTTGAATGCTTGACAGTCTGCTTACTTCATCAAGTCTTTGACAACTGCTAGGCTTCAGCCTACATGGGGCCATAATCTCAAGGACAATAAATTCAAACATACCTCATATCCCTGTCATCTGTGGCCACTGCCCAAAACTTCTGACCCTTCTAATCAGTAATAATCTTTCCTATACTTCTCTGCATTGTTTCTTCCTTACTTCTACCCACTGTCTACATTTCTCCCAACCCTTTCATCTGAATTCCTCTTGTCTCAGTCTATGTATATAAAAACTCCCTTTCATCCTCAATCTTTTCAAGAAGCATTCCCTCCACATCCATAAACTTAATAGGAACCCTACTCTTTTTTAAGTACTGCACTTCCTCAGCAGCCTACCTATGCAGATGCTGCTCTTCTTGCATAGGTACCACCTGGAGGGAAGTGCAATTGTACAACCGGGTAGCCATTTGACACAAAATATCTGTTTCATCTTCCTCATTGCTCCTTTTGTGGAGGGAGACATCTAGACCATTGCTTTGTCCCATGTGTAAAGCCCACCTTCTTCTTTTGAGCTTCAAGTCATCAAGCTGTACCATCTCTTTCCCCACTTGTACTCTTTCTCCCAACCTAGCTGACCTGGACTAGTCCACTAACACAAAAACACCCATCCCCAGAGAAAGAGAGAAGGCAGCGAGAGCAATCTCCATTCCTGATTTTATAGCTCTTGGGTTGAACTCCTTGAGAGGTCCAGTTATCTTGCCAGTGCCTGGATTCCACGAGAAAGTATTATATTCCTTACAGGTAATTATTTTTAGTTCTTGTGGGAAAAGTACTTGCCATAGGGAAAAACACACTGGCTACTTGGGAGGCAAAATAACTGTTTGTCCTAATATTTGTACTTGAATCGTATTATTCAAGTTTCCTTGTGTCTTTAGGTCTCCGTTTTTCATCAACAACCCCTTTAAAAACTGTGGTGCAGTGGATAGAACCCTGAATTAACGGCCAGTAACCAGATTCTTTTTCCTTGTTAATCTGTTTCATTTTAGGAAAGACAGTTAACCTCAGAGAGTCTTAATTTCCTCCCATTGGAGATTACCAAAGTAGTCAAAGAAATTCAATAATAAAAATAAATAAATGAAAATAATTGATAGTCAGAATTTTGGCACATGGTTGTAGAAAATCATTTACCCTCATTTGTCCTATGCGTTGGATAATTTGTGCTCACTTTTCTTTTTTTCAGGGCAGAGAAGCCCTTTAGATGAAACTTGGTATAGGACCCCATTTCTAAAATTAATATTTATCATTATAGGATAGTGACATAACTTATAAGTGTTATTAAATGATGCCAGAAATTATGTCAGCCTGTAGTATACATTAACAAATTGGCAATGCTACTATTATTCCATAAGATGGTTTTGTTTCAAATAGTACAATAATATGCTATCTCTAATTCTTTGAGCAGTAAACTCCATGAAGCATAAACTGAATTCTTCTCTGTAATAAAGTTCCAATATATTAATAAATTATGATTTAGTGAATTATGTTTCTTATGAAATGAAGTATGTTCACTCTTCTCTTAGTCTACATATTCCATTCTTCTGACTCCCTTTAGAATTGTTGGGTTGAAGAAAATGAAAATACATGTGTATATATTTTCTAAGCTCTGAAATATTAAAATATTGTACATATATACACATTTATATGTATATATTTGTCACTGATATAAACATGAAAAAAATTAGTTTCTGTCTATTTTCTGGAACCATGCATAATGTTTACCCATGTCCTTTCAAGCTTCATTTAAAAATATGTTGGTAATACAAGTACGTATTTAAAAATATTAGCAAACCCTTTATGTTACTTGAATCTCTTGCAATTATTAACGGATTCACCAAAGCTTCATTATTCACCAAACATAGAGTAGTTAACATTTAAGCCTTTTAACAGTGGTCTCCAAGTTGCTTGTAGATGTTTTATTCAATAATAAGGATTGTATTGTTTAATCCTATGAAAAGATACTGTAATTAACTGGCAAATTGCTACAGCATTGGTAAGTATTTTAAACCTTAATTACTTCTTCCTTTTGCATTCTGCTTCAGATCATCAGGTAGGAAAGTCTGGCACATACACTTAAAAAAATAGTAAAAGAGCATTTAGTTGAAGAACCAAAATATTAATACCGAAGTTTCTTTATTTTACAGATATTCAAAATCTAAATTGTCTGGTTCTTTGTAAAGTTCTAAATTAACTGCTAGGACAAAAAGAAGCTTAATTTGTAGGAAAGAAATCTCAGATGCAAAGAACTTATTCTTTTAAGCTCCAGAGAAATGTAGTGCATTTATCAGCTTTGAGTGGATATCATTGTGTTTATAACAGAGTGGAGGCACCATGCAATTTTGCTCTTGAAATTGGTTTATATAGATGACTGGTTGCTGTGAAGTGTGTGTCAGAGTTCCATGCAGCTGTTATGAAGTAGTACAATTGTCATCGCTTCTTACATGGTTGTTGAGAAGAGCTTGAGAGCCCAGCTCAGTCAGCTGTTGAATAGATAACCCAACACAGTTAACGTGGCATACATTGTAAAGAATTACATGCCTACTACAATGAGCTTTGGGCCTTTGGTCTAGATAATAATCCTGGTGGGTGTACCAAGTGTAGTGGCTGTCTGATCACTCAGATATAACTGACGAAACATAAAGAAAAATGTCAGTCGACTGAAAGAGAAATGCTGCTGCAAGTTTGTTTAAGGTTCATGTAAACGACTATGTGTATTTTTTAACCCCAAGTCGGCTAAGAGCTTGACGGCAACGTTCGATGTCTCACACTGCAATGCAAGATCTGGAGATGATGACCTATTAAGGCTGCATTTAAATATGCTGGTGTGTATGAAAGCCCTGTCTTAGTGCTTTCGGTTACAGAGATGAGCATTTCTGTTTCATGGAAAATAAATCCTTTTTGAAAAACAACTTACATGTCCAGTGTATAAATAAAGCAATACTAGAAAAGATAATTATTGACAACTTTTGAGTAATGATGGCATTTCATGTTATTTTCCAAAAATAATCAGAATGGCAGTTTAGGCATTTTGGGTGATTATTAATTATAATGAAATTAAAAAGTGGGAAGAAAACCATTATTTGCCATTTAAGCATAGACACAACAATTAGGATAACTAACATGTTAAAATAATATTCATGAAGCCCAGTGAGGGTGAAAACAAATAAAGTTATAGGATTTCCAACTTAAAGCTTTTATTTATTTTTTGTTGTTGTTCCCTAACTTGTGTTTCTGGACTTGGTTGTCACAGCCCATACAGCATGTCACAAATATGGCTTGAAGTAGGAATGCTTTGATTCCCATGCTGGCTGAGAGGATTTATGGATATAACATCTTAACTTGGAGAGTTTTTTCGTATCTAGTAATTTATACCTTCAAACTCACCATTTTGTCTACTTAGCTTCCGTAAATAATAACTGGTTTATCAGCAAATGACATAAATAAAAAATAAAATAAAGTCCTAGTTTTCTTTAAGTGGCCCACATAATAGGAAACTGAGTTTTCACAACCTGAGCTAATTTAAGATTCTAAGTAACTAGATTTTACTAATATGTATTTAGAGTTTATCTTCAAACATCACTTGATCAGGAATATTTAAATGTTAGTAATATATTTTGAAAAAGAGAAAATTCTTTTAGTCATTTCCCCAAATCTCATATTCTTAAAGTCAAATGTCTTTTAGCTCAAACTCTTACAAGAAGCATGAATCACATTTAAACTTACGACTGATTCTTTCTATAGTAATAGTGATGGGTTCAACTATCTGAGAAATATTTTAAATAATATACTATCTACCATTTAAAATATGTTTGTTTTAACTCCTACTTTTATTACTTATATTTTCTGGGGGTTGTCTTCTGATAAGCATATTTGTTAAAATCACTGTTCCTCAAAGTATAGTCCAGGTACCAACTGCATTAGTCTTCTGATACAAAGTTGCAAACATTTAAGCTTAATAAGCTACCTTGTTTATCAAGGTCCCCCTTATACACATGAAAATCATATCCCTTATATATTTTAAAATATTATGAACTTGTGAAAAATATTTATAGATCGAATAAAATTGAGTTTTCTTTGATGATCATTTCTGAAAAATTATATTTTGTCATTAAGGTCACCCCAAAATGATCAACTCACACCTAATTAATCACAAGCCAATTGATGTCTTTATGAAGTTATGACCTTATGTTTTCTCAATAATAAACTCTTCAAATACTATCTTTGCTTATTCTAGAAGGACTGTAAAGCACAAGAGTGGCTGGACAATATGCGAATGATATATTTTCTGTCCCCATTTTTAATGGTATGAGTTTAAAATTTCCAAAATAAAAATATTTGAACATTCTGTATTAAGACAAATGGAAATGAGGAAGATTTAACGTGGCCACAAATTATTTTTCATTCCTCCCTTCAGGAAATGAATTTGTTTTTCAACCCCTTGAATCTAGACTGGTGTTTGAAATAGCTTTGATCAATGGTATGAGGCAGAAGTGACTTTATGTGACTTTTGAGCCCAAGCCTCAAAAAGCCTTGAATTTCCATGATTGATCTCTTGGAACACCGTTGCCATTTTGTATGGAACCCGGGCTATCCTGCTAGAGAGGCTATATGGCGAAGATTCCAGGCATTATACCTGACTGACCAAGTTAACCACCAGACTCATGAGTGAGGCCATCTTGAAATATCGATATCTGTTCAAATCTCCAGGTGACTGTTTCTGTATAAGTGACACCAAGCAAGGGCAGGAAAACTGTCCATCTGAGTGAGCCAGCCCAAAAGGCAGTCATGAATAAATAAATGATTATTATTTTAATCCATTAATGTTTGGTGTGGTTTGTTACAAAATAATAGATAACTGAAACAGATGGTGCTTATTCTGATGATTTCTTTGAGAAATATTTTTGTATAAATCGCACCATAATAATAATGATAATAGCAGTTTCTATCTCAAGATATTAACTTGTATTTCAACAACTCTCATTCTAAATGCAACAACCGAAGCACAGCATATACATATTTGTGGCTGAAGACACAGATTTCCAAATATTTGCCCCTTGTTATAAAATAAGTGATCTGAATAGTGAAAATTTTATTCCATTGACTGTATTGGAAAAAAAAACTTGTTTTTGTCTTGTCTAAATGAAAATAAATTTGCTTTTTTCTTATATGAATTGACTTTTTTAATACTTTGACTATGTTTGGTTACTTGGAGAAAGAAAATTCATCCTTCTCTTAAAATAGGGTCGTTCATTGTCTCACCTTGATGATAGTTCCTACCAAGTCCATATTTCTTGGATATGTTAGAGCTAGTCAGAGCCAGCCCTTAAGGAAAAGATAGCATTTTAAATATTTACTCTTATTTAAAAACTATTTGAGTGACATGGTTTGACTGACCCTGAAGCTAGTTAATGAATTATTTGCTAGAACATGCCATTTGGTGCTAAATATATAGATTTTGACAGTGATTTTTATAGATATATTTCATCTATTCAAGCCTGGTTGCATTTCTGAGCAGTAGGAGTAGGTTATAGTCTAAAAATATAAGACATTTCTGTCTTTCTTTTGAGACAGACACATGGGACATTTATGAGTTTGTTTCCTTCCTTCAGCCATCACTTCTTCTGAAGGCGGAACAATAAATGGGGAGGTCCTCCTTTCAGAATCTAAGCTGGAGTCATTGCCAGAACTTTATTCCAGTGGGAAATGTTAGCAACATTCTGCCCAAGAGCCCTACATTCTTGTGTGAGAAGCCAAGTTCATATTTTGGAACCCATAGCTTGATGGACAATACTTGATGTAAAGCCATTTCTCACAAAATAAGCAAAAAGGCAGGTTTAGAAAACAAGCAGGTAAACAATACCAAAACACAACAATAAATTATCTTGAAAACTTGTGGCTATCTTCCAACTGATTTTAACAAGTAAACAAAACAGATTTCTGGAAGAGCACTAAGCATAGAGAGTTAGCCATTTTTCAACAGTTATTTTCTTTTATTTGAATTTTTTAGACTCCATCTTTATTTGGATTTTTTAGATTCCATCTTTCATTTAAAAAATATTTATTTATCATTAATGATATTTGCAATAGCCCAGATTTACCTAAAATTATAATTGCAGCATAACTATTATATCTGGATTTATTGATGTAATTGGAGAATTTATAAGTTATGTATCTTTAATACTTAGTAAATATTAAATACAAAACATGCCATAGGACTTTGCATGGTTAACATACAAAATACTATATCAATTTCTGAGGGAGAAAACTAGAAAGTCTTTGGTTGCCAGTATTACACAAATGCAGAAGTCACCTGTGTTTCAGAGAGTATGTGTTAAAAAATTTAAAATTAGAGTAAATCACAAGTTAGATATAGAAGATTATTACCTACCAGATCAATTTCCAAACACCTTTTAACTTCAAGGCACTTGTTCCTGTTGGTATGCAATTCTCAGCCTCCTTATGCTCAGAAGACACTTGCTGTGTTCCCAGCAGGAAGCTCAAGTTCAGTAGTACATTTAGAATCAAGCTTTTGAGCCTAGGGGCTGCTAAGAATTGTTCAAATATGAAACACGTATTCAGAAAAGGGCTTGTAATATATTTGTGTGGTGTCTGAAATTTGACCTCTCAGAGAATATTATCATATATAACCTTGAGGGCTCTTCCCACACCCAGATTTGCTGAGACCTAAGTTTCTGCTCTAGACAATAAAAGAAAATAATATGAATGACATAATTATTTTAAGACATCTAAACAATTATTTATTTTCACTAAAATTTTATCCTCCTACTATGGATACACTGGTAGTAGATCACATGACCCTTTCACATATTTTTTCTGTAACTCATATATTTTGATTCATTTGTAGTATCATCTGGTTGATATTAAAACATAGATACATTCACTTATTTACTTGGTCAACAAGTTTATGGAGCAACTACTATGTGACAGACTCTCTTCTAAGCTAAGGAGAGAGTAGTAAACAAAACAATGTTCTCCTGCTCTCCTGGAGCTTGCATTCAAAAGGGGGAACAGTCATACTGAATACCTAAAAAAATACCTAAATAAGTCTGGGCGTATACACGCTCACACACATGTAAAAAGAGGCACAAATGAATAATTATGATTAAAAAAAAGAATGAGTGAAAAGGGGCATTATTTTCGATAGCACAGTCTGAGAAGATCTCTCTGAGAGTATGATATTTTCCCACAGACCTGAATGAAATGAATAAATGAGGCAAACAAATATCAGGAAAAGTGGCATTCCAGACAGAGGCTGTGAAGGGAGAACTTCGAGGAAGTGTCCAGGAATAAGGAGGAGGGCAGGCAGGTAAAGCCAACATAATTGCACGCATGTTAAATTTTCCTGGTTGCTTTCAAGCAAATTTCCATTTGTATTTTAATTCAATATATTGGCATTTTTCTTCTGCAGCCTCGCTTCAGTCAGTCTTATTCCACGTAGTATTCTCTTCTCAATCACTCCCTCGTGTTCCACCTGCTTCTGGAGTCATGAACTTCAAAACTTAGCTCTTCACTGTCAATGGCCTACCCTCGGGGGCCCAGGAGGCCAGTGGTAAGGACAGTTAAGTCGTTTCATCCAGATATCAATGCAAAGCACCCTACTGGCTTGACTGCTTTTTCACAGTGCACTTCGGACATCCTGAGATCTCATTCTGCCAATCTGAAATTTTCCACCTCAATTTGTGCATTTTGTCTTTCCCCTTCAGACACATTATTGTAGAAATTCCCTCACTGATCTCTCTTTGTTCACTTTCTACTTGTTACTCCTATTGGTAAATGATAGTTTGAATTCCAGCCCTGTTCTTAAAGGTTCTGGGTCCTTGCTCTGTAAACGGCTGTCATTGTTGGGCTCTTTCTTCTGTCACATAAAATTATTGGTGAAAATGTTAACTCTGCTGGATGCTAGAGCAGTGCTGGTTCTTTCCCAGGATTGAGGGTGATCCAGTGAAGTCTCTTCATTGACTGCTGACTGCTCCTCATGTCCTACACACTAAAGAACTTGCCATTCAAAGTGTGATAACAGACCTGCAGCTTCAGCAGCACTGCAATCACCCAGTAGCTTAGAAATGCAGATTAATGGGCTCCATCCCAGATTTGTTTAATCTGATTCTGCATTTAACGTGATCCCCAGAGGATGCATATGCACATTCAAGTTCGAGAAACACTGCACTAATGACCTCACAGCAGAGTTCCTCCCAATAATAAAGTCCTTTAAAAACTGTCTCCAAGTTGTCATGATGTAAATGATTGTTCTCAGAGGAACACAGTAGATGCCAACCCACACTGTATTATAATTACCACACCAAATTTGATTATTTTTGTTGTACATTCAAACTATCACTTCCTTGTTTCTGGCACTACAAAGTGCGCCAGGCTCATCTTGTAGATGTCCTGCCCAGTCCTAGACTCAGCCACTTCTCCAAGGAGCCCTGGTTCCTTTTATGTAGAGGATGGTATTAGAAACCAAGATTAGTGCACTAGCTGTGACACTGAGGTATCATTGCTTCTAGGTACTGCAAATGACAAAACAAGAAACCAGTATATGTGAAGTATTATAATTGTTAACCCATACCACTGTGGGAAACAATTTTATCAACTGCAATACAGTGCTAATGTACAATTCTTCCCATTACAAATATTATAAGTATTTTTCACCTGCGTAATGTCTGTGGAGATTGTGACACCCCTGAGCTACACAGAATATTATAGCATATTCAGCATCCCTGGTCCTCACCCACAAATGACAACACTGCCTTTCCTTCAATAAGACAAATTACAAGTTTTCTCTACAATTTCACCCTATTGAGAACAACTGACCTACTAGAAAGCCAATATTAATACAAGAAGTAAAACTCCCTTTAAAAAAGTATAGGCAGGGCTTCCCTGGTGGCCCAGTGGTTGAGAGTCCGCCTGCCGATTCAGGGGACACGGGTTCGTGTCCCGGTACGGGAGGATCCCACGTGCCGCAGAGCGGCTGGGCCCGTGAGCCATGGCCGCTGAGCCTGCGCGTCCGGAGCCTGTGCTCCGCAACGGGAGAGGCCACAACAGTGAGAAGCCCGCGTACCGCAAAAAAAAAAAAAAAAAAAAAAAGCATAGGCAAACTGCGCAGCTCGGTTGCTCCCTCTGTTCTTTCTACAAATGTGTACAGACAGAATTTTTATATTCTGGCAGTGCTCCTTTGGTACCTTTTCCTTTGGTGCATTCTCCAGTGGTCCTGAGAACACCTAGACTATAGTCTTTTTAAAAATTGAGCCTAGTGGTTGAATCCTAATACATGGGAAAGAAAATCTGACATGGTATGGAAAATATATATTTTTAAAAATTGTAATGTTTTCTTAGACATTTTTTGGTATTGTGGGATAAACGTACCAAACTACTAAAAAGAAACTCTGAGAGTGAATTTTGGCGCTAAGACGAAGAAGAGGTGCTTTACATTAAGCTCTTAAGAATTTATCTCATATGGAAGGAAGTCAATACATTTGGAGCCTTGGGTTGTTTTCAGGTAACTTTATTCTACTTCACAGTTTCAAGCTCTTGTCCTAACAAGAAAGGATAGCAGTGATTTTTGAAAGAAAATATTTAAGCAGATTCCCCTGACTCTGGCCTCACTTACTTTAAATTGTATTTCATCCAATAAAAACTTGATGTTTTTAAAAATAAAAATCTGGCCATGTTTCTCTCATGCTTAAACATTTGTCATTATTATCACATGGTTGAGTAATAATCCAAAATTCTGTGATTTTTCCTTTTCGATAAATCTAGAGTCCACCTCCAACTCCTGCATAAAGAAACTATTTACCTGTCCATCAATAAGCCATATGGTATTGTCATAGCTTTTTAGAGTATTTTCATATTTTATTAAAATTATTTTTTTACATGATTCTTATTGTGTTCTTTAACATAAGGGCCATGTCTTATTCAGCTCTCTACTTTGTGACATACTTACTGATTCTCAATAGGTATTTATTGAATAACAAATCATAATTTAATGAAAATGAATATACATTAATGTAATCAAACATATGTTATATATTATAAATGTATGGTTAATAAAAACATATACATATATATCTTTTTAAAATATGTGAATGTTTTTCTAATTTGTTAAAATGTAATTTTATATTTTACAAAAAATTCTTCAATATCTGAAGAGTGAAAGAAAGCATTTTTATAAAGCAATTATTAACATAAGCATTAAGTGTACTGCATCATAGCAATTAAGTAACATATGGCAAAAGTTCATACCACCTAAAGAGATGGATATAATTTTTTGTTTGTTTTAATAGAACACTACAGTTATAAATTTGTGTTCTCTAAGGTTAATACTACTGAAAAACATAATTTGTTTATATATTTTCATTGCATTTTTATTAGTTGCAATCCTTTATTATAATTAATTAGTCTACATATGACACTTTGTGCTTTCAGTGATCATTAATTAGTTCATTATATGCATAAAAAGTGTAAGTCAATGTTAACATTCCCATTTTACAGAAATAAAATTTTAGTTTTGATGATCAGAGTATATAGAACATAAACTATTCTTACCATTTTGTCCCTCAGCGATCAAAAAATAGTAGTGGGTAGTTGTATTCTAGAACATTTTCTCAGCTTTGTTTTATACAATAAGACACTTGGATGGTATAAATAATAGATATAAATTTCAACATTTCATTTTAATTTAAAAGTGAATTAACAGAATAAAGTAAGTCACTGTTGAAGGAATTTAAGTTAATGTTGCATGTGGTTTGAGTTATTAAAAGGGCACACACTATGAAAAAATATTAGAATACCTCACCTTTTGCCCTGATTCCTTTTTGTCTCACTAGTCACCCCATTCCAGAAGCTTCCATAGATGAGTGTTTTTGTTCTCTTTTGTTCTCTAATTCTCTTCAGAATTAGATAAATGGAAATACTTCAGAAATGTGTTCATAATTTCAAGCAAAGTCAGGGATTGCTTTGGCTATGGAATTCAATAGGATTGCCTGATATTTCTTTAGATATATTTAGATCACTATCACTTAATAAAGTGCCTTGACCACTTGTTCAAAGCCAGCCTTTAGAAGGGTGTGCACAATTAGGAACTCTCCATATTACGGTGGGAGTATGAATTGCTGCAAACTTTTAGAAAATTTTAGATCACATTTAGAAAATGTGACAGTATCTATCCTAGCTGCAAATGCCCATTTAAAAAAATCCCTTTATGACATCTCTCCTACAGAAAATAAAAGATTTTTTTTTTTTTTTTTTTGCAGGCCCAAGCTGGAATCATCTGGAATGTTTTTCAAAAAGGAAAGTATTTGAATATACTTTGTTATAGCCATACAACTTAAATAAAGCTATATGCACTGATCTGGAGTAATGCCTATGACATATTAACTTTATAAAGCAAGTTGCAGAGTAAAAATATATCAAAGCATAATTTTTGTTAAAATATTTTAAATATGTATTTTTGTTTACACAGGTTTTATAACCATAGTGCTGTGTGTGAATAGATTTCATTGATCTCTTATCATTGTATACTTCAGGGAATGGGGATCACATAGTAATATAGAGTCATGGTCATTATTATTTACTTTCCTTTCTTAAACTTCTATGTTAGTTAACTTATTTCAGTGGTGTTAAATATCTTTTTAGTTAAAAATAAGAATAATAAGTAATATATTGGGGGGGAAGGAATAAAAATTATATCTTGGAGTGGCTTTTGTTAGAAGATCTCCTATAATGATTGACTAGAGTTGAAACTATAGAAGAATTATGACATATAATAAAATGTTACAGTATAGTATCTGATTTATTAGACTGACTTTTTAAAAAATGGCAACTTGTAAAGGCTTACTAGTTGATTTCCTCATCGTCTTATTTCCCTAGTTTATTGCTGTTCTTTTTTGTTGTATATTATATATACTGTTAAATGGATTTTTCCAAAGTTGTTATTTGGGGTCTTGTCCTTTAAATTCAAGCACTTCTGAGAAATAAATAGATTGTATACGAAAACTTCACTAGCAAACTAGTTGTTTTGAACCATTGTACTTTTTTCAAAGCTTGGATTGGATCCTATGCTTGACTCACATTTATCCATTTGGTTCTATTTTCATGTGATCTTGGAGATACAGAGCTGATATAGTTCTTGGGCCTTGAAAATGTTTATTTCAAGCCCAGAATTTTTCTAACCTAATGTTTTTCAATTCTGAACCTAGCTAGTCTCTCCGCTCTCCCTGCAGTTTTCTAAACCCTACTGTCAGTGTCTAATGGTTGAAAGAGAAACCCCTTAAGGTACATATCATAAAAAGGCTAACCCGAGGTTGAGGTAAGAGATGTAGCTAAGACTAAGGGAAAGATAACAAATGAAAGAATTGAGACAGAATGTGGAGTTGCTGAACCAGCAGGGGCAGGGCAGGGTTTCGCCATGGAATGTTTATGACTCTGATAAATTATATCAAATTAGGCCAATCAATATCACTACAAGATAAACCAATACTTTAATCCTGAAATATTTTAGAGTCCTGCCTAATTTCAAGTGGGTGTTGCTGCATGTGTACCTCCTTTTGCATATTTCAGTATAATCACTGAAATCTACTTCACCTACTTGTAATAAGCGTGGAATGGAAAGACTAAATCAGCGTCAATAGATATTTTAGAGAGGCATCTTCTCGTTAAACTATAGTTAAATGATTTTATGACAGACAATGATCCATTCTTTCCTTGTCTTCTAAAGTTCCAGGCAAGAACTTCCTAATCAATGGAAAACTTTTAGCAGCATCGACGTTATTGAAATTTGCCAAATATGAAAGATAAGATATAAGACCCAGACTAATGGAGAACAGGTAAATACTTGTGCCTAATTCTGCTGAATAATAGATCATCTTTTCTGCATCTTTGTAGAGCAGGTCTATCTTGAGAATGGCCTCCAGAGTGTGAAATTACCCCATGGTGCTGTGGAACAAGTCAAGGATATTTTATGGATATGGTCATCTATCCTGACTCTTCATGTGCTCTGATAAACTCTGCTCAGTTGAGAAAAATCATCACCATTATTTTATATGAGACTGTATTTAACCAAATAGATTTAAAACTTACATGTCACTCTTCTTTTCATTTTAAGCAAAAATCTAAATGTGAAATTTTAAGTGGGACTGAGCACATATAAATTTAATTTTAAGAAGCAATTATTTTGCTTTTCACACAAACATTGTGCCAGAACTTTGATGTTAGGAGAAGACAAGGTACACTGCTTATATCCTTTGCATTTAAGAAACCCACAAGTCATACTTCTAAATTGTTCTTTTGTTTCAGTTTCTAAAATTCCAAACACTTGCATCATTGATTTAAGTGTCACCTGAAATGTGTAATTGCAAAAACATTCTGAAAATTAAAATGCTTATATTCTTTTACCCATCCATTACTACTGAGGTGTTAAAATAATTTATTCCATTATATTAACAATTGGTTGATGCATCAAAAGATAATTTGCCATGTAATTTTGTTAAACCTGAAACTGTAGCATATTTTCTTGATAATACCATTAATATATCAAGAGTAAATAAAATGTTTAGTGGTAGGCACATTAATTATTGCCTTCATCTATCGGTGTTTAAAACTTAGAAATAATTAAATGTGCTTTAATAAGATATGGTTTTGAGAAAGCAGGATCATTTATGAATTGCTAGAGGTGCATGGAGCTGCGTTTCCCTTGAGAGACGGAATTTATGCCTAACACCCTGCTGATTGTTCAGGAGGTAAAGAACCAATAGCAGCATGTACAGAGGTTTAATTTAAAGTGTGTTTCTCACTAGGCTGCTCACAACACTTAATTAAACTCTGCTGTTTTGGCAATGACAAATGCTGTAGTACAAAAGGAACCAGAGTTCCAGTGACTGAGAAGCTTTTGTAATTTCTTTCATGTGCACTGGCAGCCAGATCCAGGTCACAAAAGAAAGTAAGAATAAAAGAAGACGGATTTAAAGTGTTTGGACAAAGTTGTCACTTTTAAGCATCTATTTTAGGTACCCACAAAAGTGCTGAGTTATTTAAAGGATTTAATCATGTTTGTGGAAAATATGGCATGTGACCAGAGACAACAATTTAAAGTTGTTGTGGGTTTGGGAAAAAGCTTCTTTTTCATTAGAGAGTATAAAGCCTGAAATAATAAGTGATTTGAATTTAGATAAATATGTAGTGGAAACATTACTAGGCAATATTTTTATGATACATTTTATATGTACTTTGCATAAAATGCGTAAGTTCATTTCTGGGTATATTTTCAAAATTACGAAAGTCAATTATATGGAGCAAAGAAAAAAAGCTGAAATTTTAATATTTATATAAAATTAATTACAAAGTGAAGCACAGACAACTTTTAAAAATTCTTCCTCTAGAAATACTTAGTTTGAACAGTAGCCTAAAAGTTCCTTTATATGAATCATCATCTCTTATGCCCAGTCACACTTACATAGCACAGTGTTTTTCATAGAGCCATGGCTCCATTTTTATATCATCTTTATTCCCAAATGAGATAAAAAGTAAAAAGAATAAAAGATTGAAAAAGACACAAACAGTGAACATTTATTGAATGATGTTTACTATGTGTCAGAAACCATTTAAACGCTTTTACATGTGCAAACTCACTTAGTCCCTATGATAATCTATGCATTCAGTACCAGCATAATCACCACTGTACAGATCAAAAGACTGAGGTGCAGAGAAATTAAGAAATTTACACAAGATTACACTTAGTAATCATTTAGAGAGAGAGAGCAAAAATTCAAACACAGGTGATCTGTTTCCATAACCCATATCATTAACTAACATACCATACTGACAAATAGAATTATTACCAATTATAAGCAGAGAAATCAAATCAAAGAGAAAGTGACATATACACATCAATTCTTTCCTTGCTTATCATTAAAAATCTATGCCCTCTCTGAGAATCATATTGCTGGAAGAAATTCAGATATCCTCCAACTCCTGTCTAGGTACAAAAAAAAGAGGCCCAGAGAAGTTAAGGAAGTGCACAATATCGAAGAATTAAGCAGTGGTAGAACTAAAAATAAAACTAAGCTTCCTACTGCCAGCCTTTTTGCTTTCCAGAATACCATGCTTCTTTGCTCCTGACTGCAGGCATACCTTATCTCAGAAAGAAATGCTTATACCAGGTATTACAAATAAGTAATGGTCTATTATTGTTTTCTGTATTAATTAAAATATGACCATATTATTAAAATAATTATATCAGATTTTTCACTTGATTGAATTTTGTAGATAATAACTTATACCGACATGGTGCTCAAAGTGGTTCAAATATATTTCTCTGAATGGTTCATTTTTTGTCTATTCAACTGGTATCATAATTTCAAATAGACTCATGTCATAGAACTATAGAAAGAACTACAGAGCATGGAGAATATAACTTTCATTCTCTAATAGATGAGCATTCCATTGTACCTGAAAGCATCCAGGTAAATAAATAAATAAACCCAAAATTTAACAAATTTGCACGATAAATTTTCATTTTCACAAAACTCCAATAAACAATTTGCTAACTTATTTCAGCTCTTGGAACTTGCCATATTGGTTTAGAAAGTTGCCAGAGCTCAACGTTGTGTAGTATCATGAAATCTGCTGCAAATTTGAAACAACTAAAACTTGTTTGAAACCAAATAGCATGAAAATATTATGGAAGGTGGGGAAAATTAGCTTAGCTCATTTCAGCTTTATATTTGGGGCAGTTTTAGAACATGCTATGTTTAAAACTATAATAGAAGTTGTATAATTAAATCATATCAAATATTAGATTATTCATGTACACTGTAAACATTGTTGAGGTCTAGAATAATGAACTCAATAAGAATTTTATGTCTTTGGACCTTCACGATAGCAGAGGAGTAAGACGTGGAGATCACCTTCCTCCCTACAAATACATCACAAGTACATCTACATGTGGAACAACTCCTACAGAACACCTACTGAATGCTGGCAGAAGACCTCAAACTTCCCACAGGACAAGAAACTCTCCACGTACCTGGGTAGGGCAAAAGAAAAAAGAAAAAACAGAGACAAAAGAATAGGGACGGGACCTGCAACTCTGGGAGGGAGCTGTGAAGGAGGAAAGGTTTCCACACACTAGGAAGCCCCTTCGCGGGCAGAGACTGTGGGTGATGGAGGGGGGAAGCTTCGGAGCCGCGAAGGAGAGCACAGCAACAGGGGTGCAGAGGGCGAAGCGGAGAGATCCCCGCACAGAGGATCAGTGCCAACCAGCACTCACCGGCCTGAGAGGCTTGTCTGCTCACCCACTGGGGCAGGGGCGGGGGCTGGGAGCTGAGGCTCAGGCTTCGGAGGTCAGATCCCAGGGAGAGGACTGGGGTTGGCTGCGTAAACACAGCCTGAAGGGGGCTAGTGCGCCAGAGCTAGCTGGGAGGGAGTCCAGGAAAATGTCTGGACCTGCCTAAGAGGCAAAAGACTGTTGTTTCAGGGTGCATGAGGAGAGGGGATTCAGAGCATGGCCTAAACAAGCTCCAGAGATGGGCACGAGCCACGGCTATCAGCGCGGACACCAGAGATGGGCATGAAATGCTAAGGCTACTGCTGCAGCCACCAGGAAGCCTGTGTGCAAGCACACATCACTATACACACCTGCCCTCCCAGAGCCTGTGCAGCCTGCCACTGCCAGGGTCCACCTGAACAGAGACAATGAATCATCCAAAAACTGAGGCTGTGGACTTTGGGAGCAACTGTAGACTTCGGGTTTACTGTACGCGACTGACTAGTTTCTAATTTTTATATTTTACTTAGTATAGTTTTCATTGGTGAATTTGTTTATTGGTTTGGTTGCTTTCTTATTTTTTTAAATTACTTTTTTATTTTAATAACATATTTTTATTTTTTATTATAATAATTTTATTTTTTTCTTTTTTTTCCTCTCTTTTCTTCTGAGCCGTGTGGCTGACAGGGTCTTGGTGCTCTGTCCAGGGGTCAGGCCTGAGCCTCTGAGGTAGGAGACAAGAGTTCAGGACATCGGACCAGCAGAGACCTCAGGCCCGCATATAATATCAATCGGTGAGTGCTCTCTCAGAGATGTCCATCTCAACGCTAAGACCCAGCTCCACTCAACGACCAGCAAGCTCCAGTGCTGGACACCCTATGCCAAACAACTAGCAAGAGAGGAACACAACACCACCCATTAGCAAAGAGGCTGCCTAAAGTCATAATAAGTTCACAGAAACCCTCAAAACACACCACTGGATGTGGTCCTGCCCACCAGAAAGACAAGATACAGCCTCATCCACCAGAACACAGGCACCAGCCCCCTCCACCAGGAATCCTACACAACCCACTGAACCAACCTTACCCACCTGGGGTAGACACCAAAAACAAGGAACTACAAATCTGCAGCCTGCAAAAAGGAAACCCCAAACACAGTAAGTTAAGCAAAATGAGAAGACAGAGAAACACACAGCAGATGAAGGAGTAAGGCAAAATCCCACTAGAGCAAACAAATGAAGAGGAAATAGGCAGTCTACCTGAAAAAGAATTAGAATGATGATAGTAAAGATGATCCAAAATCTTGCAAATAGAATGGAGAAAATACAAAAAATGTTTAACAAGGACCTAGAAGAACTACAGAGCAAACAATGATGAACAACACAATAAATGAAATTAAAAATTCTCAAGAAGGAATCAATAGCAGAATAACTGAAGCAGAAGAAAGGATAAGTGACCTGGAAGATAAAATAGTGGAAATAACTACACAGAGCAGAATAAAAAAAAAGAATGAAAAGAATTGAGGAAGGTCTCAAGAGACCTCAGAGACAAAATTAAATGCACCAACATTCAAATTATAGGGGTCCCAGAAGAAGAAGAGAAAAAGAAAGGGACTGAGAAAATATTTGAAGAGATTATAGTTGAAAACTTCCTAATATGGGAAAGGAAATAGTTAATCAAGTCCAGGAAGCACAGAGAGTGCCATACAGGGTAAATCCAAGGAGGAACACGCCAAGACACATATTAATCAAACTATCAAAAATTAAATACAAAGAAAAAATACTAAAAGCAGCAAGGGAAAAACAACAAATAACATACAAGGGAATTCCCATAAGGGTAACAGCTGATCTTTCAGCAGAAACTCTGCAATCCAGAAGGGAATGGCAGGACATATTTAAAGTGATGAAAGGGAAAAACCTACAACCAAGATTACTCTACCCAGCAAGGATCTCATTCAGATTTGACAGAGAAATTAAAACCTTTACAGACAAGCAAATGCTAAGAGAATTCCACAACACCAAACCAGCTTTACAACAAATGCTAAAGGAACTTCTCTAGGCAGGAAACACAAGAGAAGGAAAAGACCTACAAAACAAACCCAAAACAATTAAGAAAATGGGAATAGGAACATACATATTGATAATTACCTTAAATGTAAATGGATTAAATGCTCCCACCAAAAGGCACAGATTGACTGAATGGATACAAAAACAAGACCCGTATATGTGCTGTCTACAAGAGACCCACTTCAGACCTAGGGACACATACAGGCTGAAAGGGAGGGGATGGAAAAAGATATTCCATGCAAATGGAAATCAAAAGAAAGCTGTAGTAGCCATTCTCATATCAGACAAAATAGACTTTAAAATAAAGAGTATCACAAGAGACAAAGAAGGACACTGTATAATGATCAAGGGATCAATCCAAGAAGAAGATATAACAATTGTAAATATGCACCCAACATAAAGCACCTCAATACATAAGGCAAATGCTAACAGCCATAAAAGGGGAAATTGACAGTAACACAATCATAGTAGGGGACTTTAACACCCCACTTTCACCAATGGACAGATCATCCAAAACGAAAATAAATAAGGAAACACAAGCTTTAAATAACACATTAAACAAGATGGACTTGATTGATATTTATAGGACATTCCATCCAAAAACAACAGAATTCACTTTCTTCTCAAGTGCTCATGGAACATTCTCCAGGATAGATCATATCTTGGGTCACAAATCAAGCTTTGGTAAATTTAAGAAAACTGAACTCATATCAAGTATCTTTTCCGACCACAATGCTATGAGACACGATATCAATTAGAGGAAAAAAAAAAAAAACTGTAAAAATACAAGCACATGGAGGCTAAACAATACAGTACTAAATAACCAAGAGATCACTGAAGAAATCAAAGAGGGAATGAAAAAATACCTAGAAACAAATGACAATGAAAACATGATGACCCAAAACCTAAGGGATGCAGCAAAAACAGTTCTAAGAGGGAGGTTTATAGCAATACAATCCTACCTCAAGAAACAAGAAACATCTCAAATAAACAACCTAAACTTACACCTAAAGCAATTAGAGAAAGAAGAACAAAAAAATCCCAAATTTAGCAGCAGGAAAGAAATCATAAATATCAGATCAGAAATAAATGAAAATGAAATGAAGGAAACAAGACCAAAAATCAATAAAACCAAAAGCTGGTTCTTTGAGAAGATAAACAAAACTGATAAACCGTTAGCCAGACTCATCAAGAAAAAAAGGGAGAAGACTCAAATCAATAGAATTAGATATGAAGGAGAAGTAACAACTGACACTGCAGAAATAAAAATGATCATGAGAGATTACTACAAGCAACTATATGCCAATAAAATGGACAACCTAGAAGAAATGGACAAGTTCTTAGAAAAGCACAACCTTCCGAGACTGAATCAGGAAAAAATAGAAAATATAAACAGACCAATCACAAGCACTGAAATTGAAACTGTGATTTAAAATTTTACAACAAAAAAAGCCTAGGAGCAGATGGCTTCACAGGCGAATTCTATCAAACATTTAGAGAAGAGCTAACACCTATCCTTCTCAAACTCTTCCAAAATATAGCAGAGGGAGGAACACTCCCAAACTCATTCTACGAGGCTACCATCACACTGATACCAAAACCAGACAAAGATGTCACAAAAAAAGGAAACCACAGGCCAATATCACTGATGAACATAGATGCAAAAATCCTCAACAAAATACTAGCAAACAGAGTCCAACAGCACATTAAAAGGATCATACACCATGATCAAGTGGGGTTTATTCCAGGAATGCAAGGATTCTTCAATATACACAAATCTATCAATGTGATAAACCATATTAACAAATTGAAGGAGAAAAACCATATGATCATCTCAATAGATGCAGAGAAAGCTTTTGACAAAATTCAACACCCATTTATGATAAAAACCCTCCAGAAGGTAAGCATAGAGGGAACTTACCTCAACATAATAAAGGCCATATATGACAAACCCACAGCAAACATCATTCTCAATGGTGAAAACTGAAACCATTTCCTCTAAGATCAGAAACAAGTCAAGGTTGCCCACTCTCACCACTATTATTCAACATATTTTTGGAAGTTTTAACCACAGCAATCAGAGAAGAAAAAGAAATAAAAGGAATCCAAATCAGAAAAGAAGATGTAAAGCTGTCACTGTTTGCAGATGACATGATACTATACTATAGAGAATCCTAAAGATGCTACCAGAAAACTACTAATCAATGAATTTGGTAAAGTAGCAGGATACAAAATTGATACACAGAAATCTCTTGCATTCCTATACACTAATGATGAAAAATCTGAAAGAGAAATTAAGGAAACACTCCCATTTACCACTGCAACAAAAAGAATGAAATACCTAGGAATAAACCTACTTAAGGACACAAAAGACCTATATGCAGAAAACTATAAGACACTGATGAAAGAAATTGAAGATGATACAAAAGATGGAGAGATATACCTTGTGCTTACATCGGAAGAATCAACATTGTGAAAATGACTATACTACCCAAAGCAATGTACAGATTCAATGCAATCCCTACCAAACTACCAATGGCATTTTTCACAGAACTAGAACAAAAAATTTCACAATTTGTATGGACACACAAAAGACCCTGAATAACCAAAGCAATCTCAAGAAAGAAAAACAGAGCTGGAGGAATCAGGCTCCCAGACTTCAGACAATACTACAAAGCTACAGTAACGAAGACAGTATGGTACTGGCCCAAGAACAGACATATAGATCAATGGAACTGGATAGAAGCCCAGAGATAAACCCACGCACATGTGGTTACCTTATTTTTGATAAAGGAGGCAAGAATATACAGTGGAGAAAAGACAGCCTCTTCAATAAGTGGTGTTGGGAAAACTGGACAGCTACATGTAAAAGAATGAAATTGGAACACTCCCTAACACCATACACAAAAATAAACCCAAAATGAATTAAAGACTTAACCGTAAGGCCAGACACTATAAAAGTCTTAGAGGAAAACATAGGCAGAACACTCTATGACATAAATCACAGCAAGATCCTTTTTGACCCACCTCCTAGAGAAATGGAAATGAAAACAAAAGTAAACAAATGGGACCTAATGAAACTTAAAAGGTTTTGCACAGCAAAGGAAACCATAAGCAAGATGAAAAGACAACTCTCAGAATTGGAGAAAATATTTGCAAACGAAGCAACTGACAAAGGATTAATCTCCGAAATATACAAGCAGCTCGTGCAGCTCAATATCAAAAAAACAAACAACCAATCCCAAAAAGGGCAGAAGACCTAAATAGACATTTCTCCAAAGAAGATATACAGGTTGCCAACAAACATATGAAAGAATGCTCAACATCACTAATCATTAGAAAAATATAAATCAAAACTACAATGAGGTATCATCTCACACCAGTCAGAATGGCCATCATCAAAATATCTAGAAACACTGAATGTTGGAGAGGGTGTGGAGAAAAGGAAACCCCGTTGCACTGTTGGTGGAATGTTAATTGATACAGCCACTGTGGAGAACAGTATGGAGGCTCCTTAAAATCTAAAAATAGAACTACCATACAACCCAGCAATCCCACTATTGGGCATATACCCTGAGAAAACCATAATTCAAAAACAGTCATGTACCACAATGTTCATTGCAGCACTATTTACAACAGCCAGGATATGGAAGCAACCTAAGTGTCCATTGGCAGATTAATGGACAAAGAAGAAGTGGCACATATACAAAATGGAGTATTACTGAGGCATAAAAAGAAACGAAATTGAGTTATTTGTAGTGAGGTGGATGGACCTAGAGTCTGTCATACAGAGTGAAGTAAGTCAGAAAGAGAAAAACAAATGCCATATGCTAACACATATATGTGGAATCTAAAACAAAACAAAACAAAACAAAAAATGGTTCTGATGAACCTACGGGCAGGAGAGGAATAAAAATGCAGATGTAGAGAATGGATTTAGGACACAGGGAGGGGGAAGGGTAAGCTGGGACAAAGTGAAAGAGTGGCATGGAGTTATGTATACTACCAAATGTAAAATAGATAGCTAGTGGGATGCAGCCGCATAGCACAGGGAGATCAGCTCAGTGCTTTGTGACCACCTAGAGGGGTGGGACAGGGAGGGTGGGAGGAAGACGCAAGAAGGAGTGGATATGGGTATATATTTATACATATAGCTGATTCACTTTGTTATACAGCCAAAACTAACACAATATTGTAAAGCAATTATACTCCAATAAAGATGTTTAAAAAATAATAATAATTTTGTGTCTTTGAAATTTAACAATGCAGGGACAAGTATCACACTCAATGAGGGAGGGAGTCATAATTCTCTTTCCTATTGGAATACATTGCATAATCAACTTGACAGTTTATAAGACACGATCCACCAGAAGCACCACATTTGAAAAGCTGTGCTGGGGCATGTGAAATGATACCTCCAGAAGGAAAGTAACATCTAAAGCTTTCAATTCAAACACAGTTTTAATCCCATTCATTGGCAGTGAAGACTTAGTTTTTGGAGGGCTACCAACACCCATGAATTTTGTTTTCCACTTCCTCACATTTAGGCAACTTTACATTTAACAGAATTCACAGTTTCATTCTTAAGGTCCTAGTTGATCATTTTGATCAAGTGATTTTAGCTTCCACAGTAGACTTCTCAAAACTCTGTATCATATCTAGATGATTTTCAATTTTTGAAAATCATTTACAACTGCGTTGAAAATTCATTTTCTCAATTGTAAACAGTATGTTATTACTCGGGTAAATATCTTTCTTTTTGGCTTAAATGCACCTTCCTATAAATGCATTCTTGGACTATCCTATCAAAACTATGCTCTTTACCTTTTTTATTCTTTATTGCCAAGCTCAGTTGCCTTCAAAGCACTTGTCAAATTTTGAAATTTCTTAATGTACATACATGTCTCTTTATTTTTATTTCTATCACCCCTTCCAAATAATAAACCTAGGGCAGGGACAAAAATATTATTCCTGTTTCAATCCTTAGCATCGATAAAATCCTTGTCATTTAAGCTGCTCAGTAAATTTTTACTGAAAGAATTAATAAATAATGAATGTACAAAAAAGGTTGTTCAAACATCTATAGATTCACTATTGTTTCTTTCTACATATTCTTTATTTCTTGTTTGCTACTACTCTGTAAGTTCCTTTTCCTGGCTCTTTACTTGGGAGATTTGACCTGGTAGGCAAAAGTTCACTGTTCTACCCAGAACAGAGAAAACAATTTGAAGGCTCCCATATTCTAAACTCTTGGATTACAAAGCACAGGTTTTCTGAAGCTTGATAGGTATTTATCTACAACAAGAAGCACATAGTCAAGGAGAGATAGGATTTCATAGGTGCAAGTGGCTGGTGTGACTGAGTATCAATGTTCTTGTGCTCAGTTTGCTTTCTAACTAGCTGTGTAATATTGGGCATATCATTCCAGCCTCTCTGAAATCTATATTATTACATGTAATATGTGGGGATAATTCTATCATATTAGAGACAGAATTGTCTGTCTCTAATATGACAGAATTATGGTGAAGAATCAATTGAGCTAACATATTTGAAAGAGCTATGATAAGTTAAATAATTATACAAATTAAAGTTACAGTAATAGTAATGACCAGTATGTTGAAAGTGTATGATACTCAATAGTTTTTTTTTTATATAACAAGCCATCATTTCTTTGATTTTTTAGTTTTTTCTATCTTCAGTAGCAGTAATTTAAGTTTGCTCAAACATTCCAAGCAATTGTTCTATCTCCTCTATAATGTATTCGAGCAAATGCAGGAAAACACTATAGTGAGGTGTAGTGATAGTTACAGTTTATTATTCCTAACATTTATTAAAATAGACCTTTTCTCTTTGGCCTTCCTGCATTTTCACTCCCTTCGATCTTCCTAAAAGCTGAATGGCTTCTGAGAAGTCAAAGCTGCTCCGTCTCCTGTATTCTCACGATGTCCTTTGCAATGTTTTAAATGGACTTAAGCTGTAAAGGGGCTTAGTAAATTTCACCTCTCTAGACACTCAACTCTCTTTGCTCACATCCCATCACCTAACATGTAGTGGTTACAGATTGTACTTGAGTGGTTAAGGCTGAACTTCACGTCCCAACATTTAGAGAAGCAATTCAAAGCAGATAGTGAGCAATTCAGCCAGGCCCTATTTACCCTAGTCATTTATTTTAAAACCCTAACACTAAAACCAGACCATTTTAAATGGTAGATAAAAGGCAGTGAAATTGATGAATGCCTTTTGGCAAGTACAGTTGAGTTTCCAAGGGGTTTTATACATTATTGACACTGTCAGTGATTTCGGTGATTGTGGCTACAGCTGGGATGTTATTATTACCATGTTGCAATACTTCCGTTGGGAGGCTATTCCGTGGTCACAGCTGGAAGTGTTAGTGGCATTTGATGTTCATGACCTGCAGTAATTGTACTATTTTATAAGAAGAGTTCACAAAATCCACAGTCAAGAATTAAGCTGTGCCCGACCAAGTGACTTACGCTAGTAGGCAAAAGAATGAACAGGAGTGGCCTCAGTCAGAATTCAATAGTTGCCACGAGAGACTGAGCAGGTCGTTGTGAGGGTAATGTTACCTCACAATGGCACCAATCTACACAGAAGTCTAGGGGTTGCTGTGTTGGCACTGAAACATCTCCTTCAAGGCTGTCTTTGGGGTAGGAATTTTTTATGCCTTTAAGGCCAAGTTAATTCTACTCCACAAATGTATTGTGTGATGAATAACCCTTTTACTTTCTCTAAATTTATTTTTTTCAGATTATAAAAGTAATATATGATCTTTATGGGTAATCTGAACAATACAGCAAAGGATAAAGAATAAATTTGAAATCGCATTTAATCTCACCACTCTGAGGCAACCACTTTTAATATTTCTTTGGATGTCTTTTCAAATATACATGCATATATGTTTTAAAAATTGAATTAATGTTTTATACATAATTTTTAAAATTATTCCTTTACACACTTAAGACTAGGACTTAAGTAATGAACTGATTCGTATAAAAACAGGAATCAGTGACATTCTTTTAAAATTCTGAAATAAATAAGAATAAGTTAATTTATTACAAAAACATTCATCAGGCTTTTGACAAAAACAGTCTGTAAAATATGTTTCCTTTGGTGTGTTGCTTATAGGCAACCTTACAATGGCAAGGATCACACCTAGGTAGATCAAGCAGTTGCTTACCTTACATAGGACAACGGGGCATTGAGAGACAGCTGTAATATCCTTGCCTCCACAATACTTTCCTTGTTGACCATTTCTAGTTATCTAAATTCAACCCTGAGGCATCAGTGTTTTAGGGCACAACAACAGTGTATGCAGAAATCCTTTGTTGAAAAGCAACCGTTTTTAGTGGGGTAGGGCAAGTATTATATTATCAGTTACTGCCACTGGCTATTTGGCCAATGGCTTTTGAGATTTTGGAAAGCAGAGAGCAGAAAACTGAGGAAAAGGAACTCAGGCAGGCAGTTGGTGATGAGGGAAATGAGGAATATGACTGGTGCATAGGCTGCAATTTATATGTGTGTATATATGTGTTACCAAAGTCATAGGATTGTCCAGGTCATCAGCTAAGTGCTAGATTTCATGTCTACCTGTATATATATATATATATATATATATATATATATATATATATATATATACTCCTAGCACAACAAACACTCATTAGAGTGTTGTAGTCCAGCACAAGTCAGAAGGTACACACGCCGACCTCCTTGTTCTGAATAATAGTTATCTTCTCAGAGTAATATAAGCATTATCGTTGAATCTTCCCTCACTCTCACACCTACTATTTAAAATACATTGTCATGATTTGTTAACTTTACCTAAGTAATGATCCCTTCTTACTAATTACTAGGGCCTTATCATCTTTCACCTGGCCTGTTAGAATAGGCCCCTCATTAGTATCCCTCCCTCTAATATTTCCTCTATCAAATATTTCTACACATAATAATGCATTAATATTCTCAACAAACTGTTTAGTCCGCTGATCAAAGCTGGCAGTAGCTCTTCATTGCTAATAATAATAATACCAAAGAGCTTAGCTTAATAACTGAGCTCCTGGACTTCCTTGGTGGCGCAGTAGTTAAGAATCCGCCTGCCCATGCAAGGGACACCGGTTCGAGCCCTAGTCCAGGAAGATCCCACGTGCTGCGGAGCAACTAAGCATGCAAGCCACAGCTACTGAGCCTGTGTGCCACAACTACTGAAGCTCACGTGCCTAGAGCCCATGCTTCTCGAAGAGAGTAGCCACTGCAATGAGAAGCCTGCGCACTGCAACGGAAAGCAGCCCCCACTCGCCGCCGCTAAAGCCTGTGCACAGCAGTGAAGACCAGCGCAGCATAAATAAATAAATAAATTTATTAAGAAAGTTTTTAAAAAATAAATAAGATGCTCTACAGTATAACTCAAATCTCTCTCCCCAGACTTAATCTCTAATTACTTTATGGCATCCTCTACTTCTGTTTACTTGGTCTAACTTCTGTATCTTGTACTTTCTCTCCTCTGTGACTTAGCACACATTGATCCTACTTTTTTTACTCCTCTCACCATTATTGTTTGTTAAAAGTATTTCTACATTAAAAGTGCAAATTAAATCATTTATTTTCTGAAGTCAAAAAGAGAACGGCAAATGCCATATGATATCACTTATATGTGGAATCTAAAATATGACACAAATTAACTTATCTATGAAACAGAAACAAACTCCCAGACACAGAGAACAGACTTTGTGGTTGGCAAGGGGGAGGGAGGCATGGGGGAGGGATGGATTGGACGTTTGAGATTAGCAGATACAAACTAGTATATATAGAATGGATAGCAAGGTCCTACTGTATAGCACAAGGAACTATATTCAATATCCTGTAATAAACCATAATGGAAAATAATATGAAAAAGAATATATATATATACACACATATATGTATGTATAATTGAATCACTTTGCTGTACAGCATTTATTAACACATCGTAAATCTATTTGTAATTAGTTACTATTTGTAATCTAACATTTATAAAACTATATTTCAATCAAATACATTTTTTAAAAAGTGAAACCAAAAAAAGTTTTATATTTTAGCTCCTACATTGAGATCTTTGACACATTTTGAGTTAATTTTTGTATATGGTGTGAGATCTTTGTCTGACTTCATTCTTTCTTTTATGAATATCATAAAGAAAATATTATTCTTTCTCCATTGAATTATCTTGTTATCCTTGTTGAAAATAGATTAACCAGTATAGTGGGTTTCTTTCTGGACTCTCATTTCAGTTCCATTGATCTATAAATTGATCCTCATGCTAGTATTAATATAGCTTTGTATTCTAACCTGAATCATAAAAACAAAGCCATGGTCCTTCTTCAATTCTCAGACTTCAGCCAGTTTACAGAACTCTTCGGGTGAAGGGGAGGCCTTCCCTTGATGAAGGACCCCAGTATAGTATCGAAAATTTATGCGGTTAACCTTTCTCCCAGACTTTCCCAAAGAGAACACCTACCTTATGCCAGGGTGACTGTACACTGCGGAAGGGAAATAATCAGAACTTTAAGAGACTATCAAACACTGCTCTGAAATGACACTAATTCCTGGAAAACCAAAACATCACTGTGAGCCTCCATTCAGAGTTGGGGCTTACAGAGGTCAGACAATCAATGGAGTTTCAGAGGTCAGGCAATCAATGGAGTTTTAGCTATGTCCTTCTTTCTGGGCTGTGGCCAATGGTTTGGCTATACAGTCAGGGACTTGGAAGGCACATGATTTGAAAATTGATGATACTTTCTTACTGTGATCCTGCCATTTTTCTAAAGCAAATACACCTTGGGTTGTTGTAAGTCTGCTTAATTTCCAGAGTTTGGTAAAAGCTGATTTCTGCCAGTGTTCTCATTGCTCTTATGGGAGAGGACTTTGAGAGGTACTTATCATGACATTCCTTCTGATGCCTTGAAGCTACCATTTCTAATACTGAAATTATACATATGTTAATTAGATACAAATTAATTAATTTTTAAGAATGGGGAACTAGAAGCAGAGAAAGACCATGAAAACTACAGGCAAAAGAGAAAAGTTGCAAAGTGTGTATGAAAGCACGAGCTCTTTATGAGTACATGTAATAGGGGAGTTGGATAAATTAGAGTTTAGCCAACCTTTTTTATACTATATTATATAAGTGTAATTAATGGTTAACTCTTTCTGGCTGTGAAACATCAATAGCCTTAGAGTTACACTTTATATTATGGGATAAGCCTGTGTTCTATATTCTATTTAAAAAGTGGAGGGAGAGGTAAACAGTCATTTGAAACTAAAATGTAAGCCTTTGTAAGTTATCCAGAAAACTGAGGTATGGGTGACAAGATATGAGTAAACTCTAGATAAAAGTTGCCTATTTAAGCACTCTTAGGGAAGTGTTTGATTATGAATGTGTAAACTTTATAGTCAAAAATATTTGCGGAGGCTTCTGGGAAGATGGCGGAAGAGTAAGACGCAGAGATCACCTTCCTCCCCACAGATACACCAGAAATACATCTACACGTGGAACAACTCCTACAGAACACCTACTGAACGCTGGCAGAAGACCTCAGACCTCCCAAAAGGCAAGAAACCCCCCACGTACGTGGGTAGAGCAAAAGAATGAAGAGAGATAAAAGGATAGGGACGGGACCTGCACCAGTGGGAGGGAGCTGTGAAGGAGGAAAGGTTTTCACACACTAGGAGCCCCTTCGCGGGCGGAGGCTGCGGGTGGCGGAGGGGGAAGCTTCGGAGCCGCGGAGGAGAGCACAGCCACAGGGGTGCGGAGGGCAAAGCAGAGAGATTCCCGCACAGAGGATCGGTGCCGACCGGCACTCACCTGCCTGAGAGGCTTGTCTGCTCACCCGCCGTGGCGGGCGGGGCTGGGAGCTGAGGCTTGGGCTTCGGTCGGAGGCAGGGAGAGGACTGGGGTTAGCGGCGTGAACACAGCCTGACGGGGGCTAGTGTGCCACAGCTAGCCGGGAGGGAGTCCAGGAAAAGTCTGGACCTGCCAAAGAGGCAAGAGACTTTTTCTTACCTCTTTGTTTCCTGGTGCGCGAGGAGAGGGGATTAAGAGCGCTGCTTAAAGGAGCTCCAGAGACGGGCGCAGCTGCGGCTAAAAACGCGGACCCCAGAGACGGGCATGAGACGCTAAGGCTGCTGCTGCCGCCACCAAGAAGCCTCTGTGCGGGCACAGGTCACTCTCCACACACCCCTTCCGGGGAGCCTGTGCAGCCCGCCACTGCCAGGGTCCCGGGATCCAGGAACAACTTCCCCGGGAGAACGCACGGCGCGCCTCAGGCTGGTGCAACGTCACGCCTGCGTCTGCCGCCGCAGGCCCGCCCCGCACTCCGTGCCCCTCCCTCCTCCCAGCCTGAGTGAGCCAGAGGCCCTGTATCAGCGGCTCCTTTAACCCCGCACTGTCTGAGCAAAGAACAGACGCCCTCCGGCGACCTACACGCAGAGGTGGGGCCAGATCCAAAGCTGAGCCCCTGGGAGCTGTGAGAACAAAGAAGAGAAAGGGAAATCTCTCCCAGCAGCCTCGGAAGCAGTGGATTAAAGCTCCACAATCAACTTGATGTACCCTGCATCTGTGGAATACATGAATAGACAATGAATCATCCCAAATTAAGGAAGTGGAGCTTGAGAGCAAGATTTATGATTTTTTCCCCTTTTCCTCTTTTTGTGAGTGTGTATGTGTATGCTTCTGTGTGAGATTTTGTCTATATAGCTTTGCTTCCACCATTTGTCTTAGGGTTCTATCCATCCGTTTTTGGTTTTTTTTTTCTTTTTTTCTCTTAATAATTATTTTTTTATTTTAATAACTTTATTATATTTTATCTTACTTTATTTTACTTTATCTTCTTTCTTTCTTTTTTCCTTCCTTCCCTCCTTCCTTCCTTCCTCCCTCCCTCCCTCCCTTCTTTCTTTCTTTCTTTCTACTTCTACTAATTCTTTCTTTCTACTTTTTCTCCCTTTTATTCTGAGCCGTGTGGACAAAGGGCTCTTGGTGCTGCAGCCAGGAGTCAGTGCTGTGCCTCTGAGGTGGGAGAGCCAACTTCAGGACACTGGTCCATAACAGATCTCCCAGCTCCACATAATATCAAATGGCGAAAATCTCCCAGAGATCTCCATCTCAACACCAGCACCCAGCTTCACTCAACGACCAGCAAGCTACAGTGCTGGACATCCTTTGCCAAACAACTAGCAAGAGAGGAACACAACACCACCCATTAGCAGAGAGGCTGCCTAAAATCATAATAAGCCCACAGACACCCCAAAACACACAACGAGACGTGGGCCTGCCCACCAGAAAGACAAGATCCAGCCTCATCCACAGGCACTAGTCCCCTCCACCAGGAAGCCTCCACAACCCACTGAACCAACCTTAGCCACTGGGGACAGACACCAAAAACAACGGGAACTATGAACCTGCAGCCTGAAAAAAGGAGACCCCAAACACAGTAACATAAGCAAAATGAGAAGACAGAAAAACACACAGCAGATAGAGGAGCAAGATAAAAACACACCAGACCTAACAAATGAAGAGGAAATAGGCAGTCTACCTGAAAAAGAATTCAGAATAATGATAGTAAAGATGATCCAAAATCTTGGAAATAGAATAAAGAAAATGCAAGAAACATTTAACAAGGACCTAGAAGAACTAAAGATGAAACAAACAAGGATAAACAACACAACAAATGAAATTAAAAATACTCTAGATGGGATCAATAGCAGAATATCTGAGGCAGAACAGACAAGTGACCTGGAAGATAAAATAGTGGAAATAACTACTGCAGAGAAGAATAAAGAACAAAGAATGAAAAGAACTGAGGACAGTCTCAGAGACCTCTGGGACAACATTAAATGCATCAACATTTGAATTATAGGGGTTTCAGAAGAAGAAGAGAAAAAGAAAGGGACTGAGAAAATATTTGAAGAGTCTATAGTTGAAAACTTCCCTAATATGGGAAAGGAAATAATAAATCAAGCCCAGGAAGCACAGAGAGTCCCATACTGGATAAATCCAAGGAGAAATACGTCAAGACACATATTAATCAAATTGTCAAAAATTAAATACAAAGAAAACATATTAAAAGCAGAAAGGGAAAAACAACAAATAACACACAAGGGAGTCCCCATAAGGTTAACAGCTGATCTTTCAGCAGAAACTCTGCAAGCCAGAAGGGACTGGCAGGACATATTTAAAGTGATGAAGGAGAAAAACCTGCAACCAAGATTACTCTACCCAGCAAGGATCTCATTCAGATTTGATGGAGAAATTAAAACATTTACAGACAAGCAAAAGCTGAGAGAGTTCAGCACCACCAAACCAGCTTTACAACAAGTGCTAAAGGAACTTCTCTAGGCAGGAAACACAAGAGAAGGAAAAGACGTACAATAACGAACCCAAAACAATTAAGAAAATTGTAATAGGAACATACATATCGATAATTACCTTAAATGTAAATGGACTAAATGCTCCCACCAAAAGGCACAGATTGACTGAATGGATACAAAAACAAGACCCATATATTTGCTGTCTACAAGACACCCACTTCAGACCTAGAGACACATACAGACTGAAAGTAAGGGGATGGAAAAGGATATTTCATGCAAATGGAAACCAAAAGAAAGCTGGAGTTGCAATTCTCATATCAGACAAAATAGACTTTAAAATAAAGACTATTACAAGAGACAAAGAAGGACACTGTATAATGATCAAGGGATCAATCCAAGAAGAAGATATAACAATTGTAAATATTTACACCCAACATAGGAGCACCTCAATACATAAGGCAAATACTAACACCCATAAAAGGGGAAATCAACAGTAACACATTCATAGTAGGAGACTTTAACACCCCACTTTCGCCAATGGACAGATCATCCAAAATGAAAATAAATAAGGAATCACAAGCTTTAAATTATACATTAAACAAGATGGACTTAATTGATATTTATAGGACATTCCATCCAAAAACAACAGAATACACATTTTTCTCAAGTGCTCATGGAACATTCTCCAGGATAGATCATATCTTGGGTCACAAATCAAGCATTGATAAATTTAAGAAAATTAAAATTGTATCAAGTATCTTTTCTGACCACAACTCTATGAGACTAGACATCAATTACAGGAAAAGATCTGTAAAAAATACAAACACATGGAAGCTAAACAATACACTACTTAATAACGAAGTGATCACTTAAGAAATCAAAAAGGAAATCAAAAAATACCTAGAAACAAATGACAATGGAGACACGACGACCCAGAATCTATGGGATGCAGGAAAAGCAGTTCTAAGAGGGAAGTTTATAGCAATACAATCCTACCTTAAGCAACAGGAAACATCTCGAATAAACAACCTAACCTTGCACCTAAAGCAACTAGAGAAAGAAGAACAAAAAAAACCCAAAGTTAGCAGAAGGAAAGAAATCATAAAAATCAGATCAGAAATAAATGAAAAAGAAATGAATGAAACGATAGCAAAGATCACTAAAACTAAAAGCTGGTTCTTTGAGAAGATAAACAAAACTGATAAACAATTAGCCAGACTCATCAAGAAAAAAAGGAAGAAGACTCAAATCAATAGAATTAGAAATGAAAAAGGAGAAGTAACAACTGACACTGCAGAAATACAAAAGATCATGAGAGATTACTACAAGCAACTCTATGCCAATAAAATGGACAACCTGGAAGAAATGGACAAATTCTTAGAAATGCACAACCTGCCAAGAGTGAATCAGGAAGCCATAGAAAATATGAACAGACCAATCACAAGCACTGAAATTGAAACTGTGATTAAAAATCTTCTAACAAACAAAAGCCCAGGACCAGATGGCTTCCCAGGCGAATTCTATCAAACATTTAGAGAAGAGCTAACACCTATCCTTCTCAAACTCTTCCAAAATATTGCAGAGGGAGGAACACTCCCAAACTCATTCTATGAGGCCACCATCACACTGATACCAAAACCAGACAAGGATGTCACAAAGAAGGAAAACTACAGGCCAATATCACTGATGAACATAGATGCAAAAATCCTCAACAAAATGCTAGCAAACAGAATCCAACAGCACATTAAGCAGATCATACACCATGATCAAGTGGGGTTTATTCCAGGAATGCAAGGATTCTTCAATATATGCAAATCAATCAACATGATACACCATATTAACAAATTGAAGGAGAAAAACCATATGATCATCTCAATAGATGCAGAGAAAGCTTTTGACAAAATTCAACACCCATTTATGATAAAAACCCTGCAGAAAGTAGGCATAGAGGGAACTTTCCTCAACATAATAAAGGCCATATATGACAAACCTACAGCCAACATCATCCTCAATGGTGATAAACTGAAAGCATTTCCACTAAGATCAGGAATAAGACAAGGTTGCCCACTCTCACCACTCTTATTCAACATAGTTTTGGACGTTTTAGCCACAGCAATCAGAGAAGAAAAGGAAATAAAAGGAATCCAAATCAGAAAAGAAGAAGTAAATCTGTCACTGTTTGCAGATGACGTGATACTATACATAGAGAATCCTAATGATACTACCAGAAAACTACTAGAGCTAATCAATGAATTTGGTAAAGTAGCAGGATACAAAATTAATGCACAGAAATCTCTGGCATTCCTATACACTAATGATGAAAAATCTGAAAGTGAAATCAAGAAAACACTCCCATTTACCATTGCAACAAAAAGAATAAAATATCTAGGACTAAACCTACCTAAGGAGACAAAAGACCTGTATGCAGAAAATTATAAGACACTGATGAAAGTAATTAAAGATGATTTAAATAGATGGAGAGATATACCATGTTCTTGGATTGGAAGAATCAACATTGTGAAAATGATTCTACTACCCAAAGCAATATAGAGATTCAATGCAATCCCTATCAAACTACCAATGGCATTTTTCACAGAACTAGAACAAAAAAATTCACAATTTGTATGGAAACACAAAAGACCCCGAATAGCCAAATCAATCTTGAAAACAAAAAATGGAGCTGGAGGAATCAGGCTCCCTGACTTCAGACTATACTACAAAGCTACAGTAATCAAGACAGTATGGTACTGGCACAAAAACAGAAATATATATCAATGGAACAGGATAGAAAGTCCAGAGATAAACCCATGCACATATGGTCACCTTATCTTTGATAAAGGAGGCAGGAATGTACAGTGGAGAAAGGACAGCCTCTTCAATAAGTGGTGCTGGGAAAACTGGAGAGGTACATGTAAAAATATGAGATTAGATCACTCCCTAACAGCATACACAAAAATAAGCTCAAAATGGATTAAAGACCTAAATGTAAGGCCAGAAACTATCAAACTCTTAGAGGAAAACTTAGGCAGAACACTCTATAACATAAATCACAGCAAGATCCTTTTTGATCTACCTCCTAGAGAAATGGAAATAACAACAAAAATAAACAATTGGGACATAATGAAACTCCAAAGCTTTTGCACAGCAAAGGAAA
Organism: Orcinus orca; assembly: GCF_937001465.1. Classification (NCBI taxonomy): domain Eukaryota; kingdom Metazoa; phylum Chordata; class Mammalia; order Artiodactyla; family Delphinidae; genus Orcinus; species Orcinus orca. Next base: position 45,360,693 of record NC_064565.1, on the reverse strand, counting down.
CCAAAAATAAGACCAAAAGACAACCCTCAGAATGGGAGAAAATATTTGCAAATGAAGCAACTGACAAAGGATTAATCTCCAAAATTTATAAGCAGCTCATGCAGCTCAATAACAAAGAACCCAATCCAAAAATGGGCAGAAGACCTAAATAGACATTTCTCCAAAGAAGATATACAGACTGCCAACAAACACATGAAAGAATGCTCAACATCATTAATCACTAGAGAAATGTAAATCAAAACTACAATGAGATATCATCTCACACCAGTCAGAATGGCCATCATCAAAAAATCTAGAAACAATAAATGCTTGAGAGCGTGTGGAGAAAAGGGAACAGTCTTGCACTGTTGGTGGGAATGTAAATTGATACAGCCACTGTGGAGAACAGTATGGAGGTTCCTTAAAAATCTACAAATAGAAGTACCATATGACCCAGCAATCCCACTACTTGGGCATATACCCTGAGACAACCATAATTCAAAAAGGGTCATGTACAAAAATGTTCATTGCAGCTCTAATTACAGTAACCCGGAGATGGAAACAACCTAAGTGTCCATTATCAGATGACTGGATAAAGAAGATGTGGCACATATATACAATGGAATATTACTCAGCCATAAAAAGAAACGAAATTGAGCTATTTGTAATCAGGTGGATAGACCTAGAGTCTGTCATATAGAGTGAAGTAAATCAGAAAGAGAAAGACAAATACTGTATGCTAACACATATATATGGAATTTAAGAAAAAAAAATGTCATGAAAAACCTAGGGGTAAGACATGAATAAAGACACAGACCTACTAGAGAATGGACTTGAAGATATGGGGAGGGGAAAGGGTAAGCTGTGACAAAGCGAGAGAGAGGCATGGAGATATATATATATATATATATATATATATATATATATATATATATATATATATATATATACACTACCAAACGTAAGGTAGATAGCTAGTGGGAAGCAGACGCATAGAACAGGGAGATCAGCTCGGTGCTTTGTGACCGCCTGGAGGGGTGGGATAGGGAGGAGATGAGGGAGGAGACACAAGAGGGAAGAGATATGGGAACATATGTATATGTATAACTGATTCACTTTGTTATAAAGCAGTAACTAACACACCATTGTAAAGCAATTATACTCCAATAAAGATGTAAAAAAAAAATTGCATCATAGAATATTTCTGAGTAAAGCAATTGTCACCATATAATCCTGATAAGAATATTACAGAAAAATTTTAATTATTATGACAAAAAAATCCATAGTAATATAATTCATTAAAGTACAGAATCAATCAAATAAAGGAAGTATTCTAATTTTCATAGTTGGATATAAATTAAAGATTTTATGTAATAGAACTCAATTTCTTTTAAAAATTATTTTGGAGAAGTAATTTGAATTCTTTGGAAGATTTGTGAGTGTACATATTCTTCTCTCTCTCTCTCTCTCTTTCTTGCTACTAATATATTATATTTAGTACATAATTTGAATATAATGATATTGAACCTAGTAATTATATAAGGAATATGTATTTGAAAAAAATGTGTTTTGTTCAATTCTGTTGTTATTACTCTATTTGGGGTTTGTTTCCCATTTTATGTTCAGTGGTAATAATACAGGAAAACATCATTCAGATGGCCCGTGGGCTCTTCTAAGATTTTAGGGAGCAAATAATCCCACAAACAACTCTGTAGGAGATGTGTGAGGCAAATTTACTGCCTAATAAGGAGGTAGGCAGCTTGAGTGTTTTGAGTGCCTACTACATGAGAGCATGGCACTTTTCATGTTTTCCAATATTAAAGTCATCAGGGAACTTTTTCTTGTGCTTTTCTATATAATCTCAGGTCTGAATTCTCCTCTTTTCACTTATTTACTTTCACCTGTGTATTATTCAAAGAAATATGCTCTCTAACTACTTCAGCCAGCACTGTCAATCTGGTGCATTGATTCAGCCAATAAATACAGACTATAGAGAACATAGTTATTTGAGACAAGTACAAAATTTGCTTTGCTGATTATATTTTTTCCTCCTTTTCTACTCTTCCTTTAAGAGACTGATTTCTCTGTCTCTTTTTTCCTTGTCCTCTCTTTCTTTCTCTTTTGTCATTCTTCCCTTCTTCCTTTCTTTCCTTCTTTCCCTCCCTCCCTCTTTTCTTCCTTCCTCCCTTTCTTCCTTCCTTCCATCCGTGTTCAGTGTGTTTGTTGTGTGTTTCTGTATTTGCATGTGTGTATATTAACCTTCTCTTTAATTTTCACCTTTCTGTTTTCTTAGAGGACCCAGTAGGATATCTGAGATATTTTTTTTTCTTTCTCTGCATTATTATCTCAAAACGCTAAAACAGAGACGAAAACCAAGAAGGCCTCCAGAACTACGGAAGCTGATCTTTAGAGAATTTTTCTCGTGGAGCACTAGAGGTGAGTGAATGGAAGCAAATTGCTTTCTTCCTCTTCTCTTTCCACTTTAATCTTGGTCAACCTTAAATACACACAGAGCTTAAGTTTAAAAGCCCAGCGTCTCCGTCCAATTAGTGTTTCTGTGAGAGAGATTTGCCGATGCCTCCAAGTCCCTTTATGATGATCTCAGGGTTATCTAAAAATCCAAAGATTTTGATGTCGTGCTTTTTCAGGAAGTAATGAAAAGTATCTTGTGCTGATTGGAATGTGTGCACAGAAGGGAGAGAGGATTAAGCACTTTGGGGCAGAGCAAAGGATGAGATTACCTGAACTCTGCTTCTCTCCGGTGGCTACAGGGGCAGTTGTTTTCGACAGAGCTCACAAAACAGACTGCAGAATAAGACTATACCTTTAAAAATTATTGCAAAGGTCCATCCAAATCCCACAATGAAGTGTGTGTCTGAGCCACTTCTACTTAGATTTTTAGCCCAGAAGATGCTGCTAAACTTTCAGTGAGAAATGAAATATTTTATTTATATTTAGATAGCATGAATGCTTAAAATACATCAGGAATTATGATCAACATTCACAACTGATTAATTTGCCATTACTGTTTTTTATTTAAAAATTTTTGAAGTCATTTTATTTTAAACATTCTTCAAAATTTAGACAGAAACAAAACATTTACCAAAAAATTTATCCAGAGTAATAAAACCAATCTAGAATTTTGGTATACTATCTCCCAAAATTATATCCTATATATTTATATTTAACTTTTTCTTTATTGGATTTATCCATAATGCAGAATTATAACTACTTATTGTATAATAAATGAAATAATACAGGGCTAAGGTGTATAAAGACAAAGCTAAATATGTTCTCTGACCTCCCCTGTGCTTCTCCAGTCTCACCACCGAGTAACCAACATAAAAAATGTCTCACATAGGGCTTCCCTGGTAGCGCAGTGGTTGAGAGTCCGCCTGCCGATGTAGGGGACGCGGGTTCGTGCCCTGGTTCGCGAAGATCCCATATGCCGCGGAGCGGCTGGGCCCGTGAGCCATGGCCGCTGAGCCTGCGCGTCCGGAGCCTGTGCTCCGCAGCGGGAGGGGCCACAACAGTGAGAGGCCTGCGTACCGCAAAAAAAAAAAAAAAAAAAAAGTCTCACATATTCTTCAACACATGTTTTTATACAAATATACCTTGTGCTTATTTTTACTGATACAATCATACTACACCCATCAATCTGCAACTTTCTAATTTCACTTAAGGTAACATAATCCTCCAAGTCAGTACACATAATTCCAACTATGTCATATTATACTCCTTTATATATATATATATATATATATATATATATATATATATATATGTGCATACATAGACATATATTTAAACAAACAAGAAGAGGATATATCATGTGACTTTGTTTTTAAGGACTTTTTTCTTTTGCTTTTCATTCTCCTTCTATCTCCTCTGCATTTCTACCATTTTTGCCTACCTCCCAGATATATAGAACCAAAGTGGTAATAACCTTTGAATGGGATGGTATCACGATAACCCATGGTTGATTGAAATGTACAGCAGGTTTTAGGTGAGGCTTTGGCACTAATAGTCTGAATACCAAGAATGCTCTACTTTAATGACCCAGGAAGGTAAAGACGATTAATGAACATGACAATTATCTCATACATATGCTGGGGCAATAAGATCCCCCCATGAATTCTACAAGCATTTGAGTTGAATACATATTAAGACTCAAAACAAAGAAAACCACTGGCATTTTTGAGCCTGACTGAAAGATAGTCCCTAGAAACAACTAAACTTGCATATAAGACTTTGTGTAAGGATTAGAAATGGGACCAGGGCAGAGAAAAAGTAGAACTTTTCAGTTTATGTGGCTGGTCGACAATCTTCCCACCAGTGTGACTCTATTGCTTCCTTCTGATCTAGAAATTTTCTTTACAGAGCTAAGGACATTGCCAACTTTAGCCTAAGGTACATAAACCAAGGTTACTCTGAAATAAAAGTAGAGCAGAGAGTGAGAATAAGAATATAAAAAATTCTTGTGTCTTCCACCTCAAATTAAGGCTAGGGAAGATTCAGTCCTCATTACCAGAGATTTCCATTTAATCCAGCAGAAATGAAATAAACACTTATTTAAACAGTTTAGCCATACGTTTCTAGGTCATAGAAGCACATACTATATAACAATGGACACATTATCTCAGGTTCAGATGGTGTTAGGTTAAGATAGGGAAGAAGCAAAAACACTTGTGGCACAAGAGTTGAAGAAATATTTTGATATAGGTAGAAGAACTATTTGAATCTATGTTAAAGATTTACATGGATTTCTCCTTGGTCTTCACAGATGCAGAGAGACTCTAATCTAGGATTTTGTTGTTTTTGTTCTTTTTTATGATAGATTTGCCTGGGTTTGGAGTATTGGTCTCACAGTTATTTTTTTCCATTCTTGCAAGTTTAGGAGAGTAAACGCTGATATATGTTCAATCTTCACCTTTCCTTCCACAGATGTTGAGCCCTAAGAAATATCCTGCACGCTCAAGTCTGTATTAGTGACCAATTGCAAAAAGCCTAACTAACAAAAGAAGATTAGTCATAATTATGAGGAAATGGGAGCCTTTTCACTTTTTATACACTACTGATCCATTTTGCAGTAAGCATATCTTTCCACTTTCCTTTTTACATGTAATCATATAAGAGGATTACATTAGTCACATTCTTTATCATTATGTAAAAGTTTGGAAATTATAAACACAACTTTAAGCAGCAAAGAAAAATCCAACCATTTAATTAAAATGATCAATTCTACCTGACACTTTGAACAGAAAGAAATCAGAATTGCAACTAAAAATTATTTTGAAAATAATTATAATGGGCGGCATGTTGTCTACAAAAAGTTATGCCAGTTCTTCCAAAAGTGCACCTCATAGCAAATTCACAGACAAAAATGATTTTATTTTTAAAGAACACAAGTTGAAAATAATCAACTAAGCATCCAACCCACAGAGTTAGGCAAAAAGTGTCTAAAAAATAGGAAGAAGAAATAAACTATAGAGAAATCAAACCATCAAATCAGAAAAAAAGGAGAAAAATAACTATAAATATTTAAATAGACCCAAAATGTAGATATGATACATGGATAAATATCATCAGGAAAAAACAATAATAAACAAGCATGTGACTTAGGGCTGTATATATGAAATGACTATAAACAAATAATTAACTACATGCTAATAAATGTAGCAAGCTCTAATGGGCTTGCTACCAAAGGGGGACTTCTCTTGTGGCTCAGTGGTTAAGAATCTGCCTGCCAATGCAGGGGACACAGGTTTGAGCCCTGGTCTGGGAAGATCCCACATTCCGCAGAGCAACTAAGCCTGTGCACCACTACTACTGAACCTGCGCTCTAGAGCCCACAAGCCACAACTACTGAGCCCGTGTGCCACAACTACTGAAGCCTGTGTGCTTCAACGAAGAGTAGCTCCTGCTCACTGCAACTAGAGAAAGCCCGTGCGCAGAAACGAAGACCCAACACAGCCAAAAATAAATAAATTTATTAAAAAAAAAAAAAAGACAAAATAGGGGAAACTAACATGTAATGTTACCAAGTCCAAGCTTGTACTGCTCACCACAAGACATGTCAATAAATCAAGAGACAAGTTTGTTGGGGCAAGGAATAGTGACTTTATTCGGAAAGCCAGCAGACCAAGGAGATGGTGCACTAGCGTTCCAAAGAACCATCTTGCCCGGGTATGGATGTTAGCTTCTTTTACAGAACAAAGAGGGGGAGGTGAGGTGTTAAAGTAAAAAGGTGACACGTTTTGCAAATATTTCCTGGTTCAGACAAACTGCAGAGGGGATGTGTTAATTTCTTCTTTCCTTCAGCCATTCAGAGGTGGACCTGGTCAGGATGTTTCCTGTGAGCTTAAACAAAGGTATTTTAGCTTAACACTCAGACATGGGAGCCAGGGTTCCAGGGCATGGGCCATTATGTATACTTTAAGCTATAGGCAACATCTCTTTAGTGATTAACTTATAGCAAAAGCAATAGATAGAATACAAAGATTAAAAGAAACAGATCCAATATGGAGTCAGATTTGTGTTTTTCCCAATGACAGTCACACTTATGACTATACACTTACTGGGCATGCTGGCATCTATGCTAAGTAATTTACATGTGTTATACCACCTAATATGCTCAACCATCTGAAAGAGTATTTATTTCATTATCTGCACGTTACATAAAATACTAAGGCTTAGCTAGTATGGACACTTGCCTAAGATTATAAGACTAAACTAAGAGTGAAATGGAATATAAATTCAGATTTTTCTGATTTTAAGTCTTAAACTATGAACTTCTGCATACTACTGACTCTAAATATAAAAAATATAATATAGTAAAATATCAAGTATCAAAAATATTGAGTATCAAAAGTGATGAAATCACTGTGTGCTATTTTCTAAAAAGAATAATCCAACATTCAGATAGCTATTTGTATAATACTTCACATCAATATTTCAAAAGGAGAGAAATATTAACTCCACTTAACACATGCTAATAAGGTTATTGGAAATATTTGAAATGCTTTTCTAATTTATACAAAATGCTATTATTCTACAAAGCTATCAGTAATCTAATTTAAGTTCTAGATAACAGATTATTTTAACCATGGGTTTTCTAGCACTTGACACAATAGCTCTTTATCATTTGCTCATATCAGATAATATTACCTGTATTGATAAAATATAAGTGAATTTCCTATTAAAATTTATATTTCTTATATTCCCATACTTATTGTTTAATATCAGATATATCAAAAGAAAAGGAAAAAGCTATAATATTAAGAAAGGAAAATAGTATTATGATTATTTACAGATGATACAATTCTTATCAGGGCAAACCAAAGTAAATTAACTGAACAATTATTAGACTGAGTAAGAGAGTTTAATAAGATGACTGGTAAGAAAATAAATGTTCAAAAGTTGAGTTTCTTAATGAAAGCAATAACCATATAGAAATATAATGAAAATAATTTTTTCACAGTGAAAAGAAAATCTGAAAATTCAAAATAATTAATAATCAATTATGTGGAGGCCCTAGAGAAACAAAACCATCAAATTTTAATGAGGAAATTATAATAATAATGTATATCTTACACATATAAGATATATATTATATACATATATATAATAAAATATATCTTTACCCATAAATATTACTTTTAGTAATCTTAGATATATAGTTATTCAATTGTACAACAGATTAGAGAAGAAGGTATAGAACTTCAGTTTGTGAGCTTGAGAAGGAACAGTTCTGTACTTCATGGTATACCCATCTTTATTAATATGTACATTGTATGTATATTTGTATATGTGTACACACAGACACAAACATATATGTATACAAATATACACACATGTATATATGCCTATGATGTGTCTTTTTGGATTAACAAATTTTATAATTCAGTATTATCTTTCAGTAACAAAATAAACGCTGCTGAAACTAGAAATAGTGATTTAGAATAGCAACAAAAGAATTTACCAAGAACAAAAAGTAAACAAACATTAAAACCATTAGGAAGGTTTCTTTTGAAAATATCATAAATGCTCTTTTACAAATAGTATGCAAACTCTTGTCATGCTTGCTTATAACCCTCAATGGATCCCCATTTCAGTAAAAGTAACTGCGAACCTCCTTATACTGGCCTTCAACTCACCTTATCTCTTCTTCAATTCACCTCTCCAACCTCATTGCTTTACTGGGTCGTCCTCACCCCTTCCTGGGCTTCACGGACACTGGCCTCCTTACTTTTCTTCAGCAAGCACTATTTGCATTTGCTCTTCTCTCTGCCTAGAATTTTCTTCTGCTAGATAGCCACATATATCACTTCCTCATCTCTGGGAAGTCACCTTCCAGCAAGACCTGCCCTGACCACTGTATTTAAAAGTGCAACCTGTTCCAGTTCAAAGATCCTAAGGAGGAAGTATACTTGACATCTTCTAGGAATAGCAAGGAGGCATTGTGGCTGCAGAAGAAAGGAAATGTCTAATCTGTTAACAATTGTTATTACTTCATGATAGGAATTGGTTATAGAGTAGTTATACCTTACATTTTCCTGTATTTTTGAAATTTTCCATAATAAGAATTATTACCTTAATATTTGGAAAAAATAAAATTACAATAAACAAATACAAGTTAAACTGATAACACAATTAGGTGACCCCAGAAATTAAGAGTCAAATATATGAATGGACTATATACAAGCATTGATGCAGTGTCCTTCTTCTCACTGTGGATGAGTATTTCTAATGGTGAAATGTCACTAAGCCTTTTCTGCATCTGGGACCACTTCCCAAGCTTTATGCTGCATTTGCTCTGTAAGACTCCTTGGTTCTGCCTCCGTGTACTCTGGGACAAAAGAAGTGAGAGATCACTCCAGGAATCTATGCATCACTAATACATTTCTGTTCATCATAAAAAAGAATCACCATATCATTCACGACTTTTTAATTTTATAATCATTTGATCTGTTGAAATCAGGCATTATGTTAGCATTATGTCCTTACAATAGTTTATAGAATAAAACCAGCAGCATTCTGAGGAGCGCACATACCAAAATATCCAGCCCATTCCAAAACTAAATGTAATTATCATTGTGCAACATTTGGGAAAATAAAACTTTATTATCTGAATAAAATTTGATTTGTATAAGAGATGAAATGCCAAATAATGAATGAAATATTGATACTGATTACTATAGACAGTGCATTAATGTGTGGGAAATGAGTTTATGAGAAGACACATTGATAGATAGGTAGATAGATGATAGATAGATAGATGATTAGATAGATACGTAGTAGAACTCAACAGATTTCACACACAATTAAAAGAAATATATTATTGCCCCTATTGTCAAGGCCATTAAAAATTTTTTTCTTCCTCAAATTGGAAGCATAAATGAATATACTGAATATGACTTTTGCATTTGAAAATGACCAGGCAGACATATAAGAAAAAAGGGAAACTTTGTGTTTGTGGTATTTGCATTTGTTGACTAGAGGTAAAAAGACGTCAGTGTTTTTCTTCTACTCTCCTCACTGAAGCCTTTGCACATGTTAATTCTCCCAGAATAAAATATGAATTAGAAAGGCACTCCTCTCACTATGTAAATACTGCCTCTCATCACAGAACTCCTAGGATGCTTGAAACTTGTTTTTGAGAAGATTCGACTGTATTAACTGTGTTTTTTGAAAAGTAATCCTGAAGTAATTTTCTTTAAAAAATATAAAAAGGTAAATAATAATTACCATGAGAAAAAAATGACGCTTTTAATTAGGTTTTTATCTTTAGCTTAGAGCTTTATTTAAACTCTATTTTTGTCTCTTTTAAACAAGATATTCATACAATATTGCTAAATTCAAATCATACTCTATGTAAGGCACTGTACTAAAAGCTGGGCAATATTCTTAATCTTTCGTCTTGGTTTCAAGAGGAAACACAGAAACTCACACATTCTCAGAGTTCAATAAGCATTTCTTAAGTGGATATATTTATAAGAAAAAAAATTGTCAGATCGTGTTATGAAGAAAAATAAATGAAGATAAAGGGATTAGAGAGTGCTGCAGTAGAGGGCGGGGGTTTTATTTTATAGAGAATAATCAGGGAAGGACTCAGAGATCAATAACCTCTGAGCAGAAAAGGAGGGCTTGTGAGCGTGAACCAAGCATTTCTCAGGAAAAATCGTCATAGGCTCAGAGAAAAGCATACACAGAGGCCCTGAAGCAAGAATGCATTTGTGATTTCCAGGACAGAAAGCAGGGAAGATAGCCAGTAAGAGATTGAATGTGGACTAAACAGGGATTAGTCATGTAGGACCTTGTGGGCCTTGGAAGACTTGTAGTTTTACTCTGAAAGTCATGAGGAAACATCAATGGCTTTAAGCAACAACAGTGACACCATCTCACTTAGGTTTTAAAAGGATCACTGGGTTTTGTATTATGAATCAACTATAGAGGAACAAGAGTACAATTAGACCAGTCGGGAGGGTATTGAAAGAATTCAGGCAAGAGTCCATGATGGTCTAGACCAGAATGTCAGTCATGGAGGTGATTAAAAATGTCTGGATGTATTTTGAAAGGCTAACAGTGTATTGTGCTTATGCTCAAAACCCAAACTGGCTTCTCATCGGACCTTGGTCTGCAAGTTCCTCCAGGGGCAGTGTCCTGACTACTTCTCATGTCTGATTTCTGTTACTCTCTCCATGAATGCTCTCTTGTGTGTCAAATCTATTCACAAATGTCATGTCCTCAGAGAAGTCTTCTCAGAATACCCTCTTAAATACACCTACATCATTTACTTTCTCCTTGCCCTGGTATTTGTCACTTCATAACACTTATTACTATCCACATTATATTACTTATTTATTAATTCTCTGTCTCCCCTTTCAGAACATAAACATAAAAGAAAATATATTTTGAAATAGATTCAGAAAAATTCAAACAAGCTTGACATGAAATTGCTGTTAGTCTATAGATGTCAATTATGTTACACTGCTGAAAAAAATCTAAAATCTTAGAAATACTAATTGAATTCTAGCTTCATTACAATTTGTGCTCCATACCTTATTCATTATGCTGTTTTCCACGATTAGATAATTACATTTTAATCGTAAATGTAAGGAAAAATTACTAAGCCTACATGTATTTTTCTTCACATTTATGATTCCATCACACTTAAAAAATAAGTACAATTTCTGTAAAAAACAAGGGTATATAATCATGAGATTGTTTCACTACATTAATGATCTAATACTATAAATGTCTTGGCACTGATTATGTTGCTGCAGTCCTAAATTAATTCAAAAAGTTTTCTGACGGCCAAATGTGCAAGGCTATGAAGTTAAATTAGACATTACCCTGCCCTTGAAAAGCTTATAGTCTAATAGAGAAAAGCACATTGCTATCAATTTGGAGAGAAATGACATCTTGACAATATTGAACCATTTCATCCATAAACACAATTTATTTCCACTTATTTGGTATTCTTTAATTTCTTTAATGAGTGTTTTAGCATACAAATCTTGCACATATTTTATGAGATTTATATCTAAGCATTTCATTTTTGTGTGTGTGCTATCAATTTTATGGTTCTTGTCAACAGCTAGATTTTGATTTGATTGTATTGTCTTGAATTTTTGTTATCAATTTCATTGATATTTAATAGTATTTTAATTATTTTCTTCCTTCTGCTTGCTTTGGGTTTAATATAATTTGTTTCTAGTTTCTTAAGGTGCAATCTTAGATCATTGATTTAAAATCTCCCTCTTTTATAATTCATATTATCATTTATACTAATTATATAATTTTGCATTTAGTATAAATTAATATGTATTATATTTATATGCTATGTTATAGAATATATATGTGTATATAATTATAGTTATAACATTTAATTTATTTAATTTTTCTACTAAGCACTGCTTCAACTGCCTCCCATAAATTTTGATATGTTTTGTTTTAATTTATATTCTATTCAAAATATTTTCTACTTTCCCTGTAACTTCATCTTTAATCCATGTTTTTATTTTAAAGAGGCCTGTCCATTAATTTCCAAATATTTTAGGATTTTCTCAATATATTTCTGTTAATGGTTTCTAGACTTGAGAAGAAGTTTCATCTGACTCTTTGCAGTGTTCATGCCCCATCTCTCCGTGAAGGAAACTCTCTTTCTGTAGTTTTCAGAAAATGTGGTTGCCTTGAGACTTCAGTTCTCTAATAGGTCCAACAAAAGTGATTTTTCAGATTAACTGGATTTTTCTTTCGATTAAGTTGAAAGATACACTCTTTCCATCTTTCCCTACTCTGGGTAGAAGCCAGAACTACTTTTGTTGTTTGAAATTTCATACTTCCTACTTTAACCAATATATTAATTTTTTTCTTCTTTATCGTTCTTTGCATCTACTTTTTTCTCCTAGTTTCAATTTCCTTCTGTCTTAGATCTTAGTATGTAGAAGTAGATCTTAGTATTTTTATTTTTAATCTATTTTATGTAACTGATAAAGTCTTTCAGTATTCATTTGCATGATGTTGTCAATAAGCAGTTTAGGGATAGAGATCTAAGTTGAGAGTTATTTACACACCAAATTTTAATGATACTATTGCGTTCACCCTTGCTATTTGTTGCTGCAAGGAGACATTCATTGCCATCCAAATTATTATTTATATTTTCTCCCTGATTGTTTTTGTAATTTTCTCTTTGCCTTTAGAATTAGAAATTCTATTACAATGAAACTGGGTTTTTGTTTTGTGTTTAAGTTGTCCATCTCAGTGCTCAGTGAGCTTTCTGAACCTGAAAACTCATCTTTTTTGCTGGCTTACAGTTTGGAAAATTCATAATCATTATTTCTTTCAATGTATCTTCTTAATTTTTCATCTTCTCTTTCTATAATTCATAAGAAATATAATAGTGGATTTTCTCATTCTACTTTCCATGCTCTTACTCTCTCATATTTTCTTTCATTTTATCTGGATTCTGTTTTATTTCCTCAAATCGATTATACAATTTGCTATTTTCTTTCAATTTGTATCTGTTTTAATCCACCCATTGGATTTATTTTAATCCATCCCCTGGGTTCTTCGTTTCAATGAGTATACTCTAGTGTTTCTTCTATGCATATTTTTCATATTCAACATCTCTGAAATTTTTATTCCCAATGACATATTAAAATTATCCCCAGGTGTGTGTTATTATGAAGTTGTCATTGTCTCCACATGTATAAGTAAAAGCATTAGTCTCAAAAATTGCAGAATACATGTTAGTCCACTTATAAAAAAATCTTCAAGGAGATTTTGGATTTAAAAATAGAAATATATTGCCAGTAGCTAATGCCAAATAACTGGCCATGCCTCATATCTACCTCTTATTTTTCTTAGAGTTACACATGATACCTTCAAATGGTATTTGAAGGACTGAACAGATTATATTTTACTTTTGTTAAAATACTCAGGTTTTTAATATAAGCTAGAATAAAATAATATAATTTTCTATCAATTATCATTAAGCTGAAATTAATAAAAATCAACTAGTCTTTATCAAGAAGCTACTATGTATATGATATAAGGCACTATGTATACATGATAATAGTTAAGAATATGGCATTTGATTCAAACAGGCTTGTCTTCAAATTTAGGCTCTACCATTTAACAGCTGCATGACAAGCAAGTAGTAAGTCACTAAATCTCTATATGCTAGAGAATACCAGATGACTCTTAAGTCTATTTTTCCAGTCTTCTTAATGATGCAAACCTGATGTTGAGTTTAACACATTGCTCCAAAGATTAAAGTCTATATTACCCAGCCTATATTATAGTTATATGAGGCCATGTGGCTAGGTTCCTGCCTGTGTGATTTAAGGAGAAAAGCAGCATGGAATTTATTGAAAGCCTTCTTAAGAGAATGGGGCAAATCCTTTTCTTCCTTCCTCATTTTTCATACTGGTTGGAAGATAAATGTAGTGGCTGAAACTGTACCAGTTAGCTCTGATTATGTGGTCATCTGCTGAGTAAGGCAGCGTGGAAAGAGGGAATTCTGACTTCTGATGACACTTTGAAGTTACCATGGCAGCTCTGGTCTTCTTTTATATGAGAAATATAAATGTGATGTTATAATATTGATTTTTTTTTCTGTAATATGCTGATAAACTAATCTTAGCCAAGTCCTTGTTTAAGCTTTCTTCTCATGTTTCACATTTGTATAATTACAGTAACTTTTTCATTAGGTTATTTGTTGCAAAGAACAAATAACATATGAAATTGTGAAGATCACTGTCTGGAACATAGAAATTGCCTTAAAAACATTAGCTATTTTTATTCACCGTAAAATAATTGGTAGGTGGTTTCTTCCTTTGAGAACCTCCCACATAATGACGCCCACTTTTTCTTTTTATCTTCTACAATCCATGTACCAACAATAGTTGATTCGCAAATAATTTCAATATATAAAATTTATCTAACTAGCTAAGGAATATGTGCAAATCCCTTTGAAAGAATTTGATTAAATGTATTGCTTGAAAAAAAAGTTATTTCTTGTATATGATACATTTATCATCTATGATTATAGTAGAAATTGATCATTTCATGTATAAAGTCCACTCAGATATTTACAGAGGTAGCTAAGAGAAATTTATTTGACCTTTTTTAAAGTGTGTGTGGTAAGATTCATACAAAGAATTCAATATGTATTCTGAAATTTTTGAATAATGTACAGTTCTTTAATGCCTAATAAAAAATTGTTCCATTTACATGTGTTGTACTACTATTTTCTTGAAAACATTCCTGGGAGATCAACCCCTCTTTAGATTGCGTGAAAAAGCTATAGACGTCAGAGATTTTGTTTTAGCCTACTTGAAAGCAATCATTGAAATTTCGCATCTCTGCCAGTTGTCCCAGGTTTACAGGGATCCAAGCTTATTGGCAACCCTGGAATTCCACTGCTTATGAGATCACATATTCTATTTGGACCAACAGGAGAGATCTGGATGTCAAGCATGAGTTGCACTGTTGTGATTAACTAAGTTTCCACAAGTATTGGAAGCAGAGTAAGGAGAATGGAGAATCCAGAAATCTTTTCTTTGAATCCATATAACAGATAAGGTGTCCTCTGAATTAGTCTAAATCTCAGTAGGTGCTGAATCACAGAAGCTTCTGCAGCAGTTACCTAAAGAGACCTAATTTTTTTGAGAACAGAATATGCATGTTTTATTATGGAAGTTGTCTTATCACAGTACCTGCATATGTACGATGCAATTCTGCAATCCTAAGAAGTACTACTCCTTATTTTATTAAAAAACATAGTGAGTAGCCACATAAAACCTATATAATTTGCTGGTTTGTGAATCAAAGCCTTGGGCAAACCATTTTTTCTTTTGTCTCCTATACTCACAGGGCAATCCCAGTGTTAAATTGCTGTATATTGAGAAGACATTTTTACACTCTGACCCCCTAAAATAATAACTGTCAAACATGTTTTATTTTTTCTGTATCTTAGATTTTATCTCGATCCTATTTTTTCTTTATTGTGTTATTAATGACTGAGGTGTATATGTAAATATTAAGATGTACGATTTGGTCAATAAAAGACATACTTTTAAAACAACAAAAAAGTAAGATGGAAAATAATGTTTTACTAACTTGGAAAGTGAAAGAGAAAGTGTTAATTATTCTGTGTTGGAACAACACTTACCTTAATACTGATCTAGAGACAGATACCATATTTATCTTAAACTACCCCAGAGCAAAGAACCTGTGAAGAAGACAGTTACCTTTGGAACCATATTTATCATGTAAATAGCTCAGAAAAGGATACTGCCAGTTACATCTTTAAAGTACAAAACTGCATGCATTTCACTGTTTTGTAAATGCCAGAGAGATGCAGCATCCGTTAGAGTTAACGGTGCGGCACTTTTGTGTTCAGTAGCATGAATCATTAATCATGAGACAGGCCATATTCTTGTACTGCTTCTGCTTTCATTACTTGGCCTAATTAAACAGTTCTCTGAACTGGAATCTCAGATTCCTCTGTTACAGATTATCATTAATTATGGTGAAAGTGCTCAGAGATGTTGGACTCAATTATATTCTACTCAACTCTGGCACCGTGTGATTCATTGCGCAGCCTGCTCTGCAGATGTACTCTTTTCTTATCTCGCACTCTCACTTTTGTAAATTGGGCTCTGGCAGCCAACAAACTAAGAGTTATGTGCTGCGTTTTCATTAAAAACATGTTGGAGAAGCACAGACCAATTAAGGATTCTGTATTTTATAAGGAGTGATGAGATGAACAGTGGATTCTGGGAGAATTAGCTCAGTGAAGAAGCAATCTCAATCCCATTGTATTGCAAAATTCGGTGCCTTTTTCTGTTTGGGGTTCAACTGGTTAAGTCGCTGGCTCAAAACTTTTTTAAAAATAATTTAAAATATATCAGTCTATTGCTAGTCAATAGGAAGAAACTCAAAATTTTGTTTGGTGCTTGTGTGAGCTACTGGAAAACATTCCTAGCGACATATGCCAAGCACATTATAGCTCAAAAGATACTAATTTCATCAATTTTGACAGTCATTTTCCACGCTATGTAATGAAATCTGTTCAATAGCACTAAGTCTAGGCAGACTGGACTAATAAATGGCATAGACAAAGCCAGAGTATCAGGATTTGCAGGCTTTTGGTAATGTGAAATGTGTGTGAGGAAAGAGTATATAATTTGACATATAGCACGTGCAAATCATATTATCCCAAAGTACTTCTACTGCATTTAGAATTTATTGGTTTAAGGATTCTCTTTTCTTCCTTCATTTGTTTACTCCTTCCTCCCTCCCCTCCTTGTTTCCTTCCTTCTTTATCTCTGCCTTCTTTTCTTTCTTCCTTCCTTTCTTGTAGGAGAATCAAAAGATCTTCCTTTTGTTTTGAAAATTATGGAGATTGTGTGCACTTCAAACTGTATTTTAACAATTAAAATAAAACAAAGCCTACAATAAAATCATTTCTTCAGTTTTCCCATTGGCTACAAAACCACACACAAAATATAATGTCTAAAATCATGGGTATTTAAACATTTCATGGAAAGACAATGTTTACCTAATTTAAATTAAAACTACAAAAAAAAGAATGATATGAACTTTTCTTTGGAGATTGTCCATTAAGAAGTTGGAAGGACATTGAGACATCATGGCTCATAATTGCAGTGTTAAGTGTGCAAACACATTTGGGAAGAGCCTGAGAAGGATATCTAATTTTCTCTTCCTTTCCTATCATGAGTTTTAAATTATAATAGAAATTATCTGTTTATAGAACATCTGTTCTTAAAGTGAAATCCACTGTCATTTAATTTACTTCTGCTGTCATTTTTTAAAAATAACAAATTTCAAGGTTTTTACCTGAAAATATTTATTTAATAAAAATGAGTATTGAGACTAATTTGTATAATATGGAAAGTTTGTGTTATTGATAAGAAGAGATAATTATCTAGTTCAATAAGAAGTTATGTTGGTTTTTTGTGTTGTTGTTCAAACAATTATTATTGAAGGATATGATTTCACAATATCATCTCCAGGGACAAAAAAAAAGCTTTCAGAGCTGTACTTACAAACCAATCATTTATTTAAATACAGCAAATGGCTTAAAGCCAATACTTGCTACCATGTAAACATATTATTCTAATCAATATATGAGAAAAATATATAAACATTATTTGTTCAAAGTAAGTATGAGGTTAAGAGTTCTCTCTTTCCCTCATTCCACTTGAAAAGTATGGTGCCAAAGCAGTCAAAACTGGTGTGTTTGTTGCCCTTTGTTTCTCATTTGAGAGGTTAACAGAAATAACACACGGTAGTAACA
This sequence comes from Orcinus orca, assembly GCF_937001465.1. Classification (NCBI taxonomy): domain Eukaryota; kingdom Metazoa; phylum Chordata; class Mammalia; order Artiodactyla; family Delphinidae; genus Orcinus; species Orcinus orca. The sequence continues at coordinate 45,342,884 of NC_064565.1, read as the reverse complement.
TATCACAAAGCTATGCTCAAGGGTGAAATATAAACAGCTCTGTAACATGTTTGTTACATGATGAGTAACATGTCTCATTATTGCTAGTTTTCTACTTTTACAGGCATCACCTTTGTTTATCTGACATTAAATTGTCCTCAACCTCATCTTAAAAACTCTTTTCTACAATGTAAGATATTAACTGTGTATATTCACCCACAAAAGCAGCTCCAAAAATAAAGGGCACATCCTTTCTCTTACTTTCATATTTTCTAAAGTTTCTATTTTGATTTTTCCTAAATGAAATTTAATTTTTATATATTTCCATTGACTATATGTCCATTTCTCCTGAATGCGGTCAGGAAGAGAATAGAATTAAAACAATGTGGAGGGAAAAAAAGTTCTAGATGTAAGCCTTTTGGCTTAACAGTTTGTAGGTTTTCATATCCTGCAGTAGTTTCAGGTTTTAATATATATGAAAATCAGTGGTCTTGTATCTATGCATATGTGTCGTCTATAATATAATTTTGACAGATGGTGAGCTGGATAAATCTAGTCCCTGGCTTGTCTTGCACTCTACCAAAACTTGTTTAAAAAGGCATTCACATGTATTTATTTTTTAAATAAAGATGCATGTTTTTGGCATGCTCTTATTTCTCATTGAGATGCTGGCATCCCGATCTTTGACGGTCCCATATACACATTTTACCTGAGCTGTTGTGATTTTTTTTTTACAGGGTTATTCCATGCATAATACTGATGCCTATATTATTCTACATCTTCTCCTTATTAAAAATAAATATGTTACCTTGCCCCTGTTTGCACTATCTAAAATTCTGACAACAATATCTTACTTAAAAAAATAAAAACCTAGAAACCAGGAAGCAGTTTCTCCCACTAGCAGCCCCAGACAGACTGCTCATTGAAAATGTAATACACTGCTGCCATGTCACAGGTCATCTGGCAAATGGCAATCTGAATTTTAAAAGGAATATGAATAAAATTCTGTTTTATTTTGAAAATGAACTTTCTGCCCTCCATCATGAATCCAATATATGTCTTAATCTTCTATGTTCTTGAAGCCTGCGGCTCCTGGCTGAGTCCTTTGACTTCTGAACCTAATAAGGAAATAGGTTGTTTTCTCATCCTCGTCTCATTTTTAGAAGGGCTGAAACAAACAGTCCCCTATTTCAAATGTAATTGACAAAGCACAAAAACATGTATGTTATATAATTTTAGGTTTACAACCAAGCTCAGCACTGAGATGTTTTTTTAAATTTGATTAAGATGTTATACCTTTGGAAATGTGCTGTCAAGATTCAAAATCAAAATTTCCAAGTGTATGATTGCATGTTTACCTTAGAACCGTACATGTAAAGCTGATAAAGGGTAGAATGGATAATGGTACACTTCAATTGGGAACATTTTCATTTAACCTGGACATATTTATAGCCAAACAGAGAGCTGTATAGACAGAATTTAAAATATATATTTATGGCTATTGTTCCTGCTTAAAAATCAACTGGGTGTGTACTGTGTCTGTATCTATGTTTTTTTTTTCCTAAATAGAAGTTAGTTAATAATTATGCTCATACTTTTCTAAATTGAATGTTTCCACATTCAGTTAAATTTATGACCTCTAATTAAAGAATAAAATGCTCTTATTTTCAGAAAAACAATATTTTAATTTTTCAGTGTGTTTGTTCCTTTTTATTTAAAATCCTAAGAATTATATATTGCTATGCCTTAATTATGCTTGTTATTTTTTAATGAAATAATTATGGGAATTACTTTTTAAGAAGAAAAATGGTAGAATGTGAAAACACTTAAAATAAATGCAGTTAGGCATGCTATGCTGCAACTGTATCTCATAACCACATTTGTGCAGCATCATCACAACCTAACCGATCATTCTAAGGAAATAAATGCTGACATGTCAGTGAGTGTGTGTGTATGTTGTGTGTGAGATAGAGAGAGAAAAAAAAGAGACAGGTACACATACACACTTAAGCAAAGAGTTAATAGTTGGACTTTTTTAGCTTAAAACTTGTCCATGCTATTTTTCAGATCATAGTTATATTTTAAATTTCTTTGGGAATTATTTGGCCATTCTAAGCTTATAGTAATTAACATATTACCAGTGATGCTCTAGTTATTAAAGTTCACAAGGACAGAAAACTTTTTGAAACTTTAACTTAAATAGCTGGTTTTAGTCTGCACTCCATTTCTTGATATTCTGATAATATATAGGCTTAAAGAAAACATGAACTAAAATAGAATCACTTGCAGTTGAATTACAGTTCAACAAATAATTATTGAATATCCAATATGGTCTAAACATTGAATTCATAATTAATGTACACAGTGATGGTATAACAACAAGATAGATCTTTTAATTGGGTAAACAGACAAATAATATGATAATTGTCATAAATTGTGACAAGTGAAGCAATAAAGGTGGGCAAAAAATAAGTTAGAAGCACAGAGGAGGGCAGACATGGCATGGGGAAAGAGGAGGCCAGGGAAAGCATTGTGGGTAAAGTGATACCTAAGAGTATTCTTTAAGGATGATGTGAAATATGTTAGATGAAGGGTAGTTTAGATTATCTTCCTATAGATTGAGTTTACTGAAATGTGTAAATGAGGGGAGGGATTCATATATTTGTTGGGTAACTGAAAATATGGACTATAGAATCCATATTTTAAGTGACTCCTGAAATATCCATTTTATTGCTTCCTCATTGTATAGCAGCCATGTAGTCTGGAAGAAATTAGTGCCAGGTCCAGAGACACATGTTTCTTAGACTAAGCCAATTAAGATAGGTGCATTTCCCTAGAGAGTTATTGTTCCAGGAACTTAGGTTTACATAAAGCATCCTTTAATAGTTCATAGACATTTTATCCTGGTTCACATGTGAGTACATGACCTGATTGGCACAATCATACTACAGGTTAGTGATTTAATTTCATGGCTATAGGAATGATAATCTTTATCTCCCACTTGTATGAAGGCAGCAAGGATGCTAGAGCTCTAAATATCACATCCACATTCCGAGTAGGAAGAAGAAAGACAAAAAGCAAAAGTTATGCAAGCCAGCTGGATCATCTCCAATGAAGAACCTCCCCAGAAACCATATCCAATAAATTGTGTTTACACCTCAGTGGCCAGAATTGTGTCAAATGTCTACTTCTAGCTGCAAAGGAGCAGGGCATGTATTCTTAGCTGCCATACATCCACTCCAAAATAAATTGGAATTCTGTTAATAAAGAAGAGGAGAGTGAATATTATGTAGGATAATAACATTTTCTAATGTACAGTCCCTGACCTCAAAGTGTTCATAGTCTGCTATGGGAAATAGAAACACAAAATACTTACAACCTATTTTAAATTCTACTTTAATAAGTGTACCAACAAAGTATTGTTAAGGAGAGAATTATCTTTGCATGGTGCGCTTTTACTAGTAAGACATACATAGATTACATTTTTCTGTATAGAAATTCAAGGAAGTTTCTAGCTTCAAAGCCCAACAAACTCCAATATTGTAGAAAAGAAACAAAAAAAATAAACTAATCATTTTTGAAAACCAAGCAGGGACGTCATCTGTGGACTAATTCCCGGATGCATTGTTTTAGAGGATGAGCAAAAATAAAACCAAGGTAAAAAACAAGACTGTGGTAAAAGTTTGAAGCTTTTCTTAGAAGTACTCGTCTGCTTCACTGGGAAGATGGTGAAGCATAGTGCCTGGTGGTCTTGGTGGCTGAATTTTCTGGTGCTTACAAGGCACATTGTATTAGAAAATCTTTGTAGCCACCTTATAAGAAATATCCACAGCTGTACACAGAGAAGGGCAACCCAGTCTCCTATTGCTGCAGAGGACTAATATCTTCTGCAGAGTTTGCACAACCCTTGGAAGTTTTAAGTAATAGAAATATCACCAAACGTCTGATGTTGGAAATACCTTGATATTAATTGAAGGTAGCAACAAAGAAAACATAAATAATAGAGAAATCTGAAAAAGATGTTTATTTAATACTTAAAACTCATACATATTAAATAAGAATAGATGAGTATAAAAAATCGGAGATTTTGGAAATGAAAAATTTTACCTATTGCAACAAAAATTTTAACTTGATATAAGGCCTGATAGCAAAAAGGATGTAGATAAAAGCTAAAAAAATCTTCCTGAACAACATAAAATGATGTAAAAATATGTAAAATATAAAATACAAGCCAAGAGACATGGAGGATATATTGAGACATTCCAATATACATCCAAGAATATAACCAAAATAAGAAAATAAAATGAATAAAAGAGAAAAAAGTGTAGAAGATTGCCTGGAATTTTTCCATAAAATAAAATAATAAGTGGATCTTTATTTTTAAATATTTACTAAGGAACATGAGATCATTTTTTCAGAGCACAATGTTTTTATAATTTATATCCAACAGAATAATTTTGGCCACAAATTTCTCAGCAAGCACTAAGGCAAAATAAAAAAGATGTTTATTCATATAAGAACTCAGAAAGTTAACCTGTTATATATATTAGTGTATAGTATAGTAATGTGTATACTATACTATACTGTACTATACCATACTATACATGGGTAAACTAGACTAATAGGATAGTAGGGCATCAGAGAATGTACTTCAGGAAAAACAAAAAAAACAGGATAAAAAGTCGGTTTCAGGGCTTCCCTGGTGGCGCAGTGGTTGAGAGTCCGCCTGCCGATGCAGGGGACACGGGTTCGTGCCCCGGTCCGGGAAGATCCCACGTGCCGTGGAGAGGCTGGGCCTGTGAGCCATGGCCGCTGAGCCTGCACGTCCGGAGCCTGTGCTCCGCAACGGAAGAGGCCACAACAGTGAGAGGCCCACGTACAGCAAAAGAAAAAAAAGGTGGGTTTCAAGGAGCACTAATGAGCATACATATCAAGTAAACATAATGTTAAATATAAATAAATATCGATAATATTAAATAATTACTTTAATTACAGTATGGAATTACTATTCCAGATTATAGTAACATGAGTTTTGGTCAGGGAGTCTATGGGGGTAAAAACCAAGCAAAATAAGTGTTTCAAGATCCTTGTCTTCAGTGGGGTGTGTGGGAGGTGTAAAGTATTTTGACAGGCAAAGGAACAGGCAAAGATTTCTTAGGACACTAAAAATATAGATGAAAGAAATATGATAAATTGACTATCAATATTAATAACAGTTGCTCTTTAAAAGACAGTGTTGTGAAAAATGAAAAGACAGGTTAATAGGAAATATCAGCAATAGAAATGACAGGCAAAGAACTATCTAGAATATGTAAATAACTCATAACTAAACAATATGAATACAAACTAGCCAATTGAAAGATGAGTAAAAGTATTTAATAGACACTTCACTAAAGAAAAATTTAACTGGATCAAAATCACGTTAAAAAATTCTCAACATTAATATTCATCAGAGAAACGCAAATTGAAAACATGATGAGATACTACTATGCATCCACTATCATGGGGATAAAATTGAAAAGACCGACAAAACCAAGTGTTAGCAAAGATACAAAATTAATGCATTGTTGGTTGGAATGCAAAATGGTACAGATAACTTGGAAAACACTTGGCTAAAAGTAAAAATAACAACTATGCCAATTGTTGAGAGGAACTAGAACAGGCAGAAATTTCATAACTTTTTGATGGGAATGTAAATGGCATAACTATTTTGAAAAACTGTTTAGCCGGCTTTTTAAAAATAAATTTAAATATCACAAACCCAGTCCATTAATTGCATTACTAAGTATTTCTCCAATACAATAAGAAAATTACTACAGACCCAGCAGATATTCAAATGATAAAGGAATACTATGAACAACTCTATGCACATAAACTTAAAACTTAGATAAAACAATTCCTTGAAAAGCACAAACTACCAAATCACCTAAGATGAAATTGATACCCTGAACAGTCCTATACTATCAAAGAAATGGAAATGAATTTGTAGTTAAAAAACATTCCAATAATGAAATCTCCAGACCTGAAGATTTCACTGGTGAATTCTAACAAATATTTAAAGAACAAATAAAACTGATTTTGTACAATATCTTCCATAAAATAAAAGAGGAGGGAAAATTCTTATCTAATTTTATGAGAGCAGAATTATCTTGAATCAAAATTCAGATAAGGAAAGTCCAAATAAAGAAAAATGACATCATTAACTCTCATGAAAATAGATATAAAAAATCTTCAAGATTACCAAATCAAATCTAACAATTAAAAAAGCAATGCATCATGACTTAGTGGAGCTTATCTCAGGAATTGTAATATTCAATATTCAAAAATTAATCAATTTAATCTATTATAATCTACATGATCATATCAACTGATGCAGAAAAAACATTTCAGAAAATTCAATACCATAGCTATTCATGATAAAACCCTTAGCAAACAAGAACTAGAAGGGAACTTCTTCAGTATAATAAAGGAATCTAAAAAAAGAAATCTTACATCTAATGTCATATTTAGTGGGGAAAGACTGAATGCTCTCCCCCTAAGACAGGGGACAGGGCAAGGGCATCCATTCTCACTACTCCTATCCAATATCTTACTGGAAGATCTAGTCAACTCAATACAGGAAAAAGAAAAAATAAAATACATGCAGATTGGAAGAGAAAAAAATAAAACTCTCCTATTCATATGGATATGACTGACTACATAGAAAGTCTCAAGGAATCTACGAAAAAGAATTATAGAACTAATAAAATTTGGAAACAAATTTTAAAAAATAACATTTATGATAGCTCTAAAATCATGAAACTCATAGCTACAAATCTTTAACAAACCATTTATAAGATCTATATGCTTAAAACTACAAAATGCTCAGAAAATATATCAATGAAGATCTAAAGAAATGAAGGGATATACTGTGTCCATGAATTTGAAAACTAAACTAAATAAAATGGTCAATTATCTGAATAGTCACATAAAATTTTAAGACAATTCTTATCAAAATCCCAGCAAGATACTCCATACATATAGACAAGTTTACTCTAAAATTTATATGGCAAAGTAAAGGAATTAGAATAGCTAGAAGAATTTTGAAACAGAAGAATTAAGAGGAATCTTAATCTTAAATCTACATGATTACAAAACCTATTGTTAGATAGCTACAGCAAATAATACTGTGTGATGTTGGCAGAGGGACAAGCATATAAATCAGTGGGGTGAAATAGAAATCACCCCACAGAAAATGGACAAATAACATTTGATAAAGAGCAAAATCAATTCAATGGAGGAAAGATAGTCTTTTCAACCCTTAGTTTAGAGAAATTCAATATCCATAGGCAAAAAAAAAAAAAAGAATTCACCTCGAACTAAACCTCACATCTTAAACAAAAAATTTACTCAAAATGAAAATCACAGGTTTAAATGTAAATATAAACTTTTAGAAGATATTATAATATTTTTGAGACCTAGGGCTTGCTAAAGAGTTCTTAGACACCAAAAGAATGGTTTATAAATGAAAAAAATCAATGAATTGGGCTTTATTAAAATCAAAGACTTTTGCTCTTTGAAAGACCCTGTTGAAAGGATGAAAGAGCTACAGACTGGGAGAAAACATTTGGAAACCACATATATATGACAAAGGACTTGTATCCAGAATATATAATAATACTCAAAATTCAACAGTAAGAAAATAAATAACCAACTTTAAAAAATGGACAAATGACTTAGACATTTCACCAAAAATGATATACAAATGGCAAGAAAGCACATGAAAAATTTTACATCACATGCCATTTAAAAAATGCTAATTAAAACCATGAATTAGTAGTACATACCTCATATAATGGCTAAAATATATTTCCAGAAAATATTGAAAAAAGCAAATGCTAGCAGGAACTCTCATTCTTTGCTGGTGGAAATGTCAAATGGTACACTTGGAAAACAGTTTGGCAGGTTCTTACAGAATTAAATCTACTCTTACTTTATGACTCAACAATCTTACTCTTGGGTATATAGAGAATACCCTAGAGAAAGGAAAAATTATATTCTCATCAAAACGTATACACAAGTATTTATAGCAGCATTATTAATAACCTCCAAAGCAACCTAAATGTGTTTCAGTAGGTGACTGGGTCAACAAACTATGCTGCATCCATACAATGGAATACTATATTATTCAGCAATAAAAGGGATGAATTAGCCAGGTTATCAAGGTTAATATCAAAAGTGCTAAGCCATGTTAATAGTATATGGCATGATGTGATGTCATGAAAATGGTATTGTACCTTTGTGGTCTTCTCTCAAAAACCCATTACCTTAGTCTAATTATGAGAAAAACATCAGACAAATCCCAATTAAGAGACGTTCTACAAAATAACTGACCAGTACTTCTCAAAACTGTAAAGATCATCAATGTAAAGTAGTAACACGAGTGAGATCTTGGCACAGAAAAACATTAGGCAAAATGAAAGAAATATAAATAATGTATAAATTTTAGTTAATAATCATATATCAATATTGGTTCCTTAATTATGGCAAGTGTATCATACAAGATATGAGACAGAGTAGGTATGGAGTTTATGAGAACACTGTGTATTATCTTTATAATTTTCCTTTAAATCAAAAAGTTCACATTTGATTGAAAAATTTATTAAAATATTTTTTTAAGTGCATGGAAATAAACCTTATAATTAAGGTCAAAAGTGAAAGAAAATATAGAAAAACAAAACAAGAAGCTAACTATTGATATGTAAATTTGGACGAATCTCAAAGATGTTACTCTGAATAGGAGAAGCCAGTCTCAAAAAGTTACATACAGTATGGTGTCACTATGTTCTCAAAAACACTTTAGTGATGTTGACTAGCTCAATGATGGCCAGGAGTTAAGAGCTGGTGGAGGATTTGACTACAAAGTGATAGCAGCAGGAAATTTTGTGATGCTAGGGAACTATTTTATATCCCCATTCTGGTTATGGTTACACAAATCTGTACACGCGCTGAAATTCAAATAACTGTACATAAAAAGATCATTTTATCTCTATTTTTAAAATAAAATAAATAAAAAAATAAAGACATAAGTTACAGAAATATATGTATAGTATGTTGCCTTTGAGGGGGAAGAGAAGGAAAAAAAGGATATACAGTTTTATAGGTTTCTGTGTGCATAACACTTATCTGGAAAAATAAAGAGCCCACTAACCATGGTTACTTGTTGGGGTGAGCTGTAGGGAGACTTATCATCTATGTCTAAAGTTTATACTAACCAATGATGTTAGATTTAACCTTAGGTATTTTACAGTCTTTGTTACATTTCTAATATTATCTTTATATTACAGTTATATTTTCTAATAAAGTTTTACTGGCATAAACATGTAGTCATGATTTGGGATAACTTTTTGTATCTATTAATATTTCTATATATTTGCCTGGATTTTATAGGTAGGCAACTCCTTGTCTGAAAACATTACCGTTTTTTCTTCTTCAATTTCCAAATATATTTCCTTTTATTCGTTTCACTGTTTAGAATATCTAATGCAATGTTGAATAGAACTATGATAGAAGGTACACTTATTTCCTACATGGATTTAAAGGGAGTTATTTATTTGCTTTGAAGAATAATATTTTGTAAATTTATAGTATTAATAAATAACCTCTATCAACAAAAATGTATTTTTCTATTTCTAGAGTTTTAAAATGTTGTAAATTTTATCTAATGGCTTTTCCTTTATTTTCAGTGTTATAAAATGTAAATATTATCTAATAGTTTTTCCTTCATTTTTTGAAATTGTACTTTTTTCCTTCTACATGACAGTTATAGATATTACATATGTCCATACAAACATATATTTGCTCACTGAGTTGTACAAGTAATATATATTCTAACTAATATTTTCCACTCAATCTATCAATTACTGAAATAAGTATATTAAAATCTATAAAGATAGACTTATTTATTTCTCCTGATAATTATGCCAATTAGTGTTTGTATATATTTGGAACTATGTTAAATGAAACAAAAAATCATAAGAGTTATATTTTTCTGGTATGTTCTTTCTATTTTATCTTTAAAGATCCATTTTAGATCTATATATTAGTTTTATAAGTATATTTTTATATTATTGGAAGTATATCAGTTTCATTTAGATTAAGATAGGTTATTATTTTTAAAACTATGTATTTAAAAACTTTTAAATACTTTTAAATACAAAGTTCAGTCCATTTATACTTGCTATGTTTACAGACTTTATTTCCACCATATTATCTTTGTTTTCTATTTACCATCATTTGCTTTCCTTTTCCCCTTTTTTCCTGACTTTTATTTTCATGGATCGATCAAGTTTTCTCTATTCCATATTTTGTTTTACTACTATGGAAATTAATCATTTTGTTTCTCTCCTTTTGATATTTATCATCAAATTCTTAATATATATGTAGTAAAATCTAATGATACTAGTTATTACTCCCATTCTCACAAAACACACAATTTTTGAATCCCCAAGTCCAAAAGATGCTTATATTTTACATGATATTCAGTATTCATTAGCCAATTAAAAGTCATCATTGTTACAACAAAAATTCTTTTGTATTGTCAGAGATTATTCAGATTTTCTCTCATATTTATCAATTTTTATTGCTCATCTTTGCTTTATTTATCTCACTCCTTTCTTCTCTTAATTTCTTCTTTCTGATTTACATCATTCCCTTTTGGAAAGGGTGGGAGAGTGTTACTCTCCCTCTATCTCATTTTCTGAAAATGTCTCTTTTCCTCTCTCCAAATAATAAACTAGCAGTATATAGAATTGAGGCTTGACAAATATTTTTTCTCCACATTTTAAAGATATTTTCCCCCACACATTTATGGTTTTATGTTGCTCTGGAAAAGTTACATATAACCCTAAGTGTCATTCTTTTACATGTAATCCTATTAATAATCTCTGGTTATGTTTAAGACTGTCTCTCCTCCTTTTAGTGAACTTCCCTACAATATTTTTAATTATCTTATTTAGGATTTTGTATATCCCACTTCTGAGAATTCATGGGTTAATAATGCTGGGAAATTTGCTTTTGGAACACTGTGTAGATATATAGAGGCTATTAACTACACTTAACCTTTTCCATTACCTCTCCTTCATGTTTTGTATTTCATTTCATTTATTCTCAAAGCTACATATAAAATAATTTATAAAATTTTTATCTTTCATTTTACTAATTCTCTGTTCAACCATGTCTAATTTGATGGCTAACTTTTCCACTAAGTTTTTATTTTTATTTTTTTCATATCTTGGCTTTATTTTATATTGTCATGCTCTATTTCTGTTTTCTATTCTGTTTTTCAACTTAATCAGTTTAAGCATATGAATGATATTTTCTGAAGTCTAATCTTGCTATTATTTTTACTTGTACAGACTCCTAATCATAGTGTCTTTTTATCCCCTCATGTGTCTTGTAATTTTTAATTGTGAGCTAGACTCTATCTTTTAAATTATTTGCCATCTTGCATGGAACATATTTGCTTCTCAAAATATTAGTAGTGAAGAATGATTTTTTCTTTCAAATCCATCACAGAGTTATACTTTTCTAAATAAAATTGAAATGAATTGCTAGAAAAAATGAAATAAATGGAGACATAAAAGTACTAGGTTTAAAAAATATTAGACCAAATTTTTATTACTTACTCCATTAAATTGCTATAACCATTTCTAACACTTTCAATTTCTGTACTTATCTTGTCACCACTGATAAGTAGAAAATAGTTCATCAGTCAGCACCAATCCACAGATCACACTCTAAGTAACATTGCCCTAAAATATTTTTGTATTTGTTCTATCTTGTACAGCATATTTGTTTCTGGTGTGAGAGAAAATTTTACTTCTCACTGTTGATTAAAAAAGACTGTCAGATTATGTGGATAAGTAAATTTGAATTTCAAATTTACTTGAAGTATAGGCCAATGTTTACAAATTCTCAGGAGATGTTTGTTTGTTTGTTTCCCAAAAATAAACCAGGTAGGGAAAGATAAGCTTCTTTTTCCATCTCTCATATTGAAGGATGGTTATTTTTCTCAATCATCCCTTTCTTCAGGGTACAGTCTTTTGAAGTTTACTGCTTTTTGTGGAGCTCCCAATGATAACAGTCCACCTTGTGTGGGCACAGACTCACAATCCTGGTCATACAACTACAGAATTAAGTGAAAAGCTTATTTCTTTAATATTGTCTTGTCATCATTTTTCACCTCTGCAATGAAAAGCAAGTTAGACATACTTTACCTTGCAGTTCTAATACCTTATGCAATAAGTTCTTTATATTATTTAGTCAAAAATAATCTAGAGGCTGACACATCCCTAGGAACCTAATCTTGGATTTGAAGAGCTTTCTTGGCTTGTTTGAGATTTACTCTTCAATGCTTATATTTTCTTTACAGTTTTTCTCTACTCAGAAAACTGGGTGATCTCTTGTTTACAATCACCCAATTCAAAACTGATACAAATATATAATTTTGGAAAATTACCATATAAAAACATAAAAAAAAATAATAAAGGACAGAAAATAAATAGCTAAAAACTTATGCATTCTTCTAACTCCAACAAAGGTTGGAAATATAGCCAACTATGTGTTATGTACAGGAGACATCTAAAACAAAACCATACCATGGTTTGAAGTACAGAGGGAGAAAAATATATTATTTAAATTCTAAAAAAAGCAAGGGTTACAATATTAATAACCGATCAAATCTACTAAATGAAACAGAGAGAAAGACTACAATTCATTCAATTCAATTCTAGATATTGTACTAGGCATTTGGGTCACAAAAGTTATAATACATGGCTTCCCTGGTGGCGCAGTGGTTGGGGGTCCGCCTGCCGATGCAGGGGACGCGGGTTCATGCCCCGGCCCGGGAAGATGCCACATGCCATGGAGCGGCTAGGCCCGTGAGCCATGGCTGCTGAGCCTGTGCGTCTGGAGCCTGTGCTCCACAACGGGAGAGGCCACAACAGTGAGAGGCCCGCATACCGCAAAAAAAAAAAAAAAAAAAAAAAAAGTTATAATACATAGAGGATATATATTAGCAGAAAAAATAAACTATAATAAATGGATAAAATATTTTTGGAAGTGGTATGTTCTAAAAAACAAATAGATATCTATATTAAGGTTGAGGGCTCACAATGTGGAGATACATTACATAATATGGTCAAGGAAGATTTTTCTCAAGTTATTTTTGACTTGTTATATAAGAACAGATAGGAGCCAGCATAGGAATAAACAGAGCAATATACCTCTTTCCCAGTTGCACGCTGGAATTACTACAGGAGCTCTTATTTTGTAAAACACTTGAGATACACTATACTTGAAGATCTAAGTGAATTATAGGAATTTTTAGTAAAATATACATAAACATTTAATAAACCAATAAACAAATATATGAAAAATTATCAAAGGGCTCCCTATAAAAAATAAACAAGGTCTGGATTGTTTTGTTTGTAAAGTTTTTCAAATAAACAAGTTCAAATACTATTTAAACTTACCTAAAACATTACTTTCAGAGCAAAGTTTCTAAATATTTCCTAATCTATCACAACACTGCTAGCAAAACTTGACAAAGATAAAAAAGCCAGACAGCCAAAATAACCTTAGACATATCTCACTTATTAAAATGATACCAAATTCCAAAAGAAAATATTATCAAACTAAATTAAGCTGTGTGTATAAAATGACATTCTGTGGACAGGTGGGTTTCATCCCAGACATGCAAAGGTCATTTCCTTTCAGAAAACATACTAAAATAATACATTAATTAAGACACAAGCAAAGATATTTAGAAAGATTGAGATGATGTCAACATAAAACAAATAAATATTTAGTCACTTGCTCCTTACTCACACTACACGAGTTCTATGGGTTGCTGTATGACTGGACTCTAAAGAGCTCTGCTAGGCTATGTTGAGCTGGGCTGGGCTGGGCTGACTGTGTTTTCTAACTGGACCCAGTCTGAAGGATTAACCCATCTGGAGTATTCCATTCTAATGGCATAGGACACAGAGGTAGAGCTGGGTGTAAAAAACACAAACCCAGTTTAAAGCTTCTTCATCCATGTATCATTGGTCAAAAGCAAATCACATGGTCAAGCCCAAAGTCAATAGAATGAGAAATGATGCAAAGTGTGAGGAGAAAAAGTCACTGGGAACAAACCATACAATCTACCACCCAAAATAACATACATAAATTAACATATAAAAAATGTTAATAGCCTAGAAATAGATGTGTTATTTTTGATATAATAATATAGAGATAGAGCTATAAAAACCCAAAAGCCAACATATATCTGTAGTTTAGCACTAAATGCATTTTTATTTAAGTGTTAGAAAGAGAACAGATGCTTACTTTATCAGTATTATTGAACAATATTCTGGAAAATCTAGCCAGTGCAATTAAAGAAGAGAAAGAAATAAGTAACATACAAATTTGCAAAGAGAATAAAAATTTAACACTTTTTGCAGATGGTATGACTATATAAGCAAGAAAACTCAAGAGAATAAACTATAGTCAACAAGCAGTAAAATAATTCAGTCAAGTGGATGTTTTGCCAATTAATATAGAAAGTAGCTGTTCTATATACAAACAATGTCAAGTTAAAATATAGGCAAAGGAAAAATCTATTGTTTTATATTAACATCAATAGTAATAATAATGATAATAATAATTGAGTATACCTAACCAGATATGTAGTGAATCTATATTAAAAAAATTATAAATCTATGATCTATTTTATGCCAGACATCATACAAATTATAGATCACAATAGTCTTTAATGAATAGTAAGAAAGACAGTGTTCTTTGTTAAGAAGTATATTGTCCCTAAATTAAATTCATAAATTCTACTCAATACCAATTAAAATTCCATCAGCCTTTTTACATGGGGGGCATTTGACAAAATGACACTAGGGTTCATCTGGGGGAATAAATGTGTGACAATATCCAAGATATTTCAGAATAAGATCAGTAATGAGAACCTTATCAGATATTAAAAAGGCCACTAATGAGGGACTGTTTAGATAAATTTTTGGTCTTTTATATAATAATTAATATGAAGCTATTAAAATAGATATGAATGTGTCATATGCAGAGTTCCATGATACATTATTTTAAATATATAAACATTTAAATTTAAGAACACACACACATCAGAGGATTATAACCAAATACAAACAACTATTAAGTGGTTACATATCCAGAGAGGCACTAATGGTTTTCCCCTAGGGGAAAAAATTTGCCTTTTTCATTGTCTGATTGCCTTTTTGCCATATGTGTGCATTATTTTAGGTTTTGTTCTTACTTTAATTGTCAAAAAAATTCCTAATGCTTATGGCTTATGATGTGTCCAGGAATCTCAATGAAATTTATACCCAGAGCAAACATTATAGTAAAACTTATTACAGAACAAAATGTGTTCAGATCATCTATGAAACTTTAATAATTTATTTCCTTAATGTGTTGTACTGTACTTACAATTTTAAGGTACACATTTGCCCCGCCGAATAGATTTCACATAGATTTCTCTGATTATAATATTAACCAGTAAAATATGAAGGGCTCCTATTTCACAATAGCTGAAAATTATTTGAACTTTCCATTAATTTTGATGAGTTTCTACTTTTTTTACCTTGCCACGTGGATGTATTACTTTTCAAAGGAGACAGTCAAAAATATATGTAATATTTTAATTTAGTAAAGAGCTCAATAACATCATTCCTTTGAGACACTATAAGATTACAAAACTCTGAGTGAAAAGTGTCATAATTGGGTGTACAATAAATCTCCCCTCTTTGCTTAGGGGCCTGATAACTGCAGATTCTACCATAAAAAAAAAAAAATCCAAGTATTATTTAAACCTCATTCTTCACTGGTGTTTCAAGACTCTTAACTAAAAGGATCCAAGTCATTGTGACTTTCAAATATGAGTTTTTCAAGTATCTGAAATGGATGAATGCCTGAAATAACTCCCCAAAAGAGATGGAAAAAGTTAGCAAAGACTTAATGCAAAGGAGATATACCACATTACGTTAGTTGTAGCTGCATCACTAAAACAACTTTGCCCAGGAATCTGGCCCTACGGAAACATATTTGATGTTGAAACAAGGTCTCTTTGCTAGTTATTTCATTGCATGTCCATCTGCTATGTTGAAATTTTGCCAGCTCACAAACTGGTCTGCTATTTTCAGTAAGCATGTGCCAAAGCAGCACATGGTTTAGACTGGCAGATTACATAAGGCTGTGAGTATCCACTATAATAAAAATGTGGTCTTTTGCCCAGTGTGTTTGATCCTTAAGTTGCTCACTGTACATTCATTAACTCTCAAAAATTCCCTTGAAAGAGGTGACATATCATTAGTTTACTTTATAGTTAGGGAACCTTGACAGGAGATGAAGTGACTTAACCAGATCCACAGGTGAATACTCAGTAGAATGTCTGGGTTTGTTTACTTGGAACTACATCTTCTCACCTGTTTTTGATACTTACATTGAGGGGAAAAAAGGTCATGTAATTCACTATGGTATAGACTGTGTTCAGCATGGTATGATACTCTTGAAAAAAGACAAAAACACGTATTACTACAATAAATTCTGATGTGTTTATATGTCTAGAAATCCTTACTTTCAAACAAATAATTGATCTAGTATTATATTTTCCTCTTACAAGTCTACTGGGGTGCTTACTTAGGCTTTATTGGACTGGTAGTCTCTGTGCCAGAAAGGCCATTTAAGAAGCTTTAGAAATATTACCTAGTCCAGGACTTCCCTGGTAGCGCAGTAGTTAAGAATCCGCCTGCCAATGCAGGGTACACAGGTTCGAGCCCCGGTCCGTGAAGATCCCACATGCCACAGAGCAACTAAGCCTGTGCACGACAACTACTGAGTCTGCACTCTAGAGTCTGCAAGCCACAACTACTGAGCCTGCGTGCTGCAACTACTAAAGCCCGTGTGCCGAGAGCCCGTGCTCCACAACGAGAGAAGCCACCACAATGAGAAGCCTGCACACCACAATGAAGAGTATCTCCCAGGTCTCCTCAACTAGAGAAAATCTCGGGCACAGCAATGAAGACCCAAACACAGCCCCTCAAAATAAATAAATAATAAATAAGTAAATAAACCCATTCTTCTTCATTTAAAAAATATATTACCTGGTCCAATAGAATTCTTCAGAAACCTTTGAACATATCAATAACTTCTTTGGAAAGATGTCAAATAATGTTTCAAATTTTGTCAGCTTTTACAATCTTTTTAAAGATTAAAATTATATAAGAAAATAAATATTTATGAAAATGCATACTTACTATTTCTAAATATAAAAATATGGTATTATAACAAAATTTCAGTATCACCATAGTTAAATATAAGAGTTTTGATATTTTGTGGTCCTTTAGATTAATTGAAGCTTATCTTCTTGATCAAAACAAATTTCTATGTTTGTTAAAAAAAATCAAATTTAAAATTTTTCTGGAATATTTTATTAAGGACTTTGATAAGCACTCAGTGTACCAATCACATCTGTGAAGGACCTAAGTCTGAACAAGATATAGAAAATATTCACTTGTCAATAACTAAAAAACTTTATGGGCAAAAAATAGACAAACCAATATAGTTATAATGGGGTACTGATTAATTTAATGTCACCTTGCTTCAGAGTCTAAAAAAATCCAAGTTTACAAAGACAGAATAAAGAAGGCTTGCCTCGGAAAAACCTGTATAAAAATCACAGTGAAGTTTTAGTTTAGCTTCATAATCAGTGTGAGGTGACCAGAGCATCATACTCAGCTTGGGGCACCACATTTTGAGGGGAATTTTAAGAAACAAGAATAGAGAACACAAAGCATGATGGTGAAAGACCCAATGCTTAGTTTAAGTAGTGAGGTTATTTAACTTAGAGAATTTAGGCAAGACACAAATATTTAAAATTTTCTGAAAGTCTGC
Organism: Orcinus orca; assembly: GCF_937001465.1. Classification (NCBI taxonomy): domain Eukaryota; kingdom Metazoa; phylum Chordata; class Mammalia; order Artiodactyla; family Delphinidae; genus Orcinus; species Orcinus orca. The sequence continues at coordinate 45,324,947 of NC_064565.1, read as the reverse complement.
ATGTGAACACTTATTTAGCCGTGATTTGTATGATTCCAGAGGCAAGAATAAAATCCAACAATTGGATATTACTGAGGGACAGATTTCAATTCAAGTTAAGGAAGAACTTTCTTTAAATATAACTACCTAAAAACTGAATGGGTTTTCTAAGAGAAAAATGGTTGAACGTCTTTTTGCAGAGGCTAGAAGACTATTTGTAAGTAGCATACAAAAGGGGATTCAATCATCTATTAGGAGAGGAGAAGTAAGGGATTTGGAGCATATTACCATCCATTTAAAATTCATACATGATTTAAATGAAAAATTTCTAGAAGCTAAGGCCAATTGGTTGTGCTGAGCTGATATGTAACACACATTATATACACATATATGATATATATATTACACTTATTAACATTTGGATAAAACCATGTCTGGTGAGTTTGAATTGCAAGGTTTTTATGGTGTAAGAAGTTAAATCTTAGTAAATGTATATTACTTCTTTTAAATGAAACAAAATTTGTATTCTCTTCTTTTGAATCTCAAGCACTTTGTCTTTGATATCATTTGACTTCCTGCTTAACTGTTATAATGATTCTAACCATTGACCAGAGATAAAAGTGACAGCTAGGACTGCGTGTACAAGGACAAAAAGGGGAGACAGAGGTTGGTTCCTTGAAGATGACAAGGGGAAGGCTGGATTTGCTGTAGGAGGCAAGAGGCCACGAGTAAACAGATTCAGAAGGTAATGGTTTGGTCTGAACAACAAGAAACGGGAAAATGTTAAGCTCTCAAAAGCTTTCCAAAATAAAAAGGACATGGAGAATACAAGATTTGATATGTCCTAACCCTGCTATCTAACTGGGAAATGCACAAAAGAAAGGGGCCAGATAACACTGGCATTTATCAGGAATGGAGCAGATACACCCTTTAACCTGATGACTCCATGGGCAGACTACAAGGAAGAGGCTTACTTGTTCTGGGAGGCGAGTTCAACATCGACGCGGAGGGATAAGACCTGAACAAAGAAACGCAGAAGTAAATCTAAGGACCTGAGGCGGAATCCTAATGGGATTGGGCAGCAATTCCCATTTCCTAGAGCAAAAATGACTTTTTCAGTAAGCCTTAGCAAGAGACTGCATTTTCCACGTCCCTGGGCTACCTCGTGGTGAGTCATGACGCAGCTGGATATAGAACACGCCGGGGATTTGCAAATTTCTAGTAGGGGCTATAAGTCATGCCTTTTTCTGTAGGGACAGATATTATTTTGAAACAAAAAAAGAGAGAGATTCTATTATATATGCATTTTTGCACACCAACCGGGTAAGCGATTTTGAAGGGCTTCAACTCTTCTTCCCACATATGTAATAGAATGATATTCACTTGAAGGAGTTCTTTGTTTAAAATGTTAATATTATTGAGATCTCTCTCTCTCTCTCTCTTTATATATGTATAAATATATATAACATATATTTATATATATATAACATATATTTATATATATATATATATATATATATATATATATATATACACACACACAACACTATTAAATGAGTTCTATCAGACAAGTGTGTATTCAGGAAATAAAGTGTGCTATTACTCATCACTATTATTCAAAATATTGCTAGTAAATAGTTGACTAAGTTAACAGCCTTGATTCTATTAAGGTAACATTTCGTATTCTAAATGCTCTTTATTGAATGCATAAAAAAGCTGAGGTTCATTTGCAGGAGCCAAAGGTGATTTCAACAAACCTCACCCCAGAGGGGCTATCTCCATGAAAGAAAGTAGTTCTTTGACCATCCTCCAGTTACCAGTTCTCAGTGTTCACTGTTTATGAAACATTGCTTTCAGGAAAGAGAGAGCGAGAGCGAGAGAGGAGAGCGAGAGAGAGAGAAAGAGAGAATTCCGGTTGTGTGTTCACGTTCTAGAGTAGGATACCCAGAGACAATTACATAAGAACACTGGGGAAGGGGTGGGCTATAAAAAAAGGGCATCAAGCTAATGATACAATGTAAGTAAGTGAATATAGACAATGTTCAAGTCCTAAAGTTATCCTGAAGAAGAGAGCAAGAGAAGATCTCCAGGTTGGAGAGTGATTTGTAGATCGATTCTGGGTCTCATAAAAATTGTTTGATTGAGGGGAAGGTTGAGTAACCCTAAAAACAAACCAAAAAACAAACAAAAAACAAACCACCTGAGATAACCCCACTACAAAGTAATGCTATTAAGGCCTTTTTAATCCCTTCACTCTTTACTTCTCCCTCTATAACCTCCATAAACTAACATAAGATAGTGACTGTATAGTAGTCTATGGCAAGTGAGTGGCAGGTGCCTGGCTCTCAACATGAGATTGTATAAATGAAAATGCCCTGATGGAAGGTGAGGGAGAATCCCATCAAACACCTGGGTGCATAGGTGGGCAGATAATTCCGCAGACCCACAATTTAGAGAATGTCAAATCAATTTTCCAAGCACTAGAAAATTCTGAAAATCCACCTGTTGGATGATCAACCACACCTTCTGCATGTTTTATGTGAACATACTGGAAAAAATTCATATTTTTTCTAACTATAGGCTCTGTGCTTTATTTTTCCTTTTAAAGATTAGCCTAGATTTAAATTTTAAAATACATGGTCTACAGCATAAGTATTAATTGATTAATAAGACATCCACAGAGATAGGAGAAACACACATAAAATAAATTCTCATTGCTTCTTTATCATCATTTCCTTTATTTAATCACATTATCTATGGTTATACTTACAATCTTTAATTTTTAAAACATTCCTATGCCTTAATATCAAGTCAACTGAATCATCAGGCTTATCTTATTCTTAAAATACAACCATGTGGTCAAATCTAGTTTGAGATAAATTTTTTAGCGAGTCTGTAAAAAAATTTTGAATAAAGGATCATTTATAAATGTATGTGTTAAACATTCTTTGACATTCATTTCTATTCATCTTGACAGTAAAAAAGTTTCGAATATGAAAATGGACAGAAAAGTACAATGAGCAAGTCTAACTTAAATAACCACTTAAACTTAAGTCATGCAAGGAACGTTTATTATAACAGAAGTACTTGAAATTACATGGGGAAAAGCTATGACAATTGGCAGATTATGGTTCAAGTACCTGTAAATTTTTTATGACACTGTAATGTTTTAAAAAACGTAAGAGTAGGGAAGCCATATGCTATTCAGTTTGGGATAAATTAATAAAATTCTGCATATTATTATCTACTTAACTGGTATTTTGTGGTGCCTACAGTTAAATTCAAACTACTGTAAGTCAATTCAGTAATATTTACTGAAATAACGAGAAAGAAGATAAAACCTTGAATAAATGTACCAAGAAAAAAACATTACAGTCTTGTCATGTTTATAGTTCAACAGGATATTAAGTTAGCAATTCAGCAAAAAATGAGCTTTCCAAAATATTTAAAAGTACTGATTTATTCTTTCATACAATCAGCCTAGTGATTTCTTTAAAAATCTCATCCATATGTGGACATTTATTTCTTGCTGAAGCCATTGATAATTTACTACACTTTAACTAGGTAACTCAAGACCTATCTTTTTTAAGCCAGCACAACTATAGTTTTTCTCAAGATCAAGCATATGGTTTTGGCGGTTTTGCCATATGAAATAAAGCAAGGCTACTTTTCCAGAGCCTGCTATTTATCTCTTTAAAAAAAGCCCACTAAAGTTTGACTGACACTAATTTCCTGAACAAGATACCCTAGAAACTCCAGTTTATCTCATAACATCATAACAGACAGGGTTTGTGATGTCCCCTCTGCAAGATTCTTTATTCTGTCAGTTTATAGCATTTGAAATGACGGAAAGAGATGCGTTCCTTTCATATGCCATCCAGGAGAACAGAACCTGTCACCAGCAGTGTAACGTGCTGTGTATTATCACTCTGAGTGATCCAGAGGCCCAGAGACTGTCATCTTTTTAGACTGTACAAGTCAACACAAATAAAACTGAGGAGGCAAATGATAATGTCTGAGACAGAGCCAGGCTCATTCGGGCCATTACTTTTTATTCAAACCTTAGAGATGACATGATGTGAAAAATGAGCCTGTGTCTAGTTCAGTGCCCATTAGTGTGTGAGCACATTATCTTCCACTTTTCACATTGAATCTCTCTGCACTCCCTCTGCCAGTTAGAGCTTGGCAGCCTGTCAGTTTAAGGGAGTTTGACTCCTCTTTTTTTTTTTATTATTAATTTTAGGTTATTATAAATAAACAGTAATACTACCTCTCTGATGATAAGTAGCAACCATTTGAGCTACTCTTTCAAAAAATTATTCACAGTATTTCCTAGAGCTTATGCTTCTTAGAGATTATTCTTCTGTACCTAAATAATTAGAGATGGCATCTGGCCTGTTATTTTGAACCAAAATACTCATGGAGGATAATTTTTTTTAAAAAACAATAGAAATTCCATTTAAATAAATAAGCTGAGTATTTTAATCTGTATTGAAAAAGCATTTTGAGATAGAATTGTGCTGTCATTTCCTACCTATGATAGAGTCCACAGTTTTCTCTACCTAAATACCTCAGATATTTCCTATCAAAAATAGAATAAATACTATACTTTTGTGCTGTGTAAAAGACTCAGGAATAATTTTTTTCTGTAGAAACTTAGTGCTGAAGAAAAACCTGATGAATATTTTTACAATCCTGCCAGTTGCCAGAACTTCACATTGCGTTCCATAGATATAAAAGAAACATCTTTGTGCCTGGTGATGTGAAGAAATCAATTAATTTATCATATCACTCTTTATGTGTCACATTATTTTGGCCAATGGTAGCAAATTGAACTATGAAAATGTACTTTTCAACAACTCTATTGCATTGAAAACCTGACAGCCCTCAAAGTGTAGATTTGCCATCTTCAAAAATAGCTGAAAGCACATAAGCGCACACACACACACACACACACACACACACACACACGCAATTAGAATATAAATCCATTCCCTGAAGGTTTTTTAACATTGTTCACTAGCATAATCAATAGTTCGTTAAAATTCCTAATTTTCTATTTGCAACCTTCAATTATCCCCAGTATCCTCAAAATGCTCTTCAGTTACCTTATAGATAGAACTAGGCACATTTTAAAAGTTTTCTGAAGGATATAAACACTAAAGATGAGATTTCTGTGGTTCAATTATTTAAATTACAATGTACTTCATTGAAATAGAATAAAAAGTTAGTATTGCATATGACTTGAAAGATATGACTTGTGATTATTTTAATAGTTAATGAATATTTAATTTTCTATCACACCATCACTTGCTATTGCCTTCATGTTGAATTATATTCCATCTTGTAGCCATAGAAATCTGAGAATTTTAGAAAAAGAAGCTGAATTTCTTGTTAGCAAAGTTTCACATGTTTCCTGTAACAGGAAGTAATGGCATGCTTTATGATGAGCTTTGTTTTATGTTAGAGTCGTCAGCCTTTCCCTTTTAGACTGAAGCATTGTTTGGATACCATAATTTCTTACAACAGAAAATGGTTTACAATGTTTTCAGTTCTCTTCTGAAATGTCAATGATAAGCATTATTGTCTGTGCAGAAGTTAAATGTTACAGCATTGGAACAATGGTAGATGAAGAGTATTTATTTTAACTTTGTCTTCCATTTTCTTCTGCATGGATTATCATCGTTGGGTTATTTATGGAGAAAATGATGGGGTGAATGTACAAAATTGTGTGTACTGCCTGAGTGAGATATTAGAACAACCATGATGACTTTCTATGGTGAATATTTTGTTCAGATATCACAACAATGTTGGTGGCATTAGTTGAGGTTTATTTTAAAATTTCAATTCAAGTAATAAATAGCTTTGCCTTCAAATGAATGATCACCTTTGAGGGAAACCAAAACATTATGTTATGGAAAGGTGATACTGATATATAGTGCATGATAAAATAAAATATTTTACCTCTTTTGTTTATTCAATATTTCAAAGAGTTTTATGTCAACTATGTAACTATTTCATTTTATTTTGTCTAAAAGCCAAACCATCCCACATGGACTAAAATTAAATTGGAATATTTTATTAGGTTTTGAATTGTTCTCTAATGTCTCATTTTTTTAAGAAACAGAGATCGAAATAGTAGCAGTTTCTTCAAATGTTAAAGTTGTATTTCCTAAAAAGAAATAGCTTTTTAAAATTTGAGGATGCACTTAAACCCCAATTGAGCTATTAGAAGTGATTTTTTTTCCCACTCTTTATGATGAATCCTAATGCTTTTTACTTTCTCGCTGTGATGCTGTCCTTGGTACATATACTTTTTAGAGTAGCTACTAATACTAAATTAGAGTGATATATTGGTTACCAACAGAAAGATGGCCTTAAGTTTATTCAATTCATTGGCAAGATCAATTTGTTACCAGAAGGCATCCAAATTACAAACAATAACTAGTAATTTAAATTTTACTCCCAATCTCTTTTTTATTCAGAATGTGCTTAATATATGTGGATTATTGTCATATTTGGTTTTCATATGACACTCATTGAATTAAACACTGCATTTCTATACTTTCAACCTCTATGAAAATGGTTTGTCTGCCTCTTAAAATATTTCTAATTTATATATATATTTGTCTTGGTTTGGTCTTACTTTTTTCTTTCATTCTTTCGATTTTCCATGTTCAGAAAAATGTCAAGTACTTAATCCATTTGTTATACTTACATTTTTGAAGGAAATATCCAACTGGTGACTTTTTAATCTTGAATAAGCCTAATTTTATTTTTAAGTGGAGGTCCAATATTCTTCTAGGTTTTTATATTCTCTTTGTTCTTCACTTAGTTATTAGAAATTTTGCAAATTTAATTTTACCAAAGAACATATTTAAAACATTGATATTCTATAGAAATAAAATCAATTGCAACAGACTTTATGTATTTATACTTTTTGTAAGATTTTGATATACTCAGAGGAAGAGATTAACTGTTCAAAATGCTGGAATTAAAGGAGAACAGGAATGGGAGAAGGGATCACCTGTTCTAAGGGCTAAATTGTAGCAGAAATTCTTCATATCAGGAGCACTTATGACAGTTAAAGAGACCATCCCTTGGGGATACGTTTTTTTTTAAATGTTACTAACTCTTACTCTAAGGTTTTTATTTCATTAACACTGGTTTCATAGATTCCTCAATTTCAAATAGATCTTTAGCTTGAATAACTTTATGCTACTAAAGTAAGTCATCTTGCCAAAGATTAATGGATATTAGAAGGGAAGGGCCAGTTTTGTGCATCTCAAGCCTATTGTATTATTCAGGGCAGAGAATATCTGAACGAATCTTAAATAGGTTTATGCAAATAGTCCAAAACCAACTGGAAAAGTTTTTAATAAATTAAAATTTTATTATTCTACCAGTGTCCACATGGGAAAGAGTGTTGAGTGGTATCTCCCTTTTCAAAGATGAAATGTAGGGGGAAAAAAGATAAAATTAAATAACCAACAGATGCAAATTTTCAAAGCAAGTGTTGTCTTAACGTAGTCTCCTGCCGGTTATCACAATAATAGTGGAAGTTCTATACTACACAAAGATAGAGAACCCATCAAAAAAATATTCATTAGAAGTATATATTTATAACTCTGGGGAATTCTGAGTCAGGACAAGATGATTTCAATGGTATTTTTTAAATCTACACAAATCCACTAATAAAATAGACAGAAAAATAACTAATAATAGGGGAAAAAAGGAACAAAATAATAAGGTATACCTAGAAAATATAAAATATGAGTTGATAAGGTCCAGTCACCATCAAATCAGAACCCACACAAGTTTTGCTTCCGAAGAGTTAATAGAATAAAGTAAATGGGAATTGAGGAGTCTAAGAACCTGAGAACACAGCTATACCCAATACACAGCTACCTCTAAAAGGAGAATGGGATCCTCTCAGTATGGAATCCTCAGAAAATTGATCTGAGTAAAAGAACAGTAAAATTAGAAAATATTCCACAAGCTCTAATTTGCATGGAGGTGCAGAAAAGACTAAAAGGACTCACTACACTATGGAACTGTGAGACTATCAGAGTAGATTTGACATCAAGTCGATTATGGTACTACCCTGGCATTGGAGAAGAATGAACATTAAGTTTTAGGTGACCAACATTCTCAATTTGCCCTTGACTAAGGGGTTTCCATGGATGTAGGACTTTCAGTGTGAAAATAGTCCCAAGAAAACCAAGATAATTTGTTACACTACATTAAAGACATTAGAAATATTCCAAAAATTCTTCTGCAGAAGGACAGAGACTTAAGACTACAGGAGAAAAAAATTCTGAAATTTGACAAAAAGAGCAAAACAGGAACACTGGGTGTACAGAAGGGAAAATGTTCAGACATAAGAGTTACAGAGAGAGTTTTATGAGAACAGGTCTCAGATGTATGAAAGTGTCTATGAGAGGACTCTAAAAATATTCATATTAATAACAGAAGATGTAGTTCTTAATCAGTGAAACTAGAAAATCTACCACTTTCTTTCTTCATTCAGGAAATTTCCCTTAAAATTTTGATGAAATGCATCTCATAGAAACAAGGACAAATTAAAAGATTATTGTCAAGATGAATGGATAAAGAAGATGTGATATATATATACAATGGAATATTACTCAGCCATAAAAAAGAATATTGCCATTTGCAGCAACATGGATAGACCTAGAGAATATTATACAAAGTGAAATATGTCAGCCAGAGAAAGACAAATACTATTATTATATCACTTATAAGTGGAATCTAAAAAATAATACAGATAAATCTATTTACAGAACAGAAACAGACTCACAGACATAGAAAAAAAGTTGGGGGATATATTAGGAGTATGAGATTAACAGATACACAGTACAATATATAAAATAGATAGGGAACAAGGATTTATTGTATAGCATAGAAAACAATGTTCAATATCTTGTAGTAAATTATAATTGAAAATAATCTGAAAAATTATATATGTATAACTGAATCACTTTGCTATACACCAGAAACTAACACAATATTGTAAATCAACTATACATTTAAAAAAAGATTATTGTTATACTCTCTAAAATATATATAGGGCTTCCCTGGTGGCGCAGTGGTTGAGAGTCCGCCTACCGATGCAGGGGACACGGGTTCGTGCCCCGGTCCGGGAAGATCCCACATGCCGCGGAGCGGCTGGGCCCGTGAGCCATGGCCGCTGAACCTGCGCGTCCGGAGCCTGCGCTCCGCAACGGGAGAGACCACAACAGTGAGAGGCCCACGTACCGCAAAAATAAATAAATAAATAAAATATATATAGTTGAGAAAAAGATAATAAATTGGATAATGTAGTGCTAGATAATGAAAGATGAATAGAAAAAATTATGCCAGAAAAGTAGATGAGATTATTGCCTATAATTTTTAAATGAATTTAAAAGTATAAGAAGACCAATAGAACCCCCAAACAAGACAAAAATAAAATAAAGAAGTTTAAAGATGAAATAACCAAACAGCAGCAAGATAAGAAAAGAAAAATGATAGTGTTCAGAAAAAAAATAAGAAAAATTTTAGAAATCAAGTTTAAACTACAAAATATAGTAATGAAAATTGAAAATATAAAGAAGTTAAAAAAAAACCTCCAAGTATATAAAGAGATAAATATATGAGAAATAAGTACAGAGAAAAAAAGTAAGGAAAATTTTAGAAATCAAGACTAAATTAAGAGCAACCTGTGTGAATGAATTTGAGGAACAGCAATGTGAGCAAGCAGGAGAAATTGCTGGAGGATCAGGAACCTCGGGTTCTAATCCTAACCTCTGTGAAAAATTACTGCATAGTATTAGGCAAGTAATGCAATCCTTTCCATTCCTCAGTTACCCCACTTACTAAATAGGAGTAATAATATTTTGTGCCGATTTTGGATGGTTTTCATAGCACCATATAAGATAGTAAGGGGTACAAAGCAAATATAACACAAGAGATTTTTTGTTTATTTTTTGTTTATTTTGCTTTTGAAACCCTTTGAACTTAGACTACTGACCAAAGGAATAAATGGATTATCTAAACCTAAAAAAAAAAAAAAGCTAAATTACAATAAGTAAAAGAGCAAACATACTACTGCAATGGAAATAGAAAGTGAAAAGTAGTATAAAAACAGGGAAAGAAAGGATAATAAAAAGAAAAATGTTTGAGAAAAAATATAGATTATGAGGAAAATGAAGAGAGAAGACATGAAAAAATTCACTGTGTATAATTGAGGTCCTTGAAGAAAAAAAGTCAAACAATTGAATAGAGCATATTCTCAAAATTATAATGCAACAAAACTTTCTGAAAAAAAAATTGAATGTGCAAGTGGAAAGGACTTGCCATGTACTACAGAAAGGACACTCAAAACAATCAATGCCAAGGGCTTCCCTGGTAACACAGTGGTTGAGAGTCCACCAGCCGATGCAGGGGACACGGTTCATGCCCCGGTCCGGGAAGATCCCACATGCCGCGGAGCCACTGGGCCTGCACGTCCAGAGCCTGTGCTCTGCAATGGGAGAGGCCACAACAGTGAGAGGCCTGCATACCACAAAAAACAAAACAAAAATCAATGTCAAGACCAATTTTAGTCAATTTATTGGACTTTAAAGGTAGAGAAAAATAGTTTTTTAAGCAACCAGACAAAAAGATCAAGCCACTTATAAGTTCAAGCCAATGTTATGTACATTTATGAATTTAGGTAGCACTGTTCTGACAAGCATTTCCTGGAGAATCTTCAAGAGGATAACTATCAGACAAAAATATCACAGAAGCAGTCTTGGCATAAGTTTTGGTGTTGAGAATTGAATATAATTAATAAATGTATAACATTAAATGATGTAGGTAAAAATGATAGAGTACTATGCAAATGCCAAGCAATGAAAAATTTATATAATTCAACAAACAAAAAGATAAGGATAGAAGGTATGGGTACGTAAATGTAAAATAACCTTTATGAGAGTTATTCATAGCTATTAACTGGAAGTAAATTAGATAACTGGTAAAGAAAGAAAGGGAAAGAAGATGTTGTTTGTAAATCTAATTATTACTCCTAGTAGAAAATAAAATATAAAATATTTTATAGAGAAGATTTATAATAATATAATATTGTGTATATGATGTGATAATCATTGTAAAAATGAACTTTTATTATTCTCTCAGGGACTACCTGAAAGATAGCATTGAATTAATAGAAAATATATTTTAATAAATAGGAACTATGCATATTATATAAAGGCACCCCTAGAAAAAGATGAAAATCTTCTGAAATATTGAAATATATACTAAAAAATAAACATGGAGAAAGCATGTTTATAGTATATTAATTGTATATTACATTATATATTTAAAAGTTTCACCTACCTTCTATACATGAATATAAGCAAACAAAAATGAATTAATGAGTCATTTTAGTAATTAAGTGATCTATCTCCATAATTAAAAGAAAATCATGCTCAGATTTGCTAAAAAAAAAAGGAAAACCTAACTTGGCTGAATATAAAGATGCATATAAACAAAAGGAGATTCAGAATGATTAAAAATGAAAGATGGGCAAAAGTGTACTAGGGAAACACAAACGAAAACAGAGAATCCCAATCTTGATTTTGTAAAAAGTGTAGAACACAGGCTATAAAAAGGAAGGAAGGAAGGAAAGAAAAGAGGGTAAAAGGAAGAAAGAGGGAGGGAGATGTGGAGAAAGAAAGATAGGGGAAAAAAAAGAAGGAAGGAAAAAAAGAAGGAAGGAAGGAATTATTTTGGTTAAGAATTTTCCTTTGAGTACTACTTTAGCAGTATATCATAGATTTTAGTATTTATTTCCTATTTTCTTCTAAAAACTATTAATGATTTTAGAAAAAATTAAAACTTTGACAGAAGAGTCATTTTATAAATGGCTTTGTAATGATCAAATGGAAAAAACTTGCTTAGGATTTGTTATTAATTTCTTGTTTACTTGTAGTGTTATTTATCATAGTGCCAGTAGTTTTGCATTCAACAAAATTAAATGAGACTTTCTATATGACCAAATATACCTTCAATGTTTGTATATTTTCCATGGGTTCATGAAAAGAAGACATGCTCTCTATTATGAAGGTGTACAATCATATTGGTTAATTATATAGGTATTATTTTATAGGTATTATTAACCAACTCAGACTGATAGTGATAAATTAAAGTCTACTATTAACAATACTAGTCTCTGTTTGGGTCCCATCTAACTTTCACTATATCAAAGTAGCTTCTAGGTTTTGTATGTATAAAATATATATTCATAATTGTTATGCCTTCTTTGTAAATTGTAACCTTTAACTTCATGTGCACTAATTTCCTGAATTCATCTTAATTGATAAGTTCACAATATATTTCTTCTTTCTGTTTACATTTGCCTAGAACATGTTACCCATAATTTTATTTATTTATTTATTTATTTATTTATTTATTTATTTTTTGCGGTACACAGGCCTCTCACTGTTGTGGCCTCTCACGTTGCAGAGCACAGGCTCCGGACGCGCAGGCTCAGCAGCCATGGCTCATGGGCCCAGCCGCTCCTCTGCATGTGGGATCTTCCCAGACCGGGGCACGAACCTGTGTCCCCTGCATTGGCAGGTGGACTCTCAACCACTGCGCCACCTGGAAAGTCCCCATAATTTTATTTTTAATGTTTCTAAATCATTTTTCTTTAGTTATGGTTCTTGTAAATAGGAAAGATTTCAATTTTATGAATCAGTTTGAACAATTTTTCTTTAATAGGTGAACTAAAGTTTATTTCCATTATTGTCATGACAGATATGTTTGGTCTTAGTTCTGTTGTATTTATATGTACATATATATGTGTATGCATAAAAATACATATGTATACATACATATATAACTATGTAAATATATATATACACCCCAAAATTTATATGATCTATCACTTCACTATTTTAGTTCTCATTGTTTTTTATTTGAAATTTTCTTCTAGTTGATTATCTTCATATTTGTATATTATTTGTAAACATACATTTACTTATAACAGTTCATTTGTCATCTTTATCCTTTGACAAATCTGTAAGTGTATTCTAGTGCTAACATCCTCCCCTTTTCTCTCAACATATAGACTAATTATAAAAATCCAAGGTTAGTCTCTTTCAGAGTTTCTTCTTTTGGCCTCAAATGTGGTTTAAAGCAACATTTAAGATAAAGAGAAATGGGGACAGTTCATCTAGCACTGCCTGACACCTACACGTTAAAGCTATATGTTCAATGGGCTCTTAATGAACGTAACACAAAACTGTTTTTCCATTTAAAGTCCCTGGTCTCTCTGCCAGCAAATACGGCAAAAATGCAAAAAGAAAAAAGCACTCTAAAGTCTAAAAAGCATGCATATCAACTTTCTTTTTTTGTATGTTTGACTCAGCAGTTTCTAATTGCTAAGGACTCAGAAAGCCAGTCTCGCGTTTGCTAAGGCTGTCACGTTCTAACATCCATGTGCTAAGATTGTAATTCAAGCACTCATGAGTCCTAAGGTCCATGCCTACAGCTTTAACTTAAAATAAAAATACTGTGTAGAGAGACATCAGAAGCTCCAGGTGCCCTGACAAGTTCTAAATCTCATACAACTATCCCTTAAAGCAAATTCTGAATTTTAAAGTTCCCGTTAATATGGTTCAATTCCAGATATTTTGCTTCCCAAATGGCTCTCTGTGTCAATTTATTGAAATTCCTAGTCTTTGCACTGGAAGTTGATAATATTTCCTTTGTAAATAACCAATTTGAAACCAATTAAGAGATAAAGTCAAGCAGATAGGGACTAATCTGGAGTCAGGTAGTTTAGTACATTATATAGTACTAGTGATGTTAAATGGACAACATAGCTTATTGTGTCAGGTCGCCTTCTTAGCTCTCTCCCAAATTGCATTTCCCCTCTAGTCAGAGAAAGTACAGGGAAACTACAAACTTCTCTCACAGATGCCTACATTGCTTATATCTTGGAATAATAGAACTGGCTACGACTATTTTGCAGGCAAGAAGAGCCCCAAAGGAAAGAAAGAAGCTGAGCCAAACACAGTTTATCAATATTTGAAAAACTCACCTATCTTGTAGCTCATGCTCTCACCAACTACTGGAATTGAGAGAATGAGGCAAAGGGCCAAGAACATGGTAGACGTCTGTCAACATGGAAACATAAAGCATGAACAAGAGACATCCTTTCATAATATTTGCCAGTTCCCCTCTTCTGCCATGCTTCCTGTTTCCCATTTCTTCCTTCTTGATTCATTTCTTCACGAAAAATATCCTTCAGAAGTCCATTTAATGCAGTTTTATGAGGGACACTCTCAGTACTTTTTTTGTCTGAAAATGTCTTTATTTTTCCCTCACTCTTGAATAACAGTTTATAAGCATATAGAATCTGTAATATAATTATTATTTTCTCAGCACTTTATATATTACTGAAGAATCTTAAGGTTATCAGCTGTGTAAAGACACTTGTTAGTACAATTGTTATTCTGTAAAGATAATTTAAAATTTTTTCCTGGTATTTTTTTAACATCTTTATTGGAGTATAATTGCTTTACATTGTTGTGTTAGTTTCTGCTGTATAACAAAGTGAATCAGCTATACGTATACATATATCCCCATATCCCCTCCCTCTTGCGTCTCCCTCCCACCCTCCCTATAACACAACTCTGGGTGGTCACAAAGCACCGAACTGGTCTACCTGTGCTATGTGGCTGCTTCCCACTAGCTATTTTACATTTGGTAGCGTATATATGTCAATGCCACTCTCTCACTTCATCTCAGCTTACCCTTCCCTCTCCCCGTATCCTCAAGTCCATTCTCTACATCTGCATCTTAATTCCTGTCCTGCCCCTAGGTTCTTCAGAACCACTTTTTTTTTTTAGATTCCATACATATGTGTTAGCATATGGTAGTTGTTTTTCTCTTTCTGACTTACTTCACTCTGTATGACAGACTCTAGGTCCATCCATCTCACTACAAATAACTCAATTTTGTTTCTTTTTATGGCTGAGTAATATTCCATTGTATATATGTGCCACATCTTCTTTATCCATTCATCTGTCAATGGAATTTTTAAAGATCTTTCTTTTTATGCTTAATGTTCTGCAGTTTTAATGCAATGTATGTATCTACCTGTGAATTTCTAAATTAATCATGAGCAAGATGTATATTTTCCAAATCTGAAGATTCATGATTTTATTAATATTAAATCATTATCTCTATCTTCTCATTATATTTTAAATATTCTTTACATTATCCTAAATGCCCTTAGATCTAAATTAGACCTGTTTTTCCTGTCTTTTTCACATTTATATTTTTTTCACCTCTTTTACCTCTCAACCTAAACTGAAGATTTCCTCTACTTTGTCTTCCATATTGTTAATTTCATGTTTTACGGTCCAATATATAATTTTTTTATCTCAATTGACTTTTTAAATTCTATTTTAAGATTCTTCCATGTATAAAATTTCTATCTTTTTTTAAAAATATGCCTTTTCTTTTTTCACAGTACTTTACTTTTTATATGGTTTCTATTTTATATTAATTAAAATTTAAATATATTATTATGTGGTCTTTGCATTTTTCTATCTGGAGAACTTGGATGCACTAATTTACAATATGGCCTGTGTTGATGTTATACTATCATGTTAAGTGGTTTACAATTTTTGTGTATGAACTTATTTTCAGCGAAGTTGTTTTATTTTCCATCCAGAGACCAGTGCATTCTGGGTTTTTGAAGTATCAGTTCTGCCAAGTTTCTCACCAGTTCAGATTTTGAGTGGTAAGCTAGCGATGTGAAGAAGCAAAGACCACAAAAGCCCATTCTGGGCACAGATAGTGGCAAATACATTCAGTTTCCAGACAGCCATTCCAATTCCAACGGCAGCCATTCCAGATGTAAGATTAGAGTCCAATCTAGAAAGTAGTAGGGGTACAGATTAGGGAAATTAGTATGTCTGTCCAGGAGCAGTGCCAGTGGTATCAAACCGATCCTGATTTTGATTGTTGGTCCTGTTTGAATATTTCTCAAACCAGAATCTCTTTTTCCCTGCTCTTGCTTAAATTTCCCAGAGTCTATTGTTTTTTACAAGAAAATAGGTTTATTAATTAGAGTGGATTTGTATTATTCTCACATTTAACTAGTATAATTTCAACTATAACATTAATTATTAATAATTCACACTATTAATGATTCTGACTGCATGATATTAAATTTTGAAATACATCAAAACTTGTTTAACCTACTCCCAAGTAGAAGGCAATAAAGTAATCTCCAATCTTTTCCTATTAGAAACAACAAATTACAGCCTAGTATAAAAATATGTCAAGTAAAGTTATGAAAATTCTTATAATTGGATAATATGCAGTCATTTAAAATTATGTTTATAAATAATTTTTGGAACATGCAAAAGAAGCATATTATAACATTATACACACAGTTTAAATTAGATTGTGTGAAGAAAAAATCCTGAAGAAAAGAAAATTTTTAAAATAACTGATTGTCTGCTGGAGTAATTTTTCAGTGTTTTTCATGATTTTCTGCCTTATTATATTTATTCTGATATTTTGCAATTATTGTGAGATTATTTGAACAAATTTGCTAAAGTTAAATTTTGAACAATCCTTATATTTTTGCATGGAAATATCTGTATTTTACTGTGAACTGATTTATAGAAATAGAATTACTGTACTAAAGGCACAAATCTTTAAAAATTTCATATTCAGTCAAATTTGTTTATTTCAGTGTTTAGAATATAAAATTTGAATTAGGTATATTTGTAGAGTTAACATATTAATTTTACAAGAGTGTAATGATCCATTTATAAAATAGAAATGTATAAAAGCCTACTGGGGCTTCCCTCTTGGTACAGTGGTTGAGAGTCCGCCTGCTGATGCAGGGGACACGGGTTCGTGCCCCGGTCCGGGAAGATCCCACATGCCGCGGAGCGGCTAGGCCCATGAAGCCAAAAAGTCTACTGTATAAAAGCTACTTATTGGAGACAGTTTTTTAACAAAGGAAAAGTAGTGGGCTACATCAGAGATGAAGACCGGCTCTAGAGAAGATAATTTTTGTGTCTTCTTTCTGCTCTTTTGTTTTTCAGTTTCATTAGCTAAATAAATTGCTCATGTTAGAAAGAAGTCACTCTATAAGGCATGATAGGATATTATAAAAAAGGAAAAACAGTTAAGAAAGTATCTGCAGAAATTATTAGAAAAATTATTAGAAAATCCTAGAGATCACAAATTCAAAAATTATTTATATATATCAGGGCTCTAGCTGCTTGCAATTATTACATTTAATAGGTCAACTTTTTTCTACTAAGTCTGGCCCCTTTAAAAAGATAATTTTAGGTCATTCACTACCTTTAATTTTTTAAATCAGCTCCATATTTTAACTCTCACCTTGTTGGATGATGAATTTCTTAAATGCAGTAAACATTATTAATTAATATATCTATACGCCAGTGTCTCCATTAATATGAGTATAATTTAACAATCTGTTGTGGGTGTGCAATATCCTATGAAAGACTAATAAAAATTGCAATTGAAGAATTTATATTTTTCATCTTTGGTTTTACAAATTCAGTACCTTATTTCATTTGAAACCATGGAAACACAAAAGGCAACTTGCAAAAAAATTTGCACATCTGTTAAAACGCAACTGGTCTGTGCTGTCCACCATAGTGAACTGCAAATGATTCCACCACAGAACATTTTTCCAGATTGTTAATTCCCTTCCCAGATGGTAGTGCAGACAGCTTCATGGACTATATGACTTTTTTTAGCCAATTCAAGAAAAATTCTATTCTGAGAAGACAAGCTCTATTCTAAGTAGTGACATGAAATATAGAGGTCTTAGACTAGACTCCTTCTTATCACTCCATGACCCAATCTAGCTCATTATTCATCAATAGCATATTCTTACTTATGGAAATAAAGGTGAAAGAAGTCCCTTATATTCATCAGCGATATGGCATTCATGAAACATAAAGTATATTTGTCAGCTATTCAATTTTCTAATCCATTTTATTTATTTCTCCATCATTTTATTCTCTTTCTAAATATATAAAACATAACAAGAATGTCATATGGATACTAACATGCAAATACAATATATACCTGTCCATATAAGTTCTAAATATTTTGTATATTTGTTTCTGTTATAGAGAAAAAAATTTATTCATTTTTAATTGGGGGGGTATCCAGAAGATTATAAAAGGAGAAACCTTGACATTTTGTAAGTTCTAAAAGAAATACCAATTATACATATTAATACTCACTATTTTCCATTTTATGGAGGCTTAGCTTGGAAGTCAGTTCTTTGCCAATCTCAAAAGAAAATTAGTAAATATTACTAGAATATATATTCTTTAAAAAGTAAGTTTGGTTCAACATTAAAAATAATATACTAAAAACTGTAAATGTGCACTTGTAGGTTTTAGATTAAAATACCCAAAGAAATGTTGAACTACAAAGTTGCCTTTATCTCCATAATCTCAGACCAAAGGCAGAGATGCAAGCAGCCTAGGGAAGAAACTAGGAAATACATACCTTAACCATTTGCCCAGTATTTTTCTGGTGTCATCCATTGGTCAAGAACAAGGAAGCCAAGAAAGCAAGGAAGTCCACTTTGCAGGTGAGCATACCTGAAGAAGATGAGATGAGAAGGAAAAATAATAAATCAGAAGGGGCACAGAAAGAGTGAAAATGTGGAAAACATTTTTTGTTTTTGTTGGCAATGAAAATCCATGAATGCTTCTAGTTGTTCTAGGTTTGTTTTCTATATTTTTGTTCAAAGTAAAAACCAGTTTCATATGAGTCAGCACTTTATCAACTGTTGGGATCATCTGACTTAGGTGTCAGCTCTAGAATATTAGAAAACAGAAGGAAAATAAAGAGGTATACAATTTGATGAAGAGAACGGTCTTGAATGTAAAGGTAGCTTGTCTGATCTGAAGGGAAGGGATTTATACGGAACACAGCATTATCTTCTAAATCAAGGGTCAGCAAACTTTTTTTTGGTAAAGAGCCAGTAAATACTTAAGGTTTTGTGAGATATAAAGTCTCTGTCACAACTATTTACTTTTGCCATTATAGCCACAAAACAGCCATAGATGTTAAGTAAGCAAATGAATGTTACTCTAGGCCAATAAACTTTTATTTATGGATACTGGAATTTACGTTTCATATAATTTTCATATGTCACAAAATCATATTTTTCTTTTGATTTTTTCCAACCATTTTAAAGTATAAAAAGCATTGTTAATTCATGAAATGTACAAAAATCAAATGGCAGGCTAGATTTGGCATTCACTCTATGGTTTGCTGATGCTTGCTATATATTAATGGTCTTCAAAGTCAGGTATGCACATTGTTGGGGTGAGAAGGGGTGTGGTGACAATCCACTGGAGAGTAAACAGTCATACATAATTTTTCCACACCTTTCCAAATTTCATTTTTGTATATTTTATAATATAAATATGTGTTTAATATAACAATGGATAATAAATATGTTTATTAAGTGTACTCAAAATTTGTTTTAACTGATAGAAAACACAATCCAAAAATTTGCTGACAATATCACTAATATAACGTCACCTATTGGTATAAGTAACACTTGGACCCAGAAATATGTATTCTAGATGAGATACAAACTTTTCATAATATTACCAACAAGTGTTGGTCTCTCAATCTCCAGGAAAATTGCAAGGGTGACACATGATCTTGAGCCCTCCTTGTATAGTTCACATTCTCCATCTCTGTTTCAGATTTTAGTTTGTCATTCAGCGTTTGGTTCATTATGCAATACCAGAAGTGTTTTAATATGTCTCTTCCTATCAACCCCTTTTCTAGAAATTGTCCACTGTGCTTCTCTCTTATCCATTCTCCACTTCCAGGCTGATTGGAAGAAGGCACAGTTCTAACAGATGCAAAAATTTTAAGAAATCCTGGAAATGCCTACTTACTTTCAATAAATGGCTTAGAAAGGTAAGTTAATGAGTTTTCTCTTTTAGTATTTGCTTCAGTTTTATCACCCAAATACATGGTCTGAAAACAGTGATAAGGAAGGAGGTGTTGGAGGTTTGAATAGAGAGGAAACCTGTTATAGGACATAGAAATCCCTCACAGTACCTTGCTTAAATCTGAGTAATTCACCATGGAGCTTCAACAGGACAATCCAGGGTGGTTCCTTTCATAATTTTGCAAGTGCGCAATGTGAAAATATCTCCTTATTCTTTTATTTATATATAATCATCAATGCTGTTTAAACTTAGTTTACCTGGACCCATTCAAATTTCATTGAATGAAGCATAATACAAAAAATATATTTTATCCCTTTCAGGAAGTAGATTTTAACTATGCATATGTGTTGTGAATCACATTTTTTTAAATTTTCAATAGAAGAAAGACTCATGTTCTCCATTAGATATTCAGATTTCATCTCTCTTCTTTCCTTGTGTAGATTTTCTATGGTTATCAGAAAATCACCTCCCCCCAATAATTCAATGCTTTTACTCCCACCTCATAATTTTTTCTATTCAAGTGTATCATTCCCATCAGGCTGAAAATAAGGTTGTTCACACACACACACACACACACACACACACATACACACACACACATACACACACACACACACATCAGGTACAATTATTTCTGCAAATTAAAATTGCTTTTTGCCACTCATATTTTTGAAAGGGAACCTAAATTTGTAAGATAAATTTACCAAATTATTTTGTTTCAGTATTGACTATAGTATATTTGCTAAAATTATGCAATTACTTAGCATAAATCATGATTCAAAGTCCGATACCATGAAGGCTACTCCTTGATTTTATTTTTATGATAAATCCTATATTGTTGTTTTTATTGTATTATATTAAAAAAGATAAAGACCTTATTTTATTTTGCTGTTCTATGAATTATTCTAACTGTACAATGAATGAAATTCACAATGTTTTCCCTTCTCTTGGTCTATATTAGCATAGTTTAAATCATCCAGTACAAAATTCCTCCTAAGAATATTCTTTATATTTGGGAAATAAAAGGGAAGAGTCAAAAGAAGGAAGGAAGGAAGGGGACTAAATTTGAAGCTACTTTACCCAATGATTTATAATCAGTTACCTTTTTTTCCAGGCCTGAGATCTCGCCAAGCCCATACACCATGACTATTCATCACTGCTGTTTAAACTCATGAAAGTTGAGAGCAATGACTTGGTAATTCTGAATTCACCTGCTGAGCTCATCTAGTCATTATTTGGAACTTTGCAATCTCCCACATTACACATGCATACGCTGCACCGTCATTTACAGATGCAATGAGAGAAAACCTGATAAGATGAGTCTCTGGGAGAAGAAAAGGCATATAACAAATACAAAAATTAAAACACTCGGGAATAAGGTAAATACTGAGAGTAAGAACTGGGAATGAGACAAATATTGGATTAAGACAAATACTGCTGCAGATTCCAATGTCAATTCTAACAGTGCTAGTAAAGATTGGGTTGTGTTGACTGTTGAAGATGAGCAGCTAAAACAGAAAGCAAGAAAAAATCTTCTAGGCTAGAATCTTATGTCACTGAAAGTTTTTGACTCAGGTGACTTAAATTATTAGATTATTAAAATAAACTTGAGCTCAGATGGCTGTATCTTTAAAGGTTATCAAGCCTAATAAATTAATATAACAAAATAAATTTAAATCGACAGTTAATAATAAGTGAAAGTCCCCTTAGCCTCGAAAGTGTTTTTATTTATTTATTTTATTATAGAGAGCTAAACTAGCCTCAAATATTTCACACTTATACAGAATTTTAATTATAAAATACAAGGTATTACCACAAAGAACATTTCTGTTCATATAATATCAGCACTGAACCTATAAGCTCACATTATTCATTTTGTCCTCCTAATGTATTTTAATATATTCAGGTATAATACCATGATTATTGATGTTCATTTAAGAATATTTCTATTGGAAGAAATTGGGCAGATTAGTGTAACAGTGAAGGTCTAGGCTCTGAAACCAGACCGTCTGAGTTTAAATGCAGATCGTGCTCCCTCTTAGGTGTGGATCCTTGGAAAACTTGAGTCAACTCAAAAGAAGGAGTACCTGGTCTTTCTTTCATTCTTGTTTTTTTTAACCTGATCTTTCTTGTCACAGCTTGCCCAGATGCAGGGCAGAAGGGGAGAGGTGGTGTGGGGCTTGAAAGTCGTCAGCCATCTAACATCGAAAATGGAGTCAGACTCTTTATTACCTTGGGTTATTTTGAGAATTAATTGAGTGGATTTTTCTAATGCTCACGACAATGCCTGGCACTCAGAAAATACTCAGTGGATCTTAGCTCTTATATTTTACCAAAGATGTGGAATTGGAATGTGTCTAACATGTATGGCAGTGAGGGAAAAATGAGACATAGTCATGAGCTCAGAGGTTAAGTGTGCTTGACAAGAATGATGGGTGTGAGCACGAAATACTGAAGGGTACAACTGAAAGGCATAAGATGGAACTGAGAGGGAGAACACATGGATACCTCTATTCCTCATACCATAGTTTCTTAGGAAATAAATTAATTCTAGCATGTATACTTCCTCTATATTGCAATCAAGTAAATGTGGTCACAGTTCAGAAATAACCTTTTAAGTGAATTATGCTCCTTTCAGTATAGAACTGTGGACAGTTCTTCACAAGCAGAAATGTTAAAGATGGAAAATCAAAAGAGAAAAATTCCAAACCAAAAATAGTTAAGTACATATCCTTCTTTGAAATCAAGACAAATATAGCTAAATTATATGTTGTGTCCTCATACTGTCATGTAGGCACAAGTCGAAAACAGTGTTCCTTGGTCTCTATTTTAGTAGATTTGAAATACAAAACCATTTATGGTCTTCGTAAGCCATTAAAGCATGTATTTACTCTTGTTATCTAGGAAATATGATAGACTTGAAATGGTCTTTGTCTAAAAGACCCCAGCTATCTTTGTCACTTCTAAGCCCTTCTAGACATTGGAATCTTCCTGTGTCCTGGAATTCTCCAGACCAAAGAAGCTGTGAAATCAAGTTGATATTAAACTAGAGTTTCCAACATATGTTACCTCAAGAATCCGCTACACTCAAAGCTTTGCAGTGTAGACAAGCTCTGTGCACCACAGTTCATTCTTAACTCCCAGATTCTACCTCAGGTCGCATAGACGCACCAAGAATATATTTACAAGGAATAGGCTTGCAAAAAATCTATCTTTAACTTAAATGCACTAAATATTGGGTCAGTGTTCTAGGAATTTAAATGGGATGTAAATGTTTTTACTTCACTATAAAATAAATACATGTTATATCATATATATACAGGTGACATTGAGAGGGATTTCCTAGTGATCCAACAAGAAGCAGTAGCTGTATTAATCATCACAGAGAGTTGAGATTTTTTTATTTATTAAAGACTAGAAGTGTCTGTGTTAATATTTAGCACTCTATCACATCCGTGTTTCCATTAATAGCATCAGTCCTATCCCACCAACCAAGCTTAAAATTTTGTATACACTTTTGCTTTATCCTAAACATTATTCACCATAGAAGTCTAGGTGAAAATTTAGAGATTAAATTTAGCATTGGTTACTCCCACTCTATGGGAATTCTCTAAACTAATGTGAGTTTTGTATTTGCTATTGCTTCTTTAGCTGCTTTACCTCTCTGCCATATATAAAACATTTAAACACCCTTTTTCTTTCCTTTATTTTTTTCTGGGACCATTTACTACTTGTGCTCTTTTTTGGTACCTTAACCACTCTTGTTATGTGGCCCATATTTTATTCTTAAACTTCCAAATTGTGGTGTTATTCTCAGGCCACATCTTTGTTCTTTACCTATTTTCTTTGATGAATTCATCCACTTTTATAGTTTGAACTATAAAGTTTGAACTATAAAGGTGCTATTTCCAACCTCAAATTCTCCCTGGAAACTCAGTTACACGTCATTCAGTGACCAACTGGTTAACTATTGGAACTTCAAAGTCAACATGTGCAATTATAAATAACTTAGCTACATATCGACTCCTCTCTGGATTTCTTTGTTTCATTTAATGGAACTATACTTCTCCACTCAACCAACTTGAAATAGTATTTTTGATCCTCTCTCTACCTGGGAAACATGTCTCTTTACATTTTCAGTTGTGTGCTTTTTGTAGCTGGAATATCTTTTACATCTATTCCTTTTTTACAATTTCTATTACTACCACCCTAGTTCAGTTACCAATAGCTTTTCAACAAGATCCCTCAAATAGCCTCTTCACTAATTCCACCCACCTAGAATCTCTTTTCTTTATTAACATGACACATTATGTCAAGTCAAATATTTCTAAAGAACAATCACCCTGCTGAAAAAAATATTCACCATCAAATCCTGTTCTTCCTGAACTTCAAAGTCCCAGCTTGCTTTTCAACCTGTGTCCAACAACTCATTTACATACACTAAATGTTGCCACCAAACAACACCACACACAGTTCACTATACATTACTTGTGTTTTCCGGCTCCACAGCTTGTACCTTCTTTTCTTTTCTTTGTAATTTCCCACTAGTCATAACATCCTAGGCTGTCAAAATTTTAACAATCTCTGGAGGTCCAGATCAAATACTATTTTCCCAATAATGCACTCTTTTATGTTCCCTTCTAAATTGAAGTAAATCTCTTAATACCCATTGTACTTTGTTTGCAAATTTTTAAGTAGAAATTGCAGGATTTTTCATTGTACTTATTTGTCTTCATAATGTTCTTTCTTACCAAAATGTTAGCTCCTCAAAAAAAAGGTTGTGACTTAGTTATTCATGGCATTTCTCTCATGGCCAATCATGATGCCTTTCATGAAATAGGCACCCTTTATATGTTTTTGTGAGTATGTAAATACCTTAATGTTGTATTCTAATTTAAGAAATGAAAAGACTATTGTGTAATGGTGATAAAGTAACTGAACAAGGTCATACAGCTTGTCACTGGTAGAGCTGAGCCAGAATCCCAACACACAGAAGAAAAAATAGGTACCGAGAATAGATGGCTTCTAGTCCCTATTTCCAGTGCCATATTAGTTAGGATTTTGTTCAGTTATAAGTGAATGAAAATACAACTGCATGATAAGGCAGACAATAGCAATATGCAAATATTTAGCAAGTAAGTATAGAGATACTGATCAAATATTTAAGCCTGTCTTATTGGTACTTTTATGCTTGAAAACAAAATTTGAACAGATATAAATCAAGTATTTTCATTTTTCTGGAAATCTCAATTGCATTGCTGCTGCAGAGAATCACCAAT
Source organism: Orcinus orca (assembly GCF_937001465.1). Classification (NCBI taxonomy): domain Eukaryota; kingdom Metazoa; phylum Chordata; class Mammalia; order Artiodactyla; family Delphinidae; genus Orcinus; species Orcinus orca. The sequence continues at coordinate 45,299,647 of NC_064565.1, read as the reverse complement.
TATCCAGGGACCAATTAGCCTGTTTGTGGATTATTTATACCCTGTGGATTCTTCCTCTTTGCTTTTCTCCTCTTCCCTGCCTTTTGACCACTTCACAGTTGTTAGACAGAAGATATTAAAGAAGCACTGAAAAGAAAAAAAGCAGAAAAAGTAAAATTAAGACTCTGTTACTATACATTAAACAGAATTGTGCAACTATTAGCTGGCTAAATCTTTTGAATGAAATGCCAGACAATTGAGCCAAAGAGTAATTAATTTATTACAAAAAAGCTTCAAATTTATTTTATTTTTATATCTTAATTGGAGTATAATTGCTTTACAGTGTTGTGTTAGTTTCTGTTGTACAACAAAGTGAATCAGCTATAAGTATACATATATCGCCATACGCTCTCCCTCTAGAACCTCCCTCCCATCCTCCCTATCCAACCCCCTAGGTCATCACAAAGCATCATATTTGCAAATGAAGGAACTGACAAAGGATTAATCTCCAAAATTTACAAGCAGCTCATGCAGCTCAATACCAAAAAAAACAAACAACCCAATCCAAAAATGGGTGGAAGACCTAAATAGACATTTCTCCAAAGAAGACATACAGATTGCCAACAAACACATGAAAAGATGCTCAACATCACTAATCATTAGAGAAATGCAAATCAAAACTGCAGTGAGGTATCACCTCACACCAGTCAGAATGGCCATCATCAAAAAATCTACAAACAATAAATGCTGGAGAGGGTATGGAGAAAAGGGAACCCTCCTGCACTCTTGATGGGAATGTAAATTGATACAGCCACTGTGGAGAACAGTATGGCAGTTCCTTAAAAAACTAAAAATAGAACTACCATATGACCCAGCAATCCCACTACTGGGCATATACCCTGAGAGAACCATAATTCAAAAAGAGTCAGGTACCACAATGTTCATTGCAGCACTATTTACAATAGCGAGGACATGGAAGCAACCTAAGTGTCCATCGACAGATGAATGGATAAAGAAGATGTGGCCCATATATACAATGGAATATTACTCAGCCACAAAAAGGAATGAAATTGAGTTATTTGTAATGAGGTGGATGGACCTAGAATCTGTCATACAGAGTGAAGTAAGTCAGAGAGAAAAACAAATACCTTATGCTAACGCACATACATGGAACCTAAAAAACAGTACTGATGAACCTAGTGGCAGGGCAGGAATAAAGATGCAGACAAAATTTTATTTTAAATACTCAATTGTTTCATTTTAAAAGCTCAAGCTAGATGAATATGCTGATTTAGCAATAATAATACAAATCAAATTGGGGGATTATTCAATGTTTTATTTTATGCTATCCTGCATATTCACAGTTTGTTAAGAGCTTGTCAAATGAACTTTACTAAGGTTCACTATGACCTTTTATTGTCAGTCTAGAATATTCCTGTGCAGTTTATTCCCTGACAGTTCCCAATGATGTGCTTCTATTCATAGGGAAGTTCCCAATACAATTGGAAAAATCCATCTTCAACTACTAACATGCACTTTTCTATTTATGTACAATTGGAAGGGGTCCTAAAACTCAATTTGTAGTGTTGCCCATTGGGGAATTAATTCTTCATACTTGAATTTCATTTTGGCAGAGAGGAATTTACCTGAGCACATTTTAAACATTTTTTATGCACATGCTGTGTCCTCTGTCATTTCGGGCCAACTCTATATTGGCAATCTCTGTGGAGTTTTCTCTTTTCCCTGGAGGCCTCTGCTGTGTTTCATGAACACAATGCAGAATATCCCCTCTCAGTTGTCCTGGAACTATTCTTTTGACTCTAAGAATAAAACTCTGTTCCTGACATGTAATGATTTTCTCTATACTTGACTGTGTAGACCCAACTTCTGATAGTTTCTCCTTTTGTAACTCTTCTATCACATACCTTGTTTTCATGAAATAACCCAAAATCATGAAGTATATGATTATTCAAACTGTTGCTTTATCCCATACTATTTTAAAACTTTAGCTCGTCCATTTACTTTCTTAGTAATTTTTTTAACCTAGTGCCTTTGGACATTTGTGCCCAAATAAAAAAAAGGGGAATCCTTGAATTAAATTGCAAATGTATTCTAATGTATTCTGTGCACTCGATTGGATCTCAAAATCATCCAAGGAAAGGAAAACATTAGATTTCCATGCTGTATCAGGAAACGAGAGTGTTTCGATCTGTGAACCATGAAATTTTGATAGTAGATATGATTGCACTTTCTTTTGCAGTGTTCTATCAACTGGGTAAAATTGTAATTACTTTCTTTTTCTTATCCTATTAAAAAAAGCATTGACGAAATACTATTACATATTTCCCTTACTCTTAGAAATTTTACCAACCCGATTTTTTAAATTTTTGTTTTTAATCTGTAGAATTCTGTAGAGTGAAATAACAAAAGATCAAATGAAAGCTGTACTCTGATGCCAATCTTCCTACATGTTGGATTTCTTTATTCTTCATTATTCAGGCTTCAGGTTAACATATACATCACTCCTCTAGAAGTAAAAGTAAAATAATGATTCCTTATATGGATACAGTAGTTCACAGCTTACATTACCAAATTTACTATATCACCTCCAAACTTGCAACAGTCTTGTAGGAAATTTAGTGTGGTTTATTCCCCATTTTATTGATTGAGAAACTGAGGCAGAAAAGAGGTAACTTGTTAGGGAAGCAAAGTTGAGAGGCCTTTTGTACTTGATTCTTACATGTTTCTCTAAGTTAAGCTGCCTTTTGAAAATAAAAACTTTATTTGCCTAGTGTTTTAAAATTTGTATAGGACTTTCATATGTATTCCCCTTTTATTTTGGCAGAGTGTAGAGGAGAGAAACAATTGTTCCTACTACAGAAAAAAATTGTCAATCTTTTTTTTTTTCTTTTTTTTTGCGGTACGCGGGCCTCTCACTGTTGTGGCCTTTCCCGCTGCGGAGCACAGGCTCCGGACGCGCAGGCTCAGCGGCCATGGCTCACGGGCCCAGCCGCTCCATGGCATGTGGGATCTTCCCGGACCGGGGCACGAACCTGTGTCCCCTGCATCGGCAGGCGGACTCTCAACCACTTGTGCCACCAGGGAAGCCCTGATTATGTCAATCTTTGATTAGAGACTGATCATATGAAATAAGAAAGAACATGGAATAAGGTAAATGTTCTCAGAAGAGAAATATGTTTAAGAGAATGATTGGATATTTTTTCTATAATATTTTAATTTTTCCTTTCAAAGTAATGTTAAAATGTATAAAGAACGAAAAAATCACTGAGAATTTTTGTGCTTCTTGTTTAAAGTGTTGATTTTCGATTGCCACTACATGTAATAAATGCTTTCATGTGTTTGGAAAATATAAAGTGGAAGTATTTTACATTTTCACAGGGTTGTCAATGGATAACTGTTTTTTAAGAGAGAAGGAGAGGTTGAGACACATGTGTGTAAAATTACAAAAGACTTGGAAAATAATAAGAAAGTCTGCTTTTTGCAATATGGTTTTAAAGTGTGCATGAGGAAACATCAGTCAAAAAAAACATTTCACGCGGGACTTTTTTAAAAATCAAATTTAAAACATATTGCTTTGTTTATGAGATGGAAATCATCTTAATAATATACTCAAAGATAAATGGAAATGTATTTTTCAGGATGAGGTTTAACAGTATGCTGCATCTGACAGAGTGATTATTGACAGTAATGGTAAAGTTCAAAACATCAAGAAGTTAAGATACTCTGCCAAAATACCAAAAATGGTGGAGAGGAAGTGGAAAATTATGTGAAATGTTAGGGATGTTTCATTCTAGTACCTTGACCTCATTATATTATCAGCTAAATATAAAATACATAGACCAGATAAATGTCTCATTAAGTATTTCACAGTTCTTTCTTGGAAATTGGTAGTGGTCTTGAAAATGAAAAAGAGAAGATTTTTTATGTAAAAATATGGTACAAAAAAGTATTTCACTGAAAGTTTTTATTAACTCACCAATGCATGGTTGTGGTTATTGTATTAATTGCTTTTACTTAAAGAAGACAGAGATCTGTGCTACATACAATTTTTAATACAAAATATCTATCCCATTTTAGATTTAGGTATACTTTCAAGTTTTCAGATATGGTCCAAATTAGAAGCTCCCCACCTCCAATTCTGAGAAGGCTCTCCTCAAATAATACCATTTTTTACCTTAATTTGACATTTATTCCTACCTACATATACTCACATATTAATGCATGGAATACAGAAATGGATTTCATACTGATATTTACTTATTTGTATTTTTTATCTAAAAAATTAATGTGAACACAACACAAGAAGGTATGGATAAGAAAAATGGAATTACTTTTCAGGACAAAAATAAACTTTCTTTGACAATTAATTAATACATGTAATATTAATTATTTCATGTAATTAATATATCCAGTTCTTCCTATAAAAAATTGGAAAAATTCCATACAATGAATTATTGCTGTATTTCAAATTCTGGTGAAGTTCCCATTGCTTTGAGATATACTTAAATATGACAAGGTGAATATGATGACACCACTTTTCTTTCAAAGACGTAGTCATGCTGAAAATATCTACCTAGAGGACAAGTCACAAAGCATAGAAAACATCATAAAGTATGCTTGTTAACAATAGAAAAAATGAATGGAGAAGAAAGAGAAGGGTGTCAGATGAGAAGTGCTCATAATACCTGCAATATATAAACACCAGGCTTCAGTTTCCAAGACAAGTGAGTCTCAGATTGACAGATGGCGGATGATTGCTTCTGGTGAAGCGAATGATAGTTAGTTTGCAAGTAAAAGCAGATAAAGGAGCACATGAATAACAGTGAAATCTTTGGTATGTGGGTAAGGCTTAAATTATAAATGGCTTAAATTATAAATGGTTCATGATTGACTGGCCACAAGCAACTTATTAAGAATGCACATATGGTGAAGAAACTGCAGTAGTGCACAAACAGATGAATGCAGCTGATCACAAAAAATTCTATATTAAATGGAAAGGAGTACTTGGAAAACAGTAAGTATGACAGAGACCTAACGGTAGAAGAAATCCAAATTAAGAAGGCACCTATGCTTCAAAGAGCAACAAAAAACGTTTGGAATTTGGACAGGTTCAACTATGGTTGATCCAAGGACTAAGCTTCTAAATGCAATTGGTAAAATTCAATGATAAAATAATATAAAAGTGCTAAATTAGAGAAGTTAAACAACTACCTCAGGCCTTTGCATGTGATATTAGACCCAAGTACTCTCCACAGAAAACCTGGCTGTCATCCACAATGAGATCAAACTCAAAGAATTAGAGAAATATCACCCATGGAATAAGGAAATGTTCCTTTTCAGAATTACCTGATCAAGTATGTCTCTAAGAGATGTTTCCGAGTTTATTCTATTACCTCTTGAAGGGACTATGCATATAAAATCTTGTACCATCTTAAATACAACCCAGGGAATTGGTTCTTAATCTATTTCTTATTTTTAAACCAATGTGTGTATGTATGTGTTTTATTATTCTTATTATTCTAGAATTGACAAGGCTATAAGAATAATTTGAATGAGTTATGTCATAAAATTTTCACTCTGAAATTACTTCTAGAAGTCATTTGCTTTAAATTCCCTGTCATTCTTCAGATTAAGAAAGTGGCTGTTATCGAAAAGACAAGAAATAACAATTGTTGGAGAAGAGATGTTGAAAAGGGAACCTTCATACACTGTTGGTGGAACAGTAAATTAGAGCAGCCACCATGGAAAACAGTATGGTGATTACCCAAAAACTTAAGAAAAGAACTACCATATAACCCAGCTGTTCCACTTTTGGGTATTTACCCAAAGAATATGGAAACACTAATTCAAAAAGATACATGTAACCCTTATGTTCATTGCAGCAGTATTTACAATAGCCAAGGTATGGAAACAACCTAAGTGTTCATGGATAGATGAATGGATAAAGAATATGTAAGATAGGTATATGTGTGTGTGTGTGTGTGTGTGTGTGTGTGTGTGTGTGTATATATATATATATAAAATGGAATATCACTGAGCCATAAAAAAAATTGAAATTCTGCCATTTACAACAATATGGAAGGACCTTGAAGGTATTAGGCTAAGCGAAATAAGTCAAGCATGTAAGAAAGACAAACATAGTATGATTTCATTCATATGTGGAATCTAAAAAAACAAAACAAATGAACAAAATAATAAAACAAAAACAAACTCATAGTTACAGAGACCAGGTTAGCAGTTACCAGAGGGTAAGGGGGGTGGGGGGTGGGAGAAATGGGTGAAGCAGGGGACAAATATATGCTGATTGATGGTAACTAGACTTGTGCTGATCACTTTGTAGTATATACTGATGTCAAATTATAAGTGCTGTCCACCTGAAATTTATGTAATAATTTTTTAATTTAAAAAAGTAAGGTTCAAACTGTGTAGCTGAATTCTTCAAGGCACAGCTAATTAATTATCTCCTTAGCTAAGACTAGAAATCAGGAATCTTGATTCCCCAGTGGTATCAAAGATTACTAATAATGACTTGACCAATGACAGTTTTTCAAGGAAAAGGTTTTTTCCCCCTTTCTAGCAGGAATAATGTCATTCTAAGAAAACTAAGATCTTTAAATGTAGGAAAATCACATTCAACTTTGAATAAAAGTTTCATCTCCAGTTTTGTTTTCCCCTTTAACCATTTAATATGGATTATGAATTGGAGGAAACTCTGGTCTTCCTTTAAGTTCTAAATTCCACACAAACCACTTTTAAATATCTAAGCTTATCATTTAATTTAAATGCTGACAGACCTTACTGTATATGATTACACATTGGAATAACACTTAGAATGTGTATGACATATTTTAAAATCTAATTTAGTTTACAGATTCTCTCTCATTTTCTCTCTATGCTAGCAAAGCACACATGGATAATTAATCTTAACCTGATTCCTATCAAGAAACAGAGAGGTTAAGTGAATGGCTCCAGGTCACACAGCAAGTCAATAGCAATTTTTTAAATGTCTTATTTAAATACAAAACCATTTAGATAATAGAATCATTATTTAAGGTCATCAATAGTGGTAACACTTGACATGTTGAGATAAGAAAAACATATTCTAATTCTCACAGGACATTTTGTAATGGTAAAAACTGGCACAGTGAAGGCTTCCCTAAACTTAATTTTTGTATCATTTAACCTTGTATATGATAAAAAAGGAGAAATTCAATTCTACTTAGTGAAAATGTTGAATGCTCAATATTATTATAATTTTTATGGCAACTTGTATATTCATTCAGATAAAATAAGTTCAATTATTTTCCTTTTTAACTTTTATTAAACAATAAAGTCAAAATAGAAAACCATGTTATTAACATTAAAATGGTATTGTTTAGATAGTGTATAATATAAATGAGCAATATTCCAAAATTCTCTTGTCTTGGTGATGAAAAACACAGAAAACGTGTTAAATATTTTTGCTTGTTTTGATTATAAAATCCAACAGCATATGGACCAAAAGAAATTATTTTTTCCTTAACTTTTTTTTTTTGCAGTACACTGGCCTCTCACTGTTGTGGCCTCTCCCGTTGCAGAGCACAGGCTCCAGATGCGCAGGCTCAGCGGCCATGGCTCACGGGCCCAGCCGCTCGGCAGCATGTGGGATCTTCCTGGACTGGGGCACGAACCCGTGTCCCCTGCATCGGCAGGTGGACTCTCAACCACTGCACCACCAGGGAAGCCCTTCCTTAATTTTTTAAACCACACCTAGAGTTTATTACAGAAAGAAGAGCTTCAACATTGCACTTGCTTGAAAGATTAAGGATTAGAGTTTAAGAAAGTTTTATTATGAAACATCCTCTATAAGAAAGATATTTTTACCAGTGAAAGTATATATTACATTTTTCTTTTGTGTTGCATAGCAAGCAATATACCTTACAAATATGTACTGTTAACATATTAAACTATGCTATTCTTTATATTTTTCAAATGTTTCTACCATTTTAAAAAACATTCTGAACTATATAAAAATGCATTTCAAAACGAATAATTCCTTGAAAATTCAGACACCTTTTTCTCCTTGTAACTGATTGTGATATTAACTAAATATGTTATTCCAATGATATTAATACAACTTCATTTGTTCCCTGATATTTAAACATTGAATAATTATCATATTTCCCTCACCTAGAGGGATGACCTTAGCATATATTCAGGATGAGCTTTATACTTTCTAAAATGCTTCATGAAAATTACCTATTTTGGTTATGCCCGGTGATGATGCTTCCTAAGAATTACAATAAAATTAAAAGATGCATTTTCCAAACATGGAAGGGCATATAATCCATGTTTCAGTTCCTGTTGTACCAACGTGGAATATAGGCCCTGAACTTCACAGGAAGAGAAGATCTTTATCAGTAAGAGATCTTCACAGTTTATTGGGAACTACTTGAATACCCATTATTCTCTTACCAACTACATTAGGAAAATAGAAAATTAGAGTTGAATAAAGCATAAGTCATTTCTAAAGCAAAATCAACCAACAAAGACACAATTACATTGTATTAGGAGAATTTTACTCAAATAGTTTGTGTGCATGGATAATTAAATATATCCTTAAGCTACAGAATAATGGAGATGGACCAGTTGGCCACTAAGAAAGCCATCAATATAGATAGGAAACAATTCATTTTACCAACATGCAACCAATGTATATAAGAAGCTGTTAATATTCATTGCACAGAGGAATAGAAGGAATTATTATTAAGAAATTATTTTCTATTTAAAATGAAAAGAGAGTCCAGCCTCACCACCCCAGCCTGCCACATCCTGGCGCTTAGCCACTGCACCAGATGCAAGCGCTGTGCTCTGGGAAATGCAATCCCGAGGAAACAGCCTCTACAACATCTCCAGCTTCGGGGAGTCGGTGGCATCCGTGGCGGGAGCGGTTGTATCCGCCTAGGCTCCTCACTTGGGTCCTTCCCATTGCCTCACTGAGAGCCTGTCCCAGCCACAGGGACACCTCTTTCGTCCTCCCTCTGAAGCTCTTGGGACCCACGGATGGCCTCGGCGATCGAGGGACGGACTGCAGACAGTGGCAAGAGGCCTGCAAGATGGCAGAGGAGTAAGATGCAGAGATCACCTTCCTCCCCTCAGATATATCAGAAATAACTCCTACAGAACACTTACTGAATGCTGGCAGAAGACCTCAGACTTCCCAAATGATATATGTATTTTTTTCCTTTTTCTCTTTTTGTGAGTGTGTATGTGTATGCTTCTTGGTGTGATTTTGCCTGTATAGCTTTGCTTTTACCATTTGTCCTAGGGTTTTGTTTGTCCATTTGTTTTATTTTAGTATAGTTTTTAGTGTTTCTTGTCATTGGTGAATTTGTTTTTTGGTTTGGTTGCTCTATTCTTTCTTTCTTTTTTCTTTATTTAATTATTTTTTTAAAAATAATTTTTAATGTCTTATTTTAAGAACTTTATTTTATTATATTTTATTTTTTCTTTCTTTGTTTCTTTCTTTCTCCCTTTCCTTCTGAGCTGTGTGGCTGACAGGGTCTTGGTGCTCTGGCCAGGTGTCAGGCCTGTGCCTCTGAGGTGGAGACCCGAGTTCAGGACATTGGTCCCCAGAGACCTCCTGGCTCCAAATAATATCAAACACTGAAGAATCTCCCAGAGGTCTCCATCTCACTGCTAAGACCCAGCTCCACTCAATGACCAGCAAGCTACCGTGCTGGACACCCTATGCCAAACAACTAGCAAGACAGGAACACAACCCCATACATTAGCAGAAAGGCTGCCTAAAATCATAATAAGGACACAGACATCCCAAAACACACCATTGGACGCTGTCCTGTGGAGCAGAAAAACAAGATCCAGCCTCATCCACCAGAACAAAGGCACCAGTCCCCTCCACCAGGAAGCCTACACAACCCACTGAACAAACCCTATCCACTGGGGGCAGACACCAAAAACAACGGGAGCTATGAACCAGCAGCCTGCGAAAAGGAGACCCCAAACACAGTAAGTTAAGCAAAATGAGAAGACAGAGAAACACACAGCAGATGAAGGAGAAGGTAAAAACCCACCAGGTCAAATAAATGAAGAGGAAATAGACAGCCTACCTGAAAAAGAATTCAGAATAATGATAGTAAAGATGATCCAAAATCTTGGAAATAGAATAGAGAAAATACAAGAAACGTTTAACAAAGAACTAGAAGAACTAAAGAGCAAACAAACAATGATGAACAACACAATAAATTAAATTAAAAATTCTCTAGAAGGAATCAAAGGTAGAATAACTGAGTCAGAAAAGCAGATAAGTGACCTGAAAAATAAAATAGTGGAAATAACTACTGCAGAAAAGAATAAAGAAAAAAGAATGAAAAGAATTGAGGACAGTCTCAGAGACCTCTGGGATAACATTAAATGCACCAATGTTCAAATTATAGGGGTCCCAGAAGAAGAAGAGAAAAAGAAAGGGACTGAGAAAATATTTGAAGAGATTGTAGTTGAAAACTTCCCTAATACGGGAAAGGAAATAGTCAATCAAGTCCAGAAAGCGCAGAGAGTCCCATCAAGACTCACCAAGAAAAAAAGGGAGAAGACTCAAATGAACAGAAGAAATAAAACTGAAAAAGAAGAAGTAACAACTGACACTGCAGAAATACGAAGGATCATGAGAGATTACTACAAGCAGCCATATGCCAAAAAAATGGACAACCTGGAAGAAATGGAAATTCTTAGAAAAGCACAACCTTCTGAGACTGAACCAGGAAGAAATAGAAAATATAAACAGACCAATCACAAGCACTGAAATGGAAACTGTGATTAAAAGTCTTCCAACAGGGTTTCTCTGGTGGCGCAGTGGTTGAGAGTCCGCCTGTCGATGCAGGGGACACGGGTTCGTGCTCTGGTCCGGGAAGATCCCACATGCGGCGGAGCGGCTGGGCCCGTGAGCCATGGCCGCTGAGCCTGCGCGTCCGGAGCCTGTGCTCTGCATCAGGAGAGGCCAGAGCAGTGAGAGGCCCGCGTACCACACACACACACACAAAAGTCTTCCAACAAACAAAAGCCCAGGACCAGATGGCTTCACAGGTGAATTCTATCAAACATTTATAACACTGAACTAAAATCCGATAATAATATCTGTCATCCAAAGTTTTCTTTGTGTCACAAAAATCATAAGTGCACAGTAAAGACTCAACCAAACAAAAATGTTTGAGATTGCTTAAATGGTTTGTAAAACATATATAAATGTGTTGAAGAAGTCAGTTTGATAGCTGGAATGTAGTATTATTTCAAAGCCCACAGTAAATGCAATGATCTTCATCTTACAAAAGCAAATTAGACTCAATCTAATGAAAAAAAGAAAATGGTTTTCAAATTGAGTCATGTTTAAAAATGGGCAGAAGACCTAAATAGACATTTCTCCAGAGAAGATATACAGATTGCCAACAAACACGTGAAAGGATGCTCAACATCACTAATCATTAGAGAAATGCAAATCAAAACTGCAGTGAGGTATCACCTCACACCGGTCAGAATGGCCATCATCAAAAAATCTACAAACAATAAATGCTGGAGAGGGTGTGGAAAAAAGGGAGCCCTCTTGCACTGTTGGTGGGAATGTTAATTGATACAGCCACTATGGAGAACAGTATGGAGGTTCCTTAAAAAACTACAGATAGAACTACCATACGACCCAGCAATCCCACTACTGGGCATATACCCTGAGAAAACCATAATTCCAAAAGAGTCATGTACCACAATATTCATTGCAGCTCTATTTACAATAACCAGGACTTGGAAGCAACCTAATTGTCCATTGACAGATGAATGGATAAAGAAGATGTGGCACATATATACAATGGAATATTGCTCAGGCACAAAAAGAAACGAAACTAAGTTATTTGTATTGAGGTGGATGGACCTAGAGTCTGTCATACAGAGTGAAGTAAGTCAGAAAGAGAAAAACAAATACTGTATGCGAACACATATATATAGAATCTCAAAAACAAAAAATATTGTTCTGAAGAACCTAGGGGCAGGGCAGGAATAAAGTTGCAGACGTAGAGAATGGACTTGAGGATACGGGGAGGGGGAAGGGTAAGCTGAGACAAAGTGAGAGAGTGTCATGGACATATATACACTACCAAATGTAAAATAGATAGTGGGAAGCAGCCGCATAGCACAGGGAGATCAGCTCGGTGCTTTGTGAACACCTAGAGGGGTGGGATAGGGAGGGTGCGAGGGAGACGCAAGAGGGAGGAGATATGGGGATATATGGATATGTATAGCTGATTCACTTTGTTATAAAGCAGAAACTAACACACCATTGTAAAGCAATTATACTCCAATAAAGTTGTTAAAATAGATAAATAAATAAATAAATTAAATGTATATGGAGAAAAAAATAAGGAAATGGGTTTGTTATTTTAAATTTGGTAAATGGATAAAATTCAAAACAGGAAAAAAATGACTCATTATATCACAACCCAAATACATGCACTGTCAACATTTTGTACCATTTACTTCTAGTTTTAAATGTCAGTGTTAAATTTATATAGTAAAATCATAATGAGCATGGAATTGTGTTTCTACTTTTTTTATTAATTGCTTTTAAAAGCAGAAATTCTAAAGTTTTTTCTAATATCTACATATTAGTTTATTTGCTTTATTAGTCTATTTATTATAATTTGCATAATTTTTTCCATTTCACCAGCCATTATTTTGAATCTTGTTTTCCTGTGTAACAAAAAATGATGTAATAAAAATGTATCAGAAAATGATTGCTTTAAGATTCTCAGTATATATTGCTAAACTGATTTTTAAAAATTCTGATCAGTATTTCTGGAGAAGCAGTACAGCCTGCTGCTTAAAAGCAGAGAATCCAAAGTAGCCTTTATGGACTTTACCACTAACTTTATGGACTTTACCGCTAACTTTCTGCATGACATTGGGAAGATCACTTAACCTCTCTGTGACTCAGTTTCTTCAGGTCTAAAGTTTAGGTAGTGATAGTATGTTCCTCGGAGAAGCGCTGTAGTATTAAACATTAATATATGTAAATGCTTAGAATAGTTCTTGCCCATAGCAATGTGAACCCTGATTATAAGAAATGTATCCAGGTAAATTGTTAGAAACTTGCTGTTCCCAACTATTAATTATGTCATATTATCCAAGGTTACCCCTTTCACAGGTAAGCAAAACTTAGAATAAATATCAACTACAGTTAAACACAGCTTGTAACCCTTTGTGTAGATGTTTAATATAATATACTTGTCAACTATATATAAGCTTTTATTGGGAGAAATTTTTACTCACACACATTTTCAAGTAATTCCTTTCTTGTTGGCAGTGGGTGTAGTTTCTTATTAGTGAATTCATCAGGGGCGAGGTGAATATGCCATTTCAGCGCATGGATGCAAGGCCTTAGCATCTGCATCCCTGCCCTAGGGATTCAGCTATTTCTGCCTTAGCATTCCATTTGACTTCTGAACTGGCAACTGGTATTTTTATTTGGCATCTACAAGGCACATCTAAATTATTCCTCTAAATTCCACAGGGATTTCCATAAATAAGAGTCCCATATGAAGCCATGTTTTTTAGAAGACCCATTTGCCTGTATATAATCCAGATCATTGACTATAGTTTAAAAGCTTAGAAATATCCAAATATTCCCCTGAGGCATGAGCCTAACTTCTCTTTTCCTGCATTGTAAGTGGGTCTCAGGTCTGCCCACAGCAGGCTTTCCCTTGACTTCCTCCACCAAGGTTTTACCTTCTGCAGGGGATAGTGTCACTGATTTCCAAAAGGCAATGTGTCCCTTCAATTCAGGAACTCCCATCCGTGGACCAAGCAGTCAGCTTTGCCTCGGCGGGGGAAAAGTCAGAAGGTTCAGACTACAAATTGAAAGGGGTGTGGAGGACCTAAGAGACTCAATTGTTGGCTCTTTTGGCAATGAGGCAATAATCTGCTCATATATATGATGCACTAATATTTTTCTGACCTCTCCCGGGGCATAATTATTATTTCTAGCCTTACAATTACCTGATGCACATCTCTGATGGGGGCACTTTTGACCAATGCCCAGTAAGAAGCTAGAATGTTCGTTCAAATGGCAGCATTTGTGTTCAAAACCTAGAGGTCTCTGCGGGCTAGCCTTATTCAATTTCTGCCAAGTGCTCTAGTCTTCATGTATTCTAGTTTTAAACAGGTCTAGAACTACCTGCTCAGTTGAGCCATAAGGGCTGATTGGGGCTGCCTATGCTGTCACTCTTAATAAGACTTTTAGAGTTTGGTTTTGCTCAGAGCCCCATTCAGGTTCTACTATTATTTTCTTAGCTTTGTGAAAAGGATTCCTGGATAAGGAATGCATTTTTATCAAAGTCTGGACACCGCTAATCCCTGAGCTTCTTGCTTAAAACAAGTTCACTGAGAGATGGTAACTGAGTCCTCACACTTTGAAGAATGTCTCTGGTTGCTATCACCACATAATTCTCAGGAATTTCACAAAATGAATTGTCCTTGAATTCTAGGTGGATTTATTTCACAAACACCATTAGTCATATGAGTGACTACAGTTTTTAACTCCCCCTACATTTCTTCCCTTGAAGAGAGCAATTATTATTTTATCAACATAGGGAACTAACTTGCTTTTTATGGTTATCAAGCCCAAGTGCCACCTCACTAGATTATGGCATTATGGTGGTAAATTCAAATAACCTCGTAGCATAGTGGATTCCATTTCACGAGAATGCAAATTGTGCCTGGGTGGGATTCAAAACTGGCATTTTAAATAAATCATTAACCATATCTATATTGACTGACCAATTCTGCTTGAACTGTTGTATTTCCTATACAGTACTTAAAATACTTTGTAAGGGGAATTCCCCCATGCTCCAGTGGTTAAGACTCCATGCTTTCACTGCTGAGTGAGCAGTTTGGATCCTTGGTCAGGGAACTGAGATTCTATAAGACACGAGGTGTGGCCAAAAAAAAAAAAAAATACTATGTAGGCACTATATGGGTATACTTCCATACAACTGAAATGTTCAGAGGAATAAAGTTTTTAAACCTTGACAATCTACCATGAGTCTCCAGGAACTGCCTTAAAAACTGACTGGAAAATACTGATGAAAAGAGAATTAGGGAGAATCAAACTCCAACTTCAACCATTTCCTTAATTAGAACACAGATCTCATGCTGCCCCCTAAAATTCTGTACTGCCTAATTTCTACTACCTAGAAGGGCATGGATAATTACAAAAGGCCCCATTTAGCAAGGCCAATTAAAACTAGGCAAAGGACAAGCTTAGTTGATAACTCCCATGAAAAGAGTAATGGCAAAAAATGCTCCACACTCCAAAATGTCCAATACTGTTATACCTTCAGGTAAAGGTGACTGGACTAGAGAATAATCTTTTCAATTTGTAACTTTAGTTCCCTTCTTTATGTAATTGATATGCTCTGCCAGTTTAACTTGTACCTTTCAGAGTGCCATCTCTATTCCCTGTAAGGATTACTGTACATACAGCCCCATATCCATCAATCCTAAAATGATTTTACATAGTATTTCCAAGCAACACCATTCAAACTGTTATAAGGCCTAAGATGCTGCCCATGTTTCCCTCCACACCACCCGTGGATGAGGAAAGCAACTCTCATCCCCTCAATCTGTTTTAGATTCAATAGATTTAAGAAAGAGTAAACTGACCCTCCCACCCCGTTCAAGTATTTTCCAGTCTAAATCCTGATTATCTTAGTTAGCTTTTAACTCCTTCAGGTTAGAAAAAAAATAAGACACAATTGGCATGATGTTTTAATAGGTTGGGATTAGGTCAGAGTGGATCTCTCGTCTCCTTAGCATTAAAAATATGCTATCAATTTATTCAAAGTCTTGTCAGTGTTCTTTATTTCAACACATTCTTCAAAAGCCAACAGTTGAATAGATTACTGTTACCATCATTAGTCTTTTCATTTCTTCTTTTTGTGCCATATCTCAGTTGGACCATGTGTATCATTTTCTCATCACACATCCCAAGTCACAGTACTTCCTGAATATTCTCTTACCTACTAAGAGCAAGGTACCTAAGCTGCTCAAGATAGATAGTTCTTTTATTACATTCTGTATCATAGTCTGTATCAATGGCATTAAGTTCAGTGCATTACCCTTGATCATGATAAAGCCAAGCTAGGTGGATGGTCAGTACATTCTTATCACTTTAGGAGAATTCCACCTGTGAGTCAGTGCAAGTTGAGGTAATTAACCCTCCAAAGGTTTTTTTCCAAACCATCATCTTCACCCACTGTGGCAACATAATTGCTATACCATGGAGAAATATCTATTCACAAAGGTCTGTGGCCACTTGGCCATTAGTCTATTCTACTTGGCAGTATCTTAAACTGATGAAGTGTCTATTGGCTGTTAATTCTTTTTACTGGTGTCTCTCTTTAAAATGTCTAGTTCTTTCACAGAATATCCTTGGAATTCTATGGTCACCTAAGTTTTGCTTCCAGGTACTTGTATAATTGTTTTAAGTAACCAGTGGTCTTAACTGAGTTATTTTGCAACTGAATATAGCATTTTTTGCTGAGCTGTTTAGTGCACCAAGGATGTAATATATGACCAGAAAGACTTCCCAAAAATGTTTGTTTCTTATTTTCTCATTTTTCCAGCATTGTGTATTAGAGATCTAACTTTCACCAGAGATGGTCACATTATCGAGGGAAAATGTTTTTTGTACATTTTCCTTTTGCCTGAAACTCTATTCATTTAGCCCATGGTTCTAAGCTTATTTCTCCTGAATTCTTTGATAAAATTTGCCTTTCATAATCTACCTCAAGTCTTTTTTCCACCAACAATAAGTAGGCATTAAATTATCCTAAAGCGTTTCTAATCCCTCTTTTTTCTTGCTAAAAAGTGCCTTAGCTATCATTATTTGTAAAAAATAAAGATAATTCTGTTAACAGCACTAATCTAAGAAACACAGAATTGGATTATCAAATCAGACTCACAACAATCAGAGACAGACAGGCAAGTCCTGCTAAAAGCAAGCCATAGACAAGAACTTTCCTTTATCTTTCTACTAATTAATGCTGTCAAGTGTCGTGATTTGCATGTTCACAAGATTTAACCAAATCATTTCTCCCTGGTCATTCTCCCAGTTCCAACTGGAATGACAAGTCAGAGACAAGTTGCTAACCCTGCCCCCCTCCTTTTTTAATCCAAGAAAAAGTTGATGACAATTTAACATAAATAATTTTTAGTAGGTATGGAGAGAAAATGGTTAATTAAAGAGATACATAAGATGTATAAGAACTTGATTTAATTAACTGAATGTAGCACGTGTGTGCTATGGTCTGAATTTGTCTCCTCAAAAGTTGTATGTTGGAATCCTAATGCCTAATGTGATGGTATTTGGAGGCGGGGCCTTTGGGAGAGAGTAGAGAGTGGAGCCTTCAGGTATGGGATTAGAACACTTATTAAAGAGGACTGGAGAGCTTGCTTGCCCCTTCCCACATGGAAGGAATTGAGGAGTCAGTGAGAAGTTCCAGTCTGCAACATGGAAGAAGTCCTTCACCAGACCCTGATCATGCTGGCACCCTGATCTTGGACTTCTAGCCTCTAGAACGGTGAGAAATAAATGTCTGTAGTTTACAAGCCATCCAATCTCTGGTATTTTGTTAGAGCAACCCAAATGGAACAAGACGATATAGAGAAATATATCCCAGGCTTCTTGATTTTTGTTTGTTGTGATTATTTATTTGTTTGTTTATGAATGAATTGAATTATCTAAATCTAGCTTTTATTTACTTCTGCTGGTTTTTCTGTTTGACTGAAGAAATAATATTAGGTTGATGAAAATAGCCAATTTTTTTACATGACTGAAATAGGCAAAGATAACTCTATATAATTTTTTTCACTAAATGAAAAAGAAAACAATTTTTTGAGTTTTATTGGCACACATTTTTTTTATAGAATAGAGATCCTGCAGCGATTTTAGCAAGTTCTCAGACATCTTCAAAATATTCTTTCTGTTGCATTCTCTCTCTCCTCTCCCTCTGATCCCAAGTACATTTATTCCCTAAATATCTCTCTGGTGCTCTGACTTTTTTTTTCTTTGACTTCAATTTAGATAATTTGTGTTTAATCTGCTGTTAAGCCTTTTCAATAAATATTTTATTTCAGATACTTTAATTTCCAGTGATAGGATTTTAATAATTCTTCCTTAGAGTTAAATTTTATCTTCATAAAGTCACCCCCATTTCTCTATTGTTTATGGCAGATACAATTCTAACCCCACTATTTCTGCTAAGTATCTCTATTTACTAACAACAGTGATGGTGCTATTTGATTCATTATTTTGTAGTATTTTTTTCTTGAAAATATTTTTCAGTCATCCACAGAGTTTTGCTTTTACTCTAAAGACACAATTTGACACAAATGATTTGTCCTCAAAGCATAACTATCAAGCTTCAAAGTTATGATAGAATTTTAAGAAGACATTAGAACTATTTTACTAGTGTTGATAGTATGAGATATAATCATCTGTCCTTGTGATATTATCTTTGTAATTCTTAAAAAATATGTATAGGCATGCATTACAAAACTTTCCTGGAGAATCCTTCTAGAACACCAGAAAGACTGTATTCGAATTTTGGGTATACCTGCCCAATAGTAAGAATATTTACAACTTAAAATTCTTTTATGCAGTGTTTCCTTTAAAACTTGTCAGTTACCTTTTGGAATTACATTCAGAAATCCATCTAGTCTCACTACCTCTTGAAGGTCAGACATTATCTAAACCATGCAATTAACAATGTTCATTCAAGGTAGTTATTCAAGGATGAATTTCCTTTTGTCAGATTTCACACTTCTGATCCAGCATGCAAGGAGTTTAGAAATCACCACTGCGTCTTAACAACAAGGAAAAAGCTGATAAAACTAAAAGAATCAAAAACTCTTCTTTTTTTGTATTGGAAGTATAGTTGACTTACAATATTATATTAGCTTCAGGCACACAACATAGTGATTTGATATAGGTTACACACCACACAAAGTTATTATAATATTACAGACTATATTCCCTGTGCTGTACATTACATCCTGTGACTTATTTGTATTTGTATCTCTTAATCCCCTTCACTTATTTCATCCATTCTACCCACACACCTCCCAGACAACCACTAGTTTCTCCTCTGAATCTGTGAGTCGATTTGGATCTCCAGGGGGACCCAGTCATAGGGACTCCCTCATACTTCTATGAGTTTTACCTGCAGGAGTGGTACCATTTTCTTACAACAAATACTGAGGAAAAATCCCCTCGAGTTTCCAGCAGGAGGGGGGGGAAAGTATTTTGAAATATGCCAGAGTATTCTGTTCTTCTTAACAAGTCCTGCTCTCAGAAGAAACTATTTTACTAAAGCCTAACCTGCAGAGATTTTATCATAACCTAACTCATCTGGGGGAAAGGAAATACCAAACTCTAGCTCTAGACCCCTCTAATAATGCTGATCTGACCTAACAGAGGTGGAGAAGCAGAGGACAAAAAACAACAACAACAACAAAAACTGAGATGCACTGGTGAAGCCCACTGTTCAGGGGCACAGGCTCACCAAAAGGTTGAAACCTAACATAATCATAGGATTATAGAATGCTTCCCTTCCCCCAACACCTTACCACTACATTACCAAAGGCTTATGTATTGCAGTTCCTTTTACCCAGTACGTGATGTCTATCTTTCAACAAAAAATTGTAAGGCATATTAAAGGTAAAAAGCACAGTTTGAAAAGACTGAACAAGCATAAGAGCCAAACACAGACATGGCAGGGATGTTGGAATTAGACCAAGAGTTAAAAAAACTTAATATGGCAAGGGTTTTAATGGAAAAAGTAGATAACATATAAGAACAGATGGATAGTATAAACAAACAGATGGACATTTTAAGAAAGACTGGAAAAAATAGAACAGAATATCCAAGAATTGTGGGACAACTACAAAAGGTATAACATATGCATAATGGAAATATCAGAAGGAAAAGAAAGAGAGAAAGGAACAGAAGTAATATTTGAAGCAGTAATGACTGAGAATTTCCCCAGACTTATATCAGACACCAAACCACAGATCCAGGAAGCTCAGAGAATCTGGTTATTACATGTGATGCTGCTATTAATACATCCCACAGTCATGGTATCTTTAATAATGTGGGCTGATGATAGAGATGATACACACTATTGCTAAAACAAAATGGTTACAGTTCTTCTTAAGGCATGAATTTAGAAAATAATTTCTAAACTACACATTTCACCCCTGCTTTAGGTGACAAAAATGCTGAGTCATCTGACTAATTGTGACAGAACAGTAAGTTTAGGGATGCACTAGTGTGTGACTGTAACCAAGAAAGCTTGTATCTAATCAATTATAGTTTACTCTGAAATAACTAGGCAGAATTAAAGATGGTCAGATTAGGAGCTAAAATATGTCTGTAAGCAAAGAAAGGATTTGACCTTCTATAGTTGAACTAATGGCTTAGGAGAAGAAGATTGTATGTTTTGGGGTCTAAATAACATTCACCTCAGGCTCTAAAGTTCTACACATTACATGCAACAATCAAGAAAAAATTATGAAATAAATAAAAGCAAGAAATACACTGTCAAAGACAAAACAATCAACAGAAAAAGATTAGTAAAGGATGTGTATGTTGGAACTATGAGACAGATAATTTAAAATACCATGATTACTCTGTCAAAATCCTCTTGGAACATTTTGGCAGACAATTGGAAACTATAACAAAAGTTGAATGGAAATATGAAAGAAAATATTAAATGGAAATACTGGAAGTAAAGGACACTGTAACAGATTAAGATTGCTTTAGTCAAAGTTATCCACATATTCAACTGAGTTGAGGAAAGAGTCAGTGAACTTGAAGATAGATTGAAAAACATTATCCAAACTGGAATACAAAGGGGAACAAGTATAAATAAATAAATAAGCAAATAAACAAATGAAAACAAAAATTAGAACAGAGCATCCAAGATCTGTGGAACAATATCAAATGGCTTATGTATAATTTGAGTCTGAGAAGAAGGAAAAAGAAAATGGAGGAGAAAAAATATTTGTAAAGGGAATGGCTGAAGATTTTCAAAAAATAACGAAACATATTAAACCTAATATCTATAAGCTCAGAGAACTCCAAACAGGATAAATACCATAACACACACATAAAATATACAAACTACTGAAAACAAAAATAAAGAAAATTGTGAAGTAAATTAAAGGAAAATAGACACATTGCATGGACAAAAACAAAATAAGATGTGAAACAGAGTTCTCCTCAGATACTATGTAATACAGAAGATAATTAAAAGTCATCTTTAAAGTAGTGAAAGAAAACATAACACAGATTTCAAAACCCAGTAAAGTATCTTTTGAAAAGGAAAAAGATATTTAAGAAATTAAACAAACAAAACTTCAGAGAACTTATTAAGAGAAGATCTGTACTGCAAATAAAATGAAAGTAAGTTCTCCAAGCAGAAAGAATTTGAAAAGTAATATTTTTAATAAGTATGTGGAGAATATTGATACCAATATTTATTTAAAAAATTAGATGTATCTCTATTTAGATAAGAAACAAGACAAAGAAGCCTAAAATCACTGCCACAATTTAGTATTGGTGGTCTTCGAAAACACTAGAAGTAAGAAAAGGGAGTAAAAGGTACAGGAATTAGAAGTAAAGAAATAGAAATCTCATTTTTTTTGTAGATCATGTAATTACTATTGTAGAAAACCAAAAGAAACAATAGAAAAACTTACAGAACTAATAAAAATAATTTAATAGCTTTCCTCTGTACTAGAAAAACCAATTAGAAAATATGAGAAATAAAATATCATGTTTTTCTAGGAGTATAAACATGTTATGACAAAAAAAATTAATTCTATTAAAGGAAATAAGTGAATAAGTAAAGATATTTACCATGCTTATAGAAAGGACAATATACTAAAGATATCATATCTCAAAATAAATTTATAAAGATATTATATCTCATAAAATCATGGTCAAATTGTATATATTTATATGGATTATGAAGACAAAGATCCACAGTATGGGTACCCATACCCATACCCACAGTATGGGTACACTGGGCAACTCAAGCAGAATAAAGAGCTCAAAAAGAGATCAATGTATATATTTTGGTATTTAATATATGATAAACTTGATACCACAAAGCAATGAGACATGTGTCCCTGGAACAAATAGATACAGTTATTTTGGAATGAAATCTGGTTCTAGTTAATGAAATTAACTATATGTTGATCATGCAGCTCCTGTTCCGCACCTCTAGATACATATCCCAGAGAGATACCAACATGTGTTCATAAGGGAATATGAACAAGGACACTCATCAAAGCATTGTCTGTGTTAGTAGGGAGTTATAAGCAACTCAGATATTCATCACTAGAGAAATGTACACCTTAAGTATACTATGAAAAATCTGTGACAAATAGAGCAATGGACCAAAAGAACATAAAACAATATATGGGTACGTCCTCCAAAGAGAGTGTGCATGCATGAAATTAGAAACAGAGTGAAATTTATGTAAATGTAAAAAACAAAGAAGCACTACATATTCTATGTCGGTGGATATATATCTAAGGGCTTTTGTCAAAAGATTAGATGTTTATGAGGTGGAGAGAAGAGATAAAAGACAAAGAAATACAAAGTAAATACATTTAAAATGAGAAGATAGGAATTTTCTTGAGCATTATTAAAATTAACTAGAGCTCTAATTAAAACATAGAGCACTATGAAGCTATAGAGGGTTCTAAAGTAAGTAATTACACAGAATATGCAGATTTAATACTTGGAAAATTCTAATGTGTAGCTGGTAAGTACTATGGCTAATTATTACATTCTCTCTAGCTGACTTTTACTATTAAGATAGAAAAGCTGCTTTTTGTTTGTTGTTTATCATTTTTCCTTCCTCTTATTTGATTTTGTATACATCCTTAAGGGCAGTATTTTTTCTCCAAGTGATATTTTTCACAGTGAATCTTAGGATGATGAATTTATTGTCTCAGTATACCTGTAACCTTCTTAAAGAGATTTGAACACTTAAAATATGTCCAGATCCTTTTATCAGTTCTACAGACGTGCAGTAAATGTGTCTTATTCAACTTTGCTCTGCGACAAGGACCTTGAGAACATATATAGTAGTTATACAAAGAAATGGAATTTTATTTAATATGTTGGTGACATTTCTGTCAAGACATTGACCCTAGCTGAGCATACATTAAGGACCATATTGTTATTTCTAAATTTTTAAATATTATGGAAGAATTATACAAAAATGTCTGTAATAATTTAATTTACATCTATATTTTAAGCACTTCAGCCTTCTTTTTTTTCTTTTAGAGTCTTCCTTCTGGACTTCTAGTGAGATTATAACCCAGTGTTATTGGTTTAATAATAGTAAAGTATGATGACAGGACACTTAGGAAATGCCACTATATGTGAAACAGAATGTAATGTGATTTTAGATCTGGAAATCACTGGTGGCGAGCAAAGTGCGAATAAATATCAAATGTCTTCTCTTTAGCACTAAATGTAAAATGTTCCAAATCATTTTATCCAACTCTAGATGTTAAGTTAAATGTAAATGCACATATTGAATGCAATAGCAGCATAGCAAACAGAATTCATAGCAGAACAAGTAACGTGATTGGGGATGCTGTTTTACTGTATTTCTTAATGCCAAGAAACAGCAAATAGAATTGGTCTTTAAAAACACAAAGCATAGGGTGCTTCGGGTGCTATAAAAGATACAGCTGCACTATCCATGATCTAGACTGCATCTAAATTTCAATCTTGTAACATAGGAGAGTGAGGTAAAAACCTTACCTAGGCAACTGTACGAAAACAAAATCTAAATGCCACTTCCAAATGGTTAAAATATCTGCTTTAGAGCATACTTTCAAGTCTATCAATTAGCCTATTTTCTAAGACATTCATGCTGAGAGGAGTTAGCTTTCTTGATTTGGAGATAATACTGATTAAGACCAAAAAGTGAATCCTTTTATGCCTTGTGAGATCCAAAAATTACATAATATCAATTATGTTTTGTCTAAGTCAAAGACATTTGAAGACTCATTGAAGACATACTTTTACAGGATCATTTAGAGATCTAAATTTTACTTAAGAAAATTATTCACTGGAATTTGAGGCAAAAACACAGTAATGAGAAACTCAAGATAATGGTTTGGAATTCCCATCCTTAACAAAATAAACTTACTCTTAAAGAGCTCATAATTTTTATTTTTTATTTGTCATTTGTTGCCCTAAATTGCGTCCTTATTTTCTCAAGTAAAGTTGTTCTCAGCAGGGTGTTGGGTATACAGAATTCATCCCCAAATATCCCTTGATACAGTCAAACTATGGTATATATTTGTACAACAGAATAATTTGGCATTAGTAAAAAGCACGTGTGTATCTATCTGTGTTATGCAACGTTCTCTAGAACTAGAGCTTAGAACAGTGCACATTGTATGATTTATTCTATTTTTTTAAAAAAGGATATGCATGTCCACCTATAGATAAACATAGGAATAGAGAGATTATTTTTACATATATGCTAGTACATGCATATTATTTTTCTGGAAAGGTGAAGAAGAAAAAAATTGATGATGAATAACTGAAAACAAAAAATAGGGTCTGGAAAATGGAAAGAAGACATATTTGCTTCTCATTTGGTACTGTTGTGTGCTGTTTGACCTTCTTGGCAGACTGTTCATTTTATTTAAAATTAATCACTGAGGGCTTCTCTGGTGGCGCAGTGGTTGGGGGTCCGCCTGCTGATGCAGGGGACACGGGTTCGTGCCCCGGTCCGGGAAGATCCCACATGCCTCGGAACGGCTGGGCCCATGAGCCATGGCTGCTGAGCCTGCACGTCCGGAGCCTGTGCTCCACAACGGGAGAGGCCACAACAGTGAGAGGCCCGCGTATCGCAAAAATAATAATAATAATAATAAATAAATAAATAAATAAAATTAATCACTGAGGTTATCTGGCTGGTGAGATTATAGGCTATTTTAATTTTTTTCTGTACTTAAAACATAGTATGAATTAATTAATTAAAAGAAAACATAAGGCAGGAGGCAAAGAGGGAGAAAGGGAGAAAGGATGGAAGGAAAAGAGGAAGGAAGAAAAGAACAAATAGAAGAATGCTTTCAAAGCAAATGTAGCTTGCTTTCCCAATTGGTATGCCCAGCATGAGGAATGGACAGGAATGTGGAGGCAAATGCAGTGTGAAAAAATGTTGTTAAGTAACTAATACCCCTGGCCTATTATTAGAACAGAAGTATTGAGTTAACATTTTTTGATCATTTCTTAGCATCTCATGTCAACGTGCTTAATCTTACAATGATTTCTCCTCAAAATTCTAAATATCTGACAATTCCTTTTTTTACATAAGCTACATCAAGAAGTACAAACCTTTAAATATAGAGTACCAAAGCTTTTGTAATTAAATGTTCAGCATTGGTTAACTGGGCATAAACAACTGTGAATAGTGCAGATTTTTAAAGAACATTTTGCTTGTGAAATCACTGTTCAAGTTTCCAACCAGGTATCCCTTTTAAAAATGAAATTTGACAGTATTTGCTTAAGAAAGTTGAAAACTTACTTTTGCATAAGAAAACATACCAATAAGCTATGATGCCTAGTTTTGATGTGTGTAATTAAAAGATCACCCTCTTCCCTAACTTCTAAAAAATTGGTAAGATTTTCTTAGGGCAAGTTATATAAAATGCCTTTATTCTGAGTATATACTTTTGATACTTTTAGGAATATATACTAAAAATATAATTAATTATATACTTTAAAAGGAATATGGAAATTTATTGGAGCATTGCTCATAATATTGAATATTTAGAAGTGACCAAAATATCTAACAAAATATGATTAGTTTTAGAAAGTATGCATTGAAAAACTATTCAATCTAAGATACACAGAGCTTATAAGTATTGCCAGATAAATCCATAATATATTTCATTTGAAAACAACCACAATACGAAATGCATAATTTCGTTTCATTTGCAAGAATTACTTTATTTTTTCTGCATATAAATTGATATATGCATAAAAAATCTGGAAAGATACACATTGGAATGTTAGAATGTTTGCTTCCAATTCTTAGGATTAATGGAGTCTTTTTTCCCCATATGTGTATTATTTAGCTATTCTACAAAGAACATTTAATATTTGGGTAATAGAAATAAAGTAAAAATAAACTATAAAATACCAAATTAAAATTACAGTACCACATGTCTCTGAATTATGATTTCTTCTACTCCACTCATGCCTGAAGTCTCAATTCAAACATCTTCTCCTCTGAGAAGCTTGCACGGAATTTTGCAGCTTAATTTGATCATACTGCTTTGTCTCCAATCTATTTGTCTTTATTTTTTTAAGGTTACCTATCAAAATGAGAGCCAGTATTTAATAACAAGCCTAATTGTCCACTGAATTCCTTGAAAGCGAACACCATATCCCCATTATCTAAGAAAAATCTATAAATTAGCATTTCTTCAGTGTGGTTTAAATCAAAAATATAAGAAAGAGAAGTTTTTAAATATCCATAAACCAGTCAATATGTGCAAACTTTGGTCAATCTATAGGTAATTACACATACAATCTGTCTGTAAATAATTCTACAAGGGAAAAAAAATTCTCCTTATGAATATATGGTACTTAAAAACCATCAGTCATAGGATAACTTCTGGGAATTTTCTCACATTCAAAGTGGCAGGCTAGAAAAGATAAAAATGTTTGTTAATAGCTGTGAGTGCAATATGAAATTCAATCCATTATTGATGGAACAGATCAATAATCAATAAGTGTAACACTGAAGATACTTTTGACATGTCCCTTTGTAACTGTACAACCTCTGGGCCAGCCATTTGCCTATTGCTCTCACAACTCAGTCTTTTATTTGCTCCGCTCTTTATTTCAAGGAACTGCATTCATGCAGAGTTTTGCCAAATGACTTAGAGTTAGGTTTAGCCAATGCGAGGCACTGGTAGAATATTAGAGACTAGGAGAAGAGAAATCAAGGTATACCTCCTCTCCTGTGACGCCACTGATGTTGTCACAAGTGTCTGAGTCACCATGGTGGCTCTAGTTCCTGCCAGATAATGTCTCTCCCTGTGTTTATGGCACCTACTTGGCAGTCTCCACCATGGCTCTACATCCCATAGAATGACCCTGACTTCCAGGTTAGTAACATCATTTCTACCTGTTTTCCTCTAGCCTTTGGAGTGATATCTAGTTCCTTCTGTTTACTAGTCTTTAGATTACTTCACTGGTTCTCCAACTCTTGTATTACACATATAATCAATTATTTGTATCAAAATCTCTATGTTTGAAACAACTGGGGTGTTTTCTCGTTTTTGTCTGGTATCTTTCAATATAGCACTCAAGGCTTCTTTTGTAACTCAAATTACAGAGAAGTTGGTATGCAAAATGCCTTCCTCAAAAGTACTATGTAGTGGGCTTCCCTGGTGGCGCAGTGGTAGAGAGCCCGCCTGCCGATGCAAGGGACACAGGTTCGTGTCCTGGTCCGGGAAGATCCCACGTGCTGCTGAGAGGCTGGGCCCGTGAGCCATGGCCGCTGAGCCTGCGCGTCCAGAGCCTGTGCTCTGCAACGGGAGAGGCCACAACAGTGAGAGGCCCGCATACCACAAAAAAAAAAAAAAAAAAGTACTATGTAGCAAAAGCTCTAGTTTACCTCATCTAACTACCCGGAAACCACATTCTTAAATGTATTTATAATTGAGTATACAATTGTTCAAGGACTTCTGCAAAACAACACTGGATAAAACTCTTTTTCCTCAGTACTTGATAGAAGCACCACAAAAATTGAGAATGATTTAGCTAGCACTACAGATCATGAGGCTTACAAAGATGATGTACCAAAGTATATACATTTTCTTATACGGTGATATATATTATGCTTATTCATGTAAATGTCTTAAATAATGTATAGAGGTAAACACAGTGAGATTATGAGGTTTGTTTTTAATTCCTTGTCCTTCTCATATTGATGAAGTCCTTTGTCTCAAGTAGTTAATAGAATTCTCTCTATCCTAGGTCTAGCCTAGGTTTGGTTTTTATCACCCTAATTCTGTACAGTTCATTTATCTCCGTCTGTTTATCACTGCTCCACACTACCCAGTCCATTTAACAGTGTCTCACCTATTATTATGACTAGAGGAATCAAATTTCCTAGATAATGGTTCAAAGCAAATTCTTAGTCAACTACATTAAGGAAACTCCACACATCTGTTTGAGTTCACCACTATGTAGATCCTGGCTATGCAGAAAGCTTAGGGAATAAAAATTTCTTCCATTGCTCTGCAGATATGGCCGATGCAACTTCTTGCTTCTCAAAACGTCTTTCGGTTCTTTCTGAACTGCTGTTATGGGCCAAGTTTAAACTTTTTAAAAATACCATTTGAGGGTGAAACAAGCATTTTCGAATAAGTGTCTGAAACAAATATCTTCATATCATTCAACAAATATTACTCTTTTGCCATTTCTTGTGAACCCCATTTTGCTAATATTATGTGTTTTAATATTTAAATAAATATTCCAATCCAAATGAAATGACTGAGTTATTAATGGTTTTACAAAACTCTAGATGTCTGATTGTGTTTTATGATGATTTTTTGGCAGTAACATACCAAGTTAGAAGTTACCATGTTATACCTCTGAACTTTTTCTGTAAAACACCACCATTGCCAAATCTTTTCTAAGAATTATAAGTCTTCTTGGGCAAGTTTTCTGCACCTCTAGAGTCTTGCTAAATTTATCAACTTGGCAGAGCAACGTTAATGCCCTGGTCATCTTCTATGTGGAATTTGAAACCGTGCTATTCTATACCCCTGGAAAGACTGAGAGGTGGGGGGAACTTTCTGACTCCTCTGCAGCCTTCTCATGTTGCATGATTAGCTGTATGAGATGCTAGTTTGACCCAACTCTTAGTTTGTGTCTAGAGGGAAAGTCAAAAAGACAAGTGCCTGACAGTTTAAACCTTCACAGGCTGTCAACAGGAGTCATAAAACCATAAATTATATGTTGTAAGAACAGATTGTGATATGCAAGAAGTCATTCACACAGGAAGGAGCAGTGAAATTTGGAGCCACTGTAAATTGGGTGCAAGCCTCAACTCTGCCACTACCTCAGTGACCTTAGACTAGCAGGTGCTCTTTTCTGAGCCTAGATTTCATTCTCTGTCATGTTAGCACAATTGACATTAGAGCCATGGCATGACATTTTGAAGATGAGAAACCTGGAAAGTCCTTCCAGATTCTCTTGTTCAACCATCTGCTTCCAAAATCCTTTACAGTTTGAACTTTTTTCTTAAGTCCAAACAGTTATGTGATGATGATGATATTCAATGATGACAGCTTTAGCAGGGTTGCTTTTCATAATTTGCTTAAATTTAAAGGTAAATGCGGAACATGGTCACACAGCAGATGCAGAGATAACCTCAGCAGAATTGTCATCGTTGCAGCAGGAGTTTTAGATGGATTTAGGTCTCTATTCTGAGGCATCTAACAGTAATTAAGAAATTGTGCCACCTGAAATAATCCTGCAAAATGAATGTGATTTCTTGACCCCCAGAGACCTCTTACAGATTAAGATGTCTGGCCTGCAGTTAACTCCTTTATCATCTCTGTTGTATAGGGATCAGTTTTAAGTCACCACATTTGTCTCTAATTCATTCAGGAAAAATATTTCTCAGGTATGGAGAAAGTATCATCATTTTACAAGTGGATTTAAGAACTGATCCTGTCTTCTTTGTAGTAAAGTATTTTTTTATAGTGGATTAAATCTTGAGAATCAACACTAATTTCATGATTTTTATAGGATTACCTTTATCTGTGTGTGTGTGTGTGTGTGTATGTGTGTGAGTGTATTTATGTCCATGTAATGACAAAACGATGTGGTTTGGAAAGAAAAATCATCTAAATGATTAATGGGATCAGAGAGGCAAAAATTATATTTATATATATGCACAAATATATTCAAATACATATATTCCATTTATCTTATTATATGTATATAAATATATTTAAATATCTTATAACAAGTATTGTTTCTAGTAGACAAACGAGTATGGTTCAAAATAAAAATGAAACAAAGATATGTTAGCAAAAATTTGACATCAAAGAAATCCAAATTGAAACTTTGTATAACATTAATTTTGAAATATTAACCTAATATGATTTCATTATAACCCCAGACGTTTCCAGATAAAGCATTTTTTCCCCTTTGTAGCATTTTTTTCAATGGCAATAAGGAAGTCTTAAATGTATCATATTTCTTTGTTGAAAAAAACTATACTACATTTCAATCCATGTTTGCACATAGCTTTTACTTACCATTCAAGGAGAATTTTATTTTATTCAGTCATTTAGCATTTCTTCTATAATCATTAATTCAAATTTGACTTTCTTTGAAATGAATGTGCATGCTTCCTTATATATAGTTAAGTTTTTGGTGCAATGTGCACAACCCATTTAATAATTTACAAAGTATTTTCAGTTCTTTCATTCACCATTCTAACAGATTGTTGATGGAAATCAATATGGAAGGGAAATTGTATAATCAAGTTTCCTTAAAAGAATGTCATTACTAGTGAAAGACAGGGTGGATGACACAGAGAATTAATCTTAACTATGATATATACATTTCCCAGATATAAGAAGGTTGCTAAGAAGTTAAAATTATGAACTTCAAATTTTTTTTCCATATTTGAAATAGACAACCACTAGCAGTCAGTGTAAGAGGACAGGAGAACTCTCAGATCAAGTCATTTTGAAATAGTTTGCATGATTTTCACCTAGTTAGAATATAGAGATTGAAATAACATGGGAAGACTTGTAAGTGATAATCATGGATATAAATGACTAGCTGTTCAGGTAATTCCATTTTTGTTGTTTATAGTTGTACAGTGTAAGAATACTGCCAAAAACTACAATAAAAAGGCCAAAGAAAAATTAAATTAAAATAGAAAATACTTTTCCCAAAACCTACCAAATTTTATATTTTATGTTTTCACAGATGATTTTTCCATGTCAAAACACATACTATTACTTTCTATCCTGCCACAGTTATATTTAATACAATGTAATTTGACTGATTTTACCAAATGTCCATTGTGTCTACTCATGTCAAATATCAATACTTGTGGACTTTGAAATTAGACCTTTTTGTATAATAAATTCCTATAAATAGTTAAATATGCTTCAGTATTTTTGTAATTGATTGCCTTGTTTACCACCTAACAGGTGCTAGAATAACTTTGTTTTGATTATTGTAGTATTATAATTCAGTTTCACTCTGACAGGTCAATCCTCCTCCAAAATTGCCTCATTTCCAATTGCTAATCCATATTTCTCTTCAAAAATGCCCTGGTTATATCCACAGATAAACAAATTTTAGAATCAATTTGTCTATTCTTTTAAAGCATGCTGGATATTTGCATTAGAATCAACGTATTTACCGGCTAATTTATAGTTGAAATGGCATAACTGTAGTCTTGAGTCTTCCCAATCTAGAACAGATGGGGCTACTTTTTTTTTCTTAGTAGAATTTTGTATGTTTTTTTTTGTATCTACTTTTTTTTTCTTAGAATTTTGTATCTTTATTGTTCTTGTATTGTATGGTTTCCATGAATTTATTGGAAATTTTGTCCCTAGGTGGTTTTCTGCGTTGCTATTAAGAATATCAACTTTTACATATACTTAGTGGTTTATTGTTGATATATAACAAAGTTACCGATTTCATACATCATCTATAAGCTGGCTACTCTGCTTGACTCGTTTCATTTTTAGCCATTGTCAGATGATTCTTTTTGGTTTTCTAGGAATATAAGCATATTATCTACAAATAATGGTAGTTTACTTCCTTTTTCCTATTATATCTTTTTGTTAATTTTTTTCAAATAAATGCGGTTGAACTGAGGCAATGGCGACGGCGGCTCTGGAGGCCACAGTCCCGGTCCTGGCTTCGGCCCCAGCCCCACATGGTGACGCTCGCTGAGCTGCTGGTGCTCCGGGCCACCCTCCGGGCCACCGTCTCGGGCTACTTCGTCAGCAATTGACGCGCATGCTGAGGAGTGCTTCTTCGAGCGGGTCACCCCGGGCACCAAGATGGGCCTCATTTTCGAGGTGGCCAAGGGCGGTTTCCTGGACATCGACGTGGAGATTGCAGGACCTGATAATAAAGGAATTTATAAAGGAGACCGGGAGTCCAGTGGGAAATACACCTTTGCTGCTCACACGGATGGAACGTTTCAGTTTTGTTTTAGCAGTAGGATGTCCACCATGACTCCAAAGATAGTGATGTTCACCATTGATATTGGGGAGGCCCCCAAAGGACAAGACATGGAAACAGAAGCTCACCAGAACAAGCTAGAAGAAATGATTAATGAGCTCACAGTGGCGATGACAGCTGTACAGCATGAACAGGAATACATGGAAGTTCGGGAGAGAATACACAGGGCAATCAATGACAACGCAAACAGCGGAGTGGTCCTTTGGTCCTTCTTTGAAGCTCTTGTTCTAGTTGCCATGACATTGGGACAGATCTACTACCTGAAGAGATTTTTTGAAGTCCGGAGGGTTGTTTAAAATGCCTTTTGCTGATAATCCGAAACTCATAATTCATTGTTTACCAAGTGTCTTGGTCATAATAATGTCATTAATTTCAACGTTTTTATTTTCTAAACTGTACATTCACAGCTTCTGTTTCTTTGTGATTAATAGATATTGGGGGAAAACACTTTTTTAGGAAAGTTATAGTGAAAATTTGATTGGCATGATTTCATATTTGAATTCTTCCTCCATTATACAGGTCCTTCCAGAACTCAAACACTGTAAGCGGAATACAGATGTATAGTCCTTTTTATATATTCTTTCCTTTTGCTTTCATAATAAAATGCAGCTTGTTCAGGATAGTACTTTATTGACAGTACTTTACTAAAAATGACTGCATTCTTGGGATCCCTCATCCTGCAGTTCAAGTCATTAAAGATTCATTTTGTTGAGTCCTTATCAGAAAAAACAATCTGAATCTTGACATTTTCTATCCAGCCTAATTGCAGAGCTCTGTGACTAGAGGATGCTACCAAGTTGGTACTTTTTTACTTTGTCTATCTTGTTTTTGCTTTAAAGATAAGACTTAAACCAACAACCTTTTTCCTCTTTAAAGTTTTACTTTGAACCTTAGAACTCAGTCACCTCCACTTAAAATTGTTGACACAAGCAGCTAAGAACCATTTTTTGGTTTCCGCCTAACCTTGTAAGAAGTCTCTATTAAAGCCAGTTCTCTGGGTGTTGCAGTGAACAGTAATTCTTTTTCTTTCTATGCTGGCACATCCACTTTCTCTACTCTGGGCACATGGGAGGTATGCATTCACATAATTGGAAAAATCTGGATTTCTGATGCCAAAGGGTTAAAAGCCTCTTGGATTTCTTTGCAGTGATATACAGCCATTATTTTATTTTTGATCAGTGGCATTTTGGCCACTGTTTAATTAGCTCACTGAACATTACTGTCAGTACTAGTGTGTTTGTTTTTGTTTTTCCTGGGTCTTTCTTTTGGCGTGGGGATGATCCAGGATTACATTGTGACTGATGTATATTACTTACTTGTACATTTTTTTTTTTTTTTGGATCTTTGCAAGGGGAAAACTACTAGTAACGAGTTTTATATAATTAAGTTAAATTTGTTACAGGTTTTCATGTTCAGGATAAACAATTTTTCAACCTTGGGTGAAAATACTTGCAACAGTTTAGGGTGACTGTGTTTTACCTTAGAACAACTGTTGCATGCCAACTTGTGTGCATGTGTGTGTGAAAACACTTCAAAATTGATTTAAAAGATGTAAATTTAAAACTGGTTGTGTATCTAATCTGCCCCAGGTTTAGTAAATAAGCAATTCTTTTTAAAAATAAAAACAAACAAACAATTAAATGCGGTTAACATCAGTTTCAAATGAGGTTTAAAAATAGTTCCATGGGGCTTCCCTGGTGGCGCAGTGGTTGAGAGTCCGCCTACCGATGCAGGGGACACGGGTTCGTGCCTCGGTCCGGGAAGATCCCACATGCCACGGAGCGGCTGGGCCCGTGAGCCATGGCCGCTGAGCCTGCGCGTCTGGAGCCTGTGCTCCACAACAGGAGAGGCCACAACAGTGAGAGGCCCGCGTACAGCAAAAAAAAAAAAAAAAATAGTTCCATGAAAGAACCCCCTTGACTTCTTATGACGTGACAATCTATGCAAAAGTTCACTGTCAAGCATGAGATTGGCTGTTAGTTTGAGATAAATACATTTGTTCTATTAAGTAACGTTCTATCTCAAAAATTTTATCAGGAATGAATGTTGAATCTTGCAATATGTTTTCAGCAACTATTGAGGTAATATCACTATTTGTATTTAATTATGAATTTTACTAATTGCTTTCCTACAAATATCAATCCACAAGTATTGATATTTGACATGAGTAGACACAATGGACATTTGGTAAAATTAGTCAGATTACATTGTATTAAGTATAACGTTAACAAGGAATAAACGTTAACTCCTCCTTCATAGTAAATAATCTTAAACTTCATTTCACATTTTCTGAGATGTTCAGTGGATTCCCTGGAATTTCTATGAAGTCTCAGGTGCTAATGTTACTTGTAGTCAACTTTGGTACTCATTTCCAAATTTTGAGGAATTATTTTCCTTAACATCTCACTGTTTGCTTATTTGTTTGCTTTTATATCTAATTCCATAATGACCCAAACATGAAACTCTTAACATTTTGTTTCATAATTCAATTCTTCCTTTTGTATTTTTAGGAATCCCCTTTCTTCCTGCTGCAGGACTAATTATTTGGATTTAGTTTTTCTTTTTTTGGGTTTTGATATTAAATGTTTGTGTTACATGACTGGGGTGTTCTATAGCTGTAAAAATACTGTTAAAACATTCCATGAAGCTTTTCCTTGGTCAGGGGACTTGGTTTTCCCTTCAAGCCATCACTATCCTAATAATTGTCAAAGTCATGGATAAGGCTAGAAGTGAGCTCAGGTTAACTTCAATTTATATAAAAGTTCAATTTCTATTGTTCCCAATACTGAATATGAGGTACTGCTCTAACTCTGTACTCTTTCTCGTAATAATTATTTTTCATCCAAATTACTCTTATTTCCATTGATACTTTGTTGTTGTTCCATAGACTTTTATCTGTTATTCTTCTATCTATAATACTCTTCCACAAAATATTGGTGTGGCTAACTTCTCATTATTCTAGTTTCGGATCACTTCTCACTGCCTCAGAAAAGCCTTCCTTGAGAAAAACATCTAAAGTTTTTTAAGGTTCTCATCACCAACCACTGATTCTCTACTTATTATCCTTTTATTTTCTCCATAGCACTTTATCATTTTCAACCTATCCCATTTAAATTGTTCACTCCCACCTCTCATCCCCACCTGACACTAGAACCTGTAGACTATGAGAGTAAGGACCTTATCTAAGTTCTTCACTGTAATACCCTCAGTTCCAAGAATATGGAGTCTTTCTTCCAAAGAATGAAAACTTTTACTGGATTTTGTATAATTCAGATTTGTTTTATTCATATGCAAAAAGGAAAGCAATGTGGTGTTATGTAACCTGGTTGCATCTCATATGTTATATTGATTTCATGGCAAACTTTGGATACTGCAGTATAAGATATTAATTAAATATCTGCTTATAATTTTGCTATCACATAGTCAGTGATAAATAGGAATATTTTGCAGGTTTGTGCTTTACAAGTTTATTTAACATGTTTCTACATCTCCTCTATGATGTACAGTAAGAAAACAATAATTAAAGGAGCTAGAAAAGTGATTGTCAAACATACAAAAGAGTATTGTTACATGATATAGAGGTCTATATGTAAACATTCAATTTGGAATATTAAAAAAGCTTGAATACCTTTAACCATATCAAAAGTTGGATTGGATTTAGAATGCATATGCCTATATATAGCTTTACACATATTTAGCTTTTTACCATATTTTATATATATATATATCTATTATATTAAATACCTAAGCTCACATGGTTTTAAAAACAAAATATTAAAACACTTGCCTCATACTAAAACTTTTACTTTAAATGGTGTTTAATATTATTCCTTAAACTGAATTTAAAAACTGATGTAAAATACTTTCCCTTTATGGATACAGGATGTTTACTTTAATTACATTCAAGAAGCAGTGCCTTGGGGATAAAGGCTGGAACAAGCCACCAGTCATGGAGTGACTGATAAGTATAATTTATCTTCACCATTTCTCACCCTGCAACCTCCTTGGTAATCACAGAGAGAAATATTCCAGGATGCGCAGGTCAAATACAATAGTGATAGAGAAAACTAATAAATTTGCTCTAAGGCTTTAAGTAAAATAAAAGCACTTTTCAGAGAATATCAAAATGCTTAACGCTTGAAGATTTTGGTCAAACTACATTAATATTAGTGACATTTTGCCACATATTATTATTGCTTGCCCCATTTTACTTTATTCAAGTTTGAAAGATTTCCATCAAAATTTCCAAACACTTTGAAATTAAATCCATAGATCTATGGAGTGCTTGAAAAAGAATGGGAAAATCCACGAGGAAAATATTTTCTGTAACTAATATTCTGAATGGGAAGTAAATTTTATATTCTGAAATAATATATGTTCTAGCATATACTGAAGGGAATATATTAAAAGGGACCTTGTTTGAGCTACATCTTGTTAGGCAGCTGGTGACCAGAGAGGTTTCTCAGACCTAAATTCTAGGATACTCAACAAGTAGAGACTATTGTTTTAGATATTGTACTTACGTGCACTGTTGTATTTTATTATACTATTCTATTATCTCTTTAATTTTTATCAAGTCATGAAGAAGTTGTTCTTGGATGAGCTTAACAAGTTGTTACATGCAGGGTGTATCTTAAGACCAGTGGAAAAGCAAAGCAGCTTGATCAGGGTTAGAGTAATATTATTTTTTAATTTATTTGTTTGCATGTAATTTAAATCATTTGATATTTATAACATGTTTTTACCAAAGTATCCATAAGAATTTATCACGTAAAGTTTTGAATAAATTTAGGACATAATGAAGGAAGACATAACAGAAAACAAATAAATAAAATATAAATTGTTTAGCTGGGTTAAATTCATGCAGGAAAACCAATATTGCTGGAACTCAAGCTGAATTCTCATTAAGATCATCAATTCGCTTGGTGACTCTGTATAAACTGAAATCTTTTGTTAACCTTAGTATTTTAGCTAAAGATAGACATACGTGGTTCTCAAACTTTAGCCTGCACTAAAATCATTAGGATTTTTAAAACACAGATGTCTCTTTCAGTAAGTCTGGGGTTGTGCCAGAGAATTTGCATTTCTAACAAGTTCCCAGATGTTGTTTATGCTGCTGGTCTAGGGACCGTACTTTGAGAAGAACTGATATATATGATATCATACACACACACACACACACACACACACACGTGGCAGGACAATTTTTTTCCAGGGATCAGATTTTTCTATTGCGAATCTAATTTTAAACATAATTGTTTTTGATTTGTCATCTTCAATGTTGTGCATACTTTTCTTATTTTGAGATATAAAGGAATGCACCACCATGTATTACTCAAACTTCTAAGGATAATAGCATAAATACTACTAACTTAGTAGCATTGGATGGCCTCATAAAATTAGTAAATTTATCCAAGCCAAAAAAAAGACTCTGTTAATTTTTCCATATTAATATATTATTATCTGAATATAACCTTGGTTTAAATCAATGAAGGAATCTAAACAGGCAGTGCCATTGCTTCACTTGTTGTGAAAGAAATATCATTTTAGGACCACTTTCTCTGTGCTGTTAAGTCTGGCTAGCACCTTAAGGCATTGACTTATTTAATCTTTCTAAAAGCCTATTATGGCCCTAGAAAGTGTCATACAGAGTGAAGTAAGTCAGAAAGAGAAAAGCAAATATCGTATAATATCGCATATATGTGGAATTTAGAAAAATGTTATAGATCAGTGGTCCCCAACCTTTTTTGGCACCAGGGACTGGTTTTGTGGAAGACAATTTTTCCACGGACTGGACGGGGGTGGGGGCATGGTTCAGGTCGTAATGCGAGTGATGGGGAGTGGCAGATGAAGCTTCCCTCACTGGACTGCAGCTCACCTCCTGCTGTGTGGCCTGGTTCCTAACCAGTCCACGGCCTGGGGGTTGGGGACACCTGGTATAGAAGATCTTAGCTGCAAAGCAGACATAGAGACACAGACGTAGAGAACAAATGTGTGGATACCAAAGGGGGGGTGGTGGCAGGAATTGGGGGACTGGGATTGACACATATATATTATTGATACTATGTATAAAATGGACAACTGATGGGAACATGCTGTATAGCACAGGGTACTCACCTAGTGCCTTGTGGTAACCTAAATGGGTGGGAAATCCAAAAGGGAGAGGATATCTGTATGTGTATGGCTGATTCATTTTGTTGTGCAGTGGAGGCTAATCCAACATTATAAAGCGACCATACTCCAATAAAAATTAAAAAAAAAAGTAAAAACCTATTATGTGGATTAAAATACTACTATTTAAAGAAATGTAAGATAAATTTTTTTTTTCCTCTCCTGTTGAGGAGCACAGGCTCCGGACGCGCAGGCTCAGCAGCCATGGCTCACAGGTCTAGCAGCTCCGCGGCATGTGGGATTTTCCGGGACCGGGGCACGAATCCATGTCCCCTGCATCGGCAGGCGGACTCTCAGCCACTGCACCACCAGGGAAGTCCCCAAGATAAACTTTAAAACACTACAAAACTTGCCCATTGCCTGTCTTCTAGCTAGTAGTAAATCTATCATCTAATTCAGACAATTTGAACCCAGAGATCACACTCTGGTCTGATGCAAAATTTAATGACAATGAATGTAAATGAATGAGAGACCTGAAAATCCTAAGTTAGAACATATAAGTCTATATGTAGGTATAGTTAATCTTTTTTAATCAATTGATTGCTTGCTGTATCTTTCATGATTAAGTTTGTCTGAAAGTAACTGAAGAAAAAAAATTTTAATTTGACTTAGTAAGATAGAAGTTATGTTTTCCTTATTCAGAGAGTCAAGGGAGAAAATACTAGAGATGGAAAGATGCTGCATGCTGTCAAGGAATAAGGCTTCTTATCTCTTATGCCTTTGGCTTCCATTCCCAATGTCATCTAATGGTCCAGTGTAGTTGCTAGAGACTTGGCCGTATTTTAAAAATCATGGCCAAATGTAAGTAAGAAATAAAGACACATGATCTTCCATTAAAGCTACTTCTCAGTTGATGTACAGAGCATTTCTCATTATAGCCTAGTGCTATAGGACCACATAAGGTTGCAAAGAAAGCTAATGATGTAGTCTTTTCTCAGAGTAGCCATGTGGTTACTAAAAAAATTGGCTTTCTATTACTGTGGAAGAAGAAAGGAATGGACATTGGAAGAAGATTGTAAATTTCTGCCAAATTTGTTGATCAAAACTATCAATGAGTTAATCAGTCATACAATTGGTTATTAGCTAGGCATGGCTGGCTTTCCAACTTTATCTCAGAAAATTTTACATTTTGACAGAGATAATATTACATATTAATCAAATCGTTTCCTCTTTCTGGGCACACAGATGACTACATTGTCCAGTCCTCCTTTAGGTTAGATTGTGTATATATGATTCAGGAATGGCCAATGGAATATGGATACACGTGATGTAGGAACTTCAGGCCTGGACTTGAAAACTATATAGCACAATTCTGCAACTCTCCTTAGCCCTGATACAACAATTGGGACACTATTTTTCTAGATCCTCTAGCTTCAAGTTGTAAAGGGCTACCTGATACATATCAAATTTTATGTGAGATACGTCTTTATTATCTTAAGTCCATAGAGTTGAGACCTATTTACTACTATAACATAGTCTACTACTACAAGTATTATTTAAGTAGAATTAATATTTTGTGTAAATGTTATTTAGTACACTAAAAATCTCTTTATTGAGCTTGTTCTCTATACCAGGTACCTCACCTCTATATTAGCATTGTGATGTCATTGACCATCTTGATAAGAAGAGTTTTGATGAAGTTGGGAGCATGGAAGCCATATCAGAGTATACATAAGAGAAAGGTGTGAAATAGTGACATTTCTCATCAACTGAGACTTTTTGCTGAGAGTGTGGGTAGAGAAACAGGGTGAAAACAAACAACAAAAAACTAGATTGAAGTCAATGAAAGTTTTTTTTATATAATTTTTTTTATTTTGAATAATTTTAAATTTACAGACAAGTTGCAAACATAGTGCAGAGTTTTCTATATATCTCCCATTCAGTTCCCCCTTTTTTACCATTTTATATTACCATGGCATATTTGTAAAAACTAAGAGACTGACATTTTTACATTACTATTAACTACTATTCAGACTTTATTTGGATTTCACCAGTTTTTCTGTTAAGGTCCTCTTTCTTTTGCAAGATCCAGTCCAGAGTACTACAAGTAGCTTTCACAAAGTTAGAGGAAATCATTAATATTGATATGATGAGGAAAGCAATGAATATATAAATAACCCAAAAACAAACTACTAGAGATAAAAATTAGAATATCTGAAGTTACATACCATATAAGCTTCCACCTAAAGAAATTAGAACAAGAACAAATTAAACCCCAAAACAGGTAGAAGTAAGGCAACAACAAACAACAGAAATAGAACACAGAAAATGCAGAGAAAATTAATGAAACTAAAAGCTGGTTCTTCGAAAAGGTAAATGAAACTAATCAACTGCTTGCTAGGATAATCAAACATAAACAGAATAAACAATTTACCACTAACAGGAAAAGGCAACGGAACATCACTACAGATTCTAAAGATAGTAAAAAGATAATAAAATAATGTCAAAAACTTTATAACAACAAATTTTAAAAGTTAGACAAACGGGCAAATTTCTTAAGTGACTCCAACTACTAAAGCTTATTCAAGAAGATGTAGATAACCAGAATAGTTCTACATCTATTTAGGAAATTGAGTTTATAGTTAACTTTCCTACAAAAATATCTTTAGACCAAGAGGTCTTTACTGGTGAATTCTACAAAACTTTAAGGGAAGAAATAATAAGGAATCCCCACAATCTCTTCCAGAAAAAAGAAGGAACATTTTCCAACCATTGTAGAAGACCAATATTATTCTGTTATCAGAATCAAAGACATTACTCAAAAGTAAAACTACTGATCAAAATCCTTCATGAATGCAGATGCAAAAATCCACAAGCAGACATTTGAAACCATGTACAGTAATATACAAAAATAAAGTAGATTAACAAGTGGGATCTATCACAAGAATGAAAAGTTGATTTAACACTTGAAAATTTATCAATTTAATTCGTTGTAGTAAAAGACTAAAATAGAAAGTTAATAAAATCATTTAACTAGATGCAAAAAGTCATTTGACAAAATTCAACATAATACAAAATTAGAAGGCAACTCAACTCCTTCAAAGTTATAAAGTATATCGATATAAAACCTAAACCTAACATTGTAACTAATGGTAAAATATCAGATAATTTCCTCCTAATATCAGAAACAAGGTGCAGATTTCTTTTCATCCCACTTCTATACAATGTGTCCTAGCCACTGGAATAAGATAAGAAAAAGAAATAATAGTGCTTGTTACTCAATATTCAGACTAACAAATCATTGAACTGATACTTCATTAAAGAAGATATAAAGGTGACTAATGAGCACATGAATGTTTTTCAATATCATTTATTATTAAGAAATGCAAACTAAAACCGCAATGAGATATCATTAGTATATAGTTGAATGTCTAAAATCAAAGACCAAAAATACTAAGTATTTAAAAATGTCAAACAAATGGAACCCATATATATTGTTGGTGAGAGTGCAAAATAATATAGAATCTTTGATAATTAGTATAGGTAAAAACATCATGTTATATAGGTAAAAATATTAATTTAATTAATTTACAATCCAGGATCTAATTTTTAAATATTTCTCCAGGAGAAATAAAAGCACATTCTCACAAAAATACTATTACTCTAATGTTCCTAACAGCTTCATTCATAAGAGCAAAAAACTAGAAAAATCCCAAGTCTGAATTAAATTAGATAAAAAAATTCTGGTACATGCATACAATGAAA
Organism: Orcinus orca; assembly: GCF_937001465.1. Classification (NCBI taxonomy): domain Eukaryota; kingdom Metazoa; phylum Chordata; class Mammalia; order Artiodactyla; family Delphinidae; genus Orcinus; species Orcinus orca. The sequence goes on along the minus strand of NC_064565.1, from coordinate 45,257,385 downwards.
TACTACTCAGCAATTAAAATAAAAGGACTGCTGATATATGCAAACACATGAATGGATCTTAACAGAATTATGCTAAATGAAAGAATCCAGATACAAAAGCATACTTACTGTGAGTCATTTGAAGGGCAGTAGAATATGCCATCCCAAAATAATAACTGTAGAAATTCAGGACATGCCATTCAAAATATGCCACTTCAATATATTGTTTATTTTGAGCTGTAAGCACTTGAAAAGCAGCAAATGCAGGAAGAGGCTTTCTTTGACCTCCCCTTATCTGCCTAAATTCAGATCCTCCAAAAGGAACTCGACTGTCAATAAATCCATTTCTTGGGAATTTCATTAAACCACAGAAGATTGACTCTTATCAAAGGAGAGTCTAGACATTGACATCACACTCAGACAAACTTTGTGATTAACTACCATATCTTCCATCTATTCTTCTAAAGGCCCATTCATCTGTCCTAAAAATTATTTACTTTCCCCTAAGAGACTTACATTCCTCCTTGCATGTCCCTGTTAAAATGGTAATTAAGTCTGAATTCTAAAGTCACCTCTCTGAGTTACTCATTTTTTCCCTGGTTATCTCTCATGCATATTTAAGGTATATATGTTATTAAGTTTTGGCTTTTCTCTTTTTAATCTGTGTTTTATAACAGGAATCTCAGCTAAGAACTCAGAAGAACAGAGGGAAAATTATTTTTCATCCCCTACACCTTTCATATGCATTTTTAGAAAAGGCAAATCTACTGTGATAGTAAGCAAATCAGCATTTGTCAGAAGCCATGGAGTAGGAAAAGGTTAATGACTGCAATGGTGCAAGAGGAAAGTTTATGGAATGATGCAAATGTTCTATGTCTTCACTGTAATGGTAGTAGTTACACTCATTTAAGTTGATATTTTTTAATTGGCAAATCACCCTGTTTCAGTAAAGAGGTGTCAGGGAGCTGGGTTTAAGAACGAGAACTTCAGGGAAATGTGCAGGTTTTTTGATGTTGGTTTAAAAGCTGAGGTAGCTGAAAGGAATTGAGATGTTAAAAATTTAGGAGTCCTTGGTATGTAGTGTCAAAGAGATAATAATGAAGCTTGTGATTCTTTATTTAGGCCAAGTACCAACTAAGAGTAAAATTCTAGGTAACCAGGGAGCACTACCATAAAAAAATTTTAAATGAATAAAGAATGTTGACATTGTGCTCTCAGAGAGTTACTTGGGATGGCATTGGATAGCTCAAAGAGAGAGAAGAATCTCAAATATAAAAGTTATTATTTCAAAGCAGAGAATGAAATGTCCATGCTGAAAGACTTTCTCTTTGAACAGTTTTAGGGTTATTGCTGCAAACCAAAATCAGAGATTGCTTCCACTACATACAAAAAGATAATTTACCAAAATGTCTGGATATGAAATTAATATACAAATTCAATAGCTTTCCTATTTTAAAAATTTAATAACTATATTAAAAGAATTAGGCTCCTGAAAAACTAAACACTTGTTTGACCCAGTTCCTGATTCTCATTTCTTTAGATTATGAGTCTGCCTGAATATCAGGACAAACTTCTAGCTTTGTAGACGCTGGATTTTTAATGATATGATGACTTTTCTAGGAAGTCTTTAACAGTTGATTATTGCCTAAATCAATATGACAATGAATAAAAGGCCATTTTTAATGGTTGGGTTAAAAATTAAAGGATGACCAAACCACACAGAAAGTGCATAGGCTCACCACAAGTAAATCTACCAACTTGACTCTAACACCAATTTAACTATATGCTTTCAAAATAAGAAAAACTGAACGCATAAGAGAACATATTTGTATAAACTATTGATGCTTCTTTCAAACAATAACATTAGAAAGTTCTTTAAAGCACAGAAGTGTTTTAAGTATCAGAACAACTTTTTCTTTTTAGTTTTGCCATCCTGAGCTTTTGTGACCCTTTATATTCATTTCCTATGTTCCAAATGGCCTAGCCTGTCCTTTTCCTCTATCTCACTTACATGGCCAGGTCTTTTACAATAGGAATGGTTAGCGTCAGAAGAAAAATCTATTCACCAAAGATAATTGAAAATCCCTCAGTGTTCTCCATCTTGTTACCCTTCAGCCTTTCTTTTCTATAGCCATTATTTTAGAAGGTAAGTTCTATCCAAGGCCGAGCTTCTCAAGTTTGATTCTCCCTTTAACCAGTGATCCTCCACTATTATGAACTACAATAGAGGTCAAATTACAGATGAAAATCTTTCACTTCACACATACAGTGCTCTCCATGAGGGGAAGTATTATCAGAATTTATAGAAAATGGAGAAAAAACCAAAACTCTCCAACCCTACTTTCTGTTGCCACAGGTACAGATATGCAGTATGCACATAAACATATGTACATATACTATATATAAATTTTTATATAAACTTATAATTTACTTTGTTATATTTAGCAATCAAATAGATGTAATTCCTAATATTCCAAAAATAAATTCACTTATAAGAAAATTCCAGGATATTATGGCTTCAAGTTAAAGTGTTTCAATGATACTTGCAAAAAAAAAAAAATGTATCTCCATTTAGTCTTTTTAATGTGGGAGAAATTAGGAAATAATATTAACTTCCTGGGAGTAACAGTGTAAGTGACCTTTCTGGAACTAACTTAACCTCCATATAAGCAGAAAGGTTTTTAAGCAGCTTCCCATATACTTAGGGTGTTCAGTGACAGGAAAACTGTTGGTAGATGATTAATGCATTAGCAAGTATATATTATTTGTATACATCCACTACTATCCTTATTCCAGGGTAGATGCACAATAGGGCAAGATAAGTTTATTGTTCTTACACAGTTATGACACAGATCAGGAGAAAATCCTACAGTACATGGAGTAATTATGAAACAGTAATGTGCAAATTAAATTCAGAGAAGAGGTATTAGTGAGAACTGAAGAAGTGGATAAGATTTCATTGACAAAGTTGCCAGTAAGGAAAGGAAGAAGGCATGGAGCTAGAAGGAGAAATGATATTTAAGGAACACAGACTATGTACAATGCAGTATTCTTGGGCACAATCACAGTGCCTGAGCTGGGCCTAGAAGCATGAAATGAAAGAGAAAGGGCATTCCAAGAAAAAGAAATAGCAACTGTTAAGAAAAAGGAGTTGGCCAAAGATGGTAAACTCAAGGGACAAAAGTAATATCTGCCTTCCAGAAACAAGGCTATGCTGAGAAAGAATGAGATCACAAAATAAAATGTAGATAAACCCAGGGACAGAACAAGCTACATAATTTGCTATACTATACGTGATTTCCAATACATAATGAAAATGGTGGGACTTCAAAAATTTTTAAGAATTTTGGGATAGTGATAGCAGTGTGTTAAACAAGAATCAGGCCTTTCTATGTACATGGCCCTGAGTGCAGCACAGGTCACAGGCCCATGAAGCCAGCTCTGCTGAAGGACATTATAAAGGAACCTGAGATTTAGGTATAAAAGCTTGATAACTGATGAGCAATAGGGGAAAACAGGCTCCTAAGCCAGGGAATGACTTGAAATTAGTTATTTAGGAAGATTTTACTGGCAGCAGCATATAGGCTGAATTGAGAAGACCTCAGACTGGAGACATGAAGAAGAGTTCAGAATTCAGAGTTCAGAGACCATTGCAATCATCATAGCCTGAGGGAGAGGCTTGTACCAGCCTGGTGGAGATGGAAATGAAGAAGAAAGAAAATTCTGACATATATAGCATGATGATAGATTTTTACCCCCTAAAGTCACAAACATGGTAATAAATTTTTGCTTCATTTTGGTTTTAACTGGAAGACTGAGAAAATGATCGTAACACATACAAAATGACCACACTGTGAAATGACACACGCCTTAGGAGTGAAATCAATGAGACCACATAGAGAGCTGTCATCTGAGGTAACAGGTAGCTATCTAGGTTAGAATTCAACTCAAGTTAAATTTCCTGAACATTTAAACTTTCAATGGTGGAAAAGGCTAATTTAGAAAATGATAATTTCCCTGATTCTATAAGGGTTCAAATTTTTGGCCGCAGTATTAGTTTCCTATTGCTGCTCTAACAAATTACCACAAACTTAGTGGCTTAACCAGACACTGTTGGTAAGGCTGCATTCTTTCTGGAGACTCTAAAAGAAGAATCTGTTTCCTTGCTTTTCCAGTTTCTAGAGGCCCCTTACATTCCCTAGGCTATGTCCTTCTTCCATCTTCAGTATCAGTAGGGTAGCACTTTTAAATCTCTCTCTCTCTCTCTGCCCACTCCAGCTCACACACACACACACACACACACACACACACACACACACACACACACACACACACACACACACACCCCACTCCCCTTCCCCCAGATATGCACACCTCTATCTTGGTCTTTTCTGACTTTCTTACCTCTCTCTTATCAAGAGTCTTGTGATTACATTGGGACCACCTGATAATCTACCCATCTCAAGATCCTTAATTTAATCACATCTGCAATGTCCATTTTGTCCCATAAGGTAACATATTCAAAGGTTCTGGAGATTAGGAAGTGAACGTTTTATTTTTTCAGGGGAGGGAGCATTATTCTATCTACCACAACCACTGTTAGGAATTGTCATTTGTTGAGAGTTTGGGCTAATTTTCATCTAGTTTTATTCAGCCCTAAGATCCTAGGGTTCTAAGAGACTTGGGGTTTTTTGTTTGTCTGTTGTTTTTTTGTTTGTTTCTGTTTTTTGACAGGAAAGTAGGATTCATTGGTGGGCATGAGTAAGGAGGGGACAGCACCAAGGCTCTCATGAGTGCAGGGCCTGTCATTTGTTCAGGGGACCACAATTAGGGATGTATTTGACCCCACAGGTATCTGAGATGAGCTGCTCTTCTGCCACCATGTTTTCAAATTCATCCACATTGAACTTAGTAAATCCCCACTTCTTGGAGATGTGCATCTTCTGGTGGCCAGGGAACTTGAACTTGGCCTTGCAGAGGGCCTCAGGCACATGCTCCTTGTTCTGTAGCTTGATGCCAATGGGCATTATGACTTGGCCAACGTGAACTCTGGCCATTGTGCCCTGGGGATTTCCAAAGGCACTGCACATACCTACCTGGAGCCTAGATTGAGGACAGCATGCCAGTCATGAATGCCCACTGGGAAGGGCTGTATCCAAGGACCCTTAGGGCATCCTGTACAGGCGACAGGCTGCACACACTACCGAGGAGGCTGCTGTTTGCAGCCATTGCATGCTGGGCCCCCCACGGGGAAAAGACCATGGTTGGCTTAATTGGCTGATTCTCAGATGTGTGCAATCAAAATAAATGCAAAAAGTACAATGTAAGCAGATATTTAATTTTTTATCTTTCTTTGAGTTAACTATATACTCAATGAAAATGTTGATCTTATATTTTCATGACACCTTTGTGTTACACAATATGCATATAAAATTCCTTTAGAAAAACTATAAATTCTTGCATCTCCTCTCAATCATACGATTTATATAATTTTGAGAACACAGCAGCCCTGCAGCAAAACATTCAATGAATTATTAAAAAGTGCTGAGAACTGCTTTATGGGTATAAAGAGCTAAATAAGGATCGTCTAATTCTACCAGTTATTAACATATAAATTCAAAAGAAGGAAAAAGTCCACATACAGATATTTTGTCCAAAATTAATGTTTCCTACTTTTAAGAAGGTCATAAGAGCAAAAATGACATAAACTTTGGATCCACTTCACTTCACACATTTATTTATTCATCAATATTTCCATAAGTAAATTTGTTAACCTAAGTGTAAATGTTTCAGAGGAAAAAAATTCAGAATAAATCAAGGAAAAATACAGGAAATTAAAAGGAATAATAAATATGTGAATACACATAATCACATTCACTAGAATGAAAGCTCAGATAAAACAGTACATACCTTAGGGCATCATTCATTATCACACATACACATAAATGTATATACAGCAGTGACACATTTGGGAAAGATGAACAAATTGAAGAGTTCATAAGAAAGATTTGAGGAAAGGTTTGGAAAATGAGGAAAGGTTAAAAGAAGAAGGCATGTTCAGTCAAATGAACATACCGAAAGGAAATATGATTATTTACAAATATATATATAATGAAATGATAAAAAACAAGACAAAGACAGAATAGAAAATATGAACTAGGAAAGACATGCAAAAATTAAGAAAATCTTTAAACAATGAAGGATGTAAACCTAAAGAATATGTAACTCTTATGGTAATAGTGTCTGTCATTATTGAAAAGCCAATATTGAGGTTAGATGCTTATTAAGAAAGGCTCATAAATAATTAAGTTAACCCTGCCTTACTACAAAGGAGAACAGACATAAACCAAGACCTTCCTTCCAAAGTTGAAATCTAATTTTACTTTCTCTTTCTCTCTCTTGTTGAGATTGGGCTGCCTTCTAACTCATATTTGAAAAAGATTTGAGTTTTTCACATAAAAATAGAATGAAGTACAAAATGAAGTGAAAATAAAGACTACATTGAAAGCAGGATTAGCTTGTACAAGCATGATGGAAAATGAATTGTGGTTTTTTTACTGGTCCAAAAGCTAAACATCAATTATTTAGTCAATATAAATGTATTGCTTTAATATGCCAGGCACTGTACTAGGTACTAATACAAATCCATTTCAAGCAGAATCCAAATATGGCTTTCTCTTCTTCAAGATCATGGGTGTCTTATATATATATCTTATATGACTACTTACCATCTCTCAAATAATGTGTTGTTGGTTGCAAGGAAACCCTTCTGTCTATATAATGGGAAAGAACATCAAATCAGAAGGCACTTCTTCCAATCAATAGAATCACCTTTACGAATGGAGAAAAATACATTAAACTTTTTAGCAAAACCTTGAGATTATAATTAGCTTGTTAATGGTAGAGAAAAAAATTTAATAATTGTGTTTCACTAATTCAGAATTCATTATTTGACCAGAGGCTGACAGGAATGTTATTTTTGCATTGATTAATTTATTTCTTTTTATAGAAGTAAATTAATAATGTAAATAAGATGACAAGAGGATCCTTCAAAATACTTAGTAGAACAAACTTTCTAAGCACCCTCAAGTACTTTAGAAGGAACCATTTCCACACAATTGATATGTTAATTAAAAACCATTAAATCAAGTCAAGGATGTGTATTGGATAACACTTTGTTAGTTTAATGTGAGTTAATGTAGGTACTTGAAATAATGGAACTCTATTCCTTTCTGAAATAATATATTTTCAGACTTTTTTCTTTAATTAAAACTAAGCTTCCTCCAATTAGTACAGATTAATGATATTTTACAGGAGTCAATATTTAGGAACCAAGAGGTATTACTGACTCTTCTATAACCTAGTTGTAGTCAGAGAAGAGGGAAAGATTGGGAAAGTAATCTTAGAGTTGATGTCTTCCAATTGAAATAGTACTTTCACACATAATAATATGACAGATATGACAAATTTGGCTATGATCCAAATCAAAATCATTAACAATTTGAAATATATACATATATTCCTAGCAAATAAAGAGGAAAAAATATCTTTGCTGGCCAACATAGAAAGAAAGCATCTTTTAATATATAAAGAGGTTGTCTAAGGAAAAGTCAGTCTCATGTATCAATATATGTGTGAATATACCTTCCTCCTTTCTAACCCACATATATTGACAAAGCAGTATTAAAATAAGAACAAGGTAGGAACCTAGCTAATTTACACATCATTAGAACCCATTTTTACTGGGGACGTGGGTGGAGACTGGCAGGATAGGATAGTGCTGATTTGAGAAAAAAAACGAGACAGTGCTTTTCATCAGCATTACTAATTTATTGACCATCATAAAAATATATGGCACACTAAAAGTTATGAACTTGACTTCTTGAGGGATATTTATGGAAGGGAAATGACCAATATTTTCCTTTAAAATAACCCAAGAAATATACTCACTACACTTTAGTATATTTGACAGATGAGTTAATATAGTCTTTAAAAATATATTTTGGTATGTGAAAGTTTCAAACATCACAGAAGCATAGAGAAGAGTAAATGAATCCTCTTTTACCCATCACCAGATTCAACCCTTATCAAGATTTTGCTGACTTGATTATCTAACCTTTTCTCCAGCTCTGGCTCTCTTGCTCTTACTTTTCTGTTTCCTGAGGTATGTAAAGCAAATCCCAGAGATTATCTTTCACCCAAACATCTTTTGGTAAGCATCTCCAAAAAAGTATATGGACAGTTTATCACAAAAAATAGTACAAAATGATTTCCATTTATGGTTCTAATTTGCTCCCCCATGTCTTTGCTCGTGACCCAAGGGAACTGTAGATTGCTCTAGGGCAATGATCTCTTTACATTAAGAACATGGTCAGTGATACAATATTGGCAAATTTTACTTTTTTTTTTTTTTGTAGGAATGGGTTGTGATCTAAATGTTGTGTTCAAAACCTTTTCAGTTTTCATACTGCCTGATTTTTAAACACTTTAAAATGGTTTCTACTTAAGAGAAAATGGGAAAAAGTGTTTAAGAGAAGCATGTTTTACCACATCCTTGGTACCTGGTACCGTTCTGACTTCAATGGAGAAGGAACAATATAATCAAAAGTTGGCCATATTCACAATTGCTTTAACTCCGTCAAGATATGACAGGTTTATCATGCTAATTTTTTTATCATTTTTCCTTCTCTTCCATCATTTAAATTGGTGCAACAAGAGAGGAAGTTTTAAAATCATATGTTCAGCTCATCACCAAATTTTATTTTGTAAGTCTTCTTTATTGGCTCTTCAGATAAATAAAAGCTAAAATAGCAACTGTACCTTTAAATGATTCTCTCTGCATATTGTCCTCTCTAAATACTTTATTTATTTAAAAACAATATAACCACATTAATATTTATTTAGACATTTTTAGTAATCATTTTCTTTTTCATATGAGAGATTATCACAAGCTAATTCAGTGAATGAAGCATTTCACATACAAATTTTTGCATTATCTGATAGGTTTTCATATGTAAATTACATGCATCTGTTTATCTCTGGTGAATAGTGTCAAATATCCTCAATGCAAAATGAACCTTAAGTAACATTATCTTCCTAATGACTTTTCTTTTCCCAATGAAAAATTGACTATTTGTACCAGGTATTTAGAAATTGTCATTCAAAAAGAGCTTTTTTTTGTTTGTTTTTACTGGACTGCATCAGGGTAAAAAAAGGAAAACGAACACTTTGAGGTAAATTACGTTTATATTGTCCGTCTACAAATCTTTTGGAGTTTTATGTTTAAGATTATGAAATCTCATCCATAAACATTTTGAAACACAGAAGGTGGAATGTTTCAATGAAAAAAAAATTCCGCTACATTTAAAGAATTTTTGTTAGCCGTCAGGCACTTAAATCACGTTTACAAACATGGAAAGACAAATGCTCAAACATCTGAAATAGTCTCTCTCTACTCTCAAGTAGACCTGTCTTTGAATTCACCATGTGGGTGAAATCAAAGCACAGAACAAACACTGTTTTGATATGGCTTTGAAGATGATAACAGCTTCTAACAGAGAAAAAGGCAGCTTTGGGTTTGCAAGAAAACGATGATTGACTTGACTCCCAGCCCAAGGAAGTTTACCTTTTAATGAGTGCTTGGTGAGAAGCTCTCACCCAGCGTTTGTGAGGGAAGCTGCCTAACTAGAATAGCTCTCAGACCTCTAGGTTCGCCATGCAAGATGTAACACACATCCTTATAAGCAGCAACATCTTTTGATCCAAATGAGCTTACGCAGGATCCAGATGTGCACAGAAAATTTAGAGGTGGCCTAAGGATTAGAACTTTTCCTCTATGGTATATAAGCTTTCCTATCAATTCATGTAATCTGGTCCCCATGTGGAATGACTAATTAATACTCTTAAATATTAAAATAATGATCACAACAAGGAAAATATTTAACCTCTTTTTTTTCTTTTTCTTTTTTTTTATAAGAACTTGGAGTCATTGGTCTCAGTAATAGAAGTGTTAGTTGGTACCCTCACTTTCCATCTTCCACTAAGAGTTTAGTCATCAAGAATCTTCCTATACTTTTGAAAATCTAGTTTCAGATCCATAGAATTTTCATTATTTTGGTTTGTTTTAGTTATATTATTGAGACCTTGAGTTCAAATTATCTTATGTAGACTCAAATCAAACATGCTTTAAGTTCATGCTTGTATCTTAGGGAGAAATTAGTTTTAACCTATTAAGCTAATAAGCAAAATATACAAACACTAGAGGATATTAAAAATTCCAAGTAAGTATTAGCACCCCAAATTATCTTTAGAAATAATGACATTGTATTGAAGATAAACAGTTCGGGCTACATTTAATATTTCTTTAAGTATAGTTGATTTATAATGTTGTTAGTTTCAGGTGTACAGCAAAGTGATTCAGTTTTATATATATATGTGTGTATATATATGCATATTTTTTCAAGAAGGAAATAATGCTATTTGTAGCAACATGAATGGAGATAGAGATTATTATACTAAGCAAAGTAAATCAGACTAAGAAAGACAAATATCTTATGATATCATTAATATGTGGAATCTAAAAAAAATGATACATTTAGTATTTTTTCAGATATTGAGTAGATGTACTCTAATCCTGTTTTCTACTCTTGGGCACACAAGGGGTACATTTCTCAAATTCTCCTGCAATCAGATTGAGGCCATGTGAGTGGTTTCTAGCCAGTGGATTATGATTGAAAATAGGCTTGGAAGAAAAATTTCCTAGCAGTATGAAGTCCTACAAACAAATCTGACCTGACTGAATTATGGATAATAACCTTTGATAATTAAAGTTTTCTTAGAATACAACTATGTCTAGTTGTTTACAAATACCTGTGGCTGCTTTTATGCTACAGTGGCAGATTGAGTATTGCAAGACACCTTATAATAGGAAATCATAAAATATTTACTATCTGACCCTACATAAAAAGTTTGCTGATTTAAAGAGTAGAAAGAGGCTCAAAGATTGACTACTGTGACTAGAAAAAAGAGGAGAGTTAGTAGTATTAAGGGAGACATTTCAGAGTTTATGGCTCCGAATGGTAACGATATCCATGGTGTGGCTATACATCTTAGTTCCTAAAGTGGCATAGGGTAAATTGATGTAAGGACATGGGGATGTATAAACATATGTCTTCATATACGTAAATAGTGGGGCCTACCCTGCCAATTTGTGCTCCATATGTAGTTATAACTTTTTGATCTTTTTTCAATTAATTTCTATAGCCCACAATGCTCTACTAGTAGTAGGTTCACAATCTCTCTCAAGACCTCCCCACCACCTCATATTGGGCAAAGATCCTATCAGCTTACTCAGGGTAGAGGACAACAATTCTCTGATTGACAAACTGAGACAGAAGTAGGATCTTAATTGGCTTACTACTGTTAGTGTTTCTTCCAGTCATGTAGGGGAACTTTTGGAGACTTATCCTGCATAATCAGTGGGTGACATTTGTTAACATTGCTGGCATAATATGTTCTTACAATCCCATATTGTGATTTCAAGTTATAGTTTATTTTACCTTATATGTAAGTTCAGCTTAAGTTCAGCCACTGTTCCTCTTGGGCAGGTGATCTGGAAGAGATAGCACTAGCCATCTAGCCAGTTTAGCACTAAACTGGGCTAAAATTCGTTCCCACCAACAAACTCTGAGGTTGTTTCTTGTATTGAAGGTAAACCACCTGTTTAGTTTCTTCTTCTCATCAACAAAAATTTTGTATCAGACATTCATTGTTTCATGCTTGGTACCTTGGCCAGAATGTACCCAGAACCATTATGCAAATAGGTTAATTCTCTAACCCAGAGCTCTGCATAGAGGTGGATTTTGCTAAATCACATAGGAAAAAAAATCTTGTTACACCATAATCCCACTACTATGAGTTTCTTCTTGCCCCATATTTGCATAACTGAAAGGGTCAAACAAATGACCCAGAGCAGGACAAAGAAGATCTGCACCAGAATGACCTTCCATTTCTGCAAATTCAAAGAGCAGCTGGCAGCCTCTCTGGCTAATACAGAAATTTAAAAACAAAAAAACCCATAATAATTACAACAGTGAAAAATACACTGTCTGGCATACATGTATGTATGTGTGTATATATGAGTGTGTGCATATGTGTATATATGTCTATCATATGTACATATATGTCACATGTATACATATTATATATAAACACATGTGTATGTGTTACATATGTACATAAATGCATATAGATATTTTTGGATACAAATATACATTCATTGATAGAAATAACTTGAAATATATGTTTTAACAATTTTATCAAGTAAATCAAACAGTACTTAAAAGTTTATGTTGGAAAAAAAAGCAGTACCTTTCTCCACATCTTTCTAATTCCCAGCTCTGTTCTTTCAGCTCTTAATGTTAATTTTTGCTTCTATATTAGTGAATAATATACTTAAAATTAATTTTTGATTTATCAATATTAAAAATAATCTATTAATTTTACCTTTTCATGGTTACACCATTTTATTCTATTTTTCCCTCCTTATTCTTCTTACTATAACTTGGGGTTCTATAAAGTCAATATTTACATGTCTATGGCAATGTAAGTGCTGTACATTCCTAAATGGAGAATTATACTCTTTTCAGAACTTTTTATTTTTACTGGATTAATAATGGCATTTAAAATGTTTGCTTAGTTTTCTATGTATCTAACTTTAAAAAACTGCTTCACCAGATGTTTCAAATGACCAACATAATTTTTGAAAGCTCAAGCATATTGGCTAATCAATCAGCTATATTTTTCCCTCCTAACTATCTCTCAATTGCTACCTCATCTAATCTAGCCAGGTTGCTTTCTAAATTCAGATAATAGCTCTCATCTTGACACTTCCCTTTTCTTTGGTCTATGTTGGCTTTTCTGTTTCTTGAGTCTAGTGTCTCTCTGTGTTTACTTCTCATTTTCTTAAAGCAGTTTCCCTAGTATTTGCCCAGAAAAAGAGCTCATCTTGCATTTTTAAAAAATGTCTTAATTCTACCCTTAAACTTGGTTAATAATTTAACTAAATTTAAATTCTGAGTTAAAATGCTTTTCTTTCATAATTTTGAAGCTATTTCTTTATCGTAAACAAGCAATAATGTTACATTTGAGAAATCTGATACCATTTTTCTTTCGTGTTTTATTTCCCTTTCTATGCATGTGACCTCTGGTTCCCTCTCTCTCTCTCTCTCTTTCTCTCACTCAGCTTGTCTCTATTTTAATCTCTCCTTTGTTTTCCCCTCCACTTCTTCCACCTCTGGATACTTTAAGTATATTCTCTCATTTTTATTACTAAAATTTTTGAACACATACAAAAGTAGAAAGAATAGTATAATGAACCCTTATATCCCTTATCTACCTTTCTCCCAGTTTCAACAATTATCAGCACAAGGTCAATCTTACTTCATCCTTCCATACTTCCTCCAGTACTACATATCCTCCATCCACACTAATTTATTTTTGAACAAAATATTTTCTTTATATCATTTCATTCATTAGTATGTATCTCTGAAGTACAAGGACTCGTTTTTCCTTTTTTGTTTTTTGGGAAAGAAGATAGAAGAAGTCGGAGGATCCAACAATTTAGTATTTACACATTCAACTAATCTGTTAAATAAGATCAGAATGTATTTCCCTTTTATGTAAATTAAACCTGAAGGTAGATAGGTCCAGGCACACTTGGAACCTTCACAAATCATCAGGGATCCAAGACTTAGTCAGTGTCTTTCCCTGTCCCTTCCACCCAGCCTAGAGTTTCATGCAATTTCTGTAAGAGCTGACTGCTTCCTATGCCTCCCTGCATTTTTTTCTAAGGCATGGGACTTATCCCCATGGTCCAAAATGGCTGACACAAATCCTAAATTCATGCTGTATTCCAAGCTGGATGATGGAGAAGGGGGGAGAAGAGTATAACACTTCCCTTTTGAAGACACTTCTCAGAAATACAGCAAAGATTTCTGTTACATTTCACAGACTAAACATAGTGAGCTGAGAGAAGCTGGGAATTGGATACATACAGATACATAGATACACAGATACACAGGTGATAGACAATAGATACATAATGTAGATAGGCACATAGATACATAGATATATAGAGATTACCTATATATTTATATGTAATATGCACATATGTAATGTGCATGTATTTAATGCTTATGCATATATCTCAATGGTTAAAAATCCATTAATTGGAATTACATTAAGTGGATTTTTGTCCATTTTTTAAAAATGCATTTTCAAAGTTTTTAATAAATCTCTAAATGTTAAGACTATAAAATCAATCTAAGATAAGTGATTTCCTGTGTGTTCTTTTCTTTCAAAAAGGTATTACAACACCAGATGCATAGTAGTGAAATGCCTCAAGCCTGGAGGTTGTTAATTAAATCTACTTCTTCCTTTGCCTACATTTTCACTATTTATGCTAACTGGTGCCAACTGTCTATTGAGATAATAATGTTAGTTGAATGTTTATGTTAATATTTTGAATGTACAAATTATATACTTATTTTTTAATGGGAAATTTTGTGATTGCCTTCAATGTGTGAAAAATGTCAATCAACACTGACAAAATCTCAAGGTTTTATTGATCCTGACTCAAACATTTGAGAATTCTCAATTTAGGATACTTTATTGAAGACACAAGGCAAGATGCTTGGCCCACATTTGTCTTTCTAATTTGACATTTTAGTCCCAGAGCCTCAATACACTGAAACATAACTTAAAATTATTCATAATCACTCAGGAATGCTTAGTAACAAAGGCAGTGCACAGTAATTGGAAGTAGGGTGAGTTCTTTAAAGCTAACATCAGTCTTTTGAAAACAAAAAAAAAGAGAAAGAGAGAGCTACAGTGCAATTTCTAAGAAAACAAACAAAATCAATGCCTAATTTTGAACCCACACAAAAATAAGAATTTCCACAAAAAATTGATTCCTCTGAATTTAAGACATTTGAAACATTATTTTTTATTATGCTTTATTGAATATGCATTATAAATCAGGTCCTGCCCAAACTGATTCAAATTCTTTGTATGTTTGTTTTTTCTTTTCATTTCATCAGTGTCAATTTTTCACAGATTTACTACAGTTCTCATAGTTAATGGTAGATTATGATGCTAGAAGAAAAAAATAGGCCAAAGTGATAGAAATCATGTTAATTATGTTACAAATAAATATTAGGAGCTAAGGTCCAGCTTTTAAATCTTAAAAAAACCTCCTCATCTTTATCAACTATAAATTACATACTAATTTAACATAAAGCAGTTTTCTAAATTTAACATAGTATGTAAAAATGCTTTAAGCTTAAGGCAATAAATAAAATGCTATACATTTACTTTTTTTACTTTTTAAAGACTTCCCTTTGTATCACCTGCCCCCATACATGCAGAGCCTCTCTCCTTATGGACATCTCCCAGCAGAGTGGTGCATTTATTACAGTTGATGAACCTACATTGACACATTATAATCACCTGAAGTCCATAGTTTACATTAGGGTTCACTCTTGGTGTTATACATTCTGCGGGTTTGAGCAAATATAATATCATGTACCCATCTTTATAGTATCATACAGAGTATTTTCACTGCCATAAAAATTCTCTGTGCTACACCTATTCATCCTTATCCCTTCCCCCACCAAAACACTGACAACTACTGATCTTTTTATTATCTCCATATTTTTTCCTTTTCCAGAATGTTATATACTTGGAATCACACAGTACATAACCATGGTAGATTGGCTCCTTTCACTTGGTAATATGCATTTAAGTTTCCTCTATGTCTTTTCATGCATTGATAGCACATTTCTTTTTTTAGCACTGAATAATATTCCATTGTCCAGATGTACCACAGTCTATCCATTCACCTACTGAAGGATATCTGTGTTGCTTCCATGTTTTGGCAATTATGAATAAAGCTGCTATAAACATACATATGCAGTTTCTTCTGTGGACAAATGTTTTCAACTCCTTGGGGTAAATACCAGGCAGTGTGATTGCTGGACCATTGGGTAAGAATATGTTTAGTTTTGTAAGAAACTACCATATTGTCTTCCAAAGTGGTTGTACCATTTTGCATTCTCCCAGCAAAGAATGAGAGTTCCTGTTGTTCCACATCTTCACCAGCATTTAGTGCTGTCAGTATTCCACATTTTGGTGATTCAAATAGGTGTGTATCTCATTTTTAAAATTTGTACTTCCCCAAAGACACATGATGTGGAACATTTTTATATGCTTATTTGCCATTTTAAATTTTTCTCTGATGAAGTGCCAGCTAAGGTCTTTGGCTCACTTTTTAGTTGGGTTACATATTTCCTTATTGAGTTTTAAGTGTTGTTATATTTTGAATAACAGTACATTATACGCATGACAAAGTATTTTATCCTAGCCTGTGACTTGTCCTCTCATTTTCTTGACATTTTCTTTCACAGAGCAAAAGTTTTAATTTTAATGAAGTCCAGCTTATCAATTATTTCTTTAGTAGGCCATGACTTTGTTGTTGTATCTAACAAGTCAATGCTGTACATAACATCTTCCAGTTTTTCTCCTATATTATCTTGTAACAGTTTTACTTTAAGTGTATGATCCATTTTGAGTTAATTTTTGAAAAGGATGTAAAGTCTGCATCTAGATTCATTTTTTATGGCTGTCCAATTGTTCCAATATCATTTTTGTAAAGATTATCTTTGCTCCATTGTATTACCTTTGCTCCTTTGTCCAAGATCAGTTGACTATATTACCTGGGTCTATTTCTGGGCTTTCTATTCTGTTCCATTGACCTACTTGTCTATTTGTTTGCCTATACTACACTGTTTTGATTACTGTAGCTTTCTAATAAGTCTTGAAGCCAGGTAGTTTCATCTTCTAACTTTTTTCTTCTCATTAATTATTGTGTTGGCTATTCTGGGTCTTTTGCACCTCCATATAAACTTTAGAATCAGTTTGTTGATGCCCACAGAGTAACTAGCTGAAATTTTGATTAGGATCACATTGAATCTATAGATCAAGTTGGGAAGAACTGATATCTTGATAATATTATGTCTCCCTATCCATGAACATGAGTTATCTCTCCATTTATTTAGTTCTTATTTGATTTTATTCATCAGAGTTTTATAGATTTTCTCATATAGATCTTATACATATTTTGTTAGGTCATACCTAATTATTACATTTTGGGTGTTCTAATGTAAATGGCACTGTGTTTTCAAATTCTACCTGTTCATTGCTGGTATACAGAAAAACAATTGATTTTTGTATATTAATCTGTATTCTCCAAACTTGTTATAATCTGCTTATTAATTCCAGAATTTTTTTGTCAATTCTTTTGGATTTTCTGCATAGAAGATCATGTCATCTGTGAACAAAGACATTTTAATTTCTTCCTTCCCAAATTGTATACCTTTTATTTCCTCTTCTTGTCTTATTGCATCAGCTTGTACTTCCAAATTGATGTTGAAAAGACATGGTGAGGTGAGAGGAGACATTGTTGCCTTGTTCCCGATCTTAGTGTGAAAGCTCCAACTTTCCCACCATTAGGTATGGTGTTATACATTTGCTTTTAATACTGTATGACACCACAGTTTATTGTTCACACTTACTACATTCTTTATAATTCCTGCCTTATCTTCATAATGTTACTTGACTTAAGAAAGGCTAGTTGCTGCATATTTCTCATACTTAGAATTAGAATGTGATATGGAGCTATTTATTACTTTTTTGAAAAGTAGTCCTAGTTTCTCTATGTTGTAATTCCTTTTTGCTCACTGCCAGTTTCATTTTAACAATTTCATGGACGCTAGTGCCTAAGTTTTATTCATTCTGTAGCCTTCTGAGATTTTTTTTCTTTCATGTGCTCAGCAAATTATAATCATGACTTCAATTGTTGGCCCTCATAGAACATAATTAAAATAAATCACTATTCCACCGTTGTCACATAAATACAATGATAATTGATATTATGTAATATTTACACTTTTTCATCACTATAAAATTGTTCTTGTATGTGTTGTCATTTTTTGGTTTCAAAAGGCAGGTCCTAAAATATTTTTGTGCGTCTGATGAAATGATAAAATACTTTGTAGGTCATTGGAATTTAAAAAATGGTAAATTACTTGGTAGATCAATGATAAATCACTTGGTACGTTCACAAAGTAATTTTAGGTGCCCCAAGGACATAAGTTTCATAGTCAAATAAGCTTAGAAAAACACTACATCCTAAATCCTATAATTGTTCTATCCATTTTTCACAAAGTACATTCACATAATCAAAAACTCTGAAAACATATAGCACTAGTTTTTAATATGTTTGCTTCATACCTTAATAAGTATCTCTATGATCCTCATATTGGGAAGGTACAGAATGCAAAAATAAAGTACAGCTACTCTGGGACATTTCTGATGTTTTCGAAGGCCTGACACAAGCTAGTACTATAGTACTAGTATGTGGTTTCTGATGCTGTTTGTTTAACTAATAACTAACATTTTGGTGGCAGGCCTCCATGACAATAGAGTATAACAATCCCATTAAGGAATACAAAGTTAAGATCTAATTTAAGCACAATTTTATATTTTTGCTGATGGCATCTTACTAACTTAATATGCACTAGTCAAACAAGAACTATTAACACATGCAATTATTTCCTCTCTGCTTTCACCACCACCAACAACAACAATCAAAGATATCTAGAGATAAGTTTTGCAATTACAAAGTGGACATAAAAATCTACTTGAAAAAGAATCATGGAGCTAAAAATAATTAAAATAAGGATAATGGTGATGAAGAGGAGTAGGATATATATCTTTCTACATTGAAGAACTTGAAGACATATGAGTTACTCTGATATTATAATGAGAAAGAGACAGAGACAGAGAGAGACAAACAAAGATAGAGAGAGACACAGAGTAGCTGACTCTACCATTCTACACTTTAGAAAACTAGGAACTTCATTTGTTCTGATCTGTTGTCTGTTTCTGCCAGCAGCTTAACATAATAAAGATTCTCCATATTTGTTTTGCTTAATAGCCTGAAAACTTAAAAATAATTTATTTTCTTAAAAGTCAATTAAAAATTCAAAGGTTACCTCTTACCTATGTGGTAAGACTGATAATTTCCCCACCTATTTCTTTGAATGATGCATGGGCACTAGAGAAAACGGATTTTGAAATAGTGTTAGCAGTTCTCAGGAAAAAAATATTTTAAGATAAATAAATGATTATAGTTATTTTTCTTACTTATATGTATAATTCTTTAGTTCAGATTAAGAAGCTGGATGTTTTAAGGATATATAAATAGTATTCCCTTACTTGGATCTATCATCTAAATCTTAACTGTATTTGTATATAGCCATTTTGCAAATTTTCTCCTTTCATTCTCCTCTATATCATGATTTTGCACTAATTCAAGAAATGAATATAAAAAATAAGAATTATGGCCAATATTTTTAGTAGTGTAGTTGTATATATGTTGAAAATATACATTAAAGTTAAAAGTTTTTCAAATGCCTACTAGTAGTTCTCATAAGGAATTCAGTTTTAAAAAGTTATTGATTAGAGAATCCATACTCTTGATGAATAGACTTGCATGCTAAATAGGTAACCTATATTTCTCTATTTAATCATGATTTGATTATATAAGTATGTATAAATTTTACTTTCTGTTTAAAAAAACAAAAATGAAGGCTCTTGGGATTTCTCAATGCAAAGATATGGTCATCATATCTTTGATGACCATATGTATCCAACATGACAAAGTCTCATCATCTTGAACAACACCATTTAGGTACCCAACATGACACCATTTAGGTACCCAACATGCCAACGTCTCATCATCTTGAACAGCACCATTTAGATCACAAGCCAACCATTATAATAGGCTATGTTAAAAAAAAAAATTGCTCATCATCAATGGTCAACTTGTGCTATAAGATATAACAGAAACCAAAATGTTGTTCTTTTCCTCTTTTTACCACAGATGTCTGAGATAAATTTTTCTCACCAACTATCATTACGAAAAAGCTGTACAGTGCAAGATATAAAAGCTAAAAATAATAAACTTTTCCCATAGAATAATGACATGGGCATTCACACCAAATTTGGGCATTGCAAGAAACAATATTTTGGGACCTTCCAGAAGAGAAAACAGAATCTTGGCAGTAGTAATGATTGCGATCACCAGCAGAGTCAGAAGAGAGAAACAAAGAGAATGGGGTTGGGTTATAAATAAATATACAAAAAACAAGCCTGTATTTTGGTGATTTTGTGGATTATTATCAATCTATTGGTTTTCTCCCTTCTCTGAAATGAATACTTAGAAATCATATTATTGTAACACCACATTGTCTCATGTGTTCTAATAGTCAGTCCCAGGGCAGAAACGATGGACTGTGGGGAAAGGTGCAAAATCTCACTCATGAAGCCCTGTTAGAATTGGCCTGAAATTGCAGAGGTCTAGAAAACTTAAGTGATTTGATTATTCCTCCTGCCCTTTACATTATTCTGTGTTGGCCTCACCCTGAATGGGAGGGGTGGGGCAAGTGCAAAAAAGGTCGTAGGAGTATTTCACGAATGTCTGATTTTGCTGTTGAACTGTGAGTATTGTGAGGGCAAAACGATGTACAAATTGTTTTTATCTCCAGTGTCTACTGTATGTTGGGCATAGAGTTAATGCTCAAAAATATTTTATGACTGAATAATTTAAAAATGAATGTTTACATAAAGTTTTAAAATTTAGGGGGTGTGAATAAATGACTCATGTTTCAGATCAGGTGAATTTTGTATGTTTTAAAAATAGATTATAGAAAGGTGCTTTCAAATAAACTCAGATTTACTTAAAGGAGAAATATAAAACTTTCAAATAAAGGAAATTACATTTAAACTTGCATGTTATATCCTGTGATGCCTGAAAAATATGAAATACTGACTTTCAGATTCATATTTTTCCCAATTAAAGAGATTCATCAGGCATATTTTGTAAATGTTTAATTATGCATTTGAACAGTTCATTGGGGAGCAAATTATAATGTTTATAATATAATTGTCTGAAGTGTAAAAAATCTGAATTGTTAGGTTGGCTATTTTATGTAAGGTTCTTCAGAAAGCCTCCATCCAGAATAATTTTCTCAGAAGATCTCTACCAAAAATAATTTTCTACCTTTTGTAAGGCTTGAGTTTCACTTTTAACTCTCCCTGATATAGGGAGGACTAGATAAACAAGCATAAGAGAAACACACATATTCCCAATGTAATTTTAACAATTAGCTTCAAACTCTTCCACTACCAATTTCTATGAGAAATTCTTGCAAGTAATAATATCTACTGATTTAAGTTTTCACACCTTTTCCCTTTCCCTGCCAATCTCACTAACAAGCAGAGAGTAAAAATACTAACGAGGTGATAACTGTCCAAAAGGTGGACAGCAGGACGAAGAAGAAGGGGAAGCAAAATCCTTGAATAATTGACAACCTGGATAATCAGCCCCCACGTAATTACAGTCTCACTGTGTTCTACATGTAATTGATAAATGAGTCACATTATTATGAATAGAATTGGCTTAGGTATAAAAATGAATATTGGCATGTTACAATTGCAATATATTTGTGTTTACAAGAGTCATTTTTTTCTGTATAACTTGAATATTACTTTTTTCTCCCAACAGATTTAGTGTCCACTGGACTGTTGTATAAAATTTAAGCTAAGGTAATCTGTAATTCTTTCCTTGAATTTAACAAGAAGTAAATGAAAGATATTTAAGAATCTTGCTATTTTGGCAGAAACTCAAAACAAACATATGTAACAGTTTTCAAGAGAAATATCAAGCAGGCAGTGCCAAACCAAGGCATTATATTTAGTTTGCTGTAAATAATATGGTGTTTGCACATACTCCATTCTGAGATTTGTCCTGTGTACTTTCTAAAATTAGTAGAATACGGGACAGCACCTTTTTCGGAACTCATTTTCTGGTTGAAAATCATGGTCAAGGCAAATGTATATAAAGAACCTAGCCTTTCATATTAGAGCTCACCAAAGACAGGGACACATAAATACTTAAATTATTGAGAAAATTTGTCCATGATATAAATATGTAAAAATTACAGCGCCTTAAAAATAATCTGTTCTTGTGCTTATCCAAGATATCATCTGAGGTATATTTGTGGCAAAGAACATTTTATATATAAAATTAAAGACCCACTTGCTCAACAGGAGAATCTGCTACAAAAATAAAAGTAGAATTATCAGAATTTCTTTCTTCTGCCAAAGAGATTTGAATTTACCCAATGTTTGGGTATGTATTTTCCACATGAAGAGAGGTGAAATTTTAGGGTGTGGAGGAGTCCATACATGTGGAATTTTTCTAATGATTTTGTATTCACTCTCATGGAAATTCCTCAAATTAATGCAATGATTTAAGATTGGGAGTATACTGAAAACAAGCTAAGGAAAGACAAACAAATAGAGGGCTTAAAGTTGAATCTTCAGGAATTATTTTACAGACTGACCAGTTGGATGCACAACATCCCTCCAGTATGAATCCAACTGTAGAGATAACACGAAACGGATAGAAGAAAAGATAGTGACAAAATTCAAAATTTTTTGCTGATGGGAGTTTTCTTCACTCTGCTAGCACTCTCTCTCACTGAATGAAGGACTTTTAAAGATGTCCCTAATAATAGTGCATCCCTGCCCTCCCCACAACACACACATTTTTTTCTAAATCCATCACCTCTCTTAGGTGAAGGCACCTAGCAAATTACCTTTCACATGACATCAATTCAGTAAATTCCAGTTGCCTTCTTTTCATCTGCTCTGCTCAAAACACAACATGCATATTGTGCCACTTTTTAAAATAAAAATGGCCAACCGAGCACGTTTAGAGTAAAGTTACTATGGTCAAAATTTCTCATTGTTAGCTGCCCAGACTCTGAATTACCTTCATAGAGTAACAAGATGTTAAATTGGAAACTTTGGCAAGAGTGATAAGACAGCAAAGCGAGATACTAGACAAAAAAGGAGAGTTTCAAAGGACATGTATGGGACATTGGTTAGAAGCTCTTAAGCTTTGCAATTTCATTGAGGATAATAAAGAAGGATTTGTAAACAAAAGTTTTAGAAACAAATTTTTGTGAGCCTAAGTTCCCCTCTCACAAAGGGGAGAAGATGAATGTGCCTAGTTATCACCTCAAATCTAATCAGAGAGAATTCAATGAGACTACTCAGCTAGCCAAATATGACTCTCTTATGGTATTGAAGGTTACAGAGTAGACTGGTACATGCTTTCTCTCAGTAAAAGTCAAAGGCAAAAGATGGGCTATTTACCTCTGACTGACAAACCAAAAAGAAGTAGTTGTATTTGAGTAGCCTGCACTCCCCAGGTTTCTTGGAGAGAAAGTTCTGTATGTTTCCGATGGACCAGATGTTGGCTACATGAGGGATGTGTCAGGTCCTGTCCACCCAGAGAGGTAAACAGAATATAATAGAGAGAACCTGGAAGTATCAGCAAATTTCTCAAGGATTTGGAAGGAGTAAAAGAAGAATGCGTTATCTGCATTAAGGGAACTGAACATTTAAAAAAAAAAAAAAAAAATTCCCAGGGAAAGAACAATCTTCCTTCCCAGCTAGTTAATGTGTGTGTGTGTGTGTGTGTGTGTGTGTGTGTGTGTGTTTTAATACATTTATTTATTTTATTTATTTATCTTTGGCCGCGTTGGTTCTTCGTTGCTGTATGCAGCCTTTCTCTAGTTGTGGCGAACAGGGGCTACTCTTCGTTGCTCTGTGCGGGCTTCTCATTGTTGTGGCTTCTCTTGTAGAACACGGGCTCTAGGTGCGCAGTCTTCAGTAGTTGTGGCACATGGGCTCAGTAGTTGTGGCACATGGGCTTAGTTGGTCCACGGCATATGGGATCTTCCCGGGCCAGGTCTCAAACCCATGTCCCCTGCATTGGCAGGCCAATTCTTAACCACTGTGCCACCAGGGAAACCCAGTTAATGTGTTTTATTACTCCTACCAGGTTGGAATAATGGAGAGATATGTGAGACAAGGAAGTTTTATTGGACTGATAATGATTTAAGTTTCCAATGCCTTAGAACCATATGAAAGTCTTCTAAAAAGCAAAGACTGCACTTCATTGTACAACTTGAAGAAATTGAAAGCAAACTCAAATATCTAAATTTTCAGACAAGTTGCAGATTGAAAACTAGGTATTCTCTATGACTATGCTAAAAAAACAATTGTGTATTTCACCAAGAGGGATGAAATAGACATGAGTTTTGGAAAAAAAACAAAAACTCTATGCTGGAAAAGGACTTCCTGACTTCAGTAGGAATATGAGTATACCAAATAGAGAGTTATCAATTTCAAGACTTGAGTCAAATTAAATAGCAAGAATATCTTAAATGATGCCTTGACATAATGGTTCTTTCCACGTCTGTGCTTTGTTTCCGGTTTTAAATCCTGTTTTTCCAGCCTTCTTATTTGTGACCTACACAATACACTTACAATAATATTTTTCTCCTGATGTGTGCCAATATTAGCTCTTTTGTTTGCAAATGAGAACCCTTGCTACTATTGTGATTGAATTGTAAATAATTTTATCATGATGTTATAACAAGAATGATAGAGGAAAAAAAAGAGATAATCAGGAAGTCCACACAAAATGCTTTTAAATATTTGAATGACTGGAACTTGGAAGAGAGTTCAGACCTCTTCTATGTGGCTTCAGATAACAGGTCAAATGTAGGTGAATGAGAGCTACTGTAAGGGAAATCATAGTTAATTGTTTGTATAAACTTTATAATAATTTCAAATATATACATTTATTAGTTAAATAAATATGTATTTAGTAGCCACACTGCTGGTTGCTAAGGCAGCAAATCCCTTTAAAAAATCTCAGAGTCTTTCAGAGGAGACATGCTTACAAAGATATGAGTATATGCAAAGTATCATGTAACAGGAGGTCCTGGGAAGGAATAGGTGAGGGAGTGCTTAATTTCTTGTGCACATTTGGAAATTTTGACTTAAGAGATGGTATTTGCACTGAGTGTTGGAAAAAAGTTTTCCAGGTGGTTGATATGGATGGTAAGGTTACATAAGCAAAGTTAAGTTCTAGGGCTAAAGCACTTCTACTGGATGTTAAGAAGAGGAATAGACAATATTTACCAGGTAGAACCAATTTACTTGGATTACTGGCCTGCCATGTGAAGATGAGATTACCTTGTTATTGGACATATTGAAATATTGAAAGGACTCCTGTCCTTTACAACTGTTTTTGAAGAGGAAATTTATCTTCTTACTGCAAGAAAATTTTAGCAGTTCATGGCTTTGTCACTTTAAGTTTTCAATCTAGTAATTAATAATATTTAGCCAATTATAACAATTAAACAATTCAAACAAATTAATGTGAACATACCTCCATTCTCTATTTTGGGACTGTTGCGGGTGATAATGTGGGTAACAGAGGAGAAAAGTCTTTTTCAGCTCAACAGCTCATCTCTTATCTTCCAGATAGCCCTGAGATAATGAGAACACCCTCCTCCCCATGCTGTAATAGGCAAAAGCCTGGAAATGATTGGATTTGTGGTATGTTTTGAAGATACAGCTGACACAATTTGCAAATGGACTGGTGTGAGAGATAAAGAGAAGAATCAAAGGCGATGTCAATCCTTTTACCTGTACAATGGAAGGATGTCATTGCCATTGAATTTGATGGAGAAGGCCTGGAGCAAGAGTCAAGAGGGCATGACCAGGGAATCAAATTTAATGTTCACTCTTGGAAAGTATAGTTATTTTTAAAATCCTGCTTAGTCACTACAATCTATTGCTTCATACATTTGCCTATGATTTGTGTGTCTCATCTATAATAATTTTGGTAGATTAATCAGGCTGCTGTCAGGTTTACCAACTGCTCACTGTTATCAAGTCAACAAACCTTCCTGAAATTGCTGCTCCGATCCCCTGAGGGGCTTTAGTATTGTGGTTGTTTTACAAGGTAAACTTGATTTTGTAAGATTTCAAGAGGACCACCTTTTTTCCTAGTTTTAGTATTAGTGATGAGAAGTCTACCGTCATTAATTCTGGAAGACTCCCAAACCAATATAACGTGTAAGAAAGGATTAGGAGTTTCAGGTTCAGCTGGCTCTAGTTTGGTCTAAAGCTGGGTCAGCTCAATTGGTTTTAAAGTTCGATGACACTGATGCTGAGGTTGAGTGTTTGATTTCTACAGAGGTTATTTTGCTTTGTTTTGGTCCAGAAGCACAAACCAAAACCCTAACCCAACCAGCTGCCTTACAAATGCCAACAGAGTACAGCAGATACTTCACCATAACTAGGAAAAGCCAAACCACACATACCAAAATTCCAGCTTTACTTACCAAGAATAGCATTCATAAGTGTTTTTCCTCTACCCTGCACCTCTGATTCCAGCAAGACTGTGACAGCACCAACTATTCAGGGCATGGACTCTTTCAGATATTGTGATTTGCAAGCCAGAAGGTCATAGGAATGGATGGGAAATGAGGGAATTCAGCCCAAATTACTGGATTAAGAACAATTTCTATATAAATGATAAGAAATCCAATACAGTCAAAATTCCTGTCCCCTATGACAAGGTATATCTTCCACAATACAGTTTTGAAGCCCAAAATCAGTCCCATGCATTAAATTTCTAAGATAAAGATTCTAAGAACATTTGACAGAAGGTTAGTAACCTCTTCAGAAATAGGCCAGAGTCTACCACATATTAGAACTCATTCTTGAAAATTGGAGCTAATGAAAGATTTTCTGGATGTTTAGTGTGCCCAGATCTGTTGTCAATAGTTGTCTCCCAAATACACTTCCTATAAGAGCCCTAGTCAATTATCTCTAATAAATTTTGATGTCTTTGTAAATAGTAATTGATATTAATTATTCAATAGAACCTCTAGAAAAACCCTTTAATCTTAGGGCTGCATATCCACAAAAATCTTTTAAGTATTCTGCTCCACCCCTCTACTATTCCTCCCCAGTTAAAGATATTTAAGTTTATATTTTCACAGGAAAGGATATTTGTGAAGTGTTTTTTTTCTAATAAAAACTTAACTTGAATGATTTCTGTAATTTGTTGACTGGGTCTTTAAAAATTGATGTCCCAGGAGCCTGTGAAACTAAATCAGAAGGAAGGAGACCTTGTTGCCTTTCAGAATTCCAAAGGTTTGGCCCATAGCTCTATGAGGTCAGGAAATGGGATTAACCTCTCACATTCTAGTAATGGTTTTAGAAGGACTCTGAAAATTCACAGTGATTGAAAACACCCAACTGACTGCACTGAAGAAGAATGTGAAAAGTAAATTTCATTTGTTTAACAGCTCTATCTAACGGCGCTAGGCCAAGCTACCTCTGCTACAACAAGCTACCTGGTTAAACATCCCATCTCTCTCTCATTTCCCTACCACCAATCATGTAGTTACAGAGGGCTTCTTTTTTTCTTTTCCCAGACCAGAAGAGTCTTTCAGAGTATATTATCCAAGTCCCTCATTTGGGGAGGAAGCTAACACACAAAGAAACTGTGTGACCCACACTTAGAAAATACATGGAATTCTACATTTAATTGTCTCCATGACACTGAGCCTTGTAAAGATTATATCAACTCTGAATTATCCAGGTTGTAAAGTATGTGGAAGAATAAGATTTCACATTAGATCTTCATAAATCAGTCTGTACAAATACACTTTCATTTTATTTATGCATTCAATTAAGAGGAAAATATCTCAGACTGTAAGTCTGAACTTTCCTTTTTTGTGGATCATACAAATAAAAAAGTGATTACAGTACAGATCTTTTTTAAAGGTGACTTTTTTTATTCTAAAATTTGGTAATAGGTGTACAGCATGAAAATAAAAGGTTGACCACCTCTAAAATTGCTTTTGTTTCTAGATGGTAGGTCTTGAAGACAGGGAGAGGCAAAACTAATTATAATATTAAACATACCTAGTATTAGTGTATGACTCAGCTAAAGAAAAGTATCTGTATAAAAAATAAGCATCTTAGCACATTTCAAAAATGTACTAAAAAGTATTTTAATTAGTCCTTGTTTTACATGACCAGAGCTCTTCTCTCAGAGGGTGGATCATACAAAGTTTCCTCAAGGTAATGTGGCCATCAGTGTTATGACAATGACTATGAATCATGATGGGTATGGAAAACAAGAGCTATTCTCATTTTCTCATCATTCAACATTGTTTTATTCAGTCAATATGGATTTAACTTCTCTACTCTGGACTGCTGTGGCTTACTGCCCAAGGAGAACATTATTTTTTAACTGAAAGTATCAAAAAAACCACTGTTTAAAAATACATATTTCTATTCTCTACCACTAGAGAATGTGATTTGGCAGGCCTAGGAAGGTTCTTGAATTGTGTATTTTTGATAAAAATTAAGTTTTATACATTCCCACCATTATGAATCACTAAGGAAAAATTTAACAGTGTTAGGGAGTTCTAGAAACAATAATGACAATATGAGTTCATCAATGATTAAAAATATATTTAATATTTGTCTTCTATCCCTTACTCCTGGCATTCAAGATGTTACTCCAAATACTCTGTGTAATAAATTAAGTAGTTAATAGTTAAGTAATCATTGCTCCACAGAAGCATTTATTTTCCAGAGATCATTGTGTAGGTATCAGAACCCAGGTATCATGATTTTCCATGTAGCACCTAAATCAGCATTATGGTACTGCTTTTAGATAAATTCTATTTGAAATAGAAAAATGGTAATTCAAACTATTTTTGATGCAAGAGGTCTTTCTCAAATTTATTTTAAAAACACTACAGCCTGCATTAATTTGGGCAAATACTCATTATTACCACTACACCACTGTGTTGCAAATATATCCTGACATAAGGATTATCTGGTATCATGTCAGCCCTAATGTATCAGACTCTCTGGGGGAGAGGCAAAAAAAATCTTTATTTTTAGCTAGCACCCCTGGTTATTATACCCAGAATACTCAGGGGAAAAATGAGGCAAAGTATAATTTCTCAAGATTGAGAATGACCCAAGTTTCCCAATGCTATATATACCGCTATTTGTTTAACTGAAAAAAATATTAAAGAATCAAAAATGTATGAAAGATTGGATGAGAGAAGGAAGGAATGATGAGCACACAATTCTATCAGTATTAAATAAATTCCTGTCCCTTAATTTAGCTGGTTTATTTAGCCTTTGATTTCCTGAGCTACTTTTAGCAGATCAAGGAGAGAAAATGGAAGCAAAGCAGGCCCATGTATGAAGACATTGTGTTGGCAATGGGTCTTTGAGCCGATTTGGGAAATAAGAGATTCAAAATCTTCTACCATTAAGTAGCTTTGGCTTTCCAGTAGTAAACAGTTGAAGTAGTCAGAGAAAGACCCAGCAAAGCTGAAAACTGTTAGGAGATTATATTATTTTGATGAATAAAGATTAGTTTATTAATTATAGAACTTTGTGTATGTGTATGTATTTGTGTGTGTGTTCACTCATAGACTGGTAGAAAACATATTCATTTTTTATCAATACAAATAATTTACCACATGAATTCCCTTTTCTTTAGCTTTGTCTACGTATACTTACTAGAAATCTATAGTCTCTCAGAAACCTGAAAGCTATTTTTCTTTTTTTTAATAAGGATATGTTAAGAGTGTGGTAGGGATTTTCTCAGTTTGTGTAACAGAATACAATGAGAAGCTACGGTGAGATTAAAAAGACGAATGTGTGCACTTGTATACATAGGCACTTTTGAGAGTGTCTCCATATGTATGAAGGAAGTGGGGAAGGAAGCCAGAAAAAAGATAATGAAATAAATTGAGGAAGGAGAGTAGAGACTGTAGGACAGAGGGCAGCTGTGTCCCCAGATCATCAAACTAGGGTTAAGGAGATGAGAAATGAAGAGGCTGGAACGTGCTACTGTAGCCAGCCTAATGCTTCCCTGATCTGTCCCTCTGCTTCAATTTCCAGGCATCACATTGCCTCAGGTCCATCTTTCTCTCTGATGTGATTCCATGTAATAGATCCAGCATCTCCTATTCTGTGTTTCTTTTTTCTCACTGTCTGATGGCTCTTGAGCCTGCTATGCTGCCATGGGAACCTGTGGGAGATAGTAGGCACCCATTACATTTATTTCCTTTCATTCCTTTTTGAAAATGAATTAAGTGTTTTCTGTTTAGGTTGTCATGAAAACTGTGTCCTGACTCCAGAGTCCTGAAATTTGTACATTCAAGATGCTTAATTTAGCATTGGAAAAAAAGAAATATGTGACTGCTAACAGCGTAACCTTGAAAACCTTACTGGCAAATCTTTGTCATTAACAGATATTTACATAAGTATGATCTCTATTAGTAGTCAGTTTCTTCTGTTGATGAAAAATAGCTGAGATTAAAATTAGCAGGCAATATATGCATCATGGTGAGTAAGAAGGTAAGCTCTTAAGTCAGACATATGTAGGTTCAAAGTTTAGCACCACCATAATACAGGACTTGAGCAAGTTATTTTACTTCTCTAAGCCTTGGTTTCTTAAGTTGGTGAATTGGCTTGTCTGAAAGTATGTCCTCATTGGTTAAAGGAAGTTAAATCATAAAGTTTATGTAAAATGCTTATTACAATATCTGGCACAGTAAATATTCAATAAATTTTAGATATTATTTTTATTAACAAAATTATCTACCCAGTTGAAGATTAATGGGGATTGTACCTAAAGAAGGTAATTGTGGAGTCCGTGTTTTTCTATCTGTCAAAAATTGCACAAACACACCCTCTCTAATTTTTAAAACCATTAACCTGTAATTTAATATCTTATCAGTTTATAATTGCGTAAAGCTAGTACATGTCTATGTTGGATCAATTTCCAAAGAATTTTACAAGGGAGATACCGATGTTTTTTAAAAAATGAGGAGATAACTCTGAGAGGAAATCATTCTTTTTTAAGTTTCCATGTTGGGACCCAATGAAGTCAAATGACTTGGCATTTTTATAATATAATTCATGTGCTTTGAATAAGAAATTAGTTTGTGTACATGGATATTACCTTGATTTATTCCAGATATCACCAATCTTAAAGTATTCTTTCATCAGAGTCTTTCTGTTTCTCACACAGAAAATGAGTCTCCTGTTAAAATATGCACTGCACTCTTAAGGTTTTATTTTATATTTGATATAGATGGTAGTTATGCTACAAAAAAGACTTTTATATCATTCATAAAGAGAAGTGAACAGAGAAAAGTAGATTCTTTTGCCTTTTTAATGCTATTACTATGATATTTCAGTGCTGATACTTACTATATCTAATTAGTAAATTGCACAAATACAACAGGAGTTTGAATAACATGTTATGAATTTTCATTTGTACACATGTGGCTTTTGGAGCGCTGCCATTTCCTGAAATAGGAAGATTGTTCTGAATAGTAAACAGTATGATTTTCCGTTTTAGCTCCCACTTTAATTTGTATCTGGCTTGAGAAATGTGATCAAATTATCTAATCAAAATCTTTGACACCATCAATGGGCTTTTTAAAAATAAAGACAATATTAAAATGAAGCCTGTGAATTAATCTTGTTATCTGCACCGAATTGAATTGAGGACTAAAATAGGGCTTGTGCCTGACAAAGTTTAGTTTTCAGAGATGATGTTGACACACACATTTTTCTGTTCCATGGTGGTCCTTGGATTAATTTCAAATCTGATATTTAAAATGAAATAAAATGAAGACTAAGTATCTGATCCCAGAGCATTCATTTTCAGTTTTCTCCATCTCAGTGAGGTAGGATGATTTTGTGTGAGTGTGTGTATGTGTATACTTACCCATATATGTGTGTTACATTTTCTATATTGATATATATTCCTTCATAAAGATGTATATATCTTTATATAGAAACATAATTATATTAACAAACATTTCTGTAAGAATCTGTGTGAGGTTCCTTGAGAGTAAAATCCCTCTAATTACTGTCAACTTGATCTTCAGATTCTAAATGCTTGCCATTTTTGCCAAAATGTCAAATTATTTTTGGCGTAAAAGACAATGCACTTCTTGTGAACTGCCAGATTGTATACCTATTAGACACTGCCAAATTTTAACCCATCAGAAATATGTGCAGGGTAATAACACCTTGCATTTATAATAATTTACAGTTATCAAAATACTTTCATTATTCCCAGTAGGAAAGTCTAGGCAAGTTTTGGTAGTATCTTTTTACAGATGAGGAAAATGGGGATTCGTGATGTCTAAAATTTGGCAAAGGTGACATGGCTAATAAAAATGGCAGGATAGTGACTTCCCTGGTGGTCCAGTGGGTAAGGCTTCACACCAGTGCAGGGAGCCCGGGTTTGATCCCTGGTCGGGGAACTAGATTCCACATACATGCCACAACTAAAAGATCCTGCCTGCCGCACCTAAGACCTGGTGCAGCCTAAATAAATAAATAAGTTAAATATTTAAATAAATAAATAAAAATTAAAAAATAAAAACAGACAACAATTAATGGCAGAGATAGGAGCTAGGTCACCAAATTTCAGTTTCAGTTTTTCTTTCACTATGCCATCCTGCCCTTTGACATTTATGCCTACAAAGGAACCACTTACTTCTCATCATGAACCCCTTGAGAGAGTCTTGTGTTAACCCAACATGAACTCATTTTATAAAATCAATAACACTATTAATGCATTGTAGTGTTTTTAGCGAAATGCATTTATAAGCCTAATAATTAAAGACTATTTTCATCTTAACTCACTTTTTTGATGGAAAAACTATCAATGCAATTTATAAATAAAATTGAATAATACTTGTACCTGAACCCCTGTAATTTATAAGACAATACTTTTTAGTGGGGAGAGGGATGGGATTGGGAATTTGGGATTAACAGATGCAAAGTATTATATATAGAATGGATAAACAACAGGGTCCTAATGCATAGCACAGAGAACAATATTCCATATCCTGTAATAAACCATAATGGAAAAGAATATGAAAAAGAATGTATATGTATACATATGTGTGTGTGTGTGTGTGTGTGTGTGTAACTGAATCACTTTGCTGTACAACAGAAATTAATACAACATTGTTAATCAACTACAATAAAATAAATTTTTTAAAAACGACAATACTTTTAGAAAAATTTACAAGCATGCTAACAAAAGTAAGTTTCTAAGACCATCTGCTTTCTCTTGAATTTGTCTTTTAGTACACTATCTTACTTCGGGGCAATCTTAAAACAGAATTGTAAACATGTAGACTGAAAACAAAATGACCATTGTTTATTATTGTGATTCTAACAGGATTATTTACAGTCAAGAATTCATTTGTAAAAGCTCCATGAGAAGTTAATATGGAGTTAATAATCAAACAATGCAAGAAGTGGTTTGGCTTCTCATTTATTTTGGCTTCTTATTTAAAAACATATTTAGTCAGTGTGCTGAACAAAATTAGTTTAGCCAAATTTGATTGACATAAATACTGAAAATCATATTACATTAAAGTTTTTCAGGTGAAGTTCTATGTCATGGGAAGACACTCTCTTTTCCTTTGGGTACTGATATATACAGCTGTTTCAAGAGTTTTGATGCAATGTGTATCTCTTTTAAGCTTCAGAGATAATTTTTAAATTGATGCCCAAGAAATAAAGAGCTAATGTTAGTCTGTGAGTGAAACAGAGAGAAAGAAAGAGAGAGAGAGAGAGAGAGAGGTAGAGAGAGAGGGTATACTGTGAGTGAACTCAAGAGTTACTCATGTGAGAAATACACTGTAGAGTATGTATACTGTAGGAGCTAGCATCATACCCATATCAGTTCTCTAGGACTTTCAGGGCAGAACAATCGAAATATCCTTCACCAGATCAGTGTTTCAATGTAAATCAAGTCATTTTTCTTCTACAAAGAATAAACGTCCTTTTTTTTTCTGTAAACAAAGTGCATATTTATCATAAATTATATTAAAAAGTGACATTTTGATTTTGGTCAAAAAACTAAAAAAACTTTAATTTGCTTCATGTACAATTTAAATGAAGGAGTTCATTAGAACACTGGTAGAATAACAACTAGGTTTCATTTTCAACATTAAAATTCATTAGGTGACACTCAAGAAACTATAAATAAATAAATATTGAATATATTGAAATATATGAAACAAATAGTGAAAATGAATAATATTGAAAAAGTTCCCTCTTTCATTCATAATTTTAGTAGTGAAACAGGCTCTCAGGAAATATAAATTAAATACAGACAAATTCTGAATCAGAAGCATTTTACTTTGTGGTTCTCAGATGCATTAAAAGGAATTTGAGGTGCGTGAAAACTAAAAGGGATTTTTGGAAAATGTTGGCCTGAATAAAAATGATTTCATTGTAACATCTTAGTAAGCCTGTATAACATATGAACAGATTTTCTGAATAAATTAATAACACTTTATAAGGTAAAAAGACATATTCAAGTTTGAGCTTAAAAATCTTGATTCCAGGCACTTTGTCAAGAAGGTTATCTAAAACCTTGTAAATTTACATAACATATTACTATAAATTTCAGTACTATGATTGCTGAGAATTGTAGTAATAGGATTTACCTTTTCTTTCAGGTAACTGATGATTAAAGACCTAGACCAGCCAGTCATTTTTTTCCTGTTCCCTCTTGCCTGTTGTGACAGCAGTCTAACAGAAGCTTGCATCATATTATAAATTTCTACAGAACTTCTTCTGTCCTCGGTACGTACTCATAGCCAAATCGAACTTGCATGTGCAATCCTAGTTTGTTTACCTCTTAAAGAGCTTTAATGTCTACTACTTTGATAACAGTTTACAGTATAGAATTAATTGGGTGGCTTGTATTTGTGCACACTCAACTC
This sequence comes from Orcinus orca, assembly GCF_937001465.1. Classification (NCBI taxonomy): domain Eukaryota; kingdom Metazoa; phylum Chordata; class Mammalia; order Artiodactyla; family Delphinidae; genus Orcinus; species Orcinus orca. Next base: position 45,222,538 of record NC_064565.1, on the reverse strand, counting down.
TCTGGTTTCTCTGTTCTCTTAATAGGAACTGAAAGTATGTGTTCAGAAGGTTTTTGTTGGAGGAATGCAAAGAGTTAATGTTCCACATTCATGTGAAAGAACTGAGTTGAGGGGAAGGTGGATATCTGAAAAAGAACAAAGTAGCAATCCTCATCTGAAGATGTATACTACAGTTGTATTGCAATCTGCCCAAACAATTGTGCCCTATGGCCTTAATAAAACAAAAATATCATTCTGTGATGTGGGTAGGTATTTCCAGCATCCCTTCTTGTAAACAGAAACCGCCACCCACAATGCATTGTACTTACTTCTTCTGAAATATGCAAATGTGATGAACTGTAATCACGCCCAGAATGTTTGGGTGGTATCACCTACGTGTGGGCCGGGTACAATTTACAATACATTTTAGAGTTGTATTCTTTTAAAAATAGTATAGTATTGAGTTTTGATAACGCTCATAATGGAATGATTCGCTTCCTCAGTGGGTTTTCAGTTAGAACAGGAAAAGTGCTAGATTATGATAACATAGGAAAACAAAGCTAAGGACTATTCCAGGGAAGAAAATGGGTTCCTAGGCTTATTGAGTTGGTCTTGTTGATCTTAAGGAAATAAAGAAGTAAAGAAGAACCTCTTTCGATAGAAATGTCACTTAACTTGATTTATAATGTGCAGCATTAATGGAACTGAGTCATAAAAATATCATGTGTTAGCATTGTCCTGCATGTCTCATGGCTTTTATTAGTCTGTAAGGAGGCTCCATGGAAACTTGAAAATGCTAACAGAGAATGACCGAAATCAGTTTTGCTGTTCTTTGGTTTTTTAAAAAAATAATAGTAATAATAACAATAATGATGATGATGATTAAAGTTTTGGTTTAGGCACTCATTTATATGTGGAAAGTGAAGAACACCCAGCTAGGCAGAACAGCGATGCCAAGATACAGCAAGCAATGTTTAAGAGAAAGAGCCTGGGCTGTAAATGTGCACAATATTCCACATTATATACATGTCATTTCTGAGTACTGCTGGAACGATGCTGTGTCAAATCTGTATGACAGATTGAGGTGAAAGCTGGGAAGAGAGAGCTTGTGAAAAAACAGCCCTGACTGAGTGGGGCGTCCTATCGGACTTATCCTGCAGGCTATAAGGAACAACCAGTTTCATCACATAAAAGGAGGAGTAGAACAGGGTTAATTGTCTACTAATTTAACTAGCCCATTCAATCAGTGTATTATTTAAATTGTATCCAAGTGTAACAATGCCATCTAGTGATGAGGTTCTAAACTGATCTTTCCACTGTTTAATCCTTAGTAAGGGTGGAAGGCAAGAGTTTGGCTATTACATAGCACTTTAACTTAATATTCTATGAAATAATAGAGCGCTTCCGATATCCATTTTAGTGTTAGATAAATTATCCATACAAGGTAACACAAAGAACAACATGAACATCCATTTTTTGCCTATTTTATACGGTTTCCTTTTTATGTGGGATGTTCATATTCAATAGTGAAACATCCTGTGAGTCTCCGTCAGCCTGTGACCTGAGTTTATAGAATCTCTGATATTTGCTCATTCAATAGATCTTTACAATCATCTGTGCTGAAGGCATACCTTTTATTTAATCTTTACTTTTCAAAAATAGTCTTTATAAAACTATGGCTAACCATTGCATTCTTTTCTCTTTTGCCTTTCTCAGCTTTTTGTTTCCAGTGTAAAGCCAGGTCTTCTGAAGAATGAGGGTCGGAATTCTTCAAGATCATAATTCATGTTGCCCCAACCGCAATGATCATTTATCACATAGCCTGCAAAAACTTGAAACCATCTTCTAACTTTATTGGGAGAAATATGAATTTACAGTAATATGTATTTTGATTGTAATTGCTTGCCTGGAATTTGGGCAAAAGTAATTTGAAAGCAAGGACTTAAATCAGTAAGAATAGATTCTAGGATCTTTGCTACTTGTTAACTGTACAGGCTTGAACTTAAAAGACAACTTCTTGGACCTCAGTGTCCTCTGAAAAATGTGTGGATTGGACAGAATTATCTGTAATGTGTTTTTCAACTATAAACTTCTGGGATTCTTAAGCAGCTGATAAATAAGATTGTTAAAAGAGTGGAAAGAAGAGGTGAACTTGCTCCAGTGAGTGGCCTTTAGGGTGCACTGAATGAGTTTGAGTTCTTCTTCATCGGATATTCAACTAAAAGTGTTTTGAGAGATTACCCAGAATACTTTAACGTATCTTATATAGACATGGGGTAGAGGAGGGAAATGTATTCAGATATCTCAATGTAGAATAAAAATGGATAATATTCAGAATATTGCTCCATGTAAATTGTGATACTAACTACATCCTAAAGTGTTTAATGTAGACATATGACCAAAATGGCAGCAAGTAATGGTATAAAGATGTAGTATGCCCCACTTTCTCGCCACTCAATAATTACTAATTATATTCTCTTTTTTTCCCTTTCATGAAGAAAAACATCTTAAATCCCAAACATTAAATTTCAGATGATATTCCAAAATTTTGTCAACTGTTAATACATAAGATTTTTAGAACAGAAAAAAGTGCTGTTTGCTGCCATGGAAACCTACATGTATTTTTAGTTCGTATGTAAAAAAAAATACTCATACTTTAATAACAATAGTTAAACTGATACTGAATCCTCTTCCTTTCTGATAAATAAATTAAGAAGTCAAAATTATATTTTCTTAAAAAAACAAAGTGCATTCTATATACACAATATTTCTTTTTCTGGAAGTTTTAATATATCTCATTGGTCTTCTCTACTAAAGTAACTATACTACATTAAAAGTAAGCAGTAAATTTTTCTTCTGTTTAAACATCACAAAAGAAGTAATTTTTAGTATCTTGTGATTATTTACCTACTTATTTCCAGTGGTTGCATATTCTGATTCTACACTATTGGTAAAAGAATAGGTGACAACGAGTTAAAAGTATTCATCATGTATAAAAGTTCACACTAGGTTGTATGAAAAAATTTTAAAACAACAAACAAAATAACACAAAAAAAAAACAAAGCACATATAATCTCATTAACACTAATGAGAGCAGAATTGAGGGCAATTAGTTTCCTCAATTCCAGTTAAAAGGCAAAATCAATTATTATAAAAGAAGATATGAAATATGATACAAAAGCAGTGCTATAGGCATGTTGTTAAGCAGCTCATGCAGCTCAATATCAAAAAAACAAACAACCCAATCTAAAAATGGGAAGAAGACCTAAATAGACAGTTCTCCAAGAAGACATACAGATTGCCAACAAACACATGAAAGAATATTCAACATCATTAATCATTAGAGAAATGCAAATCAAAACTACAATGAGGTATCACCTCACACCGGTCAGAATGGCCATTATCAAAAAATCTACAAACAATAAATGCTGGAGAGGATGTGGAGAAAAGGGAACCCTCTTGCACTGTTAGTGGGAATGTAAACTGATACAGCCACTATGGAGAACAGTATGGAGGTTCCTTAAGAAACTAAAAATAGAACTACCATACGACCCAGCAATCCCACTTCTGGGCATATACCCTAAGAAAACCATAATTCCAAAGGAGTAATGTACCACAATGTTCATTGCAGCTCTATTTACAATAGCCATGGAAGCAACCTAAGTGTCCATCAACAGATGAATGGATAAAGAAGATGTGGCCCATATATACAATGGAATATTACTCAGCCATAAAAAGAAATGAAATTGAGTAATTTGTAGTGAGGTGGATTGGACCTAGAGTCTGTCATACAGAGTGAAGTAAGTCAGAAAGAGAAAAACAAACACCGTATGCTAACACATATATATGGAATCTAAAAAACAAGCAAAAAAATGATCATGAAGAACCTAGGGGCAAGACGGGAATAAAGACACAGACCTACTAGAGAATGGACTTTAGGATACAGGGAAGGGGAAGGGTAAGCTGTGACAAAGTGAGAGAGTGACATGGACATATATACACTACCAAATGTAAAATAGATAGCTAGTGGGAAGCAGCCGCATAGCACAGGGAGATCAGCTCAGTGCTTTGTGACCACCTACAGGGGTGGGATCGGGAGGGTGGGAGGGAGGCAGACACAACAGGGAAGAGATATGGGGATATATGTATATGTATAACAAAGTTTATTCACTTTGTTATAAAGCAGAAACTAACCCACCGTTGTAAAGCAATTATACTCCAATAAAGATGTTAAAAAAATCTGTATTAAATCATTAATTAAAATAAAGAGACTTCTATATTTTATGTACTGCCCACTACTTTCTCTACTTTTCCTTCTTTCTGCTGTCTCCAGTCCTCCTCTCTTCTTTTTCTTTACTGGTAATACTTGAATAATTCTATGAAAAATGTATAATTTTACTAGTAAATTATCTAATCTTATGAATTTACTGGCTATATTTTTGTGAGCTACAGTCATAGCTTTAAATCCCTACAACTTTTACATAACAAATAATACATACAAATAATTTTTAATTTCCTTGGAAGAAACATTATTCATTCAAGGTATTCTTAGATATTATCATTCCGATAGACCTGCAAGCACTTGAAAATCTTAATTTTCTTTCTTTTTTTTCTTTTTGCTTTGATACTTGTCAATTTATGTGTACAAATATTTCACAAGAATGAAAAACTGGCTGATAATCTACAAGCATATTTTATAAATATTTACTACAATCATATTCACCTTCTAAAATCCCAATGTAAATTATATATTGAGATATTTTGAAGAATCAAAGCCTCTCTTTTACCTGTTTATTAAAGTAGTGGCTAATCACTGTTCCATTTACAATTTATTTCACCTAAACTTTTCTATGGTTACACCACCACAACCTTGATTAAAACAATTAAAATGTAGAAAAAGCAATAAAACAACTAGATTTTTTTCAACATGGTTCCACAAAACATGTTTAACTTTCTGTTTTGTTTTTTTTTTAAAAAACCTGACCACTGTTATTTGACTGAATTATTAATACTGATTATTTGCATTTCTGTGAGGCAGCCTATATGTTACAGACCCCTCATTCTGTGCTTCAAGTAATAGGTCCAACTTATCTGTAAAGGCTGTGCTTACACATTGCTAAACTACTCAGTTGATTTGGCAGAATCAGCAAAGAAAAGAACCATGCATCTAATATATTTGGTTTCAAGGATGGAAGAGGAATGTGTTTATTGGACAAAATTTTCATTATGCCACCAGCTGTTATTTACATTATCTGTAAAGGTTGGTAATATATAACCAGAAAAAAATATTTGCTAAAAGAACTGACAAAATTCACTTTATAAATGTGAAATACTTAGTCAAGCAAGTACTTTGCCATCATCATTCTGAGACTCACTCATCTGCCAAATATCTCAAGAGCACTTTCTTCATTTATGTGAAGTAAATACATTTATTTAACAAAGAGTGTTATGAGTTTGCCAGCACATTACATTTTTTGTGATTGACCTTTTAGGTTTGTACCTTTGGGGAAAAGTTTTTTAAAAAGATATTTTAGTTTCAGTTTTATTTGTACATTAAAAATTTGTGACTTCCTATGATTTTGAAATAAGATTATTCCTAGAATAAAAAAATTACAATAGAAAGCACTTGTGTAATATTTTGCGTTATGCTTTTTGGATTCTCTTAACTGACCATTCAGAAAGCCAAAAATAGTTGTTTGAAAAGCAAAAGGAGACCTACATTGTTAACTAATCATGGCATGGACAATTCAATGGCATGATATAGGAAACAGATATTAAAAAAAACAACAACATGTAAAGGAATAGTTAAAACTAATTATATTCTTTGTTTCTTTTTATGCTATTATAAACTAGTCTGATTTTATAACACACCTCACCATTTTTTCACTGTCATTTTCTCTTCCATCTTTTATTTTTTTTACAAAAAATAAAAAATATATATTTTTTAAAATATTAAGAGTCAACTGGACTTTTTGTATAAATTTTCAAATATATTATAGGTAGAAAATATCTGAAATTTAGCCAATGAAAGATTCTAGAAAAATATCTGTTACATGAGGTTTATATACACAGAATTTTTCATAAAAAAATATGTGAATGAACCATGATTCAAATCCAAATGATCCTAAGTGAATAGCTTTAAAACTAAACATTCAGCTTCTTATAATTTTTCGTTGCTTTATTATGCTAGTAAAATTGTTTTAGCTTAAGAATCCTTAGACCGCAGAACGTAACATGGACATATTTTTTATACTTTGGCTCCATCTAGTAGAGACTGAAGAAATTACTTGAAGGTATGACTTTGATTATCATAGGGCTTAGAGCTGCATTTCATGGTAGTGGAAATTTTTTTTAAAAGATGGCAAATAAAGTCAATTTCAATATTTTACAGTGTGTTACTATTGGATGATATGTACTACTATATTATTTTGTCTATGCTCTTTTCCTAGGGTTAGTCAATTGTTTATGATGTTAGCAAAATTCAGGATTTTGACATCTTAAATTTTAGGGAGATAAAAAAGTTTTTAATTCTTGTACCATTACTTACTCCTCCAAGGTTCTGGTTTTATAACAGGGTAGTATCAACATGACAAGGCAGAAGGGAAAGGGTACTTTTACTACATTTCCAACTCACGTGTGAACTAGCTAAGATGTGCAGATGTTGAGGCATGTAAGCTTGTAAAAATTCACTTTGGCTGAGGAGCAAGTGTTGGCTAAATTTTAGTGATGGGAAAGCATAGGAAATTGACAGAGTTTTTGACATTATTTTAAAATTTCCAGTACCTTAAAAATCCTTGGATTCTCATAAAAATAGTTTTTCTTCCTTTTTATTTCATTTTTCCTTCTTGAAGGTCACGCTAGTTCCTTGACTAGTAAGACTACAATATCTGCAACAGGAGGTATGTTTTCTATAATAGCTTTAAACAGGTAAACATCAGTGCTCTAATCAAAACGACCATTCAATCTAAACAGAAATTAATTTTTTTTTCCAGGAGAACATGTAGCGTTTAACAAACAACATCCTTAAGCTTGTAAAGGAATGGATAATTTAAAGTAGCTAATAGGAATGACAATGTTAGTTGTAGTTTTTCAAATCTAATTGCCAATAAGAAATCCTCTGTAGATTTTACTACCTGAAATAAACTTTCCACACAGGCAGCTAAACTAGCTTGCAACACAGCGAATTCAATCATTGCTCACACTTTCACCATCAATGCTGATCATTGCTGCCCAACCAGTTGTGTCATGAGTAGTCAGTGATTTCAAGATGGCTAAACTGATTGGATCACCATGAAATGGTCCAACTTGTTAGTGCCTATACATACGGCCATTCTTTGCTTACCAGTGGGAAACTTAGTGAATTTCAGAGGTGTGGTCAGTGAACTGGTTTGACTATTTAAAATTGCAATGCAGTCTCCTGAATATAGAGAAGGTCATTTCTTTTGAAAGGAAAATTTTTTGAAAAATATAATGACTACATAAAGTTATGCCACCCTCAATTTGATTTTCTGAATGACTGTTCAAAAAAAAACTTTTTTAGTTTAGAACAGTTTTAAATTTACATAAAAATTGTGAAGAAAGTACAGAGCTCCCACATATTGCATGCCCAATTTCCCCTATTACATTAGCGTGGTGCTCTTGTTAACAGTTAATGAACCAATATTGACATAACATTATTAACTAAAGTCTGTACTTTTTCAGATTTTCTTGGTTTTCATTTTTTCTGTTCCAGGATTCTGTCGAGTCATCGTGCCTCCTTAGGTTCATTCTGACAATGCCAGTTGAACAGACATCCCTTGTTTTTGGTGACCTTGATAGTTTTCAGGCATAATGCTGAAGTGTTTGGTGGAATTGCTCTCAACTGGGGTTTGTCTGATGTTTTTCTCATGAGTAGACTGAGATTGTGTATTGTGAGTAATATCAGAGAGGTAAAGTGCTATTTTTAATCACATCATATCCAGGCTACATACTATCAACATGACTTACCACTGTTGACTTTGACCTTATCACCTTGCTGAGGAAGTATTTGTCAGGTTTCTCGGCTCTAGAGTTGCTCTCCCCCAACCCCCCAGCTTCCCATACTGGACCCTTTGGAAGGGAGTCCTTAAGCACAGCTCACACTTAAGGAGTGAGGAGGAAAGCTCCACCTTCTTGAGGCTAGAGTATCTATATAAATAATTTGGAATTCTTCATGGGACAGTTGCCTATTCTGCCCCGTTAATTTATTTATCAGAACATTTATTTATATTAATATGGGCTAATGGATAACTATTTTCTTCAACTTGAACTTTAGGTTGTTTAACTGTAAGGAGTAAGTACTTACTAACTGTGAACCTGATGAACCCTTTGCAAGATAGGTGATTGTTACAGAAATGTAAAAATACATCAGATTTCTATAATTTTGCATATCTTCTTGAATAATAAAGAGAATTTATAAAATAATACATAGATTGATAAAATTTTGTCTAATTTGCTCAACTGTTATTAAAAATCATCTAATTGAATATTATATTATTGAATATGATAATTGAATTGAATAATGAATATAATTATTATAATATTGAATACGATATTATTATAATATTATTGAATATGATAATATTGTTATTATATTATTGAATCATCAAATTGCATTTTTATCAAAAAGTGTTATCTGTGTTATTTTTCAAACTTTACACATTCTTTTTACATTTTGATACCATCCAATTTTCTATGAGATGTAATTTATGAAGTTATTTATTTTCGCAAGATATAAAAGCATATGAGTCATTTACATTTACAGTAGACTGCCTTAAATAGTTAACAAAACCTAAGTAAAAAATACCTTTGAACTATAATCAGACTGGAAAAGGAAGCACATTTTAAACGAAATACTTCATAATAAAACTCTTTTATATAGTGCCATAGAGGTCAAAATCGATAATCTTTCATAAACACCTTTTTCAGTATAAAAATAGCATGCATATGTTGAAGTAGATTCTTATGTGATTTTCCTCAAATTCTAAATACTAGATTTTAACTCTACTTCTGGATATATCTAAGGTAGACAGGATTTATTGCTTCGCATTAAAAAGATCATAGAATTAAGTGTATGTATAACACCTCCTCCCTTTTGCTCATGCAGACATTTAGTTTCCCTATTTGTTACTTTTTCTCAATGAGTAAAATACTTAAACATGCATTTCTGAACCAGCATCTTTAGTCTATGTGTGTGAGCCACTCTGTTAGCCAAGGATTTAACCCTTCTATGCTTCACACCTGTTCCATTCCCTCCACCTCTTGACCAGTTTCAGACTTGCAATTACTTTAGGCTTTAAGGTTATAGCATTTATTATTTGCCTAAAAGTATAGGCCAACTTCAATCACCTGTGCTTATAGGTTGATTATCCTAAGTAAAAATGAATAAAGCATAGATAATATAAAGATAATTTGATCATTATTTACAGAAATACCAAACACTGTTTGACCTGTAAAAAAATGAAACATAATCTTTGTCATTAAATGTGTGCCATTCAAAAGAGAAAGCGCTAAAGTCTTATATTAAAATGAATCTTTAATCTCTAATAACAATAAAATGACACTATGTTTTTACTTGTTTTGTAATAGTATCATGTTTTTATTGTAAAGTTTTCAATTTGCCTTGAGTTCTTTATTCCCTTTCTATTTTTTCTTTTTTTGGTGTGTGACTGAGTAAGCATAGCAAGTCATTTTCTTAACCACAGAAATGATAACCAATTCTCAAAGTTTTTTTCTGGTTGGGTCTATCTAAATTTTGATTCTAATTGACACCATATATATATATACATATATATATATGTATATATATATATATACCTCTATTTATTAAAAAACTTAATTCATAAAGAGAGAAGGTAAAAATCACCTACAAAGTTAGCAATTATAAATTACTATCAGTCATAACTAACGTTACTATTTGTATACATATTTCCATATATTCTGATTGCATAAGCTGATAGTGAAAGTAGATATTGATATAGAAATATCAATAGATGGGTGTGAAATGTCAGTAGATATAAAACACCCCACTATATAATCGAGAAGCTTCTGGGAGGATGGAGGCAGTGACAGCATAGTTCTTGAATGGTTCTGAATTCACACATACACACTCACACACAGACATACATAAACACATGCTCACACACACAGAGGGAAAAAGGACCATATAGAAAGAGAAGCGAAAACCTTTGGACATTTACAACAAACTAGGTGTCACAATATTGCCCATAACTACCCTCTACCCCCACAACCCCTGCCACCAAATAAACAGGTGAGACAAATCACAGTCACAGGACCATATATCAGAAAACGTAATTTACTTGCAGTTGACTAAATGGATAGAAAGTAGAAGAGCTAGAGAAAGAAAAGCCAGTTCAGAATTCTTTGAGTGAGGGCTTCCCTGGTGGCGCAGTGGTTGAGAGTCCGCCTGCCGATGCAGGGGACACGGGTTCTGTGCCCCGGTCCGGGAAGATCCCACATGCCGCGGAGCGGCTGAGCCCGTGAGCCATGGCCGCTGAGCCTGCGCGTCCGGAGCCTGTGCTCTGCAACGGGAGAGCCCGCAACAGTGAGAGAGGCCCGCGTGGATTAGAGCAGTGTTAGAGGAAATGGGAAAGGGAAAGAACACAATAAGCCCTTAGTAAATGTTTGATAACTTTTTAAAAGTGCAGTGTGAAATTTCCATCTAATTGAATAGAGGAGGTAAGAGAGACTGAAGCAGTAGCACCAATGGACCACTGCAGCTGGCCCTGTGACAGAAAAGGAATATTTTGGCAGGAAATGCTTCTTCAGTAAAGCAAAGCCCATCAGATTCAGTGAAACACTTCTGTTAATAACTTGTCAAAGGGAAACGGTATGGATGTTAGGTATCCATGCCAACATGTGCCAGCTTCTCACTTCTCGGAATATTTTGCCAAGGTATAGATGTAGAATGATTTCAGATTTTCACAGGCAGTGGAAAATGGACTGAAACAAGGATTTAAAAAATTTAGGCCACCACAGTCTTATCTTAATATTAAATCTAGAATCACTTTATTTCATCTATAAAAATTTTCCACCTGTTTTTAATTGACATGCAGTGCATCCATTCATTTAATAAACAACTATTAACATTAAAAAAAAAAAAAAATTCGTCCAGACTCTGCTTGGCAGTAGAGATCCACCCTGTACAACTTGTGTTAGACCATGGTGCCTTTTTTAAAATAAAATATTTTACTGCCATCTCCTGGAGAAACGTGGTAATAACATCCTGGAGCTGTTCCAAGCGGAACTCACACAACTATAGAGCCTCAGTCTTGACAGGGATGCAGGCGTAAAATGAGGTACCGTTTCCTAGTAAATTTATTCCTCCATTTCCCACAACCAGGGTCATGTAATCCCACTTTCAGATTTAATTCTAATCCAAGCAAGAGCCTCTCATTGACCCTATTTGATTTAGGTATTTACTCATGGTGTATTCAGTTATAGCCAAGGACTAGAGTTGCACAGCAAGAATGTGATTGTAGGGTCCAACCCTGTTTGAAGGGGGAGTGTTAAATAAAAACAAAAGAGAAAATGTTAAAAACAATGAAAACAAAATGGGATTTGTGGAATATAGTCTGTACCAGATTAAGCAGTGGGGAACAGAGTCCTACTGCTGAGCTAGCAGTCCACAAATGCCCTCTGCCTGTAGCCAAGAGTAGTGGTAGGCACCAGGCATGCAGCTGAGACCATAAAGGATGGTCAAGGCATCATAATTTTAAGGTTTGTAAGGCTGTTTTGTTGGTTTTTTTAATCCATTAACTCAGTGTTTTCAAATTTGTAAAGTGTTGAAAAACTTTCCTCAAATAAAATTTTCCATGAGAACCCAACTCAGATAGAAAAGTTTTTGGATAAAGAAAAAGTAGAATAGAAGAGCAAAGCCTTGTCTCCTCCTTCCATTTTCCATTTCATGTGGAAACACTGATAATCCTGAGGCAATTAGCTCCCCCCCAAAAGTTTGAAATCTATGGCAAGCCTCTTTATCCTTTGGATTATCTTTACTTAGCCAATATATTTGGAGCTTATATTTTCTGTGGAAAAACTGTGAACATATGATCATAAACTAATATCTAAAATATGCACAAATATTCATAGAATAGCACTTTCTTGTAGAACAAGGATTCTATGACACAACTATTTTAATTTGAATGAATGCATAGACAACAGAGATAACAGAAAGTTGAAAGATTCCAAAGCAGATTTAAAATTACATTTGATTATGTAAATAGAAATAAATCTGCAAATTAATATATTGTCATTACATTAATAATATAGCACATTAATATATGTGCCACTTCATCAATGGTTGATGGTTATATTTACAGTGTCCTGGAATGTAACCATCTAGGCAGAATCGCCATCTCTTCATTAAAGGAAGTAAGGAATGCTTCTAGTGTACACTTCTAAACTGAGGCTCCTCTTTCAAATTTTAAAAAGTGAAAGCTACAGCCTTACAGAAACAGGAGAGGGAAATTTTGATGAGAGAAGAGAGATGGATTGTAACTCATGGGGGAGAAACAATGTGATTATAACTCAGCATAGGGAGAAAGGAGAAATAATTGAGTATGAGGGAGGGCATAAAAATATCATAGAGTGGTGAAGTCAACATAAGAAACCATCTCTTAAGTTTGCCCTGTTCCAAACCTGGAGGAGACTTAGTTCTATTTGAGGGTGCTTAATCACACATGCAGGTCAAACATCATTCATATTCCTTTTTGTCACACTATTGAGAAGGAATCCCAGCTGGAGACTCATTTTTGTCTTTCTCATATTTATTCCACACATCCATATATTGCAAAGCCCAATTTATTGGATTGACTTAATATATGAGATGTATATTTCCCATGTGTAAGGAGGACAGTTGAAACCAATAGGACCCTGTGGGGCTCCTGGGCACAAAAGCTTTTCTGTGTCCCCTTCTCTGAGTTCCAAAGGGCAGGTTCAAACAGTTGCTCATCAAGGAAGGGAGGGGATGCAGAGACAAGGGAGGAGCAGTCAGGAAACAATAGTGCAGCCTTGGGGCAGGGTCCTAGTGCCCCTCAAGGGATATACATAACAATATCTTTGAGCTCTTTTGCAGAACTAAAACTCCCAACAAATGGAAGATGTTAACTACTTGATAAAGAACTCTTTATTCCAGAGAAGGTCACAGTTTGACCTTCACCACCTGATGCCAGATGATCTCTCTATTGAAGGAATGCAGGCCCTGCAAGCACCCTGATCCTTATCAGAAACCTTGCCCCTTGACTATAAAACTCCTCACAAAGCCCCCCTGCTTGGGAGACACAGTTTTGAAGGCATTAGCCCTCTGTGGCTCCCTTTGCCTGGCAAAACAACAAAGCTATTCTTTTCTACTTCACCCAAAACTCTGTCTCCGAGATTTAATTCAGTGTTAGGGTACAGAGGCCGGATTCAGCTTCACAGTTATAGATAATAAAGATTTATTAACTAGTGGTCAAGATGGGATATGAATTGAGTGTCTTGATTTTATAACTCAAGTTCCTTAAATACCAAAATCTTAACATCTGTCTTCTCTGACAGTCAGAAACCTATAGTACTTCTCCATTGTTCTATGTAGTATGTTTACATTTATATGTGCATGCAAATATATATGTGTGTGTGTGTCTATACATACACACAAAAATCTCATAATTTAGAGAAAAATCTTATTTTCTAAGCCTTAAAATATCTCCCATAGATTCTTGTGTTGGCTGAATACTCTAAGGAAATTTCTTTTTGTATAACTACTTATTTAACTGTAACTTTTAGAGTAATTTTTGAGAAGAGTAGAAAGGATTTCTTACAGGCATACTGGAGATAAGAAGACAAGTGAGTAGTCTGGGCAGGGAAAAAGGATTCCAGTGGAAGAAAAGAAACATTTAAAATATATGTTTATGCATTTACGCATATGCGACGTGTAATGTAACCACTTCTTTCTCATTTCTTCGTAAAATACACATTTTCTTGAAAATACACCAGAGAGTTTAATCCATTTTCTGAGTATGAGACTCAGAAAGATTTTCATCTTTAACAAGAACAAAGATTGACCAAGGGGAAAGTATTATGCTTAAGAGATTATCTCTATCTATCCAACCATCTATCTTTTAAATTCTTTTGAGAAGCAGATAAAAAATAAATAAATGCTAAAAATTCACATGTCTGCACAAACAAGAGGGAAAACAACAGAGAATTTTTTAAAGGAGATTAGAACTGTGCATTCTTCAGCCCGACTATATAAAATTTATAAAAATTTGAATAAAAAGTTTATGAAAAATTACCAATGAATTCTAATTATGAATAATTTAACATTTAGCTATATCAATCTGTCTGCAATATTTTGTTACTTCTTCACTGATTTATACTTATATCACCATAAAATAAGCCTTTCTATCTCATTTTCTATAAGTCACAGATATTGGAAATTTGTACCTTATGAAACACAATATTTTAAAATTATGTTATGTCAGAAAGTAGGAAAACACATTCATTACAGATGACATAATACACATAGAAAGTTTATGCAAATTTTTCAGATGAAAGAAAATATGGAAAGAATTCTGAATACAATGTTTGAATTATTTTTGGTATTAATTCTACAAGTTATTTCACTTATGCTATTAAAATACTGATATGTTAACACTTTAAGTTGTGTCTCAAATGTGCATTTAATTTAAATTTAATAACACAAGTTTTGCTTATGAAAATCAAGTCAATTATTGAAAGCATTTCCTAAGGTTTAGCAATTATTTAAGAGCTGCATTTACTATAAAGTAATTAGCTCAAATGGCATGTTCATGAAAGCAGATTTAGCACAACTTTACATATTGGTATGAAAGGGAAATGTTTAATTCCAATATAGCTGAAAATCAAATTTATTTCATCTGGCAGTCATTTTATTTTCAACAAAGGAACAAGTACGTATTTTCAAGTGGCTTTTTAACATTTTCAAGATGTAAAATTGCATATTTATAGTTAGAATTTTATATAAAAGAAGAATGTCAAAATTAATGGAATGATGTAAAAATTTAAGGGAGCTCTTGTTTTGGTTTTATTTATTTTACCAACTTTCTTATTTGAATGATATCAGACAAGCAAAATAATATATAGTTTATATGTATGTATATGTTACATAATAAGACAAAACAAAATAAAAGTATCACTATTAAGTTTACAAAATAGAGCACTACAAATACAGTTGAATCAACGTGTGTGCATCAACTGATCACATTGCCCGCCCTTCTTCCATGAGGTAACCACAGTTCTGCATTTTGCGTTATTCATTTCCTTGTTTTCTCTGTAGTTTTAAAACACACATACACACATTTAATTAATATATTATTTGGTTTTGCCTTGTTTTAAACTATGTATATATACCTATATTATAAAATAAATATATTTGTGTATATCAAACGAACTTTCTGTTGCATATATATGCAAGTATTTATTCCTTCCCTGTTAAGGAATTTTGGTTAATATATTTTTTTTCTGTTATGAACGAAGCTGTTATGAGCATTCTTTTATCCATCCCCTATCACACATGTGTAAGCGCCTCTATGTGATACATCTATGAGTTAAGTATTCAGTCATACGATGTGTATATCTTTAGTAGCTGTTTTCAAAAGTGACTGTACTACCAGAGATTTGTAGAAATCTTTCTTGTTTTATATTGCCACCATACTTGTTAATATCAAACTTTTTTTTCTTTAAATTTATGAGAGTAAAATCGTATCTCACTGTGGTTTTGTTTTCACTTTAATGATTGATAATAAAGTTGAACATTTTTTCTATTTTGGAAACCATATGTGTTTCTTTTTCTTTGAAATGTTTGTTCATGTCTTTTCCCCATTTTAGTATTGGTTAGTTTTATTTCCTTACTAATTTTAAGACTTCTTTTTATATGAACTTGATATGACTCTTATTTTCTGTGTACTTAGTGCATATCTTTTCCTTGAGTGTAACCTCTGTAAGAATGTTGCTTAATTTTATTTTAGTCAGACAATGTATTCTATAAGATAGGAATTTTTTTGTTTTAATTTTTGTGGCTTTTTAAACACCTATCAATGTATTTGTCTAAATATTCTAAATGAATTTGAAAGGAATGCATGTTTATAGTTATTGGGTGGAATGGTGTAGACATGTCCTTTAGTCAAGTATTAATTGTGTATAGAAATTTCTATATGCTTACACTTGGGTTTTTTATTTTTACTTTACTTTATTTGTCAATCACTGAAAGATATATTTTTAAGAAAACTTCTACTATTCATGTGAGTTTGTCAATGTCTTTTTTTTTTTTTTGGCTGTACCTCTAGGCTTGCAGGATCTTAGTTCTCCAACCAGAGATCGAATCCCGGCCCCTTGCAGTGGAAGCGTGGAGTCCTAACCACTGGACTGCAAGGGAATTCTGGTTTGTCAATTTCTTTTTGTACTTCTCTATATATGTAATATTATATATATATGTAATATATATAATGAATTGTATACATTCAATTTGTAAAATAATTTGATGCCAAAATAACACCTGTAGCCCTATTTTTCTGGAACTGATCAAACTCACACCAAAGTTTGTATTAAAAACAAAACAAAAACAAGTCAAGTATAACCAATAAAACTGTAAAGAAAATGCAGAGTAGCAACCCTCTCCTCAAAATTGTCAACATATTATAAGTACTCAATAATTAAAACAGTGCTTTATACCTTCATAAATATATTGATTGGACTGCCCTCACACAGTTTGAATGCTGTGTTGGGTCTGAACCTACTCCATCCCCAACTGCGCACTCTCCTCAGCAAGGGCAGCCTTCACCCTAGCGTGGGTCTGCGCCTTGTAGCATGTGGGGTTAGAGCTGACAGGAAACCAGCGACCCTCACAGGAAACCAGCCAGAGTCCCAGGCAGTGTCAGTCTGCTTCCTCTGCCTTGTTTCCGAAGTATGCAAGGGGATGTGAACTTTTCAAAAGCAGAATCTAGGTTTCTTACAGCCCTGCTGTTAGTCCTGTAACAGGGAAGAGCTAAATCGGCTCCATATTGGATCTGTTTCTTTGACTTTAACCTTTGCTTTTCGTTGCTTTTTTTATTATAATCATACATAATGGCCTGCCTCAGGGAACCCTTCCCCTATGTCTGAATGTTAAACCAAAGTGTCCCGGTTCAACTCACAGGGAGACAACCTGACCCTGCCCTCCTGTAAATGGCTGCAAGAAAGAAGAAATTAATACATCCCCTCACCTAGGCTGGTCATTCCAGGAGATATTTTGCAAGACTGATGACCCTTTTTACTTTACTTTCCCACCACCTCTCCCTCTCTATTCTGCCTTTTTACTTTACTTCCCCCCAGGCTCTCCCTCTCTGATTCTATAAAAGAAACTGGCATCCGGACTCTGATAAGATGGTTTTGGGGGACCCTAGCCCACCATCTTCTCAGTCTGCTGGCTTTCTGAATAAAGTCATCTTCCTTGCCTCAACACCTCATCTCTGATTTATTGGCCTGTCGTGCGGTGAGCAGAGCGAGCTTGGTCTCAGTAACAGTCCCACTGATTTTCAAACCAGCAAAGGAGACTCTCCTTCCCAGTTTCAGATCCCAGGGCTGGGATGCCCTGTATGTAGTTCCAACTGCTAAATCCCCAGGGAAGATCTCCAAGTCCATGTTATACCCTTCCTTTTCTGTGTCCCCTCTAGGAGCACAGGTCCCAAAGTGATCCTTCTCTTCCCTTCCTACTGATTCCGGGTGGATCCTCCTTACAGTCTTGGTTGTATAAGAGTCTTTCTCCAGATTGTTTTCAGTGAGCGTTGCTCCATATGTAGATGTATTTTTGGTGTGTCCATGGGGAGAGGTGAACTTCACATCCTCCTACTCCACCACCTTGATCATCTCTCCACAGTAGCTCTACACCCACAGGCAAAAGGACCAATGTGGGTATTCTTCTAGCTATTGAGTATGTCTAATTTTTATACATTTATCAACCAGGAAAATGACCATTATGTGGATCCATGTACCACGTGAGCACCCAGTGAGCCAGACTAAGCCAAGGTCCCCAAATGTACTCAGTTTAATGAGGAATATGATGATACTTAGTGTCTAGTGTCAGTATTGTCATGGTCTGAATGCGGGTTGGGATGAGAGAGGAAGAGGTCCCGTTGCCCAGGTGGGCTCAGGAATTTTGTACCCATTGCAACATGGTGGGGAGGGCGATGAGAGTCCAGTAGAGTGTGTAACACTGAAACTTTTCCAGGCAGAGTTGTCCTTTGTCCTTACAACACCATTGTCCTTGAAGCACCAGAAGTATCATCTCAGACCTTGGTGCAACAGTCCTTGAAAAGTTTGGGAGTTCTCTTTTACCCATTATATAATCACCTGAACCTAAATGGCCTTAAGCTCCTTTTGGGGAAAGACTAGGGGAAACTTTGCTGTCATATTGCAGGATCCTTCTAATAGAGAAAGATAGTTCTACATCTGAGAACTAGCTCAGTTCCATATACTGAACACATGATTTCATTATGATAGATGTCCCTAAACTTCTTAATATTCATCCTTGACTTATTTTGTTTTATAAACTAAGCAATACCATTATTGATGTCCCACTTATTTTGATCCTAGGAATACAATAGTCAAACAACTACATATATATTTTTATACATAGTTATATATATAGTTATATATATATGGCTCTTGGTGGGTCAGACTTCTTGCAGCCACTTAGAACTTGCCACCAGTTACTTTTATCTCCATTGTTGTCGGAGAAATCAGCATGTGAAAGTATCTCTTGCCATCAGTCCTGGCCCCAGAGGAAAGACACCCTCAAGCTTTTCAGTAATTCTGCTGCCCCTCTCAACAGTGCAATTTTTTACTGCTTTGTTACTAGAAAAAGGTTAATCTTCTAGCTTGGCCACGTATTTGAGCTTTTGTTTCTTTCTCCACTGTTTTTCATGACAATTTTGGAATTGTTTTATCCCATAGTGTGAGTCATAGTGTTTTCCAAGTTTCCAAGAACGATCTATCTTAGCAACTCATTAATAATATTTCCCGTGATCCTTGTCAGGGTATTATAGCTTTTATTGATATCTAGAGGTAATTATGCTATGTGAAATAAGTAAGACAGAGAGAGACAAATACTGTACGATATTACTTATATGTGAAATCCAAAAGACAAAACAAACAAAACAAAACAAAATGAAAACAGACTCATAGATTACAGAGAACAAACAGATGGTTGCCAGAGGAGTATGAGATGGGGATCGTGGTAAAACAGATAAAGGAAATTAGGAGGTACCCACCTTCAGTTATAAAATAAATGTGCCATGGGGATGAAATATACAGCAAAAAGGAATATTGGCAATAATAACATAATAACATTATATGGGGACAGATGGTTACTAGACTTATTGTGGTGATTATTTCACAATTTACACAAATGTCAAATCACTATGTAGCACACCTGAAACTAATGTAATATTGTACAACAACTATATTTCAATAAAAACCAGATCAATCAATCTTTTATCATGAGACAAACCTTCCACATTAATAAATTTTTCCTTATCCAAATTTATGTTCCAAACCTACACCCACACATATATAACACCATCAGGGTCCAAATCCATATACTCCTGTGTCCTTTCTAGTTTATGTGACTAGTTTCTACAGCAATTTCTGCAACTTCCCTTTTCCCCTTTAACAATTCCAGCATTTCTCCAGCTAGGTTATGTTAACTTGACTATAGTTATTGGTCTAGTGTCCAGAATGGGAGAAGGAAATAGATCCTTCTATCTATCTAGAGGTTTGTGTACATTATTGCTTTTAACACAGAACTTCTGTACCATACTTAAGCAAGGAGGATCACTAGCCTTTAACAAGGAGTGGCTCAATCCTTCAAGCCCAGAGAGTTCAGGAAAATTTGACAATTGAACTTTTCAAGTACATTGACTCAGATGTTTTATCCTGAGTCTAGAATTCCACTCCTTCCCAGTTAGGGTACTGATCTTATCATAGTGGACTGGAATTGCTGGAATTGAACATCGTCCTTTTCTGGAGCTCTGCTACCACTATAAAAACTCCTAGAACTGATGAACACCTATTTCTGCCCTCTTGCTGCAGTAAAATAGTCTCTATATATGCTGCCAAAGAGACCCTCTGGCTTTCACACTTTGCCTTGAATTGGTGATTAATCACCCTAAGTCTTTCATTGTTTTTCTTCAATGCTTGGTTAGTCCCATTCAATTCTATAGTTCTTGTAATTATTATTTTCCCTTAATGTCTCAAATGCTCGAGTTGGTGTACCCACCAATGCATTCATTTTGATTAGTATTCCAGCCCAGTTCAACCACCAGTGTAAATTTTAAAGGATGAACTGCTATAGTATGCCAAAGCTATCAGTATTCTATTTACCACCTGTAATTAGAGTCCCCATTGCTAAGAGGCCAGTGAATGATCCATTCCTAAAATCCCATTTTAAATTTTGTTTTCTAGGATCAATTCTGTTACCAACTCTCTTAGGTCAGATTATTTTGGATATACAGTCTGAGGTAGAAATTTGCATTCATGAACTCTTGGAAAAATATATATAGAAAGGAGAAGAGAAGTAGGGTTGGACAGAAAAACAGTTTTTTTTTTCTGTTTTTGCAAAACAAATGCAGGAGCTTCAACTGACCCTATGGTGAGCTTTGGAGTTCAGATAGCTTTTGAGGTTTGTTTTATTCAAGTTAAGAGTGTTGGGCTTTTGTACTCATTTGTTAACCTGTCATTGGATAAGTTCTGTCACAGGGAGGCTGTGTAACCTAAAAAAAGGCACAACTTTTGGCCAAGAGACACTCAGATGGGAGTTGTGAGGAGCCAACACTCTTGGCAACTGAAGGAATGAATATCTCACTCCCAAGAAGACAATTTCAGTGGCATATATAGCATCCTTTACATCTAGGAAGGGTTACATTGGTATGATATTTTGCCATTATTCTTTGACTGTACTCTTAATGCTTTTTGAATTTTATACATGTGCATTTTAATTTAGAAAAAATTTCTTATATTAGAGTATAGTTGATTTAAATGTGTTTTAGTTTCAGGTATGCAGCAAAATGATTCAGTTATACATATATATATCTCTATTCTTTTCATATTCTAAAAAATAAATTTAAAATAGAAACATTTGAAGCTAGCAGGGTTGGTTAGTGAGGTGTCAGGAAAGAAGCCATCTCCATAACATAAAAGTGCACAAAAAAAAAATAGGATACATATAGTTAAAACTATTATATACCAGGATTAAAAACCTGCTGTGAATCACAGTAGGTGACTTTAACACCCCACTTTCACCAATGGACAGATCATCAAAAATGAAAATAAATAAGGAAACACAAGCTTTAAATGATACATTAAACAAAATGGACTTAATTGATATTTATAGGACATTCCATCCAAAAACAACAGAAAACACTTTCTTCTCAGGTGCTCATGGAACATTCTCCAGTATAGATCATATCTTGGGTCACAAACCAAACCTTGGTAAATTTAAGAAAATTGAAATCGTATCAAGTATCTTTTCCAACCACAACGTTGTGAGACTAGATATAAATTACAGGAAAAAATCTGTAAAAAATGCAAACACATGGAGGCTAAACAATACACTACTTAATAACCAAGAGATCACTGAAGAAATCAAAGAGGACATCAAAAAATACCTAGAAACAAATGACAATGGAGACACGACGACCCAAAACCTATGGGATGCAGCAAAAGCAGCACTAAGAGGGAAGTTTATAGCAATACAATCTTACCTTAAGAAACAGGAAACATCTCAAATTAACAACCTAACCTTGCACCTAAAGCAATTAGAGAAAGAAGAATAAAAAAACCACAAAGTTAGCAGAAGGAAAATAATCTTGAAATTCAGATCAGAAATAAATGAAAAAGAAATGAAGGAAATGATAGCAAAGATCAATACAACTAAAAGCTGGTTCTTTGAGAAGATACACAAAACTGATCAGCCATTAGCCAGCCTCATCAAGAGAAAAAGGGAGAAGACTCAAATCAATAGAATTAGAAATGAAAAAGGAGAAATCACAACTGCCACTGCAGAAATACAAAGGATCATGAGAGATTACTACAAGCAACTCTATGCCAATAAAATGGACAAATTCTTAGAAATGTACAACCTGCGAAGACTGAACCAGGAAGAAATAGAAAATATGAACAGACCAATCACAAGCACTGAAATTGAAACTGTGATTAAAAATCTTCCAACAAACAAAAGCCCAGGACCAGATGGCTTCCCAGGCGAATTCTATCAAACATTTAGAGAAGAGCTAATACCTATCCTTCTCAAACTCTTGCAAAATATAGCAGGGGGAGGAACACTCCCAAACTCATTCTACGAGGCCACCATCACCCTGATACCAAAAAACCAGACAAAGATGTCACAAAAAAAGGAAACTACAGATCAATATCACTGATGAACATAGGTTCAACTAAGTACTAGCAAACAGAATCCAACAGCACATTAAAAGGATCATACACCATGATCAAGTGGGGTTTATCCCAGGAATGCAAGGATTCTTCAATATACGCAAATCAATCAGTATTATAGACCATATTAACAAATTGAAGGAGAAAAACCATATGATCATCTCAATAGATGCAGAGAAAGCTTTTGACAAAATTCAACACCCATTTATGATAAAGACCCTCCAGAAAATAGGCATAGAGGAAAGTTTCCTCACCATAATAAAGGCCATATATGACAAGCCCACAGCCAACATTGTCCTCAGTGGTGAATAACAAACCATTTCCACTAAGATCAGGAACAAGACAAGGTCGCCCACTCTAACCACTGTTATTCAACATAGTTTTGGAAGTTTTAGCCACAGCAATCAGAGAAGAAAAGGAAATAAAAGGAGTCCAAATCAGAAAAGAAGTAAAGCAGTCACTGTTTGCAGATGACATGATACTATACATAGAGAATCTTAAAGATGCTACCAGGAAACTACTAGAGCTAATCAATGAATCTGGGAAAGTAGCAGGATACAAAATTAATGCACAGAAATCTCTGGCATTCCTATACACTAATGATGAAAAATCTGAAAGTGAAATTAAGAAAACACTCCCATTTACCATTGCAAAAAAAAAGAATAAAATATCTAGGAATAAACCTACCTAAGGAGACAAAAGACCTGTATGCAGAAAATTATAAAACACTGATGAAAGTAATTAAAGATGATACAAATAGATGGAGAGATATACCATGTTCTTGGATTGGAAGAATCAACATTGTGAAAATGACTCTACTACCCAAAGCAATATAGAGATTCAATGCAATCCCTATCAAACTACCACTAGCATCATTCACAGAACTAAAACAAAAAATTTCACAATTTGTATGGAAACACAAAAGACCCCGAATAGCAAAGCAATCTTGAGAAAGAAAAACGGAGCTGGAGATATCAGGCTCCCTGACTTCAGACTATACTACAAAGCTACAGTAATCAAGACAGTATGGTACTGGCACAAAAACAGAAATATAGATCAATGGAACAGGATAGAAAGCCCAGAGATAAGCCCATGCACATATGGTCAGCTTATCTTTGATAAAGGAGGCAAGAATATACAGTGGAGAAAAGACAGCCTCTTCAATAAGTGGTGCTGGGAAAACTGGACAGGTTCATGTAAAAGTATGAAATTGGAACACTCCCTAACACCATACACAAAAATAAACTCAAAATGGATTAAAGAGCTAAATGCAAGGCCAGCCACTATCAAACTCTTAGTGGAAAACTTAGGCAGAACACTCTATGACATAAATCACAGCAAGATCCTTTTTGAACCCCCTCCTAGAGAAGTGGAAATAAAAACAAAAATAAACAAATGGGACCTAATGAAACTTAAAAGCTTTTACACAGCCAAGGAAACAATAAACAAGAAGAAAAGACAACCCTCAGAATGGGAGAAAATATTTACAAATGAAGCAACTGACAAAGGATTAATCTCCAAAATTTACAAGCAGCTCATGCAGCTGAATATCTAAAAAACAAACAACCCAATCCAAAAATGGGCAGAAGACCTAAATAGACATTTCTCCAAAGAAGATATACAGATTGCCAACAAACACATGAAAGAATGTTCAACATCATTAATCATTAGAGAAATGCAAATCAAAACTACAATGTGATATCATCTCACACCGTTCAGAAAGGCCATCATCAAAAAATCTACAAACAATAAATGCTGGAGAGGGTGTGGAGAAAAGGGAACCCTTTTTCACTGTTGGTGGGCATGTAAATTGATACAGCCACTATGGAGAACAGTATGGAGGTTCCTTTAAAACCTAAAAATAGAACTACCATATGACCCAGCAATCCCACTACTGGCCATATACCCTGAGAAAACCATAATTCCAAAAGAGTCTCTCATGCAGAGTGAAGTAAATCAGAAAGAGAAAAACAAATACTGCATGCTGACACATATATATAGAATCTAAAAAAGAAAAAAATATATATGGTCATGAAGAACCTAGGAGCAAGATGGGAGTAAAGATGCAGACCTACTAGAGAATGGACTTTAGGACATGGGGAGGTGTCAGGGTAAGCTGGGACAAAGTGAGAGAGTGGTAGTCTATATATGGATATATATACACTACCAAATGTAAAATAGATAGCTAGTGGGAAACAGTCGCATAGTACAGGGAGATCAGCTCGGTGCTTTGTGACCAGTTAGAAGGGTGGGATAGGGAGGATGGGCATGAGGGAGACGTAAAAGGGAAGAGATATGGGGATATATGTATAACTGATTCACTTTGTTATAAAGCAGAAACTAACACACCATTGTAAAGCAATTATACTCCAATAAACATGTTAAAAAAAAACCCTGAATAATGCTACTGCATTATCCCAGAAATCATTAAGATAAATAATTAAATACATAAGTATATTTTAAAAAAAAAGACTGCTGTACAGAAACACAGGCTGAAATCTCAGCCCTGAGATTAGAGTAAGTTCCTTAGATGCATAGAAAAGGAACTTTTAAAATTATGTCTCATAGTTCCCAGTTTGCTCTCAGGGAGAAACTTCCTTGTACAGTATTTTCTGTGACAATATCTGTAACACATCATGGAGTATGCTCTTGGTGTCTACAACACTTTGCTGACTCTTTCTGCTAGTGCCAGTTTGGATAACCAGGAGAGGGTTTAAGGTTACATAGACATAGACTTTCACAGGTCAGACATGTGATTTCTTTAGCAATAGAATTTTTCCAAAATCTTACTGGGCTTTTGATCTATATGCTTCAACTTCTTTTCGTGTACTAGCATCAAGAAGAAAAGGGCTTATTCCAACATAGTTCTTAATTCTTTGGTTTAGGCTTTTCTATTTACTGGTCCATGTTCATGATCCATTCACCTCATCCTCAATTTAGTGAGAATTATCTTACAGGTGTCATAAAAAACAGGTTTGTGGTAAGGCAACTCCTCTAAACTGAGAATAGGTCTTGGAGGTGGTGGATCTAACAGTCTTTCTCATAGATGCTAGTGCAGTAGTTGAGATGAGGGAATATGCTGGTTTGGAAAAATTTAATACCTGGTAAAATTAAAAGGAAATATCTGATACATATTTTGGAAATAATACAGTTAAAATAAGCTTTGGATTATATACTGAAAGAGAAATCCAGGACGATGTCTAGTGTTTGGGCTAGAACAATTGTTTGGATTGTGATACTATTTACAGAAAGAATACTTGGGTTGAATATCTATACTTTGAAGAACAATGTTATTTTGGAAAATTTCTACCTGGACTTTGGGTTTAACTACTGTATTCTTAATAAATTTATTTAGCAATACTTTAATTTGTTTTTCTTCAACTACTGAAAACAATTCATTCTAATGTACTATGCAGTTTCTAGTAGTTTTTGAACCATGGATTTTAAGGTTTAATGTGCTTTCATCAGTTTTTTCAGATTTGAAGTTGAGCTCTTTCTTTATATTTTATTCTCAGATGTCAGCACTCACTCCTTGCCTGTGCTGTCATACGGATTTTTACAAGTTCCCTCATTCTGCTACAATCAACCAGCTGAACTATCGTTTATATGCACAGAAGAATTTTGATTTTTCACTTCCAAGAATGTGTGCATGAACTCTGATGATAGCACTGAGAAAAGTCATCAGTGGATATGTACAAAATATAGCCAGTATTTTTAGCAGAAATCAGTCAGAACGTCTCACTCAGGGACACCCAATTAAGAGTCCATCATGACAGAGTTATTAAAGGATCAAGTATCACATGAAAAACGAAGTCTGACTTCATCCCTTGGGAGGTAGTCCTCTAATCTTTTGTTGTCTTTAGCTTTCTTTCCTTCCTCTATTCCAGAAAAACACAGTAAGCCATTTGGAACAGTTCCTTAAAAGTGCAGCATAAATTCATCATAGAATCATGGAACAGCAGGAGAAAATACTCTTTATATGAATATTTATATGAATATTTTGTATTATTCTGTAAAAATTCTTATAGCATACAACAATTAGAACATAAATAACTGTTCAAATTGTACACAAATACCTGAGAGAAATAAACTGTTCATAGTTCACTTTTTTATTGACTTCGTTAGAGAAGTTTTAGGTTCACAGCCAAATTGAAGGGAAGGTATAGAAATTTCTCACATTCCCCTTTGCCCCACACATGCATAGCCTCCCCCATTATCCACACCCCCTATGATTATGGTACACTTGTTACAATTGATGAGCCCACATTGATACATCATTATCACCCAAAGTCCATGGTTTACATGAGGATTTACTCTTGGTGTTGTACATTCTATGGGTTTGGACACATGTATAATGACATGTATCCATCATTATGGCAGACATTATAAAGAGTATTTTTTTGACACTAAAAAGTCCTCCATGCTTTGCCAATTCATCTTCATCTCCCAACTCTGAACTCTGGCAACTGCTCATTTTTTCAGCATCATGATAATTTTGCCTTTTCCAGAATGTCACATAGTTAGAATCATACAATGTGTAGAGTTTGCTGATTGACTTCTTTCACTTAGTAATATGTATTTAAGCTTCCTCCATACATTTCATTAGTTGATAAAGCAACCTTTAGTTGATTAGTTAATAAAGAAATCTTTATGGTGCTGACTAATATTCCATTGTCTGGATATAGTAGAGTATATTTATCCAACACCTACTAGAAGGATATTTTTGTTGCTTCCAAGTTTTCACAATTACAAAGAAGCAGCTATAAGCATCTCTGTGAAGGTGTTTGGGTCAACATAAAATTTCAATTCCTCTTGATAAATACCAAGGAGTGCAATTGCTGGATCATGTGGTAAGAGTATGTTTAGTTTTGTAAGAAACCACCAAACTGTCTTCAAAAATAGCTGTACTATTTTGTATTGTCACTGGCAATAAATGAGCTTCTGTTGCTCTACATCTCTGTCAGCATTTGGTGTTTTCAGTGTTCCAAATTTTGGCCATTCTAATAGGTGTGTATATTTCCAAATTCTTTTGTACCCAAACAATACCAAATTCTACCAAAACAATATCAGAAGCAAATGTTACCTTTTTTTAAAAAAACAGTAAAATAAATGGAACGTAAAGGAAAAAAAGGAAAGGAAATATACAAACATGAAAAGAGTTGGCTGTGACAGTTTAGATTTTGAATGACAGAATTCTCATCCAAAGACTTTGTAAAATTATTTTAAACATTGGTCTATTAAAAAAGAGTTAATTTTCTTAAAAATAATAGCCATGAGTTCATCTTATCTATTAACTAACTCTAAAAGAGATTATTCTGGTGTAAACCTCATCCACAAGATACAATATTTTCACCAGTTATAGCATTTATATTTCAAAGTATCATGTCCACTGCAAAAATTGAGAATTTAATGTCTTCCATTCTAATTTGGATGCCTTTTATTTTGTTTTCTTGTCTGATTGCTATGGCTAGAGCTTCCAATACTATTTGAATAAAAGTCATGAGTGTGGACATCCTTGTCTTTTCCTGATCTTAGAGGAAAAGCTTTCAGTTTTTCACTATTGACTAGGATGTTACCTCTGGGTTTATCATATATGGCCTTTATTATGTTGAGGTAAGTTACCTCTATGCCTACTCTGTTGACAGTCTTTTATCATGAATGGATACTGAATTTTGTCAAATGCTTTAACTGCATCTATTGAGATAATCATGTGATTTATATCCTTTGTTTTGTTAATATGATGCATCACATAGATTGATTTCTAATTATCAAAACATCCGTGCATCCCTGGAATTAATCTCACTTGATCATGGTGTATGATCCTTTTAATGTATTTTTTTGTGTGTGGAATATTAGGCAGTTATTTTTACTTTTTTTCTTTATTTAATTTTTAAAATTATTCATTTTTTTAACATCTTTATTGGAGTATAATTGCTTTACAATGGTGGGTTAGTTTCTGCTTTATAACAAAGTGAATCTGTTATACATATACATATGTTCCCATATCTCTCACCTCTTATGTCTCCCTCCCTCTCACTCTCCCTATCCCACCCCTCTAGGTGGTCAAAAACCACCAAGCTGATCTCCCTGTGCTATGTGGCTGCTTCCCACTAGCTATCTATTTTACATTTCGTAGTGTATATATGTCCATGCCACTCTCTCACTTTGTCACAGCTTACCCTTCCCCCTCCCATATCCTCAAGTCCATTCTCTAGTAGGTCTGTGTCTTTATTCCTGTCTTACCCCTAGGTTCTTCATGACTGTTTTTTTTTTTCCCTCAGATTCCATATATATGTGTTAACATACCACATTTTTCTTTCTCTTTCTGACTTACTTCACTCTGTATGACAGACTCTAGGTCCATCCACCTCACTACAAATAACTCAATTTCGTTTCTTTATATGGCTGAGTAATATTCCATTGTATATATGTGCCACATCTTCTTTATCCATTCATCTGTTGATGGACACTTAGGTTGCTTCCATGTCCTGGTTATTGTAAATAGAGCTGCAATGAACATTGTGGTACATGACTCCTTTTGAATTATGGTTTTCTCGGGGTATATGCCCAGTAGTGGGATTGCTGGGTCATATGGTAGTTCTATCTAGTTTTTTAAGGAACCTCCATACTGTTCTCCACAGTGGCTGTATCAATTTACATTCCACCAACAGTGCAAGGGGGTTCCCTTTTCTCCACACTCTCTCCAGGATTTATTGTTTCTAGAATTTTTGATGATGCCCATTCTGACTGGTGTGAGATGATATTGCATTGTAGTTTTGATTTGCATTTCTCTAAGGATTAATGATGTTGAACATTCTTTCATGTGTTTGTTGGCAATCTCTATATCTTCTTTGGAGAAATGTCTATTTAGGTCTTCTGCCCATTTTTGGATTGGGTTCTTTGCTCTTTTGTTATTCAGCTGCTTGAGCTGCATGTAAATTTTGGAGATTAATCCTTTGTCAGTTGCTTCATTTGTAAATATTTTCTCCCATTCTGAGGGTTGTCTTTTGGTCTTGTTTTTGGTTTCCTTTGCTGTGCAAAAGCCTTTAAGTTTCATTAGGTCCCATTTGTTTTTTTGTTTTTATTTCCATTTCCCTAGGAGGTTGATCAAAAAGGATCTTGCTGTGATTTACGTCATAGAGTGTTCTGCCTATGTTTTCCTTTAAGAGTTTGATAGTGTCTGGCCTTACATTTAAGTCTTTAATCCATTTGGAGTTTATTTTTGTGTATGGTGTTAGGGAGTGTTCCAATTTCATACTTTTACATGAACTTGTCCAGTTTTCCCAGCACCACTTATTGAAGAGGCTGTCTTTTCTCCACTGTATATTCTTGCCTCCTTTATCAAAGATAAGGTAACCATATGTGCATAGGCTTATCTCTGGGCTTTCTATCCTGTTTCATTGATCTATATTTCTATTTTTGCGCCAGTACCATACTGTCTTGATTACTGTAGCTTTTAGTATAGTCTGAAGTCAGGGAGCCTGATTCCTCCAGCTCCATTTTTCATTTTCAAGATTGCTTTGGCTATTCGGGGTCTTTTGTATTTCCATACAAATTGTGAAATTTTTTGTTTTAGTTCTGTGAAAGATGCCAGTGGTAGTTTGATAGGGATTGCATTGAATCTCTATATTGCTTTGGGTAGTAGAGTCATTTTCACAATGTTGATTCTTCCAACCCAAGAACATGGTATATCTCTCCATCTATTTGTATCATCTTTAATTACTTTCATCAGTGTTTTATAATTTTCTGCATACAGGTCTTTTGTCTCCTTAGGTAGGTTTATTCCTAGATATTTTATTCTTTTTTTTGCAATGGTAAATGGAGTGTTTTCTTAATTTCACTTTCAGATTTTTCATTATTAGTGTATAGGAATGCCAGAGATTTCTGTGCATTAATTTTGTATCCTGCTACTTCACCAAATTCATTGATTAGCTCTAGTAGTTTCCTGGTAGCATCTTTAGGATTCTCTATGTATACGATCATGTCATCTGCAAACAGTGACACCTTTACTTCTTTTTTTCTGATTTGGACTCCTTTTATTTCCTTTTCTTCTCTGATTGCTGTGGCTAAAACTTCCAAAACTATGTTGAATAATAGTGGTGAGAGTGGGCAACCTTGTCTTCTTCCTGATCTTAGTGGAAATGGTTTCAGTTTTTCACCATTGAGGACGATGTTGGCTGTGGTTTTGTCATATATGACCTTTATTATGTTGAAGAAAGTTCCCTCAATGCCTACTTTCTGCAGTGTTTTCTTTATAAATCGGTGTTGAATTTTGTCAAAAGCTTTCTCTGCATCTATTGAGATGATTATATGGTTTTTCTCCTTCAATTTGTTAATATGCTGTATCATGTTGATTGATTTGCCTATATTGAAGAATCCTTGCATTCCTGGGATAAACCCCACTTGATCATGGTGTATGATCCTTTTAATGTAATGTTGGATTCTGTTTGCTAGTATTTTGTTGAGGATTTTTGCATCTATGTTCATCAGTGATATTGGCCTGTAGTTTTCTTTCTTTGTGACATCTTTGTCTGGTTTTGTTATCAGGGTGATGGTGGCCTTGTATAAGGAGTTTGGAAGTGTTCCTCCCCCTGCTATATTTTGGAAGAGTTTGAGAAGGATAAGTGTTAGCTCTTCTCTACATGTTTGATAGAGTTCGCCTGGGAAGCCATCTTGTCCTGGGCTTTTGTTTGTTGGAAGATTTTTAATCACAGTTTCAATTTCAGTGCTTGTGATTGGTCTGTTCATATTTTCTATTTCTTCCTGGTTCAGTCTTGGCAGGTTGTGCATTTCTAAGAATTTGTCCATTTCTTCCAGGTTGTCCATTTTATTGGCATAGAGTTGCTTGTAGTAATCTCTCATGATCCTTTGTATTTCTGCGGTGGCAGTTGTGATTTCTCCTTTTTCATTTCTAATTCTATTGATTTGAGTCTTCTCCCTTTTTCTCTTGATGAGTCTGGGTAATGGCTGATCAATTTTGTTTATCTTCTCAAAGAACCAGCTTTTAGTTTTATTGATCTTTGCTCTCATTTCCTTCATTTCTTTTTCATTTATTTCTGATCTGAATTTCAAGATTATTTGCCTTCTGCTAACTTTGGGGTTTTTTAATTCTTCTTTCTCTAAGTGATTTCAGTGCAAGGTTAGGTTGTTAATTTGAGATGTTTCCTGTTTCTTAAGGTAGGATTGTATTGCTATAATCTTCCCTCTTAGTGCCGCTTTTGCTGCATCCCATAGGTTTTGGGTCGTCGTGTCTCCATTGTCATTTGTTTCTAGATATTTTTTGATGTCCTCTTTGATTTCTTCAGTGATCTCTTGGTTATTAAGTAGTGTATTGTTTAGCCTCCATGTGTTTGTATTTTTTACAGATCTTTTCCT
Source organism: Orcinus orca (assembly GCF_937001465.1). Taxonomy (NCBI): domain Eukaryota; kingdom Metazoa; phylum Chordata; class Mammalia; order Artiodactyla; family Delphinidae; genus Orcinus; species Orcinus orca. The sequence goes on along the minus strand of NC_064565.1, from coordinate 45,190,702 downwards.
GTAGTTGTTATGTAGTCTCATAGCGTTGTGGTCAGAAAAGATACTTGATATGATTTCAATTTTCTTTAATTTACCAAGGCTTGATTTGTGACCCAAGATATGATCTATCCTGAATAATGTTCCATGAGCATGTGAGAAAAATGTGTATTCTGTTGTTTTTGGATGGAATGTCCTATAAATATCAATTAAGTCCATTTTGTTTAATGTATCATTTAAAGCTTGTGTTTCCTTATTTATTTTCATTTTGGATGATCTGTCCATTGGTGAAAGTGGGGTGTTAAAGTCCCCTACTATGATTGTGTTATTGTCGATTTCACCTTTTATGGCTGTTGGTATTTGCCTTATGTTTTGAGGTGCTCCTATGTTGGGTGCATAAATATTTACAACTGTTTTATCTTCTTGGGTCAATCCCTTGATCATTATGTAGTGTCCTTCTTTGTCTCTTGTAATAGTCTTTATTTTAAAGTCTATTTTGTCTGATATGAGAATTGCTACTCCAGCTTTCCTTTGATTTCCATTTGCATGGAATATATTTTTCCATCCCCTCACTTTCAGTCTGTATGTGTCCCTAGGTCTGAAGTGGGTCTCTTGTAGACAACATATATATGGGTCTTGTTTCTGTATCCATTCAGCCAGTCTGTGTCTTTTGGTGGGAGCACTTAATCCATTTACATTTAAGGTAATTATCGATATGTATGTTCCTATTTCCATTTTCTTAATTGTTTTGGTTTTGTTATTGTAGGTCTTTTCCTTCTCTTGTGTTTCTTGCCTAGAGAAGTTCTTTTAGCATTTGTTGTAAAGCTGGTTTGATGGTGCTGAACTCTCTCAGCTTTTGCTTGTCTGTAAAGGTTTTAATTTCTCCATCAAATCTGAATGAGATCCTTGCTGGGTACAGTAATCTTGGTTGCAGGTTTTTCTCTTTCATCACTTTAAATATGTCCTGCCTCTCCCTTCAGGCTTGCAAAATTTCTGCTTAAAGATCAGCTGTTAACCTTATGGGGATTCCCTTGTGTGTTATTTGTTGTTTTTCCCTTGTTGCTTCTAATATTTTTTCTTTGTATTTAATTTTTGATAGTTTGATTAATATGTGTCTTGGCATGTTTCTCCTTGGATTTATCCTGTATGAGACTCTCTGTGCTTCCTGGACTTGGTTAATTATTTCCTTTCCCATATTAGGGAAGTTTTCAACTATAATCTCTTCAAATATTTTCTCAGTCCCTTTCTTGTTCTCTTCTTCTTCTGGGACCCCTATAATTTGAATGTTGCTGCATTTAATGTTGTCCCAGAGGTCTCTGAGACTGTCCTCAATTCTTTTCATTCTTTTTTCTTTATCTACTCTGCAGTAGTTATTTCCACTATTTTATCTTCCAGGTCACTTATCCGTTCCTCTGCCTCAGTTATTCTGCTATTGATCCCTTCTAGAGTATTTTAAACTTCATTTATTGTGTTGTTCATCATTGCTTGTTTCCTCTTTAGTTTTTCTATGTCCTTGTTAAATGTTTCTTGCATTTTCTCTATTCTATTTCCAAGCTTTTGGATCATCTTTACTGTCATTATTGTGAATTCTTTTTCAGGTAGACTGCCTATTTCCTCTTCATTTGTTAGGTCTGGTGGGTTTTTACCTTGCTCCTTCATCTGCTGTGTGTTTTTCTGTCTTCTCCTTTTGCTTATCTTACTGTGTTTGGCGTCTCCTTTTCGCAGGCTGCAGGTTCATAGTTCCCATTGTTTTTGGTGTCTGTTCCCAGTGGCTAAGGTTGGTTCAGTGGATTGTGTAGGCTTCCTGCTGGAGGGGACTAGTGCCTGTGTTCTGGTGGATGAGACTAGAAGTTGTCTTTCTGGTGGGCAGGTCCACGTCTGGTGGTGTGTTTTGAGGTGTCTGTGGGCTTATTATGATTTTAGGCAGCCTCTATGCTAATGGATGGGGCTGTGTTCTTGTCTTGCTAGTTGTTTGGCATAGGGTGTCCAGCACTGTAGCTTGCTGGTCGTTGAGTGAAGCTGGGTCTTGGTGTTGAGATGGAGATCTCTGGGAGATTTTCACCACTTGATATTACGTGGTGCTGGGAAGTCTCTTGTGGGCCAGTGTCCTGAAGTTGGCTCTCCCACATCAGAGGCACAGATCTGACTCCTGGCTGGAGCACCAAGAGCCCTTCATCCACACAGCTCAGAATAAAAGGGAGAAAAAATAGAAAGAAAGAAAGAAAGAAAGAAAGAAAGAAAGAAAGAAAGAAAGAAAGAAAGAAAGAAAGAGGATAAAATAAAATAAAGTTATTAAAATAAAAACTAATTATTAAGAAAAAATTTTAAAAATTAAAAAAAAAAAACAACAAAAATCCAGATGGACAGAACCCTAGGACAAATGGTGAAAGCAAAGCTATACAGACAAAATCTCTCACAGAATCATATTCATACACACTCACAAATAGAGGAAAAGGGGAAAAAATAATATATCTTACTCCCAAAGTCCACCTCCTCAATTTGGGATGATTCATTGTCTATTCAGGTATTCCACAGATGCAGGGTACATCAAGTTGATTGTGGAGATTTAATCCACTGCTCCTGAGGCTGCTGGGAGAGATTTTCCTTTTTCTCCTTTGTTCTCACAGCTCCCAGGGCTCAGCTTTGGATTTGGACCCGCCTCTGCATGTAGGTCGCCTGAGGGCGTCTCTTTTAATGTATTTTTAAATTTAGTTTAGTAATAATTTGTTGAGGTTTTTATATCTACATTCATCATGGATATTAGCCTGTAATTTTCTTTTTTGTAGTGCTTTTGTCTGGTTTTGGTAAGAGGGTAATGCTGGCCTTGTAGAATAATTTTGGAAGCATTTCATCCTCTTTAAGTCCAGGTTAGTTATGTGTTATTTTGTATTGTCTAATCTATCTGCTGTTGATTCCATCTAGTGTCTTTTTCATTTCAGTTATTATATTCTTCAGCTTTGATTTTTTTTTAATATTTTCTAATTCTTTGTTGAAACTCCCACTGTGTTTCTCCATTCTTCTGAGTTCAGTTAGCATTTTTTTGATCATTGCCTTGAACTCTTTCGGGTAACTTGCCTTTATTTCATTAGAGTTTTTTCTGCACTTTTATCTTTTTTTTTTTTTTTCATTTGGACCATATATTCCTCTACCTTCTCATTTAGTTTGAATTTTTGTGTTTGTGTCCATGAATTAGTCAAAACACTTACCTCTCCAGGTCTTAAAGGCATGTCCTTGTTAGGAGTTTCCCTATACAGACTGCAACTGCCCAGTTGCTTTGGCTGGAGTGCTGGAGCTAAAGCAGGTGTGGGCCAGGAGTTTCCTGAGGTGCACTGGGAACTGCTGCCTTGGAGAGAGGGCTGGAGCCCATCATGGGCAGGGACTTCTTCTGAGGTGTAGCAGGGGCACCACCTTGGTGCTGGGGGCTGGAGCAGAGTTGTATGTGTGTGGGGGAAAGGGGGCATGCTGCAATGGTCTTAGCAGGCCATCTAGAGTGCCAGGGACTATTCAATCTGCTGCATCTCTGCTGGGACTTAGAGTTTGTTCACAAGCACTCTAAGAGTGCAGTCTTGATTTCTTACAGACCTCCTATCCTCTCAGTCATAATCCCCAATGGTTTTCAAAACCAGTTAAGGGGGGGTTTATCTTACCATTGCTGGTCCCCAGGACTGGAGTGCCCAATGTGGGGCCCCAACACTTACTCCTTAGGGAGGACCTCTGAGTTTGTGATATCCCTTCCACTTGTGGATCACCTGCTGGGGGGTGTGGGTCTAGACTAGATTATTTCTCTGCCCCCTCTTACCCATCTCAATGTGTTTTTTCTATATGTCTTTAATTGTAGAAGAGCTGTTCTGCTAGTGTTCAGGTCGTTCTCAGAGAGTTGTTCTGGATGTAGTTTTCATGTGTCTGTGAGAGGAGGTGAGCTCAGGATCTTCCTACTCTGCCATCTTGATCCCACCTCTCATTAATAATTTTTCTATCACAGAAGCTGTCTGTGGTATCTTCCTTTGTTCTTATCTCTATGCAAAATAATATTTCTGTTCTAACTTCTCTCCACTTGTGTTGACTTTTTCTTCTCCATCTTTGCAAAGATTTAGGAATCATTTCTGCCTTTTCTCTCAAGCTTTGATTCAACACTCTGCTGGATATCTTCCTAGTTACTCAAACTAGGGTCTTTCAAAGAAATCTCATTATATTTCTCATAGTGTCAGATCTGTTCCTCACTAGACTTTTCTCTTTCCAAGAATGGCATTAGTTGAAAAGCCACTTCACAAAAGAAGAAGTTCAAATAGTTAATAATCATATAAACAATGCCCAGACATATTAGTAATCAGTGAAATGCAAATAAAACCACAATGACATTTTAGTATTCACATGTCAAAGTGGCTTAAATTAAGCAGAATGGCAATACTAAATATCAGCAAGGTGATGGAACAGTGAGAACTCTCAACTGATGCTGTGGGAGCATCAGTTAATATGAGTTTGGAAAACAGTCTTATAATATGAACTTTCACCATGCACAATTTTGATCCAGGAATTACACTCCCATGTTTATATCCAACAGAAACTCATGTAAATGTGTAACAAAAGGCATTACAAGAATGTTTGTCATTGCAGCATCAGTCATACCTCCAACGGAACAACAGTGGTAGAATAGGTAAATACATTGTGGTATATTCGTATGAAAGAATACCATCCATCAGTGGAAACAAATAAACTGCAGCTATATGTCATAACATAGATGAGTTTCATAAACATCATATTAAGTAAAGGAAGTCAGGCACAAAAAATTTTATCCTGTATATTCCCATTTATATGTAAAGAGGTAAGTGTCAAACATCTAACATTTAGTAGGAGTTCAAAAAATGGTAACTATATGGTGGAATAAATGAATGATCTCCCCTTGGCCTATAATACTATTTTTTTATTCTTTGTCTAATTTTCCCTTATTCTTTCTTCAACACCCAAATCAAAGCTTCCAGCAGAATATGTTTTTCATCTTTATACTCATACACTTATGATTCCCTGTATAATAGAATTTATCACCATGACTGTAATTATCTTTCAACACTATTTTTTGGGTAATTTACCTCTGTGATTTTAATCTCACCTTTCCTCCCTCCCTTCCTCACCCCCAGTTTTCTAGCATATAACCTGTGACTTAGACTTGCTTAACAATACAATTGATTTTTGAAAGAATAAATAAGTTATTTAGCCCTGGGATTTAAAGTCCTCCATAATGTATCTTTCAAATGGTATCTTATATTAAGTCTCTGTTTCTATTAAAGCAAGTACTCCATTAAATATTAAAATATTTTCTTCATGCTCTTTTCAACAATTTTCTCTCCATCAATGTCTTTCAAAGTCCTCTTCAGTTAAATTATTTTTCCTGATATCTTGACAAAATATGATTTCTTCCTACATGGTAAAATGTATGAAAATTCATCCTATTTGTACTTATATAATAGTAATTTGTATACTTTTCTTATTCTTCATATTGGAGTGTTAAGCTACTTAAAACTTGGGACAATTTATTAATAATTCATTTTGTCCTTCATTGCCTAGTTCAGTATGTTTCACATAGCAGGAATTTAGTAGAACTAAACTAAATTCCATTGAATTATATTAGCTAAGTATACTCTAATATACTTAACAGTGAAGTACATTTGCATGATAAAAATGAAAATGTAACTGTATGGACACTTTGAGATTTTAGAAGCAATACTGAGCAATGAGATCTGGTAGGTTGAATTTAAAAATATATTCACTATGAATTAAGTTAAAAGTGTTGAAAGGCAGTACTTCTCAAAGTATCTATGATGAAGGACTAGGCGTTCTAATTTCCAATTCATTGAAAAGCAATATTCTCTTAAAATACAGTAAAAATGGATTACTAGAAAAGTGAAATTTAAAAAATCACGTGATAGGGCTTCCCTGGTGGCGCGGTGGTTGGGGGTCCGCCTGCCGATGCGGAGGACGCGGGTTCGTGCCCTGGTCCGGGAGGGTCCCGCATGCCGTGGAGCGGCTGGGCCCCTGCGTCCGGAGCCTGTGCTCCGCGACCGGGGGGGGGGGGGTCACGACACTGGGAGGCCCACGTACCGCAAAAAAAAAAAAAAAAAAATCACGTGATATGAAATACAAGTATAACATTTTGTTATTAGATGCAACAGACACAAAATTTCATTTAAATAAATATAATTAAAACACATATTACATAAACAAATACAAGAAAATTATAAAACTATACCTATTTTTCCCTGAAAATCTGTGTACTAGTGATTAATATACTGAATACTACATTATAAATTTTGGAGCAAAAGACTAGAGAAACAAAGCCCCCAGAAATATGCTGTTAGAACTGGAAGAAGCAGCTTTAATTCCATCAACCTCAGAATGTTTAGTTTTCATTTTTCTCCAAAATGAAGCAAATAAAGCAATTTCAAAGTTCATCTTAGTCCTTCATTTGTAGACAGTTCAATAATTTAATTTGTAATATTATAGTTTAATTTTAAATTAACTTTTGATGAAAGAGATGAGTTCTGTGTGCATGAATCTCTTATATATGGATGTTCTTTTTTCTTTTTTGTAAAAATTGTATTATTATAAAATGAATCCCAGACAGAAAAATCCACAAAACAAATGTATAGCTTAAAGAATTATTGTAAGACAAGTAACTACAAGCTCATGAAACAGATTATTACCAGTCATCCCAGAAGCATTTCTAAATATCCATAAGTCCTTCCTTCTTTCCATAAACAACTATTATCATTTTTATAGTAATTATTTTGTTTTTAAAAATTTGTTTTATTATACAAATGTGAATTCTTAGAAAATATAGCTCAATCATGTTCATTTAAAAAATTAATATTTAAAAAATTCTTATTCAGTGTATCCCTCACCTACTTCTTTCATGTCTTACAATTTATTCCTGAAGGATTCAGCTATTTGACCTAGAGAATTTTCCACAGTCTTGATTTTGCTGTCTACACACTCAGAGTGGATTTCAATATATTTCTCCATCTTTTGTATTTTCTGAAAATTAGCAACTGGATCCAGAGGTTAAATGAGACTCAGGTTTTATCCTTCGTCATGACTAAAGGTCCTGTTGGGCAAGATTACAGGAGAAATAAAATGGTCATTTCCCCATTTTTAATGTTGATGGTTATCGTTTAATTAATGCTTATTAATTCAGCGTGGATGGGGTTATAACATGGTGATATTTTAGTTCTATCAATTCTTTGCCAACATTAGAAATTCTTATAAAAAGTCACTTTTATTTAGCTACCTGTTAATACAACTCATGAAAAGGACCATGATTGTTACTGACTTCAAGGAGTGCATAAATAGGGAAGGCATGCAGGTATAGAACTCATAACACAAAACAAAGTTTCAAACTTGAAGCAAAGTGATCTGTCTCATTATTATGGATTCAGGGGACTTCACAATCTAGGTGGCCCTTAATCTAAGGCTGGAAAAAGAGGTAGGTTTCAACGTATGTGATTTCTGCAGGTGAAAATGGAAAAGAATGTCCACCAGACTGGTAACATATACCCAGTGCCCAGAAATGTCATTGTGAGGAAGACTTCATTTTATAGCAAATAAACTAGCAAATAGCTAGTTGCTTTTTATCAAAATAACCATATTAGTAGGTTTATGCATTGAAATAGACAAATATATTCATTTTTATGAATGGATAGAAAAAGTGAAATAAAAATAGGGAATGTGTAAACAATATAATAATACTCCCTTTTATTACCTCCCTTCCTCTTTTAGGTTCTGTTTGGTATCTGAACATGATGTGAAAGTTAAGATGATCAAATAATATCCCAGTCCTGCCACAAGTCCACTATAGTGATGAGAATATCAAAGAGATTAGCACCATTCTTAAGCCATATATGTCCACAGCTTCAAGTAGACTTCAATATGGAGATGACATTTGATCTGAGCTTGGAAACAAATGAGTAGTATTTCAATAGGTGTGATTTCATTAAGCAAAAAAAGTGAACGTATGCTTCAGACTGATACTGTGGAGGTGGCACCCAGGAATGACATTGCAAAATGAATCTTCTGTTTCTTACCTTGCAATATTATCACAGGGCTGCTCACAACATGGCAGCTGACTTCTGCTTGATCAAATAATGAGAGAGGAAGAGAGAGAGTGAAGGGAGGACCAAGATGAGACTCACAGTGACTTTCGTAATTTAATCTTGGAAGTAGCATGTGGTCACTTCAGCATGTTGTATTGGTAATGCAGACCAACTCTGGTATAATATGTTGGGCTGTGGAAACCAGGAGGTGAGAATCAAGGGGGACGACTTGGAGGCTGTCTGTCACACTGAGTCAGACTGCTACCACTCACTGTGCCCAGGAAAGCAGGGCAATGCCATCTTTCATTTAAAACACACGTAGAAGCTAGGTTTTCAAATAATTCACCCTAAGAAAGGGAAAACTGTTCCCAAGGGAAGAAAGGAAAGCTGGGCCAATCCCCACCTGCACATCTCCAGCCCCAACACACACCCACACACACACACACACACACACACACACACAAAATGTCTACTACCAAACGAGAAAATTTCAAATCCTATTTAATTCTTTGTCATTGTTTCATTTCTTTTTGGCTTCACCTTCCTCTGGCTTTCAAATCAAATAGTCAAAAACTCTCTGACTCAAACATAAGATTTGTATATTCAAAATATAAACTCAGCATCTTTCCATACATTTTTATTGGCATTGTTATCTCGTGTGTTTTTGAGTGGCTAACACATAAGAAATTTAGTTTCACATCAATTACCGAAATAAGAGTAAACAAGCATATGTTGTTATGAGTTGTATCAATACTTTCACTTCAGCCCCTTAAATACATACTTCCTTTGAAAACACAGGCAGAAAACACAAGCAATAATGTATAACTATATTTCTTCATTAACTTTTACAGTACAACTTTACTCTTTCAATGACAGTTCTATCTTTGAAACAATAAAAAGTTTTATTTTTATATCTCTGATGTGAAAAGTCTGTAGTCATGTTGGACTAAATGGAAGCATCTGTATATTTCATACTAAGTAGCCTGTTATCAGCATTTTTGGAAAAGAAACTTAAGTAGTTGCACTTCGATATCTTTCAGAGTATTGAAATAAATCTTCTTCCTACTTGTAAAGTTAAATATTTGTGGGACCATAAATATATATGTGTGTGTTTTTATCCATATATAAATATATATATATATATATATATATATATAAAATGTGAAATTCTAAATAAAGCCACAGAGAGGAGCTCTAATCAAGATGATACAACTTGTAAGATCTGATCCATATCCCCTTTAGTTTGATGAAGAAGTTAATGAGAATTGATTCTAAAACCTTAGAGTTTCATCCTTCGGAGAGCCAAAGAATTTGGTCTGCCTTAAATTTATAAGAATTGTCATCATTATTTTGCTCTTATGTGACAAATTTTCTGATGTTTGAGTATTCTTTTTTTTTTTTTTTTTTTTTTTTTTGTGGTACACGGGACTCTCACTGTTGTGGCCTCTCCCGTTGCGGAGCACAGGCTCCAGACGCGCAGGCTCAGCGGCCATGGCTCACGGGCCCAGCCGCTCTGCGGCATGTGGGATCTTCCCGGACCCGGGCATGAACCCGTGTCCCCTGCATCGGCAGGCGGACTCTCAACCACTGCGCCACCAGGGAAGCCCTGAGCATTCTTAAAATGGAATTGGATCCATGTTTACTTACAGCATAGAGATATAGATTAAAGACTGTCCTTTAAAGGAAAAATATTTACAAGGATCCTGAAACATACATTGATATGTAAATAAACTAAATCTCTAGATTTATCTAAAATTAATATAATTTATTTTATGGATATAATGATATTCCTTTTTTGTAAATTTATCATAAATTCAAACTTACCAAAAATGAAAAAAATACTAAAAAGGACTCCTATATGCCATTTATTCAAGTGCATCAATTGTTAACATTTGCCTTATATATATATTTTTTTTTTAATTTTTATTTATTTATATTTTTGGCTGCCTTGGGTCTTTGTTGCTGCGTGCGGGCTATTCTTCGTTGCGGTTCCCAGGCTTCTCATTGTAGTGGCCTCTCCTGTTTGCAGAGCACGGGCTCTAGGTGCACGGGCTTCAGGAGTTGTGGCACTCGGGCTCAGTAGTTGTGGCTCATGGGCTCTAGAGCTCAGGCTCAGTAGTTGTGGTGCACGGGCTTAGTTGCTCCATGGCATGTGGGATCTTCCTGGACCAGCACTCGAACCCGTGTCCCCTGCACTGGCAGGCGGATTCTTAACCACTGCGCCACCAGCAAAGTCCCTGCCTTATATTTTTATATCAAATTTTTTTAACCATTGAGGGTAAGTTGTAGATATCCTGGTAATTTACTTCTACATACTTCCACATGTATCCTAAAAATAAGGACATTCTTTTACACAAACTTAATTATGTAAATCAGGAAATATGTTATAGAACTGATATTGATATAATACTGTTATCTAATCTATATAGTTTGTGATAAAATTTTGCCAATTTTCTCAATAATGCCCTTATTGCCATTTTTTTCCCTCTGTTTAGGATCTAATCCATGATCTCATATTGCTTTTAGTTTTCATGAATCTTTGGTCTCTTTTAATCTGGAACATTTCTCAGTCTTTTATAACCTTGATATTCTTAAAGAGTCCAGGACAATTATTTTGTGGAATGTCCTATACTTTGGGTTTGTGTAATGACTCCTCATGAAGGATGATGTAAAACCTAAAATAAAAATGTACCATATATTAATGAGTGGAAGATATATATACATAAATAATTTTACTTTAAACATTGCAAAGTTAGTATTAAGTTAAAATATAATACGATGATCTTCCATTTTTATATTGATAAAGTTTTCTTTAAACAAATATGAACTTCCCGAATGTCATATATTGGCTCAAACAAAACTTCTTTTCTTAGAAATAAATAAGGATATCCTGAGATCAGTTATTTTGCTTTTAATTGCTACCATCAGAAACATTTATTTGAAAATGTTTAAATTATGGAAGAAACTTGGAATAAAGTGGAAATAATAATTTGGAATTAATACTATTGGTGACATAGAATGTATAGAATGTTTCATCCAAATTAACATGTTTTTTAGATTTTTTGATTATAGAAAAACTCTCAAAAAAAGAAATTCCATGTACCATAGAATGAAACTCAAATAAGAGAAATGAGTCAAGTTGGGGTAACAAAATTTTATTATAAGAAATCTCGCTAATCACTTTTAACTAGATGATGATGCTCTTACCATGATCTATTTATAAAGCACAACAAAATGGCTGAAAATTGTAATTATGCCAACTTCTAGAATAAAATTGCTAAAATATGTTCCCTATACTGAAAGGAGCTTAAAGGTTGTGACATATGTTTTCCCTATTCCTCAGGGGTGTAAAGTGGAGAATCACCTGCTAAATTCTTCCTAGAATATTTGGGATTAAGTTTGTGCTCTCGTGTTTGCCCCATAGCTACAAGATTTCCCACTGTGCAGTAGGTGATGATTTGTGTATACCAAATTGTCAGGAGGCAGCATCTCTGAGACGTGAATTCTTCTTATAAACCTCTCTCCTCGAAAGTATATTTTTTTTATGTTAGAATTATGGAATGATAGACCTAGAATGGATTTTCAAGGATCCTCTAATCCCAGAACTTTATGTAAAACAAAGGTCTTTAACTTCTTTTGTAATTTATAGAGAGCATAGGTTTATATAGAGCAAGATTTTTCATCTGGTCACGAATGCGATTTACAGGGTCATTTCAACTGTGTGTTCTTATTGATCATTTTTAAGTGAAACAGTAAACTATACTTCTATATAATCTATAATATATTTCCTGTTAGTTGTTTACATTATTTTTTATTCACAATAAATCTCTATTGTGCACTAAATCTGATTATTGTGACAGATGGAGAAGAGGCATTGCCTGGGTAATTACTAAGGCTGGCCGAGTTTAGCAGCCAGTGTAAAGGGAAAGCACCAGACAGTTGTCCCGAAAGAAATACACAGATATACACCTTCCTCATTTGTCTAGAAAATTAATAGAGGGGATGCAAAGTATTTATATAAAATACTTATGAATATCAACTGGTTGATAACAAATATTGAGGCAGTCTTCCCCTGAGTGGTACTCTAGTATGACCTAGCATAGAAAATTGATAGATGATTTCTATTCACCTTCCTATTTTGTTAGCCTGTACCTTAGACTTGGCTCTTCTATGGTAGGGTCAAATCTTAAGTGACTGGGATCATTGAGGAATTGGTTAATCCTATTAGTTTAAACTGTCTGTAAAAGAATGTTTTCCAGATTTTTTCATAAATATATTTCAAATTTAAAATGTTTCAAAAATGTACTTACGTATTTAATAGATTTAGTAAATAAAATGAAGAGAAACTAATCCTTTATTTGATGATTCAGGGCTTATAATTTGTTATGTTTCTAATCAGCTCTCATTTAGAAATTTGAACTTTTGAGAATAAAAATTATAACTTGTCAATAATTTCTTCTAAAACTCAAGTATAGGAAGAAAATAATTCTATGGTCTTAAGGGCCTCATTTTCTGGTTAGAATATTTTTAAATAAATAAATAAATAGAAGTTTTCTCTTTCTTTACATTTTGATGGTATAGAATAAGAAAAAGTCAACTGTTAATTTGCTAAAATAATCTATTATTTTGAAAGCAAAGGTAAGTATCAGGTGGTGAGAAACTACTTTCTATGCAGCAGTATTTTAATTTTCATAATAAGATTGATTCTCCTCTTTTGGAACCAAGAGTAAAGACACTTTCTAGAAGGTTCCTTCAATCTGCAGCAGAAAAATATATCCAGATTGGTAATTCTGAAAAATTTTGGATAAATAATTTTTCTGAAATTCAGCAATATATATTGTAAACAAATAAGTGGGCTATAGGGGAAGTAGTAAATAAACGCTTTTAAAAATTATCTAGCATAAAAATTCTAGTGAATATAATCACATATATCATGCTAAAAAATTAAAGAAAGCATTAAGTAAATATCATAATTTTACCTAAATCTAGACACATGGATTTTTCTAAAAATGCAAAATAATAATATCATAAACTGAAATCACTTAGGCATGCATACATGGATAATAATCTTACCAATTTTCATCCAAATAATTTAAATTTATAATACATACTGTGTTGTAAATGATTTTTATTCCATAAAATTTATGTGATTTCATGAAATGCAATGGACTCTGAAAGAGCTGTTTTTGTTCTGTACCACGATGTTTGTGCCCTTGAGAAAGCGCAACGCATCCACTGACATCCAGAATCTCTTGCTATCAGCCAGGCCTTGGGATTGATATGACCTAGCTGGGTACTGAGAGGTGTGGTGTTTTCTATTAAACATAAACATCACAGAGTATCAACATCAGACAAGGCCATTCTCTAGGGGCTGGTGGATCAAGACAAAAACACTCCATAGTCATATCTGAACACAGATAACACATGAACGTTGTCTTAGCTTCACAGTGCCAGATATTCCTCCCTCCCTGCTAAGTGAGTGACTGCCACTTCTTTAAAACTGCCAACTGCGGTTTCCATCCTGGTCTGATCTTCCATCCTCCTAGATAAGAGTTATTAAGATATTCAGTCATAGTATATATTACCCCTGCTTCCCAAAAGCATCTCATCCACAACAAAGCCTGCTTCTTTAAATATTCCCCAAACTTACCAAACACAGGGCCATCTCCTGTCGTAAGTCCTTTCCAACACCCTCTTGTTGAGATGAACTATGGTTTTCCATGCTGTGCCTTCTCCCTCACAGCATTAAGTAATATGTCCAACTTGTTCAAATACAGATGTGTTCCTGCTGGTCACTGAATGGAGGGCACTGACCCTGACTAGATGTCCAAGATATCTACATGAAATCAGTTAATACTGTAACTACTCAACCCAAACCATGACATTTTAATTTATTTGCTATTTATTTTGTATAATTAAAAATTAAATGATGATAAAATATTCTTTTAAAATTATTTTATTGTTCTTTCTTTATGTTTCTATGGATCAGTGAAAACTCAGATGTTACCTCCACACAGTGGTTTCCCCAAATCACTCAAAGTCTGTAAGAGACCCTGTCAGTCCCTGCAGATATCAACTCAGTCCACCTGGATGTTATCAGCAGACAGTTCCCAGATGCTCCAATACTTCCTGCATCTTCCTGCCTGAGAGTGTTCTCTGTTCATAAAATAATGCTCAGCCAGAACCAGGAGCTGGCTGGAGGGTTTGGGAGGGAAGATGTTAATGCTCAAAACCAACAATAAGGGATGGGAGTTGTTGAATGAACTTGAATGCTTCTAGGAGAACTTAGTGAGCACTCTGGTTGGAAATCTGGAATTGGATCACTCTTCATTCCGAAGGCAAGAAGGAACCTGTTGTTAATGGAATCCTAGCTTGATGAAGCATCATGAATGCTCAAACTTTCTTCACTTGTAGAGTGCTGGAATAAGGTATATATCTTAAGAAATTATTCTAGCATTTGAAAGATATGATGGCAATAATAATTATAATAATTAGAGATTGGGTTGGATTTTGTTAAACACCAAAGACATCTTGAAGAAGGAGAAAGAGAGGTTTAGATTAATGAACTATCAACTCAGGCCATGCTGTAAGAGATAGAAAGCCTCTATGGGAGTCTATATAGAGACTCTCATTTCCTCTCTCTAGAAGGAGATTGTACTGGTAATAAAGCCCAAAATTTAATCATTAAAAAATACAAAGGAATTTGTGTTCATTATTCTAGCAACAATCATATGCAAGGGGTCCAAAATTATGGCCATGTATCAAATACAGCTCATGACCTGTTTCCTTAAATAAAGTTGTATTGAAATGCATCTGTTTGCATTTGTTTAGTATTTTTTTGGTTATTTTCACTCTACAGTAGTAGAGTTGAATAGTTACAACAGAGACCATATGGCCTGCAAAATTGAAAATATTTATTATTTGGCTCTTTACAAAAAATGCTAGCTGATTCCTGTCCTATGCTTTATTCTGCACCTAACTTTAGTTAGGGCCTTGATAGGAAAGAAGTGTAATCCTAAGAATGTCATGGGAATGTTTAGGGAGATGCATATAAAATCCTTGAATTCCTAGATTCCCCTGTACCCTTTGGTATGGAAGAAGCCAGCAGCTTTCCCTGTTATAGAGGAGATAAGATCATCCATTTCCTGGAGACTAAGCAAGTATCTCATTTTAGGCAGATGCTTCACAAGAATGTTTAAATTCTCAAACTGAGAACTACAGTCAGATCTCAGCATAACAAAGACAGGTCCTACGGGAGGAAATGAATGATTCACCAAAAGATGCTTAGGGCATGGCTAATATATTCTAGAGAGGACCAGGACACAGGACCAAGATCAGGTGACTGAACAGACTCTAATGACTAGTATTTGTGGCAAAAGAAAAGCCAACAACAACAATAACAACTACAAGCTACTACCCTTTTGGCTCCCTGTTTTTCCCCAATAGATAACTTGATTATAAGAGGAGGAAAAGTAAACTTCATTATGACATCTGGAAGCTTAACTACACAAGAGGAATTCTGAGAGTAGGTCTTGCTTCAATCTTCTTCCTACTACTCTTTATAAGCGTCATGGGAAGTGAGAAAAGTCTTATATTCTATGGTTCTGAGGAATGCTAGACAATATTAATAAGACCGTGGAACTTCTCAGGTTCTCTTGTCTATAGGGTAAGAGGTATTAAGACACATGATGGGGGAGGCCAAGTGGAAACCTCTGAAACTTCCCCTCTGCTAGCCAAGGTAGGAACAAAAAGCAGTATCATATTCTGGGGGATGGGGATGGTAGGGTTTAGTGACAGCATTAAGGACCCATAAGGATGAAAGCATGATGGTGATTATCATATCTCTAATTAAATCTCCTGTTTGGCCCTTGAAGAAACAGGGTGGATCTTTCTTGGAGAATTACTATAGCATACTGCAGGCTTAACCAAGTAGTAGATCCAATTCAAGTGGCTGGGTCAGAATGTGGTATCATTGCTCGAGGAGGTTAATAAGGCCTCAGGTACGTGGCATGTGGTCATTGATTTGACAAATGAACTCTTTTCCTTTCCAATTATAAAAGGGTATCAGAGGGCTTCCCTGGTGGCGCAGTGGTTGAGAGTCCGCCTGCCGATGCAGGGGACACGGGTTCGTGCCCCGGTCCGGGAAGATCCCACATGCCGTGGAGCGGCTGGGCCCGTGAGCCACGGCCGCTGAGCCTGCGCGTCCGGAGCCTGGGCTCCGCAACGGGAGAGGCCACAACAGTGAGAGGCCTGCGTACCGCAAAAAAAAAAAAGGGTATGAGAAACAATTCACATTCATACAGAATAGACACAATTATTCATTTATAGGTTTTCCTCATGTTTTTTAACTCTTCTACTCTCTTATTGTCTGAAGAAGTCTAGACTACTTGCCATCTCACAGATCTATTATGCTGGTGACATCATGCTGATTAGACAAGATGAGAAATAGGTGACTAGTACAGTGTGGACCGTGGTAATATTTTACAGGGTGGAAAATAAAGCCAATGAAGATGCAGGCACCAGCCGCATCAGCAAATTTTAGGGGTCTAGCAATCAGAAACATTCTAGTTAGTATATCCTCTCCAAAGTCAAAGAAGAATGGTTGCATCTTGCATCCCTTACCACAATGAAGGAAGCACTGCACCAGGTGAGCTCTTTGGGTCCTGGAGATAACACATCCCACACCTAGAAGAGATACACTGCAAGCTTAGAATGGATCCTGTACAGACCCAGCTCACAGTGCAAGCAGCCATGCCAGTACAGCCATATATTCCAGAAAAGTCTCTAGTATTGGAAGTGTTCGTGATTTAAAAAATAAAAAAGATATGGTATATACATACAATGGAATACTACTCAGCCGTAGAAAAGCATAAAAATTTGCCATTTATGGCAACATGGATGGACTTGGAGGGCATTATGCTAAGAGAAATATCTCAGACAGATGAAAGACAAATATTGTATGACATCACTTATATGTGGAATCTAAAAATATAATAAACTAGTAGATATAACAAAAAAGAAGCAGACTCACATATATAGAAAACAAACTAGTGGTTACTGGTGGGGAAGGGGCAAGGGTCTATATAGGGGCAGGGGATATTTATACCTATACTATTAGGTATAAATAAAATAAGCTACAAGAATATATTGTATAACATGGGGAGTATAGCAATTATTTTGTAATAACTATAAATGGAATACAACCTTTAAAAATTGTAAATAACTATATTGTACTGAAACATATAATATTATATATCAACTATACTTCAATTAAAATATAAAATAATTTTTTTAAAAGACTAAAAAAATAATAAAGTTACTTAAAAGTCTGATGCAAGAGAGATGCTTTGACCCTTCTCTCTTGTCTCCCTGAAAGTGGAAAATAAATCTCCCATGTGAAATATGTCCTCCTTGTCCTGGGAGGTAGAAAAACACTCATCACCAGAGACAGAATTCAGGGCAAAGAAGCTGATGTAAACAAAGCGTGTTTCTTCTTGCTAATTTTCTACCCAAGCCCAAACTTTGCTTAAATTCCTTACAAATCCAAACCTAAGTTTCTTTGTCCTTTCAGATCTCCACAAATTTATTGTTTCTTTGTAGAAAAAGATGTAAAATCTGCCTGCTTTTGGCCACACTTTGAGCATCATTTTATGACCTCTCATGCACACAAAATTAAATTGATTTTTCTCCTGTGAATCTGTCTTGTGTATTAGTCCAGACACAAGAACGCAAGAGCGGTGGTCGTGGGGGGCATCTCCATCCCCACAGATGGTTACTAGGTTACCTACCCTAGGCAAGCCTAAAAACAATGCAATTTTAGATACTCTGTTTTTATCTTTATATTTGTTGCTGAAAATATACACTAAGAAAGATGAATACTTGGAAGAGTTTATTTCCTAAGGTTGTGGTGAATCTTTCTGAGGATAGAATATTGTGGGGAAAATGTCTTTTTATGATACTTAAGGCATTAGTAAAACTTGGGATTGTGAAAAATGAAAATGATTTAAATTGGGTGACTTGTAAAGCATTTGGGAAATCCCAGAGAAAGGAGATGTGATTATGGGTTCAGCGTTACTTGAAAAGAACTTTCCTAACTGGAACCAATTTTTATCCTCAGTTAGGAAAGGAACTGCACCTCAGAAAGACATTTAAGAATGTTAAATCAGGAAGGTACTTAAAAGATCATTGGATCTCACATTTGTACTTTGTGAATGATGAAACTGTAATCAATTTTCATTAAGTCAGACCACAACTGTCAGCTGGCTTTTGCTCTTCACCAGGCCTCTGGGTACTTCCCATGATCTCCATTTCTTTTTTATTTTAATGCAGCTTCTACACCATAGCAATCTTTGTAAAGCTTCTTCCCCTATTTCTGATGATTGTTCAAATTTATTTAAAAAAACATATATGGGACTCCCCTGGTGGCACAGTGGTTAAGAATCTGCCTGCCAATGCAGGGGACAAGGGTTCGAGCACTGGTCAGGGAAGATCCCACATGCTATGGAGCAACTAAGCCCGTGTGCCACATCTACTGAGTCTGCACTGTAGAGCCTGTGTGCCACAACTACTGAAGCCGGCGCGCCTAGAGCCCGGTCTCCACAACAAGAGAAGCCACCGCAATGAGAAGCCCGTGCACCACAACAAAGAGTAGCCGGTGCTCACCGCAACTAGAGAAAGCCCACGCACAGCAACAAAGATCCAACGCAGCCAAAAATAAATAAATAAATTTTAAAAAATATGAATTTTACTCTATCACAAAATGCAATTAGTGTTTAAATAGACTGACAGAGAATGAGCATTTAGTTTTAAGACTCATACAAAAAAGTACGCATGTTGCCCTGCTTTGTTTCCTGGGAAATAGGAAAAATTAGCTCTATCAGAAAAGAAGGAAAATGTTTGAAGAAACTCAGTAATTTGTGATATATTATGTCACTGTTTTCCACATCAGAAAAAAATTAGTGTCCTATTTCTTAGCTATATTCAGATGTAGTAACCTAAGATTTTCCTCTGGATTCATAGCAGAACCTGGACAGCAACAGCATATTTAATTATGAACTGTAAAATTTCTTTGTGGATTACACATTAGATGGCAATGTTATCGTATATATATCTAGAGTTTTAAAATCTACTTCTAAGCAACGCTATAAAAAATAATGTTGCTTTTTTTTTTTCACAGTTCAAAAAAATAAGGTCTCTGATGCAATGCTACTGTGCTATTGAAAGGTGATTGTATTCAAGAGATTGCTCCTGTGTAGGTGCTGTGTGCGTGCTGTGTTTGAAAGTCATCTTGTGACAAGTTTACACTTCTTACACAATGCCTCAAAAGCTTCTACCTTTTTAAACTAAAATTAAAATGGTGAATTCAATTTTTATATTTTTTCATAAAATCTGATGAGCTCATGGAGAGATATGTGCAACAGAAGTGGAAATTCTACTTTATGCCTTGTTATATCACTCAGTGGAGATGAAAAATCTTCTTTTATTATATTTCTTTTAAAAATAACAATGAAACAACAACAACTAAATTCCAGAATAGAGTGGTGGTACGGAATGCAATTTGACTGGAAATAGTGCTTGGCTATGGGAATTGGGTGGCCTTTAAGAAAACAATTCCTTTGGCCTTAAGGAAAGTACTACTCGAATATGGCCTATTGTCCAACATCTGGATCACAGCAACCCTTGGAAACTTAGCAGAAATGCAGTCTCAGGCAAAGCCCAGAACTTCTGAATTAGACTTTCTGTGGATGGGACCCAGCAATCTGTGAGTTAACAATCTCTCCAGATAATTCTTACGCCCGCTAAAATTTGAGAAGCTCTGCCTTACATTTCCCACTAGAAATGAGGGGTTAGACTACATTACTTACCAAAGTCCCTTACTACAGTTAAGTTAAATGGCTTGTTAATTATGAGTGAGCAATTGATAAATGATGATGAATAAATGAAATTAAATGAATTTAATTTTACCATGGAGTTATATTTTAATACTTCAGAGGCATAAAGAGATAAAACTATTCATTCAATAGGAAGGTGTTCTAATATCGCATGTAAATATTTTGATTGTTAGTGCTAATTTAATTACCCTCATTAAGCATGTGTTTTAATTTTTAAATTAAGCTTTTTTTTCTTTCTTAGGTAAATGTAAATTCACATACAGTTGTAAGAAACAGTACAGAGTGATCTCGTGTTTTCTTTATCCCATTTCCCCAATGGTAACATCTCACAAAAAATTAGTACAATATCAAAACAGCCAAGATATTGACTTTGATAGAGTCAAAACCCAGAACATTTCTAGCACCACAAGGATTCCCTCTTGTTGCCCTTTTATAGCCACATCCACTTCCCTCCTGTCCCCATGCTTTCCTTAAATCCTGGCAACCACTATCTGTTTTCCATTTCTATAATTTTGTCATTTATAGACTGTAATGTAAATGGAATCATACAATACATAATTTTGGGGATTAGCTTTCTTTACTCAACATAATTCTCTGGAAATTCATCCAGGGAGTTGTGTGTATCAGTACTGTGTTCCTGTTTATTGTCAACAAGTATTGCATGATAAGGAAGTACCACAGTGTGTTTATCCATGGTTAAATGGTTTTTAAATCATTCACTCATTGAAAGCTATCTTAATTGTTTCCACTTTTGCCTATTAGGAATAAAGCTGCTAAATGCTCATGTACATGTTTTTATGTGAACATAGGTCTTCATTTCTCAGGGATAAATGGCCAGGAGTCCAATTGCTAGGTTGTTTGGTAATTGCATGTTTAGTTTCTTTATAAGAAACTACCAAACTCTTTTCCAAAGTGGCTCTACCATTTCACATTCCCGCCAGCAATGTATGAAGAATCGTTTCTCTGAAATTTTGCCAGCATTTGGTCTTTTTTTTTAAAAAGAAATGAGAGATGCATTCTTTTTTTAAAAAAATAAATTTATTTTATTTATTTATTTTTAGCTGTGTTGGGTCTTCATTGCTGTGCGCAGGCTTTCCCTAGCTGTAGAGAGCGGGGGCTACTCTTTGTTGCAGTGCAACGGCTTCTCATTGAGTTGGCTTCTCTTGCTGCGGAGCATGGGCTCTAGGCGCAGGGGCTTCAGTAGTTGTAGCACGTAGGCTCAGCAGTGTGGCACACGGGCTTAGTTGCTCCCCCGCATGTGGGATCTTCCTGAACCAGGGCTGGAACCCGTGTCCCGTGCATTGGCAGGCAGATTCTCAACCACTGTGCCACCAGGGAAGCCCCAGCATTTGGTCTTGTCATTCTTATTATACCTTTAAAAACTTTTAGCCATTCTCATAGTTATGTAGTATCTTGTGGTTTTAGCTTCATTTTCCTAATGACTGCTGCTGCTGCTTACTTTTTCATGTGTTGATTTGCACACTGTATATCTACTTTAGTGAAACAGCTCTACACATCTTTACTCGTGATTTAATTGGATTATCTGCTTTTTACTGTTGAGTATTGAGAATTTTTTATATTTTCTGCACACTAGTCCTATGTTGAATATGAGTTTGTAAATATTTTCTCTCACTCTTTAGCTTATCATTTTATTTTCTTAACAGGATCTTTCATAAAGCAAAAGTTTTAAATTTTGATGAAGCCTAATTTATCAAATTTTTTTTTATGGATCATGCTTTTAGTGTCAAGACTAAAAACCTTTTGCCTAGCCCCAAATCTTAATGATACTCTCCTCTTTTTTTTCCCCAAGTTTTTTATAGTGTTATACTTTATATATAAATCCTTTTTTTTTTGCCTATAGATGTCAGTTTCTCTGGTATGATGTGTTAAAAAGGCTATCCTCTACTGAAAATATAGTGAATTGCTTTGAGCATGTATTTTTTTATAAACCACATTTAAAGAGGGTGGTAATTATAAGGAAGTACATGAAACTAAGAAAAATAAAATGTAAAGGAATTATCAGAGAGAAATAAAGGAAAATGGATCAGGGCCAAGAGAGCATTTGTGTGTCATGCCAGCTTGTGTGCTTTAGGAGAGTTAGAGAATAGGAAAAGAAATCAAGAAATACCTTTGAAGGAGGATTAATCAGAATGAATTAATTATCCAAAGAAATAGAGTAAGAAAGGCTCTATTGGGATAAGACATTAAAAAAATATATCTTTAGGGAGCCATAAGGAATTCTGGTGAAGATGGGTACTTATCTTCCTCTTTATTCTGTAGTAGATGGCCTCCAAGTGGGTGTATGACATACAATCTTTTGAGGTGTGAGATGAAAGTATTAGAACTTTTATTTTTTAAAAAAATCATTTGTAGGCATAAAAGACTCTCAAATGTAAGTAGTATAAAAAGTAATGATTTGGTTAATATCACCCAAGTTAAGAAATAAAATATCATCTACCATAATTTTGAAGTTCCCTCTGCTCCTTGCCTTGTCTGGCCCTTTTTTTTTTCAGACAGATTAAAAACCATTATCCTGAATTTTATGCTTATAATTTCCTTCTTTTTCATCATAATTTTGTGCTTTTATTTCTAAACTATACGAGTTCCATTTTATATGTTTATGATGAAATTATGCTATGTGACTTGTATTTCTCAATCATAATTAAGTTTTTAAGATGAGTGTGTATTGTTTACATTAGCTGTAATGTACTCATTTTCAACCCTGTATCATACTCCAGCCTATGAGTATGAGAGGGACTCCTAATCCATTCTTCTCTTAATGGATGATAATGCTCTTCCCAGGTGTCTGCTAATGTAAGCCATCAATATTCTTGAAGAGGTCTCCTGGAGCTCACAAATAGCAAGAACTTCTTTAGGATATAGTCCCAGGAGTAGAATTTCTAAATGTTTTGCCTATCTTCAAATTTATTAGATAATGTCATATTGTTTTCTAGGCTTGCTATGCCATGTTACATTATCACAGCAGTTTATTAGCCTCTGGCTGTTCTACATATCTTCTAGTACTTGACATTTTCAGATGTTAAAATTCTTACCTATCCTGTGTATGTGTGAAATGACATCTTATTGTGATTTTATTTTGCATTCCTCTGATTTCAAATGAGATAAGGCAAAACTTCATATATTTATTACTTGTTCCTCCCCATATAATGTGTCTGCAAGATTTTGCCTATTTTTTAATAGGGTTGCTTGCCTTTTTCTTGTTGATTTATAGAAGTTCTTTTTTTATAATATATAGTAGATAATATATGATACATGATACACACATACATAT
This sequence comes from Orcinus orca, assembly GCF_937001465.1. Classification (NCBI taxonomy): domain Eukaryota; kingdom Metazoa; phylum Chordata; class Mammalia; order Artiodactyla; family Delphinidae; genus Orcinus; species Orcinus orca. The sequence continues at coordinate 45,167,459 of NC_064565.1, read as the reverse complement.
ATATATATGTTACTGTTCTTATATGTCTGAAACTGTTTTCCTGATTTGTGGCTTGTTTTTCAGTTTCTTCTCATTGGCTTTAGATAAGCAGAATTTCTTAAATATAAAACAATTAACTATATAATTTTTAGTTTTTTATATATATATATTTTTTGTGTGTGTGTGTGTGGTATGCGGGCCTCTCACTGTTGTGGCCTCTCCCGCTGCGGAGCACAGGCTCCGAACGTGCAGGCCCAGCGACCATGGCTCACGGGCCCAGCCGCTCCGTGGCATGTGGGATCCTTGTGGAGCGGGACACGAACCCGGGTCCCCTGCATCGGCAGGTGGACTCTCAACCACTGCACCACCAGGGAAGTCCAGTTTTATATTTTTAAAAAGAAATTCTTCTTGGACTTGAGGTAATAAAAAAATTCATCTATTGTCTTCTAAAAACTTTACAATTTTGTTTTAACTGTAATTTAATTTTGTAGTCAAAATGGTATTTTTGTCTCTGATGTGAGAAATGTCCAGCCTGATTTCTTTTTCTAAGTGGACAATTGTTCTAGCAGTAGTTATTAAAGAGCCTGTCTACTGCACAGTGAACGGCAATATCAGTTCAATTCTAACAAAGTTCCTAAGTAAGTGTTTTCAAGTATCTGTTACTGATCTCTATTCTGTGTCCATGAATTAATTTTTCTTGCTTTGGTCCAATGCTATATTAATCATTTCACTTTTTAATGATACTTGATATCTGGTAAGGCAGGTTCACAAATATTGTTCCTTTCCTTTGGGAGTGTTTCAGCTATTCTTGGGTTTTTGCTTTTCCTGTATTGATAAATGTATCGGTTTATTTTGTAAATTTCTACAAAAAAGTTGTTTTTTAATTGCATTGAATCTATGCATGAACTAGAAAGAACTATTACATTTAAATATTTACTTTTTCAGGGCTTCCCTCGTGGCGCAGTGGTTGAGAGTCCGTCTGCTGATGCAGGGGACATGGGCTCGTGCCCTGGTCCGGGAAGATCCCACATACCGCGAAGCGGCTGGGCCCGTGAGCCGTGGCCGCTGAGCCTGTGCGTCCGGAGCCTGTGCTCCGCAACGGGAGAGGCCACGACAGTGAGAGGCCCGCGCACCGCAAAAAAAAAAAAAAAAAAAAAATTTACTTCTTCAATCCATAAACATAGTATATTCATTTGGTCTTCTTTATTTGGGTCTTCTTGAACATAATTCAATAAAATGTATAATATTTTCAAAAATATCTTGAACTTCTTTGTTAGGTTTCTTCTTAGATAATCTATATTTTCAATGATACTATAAATAGCTTAAATTTCTAATAATTCTATTTTTTGTTGGTGTTTAAAAATACACTTTTACAAACCAAATTTTTTCTTGCTACAACTGTCTTACATAAAAGTTCACAAATAAGTGTACATCAGTTCAATGAAATTTTAGCTGTTGAATTATAAACATTGATTTCTTGAATCTAGTGACCTTGTTAGATTATCTTTGTAATTCTAATTATCTATATTCTTTTTGAATTTTCCACATAAACCAGCAATTTCTTATAGTAATTATAATTTGTTTATTTTTTATTCTAAGCTCATTTTTTTCCTCAGCTTTCCTCTTCCAAAAGGAACCAATCTTAGTAATTTATAGATTATATATTTTTCAAGTTTTTGAGTTATTTACAAAATCTTTAAACTTATTTGTCTCAGCTATGTAGTTATGTCAGATTTTCCAATCTTATTATTTTTTGTGTCTGTGTGTGCACTTTCCTTCTGTCTTGATCAAACTTGCCTGAAGATTATCATTTTATTTTATTTTATTTTTCCATGGTAACCCAATATAGCTTTTTGAAACATTATATTGTTAATTTTAATATATCATTTCTTCTCTTTTAAGATTTTTTTTCTAAGTTCTTAAATTTTCTCCTTAACACATTCATTTCAGCCTTTAAAAATTTTTTTAAAACATTTATAGGTTTTAAATTCTCTCTAAGAAGTGCTTTATCTGTAGCCCACACATTTATGTATTTTGTTTTTAAAAATTAGTTTAGTTCAAAATATTTTCTAATTTCTATTGGTTTTTTTTCTTTGATTCATGAGTCATTTTGAAGTGTATCTCTTAATTCCTAACATGTATCTTTTCTAATTTTGTATAATAATTTTTATCTTAATTGACTTATTTTGATTAGAGAATGTGTTGTGTATAATATCAAATTTGGAATTTATTGACATTTGTTTTCTGTCCCAGCATGTGGTTAATATTTCCACTGATTTGTATGTGTTTCAAAAGAATTTGTATTCTGCGGTTGCCAAACATAATGCCTATTAGGTTAAAGTATTAATAAAGTCACGTTCTCACCAATTTAAATTAAAAAATTTTTTGTTTCTACAGATAATAAATGTGTGGTAAATCTCATTGCAATGTTGAGTATGTCTGTTGCTGGTAGTTCCTTTGTTTGTTTTACATATGTAAATCTAGATATTTACTTGAAAATATTTAGTTTAATATGTACATATATATAGTATATTGGTGAATTAATATTTTTATCATTGTATAGAGACTTTTATCTTCATCAATATTTTTCCCCTAAAGTCTATTTGGTCCAATATGAATATGCCACCTCAGGCTTTCTTTTTGTTAGTATTCTTCAAGTATACCTCATTCAGTTCTTTTACTTTGACTTCTGTGTCCTTAGATTCAAACCCTGTCTCTGATAAATTGGATATTACTGTATATTTTTTGTAATCCATAGTAACATATTAATCTTTTAACTAGAACATTTAGTCCATTTACATGTATTGCAATTTCTGACATATTTATTTTTACCATTGAAAATTTCTCTTTGTCCACATTTTTCAAGAATATTAAGTTGTTTTTATTTTATTTTTTATTTAATTTATTTTTTTATTTTTATTTTTTTTGCGGTACGCGGGCCTCTCACTGTTGTGGCCTCTCCCGTTGTGGAGCAGAGGCTCCGGATGCGCAGGCTCAGTGGCCATGGCTCACGGGCCTAGCCGCTCCGCGGCATGTGGGATCTTCCCGGACCGGGGCACGAACCCGTGTCCCCTGCATCGGCAGGCGGACTCTCAACCACTGCGCCACCAGGGAAGCCCTGTTTTTGAATAAATATGTATTAAACATAATATTTGACAGACACTTTATAGAACACTGAAATTCAGTACTGGATAAATTAACAACAAAATTATGATTTCTTCCTCGGTGTGGTTTGTTACCCACTCCCACTCAGAATATTCTTGGAAATTCTAATGGGAGGTCACATATAACAAGTATAAATATCAGAATTCCATTCTGAAATGCCAGCTCAGTAACTAGATGAAGTTTGTCCATTAATCTGTGTTAAGATAAAACCTTATGCCTTCCCTTGCTTTCAGAGTCTTTTTCAGAATGCTTGTGTCTATGCCAAAGGCAATCTCCCACAATGCTTTTTTCTCCATTTTTTAATAAACTTCTCATTTTTTAAATGATTTTTTGGTTATGGTACTGGTTGTATTGTCAGTTTTCAGTATTGGCACTGAGTACATAGCCATTTACAAGAGCAAGAAGCAAACAATTGCACAGTGACATCCAATCCCGAGAGCTCTGATAGAATTTCATACTAAAACAATGAAAAATACTAAGACAAAACAAAATAATAAAGAAAAAGTGAAGATTATATGGAAAGAAATGTTTAAAGTTGTAACTTGGATGTGTGTTTATATATATATGCACATATATATTTAATTTTTACTGGGTCTTGGGGTTTTAACTTGGATAGTGATAAAGACAATATTAAAACCTAGAGATGTGAAGGGATCTACCTTGATATTGCTCAAGTAATATATTGGAGTAGTAAAACTCTAGGTAACATGTGTGTACTGAACAACTTTTCTGAGTTGACTCTAGCAGGCTATCTAAACAAGAGTGAAACTGCAGCATGAGCAACCATGTCTAGGGATTTCTTCCAGCAGTCATTAAAGACACAATACTTAAGGTCATTGTGTTTTTCAAGGACTCAGGAATTTTGAAGCTTAAAATTAAGCTTAATTGATTTTCCTAAAAGGCATAAAAATTAATATTGGGAAATAAGCTAATATCTATAAAAACATAGCATTGTGTGGCTGTTATCAATTGTTAAATTAATATTATAGGAACTTCATTAGGAGCAATTACATTTGAAAATAATTTGTAAGTGAGATGTCTCATTTTGCAAGAATTTCTAAGTACATATTAACGGCTAGGAAATCATGGCCAATTATCAAGTAAATGGATTACTCACATCGATAAATAATTAAAGGACACAATTTCTAAAACTTTTTCAAAAGCGTTGCAGGAAAAATTGCATTTGATGTGGAATGTGGATCCATTTTACTATGGCCTTATCATGTGCAATAGGGTTTCCAAAATAAGAGCTCCTAGAGAATGAATGAATAAAAGGTCCCGGCTCACATTCTAAAACAACTTTGGGCTTATATTAATCTTCATATATATAATCTTCAGTAAGAAAATATCTTTTTTTAAAAATTAAGAATTCCAGGTCAATACATCACTTGTTATAGCAACATGAAAATTACTAAGCACTATTCTTCAAAAGTATGGTAGTCATAGATGTGTTGTGCTGTAGCATCATGAAATACAATTTGGAAATAAATTACATGACTTGATTTTTCAGTCTTCATCAGTATGTTTTTGAAAACTGAGATCACAATATCTTAGGTAAGGAAGAGGGAAGAACTGGTCAAAGACAGCTCTCCATTTAGGGCAAACCTTTTTTATTTAAACCTTGTATCTTAGAAATCTCCAAGTACAAGGAACAGTGGCTACCATCTTGTGAAGCACCATCTTTATATACTAAAGTAAATGTGATTCAGTGTTATAGATAGTAAATCAAATTATTTGGAGAACAGGTAAACTATTTTGGAGAACAGAACACATGTCTCTCGATTCCCAATCCAATTCAGTGACTTATCCACCAAACCATGTCAATGTGAAACTTTAAAGGTGAAATACCAATATACGTGATCCACCACACTAGTTTCCTTCCTTGTTCAAATTTGCTTTTGAGCTCCACTTTGCAACCACTGTAGACACCAATTTTGCTGTCAGTACTGATGATCAGCTTGTCCTGCCACTAAATATATACGTATTATATAAATATTATACATAAATTATAAATAATATTTTATATACGTATATATAGATATACACATATATTTTACCACCACTATATGTGTACATACACACATATTTTACCACCACTATCAGCCACTCTGGCTTATAACATTCTGCGATAGAACTGGACCACTGCAAACATGAATCTCATCCTATCCCTCAACACACATAACTTTTTACTTTCTGGAGCCCTTCATTTTCTCTAATATACTTTTTTTTTTTTTTTTGGCTGTGTTGGGTCTTCTTTGCTGTGTGTGGGGTTTCTCTAAGTTGCAGCGAACATGGGCTACTCTTCATTGCGGTGTGTGGGCTTCTCATTGTGGTGGCTTCTCTTGTGGAGCACAGGCTCTAGGCGCACGGGCTTCAGTAATTGTGGCACGTGGGCTCAGTAGTTGTGGCTCATGGGCTGTAGAGTGCATTGCAGTATCAGTAGATGTGGCACACAGGCTTAGTTGCTCCACAGCATGTGGGATCTTCCCGGACCAGGGCTCGAACCCGTGTACCCTGCACTGGCAGGCGGATTCTTAACCACTACGCCACCAGGGAAGTCCTAATATACTTTAAATGTATACTATGTTTATGTTATTTAGCTCTTCTCAAACCTAGAGTCTATTTTCTTTATGTCTGGAGTAGAGTACAACTAATTAATTTCCTGGAAACCAGCGTGAAATTCTGAATTGTTTTCTCCATGCTGATATTGTTAATACATAACCTATACATAAATTACATTAAGATTTATTTCTTTTCTTTTATGTATTTAATGTACTCTGCCTTATTCCAAAAATAACTGAAATTCATTTTAGAGTTTAGATAGTTATTTTTTAGTCTTGTCTGGAATCCCAATCTTTGGCGAGACCATTATTTTTCTGAAGAAGTTCAATCTGTGTCCCAAAGAACTTAAACAGGCCTCATGTGACACAATCTGTTATATGAATTATAGACATGTATTCACATGTGCTTAAATATTTACTTTTTATTTCACATATTAATAATATACCAAACAGAACACATAGTCGAATGAAAGCAAATTGCTTCAAAATGCACTTCCGTATTTCCCACAGAGACCAATTAGCTTTATTATACCAAGACATCCCCCAAATTTATGTGAAAATATTGAAAGATGGGTTATCAGAATTACAGTTCTTTCCCTCTGGATTTAATTACAGAATGTAACTCAAAATATAAGGCAACATGTGTGGAAGGCAAGCAAATCTCTTTGGATTTTATTGCATGATAGCCATGCAACATTTCCTCTCTTCATATTTAACCTGGAAATCTTTCATTAATTTAGGAAGAAAGTATGCTGTTTCTCGATAAAGTGAATTTCATATGGTACCTCACTGACCATCACATTCAGCAGTTTCATGTCACAGAACTAAGCCTGAAAAAACAGAATTGCAATAAAACCACAAGCCAAAGGTAGATTTTTATAGTCAATTGTACATGTCTAAATCAACCACTGACACTTTCATTTCTGACATGCTTTTATTCTGTTTGTCACTCATTCCTAAAAGATTGTATTTTCTTAACTCAGTTATTCATAAACTTTAGTACTAAACCTAAAGATCTTTAAAATATCCAAACGGAATGCTTTCTACAAAGTTAAAGCCCATAGTAGGTCATTATGCATAACATTTTGCATCCTATGGCTATTCTCTGTATGTTCACATAAATTCAAGATTCGTTGAAATAACACATGGATGAAAAACCATCCTCAGAGATGATTTTTCACCTGCCAAGTGTGGAACAATCAAGGTGAGCAAAAGTACAAAAATAATAAATTATAACAATGATTTTGTGCATGAGATCCCGATACATTATTTTCTTTCCAGCTTTTTTTTTCCTTTGTAGCTCTTAAGAGACAAATTATTTGAAAGAGTAATTATTTATTTTCATGCTCACTGGTGTGAGGGCTGGCTGCAAATCAGTTGGGTTAGACTAGACTCTAGATTCCAGTTTCTGGGTCTCAGGCTCCAGGCTGCAGGTATAAATTCAGGTAGTTTCATATTTATCTCATCTTGCTTGAACCAGCAGCTACAGAGCTTATGGTCTGTTTTACTTGTCCTATCCTGAGGCCCCAGCTATCTGGAGTATATTCCTTCCATGATAGACCATCAGATCATAAGATCCAAGCCAAACCTTTGCTTGCCGCAGCATCATTGCCTCCTGCTAGCCAAAGTTACATGGTCAAGCCCAACATTAATGCAAGGAGGAATTATACTTCACTCATAGTGATGGGGAAAGAATGTTGAGTTTTTTTCTGAAAAATAATCCAAATAATCATTTGTGTACTTTTATTTTGTATTCCCTGTCTTTATCATTATCCTTACATGGTAAATTATGGTTATACTTTAGGACTTTTATTCCATAAGCCTCATTATTCAATCAAAGTGATTTTATTGTATTGTATGATTTCAATAAACTAGGTATATTATGATTATAAATAATGTGGTAACTATTCAGTGTTATGGATCTAACATAAGCACAGTTTAATAAGCTTCTTTTTCAACTTTCTTGCTCTTCCATTTCCTTTCAATCGTGAATGAATCAGTTACATTCATTTCAAGAATTACTTTTATGTAAGACAATTTACAGTTTCATGAAAATATACTCTGAACCGAGACAGCTTTGAAGATTTGTGTGTGTACTCACCAATATTTATTTTAGAACTCTCCTACTCTAAATTAATCTTGAATGTGACTTTGAGAATTTATGCTATACATATATATTTTTTTCTCTTCTCACTCTCTCTTTATATTTTTCAAAGAGTATTCACTAGATATGATTTCTAAGAACCCAGTCTGACATTTCATATCTATAAAAGAACAATTATATAATTTTATTTTTTATCTATTTTTAACATCAAATGAAACTCAAAAATTTAAATGAAGAGGACCTTGCATAAATCCTGTTCGAAGTTTCTACCAAGGATAGAGTTTGCTGCTAAGCAATTCAAACTTTGTAGTTCTTTACTGTATAATTATTATTGTGCTTTTTTTAATGTAAGAGAGGTAATATATTTTAGAGAGGTGGCTTCCAAGCAGCCTTTTGCTCCTGGAAAATTTGATTTATAATCTGTCACTTTTATAGACATTGTCCAGCTCATTGTTTTCTATTCGAGATATTATAGAGGAAGCATGAATCTTTGGGGTCTTTCTACTGACTTTTTGATATTGATACAATATTGTAGATGAATTTTTTCTGGAGCATGGATTATTACATAGAAGGCTAGGGAAATTGCGTTATGCAGCTTGTATCCTGGGGGTCTTTAAATAGCATTATACTTTCAAAATCTTTTGCCTTGCATTTTAAAAATGTCTAAAAAATTTTTTCCCTGTTGTTTGGTACCTATTCTTAATTGATTGATTAAATAACTATTAAATAACTGGATGGCTAATAAAGAGAAACATATAAAGGTCATCAGCAATATTTATTTCAAGCACATTCTTTACTATAGAGTCAGAAGCAAATACAGTGTCCAGGAATCTGTTCATTTTATCTCCTATTAGAGCTGGTATTTTCCTACCCTACTGGGGGGGAGGAATTTTGATCTGTAGTTTGGGGATTTTAACATCCCTTACCACATGGCTCTAATATTTTATGTAGGGTCCTAGAATGAGTCCACAGAAAAAGAGAAAAAAGATGAGAGATCATTTCTTCTTCCAATATGGATAAAACTGTGTGTAAAGATGTAGTCACATAGAAACATAAACCTTCTGAACTTATATAGAAACATAAACCTTCTGAACTTACATAGAAACATAAACCTTCTGAACTTGGGTGAGGGAGATGATATTGATGATAATTGGGAATAGAATGGTCTTATGTCCCAATGCAAAATAGATTTGGTAATAGAATATGTGGGTTATGAAGAATATCATACTTCATGAGTCCATTTTACTCAGTGGATACTAAACGAGACAAAGACAGTCACCCACATGCTGATATTGACACATGCTATTTCTATTCATGGAATTCCTAATTAATGCAAATCTGGACGTTCCCACTGATCTTTCAAAATTCTGCTTAGGAATCTCTTCCTTTGTGATGCTTTCCTAAGGGTTACAGCTTCCTGAGAGCATTAGTTTAAATTCTGTATTATTTCTGTGACTCACATATACTTTCACTGCTACAAAGATCACATTACATTGTTTTTATTTGTGCATAAATCCAACTCAGGTGGCTGTGCCTTATTCTTTTTTCCCCTCAGCTTTAAGACTATGCTGGGCGAGTGGTATTTATTAAATATATACCTATTGAACAGAAATAGTGTGATCCAAGAAATGAGAAGCTTGACAAATTTTATTGTTAACCTTGAGTTTACTAATTTTTTCATCATACTCAGAAATTTTTTTTACTCTACCCTAAATATAAGTCAAGAAATATTATAGTGAAAAGGTAGGAAGAAATGCCATTGTATAGAAAAGCAATTTTTAGAAATTAAATGTATATATCTTGGTTGCCTATAAAGAGTGTAGGAATTTCTTTGGGTCCTCAGAATTTTGATCATCAAGAGTCTAAGCTAGAGAAATGGAGGTGTGGGACAGTTTACAGTGGCTGTATTACAGGAAAATCCAGGCCAAGTGAAGAGTTATCCTTTGAATGGGGTACAAGTGAGGAAAACAGAGAGTCAACAAGAAGGATGGGGAGGATGTCTCCAAAAGGTCAATATTAGAAACTACGAAGAGTTAACTAGAATGTGGAATGCAACTGGTCCAGCAATGCAGCACAAGGAAGCTTATATTGACATCATTTTATAAAGGATGCTTTTGAAGCACCTGACTTTTTTTTGGACAGTGGGAGAGAATAGGGATTTTCCTTAAGAATGTTAAACCTTCATTTTGTGACTTCTGCTTTTTTTCTCATAAGTCTAAGCAGAATTTGTAGGTTTCAGCATACAAAATTTTTGTTAGCTGAAGCATATATTCTCTACTCTGTTATGCAATAAACACCTAAGTCTTCTTTTTCATATTTTCTCAAATCACAGCATTGTTTAATTCCTAGTCTGTCCTTCTATAACAGTGGTGACTTGAATGATTAAAAAAACAAAAAAACTGCAGTGTTGTAAATCATTTCAGGTAAGTATGCACATACAGTTTTCAGCTGCGAGGCTTTCTTTTTTCTTTCTTATTTTAATTAGACTGGTTCAAAAACTTTAGCTTAACATTTACATGTATGAGAAAATAAAAAGTTAATGAATACATCCATTTTATATTGAGGTTCTGATTAATTGTGTTAAAAGATATTTGGCCAGAAATCAGACTCTGATCAGTTACATACCACTCCCACAGATTCATGGGGAAAATGTGCAGAACAGATTCTCTATATCAAATAACTCTGTTTATTACCATAAGACTCCTGTCTCATATCACAAGACAGACTAGCACACTTGGATTTACAATTGACTTCTTTTGCAAAGGCCACCAAAGGCCCAGGGTTTATGCTACAAGTGGAGAAATTCTGCAGGGAGTTTATCCTGAATACTTTAACACAAGATTGGCAAGGAAAAGTGAACACCTTGTGGGAGGCAGATGTCTCTGTAACTGATGATTTAAACTATTCACTCCACACTTTTTTTCTTCCAAGTCTCCCTCCGTCTTCTGTTTGATTTATTAGGGGGGTAGGAGCGAGGTTGGAAAGCAGGCTTTCCAGTTTCTTTCACTACCAGCCGTGAATAAGATCTATATTCCAAGGAGACCTATCACCAGACACTGAGTCCAAAGAACAAGAAATAAAACAGACACACAAAACAAAGTAACCAATCTTGCAGAATCAGGTAGAGTGAAATCCATCCTCTTTGAACATAAAGCTCCACCTAAAGGAACATGGTTGTAGAATGAATACAGCTAGATTTGACTTAATTACTTAATTCCTGCTCAGGAGGCGGGGAAAGTAAAAAGGAATATTAAACTCTCTAAAAGTCAATAGTCCTCAAGCAACACATTCTGTATAAATTAATGACTGTTCTAGACGCACCAATACTTTTTGTTTACTTTATGGTTCTGCAGGCACCCAGTGCCATTTCTAAGATTTCAGAATTCTTGATCTGATAATCTGAATTTAGCTGATAATGGGCAAAGAGAGAATAAGCTGCAGACCTAGCAGGAGATTTTAGTAGTTACGTCAGATTGCTGGTGCCCACATTCTACTGGACAGAATTAATTTAAAGGCATCACTCAGATGCAAGGAAACTGGGAAATGGAGGGAAAGTAAAATGGTTGGATGAATATATTGTATGTCTCTGCCCAAAGACAAAGTACATTCGCTAATTTTCTACACCAGTCAGCCCACAATTCAATTAAACAAACCTATACTGGTATCAGTCCATATTATTCAACAGAAACTGAACTTTACTGATTTTCCTAAAATGGTCACTGATCCTAGAAGCTTACAGGAGAGTGAAGGGAGAGAGATGTTAAAACAGTGAGCTGTTTTAAAACACAATATGATATAAGTTACCATCTAAGTAAGGTAAAAATAGTATCTAAGGATAATGGAAATATCAGGATTTCAGGAAAACTTTAGATAGATTATTCTTAAACTGATATTTGACAGATGAGTAGAACTTTTCAGGTGGAGACAGTATGAAAGCAGAGTCTGAGAGAAACTTAATTAGCAAAGAAACAATAGAACAAAAACATAAGGATTCATTAGGGGTTTTAAAGTAATTCAGTCAGGCTGCTACATAAGGCCCAAAGCAGAAAGGAGAATCAGAAAGATTAACGGGGGATGTAAATCATGAAGTCCTTTATATGTCATTTAGGATTTTATCTTGACTACGACTGGGACCATTTAACAAATTTTATGTAAATGACTGACTAGATTTCAATTTAGAAATATCACTCTAGTGCAGAGCAAACAACTGAAAAAGGAGAAAGGAATAGGGCAAGAAAGGAGAAAAATATTGAAATAACTGAGGCAAGAAATGATATAGTCCAAAACTATAGCAGTTGGTATGGATTTGAGAGATGTTTAGAAGTAGTTTAGAAGTAGAGTTTTCAGCTCTACACTTTTGGTGTCTGTATAGTTGTAGGGATTTAGGAAAGTTAGTTTTAAGATAGTTCTCAGGCATTATGCATTGGCACTGGAGGAGGTGGAGATAACATTTACATATCATGTGTCTCAGGACATGTAGACCTTCTTATCTTTCTGTGAACATTAGATGATTTCTCATGCCTCCTAGTAAAAACACACGGAATAATTTTTGAAATAATCAAGTGTTATGGGTTTTGGATACACCTGAGTGGAAATGTTCAATAGAAAATCAGAAACACAGGAATGAAAATAAGAGAATACTCTTGTACACTGATGTGTATTGGGGGGTGGTCATCAGTTTCTAGAATATAATTGAAACCACAGTTTACAGTGGTTAAGAGATCTAGAGAGTATCATATTTAAAAAGTGATCAAAGAAGGAAAGGCTCATAAAAGAGAGTGACATTCAGTAGCCAGAAATGTGGGGAAGAAAAACCTGAAGAATTTGACATGAAATCTTCAGCATCAAATTAGGGCACAAATTAAAGAAGCATTAAAAATTGTCTTTGAAACTAATAATCAGAAGATTATGGATGACTTGAGCGAGAGTGACTTCTATGAAATGATGATAGAAATCAAGTTTCAATGATTGCAGAAATAAGTAAAGAAGGGAGAGATCAGGGCAGTCTTGGTTGGCTATAAAATACTGGTGCATATGTTTATAGAGTATCAAGGAAAATAGAAACTGGTACAACATTCCCTGTAAGGTATTTTCATTTTAATTATAATTGTCTTTACATTGAATGCTAAGGTCTGGAGAAAATTCTATGAATCACCACATAAAAAAAAAAATGAAGCACTTAAAATGTTTATATTCTACCTTGGTTAAGGATTGCTAATTAGCCAAGAAATGTACTAATTTCTCTAATCTTCCTGAAAGGCTTTAGTTATTTGATAGATTTACCATAGAAGCGTACCATAGAAAGAAATTACATATATCTGAATTATATGTTCTGTATTCCGTGTTATTAAGAAATGAAAAAAAGGAAAACTCTGAAAGTTTCACTTAAACTTTTAGTATTATTTTTGTCTACATTTGTACAGTTTGCTAGCTAAGTATGTTATTCATTGTATAAAATTAATAGTATCGTCTTTTTATAATTCCACTGTGTCTGTTATTTCCTTCAATCTAATTTTCCTGGAAGTCAGTGGTGTGTATTGTTCATAATTTGTTAATTCACTGAAAAAGTGCTTGAAAGAGTACTTGATTATGCTATTATGCTAAGAACTGAATATGAATGTATATGTCATAGTCTCAGCTATCTTGTAACTTAATGTGCAAGAAAGTTAAGACATGTTCATAACTAAGCATAAAAGATAGTGTGGGAAGATTTCTACTGGTATAGCCTTCATAAATGTAGGGGACCATAAGATGACTTCAGATTGAGGTCACATGTCAGGATAGAGAAGGTAATATTTACCTGGTACTAATATGTGGAATCTAGAAAACAAGACAAACAAAATGAAAGTGGACTCATATAGAGAACAAACTGGTGGTTGCCAAAAGGTAGGTGGGTGGTGGTGTGGGTGAAATAGGTCAAGGGATCAGAGGTACAGACTTCCAGTTATATAGTAAGTCAGTCACAGGGATGTAATATACATCATAAGGAATATGGTCAACAGTATTGTAATAAATCTGTATGGAGGCAGATGGTTACTAGACAAATAATAGTGATCATTTCATAATGTATGTAAGTGCCAAATCCCTAAGTTGTACACCCAAAACTAAAATAATGTTGTATGTCAACTGTGTGCCAATTAAAAAAAGTTAATATTGTCTTATTGCATAAATGTTATTAATTCATGTTTAAGTTGAAATGTTAAGTGTAGTTATAAATTTTGGACATTCTAAAATGTTTTGTAATATTAAATTTTTATTATTGTTTGTTTAAAGATTTACATTTATACAAATTTGTAAAAGAGGTAAGGTAAATAATATTAAAAGTAGATAAGTTGCTCAAGTTAATAATAAAACTTGAGAAACATTTTGATTTAAAGTTTTTATGTGTATAAATTCTAAGCCATAATTATCAATAGCTACAAAAGATACATATTAATTATAATCTACAGGTTATTAATAATTTTACTTCTTTTAAAACTATAAAATCAGTGAAGTTAAAAAGTCAATTTTATTTTCTCTATTTAGGAAATATACATTAGAATTTATGCTGGCCATATGCAAGATGAAATGGTTTTAGAATAGCAATAAATTTAAAACTTAAAAATGATTGTTTACAATGTAAGGTATATATTAATTCCTGATGAGAAAAATATTTCTTACTCTCTAAAAGAGTAAGTAAGTGAATGGTGCACAAAGGTGATTGAGTTCATGTTCACCCAATTCTGACATTGGGAATAATTTTGAAAACTGTATTATAGAGCTGTGATTTTACTAAAGAGGAATCAAAGGTTTACTCGGAAAATTTATTTCAGTTAACATTTTCTGATATTTTTCTTGCCCACATTTTTAAACAAAGTGCATATCAAGTTCTCAGAAAAGTATAATTATTCTAGTAGCTTTAGACTTCATAACCTATGAAGTATATTAGAAAATGGGAAACATGTTTTTCTGAGAAGAATGACAAGATATGAGAACTACAGAGACAAATGTCATTAACTAGGTAACTCTGGCATCATGTTTAGTGACATATACAAGGCATGTGAAATGGAATTGTATGTCCTTCTATGCTATCCTAGAGTTATAATTACTACACATTCATAGAATAATGTGATGGAGAAAGTAAGGGATAAAGATTGGTTTTAACTTTATTTTGTTCGAGTTTCATTGAGATATGATGAACAACATTGTATAAGTGGAAGGTGTTATGTTCAGTATTTTACATGCATTGTTTATTTAATAGCTACAGTAACTACAAGCATGGTAAGAAAAGATATGAGAAACAAAGAAGTTAAGTAACTTTCTGATTGTCACAAAGATTGTAAGTGGCAGAGAAGAGATTTGAACCTAGGGAGTATGATTTCAGAGTCTCCATCTTACATACTGCCTATAGAAAATGCAATTATAAAAGAGCAATATTTTGGGTAGGAAATTACTTTGAAATGGAACAATACAGCCTCTTGATTTGTCTTAGCTTAGATTGTTGACAAGTACAACCTTCCAGCTGTATATCCTCTCCTTTAAGCCTTGTACTTTAAGCTTAAAGATAAAGAATGCAAAATGGGAGGCTAGTCTGCTGGTAATAATATTGATTTAAAATTTTACAGAACTGTATTCATATCTCACCATTGCATTTTATCTGCTCTGTAAGTTTGGGAAAATTCCTTATTATCCTTGAACCTTAATTTTCTCATAGTTAAATGGAACAGCTCAAACTTACTTCAACTACTGTCAATATTAATGAAGTAATAACGGTATCTGTAAAGTTCTGAGCTCTGTGCCACAGCAGATGGTTAGTAAGTAGTAGCTTCTAATTTGTTTAATTGTTGTAAGAACACTTAAAATATGATTTACCCTCTTAAAAGTGTAAAATACGGTATTGTTAACTGTAGGCACAATGTTATATAGCAGATGTCTAGAACTTAATCATGTGTAACCGAAACTTTATACTTGGTGAATAGCAGCTCCCCATTTGGCCCTCCTCACAGCCCCTGGCAACCACCATTCTATTCTCTGATTCTATGTGTTTTGCTATAATATATACCTAATACAAGTGGCGTCATGCAGTAATTGTCCTTATGTGACTGACTTATTTCACTTAGCAACATTTCTTCAAGGTTCATCCACGTTTTCACATACAGCAGGTTTTCCTCTTTTAAGGCTGAATAATTCTCTGTAAATGGGATATTCACACACAAAAGAATGAAAGTGGACCCTGATCTTAAATTATACACACAAAAATATAAATACAAGTGGATTGAAGACTTAAATGTAAGACCTGAAACTGCAAAATTTCTAGAAGAAAACATAGGGGAAAATGTTGATGACACTGGTCTTGGCAGTATTTTCTTGGGTATGGCACCAAAAGCACAGACAACAGAAACAAAAACACACAAGTGGAACCACATCAAACTAAAAATCATCTGCACAGCAAAGGAAACAATTATCAAAGTGAAAAGGCAATCCATGGGTTGGGAGTAAATATTTGGAAACCATATAAAAGGTTAATATCCAAAATATACAAGGAACACCTTTAACTCAATAGCCAAAAAAACCCACAAAAAACAAAAACCCAAATAATCCAATTTAAAAATGGGCAAGGACTTGAATAGACATTTCTTCAAAAAAGACATACAAATGGATAGCAGTATATGAAAAGATATATGAAGATATATGAAAAGATGCTCAAAATTACCATCAGGGAAATGCAAATCAAACCCACAATGAGATATAACCTCACACCTCTTAGATTGGTTACTATCACAAAAACAAAATATACTAAGTGTTGGCAAAGACATGGAATAATCGGAACTCTTGGTGGGAATGTAAAATGATACAGCCACTTTGGAAAATAATATGGAGGTTTCTCAAAAAATTAAAAGTAGATTTACCATATAATCCAGTAACCCCACTCCTGGGTATATATCCAAAAGATTGAAATCAGGATCTCAAAGATATATTTCCACTCCCGTGTTCATTACAGCAGTATTCACAATAGATAAAATAGAAACAACTTAAATATTCATTGGTGGAAAAATGGATAAAGAAAATGCAGTATATATATAAAATGAAATACTGAACTTAAAAAAGAAGTAAATCTATTGCTCTGTTGCTCTTCTTATGATTAGGAGCCTCATGTTAAAATGACCATTTTCTTCGATATTTCTTTTTAATCCTATTTAGAATTAAAATGCTATAAGGTATAATCTTAGCTTAAGTATACTGATCCAGGACAGACTTTTAGGAATTATTTTAGGCAAAACTTTCTTTGAATATTGATTTTTTGAAAGTCATTTGTCTTATCTCACAGGATATTTACTTATTAGTACGTAAATAATTCATTCGAGCCCATATTATACACATTGCCTAGGTGAATGTGTCTCAAATTATCCCTCTTATGACTAAGCTACTTGAGAATTCTGGAAAACATTTACTGTTTAAAAGCGGATTGTAGCAATAAGTTACTTTTATATCACTTAGATAGGGAAACTCTAAAATGTACTAGATGACATGTGATAACAGATACTAAAACTGAAGTGGAAAGAATTCACTGATTCACTCAATACACATGGCTGACTAACACAGTAAGACAGTGAAAGGTAAATATTTCTGCCAGGAAAAGAATTGACCATTCTTGGTATAGGAAAGGATTTAAAAAATAGTGGCATGTTGAGCTCTCTGAATTCAATAAAGTCCTCAGAACTTCTAGAAATTCCACTTGAGAATTATACTTAATAGTATAATACGTGAAAAAAAGTAGATTAAAAAAATAAAAATTATAATGTTTTCTTCGAACTGATTTTAATGTGATATCTCAAACACATTTCTTCTTGGCCTATATTTTATACAAAGTTGATAATCTAAGTCTTAAAATGCTGCAGTCATAAGGGAGAGAAGAGATTGAAACATATATGAGTTTACAATTTGGTTTTAATGGAATCATCTGGCTGAGTGTAAAAGCAACATCTGCATTCTTGTCTTCTGCAGGAAGCTGTGGCTAATTTTTGTGCAGAACAAAGAATAGAGTAATTAGAGTGTTTGATGAGTTTTTTAAAGATATTTTCACTTCCCAAAAGAGAACATATAGTTCTCTGATCAAGTGTTGGGCAAACCTGACTTAATATCTGTGATTTTCTCCACAACACTGAAACAACAGAAAGGGAATTGTTTTCCACGTTATTCAAGATCAGTGCAATTACCATTGCTCTCTAGTTGTTATATAAATAGTTTTTGTGCTAACACTTACATGTGTTTATATTAATTTATGGAGTTATCTTGAACACTGATTTTGTTTCATTTACATATTGGAAAGGTACAGATGCCCATTAATCCATTGTTATTTATTACAACTGCATTGGTCTAAAATAGTTTCTCAACCTCGGCAGTTTTGACACCTTGGGCTAGGTAATTCTTCGTAGACAGCGAGTAGTCTATGCATTGTGGGATGTTTAGCGGTAGTCTTGGCTTTTACCCGCTAGATGCCAGTAGCTATCCACTAGATGGCAGTAGCAACTCCTCTCTCTCAGTTGTGACAAAACCATTGTTCCAAACAATGTCAAATGTCTTCTAGGGGGCAAAATCATACCTGGTTGAAAAACAGTCTTAAATTGAGGATTGAACAACTGTTGACATTTCAAATTCATCATCGATTCATCCATTTGTTGAGCATACACTGTGTAACAAACATGGTACAATGCTTTCTTGAATACCAGAGACAGATCACTGCTTTTGTTGAACGGGGATTCTTGTACCATCTTTGCAATTTGTCTGCCAATCTAAAATTATCACAAAATAAAAAATTTCCTTAAAAAAAGAAGTCAGCTATAATAATGAGATGTACTCTACTGTGGACTGGAGTTCTAGAGTTGTCTATTGTGTTCGCTTTGGTATTTAAATCAATGCTTTAAGGCTTCTCATTGAGTCACTTTAAAGTGGATACCCATCACTCTGAAATAGCTAATACACTTTCAATATATTTTCAAGGTTGTTACATGAGTATGGTATACAAAGGGATACAGCACACTGGCTTTAAGTGGAAATACAGGTGAGGAGAACATGTGGCAAAGAGATTACTTTTCAGAATCAAAATCAAATAAAACAATTCTATAACCTTTACTTTGTCTAGCAGTGAAAAATTTTAAATATAAAAAGTTTACCAAGGCTTAAAGAGAAGTAATATGTGCCCATGTTATTTCTGAGAGAATAACACAGATATTCTTATGGTGATTTCATTTCCACAGTTTTTAATATGTGAAGTATGTGTGTTTCCTGGTATTCATGTTAGAATTTAAAGTACGTAGGAGGCTTAAGAAGGATGGAAGGTGTAAGGGCTATCTGGGAAGGCAACGGAGTATAGTAGTGTAGGGATTGCTTTTGGAGTCAGAAAATTCTGGGTTTATTTTGACCTCTGCTACCTAACAAGCTGAGTGTCATTGGAAAGATATTTATCCCTTTGAATCACTAGTGGTAGACAGAATAATGGCCTCACCAAATGCCCACCTCCTAATCCCCGGAACCTGAGTCTATCACCTTGCATGGCAAAAACATCTTTGAAGATGTGATTAAGGAAGAATTTTGAGGTGAGGAAATTATCCTGGATTTGATCGGGCCCAGTATAATCAGAAAACTCTTACAGGAGGAGGTAAGAAGGTCAAAGGCAGAAGAAGGAGTTGGGGCAAGGGAAGCAATGGTTGGAATAATGCCCTTTGAAGATGGAGGAAGGGGTAAGGAATCTGGCTGGCCTTTAGAAGCTGAAAAAGACAAGGAAGTATATAGTGTATATTCTCTCATGAAGCCTCTGGAAGGAACACAGCCCTAGCCAACACCTTTTTTTTTTTTTTTTAATAGACTTCTGACTTCCAGAACTGTAAGAACATTAATTTGCATTTTTCAAGGCACTAAGTTTGAAGTGGTTTGTTCCAGAAATAATAGTAAACTAATATACCATGCTTTCTCGTCTGTTTAAATGATTACCTACTTCAGGCAACATTTAGGGCATTGCAAGTGCTCAATAAATATTATCTATGATAATGAGGGTTATTTTTCTAAAGGGTACACAAATATAGGATCCAATGAGATGCAGCTTACTGGCATTAGACAGAAGTATAGAAAAAGCGGCTATCAGAAAAAGGGAAGACTTTTCAATTGGGAATTCTTCAGAAGGTTATAGCACCTGGACATGTAAAAAAGAAAAAAAAAATCTATAGAGTAGTTAAGTAGTGAGTGATAGTCATCAGTTTTGCAGAATCAATTAACATAGGATTTATATTGCATATTTTGAGGGCGTGAACGAGGTTTTTTTTTGAAAAGTACCAGGAGGAATTAATCATGACAAAATTTGAATGTGATTTTATAGATTTTTAAGTTAATTTTCACACAGGTTCTAAAATTATAATGCTGTCTTGACAAAAATAGATCTGTTGCATTGCTTTAAAATAACAGTATGTGATAAAATTAGAGACAAATTATACATACAAAATTCATTTTATCTTGAAAGGAAATGAAACTTCACAAGTGCATAAACTGACAGCTTATTGCTGTATGAGTATGGAAATAGATTAAGTTAAAATAGATTTCTCTTCTTACTGTATTAGATTTTCCATGTTTCCATAACATCAAATAACTCTAGATCCAACGTTAATGTAGGATATTAGAATCAGTAGACATCTTCCCATAACCAAATTATACCACTGAACTCCTTTTTGTGTCTACTGAGATCTAATCCTAAAACTACAATTTCTTACTGGTTATTTCTTAATGTTTATCTTGCTGTGTAATCAGACTAATTATGCCAAGTGTTGAATTAGTCATTTTCACATGACAATTTTCCTGAAAAGTTTCCATTATTTGCTTAGTTACCCAAACTAAAAAACATCAAATACATCTTATCCTTAGTTTCATCTTTCTCTTTATCTTGCTCTATCTTGCTTGTTGTCAAGTCCTATTGATTTCTTTTTTGCAATAACTTTGTATTTCTTCCTCCCCAGGCCACCTGCTAATATCCCAGTTTTAATCCCTGCCATCTCAAAATTAAAATGCTAGAAAAGTCTTATAACATGTTGTAAATTCCTTTTGCTGTTAAATTCCAAAGTGTTTTGCTTCCAATCCATCATGCACATTTTTGCCTTAATTACTGTTTGCATCATGTTACCCCATAACTAAAATATCTTCTGAAATACTACATACTTCAAAAAAATTTTAGTTTACCACTGACTTTAAAGTTCTATGTATTACCATCCTATTGTGCTTGAATGCAGGCTCTTTTTAGGCATCAACACTGAACATTTGTCTCCAGTTTTTTCTCACCTGAGTCTCAATTATGTCTTCCTACTATCCTCATTTGACATAGCATGAAGACCATTTCTGGGTAACTCTGTTAATATAAGTGCTGATGATGAAGAGCTTAGCTGATAAGATCATACTGGAAGAAATCTTCTATAAGTATACTTTAGTATTGTTTTGTTTAGAAATAATTTCACATGTACAGAAAAATTAGCAAGACTCTTACAAAGAACTCTTGTATCTCTTAGACAGATTAACCAATTGCTTATATTTTGCCACATCTGCTCTATAATTCTCATTATAATTATTATTGTTATTATTATTATTGTTAATTAATTTGAGAATATGTTGTAGCAACATGCTCCTTTACTTCTAAATATTTCAATGTGTATCTCCTCGGAACAAGGACCTTCACTTACATAGTTATACTTCAATTATTCAAATCTGGTCAGTTATCCCAATAGTATCTTAGAGCAATTTTTTCTGATCTAAAATCCTAACAAGGATTAGGCACTGCATTTAGTTTTTCATCTATCTTTAGTCTCCTTTAATCGGAGTGATTCATCAAATTTTATTTGTTTTAAGAAACTGACATTTATTTAGGATACAACCAGGTATTTTGTAAAATGTCTCTGTGACAGGCAGAATAATGGTCTCCCAAAGATATCCACCTACTAACTCCATGAAACTTATGACTATGTTATCTTTCATGGTAAAACAGACTCTGCAGATTTGATTAAATTAAGGGTCATGAGGTGGGAAGATTATCCTATATTATCCAGGTGTACACTACAGTTTTCATAAGGGTACTTATAAATCATTATGGAGCTATGTAAAAGAATATTTCAATTTGAGGAAGAGTTGGTCTTTGCACTTACATAGGATTTTCCTACAAAAGGTCAAAGCCCTGTGCAGACATTTTATTATTTCACAGAACATGCTAAAGAAATTAAAAAGTGCTGTCAAATTCTAATTTCCTGCTTTTCTTGGGTGACATGCTATGTTACATGCTATGCCAGAAAAGAAGAAAAGTCCACAACTTCAAGTTGATGACTTGAACCAACACAGTTGAGTGGTTTCCTTCCTTTAAAATTCTCATTGAAATGCCACAACATATGAGATTGTTCTGCAAAATAAAATGTAAAAAGGACTGGATAAAGGGAAATATTACCAAGTCTCTGGGATGAGTTGAATAGAATCTTCTATAAGAACACGAAAATACTTCAAATTAGTGTCAGGTGCTGAAATTGAGGGGTGGCCATGACAGCGTCAGGAGGGAAGTGTTAGGCATGTATTAACACCAAGGACAGATGGATGCTGAGTAAATGTCAGCACCAGGAGGGGAACTGCTCTGCGTTCTCACTGTGTGGCAACGGAAGGAACCTCAGTAGAGACACAGAGAGACTTGTGAAAGCTGTTATTGCTGGGACAGGCTCTCAACAAGACCAAGTATTCCAGTTGGAAAGAAGAGTGTTGCCCCAAGCTAACTCCCAACTGCCACAATTAATCCCCATAGTGGTAACTATTCTTTCCATTGCCACATTCTCCTCTGAGAAGTTATCTCTCTGCGCTTCACAGAAAAACCCAGTTCCCAATTAACAACATGAGAATGCAAACAATATAATGCTTTCTCTTCCCTCTTTCCTTAAGACTAAATTTTTTAACTGGATTCATAAAAAAGATCTAGGGCTTCCCTGGTGGCGCAGTGGTTGAGAGTCCGCCTGCCGATGCAGGGGACACGGGTTCGTGCCCCGGTCCGGGAAGATCCCACATGCCGCGGAGCGGCTGGGCCCGTGAGCCATGGCCGCTGAGCCTGCGCGTCCGGAGCCTGTGCTCTGCAACGGGAGAGGCCACGGCAGTGAGAGGCCCGCCTACCGAAAAAAAAAAAAAAAAGGTAAAAAAGGATCTAATAGGACAGTCTTAATTATAATGAGGAACAAATGAGTACTTTTTTCTGAAAGAGAAAAATGTCAGGCATATATAAATATTCTGAAGAAGGAAATTTACATGAAGAAGTAAAAGTTCACGTCTTAAAGAAACACTTTGATAAACAGGAGAAAGGCTTTGAAAATACTATTTTTACACTCTTAACAAGGTTCAAGATGTCAATGAATCCGTTAAAAACTCTGATAGGAAATATTTTTTTAATTATAATTGCCAAATTTTTTTTAAAAATCCCTTAGGAAAATATTGTAAATAGAAGAAAAGAGCAACATTGTATCAGTGAAATGTAAGTCCAGCTTGAGGAATCCACTAAAAACTGAAGGAAAAAGCCAATAAGATTTATGATGAACAAAAGAGTAGAAAATGTGGATGTAATTCACCATCTAAGTTGTATTATGAGTATATCTAATATACTTGTCATAATAAAAATGCAGGAGGAAAATGGACCTAGAGAAGAAACATAAACAATCAAATGGAAAGTAAAGAAAGATCTAGGTTCTTAGATCACAAGGGTCTACTAGGTACTAAGAAAAGTCTTTGCTAAGTTGAGTCAAAGTAGTCTCTGCTTTAAAGGAACCCAAAGCAAATATGAAGGTCAGTATAATATGGACATACTAATTTATATTCTGTTTTCATGCATTTTCCCTCTCCTTTATCATAAGAAATTATTTATCTTTGCCTTAGGCTGTTCTGTGTAATCATGCCTAAAGCAGAAATTGTCTGGGGAAAATCAAAACAAAATAAACACAACATACAAGCAAACAAAAATGAATCTTACTTTGGTTTTTAAAAACATAATTGATTGAAAAAATTATGTTCAAGGATCCTATAGGAGGAAGGAAAAGAGGCAAGTTCTTATGAGGGGTGGCTAGAAAAATGGAGTCGTTAGAGGGTAATGGGAGCTACATCATGATACATGTAGTTACTAAAATTAATAAGTCTGATAAGTGGCTAATATCCAAAATGTGTAAGAAACTCCTACAACTCAATAGCAAAAAAAAAAAATCAAACAACTTGATTTAAAAATGAGCAATGAATTTGAATAGATATACAAATGGACAACAGGTATGTGAAGAGATGTTCAACATCATTAATCGTCAGGAAAATGCAAATCAAAACCACAGTGGGGGGCTTCCCTGGTGGCGCAGTGGTTAAGAGTCTGCCTGCCGATGCAGGGGACACGGGTTCGTGGCCCCGTCCAGGAAGATCCCACATGCCGCAGAGCAGCTGGGCCCGTGAGCCATGGTCGCTGAGCCTGTGCATCCGGAGCCTGTGCTCCGCAACGGGAGAGGCCACAACAGTGAGAGACCCGCGTACCGCAAAAAAAAAAAAAAAAAAACAAACCACAGTGAGATATAACCTTACACCTGTTAGGATGGTTGTTATAAAAAACAAACAAACAAACAAAAAACCAAGGATAACAAGTGATGGTAAAGATATAGAGAAACTGGAACACTTGTACACTGTTGGTGGAAGGTAAAGTAGTACAGCCGCTATGGAAAAGAGGATGGAGTTTTCTCAAAAAATTAAATAGAGCCACCACATAATCCAATAATTCCACTTCTGGATATTTATCCAAAAGAATCGATATCAGAATCTTGAAGCAATATTTGCATTCCCATGTTCATTGCAGCATTATTTACAATAGCCAAGATATGGAAACAATCTAAATTTCCATCGACTGATGAATAAAATATGGTATTTACACAAAATGGAATATTATCCAGCCATAAAAAAGGTAATTCCTGCCATATGCAATAACATTAGTCAAACTGAAGGACATTATGCTAAGTGAAATAAATCATAAAAGGACAAATACTGCATGGTTCAGCATATGAGGTATCTAAAAATTGTTCAACTTGTAGAAACAAAGAATAGAATGATGGTTGCCAGGGCCTGGAGGTACAGGGAAATGGAGAGCTGTTCAATGGGTAGGAAATTCCAGTTATGCAAGATGAATGAATTCCAGAGATCTGTTGTACAACAATGTCATACTGGCATACCTTGTTTTATTGTACTTCACTTTATTTCCCTTTGCAGATACTGTGTTTTTTACAGATTGAAGGGCTGTGACAACCCTGCCTCAAGCAAGTCTATTGGCGCTATTTTTCCAGCAGCATTTGTATGTGTGTGTCATAGTCTGGTAATTCTTGCAACATTTCAAACTATTTTGTTATTGTATTTGTTGTGGTGGATCTGTGATAGTGGTCTTTGTCTGATGTTGCAAAAGGATTATGACTCACTGAAAGCTCAGAGGATGGCTAGCATTGTTTAACAATAAAGTATTTTTCAATAAAGGTATGTACATTGTTTTTTTAGGCATAATGCTGCTGCACATTTAACAGACTACAGAATAGTGTAAACATACTTTTATATGCACTGGGAAACAAAAAAAAAATCATTTGGCTCACTTGACTGTGATATTCACTTTTCTGTGGTAGTCTGGAACTAAACCTGAGATATCTCCAAGGTAGGCCTGTAGTGAACAACTCAGTATTGTACACGTGAAAATTTGTTAAAGGGGTAGATGTCTTGTTAAGAGCTCTTACCACACAAAATCAACAACAACAACAAACAAAAACATCCAAAGAGACAGAAGGATACTTTTGGAGGTGTTGGCTATGTTGTAGTGATGGTTTCATGTGTGTTTGCATATCTCCAAACTCATCAAACTGTATACATTAACCATGCCCATTTTTGGTATATGAATTATACTTTAATAAAGCTGTCTAAAATTAAATTAAATTAAATCAGTGTAAGTGGCAAGTTAGGAATCTACATTAACATGAGCACCAGGGGTAGAGTTAGAGTGAGACGCCCCTTCATTAACTTATCTAATTTAGAAATTGAGAATACGTATAGGCATGGAGAGATTCAGGTACACAATTGAAATTTTAAAATCAAAACAAAACTAACCTCTCTTCTTTTATAAGAAAGCTTTCTATAAATTATTATAAATTGTAAATACACAAGCAAGGTCAATGCTTTCTTCTTAATTTCAGTCTTGTCAGCTAATAACAGGCAAGTTTTTCTTTCTTAATTTTTTGCTTATGACACAAATGCATCTCCTTGATGTTTCTTACTAGACTCACAAAGTTTAACTTTACAACCGTTCCCTGTTCTTTAAAATCTCTCTTGTTAAATAATGAGTGAAACATTTCTCAATACCTTGTAGTTCTAATTCTTACACCCTTTTGCTAACACTAACACATGTTTAATTTGTCTGACTAACTCAGTGCCCTTAACAACCCTCTTTCTGACCAAGAGCTCCTCCACTGGCATTTTATAAAAGACTCTACTCCAAATCCAGATCTTGTAACATTGCCTCAGGAGATTCTTCCAGCTCTTACTTGCTTCAGAACTTATTTCCAATTGCTAGTTGCTGAACGTGATTTTACTCCTTTGGACTGATTTATTTTTTGTATGCTCCTTTATATCCTAGCCAATGTCTGCATCTACAGTACAGCCTAGATCTATCCTCCACTTCATTTCCGCTCATCCTCACTTAGAAGAGGATACCAGGTATATTGCACACTGAACAGAAAGAAAATGCAAAGTGCTGGTCCAGGCATCCATCAAAAAATGTATAGACATAAATCTTTCTAGACAGAAGAATATCTTTTTTTTTTTTTTGCGGTACGTGGGCCTCTCACTGTTGTGGCCTCTCCTGTTGCGGAGCACAGGCTCCGGACGCATAGGCTCAGTGGCCATGGCTCACGGGCCCAGCCGCTCCGTGGCATGTGGGATCTTCCCAGACCGGGGCACGAACCTGTGTCCCCTGTATCGGCAGGCGGACTCTCAACCACTGCGCCACCAGGGAAGCCCAATATCTTTTAATGTACATCGTTTCCGGAGGAAGAGTTGACGAGTCAGTTAGTCTTTCAATGTTTAATCATTCTGTCAGTATATTTTACTATTTCTGGATTCAGATTATGTTATCTATTTTTTCCCATAGACACAGATGTGAAGCAGCATTTAACCTCTATACTACAATGATCCTTTAGAAGTTTTAAGGACATATATTTTAACATCGTCAAAAAATACCATCAAAGCTTGATCTTAATAATTTAACATATATTGAATTTTTAGTATCAACTACATACTATGCTGATTTTGGGGGGAAAATATGTTTAATTTCACCATAATCTTACAAAGTACATGTTATTATCTTTACTTTATATATGATACTAAGAATGGTTGAGGAACCTTTCTGAGATGGTTATTCACATGTCTTTAGAGACACTTGTCAGATGAAGGATTTCAAACTTGGTCTTTATGACTCTAAAGACAGTATTCTTAACTACTTACTGTGTTTACTATTCTCACTTGAGGGAAGAATCTGACCTTGGATTTATTTAAAATATATTGTTGAATAGCAAAATATCTATTATATTAAGTGATAAGCTTTCTAATTTCTTAGGGTTATTTTACATTTCAATGGAGAATTAGAAGGTTATATAGCTGGACAGGTATCATATTTTCTTAATTTTAAACATATAGTCATTTATAATGTTTTGTGATGTTATGTTTTTTAGGAAAAGAAAGACTATAGTATTAAATATACTCTTCAATGTTTAGCTGCAACTCTGTTTGAAAAATGTTAAAATGTAAAAGATATCAACAGAAGAAACATAATACTGTACATAATAAAATCAAAGAGATTGAGTAATGATCAAGCTTGTAACATATTTCTAAAGTCTAGACCCTAAAAAAAGCTCTTTCCTTAACCAAACTTTAGTCACACTCCTCTGAACCCTCTTCTCAACTAGGTCTTGATGTTGGCCCCTTTCCTTGATGACCTTGCATTGTCCAGTTGTAGCAAAAATCTTGCTAAGTCAGTTTAAAGAGAATTCCCCACCTTGGATATCTGATCACACTGGTTATCTGATCAAACTGCTCATTCCCCCACCCCCGACCAACCCTTGATATCTTACCACCTGCCCACATTCAGTGAGAATCCCCTTTTTTTTTTTTTTTTTTTTTACTTTTTATTTTATATTGGAGTATAGTTGATTAACAAGGTTGTGTTAGTTTCAGTTGTGCAGCAAAGTGATTCGGTTATACATATACATGTATCTATTCTTTTTCAAATTCTTTTCCCATTTAGGTTGTTACATAATATTGAGCAGAGTTCCTGTGCTATAGAGTAGGTCCTTGTTTGTTAACCACTTTAAATATAGTAGTGTGTACATGTCAGTCCCACACTCCTTACCTATCCCTCCACTCCCCACCCTTCCCCTCTCTAGCCATAAGAAACCGAGCGTTCATACTTAGAGAACGAACTTATGGTTGCCAGAAGAATCCCCTTACTCTTAATTTCTCCTCTTAGTAAACATCTCCCCACAAACCACCTTTGATATATTTCAGGAATAAGGTTATTTCATTACTTGAAATTTAAACAACATAGTTTTTGACCACATTAACTAAATAAAAAGAGAAAAGTCTATATTATCCTCTTAAGAGGTATATATTTGGCTACTTACGGCTACATTACCAGGTGCTCTGGTATTTAGTTGCTTAAAGAATACTTCCTTTTGCCCCTGTTCTTTGGGTCAGGAACTCAGGAAAGACTTAGCTGGGTGATTCTTTGATTCATTTGGCTTCAGCCAAGGTGGCTGAGGCTAGAAAATCCACTACCATGATGGCATCATCACTCGCATGTCTGATACCCAGGAGCCCTTGCCCTTTGATTCTCCAGGGCCTCTCCTTGTGTCCTGACTTCTCACAGCATGGCAGTTTTAGGGTTGTTGTACTTCTTATATGGTGGTTGTCTTCCAAGTGTCAAGCAGAAGAAACTGTCTGACCAGTAAATGGCTATCTCCAGAATCAGCCATCATAGCATCATTGCCACCACATTTTATTAAACAAAGCAGTACCAAAGTCTGCTCACATTCAAGGGACTAGAGAAATAATCTCCAGTTGGCAAGGTCACACTGCAGAAAGCGTGTGGGATGGGAAATGCTTTTGCAGCCATTTTTAGGAAATGCAAAACACATTTTGCAAAACTACAATACAAAAAATCATCTGGCAAAAATCAGCACCCATTCATGGTAAAAAATTTTCAGTTAAATAGTAATAAAAGAACAAATAGACCTATGTAGTTGTTTAGACATTGGTTTATAAGGTCATTGTACAACAAAGGAAGAACTTAGGAGTGTCTTCTATTTTTACACATATTTTAGATGTTAATATGCCACACAAAGATTAGTAAACATTTCTCTGACTGTCCATTTGGAAAATCAGCTATTTTTATAATTCTTTAATTGTGATTAACTAACAGCCATTCAATTTATGTGAACACAAAATGTTTTGCCATTGCAAATCTTACCTTATAAAAATATTTAAAATTTGTATTGCAGCTTCCTCTACATAGAAGCATATGTTAGAATATTATATTTTATTTGTTTTTCTACTACTATACTCAAATATAATTGTGATATACATATTAATTGAGTTCATGAATACATTAATCACTAATTAATTTGTATATTTATATAACATATGTCTATATTTTATACTAGCTTACATTCAGATAAAATCAAGTTTTCTTAAAATAAATTCTTTTATAATTTGATTACTTTGTTCCAGCCTCAGGGATTCAATTACAGTTAATCTTTAAATACATGGCCATCTTTAGAGATCAATACTAATATTTCTATTAGGTAGGGTTCTAATCACTTAATCTATCAATAATTATATAATTATTGTTATATAGCAGTGTTTTTTGTTGACATTATCCTTAGGTGTTGAAAATGAAATTTTCACCAAGATGTTTTGTAGTCTTAATAGCAAAGTCCTGATGATCTGCTCTAATGAAAAGAATTCTTCAATCCATAGTTAATTCAAAGGACTCATTTTAATCCATTTTCTCTCTTATTGTTTTTAAATGGATTATATAATAGCAGTGTTTGCTGATTTAAGTTTCCCAATTCTTCACAAGATCTCTGGTATTAATAAATAGTGAAATGACTGAAAAGTGTGCAATGGAAAGGCAAAAGATAAAGAAAATGGTAATTCAAAAACTAGATATTTAAGAGTTGACTTAATTTTCTTTATTAAACATATTAATGTCACATGTCATACTAAAATAAATTTTATCATTTTATAATCATGTTTTTAAAGTAGGGCTTCTCTTGGCATTTTATAAACATTATAAATGTTTTGGCTAAGAGTGGAAAACCAAAAAAATCATCAAATACATAAATTGTGTGAACCCATGCATATCTTTATCATTTAATCATGTTAATATGCTCGATCTTCACAAATAAAATTGTACTTCTATTAAGAAAGTTGTATGTGTTAATCCCAAACTTATATACATACTACTAAACATAAAATAGACAACCAACAAGGACCTACTGAATAGCACAGGGATCTGTACTCAATATTTTGTAATAACTTATAAGGGAAAAGAATCTGAAAAAGAATATATATATATAATATACACACACACACACACACACACACACACACACACACATAGCTGAATCACTTTGCTGTACACCTAAAACTAACACAATATTGTAAATCAACTATACTTCAATTAAAAAAATAAATTTAAAAAAGAAAGTTGTATGTGAAACCAAAGTAGACCTTCATTTATGAGTGATTATACAATTTATGAATGCTGTGTAGGCACTTGATGACTTGTTAACTTATAAACATTTGAAAATAACTTTTAAAATCTCTGGAAATCTAAGTTTCAGAAATATTTTTACTTTCTAAACCATCAGCACCAATGTTTAATACTTATATTCACTTACATGCCATTCTTTATAGCTACAGTGAAAACAATGAAATCCTAAAATAGAGAAAAAATGGAAAATTGGAATATGACTGGATATGTGAAATATCCTTGATTCACAACTTGAAAAGGAGCCTTAGAAATTGTCAAGTTCAATGCCCTACTTATAATACAGCTTTCCAATTAAGGAGTTCCAATTCAGCATTTATCCAGTCTCTGCATGAATACTCCCATAGAACTCTATCTCAGCAAGTATCTTCTCATTTTTAAATCAAAATCTGACTCTACCTCTCCATTATATATTTTGCATTAGTTCTAGATCTGCTCTCTGGATGGATACGCAAAATTTAATGATAATAGTCCTCTCCCTCTCCTCTCCCCAATGTGATTAATTTTCCACAGATATATCCCATTTCTCTAACTTTTCATCTCTTCTCCCATAACCTAATATCCCAAAGCTTCATCATTCTGTTAATGTGTCTTTGCATGCATTTCATTGTTTTTTCAATAGGACTCTTCAACTGCAAAACACAAAATTAAGTATAATGCATTAGATGACTCTGGTTAAGAGAGAAATACGTGAACATATGTTTTTCTGAACATATTTTTAAAAAGACAACTTAACCTAGGATTTGCTCTTGTAAGAGACACATAACTTTCTTACCTAATCTTCTTAAGTCAAAAACTCATGTCCCAGAACTGTACTTACATGATTTTCTTATTTTTAAATTATAAAACAGAATGTTACGTGTATTCCTCAGAAAATACCTTTCTAAACACTGATGAAATAATAAGAGAACATACAACTTATTCTAAAAGAATTTATAAGCCAGTAGAGGGCACATAGGAAGCATCACACACACACCAAACAGGGAAATATTCACTGAATAAATGAATGAACTAATTGTAATGTAAAGGAGAATTAAATAAATATCCTAATGAAGATATAAATAAAATATTATAGCATAAAAAGGAAAGGATTTTTAATTGAAATACAGTTGACCTATAATATTATGTTAATTTCAGGTGTATTACATAATGATTTGACACTGCATACATGATGAAATGAACACCATGATAATTCTAGAAACCATCTAACCCCATACAAAGTTATTACAATATTACTGACCATACTCCTTATGCTGTATATTACACCCCCATGACTTATTTCTTATATAACTGGAGAATTATATTTACTCCTCTTCACCTATTTTGACCACCCTCTCACCCCTCCCCCCTTTCTGGTAACCATTCATTTATTCTCTGTATCTGTGAGTCTGTTTTATTGTTTTGTTTGAGAGTTTTGTTTTTTCAGACTCCAGTATTTGCAGTATTTGTCTTTATGCAAATGTCTTTATGTCTTTATGTCTTTATACAACATTATGCAGTATTTGTCTTTCTCTGACTTATTTCACTTAGCATAACACTCTCTAGATCCATCCATATTGACCCAAATGGAAAGATTTCATTTGTTTTTCAGTGGCTGAGTATTATTCCATAATATATGTATACCACATCTTCTTTATCCATTTGTTTATCGATAGACACAGGTTGCTTCCATCACTTGGCTATTGCAAATAATGTTGCAGAGGACATTGTAGTGCACTTATCTTTTCGAATGAGCAATTTTGTTTTCTTCGGGTAAATACCTGAAGTGAAACTGCTGGATCATATGGCAGTTCTATTTTTAAGTTTTTGAGGAACATCCATATTATTTTCCATTGTGACTGCACCAATTTACAACCCCATAAACAGTACACAAGTGTTCCTTATTTCCCATAGCCTTGCCAACACTTGTTATTTGTTGTCTTATTTTTTTTATTTTTATTTTTTTGTGGTACGCGGGCCTCTCACTGTTGTGGCCTCTCCCGTTGCGGAGCACAGGCTCCGGTCGCGCAGGCTCAGCGGCCCTGGCTCACGGGCCCAGTCACTCCGCGGCCTGTGGGATCTTCCTGGACCGGGACACGAATCGGTGTTTCCTGTATCGACAGGCGGACTCTCAACCACTGCACCACCAGGGAAGCCCCAATAAGTTATCTTTCTACTGTAATTGTTACTGAGGTTTCATGGAGAGGTTGGTTAAAAAACACAGTAGAAAAGTCAGTTAATATCACCTAATAGCAGTTGTGGTTGCCATGGTAAAGATGTTAATGTGTGGATCACTAACACTATCTGAAAGACAAGTGTTATATGATCAGCATGCTCTTGTAGGAAAATACCAATCACTGAAGAAAAGGATGCTCTAAAAAAGTTCTATGTTAGAGTGTGAAGATGAGATTATAAACTATTGCAATAATCTCAGGCATAATGAGAAGCGTCAAAATTAGGGTAATGTTAGAATAAATATTTTATAAAGTTGTGTTACATAAAATTCACATCATAAAGAAAGAAATTCAACTTCCTGCCTGACTTGTTGCTGTATTAAGAAAAAAGAAGTTGTTGTATTGAGAAAAAAGAAGTCCAGAAACTTACCCTGTGCATCTGAGAAAACTGAGATGACTTTAAAGGAAGTACAGTTGACACTTGAATAACATGGAGGGGGGTGGGGCACTGACCCTCCACACTCAAAATTTGTGCATAACTTATATGGCCTCCATATCTGCAGTTCTTCCTTATCCGCGGTTTTGTGTCCACTGATTCCACCATCCTCGGATCGTGTAGTACTGTAGTATTTACTATTGAAAAAAATCCTTGTGTGAGTGGACCCACATAAGTTTAAACCCATGTTTTTCAAGGGTCAATTGTATTTCTCTAACCTATTATGTATACATGCTGTTCCTTCCCCATCTTTCTTATCCTTGGTAACTCATAATTATCCTTCAGATTTCTCCAGGTTCTGTACTCCCTCTTTGCATCTAAACTAGTCTTCACTTATGCTAATATTTAACTTATTTTTCAATTCTTTTTTTAGTTTCACTTTTCTCTCTGATATTTACATCTTGAAGGCAGGGGTGATTTCTGCCTTATTCAATCTTCTGCCCCAATATTTAGTACTCTATTTAGTGTATTAAATGTAATGAATCTTTTCTAAATAATTATTTCATTGTATATAAGTGTAATTAAATGTAAGTTATTTTTTTCTCTTGTGTTCCAGGTAATCAATTTATTTATTAATTCATTTAGGCAAACATTTATTTCTTTACTCATTCAAACACTTGAAAATTTCTATATGATCTGGTTGATAAGGACAGACTGGGTACAAGACAGCCACATTCTTCATAAAATTTTTTGCTTAAAGTTTCTTGATATCTTGCAGAGATACCCAGAGGAGAAGGAGATATTGAACCTGTATCCTCTTATCAATAATTTTCCTAGAGTTTTTCAAATCCAATGTTCATGTATTTCCCTGACTCTTTCCTCTGAGCTAACCATCTCTATTCAAAATCCCTAACAGAACAAAAAACTAAATATTAAAGACTATAGAATATAGCTTTAAAATATGATTGTATCAAACAGGCTGATAATTATTATAACTCTTTTTATCACTTTAAAAGCATATATTTAAAATTATCTAATATATATAATGTAAGAAGATACATTTTCTGTAGAATTTCATTCTCAAGAAAATGTCACTGTCTTTTAACAAACTGGATGAACAGTAATAAAAGCAGTGTTTAAGCAAAAAATTTTCATCATTTACTTGTTTTTCTCTTTTGTCTCAGAAGACAGTCAAAATATCTGAGTGCTACATTAACAGCTTATTAAGAGATCATGAGGTAAAGCAATCAAAAGATTTATTAGTGCATGTTAACATCAGGGAAGCATTTATTTCAGTTTGTAACTCCAACCAAAGGAAAGTCAATCATAAGTTTTGGCAAAAAACTGTGAGCTTTGCATGTTATTATGCATATAACAGACATTTAACTGAATAACTCTAGTGACAAACTCTTTACTGTCTAGGCCAAAATGGAAAAATAGCTCATTAACTCATTAGTTTCAGGTAAATGTAAATTCTAATAGCTTCTGCACGTCTTAAATTCTGTTTTCACTGGTAGATCAGAATGGTTTAATAAATTTCTTATTATATGTTATTCTCTCCTCATATCTAGCCCTGAGATAGTGTTATCTACAATAGCATTTCATAATTTTTATTAATGTACATTTTGATAGTCATTTATATATGGTTACAATTTGCTTTATTTCCCTCAACAATGTGTCATATATCCTACATATTTTTGGATTTGTTTTCTGTTTTCTTAAATTTATCATCTTTGAATTTTACCAGAAATTTTCAGAGAGTATCTTTAATTAGTCTTTATATTGGAATGCTAGTTTTTCCTGGCATAAGATGATAGGTTTAAAATAATTTCCTTTCAGGTTGTCATTGTCTTTTAGCAGTGATAAAAAAAACTTTATGCCTAAAATTTTCTGCTGTTATTTTTATTTCTATTTGCTTTTGGAGTTCTGAAACTTGACAAGAATATGCCTAAATTTGTCTTGTTAAAATACATTGTGTTGTTGGCTTTCTTTTCTTTTTTTTTTGTTCAATCAATATGTTATTTATTCAGCGCCTACTACATGTGCTCACACATAAACACACACATTGTTTCAAGCCCTTTAGGAAAAAAAAATCTAATTATTAAACACATTCTATGAATCTGGCACTGTGCTAAGCATTTTAAATACATTTCATTCATAACAAGTAGATTTTGTAACCTAATGTAACATAATGAAAACAGAGTGACCTTGGGCAAGTCACTCTATTTTCCTTTATTTTTAATTAGAGCCCTGTGAGCCCTCTTTCAGTCTAAAGAAGACTGGGAAACTTATTCAGCCATGATATTATCTTATTTTGTTTCCTCTTTTGGTACTCTCTTTTTACTTACTTCTCTAAGATGCATCTTGGAACATGTGAATTCATCTTTTCATTTTTCCTAAGTTTTCTCATAAATTCTACCACTTTGTTCTTGGCTCAGCATTCAGGTAGAAACTCTCAATTACACTTTCCAGTTTACTAAAACAATATTCAGTCATATTTATTTTGTTTCTTTTTAAATATATTGTTTTACTTTCTTTTTAAAAGGAACTTTTTATTTATTAGCTGTGCATTTTTCTTGAAGATATTGAATATGTATTTTCTTTAAACTCAATCACTTTGGTGTAGTGCTTTTGTAGGGATTCTTGTCTTCACACAAAACATTTGATTTTCTTAAATATCTGTTGATTCAGTGTTTTTTTTTCCTAATTGCCTTCGATTATTGATATTTCCTTGTCAGTGAATCTGTGTTCTTACTGTAGCTAAAAACTGTGCATGGTTTTAAGAAGGGAGAGTGTGCAGTTAGTTTGTATTCCAGCTCTGGCAATTTCCCATCCTTCTTAGGCTCAAGAGTTTTGGGCTTTCTCTATTTTCTTTCTTGAGCCAGAGTCTGGCATGTCAGAGGTCTTGCTTCAGAGACACTGCTTCAGGATGGAAGCCAGGGTCAGCCCTGTTTCTTCTCCTTTTGTTTCTACCTCAGTGGTCCTTTTGGTGGTCTGGAGTTACTTGTGCTCTTGCAAATCTCCAGCCTTGATGATTACGACAGGAGCTCTCTCTTAGCAGATAGTTCAGTCTATTTAGAATATGTTTAAGGGAGATTGAGAGTGAAGATTGCCCATTCTGTCCATGGGCAGATTCTCAGAATAAAGATCTCAAAAATGCTAAAGAAGATCCTATGTCTTTGCACCTCCCTTCTTGCTTTTGATGATTTACCTTCATTTGAGACTTTCTTTAGAATATTCTATGATGTGGCTTTGCTTGTAGTTCCCTCTGCTCCTTCTTATTAGCAGATAATACCCCATCCACCTTCTATTTTCCAAGAATTTCTTGAAATAGAGGATCTACGGCTTGCTTATTGTCTGGTTTTCCATCACAATTATGGGTAGAGAGGAGTAAGGAAAGCAATTATGCCCATTGGATTTTAATTCAAAAAGTTGATTTTTGTACATGCATCTCCCAATTAATAATACTTTTTTTGCGGTACGCGGGCCTCTCACCGTTGTGGCCTCTCCCGTTGTGGAGCACAGGCTCCGGACGCGCAGGCCCAGCGGCCATGGCTCACAGGCCCAGCCGCTCCGTGGCATGTGGGATCTTCCCGGACCGGGGCACGAACCCGTGTCCCCTGTATCGGCAGGCGGACTCTCAACCACTGCGCCACCAGGGAAGCCCAATAATACTTTTATTAAACCTCTTGCATTGTTGTTTTCAATATCTTTGTATTTATTTCAACAAAATTATTGTCTCACTTAAGCAACTGTGACATTAAATCAAAGCTAGTTTTAGTGCCTATATTTTACTATGCACTATGGTAGGAAATTTGAATGAGGACTTTTGATAGACAATAATATTAGTGCAATATAATATAACAATTAACTTTAAGTTCAAACTGAAGTGGGTTTGAGTTCTAGTTTTGACAGCTCATAGTTCTGTGACCTTGACATATATGTTTAATATTTCTAAACCTCTGCGGCTCTGGTTGTATAATAATAATAATAATAATGTATCCATTGTGAGGGTTAAATGAGATAATGCATGCAAAGCGTTTATGACACTTTGACAACTTGAAAATACTCAACAAATTCTAGTTTATCATTATTACAATAGTAATGTAATGGCTTAAAAACTGCATTTTACATTCTAGGTTTAAAATTACTTTAGGAATATTGATTGATGACCATAAGAATTTCCAAACCATAACAAGGACATAATTGAAATAAAATGTTATGTTTAGTGGGCTGGGTCTAAACTGTCCTTTGTTGCTTGACAATAACTCTATGAGAAGTGGAAGGATTACTTTAGGTAATTTTAGTTTAGAGTGGCAGGAGGTAATGCTGGAAGTAGAATATATGGAATATTTGTCAGAACATTCCAGAAGCTTCTGAACATGGTTGTCTAGGCTGGGCAAGGAATCATACAGAAGAAATCAGAAGTCCCACTGTGAGAATAAAATATATAAAAATAATAAAACTGTTACTTTGAAGAAATTTATTGCAGAATTTAAGATCATAATTTCTCCTATTCTTAAGGATTATGCTAAAGATAAATAGATGGATGATAGTTATAGGTACAGATATAGATGTGGATGTAGATAGACAGATATAGATACATTTTCAAATGGAAAACTAATATTTCCTACAATTTTTCTTGGTTACATAAAAAATTACTTAAGCTATTGTACGAAAAGAGTGTCAGAATAATAGTCAAGAAAGCTATTGTTTTTAGATTTACATCTTCTTTGTGAACTAGATAAACTACTTGACATCAGAGTTTCAGTTGTTTTATCTGCAAGTCAGGCATGGTGCTGATTGTCCAATACAGATGTTATCAAATGAAATGAATGGAGGATTTCAAAGCATCACACATTTTTTAAAGCTGAAGTTTTCCTGTCTCCTTCCGAAATGTCCCCATGAAGCTGAACACCTTGATGTTGACCTTACCTCCAAGCCCTTCTGGATCTTCCTCTGCCCCCATTCAGCCTCCACTGGAACTTGCTCAGGCTCTCTCAACATCTCTCTTTTAGATTCCTGCAATAGACTCGAAAATGATCCTTGGACTTTGTTCCTACCCTGCTCCCACAACACCCAATTGCTGCTGGAGTTATCTTTCTAAAACAGAGCTGGTAATTTAAATTGCATAATGTATCACTAATCTACCTTTAGTTTGATCTTCCATCACTTGCTGCCATGCACTGTCCATGTTAGTTACACTGGTGTGCACATTATTTTGTGAATGCCCCATGTAGTTTCACCATGTCTGCTTCTTTTATACTATTTTTTCTGCCTGGAATTAAGCTCTTTTTTTTCCCTCTTGGTTTGACAAAATTCTTTTGATCCATAAAGTTTAGCTCTTATAGCACCTTCTCTGATATTCCTTTACTCACAGTTTGTGTAAAGAATTTGCATATAGGAGTGCAGCCCATGGCATTGACTCTCTCTTATCTGTTAGAGGGCACATTTCCTACACTGAGGGCAGAGATTTCACCTTTTCAATTTTGATTCCCACGTGCTTAGTACAATGTAGAGTTTAGCACATAGATTTTTACATTATTTGAATTAGTCTAGAAATCAGAGAACACCATATTTAATTAATTGTATTAATAAACATATTCTTGTTGGTTTTGGAATTCATAAAGATTACTTTCTGTATATCATGCTTAAAGTTCATCTGGTTGCATTTGCCTTAGGTCTGCACTAATATATTTAGCGTTTTTGCAAATTCAGGGAAAAAAATACAACCACATTCACGTTTAACGCTAGCATTCTTCATATCTTACTCTCAGCTCTGTTCCTTTATTATTTAGTTATAAAACAAAGTGTGAATAATGACGTTTGGGAGGTAACATTTTGATGTTTTATTATGAAAGAGTTCTAAGCTGGTGAAAGTAAGAAGGCTCTTATTTGTAGCTGTTATCTTTCACAATACAATTATCTAACATCAGTCACTTGGCTAATAAGATGGTAACTTTCAATCATTAACTTTTTCTTTGAAAGGATATGACTTCCTAAGAATCGCACAGACAATTAGAGACAGAAGGCTAATTAGAAGTTGAACAGAAAAGACAGACAAATCTTTACTGCACAAATTCAAGATGTATGTTAATTTTTCCCTCAGAGTCACATAGTTATCTATTGTTCTTAAGAAGTCTTTTGAAGGACAATGAGATATTGCTACCAACTTATATAATAACATTCTGTGGCCATGGTGATACGCTCCTTTATTTGTTTCTAAAACTTAATCACCAAAGTGGAGAAATAGAGATTCCAAAGAAAAGATATTTTGTATGGCAGAGAGAAATGATGATGAACAAAATAGATACGCTTACATAGCTTTGTGAATGACAAGCAGCAGAATTTCACTGCAATCATGAGGTTAACATGAATTAACACATTAAACTCAACACATATGAAGATGTGCACAGTAAGCTTATGCCTCTTCATCATTCTGTGAGAAGACAAATATAGATATTCATATTTGTTTTGTGCTGGTTTCAGCCTGTCGATAACTAATATCATGGCTGGACCCACCCTTGTGGTTCTTATGATTACAAGACGTCCTCAGAAATAACCATCAGGAAGCTTGAAAAAAGAAAAGGTTTATTACTTACAAGTCCTGAATATTACATGGCACATCTGGGGCCCCATAGGGTGGTCACATGTACAGAGAAAGAGAGAGAAAGAGGGACAGAATGCATGAGTCTGAGGTTCTACTTTTATTGGGGTTGACGGTGGGGACCTAGGGTTTCAAGACCTCACTCTTTATTGGTGAATTTAAAACATAAGATTGGAAATTTAAAATACGGAAAGAGAAAAAACAAATGGCCCAAAGGTCAGTTATCAAAATCAACCAAGATCTTTAAAACAAAGAGGTCTGGCTCTTTACATAGTCCTGTGGCTGATGTTATGTTTATTGGTGAGAGCCATCTTTGAAGTGGATGCTTCTTTGAAGTGAATGCCTGGGCAATCAAAGGTTAAGTCAGGCACTTGCATTACAAAAAGAAAAGAAAAATGTCAGGGCTTATACTATACTAGCACATAGCCTGAAGTTGAAATCGTGTTGAGTTAATCAGCATCGACAATGGTGTAAGGAATTTATAAGAATCTTTTATTTCTTGTAAGATGAAAGAACAATGTTTTGGAAGATAATTTTGAAGTACCCAAAATAAAATAATAGGTAAATAAAAAAGATATAGTATTTTAAAATATGGACTCAGAGGTTCTAGAAAACTCTTTTCAATTCTATGCCCTATTAAAAAAAAAATGTTGCCTACCCTTCCAGTTCTATAAGGATCAAGCTATTAGCCATTGCAGCTGCCCACCCACCGACAGTGTGCCTGAGGGGAATTCAGGATGGAGAAGAACAGAAAGTACCATGTGCTTTAGATATACTAACCCACAGATAGTTAAAATACATTTCTAAGGAAAATTTTAAACAATCCTAGATTCATGTATCTTCCCATACATAGAAAAGCACTAAAATGATTTACTTGAGATGTCTGTTCTTTGTGATTAGCGATAAGCACTCGTTCTATGCTTGACTACATGTTTTCCCCAGCAAAACAGTTCATATTTACGCGGTTCCTGCCATTCCTCTTCAGAACAGTTTCTCAGAGCTAGCTGAGAAGCTGTCTCTCGAGCTATAGTCCTCAGTAAGACACCAAATAGACTGAACTCATAGCTCTTATGTTGTGGGATTTTTTTTCAGGCCAAAAAACTCTATCATGGACTGGCCATAAACACCGAGTAAGGCACTTAGGTTCTCTGAGTGATAGTTTCCTATTACATAAAGAGGTGCTAGGCTTTGGATCTAGTGTATTGTGTTGTGGTGAGGATTAATTAAGGGAATTCATCTAAAGTACTTAGAACCATGTCTTGCACATTATAAATGCTCGATAACGTATAGCCATTTGGAAGAAATGCATATTGGAATTTTTACAACATACTTAGAATTGTAT
Source organism: Orcinus orca (assembly GCF_937001465.1). Classification (NCBI taxonomy): domain Eukaryota; kingdom Metazoa; phylum Chordata; class Mammalia; order Artiodactyla; family Delphinidae; genus Orcinus; species Orcinus orca. Next base: position 45,126,257 of record NC_064565.1, on the reverse strand, counting down.
TTACCTGATTCTTTTTATTTCTGTTGCAACTTAAGAAAGTATATTATATTAACATCAGTAAGAGATATATAAAATATGACACACATATAAGGAAACAGGTATATACATACATGTGTATAAAGACTATTCACATATCAGACAAGTTGAACTTGAGAGGAAATAGTGTATTATAGATAAAGGAGAGTTATAAGTATATCACAAATATTTAAATCATTCCACTTTAAAATGGAAATAATTTATTTACTCTGCCTATACAAACAAAAGTGTGATGCAAAAAAAAAATGTGAAATAAGGTAGTAGCTTTTATTTATATAGTTTGGAAATATCTACTGGTAATATTTACTAAATCACCTCACAGGTATTTTTCTATGAATATGCAAACCCAGGTATGTTTTTAATGATAGATTATTGTTGTTCATACAGTTTCACAACATTTTTCTTTTAAAGATACCTTATGAATTTCAAAATATTAATTTATATAATTGGTGGAAATACTTCTATTTTGTCATTGTCAATATATATTACATTACCAAATATACAGTAGGTGTACCATAAATATTTGTTAAAAAATGCATGCCTGAATATTTGTATCATCACAGCTTTCCTTGACAACACAGATCTATATTATTTTTATAGGTGAATTTAAATAAATTCTATTAATGTACATTTATTTATCTAAGTGACCCACTCTTGAGGAACATTTAGGTTGTTTCCATATTTTGCCTATTTTAAATAACACCATGATCACACACAGGACATTAATCTTTACACATTTTACTTGGTCAACACCAGAGATTGAGATTGAGGCAGCTGGTGCACAAACTGGCAGCCACCTTACCTGCACTCTGCAATCTGAAGATCAGGAAGAAACCACCAGAACTGTTGGCTCCAAAGTACCTACACACTCTACTCTCCTGCTAAGTGGTTGCCTTGCTCTTGTATCCTCTCCTCTCTCTCTCTGTCTCCTTCTCTGAGCTTTCTTCTCTCTCCCTTACTTTAATTCAGTTTTCAATTCAGAACTCATATGAATACATCTGATGATAGAAATCTAAATCACATATAGAAACCTAGCTGCTGTGAACTCAGGGAATACATTTCTTTGCTTTCTAATTTCTGCAGTACAGGAAGTTACAGAGGAAGTAGATTGGGATGGATGATGGATAAGCTCAAATATTGAATATGTCACACCCCTGGCTCCGGCTCTCCAGTGTTAATCTACAATAAGAAATGTAGTCATGGTTTCCCAGATATTCTACAGCACACTTCCAATAACTCTCTCTGGTGTCTGGAAAAGCAGTTACTGTTAACGCCTGATATCTTGCTTCAGTTTAGTTCAATTTGTACTGTATACCTCAGACACTCGAAGTTTTCGAGATGCAATTTCCTGGTGCAATGATGAAATTATGGAAATGTATTTCTCTTCAGCAATTCTGTTTATTTTCTCAGAGAGCATAGAAAGCCTGTTCTTTTCAGATATCTTCTAAGCTATTCCTTATAATCTATTTAAGGAAAATAGTTACCAATATACTTTACCAGAAATGATCACTTTAATTTACCAATTTGGTGACATTGAAAATTTTCCTGTACGTGAGTGTGAGTTTTGCCAAGTATAAAAACAATCACACAGCTTGTCTCTACAAGGTTTCTAATTTGGAAGCTGACCTGAATGTCTTGATCTAAAGGCCATTTAGTCCTTTAAAATGACATATTTTAAAATCAGATCAAGACATTTGGGTCAAGCTTCCTCAATCTTGGTATTATTGACATTTTGACCCAGAAAATTATTTGTTACGGGGACTATCCTATGGAGATGTTTATCAGCATCCTTTGCTTCTACCCAGTAGATACCAGTAGTACCTTCAGTAGGGACCAAAAATGTCTCCAGACATTGCCAGATGCCCCTTGGGAACCATAATTGCTCCTGATGAGAATCACTATCTTAGATGTTATTTTTAGTGTTATTACTAGGTGAATAAACATCACTATTACAAAGTTCTAAGTTCTAGAGTGGTTTAGAGTTAACACAATACTAAAGATTAAACAATCTTATTGAAACTTTGGATCAAATGTTTACTTGTGAAAATATTATAGTGTAAGGGAATTGACAGTGAAGGTAAAAATACGTGTGTTTTGATATCCTTAGTTCCTTTATTCTTTTGCTTCAGACTGTTAACCCTGGTCCTAATTTAAGAAAGTAAATGAGTGTTAGAAGGAGGCCTCACTGCTTAACAAAATGCATGATACATGATTGTTAACTTTATTTGGGGGCAGAAAACACGACTATTAGTTTTCCTGCACAAAGAAAATCATATATTTATCATCACTTACCTAGCTAGAGTAAAGATATCTACCTTCATAAATAGAATCAACTTAAATAACATTCTTTTTATAAACCTGATCTCTCATTAAAGGGGATACAATGAGAAAGGAACTATTGATACATGTGAAACAAGGGTCAGATATGCATTTGTAGAGAAGTCTAAAATACTTGTATATTCACTAATTAAATTAAAATAGGGTGGCCTGGACCAGAAACTATCAAACTCTTAGAGGAAAACATAGGCAGAACACTCTATGACATAAATCACAGCAAGATCCTTTTTGACCCACCTCCTAGAGAAATGGAAATAAAAACAAAAATAAACAAATGGAACCTAATGAAACTTAAAAGAGTTTGCACAGCAAAGGAGACCATAAACAAGACCAAAAGACAACCCTCAGAATGGGAGAAAATATTTACAAATGAAGCAACTGACAAAGGATTAATCTCCAAAATTTACAAGCAGCTCATGCAGCTCAATAACAAAAAAACAAACAACCCAATCCAAAAATGGGCAGAAGACCTAATAGACATTTCTCCAAAGAAGATATACAGATTGCCAACAAACACATGAAAGAATGCTCAACATCATTAATCATTAGAGAAATGCAAATCAAAATTACAATGAGATATCACCTCACACCGGTCAGAATGGCCATCATCAAAAAATCTACAAACTATAAATGCTGGAGAGGGTGTGGAGAAAAGGGAACCCTCTTGCACTGCTGGTGGGAATGTGAATTGGTACAGCCGCTATGGAGAACAGTATGGAGGTTCCTTAAAAAACTACAAATAGAACTACCATATGACCCAGCAATCCCACTACTGGGCATATACCCTGAGAAAACCATAATTCAAAAAGAGTCATGTACCAAAATGTTCATTGCAGCTCTATTTACAATAGCCAGGAGATGGAAGCAACCTAAGCGTCCATCACTGGATGAATGGATAAAGAAGATGTGGCACATATATACAATGGAATATTACTCAGCCATAAAAAGAAACAAAATTGAGTTATTTGTAGTGAGGTGGATGGACCTAGAGTCTGTCATACAGAGTGAAGTAAGTCAGAAAGAGAAAGACAAATACTGTATGCTAACACATATATATGGAATCTAAGAAAAAAACAAAAAATGTCATGAAGAACCTAGGGGTAAGATGGGAATAAAGACACAGACCTACTAGAGAATGGACTTGAGGATATGGGGAGGGGGAAGGGTAAGCTGTGACAAAGTGAGAGAGTGGCATGGACATATATACACTACCAAACGTAAAATAGATAGCTAGTGGGAAGCAGCCGCATAGCACAGGGAGATAGCTCGGTGCTTTGTGACCACCTAGAGGGGTGGGATAGGGAGGGTGGGAGGGAGGGAGACACAAGAGGGAAGAGATATGGGAACATATGTATATGTATAACTGATTCACTTTGTTATAAAGCAGTAACTAACACACCATTGTAAAGCAATTATACTCCAATAAAGATGTAAAAAAAAAACCCAAAAAAACCGAAATGAGGTATAGAAAGTCTGAGCCCTTTTCAAACCTGAAACTTAGAGTGACTGAATTTCATTATTAAATGAAAAAAAAAAAAGCTAAATGAGGTAATTATGTCTTATTAATAGCACTAGATTTGGGGTATGTTAGACTCCAAAAAAAGCTTCATACCTCCCTTTCATTAAGAGAAGACTCACATGGATCACTGTGATTCTGAAGGATTCTATTATTTAAATGTTGGTGTCAGAGTAGGAAGTCACAGAATTATATGATTTCTGAGTGGACAGCTCCTATAAATTATTTGGTTCAAGGGGTAAAGCCTGTACCAAAACCAAGCTTTACTTTCAGTTTGGTGTCCTCTCATCCTTTTTCATTTCTAATATAATTTTGATTTTTATCTATTATTCATCTTAAAAATTAAAGTAGAGCATGTAAAAAAAAAATAGGGTGGCCTGGAAATAGAGATGGAATCCAAGGTCTGTTTATCCCAGGCATATTTTGAAATATTACTAAATATAATAGTTTATTTATTAGATGATATTATAGTATAAACTTTAACCTTGATTCATAGCTTGTGAAGAGTAAGCTGTTAAGGAGAAGTAATTATTGTAACTTATTAATATTCAGTGTTACAGAAGTTATTTTCCATAAATTGTTCTTTATGATAAGAAGTTTTGTTTAGAAATTGTATCATTTTTCTTAAATATTATACGAGTTAGAAAGTGAAGTTGATTATTTATTAAACATAGCAAAATGACATGCCACTTTGATAAATTAATGGAAATGTCTGTTTGGGCTTAATTATGAACTAAAGTGAGAAAAAATTTAATACATTATTTTTGTTTGGAATATGACAGTTTTTGTTCAATATCTTGAATTTATTCATTTTTTGCAAATGACATGTGGTTGAATAAAACTGTATTTAGGTTGCATTTTCTAAGATGCAAATTGATCTTACCAATTTATATTCTAGGAATGTCTCAAAAGAAGAAATAAAAAACAGAAAATAAATATGAAAGATAATTCCAGAAAAATAAACACAAAATATCCAGAATCCCTCCAAATTTAGCATCTTTTCCATTTATCTTTACCAAGGTAAGAACTCCATATATTTACATTCATGATTAGATGAGGGGAAAATAAGGTATTGCTCAAATGTTATGCCATATTTCTTGACCTCAAAGTTATTCAGACAAATACAAAAGAATGCACATAAGTTTTTAATTCAAATGGTTTGCAAGGTTGTTATTCAACTTTGTGTAGTAATTGGTGTTCGTTTTAAGAGCTTCACAGAATTTTACGTTTCCCATTACTTGTAGTAAAATTCTTTCCTAATTGTTTCATGGGATTTGTTTTAAATTTGAGTTCATGCCATTTCTAAATCATAAAAATAAATGGAACATGTCAATGCAATAAAAGTCATTTTCTAGCACAAGCTGAAATTGCCCATTTTTATCTTGTATGAATCTCTTAGTATAATGATTTTTCTCAGACATAAGATTAAACATGAAAGTATTCTTGACTTCTCTGAAGTAACACACTGGAATGGACAAATACATTTACCAGTCACTTCATTAATACAAGTTTTATTTTCTTTCCCTCAACTGGAAAGATGTTTTCTGTCTTTTTCTCTTGTAACCAGTATTTGCATCTCATAGTGTTCATTTTTTACTACTTTTATCCTTTTCTGCTTTTGTCCTTTTAAATGTTTGCAAATAATACTTTAAAGAACTGAGCAGTTATTTAAATGCAAAGATAAGTTTTTAAAATATAATTATTTGTATGTTTGCATAAGGGCAGAAAAAATATGCTGTATATATATATATATATATATATATATATATATATATATATATATGAAATTTTTACCTCTCCTTATAGCCAGGGTGATAATAACACCTATAAATCTTTTACACGGTATCCATACTTGCCAACATATGACTCATTGAAGCATTCTTTTAACAGACATTTATTGAGCCAGGACTATTTTCAGTGATGGGGCACAGTGGTGAGTAAGACAGGAGGGTCCCTGATTAGTGGAGTTTACTCCACTAGTGTTGAGCAGGTAAGCAACAAACAAAAATTAGCTCACTAAATAAATGTGTTTAATAATGATTGTCTGAAGAAAATAAAGCAGGTTAATTAAGTAGAGAGTGACTTGTGGAAAACATAGTGTGTCATTTAAAAAAACATTTTTTCTAAATCCTGTAATTGAGTCTACATTCGGCATTTAATATAGAAAAACAAAGGATAGTTAAAGAATTAGAAATAATATTTATATAGGGTGCAGAAAGCTGACTGTTATTGCATTTTAAACCTAATTTGCTATGGGGGAAATCCAGTTTTAAAATTTTCAGATTTAATGCACATGTCTACTTTAGGGAAAATAAATTTCATATGTAAAGGAAGATTAAGGTGAAAAATAGTAAAGCTGTACAGCTGAGAGACCCTGCCTTATTACACTAACCATATACTGATTATATAATTATCCTCTGCAGAGACTGGGCTTTTATGATGGAAGAGCACAAATTAATGCAGAAAAGAAATTTACAAATAAATATTTCTATGCAGAAAAAAATTTTTTACCACCATCTAGCTATTTCCTCTCCCTCAAATTCTGTCCCTGACAATACCATCAGCTGACCTATCAATGGCTTTGCCTAATTTACTCCTTATCTCATTGCAGTTTAATTAAAGAAAACGTCCAAGAAACATTTTTCTTATTGTCCAAACTAGGTCAGGGCTTACAATTTACTCTCATAACGTCACATATATTTCTTCATCATCACAGTCATGCTTCTGCTTGTTGTATCTTTATTGATGTGACTTAGACTATCTACGACCTCCTCCACTTTGGGCAACTGGAATACACTTGAGTGACCTTGAGCTAGCTATATTTACTTTTAGACTAATGTTAACAATTAACAAAATCAAAAAATTTTAAAACTTTCAGAAGAAAAAAAATACACACACACAGACACATGTATGCAGTAAAATATCCTAAAATTCCTCAATTCCTCTCAAGACAATTACAATTTCTTCCCTCTGAGAATTATGAAATCTGTCTCTCATTCTGGGTCAATCTTAAAATATCACATTGGAATTGTCTCTTTTTCATAATCATGATCCTTCTACTTTTCTTTATGTTTATCTTCCTCTTCTTTTCACAAATAGAAAAATTTAGCATTATTGAAATATTCATTTCCAAGTACTACCCTGACCTAATGCAAAGGTACTTCAGCCAAGCAAATTGAAGAAAGAATTCTTCCTTGAGGAGAAATGTTTCTGCTACAGTAGTAAACTCCTTGAGGGCAGAAGTCATATTTATTTTCTCCCATTACCCAGCACAGTGCCATGAGATAAACATCTATTGAATATTCATGAATGAAAGGGTAAAAAGAAACCAACTGATATGGAAGAGACCAGCTTTGTGGGAAGAGCATCACCATTTGCTTTTTGCATCATCATTTTTACTTTTGCAGTAGAATATGAAAACCCTAAAAATTAATAAAGACTGAAGGGGAAAAAATGCAGCTGCGGAGTCTTCATTTGAGATTCAGACTCCCCTTTGGAGAGAGACAGAGCCAGGGCCATTTTAAATAATAGTAATTATTAATCCTGGACTTAAAGACTTTACATTTCCTGCAAAAAATATTTGAAACATGATGAAAGAACAATAGGATTGCTCCCAAAATACTTAAAGAAAAAAACTGTGACAGTATCATTGTATTGTCTCTTGGCTCCAAACTCATTCTTTAATACCTTCTCTGTAATCCTGGTAGAGTTCTGTAAAGCATTTCTCCTTCTGAGTGAGCATGATGGTAAACTTTCCCAGGAGAGGGCGTGGAAGGACATTGCAGGAAGAAGGGCTTCTCTTGGTTCTGGCCACAGCAGGGCTGGTCAGTAATGTATATGTGAGGACATTTGGTTGAGCTTTGCCCAAGTCACACACCTACAGTGCAGGGACCCTCGCAGCAAGCCTGCAGCCCTGGCCAGACACTGTCTTCTGGCTGCCGCTTGCCTGTTCTCTGGAGTGTTGCTTTCTGCTTTTCCTAGCTTTGACCATGGCAACTACACAGTCGGCTGCAACCATCCCTCTCCAATGAGTTCTGAACTCCAACCACTGGGAAGTGATTCCTCTTTCAAATTTGCTCTTTCTTGGGTGCCCTCCTTCAGCCCTAGGAATGGGTTTTCCCAAATAAGCACAATAATTATCAAGAAATCACAGCCAGCCAGACGTGGAATGAATTACTTCTGGTCAATGAATTTCAAAATCGCCATGATCCTTTACATTTATTTTTAAAAATTTAAAAGACGATGTTGAATTTTTAGTATTTTGCTATGATGTAGGTTACAGGCCTCCAAAATAAGAGTGCCAAAGAACTTCCAAGATGTTAAAACTGATAAGTTGGAATAAAAATTAGCTAAAGTTAAATGATAAAACCACGTTACAATGATTTTTTTTTTCTTTTTTCAATTACTTATAGACTATGGCTATGTCTATGGCTACAAACTTTTCAGTATTAAAATGATGCAGGCTACACTTCTTAGAAGGAGAAAATAGGGTCAAAATTTTATTAGTGATAAACAACAGTAGTAAACTATTTCAATATTATTAGTTTACATCTTTCTTCACATATACTCTTCACAATATCTAACTTCATATTTTCTAACATTTGGATTAAAACTGCTAGTATTAAATTTGTAAAAATTTTACACATTTTAAAATTGGCTGAATCCTCTACTGTATGTGTGTCTGTCAGTTACCTGAGCTTGAAGAAACCATCTCCACAGGGGCTACTGGTTTATTATTTAAAACTCTTCCTTGATATGAAAGGTAGTTTTGCATTGAGGATTCAGTAAATTGAAATATGTAATTAAAGTATTTAAATTACAGAGTTTATAATTTTGTGAGAATGATTAATTAATTATATTACCTTTAGATACCTGGTATCACATAAGTATCTTATTCCTTACCTGGCTCTTCCAATTCTTAGCTTACCAGTAATGCAAAACTGTAGGAAAACTCCTCATACAATATAGATAGAACAATATAGAACAAGTCTGTCTATCCCTTTTCCTCTTTTTTAAAAAACAAATTATTATTGTCATTTTTTTTGGTAAAATAGACATAAAATTTACCATTTTAATTTTAAAGGCATTAAGTACATTCACATTGTTGTACAACCATTACCACCATCCATCTCCAAAATGTTTTCATCTGAAAACATTCACCATAAAGTTGCAAACTGAAACTTGGTAGCCATTAAACAATAACTACCCATTCCATTCTGTTCCACATTACCACTACTTCCCAACCTGTATTTTTCCACTCACCAAAAGGCCATAGTCATGGTTCCATGGCAATAGATGTCTGTGACAGTACTATATAACACTGTATATTCAAATGTATATGCTTCCTGGTGAGCTACTCATCCTGAGCTTCTTTCCATAAGAGCATTTAACAAACTGTCATAAGTTCACTTCTCTGTCACCCTAGAGAATTTAAACTTTGTAAGTATAGGGCAGAGGTCTTACTCAAATGTTTATCTTTGGCCAAGCATAGTACCTGGTTTGCAGCAAATGATTGATTAGTGAGTGGATGAGTTAGTGAATGAAAGAGGAATATCAGCTCCCTGGACTGAGAAAAAACGATACTGCTGCTGAAGATTCTGGGCAGCAATCTCAGAGAAATAAATTACATCTAGAAGGTTTAGTGAATAACTAAAGCCAAGGGTTTCATAGTGTACCTATAAGAAGTACACTATGATTTCTGAGATATGCAGATATTTTGTTTCTTAACTTATGATGAACTCTCAGAACACATGAGTTCATTTTGCTAGTATTTTTTAGTTTTAAGCAATACATGTAGAAATGTCACTTTGTGCTTATATTAATATAATTGTTTATAAAAGACCAGTTTTGACAAAAATTATATATGGTAAATTGCAAACATAATTTTAACAGTAACTATTTCACTTGTTCAAAAGAGAACAGCAATGATTAATAGTGAATTCAATAATAGAGGTCCAGAACCAGTTGTGTGTAAGCTAAGAGATCAATCAAAGAAATGGAAAACAGAAATAATTGACTTATAAAGAATGTCTGAGAGCATGGAGGCACATGCAATAGTCTCTGGTAAACAAAATCTGGCTGAAGAACAAGCTTTGATTCCCTTCTCTTTATCTTTGTGTATCTACTGTAGAGGTTTGCCTTGTGATTATTGTGAGGCTTGCATAAAAAAACATCTTATAGCTATAACTATTTTTTGCTGATAACTTAATTTCAATCACATAAAAAACTCTACTCTTTTACTTTCCTGTTTTATGTTTTTGATGTCATAATTTACCTCTTTTACATTGTGTATCCATTAAAAAATTATTGAAGCTGCATGCTTTTCCTTCTCTTTTCTTTCTAGTACTCTAATAATTTGCAGATTGTTTCTTTTGATGGTAACCCCCTAGATCACTTGGGCTCTCTTCACTGTTTTTCATTCTTTCTTCTTTGTTCTCCTTTGACTGGATAATTTCAAAGTTCCTGTCTTTTAATGCAGATTTTTTTCTTCTGCTTGATCCATTCTGCTATTGATGCTTTGTATGGCATTTAAAATTTTTCACTCATTGTATTTTTCAGCTCCAGAATTTCCTTTCGATTCTTTTTTATTATTTCTATCTCTTTGTTAAATTTTTCATTTTGTTCATGAATTGTTTTCCTGATTTCATTAAATTGTCTTTCTATATTTTCTTGTAGCTCATTAAGTTTCCTAATTACATGTATTTTGAATTCTTTATTGGGTAAATGGCAGCTGTTGATATCTTTTGGGTTGGTTATTGAAAGATTACTGTGATCCTTTTGTGATGTCATATTTTCTTGATTTTTCGTGTTCCACCTTAAGTCTTTACTAACTGAGAGAAATACCTCTTTGGGAGAAATTTCTCTTTGGGAAAGAAATACCTTCCTTCAGCCCTGCTAAGGATTCTGAGGCTTTCTCAGACCTTCTATGGATATGCCTACTCCACACATTTTGCTCTCTGTGTGGCAGAATTCTTAAGCGTATAGGCTTTGGCTCAGTCCTGTATAGCCAGGCCATGTGCTGACAACCTCTCTTTTACTTTCCCAAAGGCATTCTCCCCCAAGCCCGAAGATTCAGGGCAGATTTCTGCACATGTTCATTAGCTATCTGCAAAAGCTTGCTCTTGCACTGTCAAAAGTGTGCGCACAGGGAGATCAGCTCCATGCTTTGTGACCACCTAGAGGGGTGGGACAGGGAGGGTGGGAGGGAGACGCAAGAGGAAGGAGATATGGGGATATATGTATACATATAGCTGATTCACTTTGTAATACAGCAGAAGCTAACACACCATTGTAAAGCAATTATACTCCAATAAGATGTTAAAAAAAAAAAAGTGTGCACAAGGAATCAGTCATGGAGTGGGGCTGGGGGAGGGGTAGGAGTGGGTGAGGTGCGTGGATTACTGGGGGTGCCCTGGGCCAGCTGGGGAAATCAGTAGTGGCTTGTGGGTAGGCCTCCTGCTGCGTGTTCACTCACACTCTCACTTTTCCCTGCAGGAGAAATCACAGGCTGAGAATGGCTCTTTTTTCACTGAGTTATCACTTTAGTAGAGGGTAATACAGGTAAAGTCAAACTGCCCCTCTTACCTTCTCCAGTGCACCCAATCTTGTGGGTTTTACAATCAGTGGTATGCTAAAACTTCTTTGCTGAACTCTTGGATTTCCACAAAGGCTCTCTCATCTACGGTAATTGTTCTCCAGCAGCTCCCAGACTGTGGCCAAGAGAGACTGGAGCCAGTTCATGGGCACTTCAGGGTCCAGAGTCATGACCAAGGCATGTGTGCCTATTACCTAGCACATTGGTGGGCAAGAGTCCTCCTGGGTCCCTTTCTGTATGGTGCTGGTGACAGAACCAAAGACAAACAGGGCTTCAGCAGAGTCTTCAGGGTTATGTAGTTGTTTCTGGGTCTATTGTTGGGACCTCAGTGAGTGAATTAGCTATCTAGGTGCAGGCCTGTCTTCTCAAACTGGGTCTTCCTGTTTTTGGATGAACCTGGAGTTTCACAGTCTCCTTCCTGGATCCCACAGTTCCCACAAGTGTACTTTTGTCTGTGGATGGATGCCAAATTTCTATTTTGTGGGGAGAATACAAAAGAACATCTTATTTACCCATCTTGTTGATGTCACTCCAGTTGTTCTGTTTTAAAAGTTGTTAACATTCATGCATTCATGTATCAAAAGTGCCTCAGAGTGTGTTTTTTAATTTTTATCCGACTTGCCTTTGACGTCTATTGGAGATGGATATTCTCTGCAGTGCAGAGCCGTGTGAAACTGCATTTAGCAGGGAAGTGGGTGTATCTGCAACTTTTGTAACAGTTTGGATTTCCTTTCCCTCCGCAGCTTCATTAACAGTTCAGTGTCTTTGAGGAAAGTTTGACTGAGGTGTCCCTATTAGAAAGGGATGCTCCAGATCTTCAGACCTTTGATCATTTCTGTTTTACATGGTGTTTTCCTATCAGACATAGGGTATTGCCAGAGTTGCAATGAGTTAATCCTCCAATAAATGCACTCAGCATAGCTTAATTTGAAATAAAAATGCGTGATGTTAATAAGCTTAACTTTCCAGCAATGCAGCTTTACTTAATGCAATCCCTCTGGGAATGTACATTAGACTGCGGACAGCAAATCTGAAAAGTCATAACTTTATAAAAAGTTATAAATATTTTGTTTAGTGTTATAAGTGTATTTATTATGAATATAGTAGTTTAAATACTTATCAAATACATGAATATTATTTAAGACTAAAACTGTGTGAATTACCAAATGGATAAATTAAGGATCAATAATAGTATCTTTTACACATTTGTATTAAATCTGAACAATTATCGAATCTAATTGTCTTTAAAAATTAAAACGCAGATTACATAAGCAGAAAGGAAAATTTTCCATTTTTATTAAATTTGTCAGTTGTTTGCTGTAAGCTTCTTATATATAGGTAAACACAGTCATGAATATATATTGTAGACCTGGGAACTATGTACCACTAATGAGAGGATTAAACTGATTATCAAGATTTTTAATAGTCTGGTTAAATGTACAAACTATCTCTCTGAAAAATACCCAAGTCCACATTTTGCACACAATTTTATAGATTCGTCAACTGTCTACAGTCTTGACATGGACCTTTTAAGTACTATGATCTTCAAGTTGAGATACTGCATACATGCACAGATTATCTCATATTGTCATGTGAAAATCTATAGAATACCAGTGATACCTTAAATCAGCTTACACGTACTCTTAGTACAAAGAAAGCTACCTAATCAGAAGGAATTTATTGCAGTATTTATGCTATTTATTGACTAATCTATTTGGGGAAAATATTATTGATATTTGAGAAAAACATATCCTTAGTAATAAGTAATTGAAGCTACAGTGTAAATATTGCCATTTAGATAAACATTCCAACAGCTGTTTCAGAGTACCAAATCCTTACTTCTAACATAGAGAACCAAATAACTATTATGATTTTGCACCTCTGTAAACTCTGGGACAGAAATACAACACAGTGTTATTAGACTTTAACAGGATACTTAAAAAAAATTATCCTGAACCCCAAACCACTTTCATTTATTAGTATGAAGTATCTCTATTAAAATATGAAGTAGAACACTTCTATTGCTTCTCATTTCACTCTTTTTTATTTTCTGAGAGTGAAATTGAAAGCATGGCATATTCCTCCTTGATTATTACATAACAAACAATTGGGGTATGTAACTAATCCATCACAAATGGTTAAGGTTAAATAATATTTCTAATCCATCAAGCAAAGACTTAATAAGTCAAGCACATTTACTAAAATATTGAAATAGTAAAACTAAAACAGTAATAATAATAATAGTGATAATAAAAGAAACTAATTTTAACCTCCTCTATACTGTGCATTATGTTAAGCTCATTAAATGTACTGTCCTATCTAAAAATGACTCTGCAAAGTAATATAGATTCCAATTTTAAAGGGAGGAAATTGGAAAAATAGTAATATCAGATGTCAAAACAGGTGTCAAAACATAATTCCTAACAAATTTTATCTGGTTTCAAAATTTCTCTTTGTAATAGGCACAGTGGCATCTCTAAAGACAAATAAAAACTTGATCAGTGTTGCATTGCCTTGAGTTTATTGTCTTTGGGTAATTTTGAGCTTAAATTTCATTTTTTCTCGTTGTTCCATTTTGAAAATAAATTTTAATATTGTAAAATAATAAATGAATTCTTTTAAGATTTAATCACAGCATTTTTGTTTATTTTAAATTTAGATAGATTTCACACATCATAAAATTCAAACTTTAAAGTGTAAAATTCAGTGATTTATAGTATATTCACAAAGTTGTGCAACTATTTTCATATATAATTACAGATTATTTCCATTAATCCAAAAAATAAATCTTGTGCCTATTAATAGTCAGTACAAATTCCACCTTCCCCATCCCTTGACCACCATTTATCTACTTATTTTCTCTATTGATTTGCCTATTCTGGACATTTTATAAATAGAATTATATAATATGTAGTCTTTTGTGTCTGGCATCCTTCAGTAAGCATAAAGTTTCCAAAGTTCATCCATCTTTTGGTATGTATTGGTAGTTCATTCCTTTTATGAATAATATTTCATTGCATAGATATACCATATTTGTTTTTCCATTCATCAGTTGATGGAAATTTGGGTTTTTCCCACTTTTTGGCTTCTGTGAATAATGCTGCTATAAACATTAAAATATGTATTTTTTTCTGGATGGACCTATGTTCTCACTTCTTTTAGGTATGTACTTAGAATGGATTTGGCTGAATCATATGGCAATTCTATTTTTAATTTATTATGGAACAACTAAACTGTATTCTCTTCTCATTTTCCTTTTTCTTTTGGTGTCATATTGCCTAATCCAAGGTTTTGAAGATTTACGCTTCTTTCTAGGAGTTTTACAGTTTTACTTTTACATTTAGTTCTTGGATCCATTTTGAGGATTTTTTTTTTGTTTGTATTTTTTGCTTTTTGTTTTTGTTTTGTTTTGTTTTTTTGTATATGGTATGAGGTAGCAGTCAATATTCAATCTTTTGCATGTAGATATACAGTTGTCTCAGTACCATTTATTTAAGAGACTATTATATTATCATTCAATGGTCTTGGCACCCTTTTCAAAAATAATTTGACCATAAATTTTTCTATTTATTTCTGAACTGTCAATTCTATTATTTTTTTGTTGATTTTCACTATTGTTTTTCTCTTCTCTGTTTTGCTAATTTAATTTCCTTACTTTTATCTGGTTTGAGTTTAGTTTGCTCTTCTAATTCTAGTGTCTTAAGGTGGAATGTTGTGTTATTAACAACCTTTCCTTTTTTTAAATGGAGACATTTACAGTTATAGATTTCTTACTAAGCACTACTTTAGCTGCATCCCATAGGTTTTGATATGTTGTATCTTTATTCCATTCATCTCAAAATATGTTCTAATTTCCCTCGTGATCTCATCTTTTTTTTTTTTTTTTGCTGTACGCGGGCCTCTCACTGTTGTGGCCTCTCCCGTTGTGGAGCACAGGCTCCGGACGTGCAGGCTCAGCAGCCATGGCTCACGGGTCTAGCCACTCCGTGGCATATGGGATCTTCCTGGACCGGGGCATGAACCCGTGTCCCCTGCATCGGCAGGCAGACTCTCAACCACTGCACCACCAGGGAAGCCCGTGATCTCATCTTTGACCTATTGATTAATTAGGAGCATGTTGCTTAATTTCCACATACTCATGAATTTTCCAGATTTCCTTCTGTTGTTGATTTCCATTTTCATTCCACTGTAGCTGGAGAAGATACTTTGTGCAATTTCCATCTTTTAAAAATTTATGAAGACTTCTTTTATGACCTAACATGTGGTCTATCCTTGGATAAAATTTCAGGTGCACTTCAGAAGAATATATACTGTGCTGTGTTGAATGGTGTACTCTTTAAATATCTGTTAGGTCTTGTCTTATAGTATTGTTAAAGTCTTGTTTTTCTGTTTATCTTCTGCCTAGTTTTTTAATCCATTATTGAAGATGTCTTATGGAAGTGTACAGCTATTATTGTTGAAATGTCTATTTCTCTCTTCAAGTCTGTCCATATTTGCTGCTTATATTTTGGATTCTATCGTTATGAGAATATATGTTTATAATTATAGCTTCAGGATAGACTGACCCTTTTATTATTATAAGTTGTTTTTGTCTCTAGTATCAGTCTTTGAATTTAGGTATATTTTGTCTAATATTAGCATGTCTACTCCTGCTTTTTTTTAGTTATTTTAGTTATTGTTGATGTGGAATGCATTTTTCATTCTTTTACTTTCAAACTCTTTTCTAGAAACTTGGGTGTGTCCTCTGTAGCCAACATATAGTTGGATCATGTTTGTAATCCATTTAGCAAATCTCTGCTCTTGGATTGAAATGCTTCATGTATTTACACTTAATATAATTACTGATAAATTAAGAATTTGTCATTTTTCCACTTGTTTTCTGTTTGCCTTGCCTTCTTTTTGCTTTTTAAACTGTTATTCCCTGCTACTTTCCTTTGTATTAAATAGATATTCTCTAGTATACCATTTTAGCTTCATTGTCATTTCTTTTACTACAATATTTAATTATTTTCTTACTGGTTGCCCCAAGTTTTACAAACTACATCCTAATTTGTAACAATCTAGTTCAGATTAATACAAATTTAACTGCAATAGTTTACAAAATCTTTGCTCCTATATAGCTCTATTTTCTTCCTTTCCTTCATACTATTATTGCCAATTGTTATACATTGTATACTCATCAAGACAGATTTATAATTATTGCTCTATAGAGTTGTAGTCTTCTAAATCAGATAAGGGGAAAAAGTGTTACAGACAAGAAATATACTTATATTTATTTATGTTATTTTTTATATTTACCTAAGTTATCATTACTGTTGCTCTTTATTTCTTCATGTTAATTCTAATGTCTTTTCATTTCAGACTGAAGTACTTATTTAATATTTATTCTAGGGCAGGTTTGCTACCATAAATTTTCTCAGTTTTGTTTATCTCAGAATAAGTTAGTACCCTTTTCATTTTTTGAAAGATGGGTTTACTAGATATAGAATTCTTAGTTGAGAGAGTACTTTTCTGTCAGTACATTGAATATATAATCCCCATGTCTTCAAGACTCCATGGTTTCTGATGAAAAATTTGCTATCAATATTAGTGTAGATACCATGTACATAATGAGTCATTTCTCTCTTGCTGTTTTCCAAGATTTTCTCTTAGCTTCAGCTTTCAACTGTTTGATTCTAATGTGTCTGGATGTGGATTTCTTTGAGTGTATCCCATTTAAGTTGACTGAGTTTCATGGATGTGTAGATTAATATTTTCATCAATTTTTGGATTCTTTTAACATTATTATCTTCAGATATTTTTCTGCCCCTTTCTTTCACTCCTCTCTTTCTGGTAATCCCATTGTGTTGATTTCTTTATGTTATCCCTCATATCTCTGAGGTTCTATTCATTTTTCTTTATTATTTTTTTCTTTTTGTTCCTCATACCGAATTGTCTGAATTGACTTAATTTCAAACACATTCATGACCCCTCTAGTGAAGTTTTCATTTCAGTTTTGTACTTATTACCTACAGAATTGCCATTTATTCTTTTTTATTAGTTCTTTTTATTGATATTCTCTATTTGGTGAAACACTGTTGTCATGCTTTCCTTTAGTTCTTTAGACATAGTTTCCTTTAGTTCTTTGAAGGTATTTAAAATACTAGATTTAAAGTCTTTGTTTAAAAAGTAAAGTTTCCTCAGAGACAGTTTTAGATGACTTTTTTTAATGGGCCTTACATTCTTACTTTTTGTTTGTTTTTAGCATGTCTCATAACTTTTTGGCTGAAAATTGGACATCTTTAATAGTATAAAATGGCAACTTTAGGAACCAAAGATTTTTGTTATTGTTGCCATTTGTTGTTGGTTTTGTTTTTGCTGCTGTTGTTTGTTTAATGACTTTCCTGAACAACTTCTGTGGATTCATTATTCTGTGGCTACTGAAGTCTCTGGTCTGTCAGCTTAGTGGTCAACTAATGATTGGATATGATTTTCTTAAATTTCTGGAATCAATAAGTATTCTAATCTTTGCTGAGAGACCCTATGTGCACATTGGGGCATGTCTTCAATGCATAGAGAGGCAGTTCACAAATATGTCTGAGCCTTTCTTTTTCATTTATGGAGGTCAGCTAGAGGTAAAGCTTAGAGCCTTCTCCAGTCTTTTGTGAGCATCTGAATAGTCATGTTTATACATAGCTTTATGCATGTGGGTGGCGTTCTAGATTTCCAAGAATATGTCAGAATTTTTCAAAGTCCTGTATGGTCATTTTATTCTCCAGGTTTTTCATTTAAGTATTTTGTTATTTGTCCCAACTCATACTGCTGCCTAGTGGAATTGTGATGTTAAACTATTGCTGTCCATTGTTTTCAGCAAACACCCTCAAGGGAGAGGCTGTTTGCACTGGGCAAGCTCTGAGTCAGAGCAAATAAAGACAAGACTTACAAGTGGAATTTTTTAAGGAACTATCAGATAAATTCAGGATAGTTATCTGGGAATGGGTCTATTAGGGAGTTCCAAACCTGTTCTGCCACCTCAAGTGACTGACTGCTGGGTTTTCGCTGTTATTAAAGAGTTGTTAGTTTTTAATGCTACTATGGAGCTGGGAAGAGGGTGATGGGAATAAAGCAAGTTAAAACACCACAAACCTCAGTGTTCTTACTGAGATTTACCTGTTTTTTCTTAATTAAGTACTCCCCAGATTGTTGCAGCTTTTGGTTTATTCCCAAAGTTCTGGAAAAAAAAATGAGTTTTGAAAAATTTTGACAACGTTCCCACTGCTTTTTCAAAGGATAGTTTTCAAAGCTTCTTCCTGAAACTTTCCTGCTGACAGCACTCTTTATCTGATTATTAAGCTATAAAATGAAATGGCTATCAACCTGCATATTTAAATTAACAAATTATGTTAAATGTCTTTAAATGTGCTTATTAAAAGGTTACTGTTTAATTAATTAGCTTATACATGTCTATGTGCTTTATGAAAAATCAAATAGGAAAGCAAAATCAAAATGAGTCCATATCTTAAGTGTATATTTAAATTGAATTTGGAAAAGCATTTACTACATGGGAACTTAAATCCAATATTTAATTCTAAAGAGATAAATAGAACTAAATATAAAAATGGTTACTAGAATGATAAGTAATTTCGTTGTTATGTGATAGTTTCTAAATTGAGATAGGTTTCAATTTTAGAAGTAACAGAATAAAGCTGGAAATATCGTAAATCAAGCCAAATGCTAAATCAGGCTCAAAACCCAATTTTTATGTTATGTTTCCCCAACTGCCTATTAACCATACTATGATTTCAGTTTCTTGGCAATATTGGCTGGATAAATTTTAGTTTGATATATCTTAGGTGTTTAAAATAAATGTTCTGAGTTCTAGCTGCATCAGCTTTGTTTAAAATATTATAACTAAATATACAAAGGGATTTTAATTGTTCATTGTTTCCATAAAATAAAGCACACATAACAATTTTATACTGACCAGGAATTTTAAAGAAAATGATTACTCTGTGATTTCTCATTTCTACTCTTTGAATGAATAGGCCTTTCTTTCAAACATAAAAATGGCAGATTGCAGCTCCCCAGCAGCTCTATTTTGAATTCTAGCTATTCTAAAAATGAACACTGCTGATCAGCTTCTATGTAAATTTCCAACATTCGCTATTCTATTTTGATAGCTGAATACATTGGAGGACTAGGAAATAGCAACATCAGTGTAGGTAAGGAATTTATTTGACAAAGGAAGGACCTGAAGATTATCCTCATTATATAACAAGTGCACAAAGGGAGTCACAGTGTGTAACTAGCCAGGTAAAACCACTTATTGATATAAGCATCTGAATTACATTTGATTATGGCCTCTTAATTTTAATTCGTAACAAATGGTGCATCACAATCTCACTCTTAAGACCAAAGTAGAACTATTATAAGGCTTCTGGCTTGAATGAAATACCCAGGGTTGCCAGGATACCACTGTAGGTGGCTGCCAGGGCAGGCTACAGTAGTTTGTTGAGCTCTTGGCTGGCTCAGTGTTAAGCCTGCTCACCCAAAGCACTGAAAAATCAGTCTTTAAATTCAGGAATAGTGAGATAATGGTTTTTTTTGCTCAGTCCTGAATTATGTTTATTCCCTGTTTTTCCCTAAAATCCAAACCCTTGCTATTGCCGAAAAACGGTGCTGAAGACCTAGCTGAGTTGCAAAAACATGGCTTTTCTTTATTTCAGTTTTGTTTCAGGAAAGAATATACACTTTAATGCTCAATCTCATTAATTATTAGAGAAATGCAAATCAAAACTACAGTGAGGTATCACCTCACACTGGTCACAATGGCTATCATCAAAAAATCTACAAACAATAAATGATGGGGAGGGTATGCAGAAAAGGGAACCCGCATGCACTGTTGGTGGGAATATAGATTGATACAGCCACTATGGAGAACAGTATGGAGGTTCCTTAAAAAACTAAAAATAGAACTACCATATGACCCAGCAATCCCACTACTGGGCATATAAACTGAGAGAACCATAATTCAAAAAAACACATGCACCCCAATGTTCATTGTAGCACTATTTACAATAGGCAGGATATGGACGCAACCTAAATGTCCATTGACAGATGAATGGCTAAAGAAGATGTGGTACATATATACAATGGCATATTACTCAGCCATAAAAAGAAACAAAATTGGGTCATTTGTAGAGATGTGGATGGACCTAGAGTGAAGTAAGAGTGAAGTGAGTCAGAAAGAGAAAAACAAGTATTGTATATTAACACATGTATATGGAATCTAGAAAAATGGTACAGATGAACTTATTTGCTGGGTAGGAATAGAGATGCAGATGTAGGGAATGTACCTGTGGACATGGGGATGAGGTGGGATGAACGGGGAGATTGGGACTGATGTATGTGCACTGCCATGTGTAAAACAGATAGTGGGAACCTGCTGTATAGCAGGGGGAGCTCAGCTTGGTGCTCTGTGATGACCTAGATGGATGGGATGGGGGGTGGGAGGGAGGTCCAAGAGGGAGGAGATATATGTATACATATAGCTGATTCACTTTGTTGTACAACAGAAACTAACACAACATTGTAAAGCAACTATACCCCAATAAAAATAATTTTAAATTTAAAAACTTAAGAAAAGAATATACACTTTAAACTGTAACAGCCATGTTACCTTCATCCCAACTGCCTTGCAACAGAAGGCACCAGACATTGATATAGAAGTTCATCTCCTTGATTAAAATGGTTCATCCAATGCACTAGGGTATAGTTATTATACTTAAATTAACATTTCTTACCTTGCCTGCATTCTTTGTACACTTGTGAGAACTAAAAGATGGTTAATCAACGATTTGAAATATACACATAAGCATATATTTAATTAACCAAGAGTGTTATAGTATTTTTCAGATATGTGAGTGTATATGCTTGTGGTTTTTGTGGTATATGTATGCATTTTTGTGTGTATATTAGACTCTGTGTGTTTATAAATTTTATTTCCTAATATAATTTGATTATTTTAGAAGTGGTTATTAATTACCTACCTTGAGCACACAGTGTTCCATACATAATTATATAATGGTAAAATGATTAAGTCCCTAATTTCTTCAAGGTTACATTCAGGAGAAGAAGGTAGAAGGTAACTGTATTAGTTTCTCATGGCTTCTATAACAAGTTACAACAAATTTAATGGCTTAAAACAGCAAAAATTTACTCTCATATAGTTTTAGAGGTCAGAAGTCTAAAATCAAGTTGAATTGTGTTCCTTCTGGAGGCTCGAGAAGAGAATGTTTCTTTTCCTTTTTCAACTTCCAGAGCCTGCTTACATTCCTTAGTGCATGACCTCTTCCTCACATGACTCCAGTTTCTTGCTTCCATTACCATCTCTTCTACTCCTCTGAGCCTCCTGCCTCCAGTTAAAAAGCACCCTTGTGATTACTTTAGGCCCACCTGGATAATCCAGGATAATGTTTTCATCTCCTTTGCAAAGCCCCTTTTCTGCTGTAAGGTAATAGGTTCTGGAGATTGGAACATAAACATCTTCAGGAAGTGGGAGGTTGCCATTATTCAGTCTGCCACAGTAAGCAAGCACAAGTTGTGAAATACAAAGTAATATCAGCTATTAATTAAGGCTATGAAGGAAAAATAAGCAAGGTAAGAGGATACTGAGTAATAGAAACCAGTAAAGATAGTATGATCAGAGACAGGAAGGAGAGATATTGAGCAGAAACTCTAATAAAGCAGGGAGAGAGGCAATAGAGAATCTGGCAGAAGAATTTTCAGCAGAGAGAATAGCCTGTACGGGGATCCTAAGTCAGGCAGAAACTTGACATGTACAAGAAACAGCACAAAGAGCAAACTAAGCAAAGACAGAGCTCAGTGAAGTAGGTAGGAATCAGAAAAAGTAGAGCTTTGTAGGCCAAGGTTAGGACAATTATTCAGGAGTAACTCTCTGTATCCATGACATGTGGCAATCTATCATTCTGCTGTGGTGCAGTTCTGAACACTGTTTATTGCTATGAGGTTTATCTGCAGGACTGAGTCACTGAGCTTGTAAGAGAGATTAACTAACAACCCAGAAGGGTATCGTTCTCTATCTGTGTGTAGGAAAAGTCTTCCCTGAAGTGATAAATCCTATTGTTTTGTTAGGTTAGACATTGTCTATTTACGTAGACAGAAATGGAGAAAGACTAATTAGGTAACATAGTTCTTAGCCAGAAAACAGAAATTTTAGTTAAATTAATGTTCAGAAGACTGAATTCGGTAGTGACCCAAATTTATGACTTGTACAAGTCTAACATAATCCATATTTTATGAAACTGTTTCAGCTAGTTCTCCAGTCAATGCAAAAATTATTCAGCAGGTGAGAGTTGAAATGTTAGAGAAAGTTGAACATTGGTCCATTCTTGGTTCAGAATGTGGAAAATGTACAAATGATTTCAGACTTTAGGACTTGCCATGCTATATCAATCAGCAACTTCTAGCTAGTCTTTTTTCCTAAATATCTTGAATCATGATATTTTTCTCCATTACCACCACTGATTCTAAGATGTCATCATTTCTCACCCGTCTGTTACATAGGTCCCTTACTCAGTTACCCTCCATTACTCCTACTCTACTTCTGACAGCCCAATTTATTTTCAACAGTTTGGACGGAGTGATCTTTTATTTAAAAAAATACATCATATAACTCCTCGCCTTAAAACTCTTTAATGCGTTCTTAATGAAGTTAACTTTTGTAAGAAGCTGCAATATCGAACTCTTATGTTCTCAACACCTTCTGATTACAATTTCAAGCAAACATCGTGTTTTCTTTCTGCAATGTGCGTTTATATAAGCTGGGTTTTTTTTCTTCTTCAAGGCTGACTACCTCCCAATTCCAATTAACAATTGCTAGTCATTCTTCAGATCTCAATTCACATGTTACCTTCTCAAAGAAGCCCATTCTAGAAGAGACATCACTGTAATGTGTTTGCGTGTCTCTATACTTCTTCAATGCTTTTTCACAACTGCTAATCACACAGTTTTTAATGACTTGTCTGCATCTCTATCAACCACAAGACTGTAGGATCCTTGAATATGAAAACTAAGTCTGTGATATTCACCAGTGTCTCCAAGGCTTTAAATGCCAAGAGAGCAAGGAAAGACTATTTTTGCTTAATAATATGTTTCCAGCTCCTAGGACAGTGTCTTCCTATGGTAGGCACTTAGAAAATGTTTGTTGAGTTGATAAATAATGAATGAAAAGTGAAAGAAGGCAATATGACTGACCTGTAACACTGTGGGCCATTAAGTCCATTATCTGTCCGTTGAAAATGAAGTGAAAAGTTGTTGGCTGTCTTCTAAATATTCTTCTTAATCCCCAGTTTTCAGATGAGGGCTCTGCTTTCAGTTCTCACAGCTTGTAGAATGTGAAGAGCTGTGTAAAGTGTTTTCCTGAGATTTCCATTTGTATAGAGACAAGCCTTGTTTTTTGAGAGGAATCATCTAGAAAATATATATTGTAAAGTTGTTAAAAATGAAATATATATTCAAAATTCACAATAGATATTCACTCACAAATATACTACAAAATTTTAAGTTAAGCATGTTAAGCAATTTAAACAATTTAAGACCTAAAATAATAAAGAGCTACATAAGAAGCTCACTAATACACAAGAGAAATTATGGTTGCTTAATTTTGGTTTAACCTTTGAGTAAAAAAACAAAAAATCCTTCACAGGTCGAATGATATAAACAGAAATATCTATGTCCAATATCAAATTGATCAATAAAAAGAAAATAACACACCTAAAAATAAATATTTAGATTTTGCTGAAATTGCTTGGTGCATGAATTTTATTTTTTTCTATATTATTATTTTTTAAAGCAGTGGATATGTTTTTATGCACCAAGCACATTCATGAAAATATGTTAGAAACTAAAATTATCTTTTCTCCTTTATTCTTTAGGAAGTCACCCTGTAGTTTTAAATGTATAGCTTTTGGCAGGGTAATATTAATATTTCTTTAAAGTTTCTTGTGAATTTCATGTAACCAAATAAGAATGTGTAGTTTTCTTCCTGAATAGAATGAACAACCCTTGGCATCATTCTCTAGTTCTTGAAATCATCTCAATGTAAATGGAGGACAGTGAGAAGGTATTCTTCAAATGGGATGATTTAGCTAGATTGTCTATTTGTTAGGATAAATGAGAGAAATGAATCTTTAAATAAAGAATCAGTAAATTGGTATTAAGAGGTAGAAATACCTCCTTTTTAAAAAAGCAATAGTCTTATTTTGGAGTGTGATGGTTCAGGTCTGCTGAGTAACTACCACATGCCAGGCACTTTGGGGGCACCTACATAGATTGTTCCTTTTATTTCCAAAAAAAACCTAATTAAGTTGCTAATTATGCATTATTATTCCCTTTGTGGAGATAAAGAAACTGAGGCTCAAAAATTTAAGAATCTTCCTATACATAGAGAAGAAGGCACAACAAGAATATTAATCCAGAATGAATTTTTCCTCCAAAGCTTTATGCTTATGATTTGGTTAAAATTTTCCTATAAATCTGTGTATTTGAGAAAGCTATGTATGCCATCAAAAGTGAAAGTGAGGTGTGGTCAGTCTACGGAATAAATATTTGTTAAATGCTATGTAGATGGGGCACAAAAATAGGTAAGTACTGTCTTTGAGCTGTTTATCATATACACTTTGGTGACAAATAGATCAAATGAAGGTAATTGGAAAGCCACACAACAAAGAGTTGTATCATCGGTGAAAATAGAGCAATCACCTCTGCCAGACATTCAGAAAAATTCTTCACAGAACTGATGCCCTGTAAGTTGGTCTTAGTGGCTAACTAAAAGTTTGCAAGTTGAAGAACTGGTATTGGGCATTGAAAATAGAAGAAATGCATTGCTGATAGGGTTTAAAGGTAAAAATGTGTCACATCAGTTTGCTTATGTGGTTTCTGCACAGTTAAAGAATAAGGTAATTTGGGCTTC
This sequence comes from Orcinus orca, assembly GCF_937001465.1. Classification (NCBI taxonomy): domain Eukaryota; kingdom Metazoa; phylum Chordata; class Mammalia; order Artiodactyla; family Delphinidae; genus Orcinus; species Orcinus orca. The sequence continues at coordinate 45,100,802 of NC_064565.1, read as the reverse complement.
CCTGGTGGCGCAGTGGTTGAGAGTCCGCCTGCCCATGCAGGGGACACGGGTTCGTGCCCCGGTCCGGGAAGATCCCCCATGCCGCGGAGCGGCTGGGCCCGTGAGCCATGGCCGCTGAGCCTGCGCGTCCTGAGCCTGTGCTCCGCAACGGGAGAGGCCACAACAGTGAGAGGCCCGTGTATCGCAAAAAATAAATAAATAAATAATAAGGTAATCTGACAGATGAAGGCTAATATGTCAGCTTTATTAAACTTTCCCACCCTAAACTTCAGGCTCCCACCCAGCAGAAGATCCAGCAGGCTAATATATATATATATATATATATATATATATATATACACTTATCTCCCAGTGGGGGGCATGGAGTAACAGTGGGTTCATGCGTGCTATGGGATATTAGAACTCAGGGAATTAGAGAGGAAACAGCTGGATTACCCATGCTCAGGTTTTTTTCCTCAAGTACACCACTAGGAAGCCATTCCTACTCAGGGGATATTGGAGTGAGGAAAAAAGCATGAGAAAACAGAAATAACTTTCTTATTACTAATCTTTTATAATTACAGTGGAATGGAAATTTCTTCATGGACACATGAATATAAGTGATGGATGGGGCTAATGTTTTCCAGATTTTTTTTTTCTTATTTGTTTCAATGATTAATCCAGTGGTCTTTTTCTTCAGGGAAAAAGAAGGGGTAGTACTGTATCACCTTCATGAGGCTTGCTCCAGTCATCCATTGCTCTTCCGAGTTTTCTGAATCCAAGGTGGACAATTTAGCTTTTACCAAAAGAAGACTCTGAAATGGGTCCATATAGTTAACTCCAAGACCATGCTGCTCCCTAAGTCAAAACTTTACTGTCTATTCCATTTCCCGTTCAAAATATACAAGCCATGTCCAATGTAATTCACTAGCACCTATGTGAGCCCAAAGAACAGCCTAAATGTACTTCACACAATAAACCAGCCATGTAACACATTCCACATATGAATAATGTGAACCCCTCTGACTATCCAAATCTCAAAGAGTAATCAAGGCTGATATAATTGTATTTTCCTTGAATTTTATAACTAAAACAAGGGAAGTTCAAATTCATTAAAGTTTAGTTTGAAGGAATAATAAGTCAAACATTTTTCCTAGCCAATTTGTTATTCTTTTTCATCTCCAACAAGTGAAGTTCTACCCTAATGCCCAGGAAGAGTCTGGGTTCCTTTAGCAAGTGCAACATCAGCTGACTTCCACAAAAACAAGTGTCAATTTCTTCAGGTCCTTTGAGCTTGAATCAAATTAACCCCACATTTCTCAAGTGTCCCACTCATAACATCAACACAGCATTAAACACATAAAATTGAGAAGATGCAAACATATCCCAGCACCTAAAGCAGTTATTAAAAGCAAAAGTATGTTCCCAGAACTCAGGACTGGTTTTTGTACAATCCAGGCCCATGTTATTGTTTCCCAAGAACAAAGCAGAGACTCAGAGACATCTTGAAAACAGAAAACAGAGAAAGATACCATGAGAGAAAAAGAGAAATCTTAGATTCAGTTCTCTCGGAAATCTGGGATATTTAGTGTTAATGAAGTAACTGAAATTTCCATATCTGGAAGAAAAATAAATTCCCCTATACATAACAGTATTCCTGCTCAGCGAAGGGAATTTACCATTCTTTCTATGTGGAGGTTTTAAAATTTGATATAGGGTCTGGCAACATTACCAGGCATCAATAGAGGCTGAATTTCATCTCCATGTCATGCAATAAATATGCACATTTTCCTTTTAAGATCTGTGCTCTGAACTTTCTGGGTTTCATGGAGTGTGAACTACGTCTCTTTTTTTCCTGATGTGTCCCTGAATTTGTTTCAGCCAGATAATCACTCTGAGCATGATGCTTGTATGAAGCTGCTCTTGGAGCATGTGAAGTCCATGTACCTAGGACACTAGTGAGGAAAAGCCCTTTTGTAGTACTCTCTTCACAAAACTCTGTGCCTTGCCTAAATTTTGAATTTCTAGGCCTTGAATAATTTGCATGTCTTCAGTGGCAGTAGAAATATTTTCTTCTGCCACAACATTCTTGGTACTTTGGAGGTGCCCCTGGTATTTTATCTACTTTTTTGTTGCTCTCTTACTTTCAGCCAGGCTCAGCTTATTGTTTTAACTTTTTTATACTTGCTTCTTGAGGTTTCCTCTTTTATTTACTACTCTATTCTGAACACCTACTCTCTGCAGTATCTTCTCCTTTCCTTCTGTTCTCTATGTATCGTCTCTCCTTCATCTTCTCTCAGCTTTCACCACACTCTGGATTAGAAGGTTAAATTCCAGAACACATAGGTGACATCACTTTTTCAATTCTATCTTCTTTTTTGTTCTGCATTATGAAACTGGAGCCATTGGGGACATTCTCAATCCTCCCATGGTTTTCCTTATACTCCTAAATCCTGTCATTTTTCAGGACAATATCAAATAAGTCACTTTGAGTTCTGGGCCAGTTTCAGAGATGAGGGGGCTATGAATTGCCTCTAATTTGCTTTCCTCCTGTGTGTGTAGATTTTACAGTGTAATGAAGATCTCCTTCATTGTTTGCATTTTGAAGTTATGATTTATTTTCTTGTTTCCTTGAACATGGAAGTTTCTTTACTTTTTTTTAGATAGGGTGGGGTTTGTAAGAAGAAAATAGAGTATCAGTTCTTTTATATTGACTCCAACTTTATTTTTACTCATTTAAATGTTACCCTATACACTAACATTTATGTAAACTCTCCTTGTGAAGTAAAAGGAAATTGTGAAATGCTACTAACACTTAAATCATAGTCTTAGCCCCTGTACTTAGTACACTTGTGACCTTTAATAAGTAACAATCTCTGAGTTGTCACTTCTGCAGCTATAAAATAAAAATTTAAAAAGTAAAACACAAATATTTGTCTCATCTTTCTCATAATATGAACTGTCTTTAAAAAATGAAAAATGCTATGCCTATAAAATTTTGGTTGCTAGCCTCTATTTTATCTGTTTGGATTTTCATGTATTTAATTTCTTTAAATTAGGGCACAGATGTCTGATTTCATCTTACTCATATTTAAAAAATAAGTTTCACATATGTCTTTAAACTTTGCAAAAATTCTGATAGCTAGATATTGTTCGCTCTGAAAATTTAGGTTTCAAAGAGGTAAGCCACTGGTCTATACCTCCAAATACAAAAACAAATGTTGTACTAAGGTTGATCTGGATACAGTTTTAATGCATAATAAGTAAAATGTTCTTTTCCTCTTATGGACAGATTAGGATATGTGAATGTTTAATAATGACCAATTCTTAATTAGCTAGTCTGCTGACCAGATAATCATACAGCCAGCAATTAAGACTAATTGAATATCCTCTAGTTTCAGAAGTGAAAAAGCACTAGAAGGATTACCATCTAAAGTCTCTTAAACACAAGGAGTTGATAAAAAGGAGAAACAGACTGTCTGAAGTAGAGTCTTTAAAGATGCAAAAAAAATAGAGGATTTGGTCAGAAGAGTGGTTTCTTAGAGACTTTGGAATAGCATGGTTAATCTTATTGTAACTTATGGAATTTCTGAAAGTCTTATTTGATTTTCTTTAAAATAATTAATTTGCATAAATTTAATTGACAGTGGTTTTTATGATTCACCTTCATTTTATGATTTTAAATGTAATAGCTGCTGTTTACACGATTGGAAAAAATTTTGCTTTAGAAGTAATATGCAAATGCTTTCCCATTACAGATAAGAGCTAGAGATAGTAGAATAGGGTAAAAATTAAAGTAATTTTTATAGTTGAACAATAGCAAAGCTAATATATATTACTTGACTACTAAGTTCCTTTTTAAAGGTTTTGAATTATAAAATTCAAACATTATAAATTTTATAATTTATAAACAATTATAAATTATTTTTCAAAATTATAAAGTTTCTATTATAAAATTTTGAAATACAGATATATATATAAACATATATTAGTATATGTAAAAATATATAAATATGCATAAAACTTTTAGTGAATACAGTATAACTACTTTATACTATTTTGAAATAGTGAGACCGGTGTGGCAAGGAATGAATTTCTATATCTTTCCTCATATAATCAAAGTTCTCTATTTACTAACTTTCAACTAAGCAAAACTAAAAAACAAGAGGCAAATTTAATCAATTTGAATATTCACAGTATGTCACCTGTTGCTATATAGTTTTAATTTGTGTTTATGTTTATTGTTTATCAACAATCTTTCAGAATCTAATCATTTTTTAACTGGGAAAGCTTATCTATATTAAAAAAAGTTTGAATTATAGTGGATATCTGCTCTGTTTTTTGATTTTCACACAATTTCCTGATTTTCTTTACAAATCACTGCTTAGATAACTAAAACATAGCCAGAATTTTTACATACCATACAGGTTAAAGGTTGAAATAAGTTTCTAAATTCATTCACTTATGTCCATATGCCCTGACAAATATCCATTTTTGATTTGCCTATTAGTTCATTTATGCTAGCAATGATATTCATTTTCAATCTAAATGTTTATTACTTTAAGGCACTGATTTAATGCTTTTATAACAAAAAATGTTTATTTTAAAATTAGCCTTAGGAATTAGACAGTAAACATTATAATTTGTCAGTTTGCTAATTACTTTAATATTTTATATTTGTACATATATAAGTGATAAGCATTTACCAAATTACTCGTTAGACTTAAGACATATGTCAGCATAACCAAGTCTAGTCAATTGCTGAAAATCAAAATAAAACTAAATCTCATTGTGGTATCACTGCACCTCCTTCTATTCTCCTTATAATAGCAAAATTTCCCTCTTTATGCATGTTGAAATTGTGAATCTTCCTACTTTGTAGGGGTCTATGACCCCTGAGCAGCTCAAATAAGTGAAAAGTAATAGAAAAATTAAATTTTTGTACAGCACTTGTTGGTGTGAGGGCAGACTCCAAAGCTTTTCTGCCACAGCAATGAATACCATAATTGTTGGGGATAGCAAATTAGTTTTATCAAAGAAAGCAACACTTATCATATGACAATGTGTTGATTTGAATTTTATTCTTTTTGTGTTTGCTTTTACATTAAATTTGATCTATTTTTGTGGTGACATGAAAGCTATTTGCAGGAAGAGTTTATAATTAGCTCTGTGATTATAGATATTATTTGGAGTAATAATTTGATTTTCAGAACTCAAATCATTTATTTGGCAATTAACAACTTTTTTCTTACTTAGAACATGTAACTATACTTCATTCACTATTACCATTTAGCCACATGTTAGGAGACACTGGGTCTTATTGTTTTATAAGTACTTAGTATATTCTACATCCTTTATAAATAAATAATCATTATTGGTCCTCTAGTAACATTGCATTAATGAATTTCCTTCAAGGTGATAAATTTCTATCATAAAAAATTTGAAAATGGAATTTAAAACCACATAAATAACTGGATCCTAATTATTTACATAATGCAACAAATTATAACCATTTAAAATATATCAAATGGATACATTATATTTGGAAAAATTTCTTGGGACATTTATAAATTGTCTAAGGCTATTTCAAACCAACTTAGTAACTACTGCCATAGTATACCAGGGTAATTACCAAGTTACTTAACAGACTCCCTGTTCACATATTTATCAAATTCCTGGCAATTAATTTATCAATTTCCTGGAAAATTTAATTGATCAAAGTGCCTGATTAACATCAGGAAATATAATAGACCCAGCCTATGGTAATTTTTTCATGGCTATTGAATACTTATTCTTCAGGTGTCAGTACTGTTGAAATTAAATACAAAATGGAGACCAGAATTCAAAATTCCCTGAGCAGACAAAGTCATTTAAGCCATGTGAACTGAACTAAATCTAGCTTATTTCATGAACACAGATGAAAATTAACTTAGGTTCTTTCTCGTAAATGCCTCTGATAATCATAAAAAAACTTAAGTTCTCGTCCTAAAATAGTATGAGATAATCCCTTTCAACAAATCCCCTGCCATCTGGAAACCCCTATTGTAATGACCAATCATTGTAAAGCTTAAACAACTTCTTCACTTTCATCCTATAAGCCATCTTGTAATGTCATGCCCGTGAGCTCCATATCAGTTTTGAATTTGAAAGCTCCCAGTTCACAGACTATTCCTATATGCACAATAGACTCCTACTAAATACTACTTTATTGGTCTGTGGCATTAATTTTCATATTTCTGAATTTTTGACTTTATCATCATATGATGAAAAGACTACACGAAAAAAGAGACACCATAAAAATCACTTAAACATACATTTCATATCCATGGCAAATCTGGGTTTAAGCCATGAGCCAGAAACAATTTTGGTTTTGGTTACAAATAGCAATGGAGAGTGTAAGTTTCTACTCTCAGTCTTAAAAAAAGTAAAGGAAACCATTTTTAAGACAGGAAATAAAATCAATGGAATGGAAACAAGTTGCTGTTATGTCTCCATAGTGTAAACCCATGATTCAAATGCCAGTTTACACTATTATATTTAAAGTTAATTTGTTAAACTGGATATTTGGTGATTGAATGCTGTAAGTTACAACAGAGTATTTTAGGACAATGGTGACTTTTTAAATTCTAAAGATGATATTTTGTAAATAGTGCCAGCAATATTTTAGACGTTTAGCCAAATGATAGCATTTTAAGGATTCTAAGTATTTTTTTAATAGATTTATTTATTTATTTATTTTTGGCTGCATTGGGTCTTTGTTGCTGTGCATGGGCTTTCTCTAGGGATGAGGGCTTCAATACTTGTGATACATGGGCTCAGTAGTTATGGCTCACAGGCTCTAGAGTGTAGGCTCAGTAGTTGTGGCACATGGGCTTGGTTGCTCTGCCACATGTGGGATCTTCCCAGGCCAGGGCTCGAACCTGTGTCCCCTGCATTGGCAGGTGGATTCTTATCCATTGCACCACCAGGGAATTCCCAATTTTAAGTATTGCAAAAGAAGCTAGCTGATTATTAACAGCCTTTCTCAGTTTTTACCTGTATGATTTGAGCAGATGTCAAAGTAATTTGAGTCTCTGTGAGCTCATCTACAAAGCTGTAGGACTGGTCTTGGTGATTTCTAAGCCTGTATATATAAAATTACATTTGCCTCTCAGAAAGACAAAACTGTGTGATCTCCATTATATGTGAAATCTGAAAAAGTCGAGCTCATTGAATAAGAGTAGAAATGTGGTTTCCAGGGGTTGGGGGCTGGGGAACTGGGGAGATGTTAGTAAAATGTTACAAACTTTCAGTTATAAATACATAATTTATATATATATAAATTTAGTTATAAATAATAATATTTCATCATCCTGGATTTTTCTGTTTCTTTGTATCTCCAGATACCCTTCAGTCTCCATTCTAGAAGTCTGGAAAAGGATTTCTCAGACTCCTGAGAGGTGCCCCTCGTAGGGAGGTAGAACGGGGCAGCTCGCGATGAGACTCAACTCTGGGGATCTAGTGTATAGCATGGTGATTATAGTTAATAATATTGTATTGTGCACTTGAAATTTGTTGAGAGAGTAGAGCTTAAGGGTTCTCACCACACACACACACACACACACACACACACACACACACAAATGGCAGCCATGTGAAATGATGGATGTGTTAATTAACTTGATTGTGGTAATCATTTCACAATGCAGTATATGTATATTAAACCATGTTGAGCCCCTTTAAAAAATCACATTGTATAACCTAATTGTATACAACTTTTGTCAACTGTACCTCAATAAAGCTGGAAAAAAGTACAATAAAAATCAGAAAATAAAATAATTTAATAAGGAAAACAATGTAAGAAATAACATTATATGTGTCTCGAATTTTAATATTGAATTTACTCATTCAAATTACTCACATAAACAAAAACCAGATCTAAGTAGAATATATATGGTGACACAAAGAGACAGAATTCAGAGTAAAAAAGTAATGAAGATTCTTTTTTAAAAATGTTGATGTTGGTAGCATAAAACCTCTGAAAAGATCATTTTGCTTTTGGAGAACGCCAAGAATACTCATCACTTGGCTTCATACACGATGATATACATAAATTGAAAGTCTATACTTGAGGGCTACTTTTTTTTCTAATTATAACATTAAAATATGTCCTGTTATGCTGTATTTAGTGTACCTTATTACTGTTTGCTATTTTGTGTCATAAAATATAATTATTACATGTACACATTATGCAATTATAAAATTATCAGTTTCCTTAACTAAATGGAATATCCTTCTCAGTGAAGAGAGAATTTATTTAATATTAATGAATGAAAATATAAACAGAGAAGAGGTCAGGCAGTAAAACTGTTGGTGTGATATGTAAAAGTAACTAATGGTCGGCTAGAATAATGTTAGAAGATGATGAATTTGAGGTATAAATGATTGTTTTCAAAGCAGAACTGCATTCCTCAGAGCTCAACTTTCCTCAAGCATGCTTTGCATATTACAAGTATCTGGGGCTCTATCCCTCAAAACCTACCCAAACCAAAGCAATTCTTTTTTTTTTTAACATCTTTATTGGAATATAAGTGCTTTGCCATGGTGTGTTAATTTCTGCTTTATAACAAAGTGAATCAGTTATACATATACATATGTCCCCGTATCTCTTCCTTCTTGCATCTCCCTCCCTCCCACCCTCCCTATCCCACCCCTGTAGGTGGTCACAAAGCACTGAGCTGATCTCCCTGTGCTATGCGGCTGTTTCCCACTAGCTATCTATTTTACGTTTGGTAGTGTATATATGTCCATGCCACTCTCTTACTTTGTCCTAGGTTACAATTCCCCCTCCCCATATCCTCAACTCCATTCTCTAGTAGGTCTGCATCTTTATTCCCGACATGCCCTTAGTTTCTTCTGACCACTTTTTTTCTTTTTTCTTTTTTAGATTCCATATATATGTGTTAGCATACAGTATTTTTTTCTTTCTGACTTACTTCACTCTGTATGATGGTCTCAAGGTCCATCCACCTCACTACAAATAACTCAGTTTTGTTCCTTTTTATGGCTGAGTAATATTCCATAATATTCCATTGTATATATGTGCCACATCTTCTTTATCCATTCATCTGTCGATGGACACTTAGGTTGCTTCCATGTCCTAACTATTGTAAATAGAGCTGCAATGAACATTTTGGTACATGACTCTTTTTGAATTATGGTTTTCTCAGGGTATATGCCCAGTAGTGGGATTTCTGGGTCGTATGGTAGTTATATTTTTAGTTTTTTAAGGAACCTCCATACTGTTCTCCATAGCGGCTGTATCAATTTACATTCTCACCAACAGGGCAAGAGGGTTCCCTTTTTTCCACACCCTCTCCAGAATTTATTGTTTGTAGATTTTTTGATAATGACCATTCTGACCAGTGTGAGATGATATCTCATTGTAGTTTTGATTTGCATTTCTCTAATGATTAATGATGTTGAGCATTCTTTCATGTGTTTGTTGGCAATCTGTATATCTTCTTTGGAGAAATGTCTATTTAGGTCTTCTGCCCATTTTTGGATTGGGTTGTTTGTTTTTCTGATATTGAGCTGCATGAGTTGCTTGTATGTTTTGGAGATTAATCCTTTATCAGTTGCTTCATTTGCAAATATTTTCACCCATTCTGAGGATTGTCTTTTGGTCTTGTTTATGGTTTCCTTTGCTGTGCAAAAGCTTTTAAGTTTCATTAGGTCCCATTTGTTTACTTTTGTTTTTATTTCCATTTCTCTAGGAGGTGGGTCAAAAAGGATCTTGCTGTGATTTATGTCATACAGTGTTCTGCCTATTTTCCTCTGAGAGTTTAATGGTGTCTGGCCTTACATTTAGGCAGAAGAATGGATAAGTGACCTGGAAGATAAACTAGTGGAAATAACTACTGCAGAGCAGAATAAAGAAAAAAGAATGAAAAGAATTGAGGAAAGACTCAGAGACCTCTGGGACAACATTAAATGCACCAACATTTGAATTATAGGGGTCCCAGAAGAAGAGAAAAAGAAAGGGACTGAGAAAATATTTGAAGAGATATGGTTGAAAATTCCCTAATATGGGAAAGGAAATAGTTAATCAAGTCCAGGAAGCACAGAAAGTCCCATACAGGATAAATCCAAGGAGAAACATGCCAAGACACATATTAATCAAACTATCAAAAATTAAATGCAAAGAAAACATATTAAAAGCAGCAAGGGAAAAACAACAAATAACACATAAGGGAATCCCCATAAGGTTAATAGCTGATATTTCAGCAGAAACTCTGCAAGCCAGAAGGGAGGGGCAGGACATATTTAAAGTGATGAAGGAGAAAAACCTACAACCAAGATTACTCTACCCAGCAAGGATCTCATTCAGATTTGACAGAGAAATTAAAAGCTTTACAGACAAGCAAAGGCTAAGAGAATTCAGCACCATCAAACCAGCTTTACAACAAATGCTAAAGGAACTTCTCTAGACAGGAAACACAAGAGAAGGAAAAGACCTACAATAATAAATCCAAAACAATTAAGAAAATGGTAATAGGAACATACATATCGATAATTACCTTAAATGTAAATGGATTAAATGCTCCAACCAAAAGACATAAACTGGCTGAATGGATACAAAAGCAATTCTACTTTTATCTGTCTGCTTTATTGATCTTACTAAAATTTGTTGCTCAAAAGGTTTTCAAGGTCAAAACTATTTGAAAATATTTTACTGCTGTAGAATATTAGAGTACTTCTTTCCACTAATGTTCTTAATGGGAAGATATGCATTGCACATGATTATTGAGCATGGTATTTATTAAATAATCGTCTTATTTATAGATCAATAGTTTTAAAAGGTTTTATCATTGATATTTATTGTAAAGCATTTATTATGCTTGTTTACTATATGTGTTGTGATCACATATTTCTTCAAATTCTTAAAAGTAACATATAATTGCCATTGAAATACATTTTATTAAATTAAGACAGACATGATTGTGTTAAAATAAAGAGCATCAAATAAATGAATCTTCTTAATATTTTCAAATTTACAAATATGTTTCAGTACTAAATAGTAGTTTTCTATTTGTGTCAGTGCTTTAAAATTACCAATTTAAAATAATTAATCTAAAAGTAAATAAGGTTGTTAATGAGGTTTTAAAAATTAAACTTCTTTCTTTCACCATTTATAAAAGAAACCTAACCTTAGCTTTATCTATTTTTATATGACTCAGTCATAATTTCTAATATTTTAATGTTCAATCCATATAGGATTTATTTTTATGTATGACCTGAGATAGAAATCTATATTTATTTTAATAGATTGCTAATTGTCCTCTATTTTGAGCAATCTATTTTCCACACATTTAAATTACCATTTTTATTACATATGAACTCTAATGACAAGTGCTACAGGTACTGAAAAGAATTTTATTCCATAAACTTAGATGTTGACATAGTTAGCCAATTTCCATTCTGAAATAAATACCAGATGGAGTCATAAACATTTAAATAATCAGAAAACCTCATCTGGATGAAGCCAACCATGGTGAGGATGTAAAGAGAAAAGAGCTATCATGGAATACCAATGAGCAAGATATTTAAGAGATTAGAAAGCAGGTGAGAGCAGTGTAGGAGAAAATCTAAGGTAGCTGCTCCCCATAAGCTAAAAGCTGTGCACTCTGGAGAGCAGAAATAAAACCAGGCGATACACTTTCAAAAGCTACCGTATGAGAAAAAAATATGTGTCCTTTGTCTTTAGTAACAAAGGTATCGTAACTTTGGCCAGAGTAGTTTCAGAGAAGTGATGGACCAAAACTCTGAGACTTGAAATGCTGCTTCTGAAACATTGCAGAATGTTGAGATCTAGAAACTGGGCAACTGAATATTTCTCACAAAATTTGTATACAAAATTAGTGTTAGGATGGCACTGAAGTTAACTGCCCACAAATAAATGAAATAGAATGAAGTAAAATCACAAAAACAAAGAAACAGCTATTCACGTGAAATATATTCACAGTGTACTGGCTTCAAATGGTTACACTTTAATTGTGTCTCAAAGGTAAGATTATTTTTTTTCTCAATTTTGGGGGCAAAAGGTGTATCCTCAAAATTTGTTCAAGCAGGGGACTCGTTTTGTTTAAGAAGAAGTCCTAAAGAAATTACACTGAAAATATGTATAACTGTTTTTTCCCCTATGGAGCGTCTCAAAGGGCCTATAATCCAGACAGATTGAGATGTACTGCTATACAAGATAGATTACTATGATTGTAATAATGAAACTCCATTTTTTTTTTTTCGGTACGCGGGCCTCTCACCGTTGTGGCCCCTCCCGTTGCGGAGCACAGGCTCCGGACGCGCAGGCTCAGCAGCCATGGCTCACGGGCCCAGCCGCTCCGCGGCATGTGGGATCCTCCCGGACCGGGGCACGAACCCGTGTCCCCTGCATCGGCAGGCAGACTCCCAACCACTGCGCCACCAGGATAGCCCTAAAACTCCATTTTTAATAGCATGCTTACATTGAGAATTACATATAATTATGCAAATGACAGGTATATCACACAGCCTCAATAAGTGCTATTTATTATTAAGCTTGACCTTAAAACTGAATAGAATTTTCATATTGGATAACAGTGATGGAGGGAAGATGTAATGGTTAGAGGTGGTAAAGTAATCAGAGCTCAAAATAAAAACTCAAGAAGCTTGAAAATACAAGGTGTGTCCAGAAAATACATTAAGTCTATCAAAATATTCTTATGCCTCTACTGATATATCATCCATTCACGGAGGGCACATCAAGATTTTATTTAAAATGTAATTTGCATCAAATTATTTAAAATGTAATGGCATAAGTTAGACCCTGTGGATACAAACTCAAGTCATATTTCATGCTCGCAAGGAGTTTGCATTTCAGTGAGATTTAGGGAAATAGCAAGAGAATGAAATTGCAGCAAATGAGCCCACAAGTTCTTCTAAGAAGTCAGGAGGGCAGGAACTTTGACATTCTCCCTAGACTGTCATCCCTGGCAGTCCCAAATGAGCATTTCAAACCTTAGTGAAAAAAAATATCATTGATCAGCCTTTAAATGTAATCATTCAATTCATTGTTGTTTTAGTTTTATACAAGAAAAGTTATGAACTAGGAAAGTAAGAATAGTCTATTAGCATTTCCTGTATTTTAACAGTTTCTGTTCCTTCCTTTTTTTTTTCCCCAAAGTTTTGATTTGGCTGAAACACTTAAATGAAACCCACCTCTAAGGGAAGTGTAGAACATCTGAATCACATTTTGAAGTCAGGCCATTTTGTATTATTAACCAAAATTTCAGAAACAGAGATCTGATTGAAATAAAAAGGCGTTTATTTGGGGTATGTTAGGACGGCAGCTCGGGAGACATAGATTCAAGAAGTTCTTAAATCGTGTTCTACCTGACTACAAAATGAAGGAGGCTTATAAAGGCAAAAAACTGCAAGGCCACAATTAGTTACCTGAGTTGTTTGTACATATATCCCACATCTTCTTTATCCATTCCTCTATTGATGGACGCTTAGGTTGCTTCCCTATCTTGGCAATTGTAAATAATGCTGTTATGAACATTGGGGTGGACGTATTTTTTCAAATTAGTGTTTTTGTTTTTTTCGGCTATATACTCAGGAGTGGAATTGCTGGGTCATATGGTAATTCTACTTAGTTTTTTGAGGAACCTCCATACTGTTTTCCACAGTGACTGCATTAATTTACATTCCCACCAACAGAGTAGAAGGATTTCCTTTTCTCCACATCCTCAGTATTTGTTATTTGTGGTCTTTTTGATGATAGCCATTCTGACAGGTATGAGGTAATATCTAATTGTGTGTGTTTTTTTTGTTTTGTTTCGGGTTTTTTTGCAGTACGCGAGCCTCTCACTGTTGTGGCCTCTCCTGTTGCGGAGCACAGGCTCCGGACGCGCAGGCTCAGCGGCCATGGCTCACGGGCCCAGCCGCTCTGCGGCATGTGGGATCTTCCCGGATCGGGACACGAAGCCGTGTCCCCTGCATCGGCAGGTGGACTCTCAACCACTGCGCCAACAGGGAAGCCCCCTCATTGTGGTTTTGATTTACATTTCTCTGATGATTAATGATACTGAGCATCTTTTCATGTGGCTGTTGGCCATCTGTATGTCTTCTTTGAAAAAATGTCTATTCAGTCTTCTGCCTATTTTTTAATTGGGTTCTTTTTTTGATGCTGAGTTGTATGAGCTGTTTATATATTTTGGATACTAACCCCTTATTGGTCATATCATTTGCAAATATTTTTCCAATTCAGTAGGTTGTCTTTTGGTTTTGTCAATGGTTTTGCTGTGCAAAAGCTTTTAAGTTTAATTAAGTCCCCTTTGTTTATTTTTGCTTTTATTTCCTTTGCTTTAGGAGACAGATCACAAAAAAATTTGCTATGATTTATGTCAAGGGTGATCTGCCATGTTTTCCTCTAGGAGTTTTATGGTTTCCTGTCTTACATTTAGGTCTTTAATCCATTTTAAGTTTATTTTGTATATGGTGTTAGAAAATGTTCTAATTTCCTTCTGTTACATTGTAGCTGTCCTGTTTTCCCAGCACCATCTATTGAAGAGACTGCAGGTGTTGTTTTAAAAAACAGCTGGTATCCTTGGGTTTCGCATAGTTCACAGAAACTTCAAGTTCTCGGTGGTGCAGGGACATGTCTGAAACCAGGTCCTCAATGGTTGTCAACTCCATTTTTGTATGTCCTATGACTACTTCATTACAATTCCAGTCTGTTGTCAGTATTGATGAGGAGTCAGAAATACTTGATGCTGAAAGTATAACATAGTGCAATTCTCACCCAATTTTCAGGAGTTTGTTATATTTATCTCTATGTATATGTGTGTTTCTCACTCCTCTTCTAGCTGTGGCAATACTTTGAGAGAGTAAAAGCCCCAACTTTTTTTTTTTTTTTTTCGGTACACGGGCCTCTCACTGTTGTGGCCTCTCCCGTTGCGGAGCACAGGCTCCGGACGCGCAGGCTCAGCGGCCATGGCTCACGGGCCCAGCCGCTCCGCGGCATGCGGGATCCTCCCGGACCGGGGCATGAACCCGTGTCCCCTGCATCGGCAGGCGGACTCCCAACCACTGCGACACCAGGGAAGCCCCAAAGCCCCAACTTTTTCAGCATTCCTGGTCTCTCTGTGGAATCTACTGCAGACAAGATTTCTTTTTATGTTGTGTGCAGAGTTGAAACGGCAAGTCCCAGTGGTACGTAACTGTTCCAGTCTCCAGGACTTCTACTACTGCTTTCATCTCTCTTTTCTTCATGTCTCCAGGCTTAGTCATGTTATACCTATTTTAGTAATGCAAACTTCCCTTGTGCTTTGCTTTTTTTTTTTGGTATTTTGTCTTTGATCTTCGGTCTAAGATATTCCTTATAACATATCATGCCTATACTCTGAATGCTTTAATACCATTGGGATTAATCATTTTTCAGATTAGGGCTAACTTGTTCAACACACAGAACGCTGCAACATCTCATTCAGCTGGTTCTTCTAAATTTGACCCAAGGCAATTCTTTTATTATCAGTGTGTCTGTTTTTAAGGAAGTTCTTTCTGTTTGAAATAGGGGATAATTATTTGGGGTTAATTATTGAGTAATTGGTTTTAATCGTATCTTACATAAATATTCCAGGTGTTTTTCCAAGTTGTTCAACAATGGTAAAACCTATTGGTTTACTTAAATATCCTATTTTCTCTAATTTTTAAATTGTTATATATGCCAAACAAATTTGTACTTATTGAAAAACAAAACAAATACATCAATTATGGGGAAAATAGGAGTGCTTTTAAATTTTATATTAAAGTCTACCTTTTGTAGATGGTTTTAAAAATATACACATTTATCTATTTTCTACTATTTTAAATTATGCCCCTATGAATTTTTTTTTTCTGCTTAAACCTTCCCAGCTTTATTATGAGTTGGTTGTTAACTTCTCTGCTACACTCAAAGGTATGTCTTTATTTTTCTGTAAATATTTAAAAAATGAGTGAACATTGAATTATGAAAGTTTTATTATGTTTAATTCTGGAAATCACACTTTTTTGGTTTTATAATAGTTGATCAAATTATGCCAAAACACATTCAAGTGAAATTTCAGCTATATGTGTCTACTGATTCCTGGGGTAAAAGACAGTAAGTTTAAAGATATTGATTCCATTTGATATTATTTATTCTCTAATAATTGTAAAAAAAATTCTAGCTTTCTATAAAACCTTATATTTGGAATTTATTTTCTTAAAATATAGATTTTCAAATATTACACTATTGAGAAGATCCATTGAGATAAGTCAAAAAGCAGTGCATTTCATCTGGTTCCTAAAGGAACAAATATTTTTAAAGTATCACCAAGCCTCTGTCATGTGCTATTAGAAAAAGGAAGGGCATCAAATGTTACAAATTCTTTGATATGTAGATTTGTGATAGTTTAACACCAATGTAAAGAGTCTAATCTCTCCACTTCTCTCTTTCCCTCACAATGTTGCTATGTTTCTTAATCACAGATCAGATCACAGCATTCCCTTTCTATGTAGTTACTAAGCAAATGGCTCATACCTTAGTAACATTTGAATCACACTAACACCAAAACAAAAAAAACAAAAAAACAAAAACTACCAAGAAGTTCTTCAGTCTGAACCAAGGTTGGTGTGATAATATAAATTTGAACTGCTAGCCCTGAAGACAACCTCAATTTTTAAAAACTAAATTCTATTTCTCTGCCCAACAACATGGTGGTATAATTCTATTTATTCAACAAATAATTACTGATTATATACTGTGTGGTATTGAATATGTGAGGTATTGAAGATTAATATACACATAAGATCTAGCTTTGCATGAAAAATTCTTTCAGCCTGCTAAGAGGGACAGCCTAATGGACAGTTAGCACACTCTGTGAGATGTTCTATATGGTACACTACTGCCTAGGAAGTCATGAGAGAAAAAAAAAAAAATTGGAGGGAAGGAGCACACTTACTCTGCAGTGTATAAAGGAATCTTCAGAGAAATGATGTCAGGAGTGAGAGTACGTGAGGTGGATGGGACTGGAAACAGCATTCCAGAGCCATGTAACTTCATCTGCCAATCTATGGAGCTATAAGAAGGACCTGGCACCCACATGTTGTACACTGTTTGCCATGCTGGGCAAAGAGCTCATTTCAGTG
This sequence comes from Orcinus orca, assembly GCF_937001465.1. Lineage (NCBI taxonomy): Eukaryota > Metazoa > Chordata > Mammalia > Artiodactyla > Delphinidae > Orcinus > Orcinus orca. Next base: position 45,083,636 of record NC_064565.1, on the reverse strand, counting down.
ATGCTGGAGATGAAGCAGAAGAGAGAAGCTGAGATGGAACAATGGAGAGTTTTCCACACCACTCTAAGGTTAACGAACTCTTTTTTTCTCCTCAAGTTTTTCAAGTTCATTAGCATACACAACAATTTTATTCCCAATGTGAAATAATTTATTGTAAGTAAGATGTCTGGTCTTCTTAATTTTTGTCAAGGTGGTGATATCGGTAACATATCTGAAGTCATCTAATATATTTTAGCTAATTTACTTTATTTAGAAAAGAAAGCTATACAAATACATATACATAACTGCTCTCTATAGGAAAATCCTGGAAGTATCATATATTTTTCATGTCCTCTTCTCCAGGGATCTGACTTTATCTTTATCTGACATCGATATTGAGTACTCTTCTTAGTTACCAGAGGCCCAAGAAATCCTTTGTATGATCCATATGTAACATCTGGAACTCTAAGACTTTTTCTTCAACTTCAATGTACTATTAGAAATTTCAAATCCCCTCATAAAACTGAAATTAGGACAATAAGGAACAAATATTATCTCAGAAATATAATTAATGAATCAGATACATAGAGTTGACATGGCATCTACTTTCAATAGGAACGGAGATGTAGAATGAAAACTTCCTTACTTAGGATGCTAAGCAGCTAATAATATATACTAAATATAGGAGATCTGTGATGCCTAGTGAAGAGTAAAAAAAAATCATGGCCTAATAATTCATTTTCTTATTACCAGGTGAAAGATTGATATTCAAGGAACTTACATGAGTAGAAGAGGAACACATATGGATAAAAGAGGAAGTTTTAAGCATATTTTAAATGTAACACAGAGGGACCTTGATAAGAACTGCAGAAAACTGCACCTGGCAAGCAGCAATTGGAAAGAAGGTGTTTTGTTTTGAGTAATGATTTCTGGCCAGTTCTCAAACCAAAGAGTTAAAAACAGCCGTGTCTACACATAGTTACAGCAGCCACATATTAGAGGATCATTTTTAGTTATTCATGGCTTCATGATGAGAGTGGGTGGTAAGCCTGCCTGGCCGGTGATAACCTATACTCTATGGAGGCTTTTAGAAGGATGCTCTTTGTTACAGTTTAGTGATTTCAAATGTGCCAATTGTAATTACAGAGGAGACTCTACCATTTTAAGGCCTGGTAAGCTTTATATGACAGGGGATAAGCCAAAATTAAAATTAAATTATACCCGCTTAAAGAAAAAAATGGAACCATGTTCTTTTTACATTCTACATCTATAATTTAGCATGCAAGTTCAGATATGCCCGGCAATGGATTTCTTATTCTCGGTTACCTTGTGGGTACAATAGCATGGTTAAAACCAACTCAAAATTTATAACTGTAATGTCTGTCTTGCAATACTTTAATTCTACTGAAATGATAAGTAATCATTATAGCTGGAATTCTTAATTGAGAAAGGTGGGAAGGTTCCCTAAAACCAGAAAAACAGGAGAAAAATTTTGGACTTTTCCAGAAGAAACATTAATTCCAGTGATAAGTGGACAATCTCAATATTTTTATTAGTGTAATGGAGTACATAGAGACAAGGAAATAATCTTTGAAACTGGTGAGTACAACCTCATATAGTTATCCAAGCTGCATGGTAGAAATATTCCAGCAGAGTTTTACCACTAATTTTTTGAGCATTTCCAAAGCTGAATGGACTTAGAATTATTCAATAAGAATATGTCCCAAATCAATTAGTTTTAGGTTAATGTTTAATTTAGGTTAATGTCTAATGTTAGTAAGATCACATACTATAAGCCCTAAACATATGAGTTACGTGATTTAACAAAAACAAAACCCATTTCCACTGTTGTCCTGAATCAGTGAGGACAAAATAAAACATATGTAACTTTTATATTCACATTATTAGAATACTTACTTACTTGCCAGATATCAATATCTTACAAAAGAGTCATTTCTCAAGTTATTTCTGGGACTTTTCTCAAGATATAGATCTTTGAATAGATTCCTTTATTCTGGCCCTCTTTGCTGTTTGTGCCAATGCCAACCCTCATGCCATGACCACTGTCCTGGACAGATCTGTCCTCAGCTGACTAGCACCACCTGTGTTCTTACTTTTGCCTCAGGACTCAGAGTTGTCATCTGAGCTGCTGCTATCCACTGCCACTCTATAATTACGCTGCTATGCCTAGACTAGCTCCACATCGATATAATAATAGCAGCTTACTGTTTCTTCTTCCAGCCCCACTCCAGGTACACTTCAGGTTTTTCAAGTCTCAGAGCCTAAGTTAATACATTAAAACCCCAGAGACAGGTAGAAATCCCTCCCTCTATCATATCCGTCTCATTGTTCTCTCCAGAATTAACTAGTTCATAGAGTGTTTGACTATGGAATCATTGAACCCCTTAACAAGGAAAAAAGAGTATGTGCCTCATCCGTTGATATTCAATCTCATCCTCTAGCCCAAAGGAGACTCTTAAAATATAAAAAAAGTAGCTGCTATGAACGTTTGCATGAGGATATTTTTTCCTTTTTTTTTTTTTTTTTTTTTTGTGGACATATGTTTTCATTTCTCAGGAGTAATTACTAGGTAGGCAACTCAGTAATTTTATTCTTAGGTGTTTACCCAAGAGAAATGAAAACATATGTTTGTAGACAGACTTCTATATGAATGCTCATGAAAGTTTTATTCATCATAGTAAAAAACAAACCAAAAAAACTGGAAACAATACAATATCTCTTGACAAGAGAATGGATTTTGAAAAATGTAGTCCATTCATACAGTAGAAATCAACTCAGAAATAAAAATGAACAAACTTTTGAAATTGCATTAACATACATGAATCTCTCCAGCATCATATTGAGTACAAAAAGCTAGACACAAGAGAATGTGCAATGTATGGTTCCATTTCCGTGAAATTCTAGAACAGGCAAAATAAAGTTACGGTGGTATAAATCAGATCAATGATAGCCTGGGGTGGGGAAGTGAAGGTGCGAGAATCAACTGCAAAGATAGAAATGCTACCTTTTGATTGGGTTGGGGTCACTTAAATCTGTGAATTTTATCGTAGGTGAATTATTTCTCAATAAAGTTGGTTTAAGATCCAGGAAATATATCTTCTCAAGGTCTGAGTCACTCAGTTATTATCCTACCACTCCTATCTTTAATAGCTCTTTACCGAAAGCATTTTCATATGCATATTCTCATTTGATTTTATAACTACACCCATCTCCTATATATTAAATAGGGCAGACAATACTACCCTATTTTGCATGCTTTTGTATATTTTGAAACATGACTGACTTGCCTGGACTTGGCTTCTTTTCCCAGCTCAAAGTCATTGTACCTACTAATGCAATATACAATAACTCATGTTTACTAATAGAGAACAGAGTTCAAAAAAGTTTCTTTGTGATAGCCAATAGAAAAAAGAGGAAAAGTGGAAAAGACTTTGCCTTCTTTACCCTTTTCCCTGCATTTATAATGATAAGCTAATTTTGACTTGTGGTAACTTATCATTTTGAAGCTTGACTTGAGTTAGAAGGTGATATATCCTTGATTTATGCAGATAGTATCTAACCTCTATATCACATAATAACTTACGACATTCCCTAATTATACCTCTTCATCTTCTTACCATCTGGTCATTTCCCCACAGAGTAAATTTTCTAAAGCTATTTCCAAAAATACATTTTTTTAATGTTTTGAAATGCTTCACAAATCATCTTTATTCTTTCCACTTGGTATTTTTAGCCTTATCTCAATGTTGCCACTGTTGAATTGCAAAGGTTTTCCATTAGGAATGGTACTAACTTTAAAATGATGTCCCTGAAATAACAGCACAGAAGTATTATTTATTTTCTCTTTTGGCAAGGAAAATATACTGCAACAACTTTATAAACTTCTTCAGCAAAGTCAGCCAAGAACCACTTACAACATATGCTGTATGCACAAGGACGGTACTTTGGCTTGAATCTTAACTAATTGTGCGTTACAGCAAATAAAACTTTAAAAGTGTGTTCAAAGGTAAGTATGCCATAAAACTTGCATTCATTTCATAAAATCCATCATAAACAAATTTCCCAGTGTCACTGAAATGATCACTGCTCCCATTGTCACTAGGTTTAGTCTTTTTAACAAAGACATTGAAATTAGACCGAGGAAAGGAAATCAGATTATTTTGGCTAATCTTTTAGTTGATAAAAGCATATGTGCCCAATCGCACACAATCTCTTCTATTTTAATTTAGGCAAAGGTTTTTTGTTTGTTTATATAGCTTATATATCCAAAATATTGCAACAGATTAATTTTGTTCCCCAAGGATAATTAATGAGTGATATTTTCCTTAATCTCCACATACTCAGTAAAAGTTTTAACCAAAATATTATCCTATTAAAAAAAATCATACACTTTTTAAAACATACGTAACATGACACTGGCCATATCCTGAAACTCAGAAATATTTGTGACCAGAGAAAAGACTCATAATGGGGCTACTTAAATTGAAAAACTATGCTTCTGAAAGTAATAAGTAATATTTGCTTAAGAGAACTTCACATTGTTTTCAGAGAGTGTCTATGTCTATTAGTTAACATTTTTTTGCAGTGATCTTAGTAAATAGGATAATGGGGAAATACCTAGTACATTAACTCTCCCAGTTTATAATTCTGTATCATTGAGAAGATGCTTTCAATGAAATTTTCTTTCATGTAAATCTGATAATGGTTCTTCTTAAACTGGCAAAATATGAAATAATTTGGGAACAGTTTTCAGTAATTAATAGAAAAAAACCCCAGGAATCTGACTTTGTACATGCAGCCACAGTTCAACTATATTGTTTAGAATAATGTGAGTTCCTCTCTTCCTCTTAGTCCTTCATTTTAGACATCTCTTGCCCCCCTACTTTAAGATACCCTTCCAGGTACAGAGACAACTGTTGTAACCATTTGCTTTTATCCCCTCATCTGACTCCCTCAGTTTCGTGTGCTTAATGTTCTCCATCTGAGTAGCACTTCAGAGGAGCTGATTCTGGACAGAAGGAAATTAGGAGACCCACCATTCTCAGAAAGTCCTTGAGTTGGTATCAAGTTGTTTCTAGTGCCCTGTGCCTAGGTCCTGACCTCAAATAGCTTGCAATTAGCCTGGGATCTTTCACTTTTTTTTGCTTCTTTTCTTAACCAACTTTTTTTGTCTGAGTACCAGAAACATGGTTATCCACACTACAGTTTGTGCCATGGACCACTATTTCAGCTGACTTCTTAGACCTGCCCTTCATTGCCCAGTTTTATAAAATTAGCCTGTGACTTCCCTTTTCTCTCCTTTATGCTGCCCACATGATTGCTTCTCTTATCTTGAGAAACTCCTGCCATTTCTATGTGTCTGAACTTAGGCCTTGGTCCCCCTTTCTGTCCCTCAAATCCCTAGCAGTCCTGTCCTGGTGCCTCCCAAGTCCCAGCTTGACAAAATCTGTATATTGCTCTAGTGAAGACAATTTAAGTTGTAGGGAGGGTTGGCATGAAAAAGAATTGAGGATGTTTGGATCTGGGAAGGGGGAAGGGTAAGCTGGGACAAAGTGAGAGGGTGGCATGGACATATATACACTACCAAACGTAAAATAGATAGCTAGTGGGAAGCAGCCGCATAGCACAGGGAGATCAGCTCGGTGCTTTGTGACCACCTAGAGGGGTGGGATAGGGTGGGTGGGAGGGAGACGCAAGAGGGAGGGGATATGGGGATATATGTATACATATATCTGATTCACTTTGTTATACAGCAGAAACTAACACAACAATGTAAAGCAATTATACTCCAATAAAGATGTTTAAAAAAAAATTGCAGAATAGGAGCCAAAGGTAACACAATATTCTTTATTAGTGGAGTTTTAATTTAAGACAAGAAAAAAATAAAAGAAAAAAGAGAGAGTAATTCAGTTAACACTGAACTGACTGTATATTAAGCAGGTTTTGTAAATGAAATCCAGCCCAGCTTCCTAATTGTGTTGTACAGTTTTTGTCTGATTTTGTTCTTTTAGTTTATGTAGTTCTAAATAATGACAATATAGTCATCCTGTAGCTATAATTTTAGTGTATTTGTTCTTCTGGAGTGGATATTTATATTTAACATAATATCACAGAATCAACTGAAATGTATCCTGAAGAAATGAGTGCTGAGAGACGGCTAATTTAAAAAAAAGAAAAAGATTATTTGGCCAAAAGCATTTGGAGTTATGATTCATATACCCCTACTCTTTTGGGGGTGTTTACAATGCATGTTATTATATTAAGATCCTGCAGTTTAAAAATTATATTTGTTTAAACCATTATGTCTCAAAATTACTTGGGAAATTTTGGAAGGGAACAACCCTATTCTCCTCTTTTGTGGGAGTGTATAATTGTTATTATACTGTTCTACATATTAAACTTTGGAATAACCATCCCTAGATCTAAGTTGATTTCCTGTCTATGTTATCACTAATTCTGGAAGTGGGTAGAAATGGTCTCTGAGTACTATGTTTCAAGAACTTTGACTGCTTATCTTACGCATTCTGCTTAGTACTCAACTTCCAACTCGGTGACTACCAATTTTGTTGAACCCCTATAGCTTGGTAATAGTAGAAACAGCCTGTGTGTTGGATCCAAATAAAGATAGATCTATTTCTTGATTTCTCTGTTTACTATCTTTGTAGCCTTAGGTAACTTCATTAAACTCTGAGTCTCAGATTTCTCATCTGGAAAACAGTCTTAATGGACTTACCTTCTTGTCCGGCAGAGACTTAAATGAGATAAGATACATTAAGTACACAGCCCAGTTTCTAGAACATAACATTCAATAAATGCTAGCAGTTGCTGAGAGCCCTTTCTGAAAGTCATTGCTCTGTATAGTATTCATTTAAAATTCTTTCTGAGCACATCATAGAATTGAAAATCATAGATTCAGACTTGTGCTATATGTGAGGAAATGAACACATGGTTTTTAAATGTCCTTTTGTGATATAATAGATTTACCTAAAAGCTTAGTTAAAATTTCAGTTAAATTTAATACTCAGAAGAGAGAATGCCTATATTAGATAATGTTATTTAATATAATTCTTATTGATAAAGGTACATCAACATTTCTTTTCATCTACTTTTGAGTCAAAACATCAAGGAACACTTGGGAGAAAGCTTACATACACTTTCAGAATATTTTATTTTTATGATTTTGTTATTTCATATTAGATTTGAGGGATCATTAAGCTTTAAAATTGAAATTATTCTAATATTAATTTTGAATATATTTGATCTTGCATTTTATATGGTACTCTGTTTCCTTCAGACATGTCTAGCCTCCTATTTGATTAAAAATATAAAAATATAAAATACATATATATATTCAAAATAAGAGAACACTTTTCACATGTTTTGAGAGAAAATAATGAATACTGAAACTTAAAGAACTGAGTGAGTTTTAAAAAATGGAAAGCCCCATTCAGAACATAACATATATAAATAGAAAGAGGTAGGTAGCATATTGATTTCAAACATGTCTTTTAAAGATTCACATATCCTGAGGCCTGATATTCAGATCCTCCTTCGGAACTGAGACCTTACCTGACAACTCACAGCCCAGTCCGTCTTCAGGAATTTCCTGCAGCCAAAGGAGGCTGCCTCTTCCACAGTGACATGCTCTTTCCAGGGCAACCAGCATCCCAAGACAGTTCTTATGAGGGTTTCAAAAGGCCCAGGCCCATATATCTGAAAAAGATAAAAATTCTAATTTGAAAAGATGTATGCACCCCAATGTTCATAGCAGCACTATTTACAATAGTCAAGATATGAAAGCAATCTAAATGTTCATTGACAGATGAATGGATAAAGAAGGTGTGGCACATATATACAGTGGAGTATTACACAGCCATAAAAAAGAATAAAATAATGCCATTTGCAGCAACATTGGTGGACCTAGACATTCTCATACTAAGTGAAGTAAATCAGAGAAAGACAAATATCATACAATATCATTTATATCTTAAAAAATGATACAAATGAACTTATTTACAAAGTGGAAATAAACACAGACATAGAAAACAATTTATGGTTTCCAAAGGAGAAAGACTGTGGGTGGGATAAATTAGGAATTTGGGATTAACAGATACACACTACTATATATAAAGTAAACAAGGACCTACTGTATAGCACAGGGAACTATATTTAATATCTTGTAATAACCTATAATGGAAAAGAATCTGAAAAAAAAGAATCTGAAAAAATATATATATATATATATAACTGAACCACTTTGCTGTACCCCTGAAACATTGTAAATTGACTTTACTTTAATTAAAAACATAAATGCCCAGACCCCCTGGTGTCAAAAATGACAAATCTGGGGGTTTCCCTGGTGGCGCAGTGGTTGAGAGTCCGCCTGCCGATGCAGGGGACACGGGTTCGTGCCCCGGTCCCGGAAGACCCCATGTGCCGCGGAGCGGCTGGGCCTGTGAGCCATGGCCGCTGAGCCTGCGCGTCCGGAGCCTGTGCTCCGCAACGGGAGAGGCCACAACAGTGAGAGGCCCACGTACTGAAAAAAAAAAAAAAAAAAAAGACAAATCTGAAGAGTGCTACAGCTCCGGAGCCCCCTGAATGACTGATTGAGGCCTCTGTTGCTACTGTCCGTCCAGTCTTCCTACCCCTTCCTCACATGAGGGGCATGAGGAAACACCTCCTATTAAACTTCTTGCTTGCAAACCTGATTTTCAGTCTGTTTCCCTAAGGAAACCCACTGACACAAATTCCAAAAGAAGTTGTGACAAATGATTCAGTCACAACTCAACATTTGTCTCCACAAGCCTCTATTTTGTTTGTTTTTTAAGTGAATAGTGAGGTAGAAAAAGCTATACCAATAGGAAATGGAAGATTCATGATAGAAATAATTGTGTGTAATCATGTAAAGTAATGCATTTCTAATAGGAAACATTTCTGAAAGCTCTACTATTCCCAACAATTTTTAAATGTTGGTAAGTACAGACAGTTAAGTCAATTACATCTTTTCATATTTATTCAGGTGAAACTGATATATGAAGGTCTCCCATTGCCCATTACCCTTTCATCGTTCCTGGAAATCACACACAAAGTCACTCTTTGTAATATGCTCTCAAGCATAGTAAACATAGTAGTTCAATAGTTTTCATTAGTTTATTGTCAGGAGGTGATTTGGATTAACACTCTATCTAAATAGCAACACCAGTGACATGTAAGTACTGATTCCATTGAAAGCAATGCACTGCATAATAAAAAGTATGGATGTACTTTAGTAGTGGAGAAAGAATTGCATTTGGTTCCTGGACAACCAACCAGAGGAAGAAAGAATAACAACGGAAAAGAATGACAAGGACAATAAAGGGATACTTCACTGCATTATCAGCTAGATATATTCTATTCCTAAAAGACGTTTAAGCCTGCATGTTTACCTGAAGAAAAAAATAAAAGCCCATAACTTAAACAAAGAGAAGAACAACCCTTATGGATTATGAGTTTAGTGCCAAGTGTTTAACATGGAAACAAAACCTTGGGAGTAAAGATTCAGACCCAGCTCTTAAGTCATGTGTAACCTCATGAAATCTAACATGAATTTTTTTCCTGGGGGTTTGATCTAATTATTTGCAGCCTCTTAGGCTCAGACTCCTCTATGATTTGAAAGCAACTTCAGATTATATACTTGGATACTCATATTACTAGTGTCTATAAACTGTTAAGAATTTTAAAAAGAAGAATCTGAAGATTATAGTAAATAAGTGCTTATACTATAAGAAAAATAAACAGTGCCCTTGTTCTTAAGAAAAACTTACCTGAGTTGGTAGATACTGTGTTCCCAGGACAGACAGAAACACATTAAATCCTAGTTTCTCCATCTATTTGCTCTGTGATCTTGGAAGTCCCTTAGCAGATCAGAAATGTGACTTTCTCAAATGGGGATGATAAATTACCCACCTCATAGAATACTTACAATAATTGAGTAAGATTTGGTATGCAAAGTGTTTAGTACAGAGTTTGAAAGGTAGATTAACAGTTCACCAAATGTTAATTATTTATTTGAGCTCTTCCAATAATTGAAATTTATTATTAATCTTACCTTAACACTTAAGTCTAACACTTTTCCCATAATTTTGATTTATTTTAATCAAAATCAATCATTGGAAAATTAGTATTATATTTTAAATATATTTGTATAATGTATAATTATGGTTTCAATACATAATTAAACATATGTAAATATTACAAATAAATTTTTTTAATCCTTATTTTTCTCCATAGGGCTCTGTAAATATTATTAAGATGATAAATTATATAATTTTGCAGTTCTTTCTCATCTAATCTGGGCATTGTGTAGCACCAGTTAGAATTTAATTACTCAGATATATTCTAGAACTGATTTTCAACTGCCATGTTATGATTTTGGTCTCTTGAAATCTTTTTAGAGCCTCATATAGAATACAAATATATTGGAATTGAGTGGCAGGTGTGCAAGGTCTCATCTACCAAAAAAAAATAATAATACTGTTCTCTTTTATTCCAAAGCATAAGCAGTTGAAATCATTATCTCAATTTGAAAGATTGAGGCCAAATCAAAATACATGTAAAACAATCTTTACATCAGCATTATTTATAATAACTAAAATGTCCATCAATATTAACCACATATAGCATGGCATAGAATAATAGGAATTATTATGGAAAGTCTTACATCAATGAAAGTGAATGAACTACACTTATGTGTAACAACTTTGATATATCTCACTAATATAATGTTAATTTAAAAAGCTTGATCAGGGCTTCCCTGGTGGCGCAGTGGTTGAGAGTCCGCCTGCCGATGCAGGGGACACGGGTTCGTGCCCCGGTCTGGGAAGATCCCACATGCTGCGGAGCGGCTGGGCCCGTGAGCCATGGCCGCTGAGCCTGCGCGTCTGGAGCCTGTGCTCCGCAACGGGAGAGGCCACAACAGTGAGAGGCCCGCGCACCGCAAAAAAAAAAAAAAAAAAAAAAAAGCTTGATCAGAATGTGCACATACAGTATGATTTCATTTACATACATTTCAGATGTAGGCAAAAGTAGTCAATGGTAAAAGACATGTAGAAGGATGTCATCCATGGTGTAAACAATGACTGTAAAACACATTTAATCATGGTAAGTTATTAATGAGTAATGGGATGTACAACTGTCAGGAATGGAATAGAATACATTTCTTCTCTTTAGTTTCTAATTTATTTTTTAAATCAACTTTCTAAACTACAGGATTGCCTTTGCTTTTAGCAGCAAATGATGAAGAACATTTAACAAGCTGATTATAAAAGAAATATAACCCAATACATTAGCCCCATTGATCCAAAGCTGTCCTGTTCTAAAGATCTATTACATCCCATCAATCTGAATCGCAGCATCATATGTGTTCAGAATAATGCAAGTCAGAGTCACTTAAATTCTCCTTATTTTATTTCCCTGTAAACCAAATATCAATACCTTGGAAAGGTGATGCCGGTATCCAAATTAAATGACGACCTCTGGTTTGTCATGTGGACCTGTTTATAATCTTCTCCAGTCTCAATTAGCAGAATAAGGAAGGAAATATATAGCTTATTGATTCATTCATCACCTAATGTTGAAACATATAGTGATTTGTTTTTCCAAATCTGATCTCAGCAACCACAGCCAGAACTGTCAAGCTCCCAGCTGTACTCACATTCTCTGCCACAATCTAAATTGTACACTCATGCATGTTACCTTCCCCCCACCTCTCTTTTATTATGTGTTTCACAGTGTGTAGTGTCGCTAAAACAAGCTCTTTAATTATACATTGCCAAAAGAGTCATCTACTGTTAAATGATTCCTGGGCTGCAGACAGAAAAACTGTGGGTCCTGCAAGGTTCTGAAGTTTCCATTATGTGTACAGACCCCAAGAGCAGCCATTAACAAATCTGTTGCTGGTTTTGTGCAAAAAGGAGCCAGGCTGAGCTCCTGCTGTAGTTTTGGTCAGAGAAAGCAATTTGCATTTTGACAGGCTTACTGGGCAAGAGAAAAGACAGTACAGGTATAATAATAGCTCAACGTGAAACATTTAGACCAACATATTACTAATATTGAAAGTATGATTAAATAGTGGGCAGTGATCAGAGAGAAATTTATCTTGGGAGAACAGTAATATTAAAGCTATTATTGATCAATTGAATAATAATGAATGCATTATTCTTAAGTATTTTTAAGAGATAGGAATGATTTAATATACTACTAGCCTGTTTAACATAAATCTAACTTGATCGAATAAAATAAGACAAATTGGGTATCAATGTGTATTAATTCTGTCTTTAAGAAAACTAAAAATATTTTAATTCTTTGTTCTATTATTGTATTATAAGATATTTATCTATATTGGACCTGACTATCCCACATAATTTTAAATTATAATAAATTATCTATTTATACAAGATTATATAACTTTTCTTGGTGACCAAAATACCTACACTTGCATTTTAGTCTCCACTCTATTTTTTTTTCAAACCTTAAATACAGTGATTTAGAATAGAGCATGAGCCTTGCTGGAGTTAAATGTTAAGTCTACATTAACTGGCAATATTATCGTAGCTAAATTAATTTTACTTTAAGTTCTTCACTGGGTAGTAGAGATAATAATAACTTCAACATTATTTATATCAACCATAGATCTCAACATAAAATCATTTACATTTATAAAGTCTTACTAAGAAAACTATTTTCTAACTGTGGTAAAATCAGTTAAGCCAGGGATGTGAGGCAGGCCAAAGATCAAGACATATAACAAATGGGTCTAGAGATGGTTAATCCAGACAAATGAGGATCAGGTTGGGATGAATCCATCTGAGGCAGACATATGCCTGATGAGACATTTTCTTTTCTCCACCAAGCAAATTTTGGACCAGGCAGGTAGACTGAACAAGTAAAGAGGAAAAATCCCAAATAGCTAAGCCATAGAAACTATCCTAATACATACAAATACAGAAGTATTTCTAAAAACTTTGATTAGTATAAAGAATCACAATGTTTTACCTTTCCTTATCTTTACTGCCAGATTACTTGAAAGTTCTATAAAATGGCCTTCCTTTATATTTTCTACTTCTATTCACTAGTTTCTCAACTCTTTACATCTAATTCCTTTCTCCACTGCTCTGTGAAGATTTCTGTCTTAAAGACCATGGACAGACTTCTAACTGCTACCTCCATAAGCTGTTTCTAAGTGATCACCTTTGGCATTATTTACTCGTACTTTTATTAATGAAATGCTGTTCCCTCGTCGACTCAGTGGCATCATTTTCGTCTTTTTTTTTGGTTTTGCTTCTATGTCATACATTTGTGCCTCCAGTAGGTTTTAAATTACCTTTTAATTAGCTGAAGCAGATTATATTTCAATGTACTTGTAAGACTTTTCACTTTGTAATTTTTATGGACTCATCTCTAAAAACACTTGCTCTCACATTATATGCTTCAGACTTAACTGAGCTTGTTTCATTTGCCTGTACATCACATTTCTGTGAGCCATCCTCTCTAAGGGGCTCTTAGTACTTTCCTTCTAAATTATACTCAGCAAGATGACCTTAAAGTTTCCTTAGTTCAGCTTGGCTAAACTTTAAACAGGCTTCCTCCCGCCTCTAAGTCCCTGATCTCCCTCCCACATGGTCCCTTACAGAATCCAAATGGCCTAACCACAGAAGTCCATTACTTCCTTTTCCTTAAAGCATTTACTTTAGAAAATTGGTAATCGAAAATTCTTTCTCTGCCCCTTTGAGGAATAAATGTTTTTAAAAGACTTTTACCAGTTTTATATCACAGGACAGTTTTTCTCAAGGACCTGGGAGCCATCTCTTGGAAATGTAATCACCAAGGAAGATAGCACCTCTATCTTCCAGTCTCTGTGGGAGGTGGGAGCCTCACTTCAGTGGGAGCCTTGCTCCAAATTGTAATATTACCTCCTGTTATAAAGGTGCAAGAAAATTTACTCTTCATCTGGGTAAGGCTGATTAGCAAATATAGATGTCCTAGGATCTCTCACCCCAACCTTATGGAAATGACCCCTGAGAGAGACTTAGTTTTCATTAAGAGAAACAACTTCAGACCAAAGCAACCCTGATAAAAGGAAACTATGATAGGGCGGAGGTCGGTAGGATAAACATCCTCATCATGCTCTCCTCTCTCCCCAATTTGCCTGCCAATACTCAGCGGAAAGTCAAACATTAAAAAAGACTAACCATGAGGTCATATGGGCCACTGAGCAAGGTAAGCTGGTTGACTCAATCTATCCACTCATCGCGTCAACAAACATTTTTATGTGACAGCCATTATGTTAGATAAAAAGATGCAACACAACACTGTATTAAGAACCACATTGCAATTGCTATTACAGAAACATTTCTAAATGCTGGCGAATTCCGGGAAATAAAGTTCGATAGGTAGTGAAATTTTTACTACCATTGAGTTGGGTCTTACCGATAAATGATATTGGTAAAATGATGATGGATAGGTAGATTAGAGAGAGAGAGAGATGATAGATAGAACATCACTATAGAAACCAAGAAAGGAGAGTGTTTACAATAGTGCCACTCAACAGTGTCCTAAATGTGGAAGACATAATCAAAACTGAAAATCGCCCTTTGACTGTGAGAATAGTATTATTGATCTTCACAAGATTTGCAGGTGGAAAACTACAAAAGGCTGTGATTTTACTCAAAGCTGAAGGAATCTAAACCGTATTACATGAACTTTTTTCAAAATAATTTATGATTAAAATGAAGAATTAGCTTCAGTTGAACTGCATTGTTTCTCATTTTATCCTTTTTTTGTTGTTGTTGGAGGAGAAGATTTTATTAGTGGATTCTATCCCTACTGCCTTCCAAACCTTGCCTTTCTCATCAGAGAAAAGATTAAACCATTATTCTACAAACAACACATGAGCTATTCTAATTTGATAGTACCATGCCTACATAAATGTGGAGCCATGGGGCTTCCCTAGTGGCGCAGTGGTTGGGAGTCCACCTGCCGATGTGGGGGACACGGGTTCGTGCCCCGGTCTGGGAGGATCCCACCTGCCGCGGAGCGGCTGGGCCTGGGAACCATGGTCGCTGAGCCAGCGCGTCCGGATCCTATGTTCCACAACGGGAGAGGCCACAGCAGTGAGAGGCCCGCATACCGAAAAAAAAAAAAAAATGTGGAGCCATGGCTACATAAATTCTAAATGTGATCGCATTTCCGAAGAACTCAGAAGTAAACTTAGTATTTTTAATATGTCAGATCATTCAACAAGGTATTTTTCTCTCTTTTATTTTCTGATTTTAAGTTACAAGTCTTCAGTGAAATTGTCAACTACAATCTATTAATTATAAACTGCTTTTTCACTGAAAATCATTTTAGAGAAATTTCCAGATAGTATTTCAAATTATTAATTATGGGATTGATTATAAGTACTATAAGAAAGACATTTTATACCTTAGTATATTAAAATTTTATTCTGGAAAATGATATCTGATCCTACTCATAAGAATTGCTAGAGAGAATAAGTCAAGAGTTAATATGAAGGAAACAATATCAGCCTATAAGAGAAGAATGAGGCAATGCCATAAATCTAGGTAGAAAGATAGTTTCAAATAAAGGAGCAATCAACAAATGAAAGTCTAGATAGTTCATACTGAGAATACAACTGTTAGTGACAAAGATAATAAAAAGATATATCAACCTAAAAATTATATAAACATACGCTTATTTCCCCACGTTTTGGGAGTTCACTGTGTGTTAAGACTTCTACAACTCTAGCCATAAATATTCATTGAATTCTTATCATGTGTCAGTATATATGTGTAGAATTTAATATGTTTAAAGTCATTCACTAGTAAGTGCGTAATACAGGATTTTTTCCTAGGTAGCCCATAGGTACTACTGTGCAGCATTTCACTTTGTAATATTATTGCATATATCTTTTCTCCACTCTAAAATCTAGCCTCCCTAAGGCACAAATTTATTTTTTTTGCCTATGCATTTTTTTTACTAGCACAGCAACTAACAATGGATGAATAAATTGGAATCTATGTATAAAGATTATAGCACCATAAACAAGGCACCATGATATATGGTAGCAGTTTACATGAAATTATACTGGAAAGGCCTAGAAGTCAATCACTGACTTCATAAAAACTCTGACACACTGAGCAACTACTAAGGGACTGACCAAGTGTATGCATGAGCTAGAGAATATCTTAAATTGAGATTGACAGATTTGGTTTCAAGCCGCTCTAGGGAAATATTAATCAGAGACAGAAAACCAAGATTGAGGAAAAAATGTTAGATATACAGAGCTGAAAGATGGATACATGGGTAGATGATAGATAGATAGATAGATAGATTGATTGATTGATTGATTGACTGATATAGAGAAATCTAGAGAAAGATGAGAGAGGTATCAGTAGTCAAAAACAAACTCTGGGAACCCAGAGTCAGCTGACATAAGATAAAAACAGCCAAGATGGAGTCATGAAATTTGTTAGGTTATGTAGGTCATTATACAATGCCAATAAGCACAGGCTCTAGGAAAGCAAAAAAGTTTTGCTTCCGTAATCTCTTCTGCAGTTAGGGCCATGTGTAGGTGGTCCTTTCTGTGAGTAGAAGGTGAATCTAACCAGAGTCAAAAACAAGAGTAAGAGTTTTTATTTTCTCTTTGTGGCAGTAGATACATCTAGGACTGTAAGAAGACATCTCTTACATGGAAATTTATTTTTTTTAACATCTTTATTGGAGTATAATTTCTTTACAATGGTGTGTTAGTTTCTGCTTTATAACAAAGTAAATCAGCTATACATATACATATATCCCCATATCTGTTCCCTCTTGTGTCTCCCTACCACCCTCCCTATCCCGCCACTCTAGGTGGTCACAAAGCACCGAGCTGATCTCCCTGTGCTATGCCACTGCTTCCCACTCGCTATCTATTTTATATTTGGTAGTATATATAAGTCCATGCCACTCTCTCACTTCATCCCAGCTTACCCTTCCTCCTCTCCTCCCCTTGTCCTCAAGTCCATTCTCTACGGCTGCATCTTTATTCCTGTCCTGCACCTAGGTTCTTCAGAATAATTTTTTTTTTTTTAGATTCCATATATATGTGTTAGCATACGGTATTTGTTTTTCTCTTTCTCACTAAATTCACTCTGTATGACAGATTCTAGGTCCATCCACCTCACTACAAATAACTCAATTTTGTTTCTTTTTATGGCTGAGTAATATTCCATTGTATATATGTGCCACATCTTCTTTATCCATTCATCTGTCGATGGACACTTAGGTTGCTTCCATGTCCTGGGGATTGTAAACAGTGTTGCAATGAACATTGTGGTACATGACTTTTTTTGAATTATGGTTTTCTCAGGGTATATGCCCAAGTAGTGGGATTGCTGGGTCATATGGTAGTTCTATTTTTAGTTTTTTAAGGAACTGCCATACTGTTCTCCATAGTGGCTGTATCAATTTACATACCCACCAACAGTGCAAGAGGGTTCCCTTTCCTCCACACTTCCTCCAGCACTTACTGTTTGTAGATTTTTTGATGATGGCCATTCTGACTGGTGTGAGGTGATACAACATTGTAGTTTTGCTTTGCATTTCTCTAATGATTAGTGATGTTAAGCATTCTTTCATGTGTTTGTTGGCTATCTGTATATCTTCTTTGGAGAAATGTCTATTTAGGGCTTCAGCCCATTTTGGGATTGGGTTGTTTGTTCTTTTCATGTTGAGCTGCATGAGCTGCTTGTATATTTTGGAGATTAATCCTTTGTCAGTTGCTTCATTTGCAAACATTTTCTCCTATTGTGAGGGTTGTCTTTTCATCTTGCTTATGGTTTCCTTTGCTGTGCAAAAGCTTTTAAGTTTCATTAGGTCCCATTTGTTTATTTTTGTTTTTATTTCCATTTCTCTAGGAGGTGGGTCAAAAAGGATCTTGCTGTGATTTATGTCATAGAGTGTTCTCCCTCTGTTTTCCTCTAAGAGTTTTATAGTGTCTGACCTTACATTTAGGTCTTTAATCAATTTTGAGTTTATTTTTGTGTATGGTGTTAGGGAGTGTTCTAATAACATTCTTTTACATGTAGCTGTCCAGTTTTCCCAGCACTACTTATTGAAGAGGCTGTCTTTTCTCCACTTTATATGTTTGCCTCCTTTATCAAAACTGAGGTGACCACATGTATGTGGGTTTATCTCTGGGCTTTCTATCCTGTTCCATTGATCTATATGTCTGTTTTTGTGCCAGTACCATACCCTCTTGATTACTGTAGCTTTGTAGTATAGTCTGAGGTCTGGGAGCCTGATTCCTCCAGCTCTGTTTTTCTTTCTCAAGATTGCTTTTGTTATTTGGGGTCTTTTGTGTTTCCATACAAATTGAACTTTTTTGTTCTAGTACTGTGAAAAATGCCATCGGTATTTTGATAGGGATTGCATTGAACCTGTAGTTTGTTTTGGGTAGTAGAGTTATTTTCACAATATTGATTCTTCCAATCCAAGAACATGGTATATCTCTCCATTTGTTTGTATCATCTTTAATTTCTTTCATCAGTGTCTTATAGTTTTTTGCATACAGGTCTTTTGTCTCCTTAAATAGGTTTATTCCTAGATATTTTATTCATTTTTTTGTAGTGGTAAATGGGAGTGTTTCCTTAAATTCTCTTTCAGATATTTCATCATTAGTGTATAGGAATGCAAGAGATTTATGTGTATTAATTTTGTATCCTGCTACTTTACCAAATTCATTGATTAACTCTAGTAGTTTGCTGGTGGCATCTTTAGGATTCTCTATGTATAGTATCATGTCATCTGCAAACAGTGACAGCTTTACTTCTTGTTTTCTGATTTGGATTCCTTTTGTTCCTTTTTCTTCTCTGATTGCTTGGCTAAAACTTCCAAAACTATGGTGAATAATAGTGGTGAGAGTGGGCAACCTTGTCTTGTTCCTAATCTTAGTGGAAATGGTTTCAGTTTTTCACTGTTGAGAACCATGTTGGCTGTGGGTTTGTCATATATGGCCTTTATTATGCTGAGGAAAGTTCCCTCTATGCCTACTTTCTGAAGGGTTTTTGTCATAAATGGGTGTTGAATTTTGTCGAAAGATTTCTCTGCATCTATTGAGATGATCATATGGTTTTTCTCCTTCAATTTGTTAATATGGTGTATCACGTTGATTGATTTGCGTATATTGAAGAATCCTTGCATTCCTGGAATAAAGCCCACTTGATCATGGTGTATGATCCGTTTAATGTGCTGTTGGATTCTGTTTGCTAGTATTTTGTTGAGGATTTTTGCATCTATGTTCATCAGTGATATTGGCTTGTAGTTTTCTTTCTTTGTGACATCCTTGTCTGGTTTTGGTATCAGGGTGATGGTGGCCTCGTAGAATGAGTTTGGGAGTGTTCCTCCCTCTGCTATATTTTGGAAGAGTTTGAGAAGGATAAGTGTTAGCTCTTCTCTAAATGTTGGATAGAATTCACCTGTGAAGCCATCTGGTCCTGGGCCTCTGTTTGTTGGAAGATATTTAATCACAGTTTCAATTTCAGTGCTGGTGACTGGTCTGTTTATATTTTCTATTTCCTTCTGGTGCAGTCTCAGAAGGTTGTGCTTTTTAAGAATGTATCCATTTCTTCCAGGTTGTCCAATTTTTTTGGCATATAGCTGTTTGTAGTAATCTCTCATGATCCTTTGTGTTTCTGCAATGTCAGTTGTTACTTCTCCTTTTCATTTCTTATTCTATTGAATTGAGTATTCTTCCTTTTTTCTTGATGAGTGTGGCTAATTGTTTATCAATTTTGTTTACCTTCTCAAATAACCAGCTTTTAGTTTTATTGATATTTGCTATTGTTTTCTTCATTTCTTTTTCATTTATTTGTGATCTGAACCTTATGATTCTTTCTTTCTGCTAACTTTCAGGGGTTTTCTGTTCTTCATTCTCTAATTGCTTTACATGTAAGTTTAGGTTGTTTATTTGAGATATTTCTTGAGATAGAATTGTATTGCTATAAACTTCCCTCTTAGAACTGCTGTTGCTGCATCCTATAGGTTTTGGGTCATCATGTTTTATCGTCATTTGTTTCTAGGAATTTTTTGATTTCCTCTTTGATTGCTTCAGTGATCTCTTGGCTATTAAGTAGTGCATTTTTTACCGTCAATGTGTTTTTATTTTTTACATATTTTTTCCCATAATTGATATCTAGTCACATAGTGTGGGGTTGGAAAACATACTTGATATGACTTCAATTTTCTTAAATTTACCAAGGCTTGACTTGTGACCCAAGATATGATGTGTCCTGGAGAATGTTCCATGAGCACTTGAGAAGAATGTGTATTCTGCTGTTTTTGCATGGAATGTCCTATAAATATCAATTAAGTCCATCTTGTTTAATATATAATTTAAAGTTTGTGTTTTCTTATTTATTTTCATTTTGGATGATCTGTCCATTGGTGAAAGTGGGGTGTTAAAGTCCCCTACTATGATGATGTTACTGTTTATTTCCCCTTTTATGGCTGTTAGCATTTGCCTTATGTATTGAGGTGTTCCTATGCTGGGTGCATAAATATTTAGAATTGTTATATCTTCTTTTTGGATTGAACCCTTGATCATTATGTAGTGTCCTTCTTCTTCTCTTGTAATAGTCTTTATTTTAAACTCTATTTTGTCTGATATGAGAATTGCTGCTCCAGCTTTCTTTTGATTTCCATGCATGGGATATCTTTTTCCATCCCCTCATTTTTAGTCTGTATGTGTCCCTAGCTCTGAAGTGGGTCTCCTGTAGACAGCATATATATGGGTCTTGCTTTTTGTATCCATTCATCCAGTCTATGTCTTTTAGTTTGAGCATTTAATCCATTTACATTTAAGATAATTATCAAGATGTAAGTTCCTATTACCTTTTTCTTAACTGTTTTGGGTTTGTTATTGTAGGTCTTTTCCTTCTCTTGTGTTCCCTGCCTAGAGAAGTTCCTCTAGCATTTGTTGTAAAGCTGGTTTGGTGGTGTTGAATTCTCTTAGCTTTTGCTTGTCTGTAAAGATTTTGATTTCTCCATTGAATTTGAATGTGATCCTTGCTGGGTAAAGTAATCTTGGTTGTAGGTTTTTCCCTTTCATCACTTTAAGTATGTCCTGACACTTCCTTCTGGCATGCAGATTTTCTGTTGAAAGATCAGCTGTTAACCTTATGGGGATTCCCTTTTATGTTATTTGTTGCTTTTCCCTTGCTGCTTTTAATATTTGTTCCTTGTATTTAATGTTTGATAGTTTGATTAATATGTGTCTTAGCCAGTTTCTCCTTGGATTTACCCTGTATGGGGCTCTCTGTGCTTCCTGGACTTAATTAACTATTTCCTTTCCCATATTAGGGAAGTTTTCCACTACAATCTGTTCAAATATTTGCTCAGTCCATTTCTTTTTCTCTTCTTCTTCTGAGACTCCTATAATTCGAATGTTTGTGCATTTAATGTTGTCCCAGAGGTCTCTGAAACTGTCCTCAATTCTTTTCATTCATTTTTCTTTATTCTGCTCTGCTGTAGTTATTTTCACTATTTTATTTTCCAGGTCACTTATCTGTTTTTATGTCTCACTTATTTTGCTATTGATTCCTTTTAGACAATTTTTAATTTTATTTATTGTGTTATCATTGTTTGTTTGCTCTTTAGTTCTTCTAGGTCCTGTTACACGTTTCTTGTATTTTCTCCATTCTATTTCCAAGATTTTGGATCATCTTTACTATCATCACTCTGAATTCTTTTTCAGGTAGACTGCCTATTTCCTCTTCATTTGTTTGATCTGGTGGGTTTTTACCTTGCTCCTTCATCTGCTGTGTTTTTCTCTGTCTTCTCATTTTGCTTAACTTACTTTTTTGGGGGTCTCCTTTTCACAGGCTGCAGGTTCGTAGTTCCTGTTGTTTTTGGTGTCTGTCCCCAGTTGCTATGGTTGGTTCAGTGGGTTATGCAGGCTTCCTGGTGGAGGGGACTGGTGCCTGTGTTCTGGTTGATGAGGTTGGATCTTGTCTTTCTGGTGGGCAGGACCACGTCTGGTGGTGTGTTTTGGGATGTCTGTGACCTTATTATGATTTTAAGCAGCCTTTCTGCTAATGGGTAGGGTTGTGTTTCTGTCTTGCTAGTTGTTTGGCATGGGGTTCCCAGCACTGTAGCTTTTTGGTTGTTGAGTGGAGCTGGGTCTTCATGGTGAGATGGAGATCTCTGGGAGAGCTTTTGCCATTTGATATTACATGGATCCAGGATGTCTCTGGTGGACCAATGTCCTGAACTGAGCTCTCCCACCTCAGAGGCACAGGCCTGATACCTGGCTGGAGCACCAAGACCCTGTCAGCCACATGGCTTAGAAGAAAAGGGAGAAAAAAAAGAAAGAAAGAAAGGAAAATAAATAAATAAAATAAAGTTATTAAATAAAAAAATAATTATTAAAAAATTAAAATGTAATAAAAAAAGAAAGAACAGAGAAAGCAAACCAAAAAACAAATCCACCATTTATAACAAGTGCTAAAAACTATCATTAAAAAAAAGGGGGGGGCAGACAGAACCCCAGGACAAATGGTAAAAGCAAAGCTATACAGACAAAATCACATAAGGAAGCATACACATACAGACTCACAAAAAGAGAAAAAGAAAAAAATATATACATAGTTGATCTCAAAGTCCACCGCCTCAATTTTGGGATAGTTCCTAGTCTATTCATGTATTCCACAGATGCAGGGTACATCAAGTTGATTGGGAAACTTAATCTGCTGTTCCTGAGGCTGCTGGGAGAGATTTCTCTTTCTCTTCTTTGTTCGCACAGGTTCTCTGGTTCAGCTTGGATTTGGCCCCGCCTCTGTGTGTAGGTTGCCTGAGGGCAACTGTTCTTCACCTAGACTGGACGGGGTTAAAGTAGCTGCTGATTCGGGGGCTCTGGCTCACTCAGGTGCCGGGAGGGAGGCGTACGGAATTCGGGGCGAGCCTGTGGCGGCAGAGGTTGTCGAGATGTTGCAACAGCCTGAGGCAAACCGTGTGTTCTCCTGGGGAAGTTGTCCCTGGATCACAGGAGGCTGGTAGTGTTGGGCTGCACAGGCTCCCGGGAGGGGAGGTGTGGATAGTGACCTGTGCTTGCACACAGGCTTCTTGGTGGCTGCAGCAGCAGCCTTAGTGTCTCATGCCCATCTCTGATGTCTGTGCTGATAGCCACGGCTCGTGCCCACCTCTGGAGCTTGTTTAGGTGGTGCTCTGAATCCCCTCCTCTCACGCACCCCGAAACAATGGTCTCTTGCCTCTTCGGCAGGTCAAGACTTTTCCCCGGACTCCCTCCCGGCTAGCTGTGGCGCACTAGCCCCCTTCAGGCTGTGTTCATGCAGCCAACCCCAGTCCTCTCCCTGGGATCTGATCTTTGAAGCCCAAGCCTCAGCTCCCATCCCCCACCCATCCCGGCAGGTGAGCAGACAAGCCTCTTAGACTGGTGAGTGCTGGTCAGCACCAATCCTCTGCGCGGGAATCTCTCCGCTTTGCCCTCTGCACCCCTGTTGCTGCGCTCTCCTCCGTGGCTCTGAAGCCTCCCCACCACCACCCCCCGTCTCCTCCAGTGAAGGGGCTTCCTAGTATGTGGAAACTTTTCCTCCTCCACAGCTCCCTCCCCAAGGTGCAGGTCCTGTCCTTATTCTTTTGTCTCTGTCTTTTTTTTTTTTTTTGCCCTGCTCAGGTACGTGGGGAGTTTCTTGCCTCTTGGGAAGTCTGAGAGGTCTTCTGCCAGCGTTCAGTAGGTGTTCTGTAGGAGTTGCTCCACATGTAGATGTATTTCTGATGTATTTGTGTGGAGGAGGCAATCTCCACGTCTCACTCCTCTGCCATGTTGAAGCTCAAAAAGCTCTTATATGGAAGTTGATAACAAAAAAGTTTCATTGCTAACTTATAAGACAAACAGTTTGTACATTTATGAAATTAGATTTATAAAATTTGTTGCCATAAAGAATAACAATCAAAGGTACAGTAACTGATTGTTCTTATTTAAATGACTATCCATCCATTTGCGGACTAAACATACACTATCTCATGACTGGGTGAAACTTCACCTGCCCCATTTCCCCCACATTGAAAGAATTTTTACATCCTCAGGGGATAATTGAAGGGCTGATAACAAGTTTTCAATATGCAGTTCTGGTCTACGGTTACGAAGCTTGTAAAATATTTGAAATCATTAGGATTTTGTCAGTTGTCCTTCTATTGATAAATAAAACATACACGGAATTTTAGAATTTTGGGGAGGTTTTTAAATAATTTTTTTTCAAAGTTGAAGAAATAAATATTTTGGTAACAAGTTCTGGAGTGAAGCATGCTACCACATAAAGAAATCAGCAACCACACTGAAATTCCCAAGCAATTACACCATATTCCCTCCTGATACACCTTAGTTTTTTGTTAGTTGACGATGTTTTACAAGTATAATCTTGTATGGATTCAGCTGCACCAGAAATGCTCTGTGGAGAAGGTGATATTTGGTATGGGGTGGGGGGAGTGTCTTTGAAGGAAGGCAGCTACGTCCTTAGGAGAAAAAAAGAGCATAATGTGAGATCAGAGGAAGTAATGAGAAAACAGAAATGAAGGGGGTGGTGTGTGGCCATTTCTGAGTAAATGAGTGTGTAGAGATGTGTTATAAAACAAAGCAACCTATGAAACAAATGTGTGACTTAATTTTATATTTTCTTTCTAGAAGTTTTCCCCTTCCTTATACAAAGAGAAATTAATCATTATTTGAACTACTAAATAAAAATGCTTGAAGGAATGTCAGAACAACTATATTAAATAGTAGACATTACAATTTTTGAGTCACGCCTGAAAATCCAATTAGATACCACAGATCCACGCAATTAAACAGCAAATGTCACAATGCTGTTTCTAAAAAAGACACATCTGACCATATTTCCAAATTGAAAAATGATTAATTAACCAAGATAATTCTAATTATAATCCCTAAGTATGCTCTGTGTTATGAATTTCTTTGGAAGTTTATAAACCATTCTAAATCATCTCTAGGTTACTTACAACATCTAATACTTTATAAATGCTATGTCAATAGTTGCCAGTGCACAGCAAATTCAAATTTCTCTTTTGGAACTTTCTGGAATTTTTTTCTAATATTTTCCATTCACGGTTGAATCTGAGGAGACAGAACCTGAGAATACCAAGGGATGACTGAATATAAATATGCTGTCAATTGGATTAGTTAGCTAGACAAACAATAGTCTATTTTCATATAGAAGGAAGTGTTGAGTTCTCTCCTGGAAAAAAAAATCCATGCTAAAGTGATTAACACCTGGATCCTACAGACTTAGCCCTTTAACAATAACACCTGCAAAATTACAGACAGAAACACTAATTCTGAACAAACCTTGGTGCCTACTAGTCAGATTTTTCTTCTTACCCAGCCCAGTGGTGTGAGGAACTGTAAGTAAAAGCTGAAATATATAAAATATTGAACCACAAACATTATTCATTTAAGACATTAAAGACATTGCTAAAAGAGAATAGCATAAGGTTCACAAAAGTATCCTCCCTAATTCCCACAAATACCACCCAGTTTTTGTACCAGGCAGTGTTGGTATTGAGTAGAAGAGCAGAAATAAAATGTAGCTGGGTAGTAAGGGGCCTTGAGGAGCATAAGTGGTGCCAGGAGGGAGCCCGAGAGTGAGAAGCCATGAAGCACCATCAGCGCTGACGTTGCAACACTTCTCAAGGCCTTCTTCAGAGCAGAAAACTTTTCTCCCCAAATGCCTTTAGTTATATCCTTTTCTCTATCTGACTCATTCTGTGATCTGGATATCTAGAATGCCCATTACAATTATATTGGATATATCAAACGTCTCATGTCATTTATGTTTTATTTCCTAATTTATGCCTTTTCTTCCCCTTTTGCTCCTAGTTCTGAAATAATTTATTCAAGTGTCTTTCTAAGTAACTAACATGCTTCCCTAAAGTACTCACTATGGTATCTGTTGCCACTCTATTCTGGCAACCCTGTGTTCTATTTCTCTTTCATTATTATCATGTTTTAAATCATTTCCCTTGTATCCTGAAAGTCTGCCTTTATATAATTCATGTAAAATAATCCTTAACCTGTTTCCTACAGAGATTCTCTTTCATTGAAGTCCATTTGCTCTAAGTGTGTAGAGCACATCTTAATCGGTACTTGTAGTTTATTTGATTGGACTTCTTTCACTTCTTTCAAACCTAGGCTACTGAAACATGGAAAATTTAGACTTTTTTCCCTTTGGTAGCATCAAAGTGTCACAATGTACACAAGAAAACGTCAAAGCCACAGCCACAAAGACATAGGTAGGAACTTGAGAAATGTTTATCCTGAAAGTCTGAAATCAAATAGAAAAATTGGATCTTTGTTGTTCTTGTTTGTTTTTACACTTCGGCAGCTGAACTGGAGGATTCCATTCTCCATTGGTCTTCCCCTACACACCTGTTTTCTTTGAGGCATAACTGCTTACTGCAGGCTCATGGTTGATTTGGAAGTCTGGGACATACTCCATTCTTTTTCTGTGCCTGGCCACCATCCTAAGTTCTTTTCTATCAGGCTGTTGTCTGTTACTCTCTTATCCACATTCCAGCTATGCAATGACTATTTGATTGGAGTGGAGCGTAAGTGCAGGTCCTTCTTATTCCCTGGCCAGAGAAAGCATCCAAATTTATCTATACCTAGACTGCTCTGAATCCTCAGAGACCATTTCATTCTCACCTTCTCTTTTTGGGGTGTCCAGTGAGTGGGACATTTGTCCAATTCTCATTAGTAATAAAGACTTTTGCCTGTTTCAGTTAGGAAACTGACAACAGATGGGTGTCAAATGCATGGGCCTTTGAGACCATGACATTGGTTCTGAAAGTCATGATAGACAGATGGAGAGATATCTATATATATATACGTATATGTGTAACAGCTTTATTGAAGATTGGGCTGTGGGAAGGGTAGGCATCAGGTGCTGTTTTCTGTTTTAACAGTTAATAATTACATTGAGGATTGCTGCTCACACTTCTGTTGTATCCTAATTATTTATAGTTCAGATCCCCAGTTTTGTCATACCACTTTCTGCCCCCTGTCTCTGGAGATATCTAAAAACAGCTGCTAGAGGACAGTGACTTTAGACCATGGGCTGAATTGAATTTAAAGTCTTCATGCTGCAGAATATTTTCTGTTGGTTTCTCCTTCCTACAGTGACAACAAAACGTCTCTTGCTTTATTGAGCATCCCCTAGCTATTCCAAAGAGTGATGCTCAATAGATAAATTGAAGGGGAAAAAAGCAATGGCAGGGGCTTCCCTGGTGGAGCAGGGGTTGAGAGTCCGCCTGCCGATGCAGGGGACGCGGGTTCGTGCCCCGGTCCAGGAGGATCCCACGTGCCGCGGAGCGGCTGGGCCCGTGAGCCATGGCCGCTGAGCCTGCGCATCTGGAGCCTGTGCTCCGCAACGGAAGAGGCCACAACAGTGAGAGGCCCGTGTACCGCAAAAAAAAAAAAAAAAAAAAAAAAAGCAATGGCAAAGGGAGGTATTATATTCATCTAAGAAGATTTATGCTCATGTTGTTTGACATAATATATTCAAATACAGTTGTAAGTGTTGCTTAGGAGAAAGTATTCCACAAAAATTTAACAGTTTTTGAAACATAGAAATTTGATCAAAACATAGAATCATGCTCAGAGGATTATTGTCAACTTTCTTGTTTTAAAAATTCACACAGTACATGAAACTGGAGATGCACAAATATTGGACAGGCAGAGGATTAAAAGGTTGAGAAAGATATTTAGAATCTTAAAATGAACTAAGGAGTTGAAGAAAAAAATCAAATAATGGCAAGCATTGAAGAAAATAGCTCCCTGGGCTAAAAACCCATGTGGAATAACATTGAGTTGCTTCTCAACACTTTACTTTGTACTAAATTGATTGAATCTAGCCTTTTGTGGAACAAAGAATTCTATACACATGTGTAGAAAATGGAGGAAAATAAATGTCCTGTTAAGTGTTATGTGTAGTTTCTAGATATGTCTCTTAAAAACTGGGCATTAACTATCCTTTAAATAGAATTTTAAAATTTTGTGTTAGAAAATATACTACTGTATTTAAATTTTTCAAGCTATGGATTTTCTAAAAATTCATTCTTCTAGCCTAGTCTGAAATACTTGCCAGCATGAATCACCTAAATGAACAAAAGATATTAGTCACAAAAGTGGTTCCAAGTTCTCCCCACTTTAGAGATTCTTTAAATGTCAAGATCAATAGCCTGGCTCATAGAAGATTAAGAAAAATCCAAATTCTGATATGATTATGGTTATAAATATGTGTGTAAATATTTATTTATATATGTAGATATAAACTAAACTAACAAATGATTCTCATTTTATATATCATTATATACATCCTCATTTTCAAAGAGAGGTAATACAAGCTTCTTGATACTACAGCAGGATAGCCCAAATAGTGAAATTAGGTTAAAGGTCAAATGAAAAATGAATAACCAACCCACAAAGGCACCATATAGAGATACATTAAATAATTCTGAAATCTGCATGTGTTTCTATACAGTTGCCTTCAGTGGAAAAAAATATTAAAAATTAAACAGTAATTTTTAGTTAATTGTGCAATTGAAATAATTCAAGGATACTTCACATAGAGAATTATATGTATAAATAAGTAGAGAAAGCTTTACTTCACTAAGGTCTACTTCAAAAAAATATTCTTCAATCAGACAGCAAATTGCTCACAGAGCTGTTCTGAACCTAGAGTAAATTAGGAGAGATATAAAAGCATAAATGAATGGAATTGGCAGATCTTTTCCAATATTAAATTTTTACAAATGCATAACAACATGTAAATACACTAATTTATAGTAAAAAATAGTTGAGGACAATTGAACAAATAATTATTCAAAGTTCTAAATGTAATGACTGGTTAATTTATTTATTTTGGATACCAAACAGAAATGTAAGGTTTCAGAGTGCAAGTTTTTGCTTTTATATGTGTCTTTCATTGCTACTAGATAAATTGTTAAGCCCACACTCTTTACAACAACATTGCCTGGCAGGCTGAAGAGAAAAAGAATATACTATAAACTTAATCAGATACTAACAAATTATTGAAAATGTGGCAGCATTTGAAAATTTTATAATCACAAATATGTTCTTACTGTTAGCCTTACAGCTGAAGTAGAAACTAAAATTTATATGATTCAACAGCCCTCCATTAAAGGATGGAGATATAAGACTCAAGAGTTCTTAAGATCATGTGGAAAGTTAATGGCAAGAACCTGGAAAAGAAAACTTTGAGTTAACATCCATTTCTCTTTTGATTAGACATTCAGTCTCAGTTTTATTCTGGCCTGTGTTCAGTTTCATCCATTATTTTGGATTCCATTCATAAATGATGCTTGGTGGGGTCAAGGAGCCAGAAGAATTTTAATGCCTAATAAAATGTTTTGAAATTATGATTAACCAATATTGTTATTTTAAAGTGTGTGTGTGTGTGTGTGTGTGTGTGTGTGATTTTAAAGTATTGAATTAGCAGTGCTCATTTAAA
Source organism: Orcinus orca (assembly GCF_937001465.1). Taxonomy (NCBI): domain Eukaryota; kingdom Metazoa; phylum Chordata; class Mammalia; order Artiodactyla; family Delphinidae; genus Orcinus; species Orcinus orca. The sequence goes on along the minus strand of NC_064565.1, from coordinate 45,054,054 downwards.
GGAATTGTCTTCAATACATGTGGCTTCAGCCAACTTTGTCAGTTTATCATTCATATGCAAATTAAGTTCATCCATGTATTTTTAGCTCAAAAAATTACTCAAGGATCATTTCTTGTCAAAATTATTGTAATGCCATAATGATGTGTTTAAAGGGCTATAATTAGGAGTAAGTTAGCAATGCCACTTGAAACTCAAAACTGAAAGATGATTATAGCTTAACCCAATTACTCTATTGCAAATGATCTCAGCCTTTCAAGAACTTCTAAATACATTTTCATTATATCTTTACAAAATATGTGCCACGTAAAATAATTCTGATGCTAAAGATCCTGATTAAAATCATGTGTTTATTTGAGAGAAAACAATTTGATGATCTTATTTACTACTAGAAATATCTAAAAATTTCTATCTGAAAATCTGGTAGTGTTAAAAAATGAGGGATGCAAAGCTGAACAAACTGAAGTAATATCTAATTTTCTATGAATTGGCAACTCTTTCCATTTGTTTTGTGAATTTGCAGGAATTGAGACTGGAAAAAATATCTACATTTTGTTGGGTGATTTCTGTTTGGAAAATGTTTGTGAACCATACTCGAAGAAATTCAGTCTTCTTATATTTAGGGTAAAATACCAAGCGAAAAGATGAGAAGATAATTTTCTATCAATTAATGCTCCATAATAGTTTTTCCAAGTTGTTTCTAATGACCAGGTATTTCAGGCAGGCAACCTGTTTCTCAGACTGAATCGAATGGAGGGGTCAATGGAACATTTGGTCTGAATGGCAGAGGATTTAAACATATATTCATTCTGTTGTTCTGCACCTGAAGTAGAAGTTACTAGGCACTTCTCCCTTTTCCAATAATCTCCCATGAGCAATTTCAACAAAGAAAACATGCCCTACTGCCTTGACTTTTTAGGTGTTGAGGATTTCTCAGTTCATTTTGGATGGGTGCTACTCAAGCTTTCTGGTGGAAAAATTCTAAACTTTTTATTATTAATTTCTAATGTATTCGTTTTGTGTATCAAGACTTTTGTAAAATAAAATATATAACTAGTAAATTTAAAAAATGCACAGAAACACAAGCAAAACTTTTCTATTTTTAGACTCAACACACATAACATTATGGTATAAAATTTCCAAACACTTATTATGTGTTCATCTCTTTGCTGCTGATAATTTACTTACAGGCACCGGTTTGCAGCCTTTGTTCTGAGTAGCACTGTTTTAGTAATGATGTCATGGGAAGGAGAATTAATTTCTTCCCAGATTATCCTTGTCAGTTCTACTTCCTGAAAATGGAATCCTTCTCATTGCCTATTGTCTTTGGTCAAGCAGAATCCTAGATCGGCTTTGGTTCTGCCTGACTTATTTCTCTTTTTCACTTATTTAACCAAGTCCTCTAACTCTCTTTCCCTGAATCGTACTGGTTTTGGACCTCTATGTCTTGCGTAGAACTGAACAGAATCTGGCAACCTTGTTCAAATAGTCATTAAATGACTCTTAGGTCATTGCCCTGTCAACCAAATAACTCCTTACCTAAATGTATCCCAGCTTCCTTTCCAGCAGGAAGTATAGCATGATGCTGGGTTGTGTACCCTAATTCAAAGGGTCTCAATTGAGTTTTCAAGACTCCTAGAGTATCCACAGATTTACTGTAGGAGGTTCATGGATCTACTAAATTATTTGCAACATTTTGTGCATTGGTGCACATGTGCGTGTTCAAGTCTTTTGTATTCAAAAGTATTCACTGTCATAATGTTTAATGAAAATATTATTATGCTATGAGGCAATAAACTGTAATAGATTTTAAATTCCAATCTTCTTGATAGGCAACTTGGACTCAAGGTAATAATAGCATAATCATCTATAACATCACCATCGCAAAGCATTATTTTTCTGGTGTTTAAAAAAGTATATGATCCGTATCTTCTAGATTATACTTATGCTCCACGTATAACTCAAGTACAACACTAAAGAAGGAATCAAACATCTTTTTATCAACATCTGAATTTATAGCATCTGATCATGAGTAACAATCAGAATAAAGATTTGAAGGATATTACCATAGACTCAGCATGATACTAGGTGAGAAATATGTAACCAGCCATTGTTGGTTTGAAGATGAAAGGGGACCACAAACAAAGAAATGTGGGCAGCCTCTAGAAACTGGAAAAAGTGAGAAAACATTCTTACCTAGAAACTTGTAGAAAGGAATACAGCCCTGTTAACCCCTTTATTTTAACCAAATGAGACTCATTTCAGTAAATAAATTTGTATTGTTTTAAGTCACAAACATGCATTGTGGTAAGGTACATATCATATTTTATGACACAAATGTCTGTCTTGAATGAAAAATATTCCAAGTCTCGAATGACACCAGAAACATTTTCTTGCAAAATTTATCCTGACATTCTTCTTTAGGTTCCATTTTTATGTTTGTTTTATTTTTTCCTTCTGCAAAAATCTTGGTAAGTAGTCATGGAACTATATATTGGAGAAAGACATTTATAAAGACTGTATTTGTTTTAACATTTTAAATTTCTCAAAAGATTTTTACTAAGTTAACAGGCCTATGGTTAGTAATTTGAAGAAGTCATTTAATAATCATACTGTAGATGGATAACACTTCCATAGAAAAATGAATTATTAGGCAAATTGAAAAATGAAGGAAGCTATATTTAGGTTTAATTTATTCATTTTTGATGCAGGTCTATGGAGCAGCAAAGGCAAATTACAATTTCTAATAAATGGTTGCAATGTGTAAGGTTTTCAAGAAACCATGACTAAATAATTCTGTGCACTGCAGAGTACATATTGAAATGGCAGGTGTTGCGTGGGCAGTAAATTTAAAGAGCTATAGTAAGTGTCTGTGTGTATGTGTGAAAGAGAGAGAGAGAGAAAAGCCTTTGTCTATCCCATATTGAAATATTGAAAAGTAGTTACTTCGTTTAAAATAATATCTGTATCTAAAAATGACTTTTATCTTTTCATCTACACTAGAGTCAACTTTATAGATTACTAAAATAATGCCTGTCTTAAGGACTAGAAATACATTCAATAATCATGCCCAGTTCATTTCTGTGATCACATCAGTGTTTTATGAGATGAAAATATTTTGTAAAATGAACTGGAAGGACCATGCCAAGTGTAAATAAATTATTTCCTGCTAATTTGCAAATGTTTACCAAATGCTTAAGGAGTGAAAAACATGGATTTGACATTATAAAAAATATAATGATGTAGACTGTACCTCCCAAGCCTTTCAAATTTATAAGTGAGTGAAAAATATTTTCACTTTAAAAACACATTCACATTAAAAACAAAATAACAAAAGATAACTTGTCACAAACTAGTCCATGTGTACTTGCTAAATGAATCGATATGACATCACAATGGGTTATTGAGGTAAGTATTTTATTCCTATAATATATCTATCTAAAATGGCTAACAAAATCTCAGTCAAATAAAATTAATTCCTCAGTTGCCACAGGAAAGTTGTCATAGTTGTCTGATGGCACAAGATTTATATGACCAGATATAAGATTCCATAATACACAGTATGACCCCAATTTATTTAAACATACAGTATTTCTATATATTTTAAAGTGTGGGCAAAAGGAAAGAGAAAGAGAGAAATATTGATTATATTCTATGTCTTGAACAGTATATTTTATTCACATGCCTAAATGCATACATATATTTCCAGTTTAGATATCTGAATGGTAGCTTTAGTTTTGATTTTTATATTTGGCTGTTATATATTTTCTAAAGTTTCAATAATTTACATAAATTGCTCTCGTATTCAGAGAAAAATAATTATTATAAACAAATAAATAAACATAAAACAACAAAGTTTCAAAGGAAAATGATTCTGCTTCAAAAGATATTCACATATACACCTTAATGATTTTCTTCATTTTCACAAACACAGCATACTCTCTTTCTCCCCACAGCCCTCTTTCTATTTCTCTTATCATTTTTGAGTCAAAAATTAATGAAAACATAAATATAAAAAAGAGAGAAACTGTAAAAATCAATGGGATTTCTAGATTTGAAAAAATATATCTGAAATGAAAAGTCATAAAATGGGTTCAAAAGAAGCCTTGATCAGTGAACTTGGATACAGAAAAATAAAATCTAACCAAATTGAAGTACAACAAAAAAGTTAAAAAAAAATGAACAGAACTTCAACAGGCTGACAAGATCAAGGAATCCAAAATATATGTAATTATAGTCTCAGGAAGAGAAGGGGAAGCAGAAATAAAAGAAAAAAAATACAATCTAAAAGTTGAGAGTTATGGTTTATTGGGTGACTTTACTGAGGTCTATAGGCTGTGAGGCAGCTTCTCAGATAGCTCTGTGGAACTGCTCCAAAGAGGTAGGGGAGGAGCCAGGATCTATAGGAGATTTTGCTTAAAAAAAAAAAAAAAAAGTTGAACATCAGAAGATTACTGCTAATCACAAAAACCAAAACACCTCAAGACCATGAATTTAACACTTCTCTATGTATGGGAAGATTCAAGAGCCTGGGCTCATTGAAGTTATTCCTTTGATATGTATCCTAACTCTCTAGGGCCAGTATCCTGTTTTTCTCCATCCTGAATTCCCCTCAGGACTCACCATCCTGGTGGCTGCTGTGGCTGATGATTTGATGGCGGGCAACATTCATTGCTTACCAGAATGGCAGGCAACATGTCCACAGCAAGGACCTTGACTTTCCTGTGTATGGAATAGAAAGCATGATAGGGTCTTTAGCAAGAAGCAAAACAATTTGATTCATATTTTGAAGGATCACTCTTATTTATGTGTTGGATAAGGGAAACTAAGTGGCTATTGCAGTTATTCAGGCACATTTTGGTGATGATTTAGGACACGAAGTAGCAGTGCACATGATGAGAAGTGGCTGAACCTGAGATATTTGGAAAGAGAGCTAATAAAATGTTCTGAAAGAATGACTGTGAGGTGTGAATAAACAAAATAGAATCCAGGCAGTTCCAAGGATTTGACTTAACCACTATTACAGTTGTCAGCATCTGAATTCAGAGGGTTACCTGTGGAACAGTTTTATGTGGAAAGCTAAAGAATGGAGTTCAGGCATGTTTAGAATGAGATACCTATTGGAATTATAAGTTACCATGTTGTATAGGAAGTTAGATATTAGATTTCCAACGTAGGTGAGATTTTCAGGCTGAAAGCATTCTGTTGTTTATAATATTCTAGATATAGATAATGCCTGTGGTGAACTTGTATCTTTTTAGAAAAAAAGACACCTAATCAATAACTGACAGTGATAACATGAGCACTAAAAAAATGAAAATTGTTCTGAGAGTGTTAAATAACCAACACAACTCTCTAGAAGTCCTTTCAAATTCCAAATTTCAAGGCAGATGAAAAATATGATTGCAAATATCTGGCAGACAGAGACTAATATTTCACTGGAGAATGTGAAGGGCCTGAGGAAAGACTAGGATGAAACGAGTGGAAAACTCTCGCTTTGGCAAGAGATATATCTAACTCTTTCTTTTATATAATATAAATGAAATTGAAAAACAAAAGAAAATAATAATTCAGAGCATGTGTGCTTTAAAGATGAGTGCAAAGCTAGGCAGAGAGGTACGTCAATTTTAGAACACATTAAAGAAAACTGACAAAAGAAAAGTGTATGTCATACATCTGAGATGCCTAGATTTGGGCTGATTAAGTGAAATTATTTTTGCTCTAAGAAAATTCAGTCTTATGTGGGTTAAATAGACTTCCAAGAATATTTACTTAACAATTAGCAGTTAAGATATATGTGTGTTTTTATATCTGTGTGTGTGTGTGTGTGTGTGTGTGAGTGTGTGTGTGTGTGTGTGTGTGAGAGAGAGAGAGAGAGAGGAAGGGGAAGAGGGAATCAATAAACCATAGCAATCCAAACTGATAATTCCAAAACACATTTTTTTCTATTTAAATAAAATAATTCTAATTCCATAGAGAAATTTTGTATCTGATGTGTTGTTGATATTTCTCAACAGTAAAATTTTTATTGTATTAATGCAAGCTGAAGAGAAACTAATTCAAATAAAGTAACATATATGGAAGCCGTGTGTTTGAAGGAAAAGTAAATAAGTAATCAGAATTTACTACCTGTTTAGAGCAGTAGATTTTCTGAGATTTGCATTCATGCTCAGTACGATGCTAGATCAGTGAGCTGGGGTGGAGGACAGTGTCAAGATTTCTCCCGTTACTTTTCAAATGCAACTTCATTTTTTCTTGCTTATTAACCTATTTCTACATGATTTCTCCCCAAATTATCTATTTATTAATATATATGGTATTTTAATTATAAGATAAAATGTAATTTAAAGGACAGAGTTCAGTGCTCTCAGGATTTTCTCTTTTTTGAGACTGTGTAGGTACCTCACCGATTTCTGAAGCCTCATTGCCCAAGTTTTCCATGATGAAATATGTGATTCCCTGAGCATTTACCTTATGACTACTTAGGCCAAGCTGACAAATAAAAGTTTATAAGGAAATTTAAAAAAAGGAATATTTGAATTCTTCGCTCACAAACATGTAAATTTATGACCCAAATTTATCGTGAATATTTTCCTAAAGCCCAATTTAATATGATTATAATTGAGAGACAAATTCTCTGCTCATTGTAGCAACATATTCTTGAATGATAAAGATAAATGAGATTTTGAGAGAAGGTGTTTGAGATAAGAGTGCAGTAGAGTGGTTTTCTTAATAGATGATCATCTTTCTTCTTGGAAGTTAATCGTCTGTTTAATAATTAAAGCTTAGTGCATCGTCTTAATCCCTTCACAAACATACTGTATATAAATTATATTGTAATGAATCAACATTAGACAACATGGTCTGCATAATTAAGGCATAAAGTTTTAACTAAAACATTTCCAAACTGTGATTGCATCATTCATTTTTGAACTCTATAAAAGATAAGTGTGTGCCCTGTTGACTCAAAATCTTTGCCAGTTGAGCTAATTGGGAAAAGAAATTAAGCTGTTTTTAGCATGAGTCAAAAACACATGAACATACCCAATTTTAAGGGCAACTGAACTGAAATATTCTAGATGATAACAAGTTTTCTTAAGTGTTATAAATTGCTATAAAATGAAATTTGACTTCTTAAAATCCTTGTGTTGTCACTGATAGTGCTAAACATTGAAACTGTGAGTTTACTAATGGGTGTTATGTAAAAGATCAATAAAACCAGACTTTCCGCATGTGGGGATGGAGTGAAGGGGATGAATGGTTTCTTGAATGAGTTTAACTGTAACTGATGTCATGTAATATTACTTGAATAAATGAGCAACCGTCATCAAATAAATAATATCATTTTTCTCTATGCTATGTATCTACTGAGTTTATGATGCAACAAGCAAGGAAAAACCTGTCAAGAAATATATTTATCTTAATTTATATACAGAAATATTAAATTTTGTAGTGTACAGTTTTGTACATTTTGACAAATACGTAGTGTCTTTTAACCTCCATTATAATCAGTATACAGAACCATTTCCTTACCACAAAAAAATTCCCTACTACTGTCCCTTTTTAGTCAAATGCCCCTTTTCCCCACACCCTGGCAAGTACTGACCTTGTTAGAGTTTTCAGAATGTCATATAATTTTCCAGAATGTCATATAATTGTTAGGTTTTCCAGAATGTCATATAATTTTTTCCTGGCTTCTTTCAGTAGTATAATCCATTTTAGACTTAGTCATGGTTTTGACATTCAGTTGTTCATTCTATTTAATTTCTGAAAGTTATTATAAAGTATGAGCACACTAGTATGTTTATCCATTCACCTGTTAAGGATATTGGGCTACTGCCAATATTTAGTGGTTATGAATAATGCTGATATATACATTTGTGTGTAAATTTTTGAGTGAACAAAGTTTTATTTTCTCTAATAAGATACTAAAATCAGGACTGTGAGGTCATATAATAAATGTATATTTAACTTTATAAGAAAGTACCAAACTATTTTCCAAAGTAGCTGTACTCTCACACACAATGTATAAGATGTCCGGCTGGTCTGCATCCTTGTCAGCACATAGTATTAAGATCTTTTCATTCATTCATTCATTTTTACACATTCATTTCAGCCACTCTAAAAGATGTGGGAGGAATCTCATATGGTTTTAATTTGCATTTTCTCAATGACTAAAGATGTTGTGTTCTTTTCATGTGATTTTCTTCTATCTATAATCATCTTTGGTAAAGTGTTTCATCAAATCTTATTTTATTTTTAAAATTTTTATTGGAGTATAGTTGATGTACAATGTTGTGTTAGTTTCTGCTGTACAGCAAAGTGAATCAGTTATACATATACATATATCCACTCTTTTTTTAGATCCTTTTCCCATCAAATCTTATTTTTAAGAACAAGTTGTTTGCTTGCTAACTGTTGACTTTCGAGAGTTCTTAACATTTCTTTTTTTCCAGCTATTGAGATATAATTGACAAATAAGAATTATATATGATTAAGGTGTAAAATTAGATGTTTTGATATATGTATACTTTGTGAAATGATTGTCACAATCAAGTTAAACATATCTAGTATCTCACATAGTTATCCTTTTTCTGTGTGTAGAAAAAAATCCACTTAAGATCTACTCTCTTAGCAAATTTCAAATATACGGTACAATTAACTACTGTCACCATGCTGTACATTGAATCTTCAGAACTTATTCATCTTGCAAAACTGAAACTTTCTAACTTTTGACTAACATTTCCCTATTTCCTTTACCCTAGCACATGGTAAACACCATCCTACTCTCTGCTTTTATGAGTTCAATATTTTTAGATTCCACATTTAAATAATATTGTGCAGTATTTGTCTTTCTGAATCTGACTTATTTCACTTAGCATCATGTCATCCAGGGTCATCCCTGTGGTTTCAAATAACAGGATTGCCTTCTTTTTTAAGGCTGAATAGTATTCCATTGTGCATATATCTATATATATAAAACATTATATTTTATCATTATATATATCACATTTTCTTTATTCATTCACCTGTCAATGAACAATTTTAGCATACAGTTCCCGCATATATTATATAAGATATATACATAGGAATTGCATTTTTGGAACCTCTCTCTGGATGGTTCTATTTTTTTAAACTTGTTTCCTAATATTTATTTTTAGAATATAGAAATATAATTAATTTTTTATACTTTAATTAGTTTTAGGTAGAGTTTTTTTGGAATGATTTTGGGGATTTTTCAATGTAGAAAATTATTTCATCTCTAAATATAGACAGTTGTATTTCTTTCTTTTGAACCTTATACGCTTTTTAACTATTTTTATTAACTTATTACACTAGTGAGTGTGGGCAGTCTTGCCTTATTCCCTATCTTAGGAGGAAAGAATTCAGTTTTTCACTATTAAGTATAAAATTAGCTGTAACTTTTTAGATGATGCATGTTATTAGATTAAGGAAGTTTCCTTCTATTCCTAGATGGCTGAGAAGTTTAATCATAAATGTATATAGAATATTGTCAAATTCTTTCTCTTTGTCAATTGTTATGATCGTGTGTTTTTTTCTTTATTGTTAATACCGTGGATTATATTGATTAATTTTTGAATGTTAAACTACCTTTGCATTCCTGAAATAAATCCCACTTGGTTACGAAGTATTATCCTTTTTCTGTATTCCTTGATTTGTTAATGTTTTGTTAAAAATTTATAAATATGTCTTCATGAAGGATATTGGTTTGTAGTGTTTTTATTTTCATTTTTTCTTATACTGTGTGTCTTTTTAAAAAATCAAATCAGGGTAATACTGGCTTTATAAAGTGAGGAAAGTTTTCCTGTCTCTTCAGTTTTCTGGAGGAGAGTATATAGAATCAGTGTTATATCTTCCTTAATTATTTGGCATGTGAAAAATAAAAGCAGTCCTTCCTGAGCTGCACTGGTGATTGCAGAGGTCATGCACTGCACATTTCCAGAACCATCACTTCCTCCACTGAATGTAGTGGCCCTACTGTTCACATGTAAACCATGGCCATTCAGAAGGTCCTCCCAACCTGTCTGTGACCCATTTTCAGTCTTCTCTTTCAAGTTCACTAACAGCACCCTTCCCTAATGCTCTGAATAGCATCAGGTCTCCTAACATTGTCATGTAGTCTCTGGGACTGAGTCCACCTTGGGGTAGAGAACTGAAAGAAAAGAAAGAAAAAAAATAATAACAGAGGTTCTTTTCATAGTTTTAGGACAAGAGATGTCCCTTTTCCCAGTCCTTCCAAACAGAGAGGCATATTTTCTCTAGCATTTTGGATGCCTTATGTGGCAGGTGCTCCTGGTACTGCCACGACTACAGTTGCCAGAGTGCAGCTTTTGACAGAGGTTGGTTGCAGCAGGATCAGAAAAGTAAAAAGAAAAAAGAAAAGAAGAAGAAGAAGAGAAATTAAGGATTTCCTCACATAGTCTCCTTCCCCAAAGCCCTAACTTCTCGATTTTTTGGCCAGAAACACAAGGTTCTTCTTGGAACTTTCTATGTTCACACAGCTCTGGAATTTAGGCTTCCATAAAGTCTAAGGTAGGGTATGGGAGGGATAAAAGTAACAGAGAAAACATAGCTGCCTTGGTCATTCCTTGAGTTTTGATTTCCCTTCCTAATCCATCTGCTCTTATTTTCTTTTCAGGGCCCTCGGGTATTTGTTTCCTGTGTTGTCCCCAGCATTTCAAGTTGCAGTCTGTGGAGAGATAGGGTAGCATTGCTTACTCCATCTTAGCCAGATCCAGAAGTCTCCAAACATGCAGTTATCATGTGCCTTACAGAATTGTTTGCACAGGTTCCTCTTCAAGCTAGAAATTCAGTTTCTTATGAACAGAAATATACTATCAAATTATGATGAAATTAATTAAAATGAGACATGTAGATGGATTATTTGCCATGTGAGCATAATAAATAAGTTGTCTTTATGTGCTTATAAGTATTAATACTTTTAAATGTTTCTATTAAGGAAGTGTATTATATTTGGAAATCAAAAGCAAAAGGAATATTTTCAATGTTAGGAAGACATCACAGTACAGAAAGATGTCCAGAAATATAAATATTTTAAAACATAATCTTTTTCAATTCCCATTATTAAACACATAGACTAAAGTTTTAAATTAAAAAAAATATGTTTACTATTTTTTCCTTTGAAATAAACCTTGAAAATGAAGTTAAATCTCCTGTTCTTTAGGATGTAATGATAGTGGCATGTGTTTTTACATTTTACCTTTTATCTTCAAAGAGCAAAATATAAATTTTTTCTAATGATTTACTGAGAAAAGGCCTTCCTTTCACATCTTCTTCTTTTTTTAAAATCAGAGCTGCAGCACTGGGGAGGAACAAGAAACTGGGAATAATTTTCACTGAACTCGGACCTAACTGAATAACAGTGTATTGATGAGAAGTGGTGAATGGCATCTAACATAGGACAAGGTATATTCCCGTTTACCTCGTTGAAGAAGCTTTGATCCATGACTTTCCCAGATGAGTTGAGACTTCTCTGAAAAATCTATCCACATGTAGTGAATCATTAATGTCTTCTTGCCCAAGATCAATTCTTCTGTTAACACCTGATTTTCCCTCAGGAAATATTCTCTTCTTCGATCTAATCCTGTTTTATTTATGTGGAGCAGATGCTTCAGGGATGAGTATATGATGCAGCTGGCCAACAGAGAATTGCATTTGACTTTGCCCAGACAGGAATGTGAATCAATCAAAGACGATCAGAACTGATCTAGGGATTTTGCGGAGCACCCAGTAAAGATATTTGTTTATTCCAGTTTTTTAAAGCAGTATAAAAGCAAGCCTGGAGTTGTGTGAGACTGTAACTAGGGCTCTCAAGTGCAGTGTATGTATGAGATTGAATAAAACACAGAGGAAATTAGAATCACATGTGATATGTACATACACAGAGAAAGATAAATCAGACCCTGATGACATCATATAAGCTCTGGATTTTCTAGAGACTAAAGAATATTTTATTCCAGGGCTTTTCTGTTAAATGAGCCAATAAATGTTTCTTATTACAGGATGCTTAAACCAATTTAAGGTGGATTTTCTGTCATTTGCAATCAAAAATTTCCTAATATATGATATAATTCCTTCTGGTGTCCAATATTATAACTCAGTGTTTTTTGCACTTGCATAATTATAAGAATCAGTTGGTATTCCTTAAAATGCAGATTTCCAGATAACTCCCATGAGAATTCTGTTTTAGTAAGAGTTCTGTTTTTAAGAATGGTCTGGAGATGAATACTATGATCAGGAAGTATGAAAATCATAACAGTAAAAATAACTGCAAAATAAGAAAATGTCAATGTGCTATCACATCCCACTTGCTGAATATTATATAATTCTCTGGTTTGCCTAGCAAGACAGTATACAGCCACAGAAGCATAAAATCTTAGAGATGGAAGGAATAGATAAAATCCAGTCCAACAGCTCATTTTTTACAATGAAAAAATTGTAGCTGAGAGAAGTAAAGTCACACATATAAATCCTATAGGGAGTTAGTAGCAGAACAAATACTACAACGTGAATCTCCTGATAGCTTCAATTTATTTTGTTACCAAAATCACATTTCTAAATTAGAAAATCATAAGAAAAATTACATAAATAAAAGATGGTGAAAAATCCACCTTTATTCTTCTTGGACATCGAAAATTAACTGAAAGAGCAGGTAGCATGTTCTAAATTTTTAGCATACTTTACTATGAATGAGCACTTACTATTCAATCATTATAATAATGAATCCTTTACTATTTAAACAGACTCCAAATGCTTATCCTAATTCTTGCTGTGATTTTGTAACCATATCCCCTTATGTTCATATATCAATATTTTAAAATTTATAATGAAATATTGAGAGCTATTACTGATGAAAGGCTTTTAGGACTAGACAAGTCACTTTTTGTTTGTTAATCCAAGAATTAGTACAGTAAGTTGCTTAAAGAATGAGGTGGTCCAAATGCAGTGGTCCCAAATAAATTCATAGAGTTTCATACACTAAATGGATTTTTCAAATTTATTTCCCCAGTGTTTGGTGAAGAACTGTAAGCAATAAAGACTCATACCAGAGGTGGCTGCTTAAAAGGGTTATATAAGATCATTTGATGAATTTACAGGAACAAAACTCTTTCACGTTATAAAATAAAGCTTTTTAAACTAAGCATCTTCATTATCTTTTCCTCCCCTTGAGTAGCAAAAATCAAACAAATCACTAGCTAGAGCCGGAATCGTTAAAGAAAGCCCTTTATTAATGTCACAAAAAAATGATATTCTTAACTATTTGTTTCCATCTCAGAACCCAAGGTCCTTAAAAATATATGTCATTGTACAGATAAAATAAGATACTGGCATTTCTTGTATAAAGAACTTTCCCAAGTATCATATTTATTATTATATGCTGAAAATATACATATGCATTTACATAAAAATTCAGTCACATGAATTCATTGCACATATATTTTGTAATTTATAATTATTTTTTTGCCTAAAAATGTTTGAGTGTTAAATTTAAAAGGGTAATCTTGTTATCTATTTATAATGAAAATAATTAAATGCCCATAGTTTGGGAATGGATTTGGAAGAAAAAGTGTTTAGCCATTGCACAATCTTTGTTAAAATTATATTTAAATAAAAATAGAAAAATATTTAGTTTCAAAATAATCTAAAGCACTAAAGCACTACTATTTTCCAAATTTGGCTGTATGGGTGCCTTTCAGAAAAACAGACTCCTCATTCTAAGCCTATTAAGTTGAAATCTTAGGACGCGGTGCCATGGATTCTGTATTTTTTAAAGACAGTTTTCACCTTGGTGTCTAAAGGATCATCAATATGATGATTACTGAGCTCCTTCTCTGTGTGGATCTGTGCATTTGTTCTAGAGGAGGATGCAGACAGCAGAACATTTTCCTATATCTTAGGCAACTACACATGTCTACCAAGCCTCTTTATAGCAATCGATGGTTTAAATGTTCAAAATATCACCAAACTGAGATGTGTTTATGTATCTTTTTTCAGGCAAACAACAGAAAAAATAAGGTTGATAAGATTGATGAAGGTATTAAAAGCTATGGTTAGTGTTAAAGAAGACATACAGATGGAAAACAGGCACATGAAAAGATGTTCAACATTTCTAATTATCAGAGAAATGCAAATCAAAACTACAATGAGGTATCACCTCACACTGGTCAGAAGGGCCATCATTAAAAAGTCCACAAACAATAAATGCTGGAGAGGGTGCAGAGAAAAGGGAACTCTCCTACCCTGTTGGTGCAGCCACTACGGAAAACGGTCTGGAGGTTCCTTAAAAAACTAAAAATAGAGTTACCATATGATCTAGCAATCCCACTCCTGGGCATATATATGGAGAAAACCCTAATTCAAAAAGATACATGCACCCCAATGTTTATAGCAGCACTATTTACAATAGCCAAGACATGAAAACAACCTAAATGTCCATCAACAGATGAATGGATAAAGAAGATATGGTATATATATATATACACACAGTCGATCACTACTCAGCCATAATAACGAATGAAATAATGCTATACACCAGAATCTAATACAACGTTTAAATTAAATACTATAATTGTATAATTCAACTTAAAAAAAAGAAGCTATGGTTAGTGTTGATTGTTTAAAAGCATGTTAAAGACTCCTGACTTTAGTGGAAAGGGTGAAAATCAAGATATTTCATATCACCTATAATGTCTATGCATATGCAATCCAGCTACAGGGAGCAGTTTATATATTTGTAACTAAGAGAATCAAAGAGAAGAACAGGCCCTGTGAGTTTCTTTACATGGTTTTTGTATGTGGTACTTCCAAGTCTTTGGGAGTTTGAACTACTTCCCCTCCCCACTGTCTGAATTTCAAATAATCTTAAAAGTTGATAGCCTCATTTGAAGCGCTATGCTCTTGGTTTGTTTTGATTTGTAAATCACTCTGAGACATCCATACAAGCTGCCTTATTATAAGAATGAAAGCAACCGGATTTCCATTTTTAAGTGGTATTTCTACTTCTCTGAATGAGAAGAGTTCAGAGCTCACTGAAGCACATGCGTTTATAATTGTATTTATTTTGAAGGGTATCCATTTCACACTACACTACAGTCTATTATTATGAGAAATTCAAAGGAGTACTGCTAGAATATTTTAACATGTGAATTAGCATACATCACTTATTTTTTTCCTAGCAAGAAGTATTCATGCACTGTGATAAAAATGTCAGATACACCTTTTCTTTACCTATGATATGAACAGTTACTAGCTTCCCTCATTTTTATTTACTTTTCTTTCTTTCTATGGCCTGCTTGCTTTCAGTTGGGTCATTTCTTTTCCCTGTTCTTGTTGTTGTTTGATCTATTGAGAAACTAAAATATCACCGTGAAATCTTTTAAGCCAAAGAACAAGACGCCTAAAGCAAATGGTGTGAATAAGACCAAATAATCATTTCTATAACTTTTCCATTGAATGGGAAAACACTAACAGTTTGAGAAAAATGATGTAATAAACAAAACCATAAAAATAGTAGCTTGGTGAACGTGGTTCAGCTGACTTTGGAATTCAGGATTTAACTTTTTATTTCCAGTGTTAATAGTGAGTGAACCATGATAGGAACACCCTTTCTTTTTCTTCCAAAATTCCCTCCAAATTATGACTATTAGGTTCCTTTCATTATATATAGTCAATTGAATCCACAATAATCACAAAACTCTACTGTCCACATAAAAACTTTATAAAATTTTATCAAATACTCTGCCTCAGCTTTTCTTTATTTAGGGTGATACAATAAAATCTTTTGCACAGGGAATATGTGAGTATATTCAAAGGACTACTTTGCAAACAGTCACTTGAGCTTTTATTATCCCACAGCTTAGTTCATCCTCATGGTCTGCCACCAAATTCTAGCACAGATTCCAAGAGGAGGAACAGAAAACGTGTATGACTGTGTAAAAGTGGAAGCTCTTAGGCTAGTAGACTGGCTTGTCAGAAAGGGGAGACTCTGGAGCTTGTTCACTAGACATGACCTCTTCCTTTATTGAGGTAGCTTTCTGCTCAGCTTTTCAAGATGATGAGGAAATGAGCCTATAAGGTCATCCATTTCCCTTTTAGTTGCTAAGAAGGCAAAATCATCAATTATCTTCTGTGCTCCTAAAGTCATATGCCTTCGGAGAGACTCTCTTGCCATGGAATTGTTTTCTAAGTAACAGAAATCATCAAGTTTCATCACCTCCTTTGCAACTGTTTGAGATGCTAGGTGCTTTTAGAGTTGATCAAAATGGGATTGTGACATAAAAATATATTCTAATTTTTAAATCAAACCAAATTTCAAGATTTTAAGAATTCACAGCAATATTATAGATCTCTTGATTGGCATATATACTGGAAATTCTGCTGGAAGTATGTACTTTGTAAGCAAATAAATACAAAAGAAGATGCTTTCCATGAGTATGATAGGGACAGAGTTAAAGGGACAAATTAGGTAATTAAATAGTTAATCCCACTAGGGGATTGTAAGTAAAGAAGAAAGTATGGGAGACACCTGTAAATTAATGATCATTCAAGAAAGCAGGTTTGCTTAACCACAAAACCAAGCAGGCCTGCTTAGCAACAAAACCCATGCAGCAGAAGCATGAGACATGCCCCAAAACAATAAAACAATGGTGGCATGAGACCCACATCCTGCCCAGTGAGCTCAGTAAGTTAATGACCCCTAGCACATGCTCTCTACACACTTAAAAAACAATAATTTATGGAAAGGTAACATTTCAAAGTGAAAGACCCTCATTGTACAGAGACCTAAAATAATTTCTCCATAGTGCCATGACAGTCCTAGCTTGACCTGTAGGGACAAGAAAACGCCCCTGTCCAACCTGGAGGAGAAGCTGATGATGAAAGTGTGACGTCTACTCAAGAATGAAGAAGGAAGTGGTCTTTTCCTCCTCCCTACTTTTCCTTTGATTATAAAACTGTAGCCAACTAAGTTCTTGGGGCACAGCACCTTCTCGCCTGCCCACTTGTAAGCCTCATAAGTGTCCTATTCTAATAAATCACTTCTTATCTATCTATCACTTTGCCTCTCTCTGAATTCTTTCTGCACTAAGACATAAAGGACTGGAGCTCTTCAGAGACCAGCTCTTCAGAGACCCCCCAAAACAACATCTATCAGTTTCAAATAGGACTGATAATGTAAGAAGTACTCATTAGATCTCACAAAATTCTCACTAAACTAATTGTTATTAATTAATTCTTACCATGTCTACATTAAAAAACAAAAGGAGTATCTGAGGTGGTTTTGCAATTTATCATCCTCTTTTTATTTTGTTAAATGTTTCCTTTATCTGGTTTTAGAATTAGTATTAGCAGATACCTACTAATGTACACAGAAATATTCATAACTGCTTGTTCAGATGCTGAATCTTATATCTCAGCTAAATAATTCCTTCCTGTTTGAAAAATCAGATAATGAAAACCTGCATTTCTTAATATTTAAAAAGACCTAATTTCTATTATTGGTTTTCAGAGCCTCAGATGAAGCTTGGAATCATCTAAAGAAAAGTAATTAACAACCTAGAATTATAAATATGGTATACGCACTCAATAGTCTTAATATGGGCTAATTATTTTAAAAGGGGGACCCATTTCATTTATAGAAGTAAAACAAGAAGAAAATCCTCCTGGTTCATCAATGTAAAAATGATTGGGCAGAAAAAAACATCAGCATTTTCACAGTAAACATTTTTAATTCTTACCAATGGCTAATCATCAGTAGGATTTAGTGGAGAAAATAGCACTAGCAAACCTGGTAGTGAAGAGCAATTGAATTAAAAAAAAAAAGAACAGAAAATGCATTTCTAGGAAAGAGCTTTGTAGATGGTAATCCTGAAATTGAAACTGTACCTCTCCTTCATTTTATACATCCAGTAAGTTACCATGTACAATTCTGTTCTCCTTTTCAAATATTTCCTACTATTTTTATTACTCTATTTCCTTTTCAAACATATCCACTCTATTTTTTCTTTTCTAATTGCCACCAATGATCTAGTTCATGTCCTTATATTATAATACATACAGTATCTCATAATCCCTACACAATTAAGAAATCACCTCCATAGGCAGTGCCAAGGAAGAGCATGATTTGTTCTCTATTTTTATGATTAAATATTTAAGAGAAGTACAAAATTCAGAACACATCCTATACAAGAAGAATAGAAAAATGTATGGGTAGAGATATGAGTGAGTGGACACTATAATTAAAGCTAACATTATGCAAGGTCAACATTTAAAAATTCAGCTGTATTTCTATTTACTAATGATGAGCAATTGAAAATCAAAATTTAAAAACAAACATATACTTAGATGTGAATCTAAAAACACATTTGTGAAATATGTATGCTAAAACTAGAAAATAGTAATGAAGGAAATCAAAGAACATCCAAATAAATTCAAAGATATACTATGTACGTGGATTAGACCACTCAGTATAGTTAAGATGCCAATGCTTTTCAAAGTGATTTATACCATTAAGACAATTCAGATCAAAATCTCAGCAGGATGTTTTGTAGATGTTGAAAAGCTGAGTCTAAAAATTACATTAAAGACCATAGAAACTAGCATAGTCAAAAATTACAAAAAAGTAAAACTTAGAGGGCCCACCCTAATTGATTTCAGGACTCACCATAAAACTAAAGTAATTGAGACAGTAGATATTGACAAAAATATGCATCTATCAGTGAATGGAGTCCCAAAATAAACCTACATTTAAGGGTCATTTGATTTTTGAGAAAAGTGTAAAGACAAATTATTGGAGAATGGAAATCTTTTCAAAGAATAGTGCTGGAACAACTGTACATCTATATTTAAACAAATTAATCTCAACCTATACCTCACACCATATACACATATTAACTTAAAATGGTTCATAGGTCTAAATATAAATCCTAAAATTATAAAAGTTCTGGAACAAAACCTGAGAGAACATTTTTATGATTTTGGGTTAGGGAAAAAAAAACTAAGTATAATGCCAAAGCACAAAGAACTTGATACATTGAAGTTCATTGAAATAATATTTTTGCTAAGCAAAAGACACTGTTGAGAGAATGAAAAGACTAGCCACAGATTAGGAAAAACGCTGACGAAGTGTGTATCTAACAAAAGACTGGTCCAGAGTGTATAAAGAACTATCAATTCCAAATAATAAGAAAACAAACAACCCAATTTTAAAAATGAAAAAAAAAAGTTTGGAAAAAAAAATACTTCACCAAAGATGTATATATGCACATGAAAAGATGCTCAGCATCGTTAATCATTAGGGAGATGCAAAGGAAACCATAATGCAATAACACTGCATTTCCATTAGAATGGCTAAAATTAAAAAAATAAAAACCTAAACAATTTCAAATATGGTGAGGATGCTGACCAAGTGGAATTTATATACACTGCTAGTGAAAACAAAAAATGGTATACTCACTTTGGAAAATCGTTTGGCAATATAAACATATACTTACTATAAGACCCATTAATACCATTCTTAGTTATTCTTTTTTTTTTTTTTGCGGTACGTGGCCTCTCACTGTTGTGGCCTCTCCCGTTGCGGAGCACAGGCTCCGGACGCGCAGGCTCAGCAGCCATGGCTCACGGGCATAGCCACTCCACAGCATGTGGGATCTTCCCGGACCGGGGCACGAACCCGTGTGCCCTGCATCGGCAGGCGGACTCTCAACCACTGCGCCACCAGGGAAGCCCCCATTCTTAGTTATTTACCCAAGAAAAATAAAAACTTATGATCACAGAGAAGCCTGTCAGAATATTTATAGTAGCTTTGTTCATTATCACCAAAAACTGGAAATAACTTGACTGTCCTCTACTGTGAGAATGAAATTAAAAAAAAAAAAAACAACTGTGGTAACTGTGGTATAGCCATACTGTGAAATACTACTCAGAAATAAAAAGTAATGAGCAACTGATGTACACAGCAAAGGGAGATGATGAATCTCACTTTTAGCAAACTTAGAATCAAATATTATTAAACTAAAAGGGAGTCTTCTTTTTGCAATTATTTTTGCTGCTTTTGCTCAAATTAAGTAATTTACATTATTTACAAAGAAATGTGTTTCTGTCTTCATTGATCCTAAAACATTTTGTGGTTTGATGAGTCCAATTGGGTTTGACCTTAAAATATTTTGTTTTTTTAACAACTTAATTATATCTTCCTAAAAATGTTCATTAGTGTGTTACACAGTATTTCAAATATAGTAACCATGTATTGAAATTTCATACACATCTTAAAAATCAGTCATCATACATTTTAATAATATGGAAAAACAATATTTTTAAGCCTATCCTTATTTAATTGCTGCAAAGATAATAAATAGTGGTAATTCTAAGCAAGCAATGTTAATTTTAGATATTATGATGTTAATTCCATAATAATTCCCTTTTCTAATATTGATTTCATTATTTTGCAGTTTTAGAATCATCTTTTAAAATATATCTGAAAGACATATCACATCAGATCAAAATATACTATTTTTTATCTTTAATTTTGTGTTAATTATATCAGAATATATTACTATAATCTCAAATAGCAAAATGATTTTTTTAAAACAATTCTTTTGGAGAGCCATCTGCCTTTTACGTAAAAAAGATCTTCATACACATTCTTTTCATGCTATTTTTACTATTTATGAATTAATCTATTGTTAATATATTACTCTTAATTTTATTAATAACAACAGTAACAACGTTTGTCATTTGAGGTCTTGATGTAAGAATCTTGGTTTCTAAGATACATAAATAAATGGTTAAAATACCAGTTGCGACTTTTTTATGACTGATCTTAGCCACAGCTGGTGCTCTACCAGTTTGTACAAGCAGTGACATTTGGAAAGTCAAATATGTTGTCCATAAAATAAGTCATAACTTTTTGCTGGCATTTAGTGACCTTTCTCAATATTTAAAAAAAACATTTTAATACTTTTCATTTTGTGGAAACAATATATGTGAGCAGTAAAGCATCATATTGACACATGATATTCTCATGCGATTGTAATGAAAATGTGCTTAACTGCAGTTCATCATTCAACTGATTTTTCACATCTTTTGCCATTGCATCAGTCTTTCTTGAAACACAGATATTTCTTAATGGAGTAAGAGAAAATATATTATTTGGATTTCTTTCTTTCATTCTCATGACCTTTCATAGCTGAAAAGTTTAATTTTTTTTTAAATAGTATATAGCTTAGCGTATTCTGTGGTCATTTGTGTTATACTTAAAGAAACAACAGACTCTTTTTTCTTCCTTAATGTCAAGGTTATTTTTCTTTTAACATTAAAATGATAGTATAGAGTCCTCAAAACTTTTGTCTAAATCTTGGAAGTATATTTTGCCAACCTTACCAGCATATTTCATTGTAAAATATTCTATTTAACATTTCATTGTTTCATTAGAATAAAAATAATGTTGGCAGATTAGGTAGGTTGATAACTTTTATTTATGGCATATATTTAAAACCCAATCTGAAATATACAACTGAGTATTGCTGAAATATATTATCTGTAGTTAATATGCTGGACCAAGTACTAAATCTATAAGAAATAAATATTTTCAAATGTTAATATAGAGTCATGTAAGTCAGGTGACTAATTACTCCTCAATTTACTTATTATATTTATCTGTAGAAAATCCAATGTCATTAAAGTCAGGCAAAAGTATTTTTGTGTGGAGTTACATTTTAAAAGATAGGTTTTAAATGATTTTTTTGTTGTTGTTTCAGAGATTTCAGTTTATTGTAATGTGTAAGTAGGATTGAGAATCAGTAAGCATATAGACACAGGACACAAAAAACACATTATGATTTTTGCTGAACCATTTGAGAATTAGGTGCAAGTGGCTGATGTTATGCTATTTAATCCTTGAATTCTTCATATATCTTCCAAGAAGATGGACATTTGCTTATGTAACCATGGCACAATTTCACAAAATTTGATATTGACAGAATACTATCATGCACCATATATGGTGTGTGTTCAAATTTTCTCAGTTGTTTGTAATAGCTGTTTTTTTTTCCCTTAGTCCATGATCATTCATGAAACATTTAATTGTCACACCTCTTTACTCCTTTAATCTGGGGTGATCCCTTCACATTTCATAGTCTTTTGCATTGGCATTTTTAATTTTTTTTAGATTCCATATATATGTGTTAGCATACGGTATTTGTTTTTCTCTTTCTGACTTACTTCACTCTGTATGACAGACTCTAGGTCCATCCACCTCACTATAAATAACTCAAGTTTGTATCTTTTTATGGCTGAGTAATATTCTATTGTATATATGTGCCACATCTTTATCCATTCATCTGTTGATGGACACTTAGGTTGCTTCCATGTCCTGGTTATTGTAAATAGAGCTGCAATGAACATTGTGGTACATGACTCCTTTTGAATTATGGTTTTCTCAGGGTATATGCCCAGTAGTGGGATTGCTGGGTCATATGGTAGTTCTATTTTTAGTTTTTTAAGGAACCTCCATACTGTTCTCCATATGGCTGTATCAATTTACATTCGCACCAACAGTGCAAGAGGGTTCCCTTTCCTCCACACCCTCTCCAGCATTTACTGTTTGTAGATTTTTTGATGTTGGCCATTCTGACTGGTGTGAGGTGATGCCTCATTGTAGTTTTGATTTGCATTTCTCTAATGATTAATGATGTTGAGCATTCTTTCATGTGTTTGCTGGCAATCTGTATATCTTCTTTGGAGAAATGTCTATTTAGGTCTTCTGCCCATATTTGGATTGGGTTGTTTGTTTTTTTGATATTGAGTTGCATGAGCTGCTTGTAAATTTTAGAGATTAATCCTTTGTCAGTTGCTTCATTTGCAAATATTTTCTCCCATTCTGAGGGTTGTCTTTTGGTCTTGTTTATGGTTTCCTTTGCTGTGCAAAAGCTTTGAAGTTTCATTAGGTCCCACTTGTTTATTTTTGTTTTTATTTCCGTTTCTCTAGGAGGTGGGTCAAAAAGGATCTTGCTGTGATTTATGTCATAGAGTGTTCTGCCTATGTTTTCCTCTAAGAGTTTTATAGTGTCTGGCCTTACATTTAGGCCTTTAATCCATTTTGAGTTTATTTTTGTGTATGGTGTTAGGGAGTGTTCTAATTTCATTCTTTTCCATGTAGCTGTCCAGTTTTCCCAGCACCACTTATTGAAGAGGCTGTCTTTTCTCCACTGTATATTCTTGCCTCCTTTATCAAAGATAAGGTGATTTTTAAAGTACATCATTATCCACCAAGCATTTGAAAGTTGTATGGGACATGAAACCATCATTTCTTGTTTGAAGTTGTCCTATCCAAGCTGAATGTCTTGTATCTTTTGCACTTATCCACAAATGCTAGCACCATCATTCTATCATTGAAACAAAAAAGGCTCTCAAATTTGGATAATGTCCTCTTGGAGTTATAGTGTCTAGATGAGATTTTACTACAATAGACCATTGGCCTCTTAACCTATCCTGTCTGCTTCCTAGAGCATCATATTGGTCATGTCACTAGTCTACTTCAATTTACAAAAGTTAGCCTCCAGATTCCTTAGTCTGGCATTCAGTACTCTCCACCATCTGGCCCCAAACCCAGTTTAATTTATCTGTGTCATGAGACTTTATCTTAATTCTTCAGTTAGTGAAAACCTTTTACTCATTTTGAACTGTTTTCCTTTTTTCTCTACATAGCATTTATGCTATATTATGCTCTACTTCTGGTTATCTGTATCTCTACTTTGATTTGCACATTATGTGGACTTGGTACAGATGAATTATTCATCCAAATTGGGTTTGTCCAGCATTTTTAATCATTGGAAATACATTCTTAACATACACAAAATTATTATTCTATGCCAAAAATATTATTCACATAACTAAATCCACAAATAAAATAATATTAAGGTGTTAAGAAAACATTCTTGCATTAAAATCTTTAGGGAACACAGTTTGCCCCAAAGCTCAAATAACAGTATGCAAATATAAAAATCTTTTTCAGATATTCAATTGCATCTGACTTAATAGTTTTGCTTGGTTTTCAAATCATTTTTAATTAGAATCTCATTCTCTCTGGACCCCTAGAATTTCCACTGTGTTTCTCCTGGCACAAAAGTGACAAGAAAGGGATTTAGGGCCAATAAAAAAAAAAAAGCTTTCAGATTCAGGCTGAGCCTGTACGTGTGCAGTTGAATCAAAATGAATCTGCATGAATCTGCATGAATCAAAATGATTTATGAATCATTTTGAAGCCAATTTGCTACAAAGAGTCTGCATGATTCTCCTAATGACAGAGAAGCTAGAACTGATAGTCTCCCCTGTTGAAGTCTCAATGTACATAAATCACTTATAAATTGGGTCTACAAAACCATTCAGTACAGGGTGATTGACCATGGAAATGTAGACTCAGCCAAAGATACTTGTTCAACTCTTTCTGGGCCAGAGGATTCAATATGAAAGGAAAATTCGCCATCCATATTATATATGGGAACTTTGTATTATCTTCACAGTTCTCTTGTAAATCTAAAATTGTTCTAAAATTTTTTTTTAAATGTAAAGGACTCTGTAATACCACCCAACAACCTCTGTAATGGTTAAAATCAGTGCAATTGCCATTTGACAGGAAAAAAGACAGAGACTCAAAATACATTGGAAGAACTTACCAAAGTTCACATAGCTAGAATATGCTGGTGATCTTAAACACAGAAGTCACTCTGAGGCGTGATTGCTTCCCATTGTGCATCTTGACTGCAAATTTGTAGAAGCTGAATCCAGGAAATGACAGTCTGACCACCCATTGCAGACAGCAAATACAAAATGCCATGATTCCAATTATCGATATGGTTTAATCATCCTTCCTTACTACTAGTTTTCAGGGTTAATTAAAACGATTGTAACTTTC
This sequence comes from Orcinus orca, assembly GCF_937001465.1. Taxonomy (NCBI): domain Eukaryota; kingdom Metazoa; phylum Chordata; class Mammalia; order Artiodactyla; family Delphinidae; genus Orcinus; species Orcinus orca. The sequence goes on along the minus strand of NC_064565.1, from coordinate 45,029,102 downwards.
TACACTACTCTTGCTTTCTTGATCAGAAATTGATTTTTTCTATTTGAAGTAGTTCCACTACAGTTAATTCATTTTATAAAAAAAACAAGGGCAATCAAATCTACTTAAGAGCATTTTGAGAAGAATAGTGAAAGATATGAAGATCATCCTAAATTTAAGGTTCATTTCTTAGACTCTAGACCTAATATACCTGATCTCCTTACATGAATAGAAAAGTTACTCATCACAATATTCACCTAGGTAGACTGTGTTTTGGGAAAAGATTATACACACTTTGATCTGTGTTTTTTCTTTTCTTCAACTCAAATTATATTTAATGTGAAGGAGAAAAATTCATCAAAATAGTAATACTTATGCTAACTTAAAATCATAAGCAATAATACACCAATCATAAAGAAAATCTATACTTATAATTTATACAAAAAATAATATTGTGGCTCATGAAAATCAAAACCTACATAAAACCTAAATATTGAAAATCTCTTGCTCACTTTATAAAATCTTTATCCCATGACATAAAGTATCTGTTGCATGCAGAACATTCTCACAGATGTTTAGTATATAAAAGAGTATACCAATTAATTTTAAACATTTTATGGAGTGAGACAAACATTCAAAAATTTGAAAACATTTAGTTTAGCTATTTTTTATCACTTTAAAGATACACTGAACTGTAAGAAAATGCAACATATACAACTAAAAACTACTTCTTGAGATGTATTTTTTCAATTTTAACATTTTAAACTTTTTGGATGTAATTAGATTTATGTCTTCAAAATATATTCAGAAAAATCAAATTTTCTTATAGAGTTATTATTTCCAACAAACATTTATACTACTATACCCTGAAAGTGCAAGGGTGAAAATTCATGACTCTATCACACAAGACATGGTGATTTTGTCTATTTTACTCTCAGCATGGATTACCCCAAATGAGGCAGATTCTCTTCTCTCTGATCTAAGGATAAACGTTATCTAGCTCTTTTATGACTAAACTGTTATGTTGGAAAATATGTTAGAATCACAGTAGTAGCGTCCAATATAAACAGAACTTCAACACACTCTTCTGGTTCATAATTTATGTCCAGAACATACTTAAAATGGCCCTAAATCCGTTGTAAATCAAACTAATTTACAATTGCCCCTCGTTTGTTTTTGCTTGTTTGCTTTTTTTGGAGAAGTTCGCTCATGTGTCAAAGAAGGAGAGACATTCAGATACTTGGAAACATATGGATTTGGACAGTCTACCAAAGCTTCTTTGAAAGGATTTGACCAGTTTCCCTTTTCTAAAATTAAAACTCATTGCCTAGAATAAATCTCATTACTCAGGGAAAAATGCCTCCCTGATCCAATATGCTATCATCACAATTTCCCTAGTATTTGTCTCCCACAAATTTTCCAACCCAGAATTGTGTGAAAACCATGCAGAGAAGTATTTTTTTTTCTTTGAAGTTTGAACACTTAAAAACAACAATAACAGGGACTTCCCTGGTGGTCCAGTAATTAAGACTGTATTTCCAATGCAGGGGGTGCAGTTTCGATCCCTGGTCAGGGAACTAAGATCCCATATGCCAGGTGGCATGGTCAAAAAAAAAAAAATGTGCTTCTAATACATACACAAACATTCACATGAAAGTTTAGGACAAGAGACTTATCTGTTAAAATCTGCCATTGCAGTCATGTTGGATGTTTTCTGGTTTGGAAAAGTCTGGATAGGAAGAGAGAGAGAGAGAATGAGTTCCAGTTGGAACACATTATCCTTGAAACATGCACATGAGAAATGCTTGGAAAGCAGTTGAAAATATTTCTTCAAGATATTACCTGGAATGCCCTCCATATTTTCTTCCCTTACCATAATTCCTGGGAAACTTCTACACCTCACTTAAGACCCTGTTGGAAAGTTTGTGTTTGTAAGATTTTTCATGACCTCTGAAATGAGAATGACTCATTCTATTCACTGTTTCTCTACTTTAGTATTTAGCACATTAATTACAGTTATGTGTTTAATTATCTGTCTGCTGTTAGGCCTTTTTAGGGAAAGCTATATCTTATTTGCCTAAAACATAGGAATATTTTCAACACATTTGGTAAATAAATGGATTTATTAATTAATTAAAAATTTAACAGGCCTCCCTGCTAACTCACTATAGCATATTTGTTTCTGAAAGAATTCTCCAACTGAACTGGGTACAAGTAATTCTAACTGTCCTTATCTGAAAATAAGGACTTGCTTTCCTCAACATCAATTTTTAAATCAGTGGTAGAGAAATTGCAGAGTAATTCATATAACAACTCAGCTATAGTGCATATAACCTCAAATTTTCCTCTCAGTATCTATCAAGGCTAATGTGACACAGCAATGGGCAGGAGAGGATGCTTTCTTATATGTATATGAGCTGTTATTTCTAAACTTATTTTTGCTGACGTCAGTATAATCCCCCATTTAATTGATCCAGATTCATGTATGTTTGACACTTACTTAGTGCCTATTATATGCCAGGCTCTGTGTTACTTGCCCCTGATCCCTACTTGGTGATTCCTAGGGGACAAGTTAAGAAATTAAAAATCTCACTATGTATTAACAGTAGCAAACATTGAAAAAATTCTAGAATACACTGATAATAAATATTATCCTATAGCTAGAAACATGAACATTAGTATACTTTATGAATTACATTTAGCCTTAATATTATTGATTTTGAAATTTAATTCATATCGTAAAATACGCTCATACTGACATTGGTCTTCTGTTTTTGTTTTATTTTTTTCCACTTACAGTAAGATAAACAGAAAAAAAGTACAGAAAAGGAACCCATTGTCTTTGAGAAAATCTCTCTTTGCTCTTAAACATGATCTAATTAGAATCAATATTTAATAAATGAGAAACTGAAAAATATAAATGTGACTGAAGTCCATCTCATATGTTGTCTATACTTGGAAAACATCAGGCATGTTTAAAGTTAGATTTGCTTGAATAATATTCAATCTAATAATACAGGTGTGTTACCCCAAAGGAAGTTAACTGAATGAACATAGAGAATTTAACAGATGTTTTTTTTTTGTAAATATTTTTTTGGAGTGGATGGTTTTTCCAATGTTTTTATTATTTCACCTTGATTTGATTAGACTGAGACACTGAAGGGTTCACGTGACCCCCAAGCCCAGAAGTAGGCACCAGGGTGGAGACAGAGACAACTCCAGGAAAACGCCTATGGATTTGTCTTAAGAAGAAGGCAACAGAAATCCTAACATTTAGAGAGCCTGGCACCTTCATGTGGTTTTCTTATGGCTCAGATAAAGCATTTGGAAAGTTTTATAGACTCCTCATCCGCTCCCAAGAAACTATGAATTATTTTGAGGCACCTTGTGACAGGTTAAAGGATCATCAATGGTGACAGGATGGTTTTCTAGAGCCTTTTGTGGACTCAACTTGTTCCAAGAGAGAAAATGAAATATATATTTAACTGGGATTCTTTAGATTCCAATTTTAAACACAATCCAACCTCTTTACAGCAAAGCAAGATGGACATCATTCACTTCCCACAGTTCAAAATCACCTATTTGGTAGAGGGCAGAGGCGGCATTTAACATCCTACAATGCACAGGCCCCCATTCCCCACCACATACATAAACACATACACAACAAAGAAATATCTGGTTCAAAATGTCAAAAGTGCAAAACTGAGAAGCCTGCCACATAGGAACAGTAACTGGAGTGATTGTGGATTTCCCATGCAAAACTATGGAGGCCTGAAAGAAATGATACAATATTTGTAAACTGCTGAAAAAAAAGGAAATTTCGATGCAAAATTCTACATTCAGTGTAATTAAATTTCATGAATGAAATGACATAAAGACATTCTCTGAAAAAAAGAACACTAAGGGAATTGCTCTTCCAGCAGATCTGCCCTAAGTTGATAAGAAAGTTTTGCATACAAAATGGAAATGGCTCCAGAAAGAAACCTGGAAATTAAGAACAAAGGAAAAATAACCCAAATGATATATATCTGGGTAAATATAATGGATTATTCTTCTCTTGAGTTCTTCAAAATATGTTTGGGTGCTAAAACCATAACTTATAATATTGTCTGTTTGTAGATGTAATATGTAAGAAACTATAACGTAATCAGAGAGGGTAAAGCGACCTGTATAGTGGTTCAGGTTGTACATTATACTTAAAGAGGTAAATATTGACTCTAATTGGAGTGTAAAAAGTTGTGTTTACAATTTAATCCATAGAGATACCATTAAAAATATACAAAGAGATGTAGTCAAAAGCAAAATAGTTAAATTTAAATGGAATGCTCAAAATTGTTCAAATAACTCGAAAGGAGGAAGAGAAGGGGGAAAAAAGGAACAAAAATAAAAGGAAACAAAGAGGAAACAAATAATAAAATCATAAAACCAAATTAAATCTTATCAATAAATATATTAAATATAAGTTATTTAAACATACCAGTTAAAAAACAACAGATAAGAAAATGATCTTCTGCTATGTGCTTGCATCCATTGAGTGCAGGTTGTGTAATCTATGAGCAGATCAGTTGGCTGTAAGATATAAGTTCAAAGAACATAAGGAAATGTACTTATAGAAAATGAAGCCATCAGTTCTGACTTAATTGGACAGAATTTTAATACGGGTTTATCACCAAAACCATCTCAGAATTCTATCTAAATCTTGAGATGGCAAAAATATTTTTAAATCTCTTCATATTATTAAGAGATATTTATTGAGTGGTTATTATGCTTATAGTAATATAACACTAGTCTAGTTATATATATTATGTAATAGAGGTTTATGTTTGTGAATGACATGTAGTCTATAGTACATTGACGTCTACATTAAGCTGTGAGGTTCATTTAATAGAACTGGTGCATATTATTTTAAAATCAATATCAAAGTTCATTTATTGAATATAAACTCCTTAGTTAGAAATATAACTATGTTCATTTTCAGAGAAAACACTATGCTTTTCATGGCAATTCACATAATGACTTAGTTTCCAGGAAGGTTTTTGATGAAAAGTAATGCCTATACAAAAATGTTCCTAGCAGAAATATTTCCCCCTCAGCTAATTTGAATCAAAGTACTGTTATAAATATTTCACAGTTATTAGAGAAAGGTGTACTGAGAAAATCAAAACAAAAATAGAGTCTCTGCTTCAAAAGATTGCATTATTCTCTAGTGGTTTTGAGTTGGCACTAATATTGGGACAGAAGGAAAGACCCAAAATAGCAACAACAGGCTCTTCGGGCTCCCTGCATCAATTTTCTCACAAATACCAAACAAATGTGTGTATGTGTTTGTGTATGCATGTGTGTAATATTGTCAGGGGGACACAGGATAAAATAATTTCATGGAAATATTTGTGTGAGCCCATTAAAAAATATATATATATATATATATATCAACTTCACGTAATGAAATCAGAGGAAGATAATTTTAATTTTGGTTAACTATTTAAGGAAGTCACTTATTTAAGGAATTTCAATGTACTTAGAAAATTCTCTCTCTCTTCTTTTTATTAGTATATATTCATAGAGCAGTAAGTCTCACAAAAATAGATTATTGAAAGTTAGAAATCAGAGTGAGGTTATGGCTCCCTGTATTTGGTTTAGGAATCTGGAAAAATCAGTAATTGAAGGAACAGATGTTTGAATCTTTTCAAATGTACTTAGCAAAGATTTATTCCTCAACCTCATCCCCTTCTCCACCTTCACCCCTCATGCTGTCCATATCACACACAAGTATCCACAGGAGCATTGTGGATTGTTGTTTCCTGAATTGTGGGCAATATGATGGTATAACATTTCAATGGTTGTCGGTAATCTAAATGTGTTCTCCTTGTTTTCCAGTTGTCCCTGACGATGCTGGGAGTGGAGTAAGTTGTGAAGAGTAAATGAGATATAAGTGAAAGTGTGTCCTTTTAGACAACTTGTACACTAAGAAACTGTGAAAAAATGTCAACCAGTGCCTTGCATTTTGTGATCAATTTATAGAAATTATTGATTTAACACTTTAAAGAAGTTCTATTTTTGCCTTTCTACACTACTTAAATCCCTGTCCAAGAATGTAGAATTCTTTTCTAGGAAAACAGAGGGTTCTGTTGCAGTTCTCGATCAGACCTAGATGTGAATTGGATTAAAAAAAAGAGATGTAGAAAATTTTCTAAGCCATTAGTAGGACAGAAAGTCTCTTTCAAGATTAGTTCACTTTGCAGGAGGCCAACTTCTGGATGCCAAATAATAAATGGGGTCCCCGAGGAAGAGCCTCCTGAATGATTAGATTAACGTAGATCGGTTCTTATGAGAAATAGGTTCTAAGGCAGTTCTGCACTGAGACCCTGCAGTAATGTTGAGCCGTTTTTATCTTAAGAAGCTTGTGATTGCTGTGTTCATCCAAAGAATATCACTTCATCTTATGCAATTCTACTTTCTTTATGGAAACGTTGGCAATAAAAAGGAAAAAGTAATAGAAATTAATGGAGAAAATAGTAGTTCAGACTGAGTGATAATAATGTGAAATGCATTTCACCTTTACCATGTAGAGAGAAATAAAATGTTATCAAGTTTATGGAAAGTACCATCAAATTAATAGAATTTTAAGTATGCACTTTATGAAAGAAGACCATATTGATACTGTTTCCTGGCTGATGTTTAAATTTTTCACCTCAATATGTTTCCTGGGGTCATATTTGAGTTCTTATCTTAGTTGTAGCTTGCAAGGGTTATTGTGTCCAAGCTTGTACTGCTCTCTGCATAAAGCTAATAAGTTGAGAGACAAGGTGTTGGGACAAAGAATAGTGACTTTATTCGGAAAGCCAGCACACCAAAAAGGTGGTGGATTAACATCCTAAAGAACCACCTTTTGTATATGTATTATGTATACTTCAAGCTATAAGCCACAATCCTATCTATGATTAATGTACCTACGTGCAGTTAGCAAGACTGGGCAGGAAGCAATTAGCTATAGAGAACAAGTCTAGAGCTTAAAGAAATAGATACAATATGAAGTCAGGTTAGTTCTTCCCTATAACACTAGAATTTTTATTTCTCTTCTATGATGATATACCATCATTAGTGTGTAGGAATGTGTGTGTAGGAATGCAAGAGATTTCTGTGCATTAATTTTGTATCCTGTTACTTTACCTAATTCATTGATTAGCTCTAGTAGTTTTCAGGTAACATCTTTAGGATACTATACATAAAATATCATATTATCTGCAGTGACAGCTTTACTTCTTTTCCAATTTTGATTCTTTTTATTTCTTTTTCTTCTCTGACTGCTCTGGCTAAAACTTCCACAACTATGTTGAATAATAGTGGTGAAAGTGGACAACCTTGTCTTGTTCCTGATCTTAGTGAAAATGGTTTCAGTTTTTCACCATTGAGAACGATGTTGGCTCTTGGTTTCTCATAAAGGGCCTTCATTATGTTGAGGTAAGTTCCCTCTATGTCTACTTTCTGGAGGGTTTTTATCATAAATTGGTGTTGAATTTTGTCAAAAGCTTTCTCTGCATCTATTGAGGTGGTCATATGGTTTTTCTCCCTCAATTTGTTAATATGGTGTATCACACTGATTGATTTGCATATATTGAAGAATCCTTGCATTCCTGTGATAAATCCCACTTGATAATGGTGTATGATCCTTTTAATGTGCTGTTGGATTCTGTTTGCTGGTATTTTGTTGAGGATTTTTGCATCTATGTTCATCAGTGATATTGGCCTGTAGTTTTCTTTCTTTTTGACATCTTTGTCTGGTTTTTGTATCAGGGTGATGGTGGCCTTGTAGAAAGAGTTTGGGAGTGTTTCTCTCTCTGCTATATTTTGGAAGAGTTTGAGAAGGATAGGTGTTAGCTCTTCTCTAAATGTTTGATAGAATTTGCCTGTGAAGCTATCTGGTCCTGCGCTTTTGTTTGTTGGAAGATTTTTAATCACAGTTTCAATTTCAGTGCTTGTAATTGGTCTGTTTATATTTTCTATTTCTTCCTGGTTCATTTGGGAAGGTTGTGTTTTTCTAAGAATTTGTCCATTTCCTCCAGGCTGTCCATTTTATTGTCATATAGTTGCTTGTAGTAATCTCTCATGATCCTTTGTATGTCTGCAGTGTCAGTTGTTACTTCTTTTTCATTTCTAAATCTATTGATTTGAGTTTTCTCCCTTTTTTTTCTTGATGACTCTGGTTAATGGTTTATCAATTGTGTTTATCTTCTCAAAGAACCAGTGTTTAGTTTTATTGAGCTTTGCTATTGTTGCTTTCATTTCTTTTTCATTGATTTCTGATCTGATCTTTATGATTTCTTCCCTTCTGCTAACTTTGGGGTTGTTTTGTTCTTCTTTCTCTAATTGCTTTAGGTGTAAGTTTAAGTTGTTTATTTGAGATGTTTCTTGTTTCTTGAGGTAGAATTGTATTGCTATAAACTTCCCTCTTAGAACTGCTTTTGCTTCATCCCCGAGGTTTTGAGCCATCATGATTTTGTTGTCATTTGTATCTACGTATTTTCTGATTTCATCTTTGATTTCTTTGGTGATCGCTTGGTTATTTAGGAGTTTACTGTTTAGTCTCCATGTGTTTGTATTTTATACGATTTTTTCGACTAATTGATGTCTAGTCTCATAGTGTTGTGGTCAGAAAGGATACTTGATATGATTTCAATTTTCTTATATTTAGCAAGGCTTGATTTTGACCAAAGATATGATCTATCCTGGAGAATGTTCCATGAGCACTTGAGAAAAAAGGGTATTCTGTTGGTTTTGGATGGGATGTCCTATAAATATGAATTAAGTCCATCTTGTTTAATGTATCATTTAAAGCTTGTGTTTCCTTATTTATTTTCATTTTGGATGATCTATCCATTGGTGAAAGTGGGGTGTTAAAGTCCCCTACTATGATGGTATTACCTTCGATTTCCCCTTTTATGCCTGTTAGCATTTGCCTTATGTATTGAGGTGCTCCTATTTTGGGTGCATAAATAATTACAATCGTTTTATCTTCTTCTTGGATTGATCCATTCATCATTATGTAGTGTCCTTCTCTGTCTTTTGGAATACACTTTATTTTAAAGTCTGTTTTGTCTGATATGAGAATTGCTGCTCCAGCTTTCTTTTGATTTCCATTTGCAGGGAATATCTTTTTCCATCCCTTGACTCTCAGTCTGTATGTGTCCCTAGGTCTGAAGTGGGTCTGTTGTAGACAGCATATATACAGGTCTTGTTTCTGTATCCCTTCAGCCAGTCTATGTCTTTTGGTTGGAGCATTTAATCCATTTACATTTAAGGTAATTATCAATATGTATGTTCCTATTACCATTTTCTTAATTGTTTTGTTTTTGTTATTGTCAGTGTTTTCCTTCTCTTGTGTTTCCTGCCTAGGGAAGTTCCTTTAGCATTTGTTGTAAAGCTGGTTTGGTGGTGCTGAATTCTCTTAGCTTTTGCTTGTCTGTAAAGGTTTAAATTTCTCTGTCGAATCTGAATGAGGTCCTTGCTGGGAAGAGTAAACTTGGTTGTAGGTTTTTCCCTTTCATCACTTTAAATATGTCCTGCCACTACCTTCTGGCTTGCAGAGTTTCTGCTGAAGGATCAGCTGTTAACCTTATGGGGAGTCCCTTGTATGTTATTTGTTGTTTTTCCCTTGCTGCTTTTAATATTTTTTCTTTGTATTTAATTTATGACAGTTTGATTGATTTCTGTCTCAGTGTGTTTCTCCTCGGACTTATCTTGTATGGGACTCTCTGCAGTTCCTGGACTTGATTGACTATTTTCTTTCCCATATTAGGGAAGTTTTTGACTATAATTTCTTCAAATTTTTTCTCATTCTTTTTCTGTTCTCCTTCTGAGACGCCTATAATTCGAATGTTGGTGCATTTATTGTTTTCCCAGAGGTCTCTGAGACTGTCCTCAATTCTTTTCATTCTATTTTCTTTATTCTGCTCTGTGGTAGTTATTTCCTCTATTTTACTTTCGAGGTCACTTATCCATTTTTCTGCCTCAGTTATTCTGCTATTCATTCCTTCTAGAGAATTTTTAATTTCATTTATTCTGTTGTTCATCATTGTTTGTTCACTCTTTCATTCTTCTAGAACCTTCTTAAACATTTCTTTTATTTTCTCCATTCTATTTCCAATATTTTGGATCTTTATTATCATCACTCTGAATTTTTTTTCAGGTAGACTGCCTATTTCTTCTTCGTTTGGTCTGGTGGGTTTTTATCTTGCTCCTTCATCTGCTGTGTGTTTCTCTGTCCTCTCATTTTGCTTAACTTACTGTTTGGGGGTCTCCTTTTTGCAGGCTGCTGGTTCATAGTTCCCTTTTTTTTGGTGTCTGCCTCTGGTGGGTAAGGTGGTTCAGTGGGTTGTGTAGGCTGAGGGGACTGTGCCTGTGTTCCCGTGGATCAGGCTGGATCTTGTCTTTCTGGTGAGCAGGACAATGCTCAGTGTGTTTTGCGGTGTCTGTGACCTTACTATGATTTAGGCAGCCTCTCTGCTAATGGGTGGGGTTGTGTTCCTGTCTTACTCATTGTTTGGCATAGCGTGTCCAGCACTGTAGTTTGCTGGTCATTGAGTTGAGGTGGGTCTTAGCATTGAGATGGAGATCTCTGGGAGAGCTTTCACCGTTTGATATTACATGGAGCTGGGAGGTGTCTGGTAGACCAATATCCTGAACTCGGCTCTCCCAAGTCAGAGGTACAAGCCTGACAGCTGCCCAGAGCACCAAGAACCTGTTAGCCACACAGCTCAGAAGAAAAGAGAGAAGAAAAGAATGTTATTAAAATAAAAAATATTATTAAAAATAAAAAAAGTGGGCTTCCCTGGTGGCGCAGTGGTTGAGAGTCCACCTGCCAATGCAGGGGACATGGGTTCGTGCCCAGTTCGGGAAGATCCCACATGCCGCGGAGCAGCTGGGCCCGTAAGCCATGGCCGCTGAGCCTGTGCATCCAGAGCCTGTGCTCCGCAACGGGAGAGGCCACAACAGTGAGAGGCCCGCGTACTGCAAAAAAATAAAAAATAAATAAAAAAGTAAAATGTAATGAAAAATAAAAGAAAGAAAGAAGAGGACAACGAAATCAAAAACCAAATCCACCAATGATAACAAGCAGTAAAATGTATACTAAAAAAAAAGACAGACAGAACCCTAGGACAAATGGTAAAAGCAAAGCTATACAGACAAAATCACACAAAAAATCATACACATACACATTCACAAAAAGAGGAAAAGGAAAAATATCTATATATAAAAAAATTTAAAAAGGAGGAGAGCTACCAAATCACTAAACAAATCTACCAGTGGTAATAAACTCTAAATTCTAAATTGAGATAAACATAAAACCAGAAACAAATTAGATGCAGAAAGCAAACCCCAAGTCTACAGTTGCTCCCAAAGTCCACCACCTCAATTTTGGGATGATTCATTGTCTATTCAGGTATTCCAGAGATACAGGATACATCAAGTTGATTGTGGAGATTCAATCCACTGCTCCTGAGGCTGCTAGGAGAAATTTCCCTTTCTCTTCATTGTTCGCACAGCTCCTGTGGTTCAGCTTTGCATTTGGCCCTGCCTCTGCGTGTATGTCATCTGAGGTTGTCTGTTCTTCACTCAGACAGGACGGGGCTAAAATAGCAGCTGATTAGTTGGCTCTGGCTCACTCAGGCTGGAGGGAGGGAGGGGTACCGAATGCTGGGCAAGCCTGAGGTGGCAGAGGCCAGCATGACATTGCAACAGCTTGAGGTTTGCCGTGTGTTCTCCCAGGGAAGTTGTCCCTGGATTACGGGACCCTGGCAGTAGCGGGCTGCACAGGCTCCCAGGAGGGCAAGTGTGGATAGTGCCCTGTGCTTTCACACAGGATATTTGGTGGCTGCAGCAGCAGCCTTAGCATTTCCTGCCTGTCTCTGGTGTCCATGCTGATAGACGCGGCTTGTGCCCATCTCTAGAGCTCATTTAGGCGGTGCTCTGAATCCCTTCCCCTCATGCACCCCAAAACAAAGGTCTCTTGCCTCTTAGGCAGGTCCAGACATTTTCCTGACTAGCTGTGGAGCACTAGCTCCCTTCAAGCTGTGTTCACGCAGCCAACCCCAGTCCTCTCTTTGGAGTCTGAACTCAGAAGCCCGAGCCTCAGCTCCGAGCCCCCGCCCGCCCCGGCGGGTGAGTAGACAAGCCTCTCGGGCTGGTGAGTGCTGGTCGGCACCAATCCTCTGTGCGGGAATCTCTCCGCTTTGCCCTCTGCACCCCTGTTGCTGCGCTCTCCTCCGTAGCTCTGAAGCTTCCCCCTGCCATCTCCACAAGTGAAAGGGCTTCCTAGTCTGTGGAAACTTTTCCTCCTTCACAGCTCCCTCCCAGAGGTGCAGGTCCTATCCCTATTCTTTTGTCTCTGTTTTTTCTTTTTTCTTTTGCCCTACCCAGGTAGGTGGGGATTTTCTTGCCTTTTGGGATGTCAGTTCTTCTGCCAGTGTTCAGTAGGTGTTCTGTAGGAGTTGTTCCACATGTAGATGTATTTTTGATGTATTTTTGGGGAGGAAGTTGATTTCCACGTCTTACTCCTCCACCATCTTGAAGGTCTCTTGCATTACTTTCTTGCTCCCAATAATGCTAAAGTTTGAACCAAGGTATTGATTATCTGCTGTCTATGGCAGGTGCTGAAGTAAATGTTTAACTGTTATTGAGGTAAATGCAAATTTAGTATAATCTAAGTTTCCTTTTAGCACTTATTTTAGTTCTCTAGCTTGAGGAATTTTGCAATAGCTAAATCAGTTACTGAAAATGTATGTGATTAGACACCATACAGGAAGGACATGAATCTTGAAAAAGAAATTAAGATTTTTGACAAGTTTTCTGGTAATTCAGAAACTACAAGCAGGCAGAGGTTAGGTTTTTACTCTCTAACCACCAAGATCTCCTCTTGGAATTTAGAAGAAGCACAGACAAAAGAGAGCTGGAAAACAGAAGAATAAAGAAATGTGACACTGCGTGGTTCATACAAACTTGAGCCACTGATAAATCTTGAAAATTCTTTGAGCAGTATTGTAGCTGATGCTAGAAGATCACATAGGAACATAGCTGCAAAATACCAAATAGTGCTTCCCTTGAAATAGTAATGTTGTACCACCCTTTGACCTAAGCTTTTGAGAACTCTTAATAAATGTATCAGCATTAGTAGTTCTTTAAAAAATACCCTGCTAATGAAGTGACTCCTTTGTCCTACTACCCCAGGAACTTATGCCACCAAAGTGCCATTACTTTAGAGAGAGCAATATTGGAAGAATAGAAGATCATGATGGGACCATGTTGCCAACATTCCAAGAAGTCAGCAAGAATGAGACGATCCTGGGCTTCCCTGGTGGCGCAGTGGTTGGGAGTCCGCCTGCCGATGCGGGGGACGTGGGTTCGTGCCCCGGTCCGGGAGGATCCCGCATGCCGCGGAGCGGCTGGGCCCGTGAGCCATGGCCGCTGGGCCTGCGCGTCCGGAGCTTGTGCTCCGCAACGGGAGAGGCCACAACAGTGAGAGGCCCAAGTACAGCAAAAAAAAAAAAAAGAATGAGACGATCCTGTTGAAAGGACTGATAAAAGTGAAATTTTTTCCTAGTGACCACATCACCTGACCTATCAATGAGTACAAATCCAGCTTTACCTCCTCTTTTACCAATCAACACTTCACCTGATCGATTACCTCATCTTGCACCAATTAACTAATCTTCCCCTCTTTTATCCATAAAAACTCTGAGCCCCTCTCCTGTAGTCAGGGGACATATTTGTATTTCTACCCGAATCTGTGTACTCCAAATTGCAATTCTTTGGTTCCAAATAAACAGTCTGCCTCTTTAACTGGTTTCTTGTTTTTAGATTGTCAGATTAGAGGATGAAACTTTTGGTTATATAAAAAGACCCCCCAAATAGTATTCCACTTACCAATCTGAATCTTGTACCCACTGAATAAGATAAAGGAGATTAAATAAGAGATCAAAATATAGTTGTCGTTCCAATTAAAAGCTAGATATTAGAGAACATTAATTATTTCCAGGACAAATAAATTTACCCACCCACCCAGTCCTAAGTAGTACTGGGTAGGGGTATGCCTCTCAAGATGAGACCTGCCCCAAGAGTTGTAGAGAAGGATGGCTGTGTCCTGCAAGCAGCTTGATCCCCAGAGAAGAGGAAATGCTGGCCTGTGCATGATGAGTTTCAGCTGATCAGAAAAGCCATTCTTTTCCTCCAAGGAAAAATAAGAGTCATAAAGGGAATAGTTATTATTACAGACACTTGCTCCATTTTTAAGGAAACATTTGAGAAATGGAACAAACATTATCTCTTAGAGAAAAAAACATAACATCTATATGTATGTATACAGATATATGCATGCAAATACACACATGTGCATACACACACGTATACAGGCAGTTACAATATATTGTAATAAAGACTCCTACAGTGAAGTATATGCATATCATTTCACCAATACCATAACTGTTTTAACTATTGTAGCTTTATAGTAAGTTCTGAAATTAGGTTAATGAAAGTCCAGACTTTTTCTTCCATTTTAAAATGTTTTGACTATTCTAGCTTCTTTGCTTTTCTCTAGATGATAGATTGACAGATAGAAGATAGGTAGAAGATAGATAGATAGATGAGAGATAGATAGATAAACAGATAGATAGGAATATGATATATGTAGATGATAGAATGATCTATATATATTTATCTATCAATAATCAACTTGTTATGCAGAAATTTCTGGAATGTAATTTTTATAACTGTATTGTGATACATTTGATATGGAATAAATTGCCCATATCTAAAGTTACAATTTGATACATTTTATAAAACTGTAACCACAATAAAGATAATGGAATTATCCAACACTGCCAAAAGTTTACACATGATTCATGTTAATTCCAACAACACATACCTCCCGGTACTACCATATTTTCCAAATATAAGGAAAAGTCCTTGAGCTGTAAAAACTCAGCATTAATTTCATTTGTATAAATGAAATTCCTAAAGGTTTGAAGGCAAAGACATGGAGACTTTCATGTGGAATTTGGAAAGACTGAGAAAAGTCAGCAAAGGTGTATTTCTAACAGACTGGGCAGTATCGTCAGCACACATACCAAAGGGTAGCCATCATATACCTGCAAAAAAACAAAAAGACTGAACCAAGGTATCTAATTCCACAGGATTGAATGGGTTCATTTGTTTACTTATTATTGTTGAAACCATGTTATAATTATCTTTGAATCTGAAGGGCTTTCTCATAGTACCTACCACAATTCAGGTTCTCAAGAGGCAACTAACTACTACTAACTAACTACTGAATTTAATTGTCATCATACAAAACATTTTATGACTAAAATCAAATAGGATTTATAAATATGATGGTAGTATTCCCTGGAAGTTTTATAATTACAGACCCTGATTTTTCTCCAGATTTTAGGTATAATTAGACTAAGGTGGGAAAAATTTATCATAAAATGACTAAAATTAATTGCTTACATAACATAGAATCTCTCATAAGTCAAGTTTCCATCTTTGTCCTCAAGGGGCTTTTGAATGAAACATTGAATAACTTAGACCCAAAATAATATAATATAGTGAGCTTTGGCTAAATCATCTTATAATAAAAGAAACACATATAAATAATAGTTAGATCATAAGGCAAACATACAAATAAATATAGACGGGGAAAAATATATCAACTATTTAAGTTAATAAGATTGCTATGAGTCAAAGAAGAAATGGAAACAACAGGGCATACAACTTTTATGCTAAAACAAAAAGAAGTATCTCAGTTTTGTTAAAATATATTTTCCTGAAATTAAGTGTTTAAGAAATTTGATTGCATAATACTTACACAAAGGCCTTGATTAAATGCACAAATACTGCTTTGAGTAATAATTGGATGCTGCTAAAGCATATGTCCCTCAGCTTTGTAAGGCAAGTGATTTTACTGAACCTGAGGCCTAGTAAGAATTCGTATTAGCAGTGTGAGTGTGTATAACTGAAGACCCATCTATTTTTTCATATATTCTTTTTCCATCAATACATTTTTTCAATAGTTATTTCTTATGTTCCTATTCTAAGACTGGCATTATAATAAGAACTTAAAATCACCCTAGTTTTATAGTATAGAGTAGAAAACCTTTCTGATCTTGACAAGGGGAGGTAAATTTTTGTCTAAGATGTTTATTTGATACTGTTTTTAAATACTGTCATCAGTTTTAAGCTCAATCTATTGAAAGCATATTTACCTTCTCATTTATCCAAAATAGCATTCAGAAACAGTTGGAAAACCCCAGAATCTTGGACAGTTTTTCATTTTTCCTCACACCATTTCAAGTAATTGGAATTAATACAAATGTTTACTGCTGAGTACAGTGTGTTGCTGGGCAAGTTAGTGAGCCATGGCTACATATTACAACTTCTCAAAAATTAAATCAGATTATTATTTCCTTGAGAAATCAATAGTGTTTAGGATGATTATAATTCTTTTTAGTAGTGATGCTACATATATATATACACTACTGGCTACACAGAGACACAAAAAACAAAATACTTGTAGGGGAGGTGAAGTTTTCATTGTGTCAAAGGCAATTGGTAGCACACAAAAAGCTAGGCTAGAGAGGACCTTTAAGACGGTGGAGGAGTAAGATGTGGAGATCACCTTCTTCCCAACAAATACATCAAAAATACATCCACATGTGTAACAACTCCTACAGAACACTTACTGAACGCTGGCAGAAGATGACAGACTTCCCAAAAGGCGAGAAACTCCCCATGTACCTGGGTAGGGCAAAAGAAAAAAGAAAAAACAGAGACAAAAGAATACAGATGGGACCTGCACCAGTGGGAGGGAGCTGTGAAGGAGGAAAGGTTTCCACACACTAGGAAGCCCCTTCACTGGCAGAGATGGGAGGTAGTTGGGGGAAAGCTTTGGAGCCACGGAGGAGAGCACAGCAACAGGGGTGCAGAGGGCAAAGGGAGGGATTCCCGCACAGAGGACTGGTGCTGACCAGTACTCACCAGCCGGAGAGGCTAGTCTGCTCACCTGCAGGGACGGGTGGGGGATGGGAGCTTAGGCTCGAGCTTTGGAGGTCAGATCCCTGGGGTTGGCTGTGTGAACACAGCCTGAAGGGGGCTAGTGAGCCGCAGCTAGCCGGGAGGGAGTCTGGGAAAAAGTCTGGAACTTCCTAAGAGGCAAGAGACCATCGTTTCGGGGTGCACAAGGAGAGGGGATTCAGAGCACTGCCTAAATGAGCTCCAGAGATGGGTGGCTATCAGCGTGGACACCAGAGACAGGCATAAAACGCTAAGGCTGCTGCTGCAGCCACCAAAAAGCCTGTGTGCAAGCACAGGTCACTATCCAAACCTCCCCTCCCGGAGCCTGTTCAGCCTGCCACTGCCAGGGTCCAGTGATCCAGGAACAACTTCCCTGGGGAAACAAACAACGCGCCTCAGGTTGTTGCAATGTCACACCAGCCTCTGCCACCACAGGCTCGCACCGCATTCCGTACCCCTCCCTCTCCCCGGCCTGCGCAAGGCAGAGCCCCCTAATCAGCTGCTACTTTAACCACCTCTGGTCTGGGTGAAGAACAGACGCCCTCAGGTGAACTACACGTAGAGGTGGAGCCAAATCCAAAGCTGAACCCCAGGAGCTGTGGAACAAAAAAGAGAAAGGGAAATTTCTCCCAGTAGCCTCAGGAGCAGATTAAATCTCCATAATCAGCTTGATGTACCCTGAATCTCTGGAATACCTGAATAGACAACGAATCATTGCAAAATTAAGACAGTGGACTTCAGGAGCAACTGTAGACTTGAGGTTTCTGCTTCTAATTTTTATGCTTATCTTAGCTTAGTTTTTAGCACTTGTTATCATTCATGGATTAGGTTATTGGTTTGGTTGCTGTCTTTTTTATTCTTTTTGCTTTATTATTCTTTTTTAATTTTTTTATTTTAATAATATATTTTTTCATTTTAATATTTTTTTATTTTATTTTACTTTCTTTTTTTATTTATTTCTTTTTTTTTTTTCCTCCCTTTTCTTATGAGCCGTGTGGCTGACAGTGTCTTACTGCTCTGGCCAGGTGTCAGGCCTGAGCCTCTGAGGTGGGAGAGCTGAGTTCAGGACATTGGACCACCAGAGGCCTCCCAGCCCCACCTAATATTAATTGGCAAGAGCTGTTCCAGAGATCTCTTTCTCAATGCTAAGACCCAGCTCCACTCAATGACCAGCAAGCTCTAGTGTTGGATACCCCATGCCAAACAATTAGCAAGACAGGAACACAACCTAACCCATTAACAGAGAGGTTGCCTACAACCATAAGTTCACAGACAACCCAAAACACACCACGAAAAATGGTCCTGCTCACCAGAAAGACGAGATACAGCCTCATCAACCAGAACACAGGCACCAGTCCCCTCCACCAGGAAGCCTACGCAACCCACTGAACCAACCTTACCCACTGGGGGCAGACACCAAAAACAACGGGAAATACGAACCAGCAGCCTACAAAAAGGAGACCCCAAACACAGTAAGTTAAGCAAAATGAGAAGACAGACAAATATGCAGCAGATGAAGGAGCAAGGTAAAAACCCACCAGACAAAACAAAGGAAGAGGAAATAGGCAGTCTACCTGAAAAAGAATTCATAATAAGGATAGTAAAGATGATTCA
Source organism: Orcinus orca (assembly GCF_937001465.1). Taxonomy (NCBI): domain Eukaryota; kingdom Metazoa; phylum Chordata; class Mammalia; order Artiodactyla; family Delphinidae; genus Orcinus; species Orcinus orca. The sequence continues at coordinate 45,010,445 of NC_064565.1, read as the reverse complement.
AAATCTTGGAAATAGAATGAAGAAAATACAAGAAATGTATAACAAGGATCTACAAGAAAAAAAAAGAGCAAACAAACAATGATGAACAACACAATAAATGAAATTAAAAATTCTCTAGAAGGAATCAATAGCAGAATATGAGGCAGAGGAACGGATAAGTGACCTGGAAAACAAAATAGTGCAAATAACTACCACAGAGAAAAATAAACAAAAAAGAATGAAAAGAATTGAGGACAGTCTCAGAGACTTCTGGGACAACATTAAATGCACCAACATTCGAATTATAGGGGTTCCAGAAGAAGAGGAGAAAAAGAAAAGGACTGAAAAAATATTTGAAGAGATTATAGTTGAAAACTTCCCTAATATGGGAATGGAAATAGTCAATCAAGCCAGGAAGTGCAGAGACTCACATACAGGATAAATCCAAGGAGAAACATGCCAAGACACATATTACCAAAGTATCAAAAATTAAATACAAAGAAAAAACATTGAAAGCAGCAAGGGGAAAGAAACACATAACATACAAGGAGTCCCCATACAGTTAACAGCTGAACTCACAACAGAAATTCTACAAGCCAGAGGGAGTGGCAGGACATATGTAAACTAATGAAAGGGAAAAATCTAAAACCAAGATTACTCTACCCTGCAAGGATCTGATTCACATTCAGTGGAGAAATTAAAACCTTTACAGACAAGCAAAAGCTAAGAGAATTCAGCACCACCAAACCAGATTTACAACAAAGGCTAAAGGAACTTCTCTAGGCAGGAAACACAAAGGAAGGAAAAGACCTACAATAACAAACCAACAGCAATTAAGAAAATCATAGCAGGAACACACATATCGATAATTACCTTTAATGTAAATGGATTAAATGACCCAACCAAGGGACATAGACTGACTGAAAGGATACAGGAACAAGACTGATATATATGCTATCTACAAGTGATCACTTCAGACCTAGGGACACATACAGACTGAGAGGATGGAAAAAGATATTCCATGAAAACGGAAATCAAAAGAAAGCAGACTAGCAATTCTCATATCAGACAAAATAGAATTTAAAATAAAGACTGGGGCTTCCCTGGTGGTGCAGTGGTTGAGAGTCTGCCTGCCGATGCAGGAGACGTGGGTTCCTGCCCCGGTCTGGGAAGATCCCACATGCCGCGGAGCAGCTGGGCCCGTGAGCCATGGCTGCTGAGCCTGCGCGTCCAGAGCCTGTGTTCTACAATGGGAGAGGCCACAATGGTGAGAGGCCTGTGTACCTCAAAAATAAATAAATAAAGACTGTTACAAGAGACAAAGAAGGACACTACATAATGATCAAGAGATCAATCCAAGAAGATATAACAACTGTAAATATTTCTGCACCCAACAAAAGAGCACCTCAATGTATAAGGCAAATGCTAACAGCCATAAAAGGGGAAATTGACAGTAACGCAATAATAGTAGGGGCCATTAACACCCCACTTTCAGCACTGGGCAGATCAACCAAAATGAAAATAAATAAACACAAGCTTTAAATGACACATTAAACAAGATGGACTTAATGGATATTTATAGGACTTCCATCCAAAAATAACATAATACACTTTCTTCTCAAGTACTCATGGAACATTCTCCAGGATAGATCATATCCTGGGGCACAAATCAAGCTTTGGTAAATGTAAGAAAATTGAAATCATATCAAGCATCTTTTCCAACCACAATGCTATGAGACTAGACATCAATGACATGAAAACAACTGTAAAAAATACAAACACATGGAGGCTAAGCAATACAATACTAAATGACCAAGAGATCACTAGAAGAAATCAAAGAGGAAATCAAAAAATACCTAGAAACAAATAACAATGAAAACGTGACACCCAAAACCTATGAGATGCAGCAAAAGCAGTTCTAAGAGGGAAGTTTATAGCACTAAATTCCTACCTCAAGATAGAAGAAACATCTCAAAAAAACCTCTAAACTTACACCTAAAGCAATTAGAGAAACAAGAAGAAAAAAATCCAAAGTTAGCAGAAGGATAGAAATCATAAAGATAAGATCAGAAATAAATGAAAACCTCATGAAGCAAATGATAGCAAAGATCAAGAAAACTAAAAGCTGTTTTTTGAGAAGATAAATAAAATTGATAAACCATTAGCTAGATTCATCAAAAAAAGAAACAGAGAGAAGACTCAAGTCAATAGAATTAGAAATGAAAAAGGAGAGGTAACAACTGACACTGCAGAAATACAAAGGATCATGAGAGATTACTACACACAATCATATACCAATAAAATGGACAACATAGAAAATATGGACAAATTCTTCAAAAAGCACAACCTTCCAAGACTGAACCAGGAAGAAATAGAAAATATAAACAGACCAATCACAAGCACTGAAATTGAAACTGTGATTAAAAATCTTCCAACAAACAAAAGCCCAGGACCAGAAGGCTTCACAGGCAAATTCTATCAAACATTTAGAGAAAAATTAACACCTATCCTTCTCAAACTCTTCCAAAATATCGCACAGGGAGGACACTCCCAAACTCATTCTAGAAGGCCACCATCACCCTGACACGAAAACCAGACAAAGATGTCACAAAGAAAGAAAACTACAAGCCAATATCACTGATGAACATAGATGCAAAAATTCTCAACAAAATACTAGCAAACAGAATCCAACAGCACATTAAAAGGTTCATACACCATGAGAAAGTGGTGTTTATCCCAGGAATGCAACGATTCTTCAACATATGCAAATCAATCAATGTGATACTCCATACTAACAAATCGAAGGAGAAAAACCATATGATCATCTAAATAGGTGCAGAAAAAGCTTTTGACAAAATTCAACACCCATTATAGATAAAAACCCTCCAGAAAGTAGCCAAAGAGGGAACTTACCTCAACATAAAAAAGGCCATTTATGACAGACCCACAGCCAACATCCTTCTCAATGGTGAAAAACTGAAAATATTTCCACTAAGTTCAGGAACCAGACAAGGTTGTCCACTCTCACCATTATTATTCAACATAGTTTTGGAAGTTTTAGCCACAGCAGTCAGAGAAGAAAAAGAAATAAAAGGAATCCAAATCAGAAAAGAAGAATTAAAGCTGTCACTGCAGATAACATGATACTATATATAGAGTATCCTAAAGATGTTACCTGAAAACTACTAGAGCTAATGAATGAATTTGGTAAACTAGCAGGATACAAAGTTAATGCACAGAAATCTCTTGCATTCCTACACACTAATGATGAGAAATCTAAAAGAGAAATTAAGAAAAGTGTCACATTTATCATTGCAACAAAAAGAATAAAATACCTAGGAATAAACCGACCTAAGGAGACAAAAGACCTATATACAGAAAACTATAAGACACTGATGGGGCTTCCCTGGTGGCGCAGTGGTTGAGAGTCAGCCAGCTGATGCAGGGGACATGGGTTCATGCCCCGGTCCGGGAAGATCCCACATGCCGTGGAGCAGCTAGGCCCGTGAGCCATGGCCGCTGAGCCTGCGCGTCCGGAGCCTGTGCTCCGCAACAGGAGAGACCACAACAGTGAAAGGCCCGTATATCGAAAAAAAAAAAAAAAGACACTAATGAAAGAAATTAAAGATGATACAAACAGATATAGAGATATACCATGTTCTTGGATTGGAAGAATCGACATTGTGAAAATGACTATACTATCCAAAGCAATCTACAGATTCAATGCAATCCCTATCAAACTACCAATGGCATTTTTCACAGAACTAGAACAAAAAACTTCACAAGTTGTATGGAGACACAAAAGATGCTGAATAGCCAAAGGAATCTTAAGAAAGGAAAATGGAGCTGGAGGAATCAGGCTCCCTGACTTCAGACTGCAAGGTATACAATGGAGAAAAGACAGCCTCTTCAATAAGTGCTGCTGGGAAAACTGGACAGCTACATGGAAAAGAATGAAATTAGAACACTCCCTAACACCATACACAAAAATAAACTCAAAATGGATTAAAGACCTAAATGTAAGGCCAGACACTATAAAACTCTTAGAGGAAAATATAGGCAGAACACTCTGTGACATAAATCACAGCAAGATCATTTTGACCCACTTCCTAGAGAAATGGAAATAAAAACAACAATAAACAAATGGGACCTAATGACACTTAAAAGCTTTTGCACAGCAAAGGAAACCATAAACAAGATGAAAAGCCAACCTCAGAATGAGAGAAAATATTTGCAAATGAACCATCTGACAAAAGATTAATCTCCAAAATTTACAAGCAGCTCATGCAGCTCAATATCAAAATACCAAAAAACCCAATCCAAAAATGGGAAGAAGACCTAAATAGACATTTCTCCAGAGATGATATACAGATTGCCAACAAACACATGAAAGGAAGCTCAACATCACTAATCATTAGAGAAATGCAAATCAAAACTACAATGAGGTATTACCTCACACCAGGCAGAATGTCCATCATCAAAATATCTACAGACAATAAATACTGGAAAGTGTGTGGAGAAAAGGGAACCCTCTTGCACTGTTGGTGGGAATGTAAATTGATGCAGCCACTATGGAGAATACTATGGAGTTTCCTTAAAAAACTAAGAATAGAACTACCATACAACCCAGCAATCCCACTACTCAGCATATGCCCTGAGAAAACCATAATTCAAAAAGTGTCATGTACCACAATGTTCATTGCAGCTCTATTTACAATAGCCAGGACATGGAAGCAACCTCAGTGTCCATCAACAGATGAATTGATAAAGAAGATGTGGCACATATATACAATGGAATATTACCAGCCATAAAAAGAAACAAAATTGAGTTATTTGTAGTGAGGTGGAGGGACCTAGAGTCTGTCATACGGAGTGAAGTAAGTCAGAAAGAGAAAAACAAATACCGTATGCTAACACATATATATGGAATCTAAAAAAAGTATGGTTCTGAAGAACCTAGGGGCAGGACAGGAATAAAGACTCAGACGTGGAGAATGGACTTGAGGACACCGGGAGGGGGAAGGGTAAGCTGGGACGAAGTGAGAGAGTGGCATGGACATATATACACTACCAAATGTAAAACAGATAGCTAGTGGGACGCAGCCGCATAGCACAGGGAAATCAGCTTGGTGCTTTGTGACCACCTAGAGGGGTGGGATAGGGAGGGTGGCAGGGAGACACAAGAGCGAAGGGATATGGGGAATATGTATACGTATAGCTGATTCACTTTGTTATACTGCAGAAACTAACACAACAAAATAAAGCAATTATACTCTAATAAAGATGTTAAAAAAAAAGAAAAGCTAGGTTAAAGTCGGGTATATACCTATTACGAATAAATCAATGTCATATGTATTAGCAGTGTTTTCCTCATGCTGGTTTTAGAGCACTAAAGCAAAATTAAAGCTCTTAAATTATTGCTGCTGGAGAGCAACAACAACATTGAAAGCATCTCTTCCCTATGAAAGCCTAGTTTCTCCAAGGCAGATTTTTTGGTTTAGCCTTAAAATAAATAATTTCGATTCTTCAGGCAATGACCTCTGAAAAGCCATACTGGAGTCACAGAAGGTAACTCTATTAAAATTGCCAATTGGGCTAATAGCCTGCTCTGTGTCATATGAAACAGTGCTTTGTGAATTAAATTTCTCTGCTGATATTTTTAGCTGAGTCCATCACTGAAGGAGGATCATTCATCTCTTATACCAACACAGTTTCCGTTTTCTATCTTAGCCTAGAAATCAACTGAAAGTGATTGAAGGAAATAGAAATTCTATTTGTGCCTATAGAAGCCTCTCAGCAGTTTTGGCAAACAATAGAGAAGGCCTTCAACAGTCTGATCTTATCCTACCTAGCCAATAGTTCCCAACAAGTCCACACTGCAATCATTTATTACCATCAGAGTGATTTCTTTGCTGTCCTCCAACTGACAGATGAATTTCCATTCCTGTACTTTTGCTCAGTGTTACATTACCTTTGTTTGACATTCAGTCTAATGAGGCAGTGTAATGAAGTACTTAAGAGAATTCACCCTTAATCCAGACAGTCTGAATTTGAACCCTAAGGCTACTCAGTATGCTTTGACAATCACCCATTTTGAGACTTTTTCCACATCTGCAACACAGAGATAATAATATTACCTTCTCATAAGTTTAGGGTGAAAATTAAATCACATAATATATGTGAACATTTACAAGTAAGGCCTAGCACACTGTAAATGTTATGAGTGTTTATTCAATTATTAGTTCAAATTTTCCATCTTCCAAGTGCCAACTACCAAATATTTTTTTCTAAATACAGTAGTCCATTCAGACTTTGACTTCTGAATTTCTAAAGCACTCTGACAATACCACATGCATGTACTTAGTTATTTGCTAATTGTTTCATATATTTCATCACTATTTATGCAAAGAAATTATTAGCACTTTAAGTTGATAAATTTTCTTTTATTTGTTTAACTAAAATTAGCCCAGTGCTAGAAAAATAATAGACCTAAATTATTTTGTATTAGTCGATTGATTTATAAAGCCAGATTTATGAAATTGAAATCTACATTCCATTGCTAATGACTAGAAAATGTCAGCTTGCTGACTTTTGATGCCCCAATATCCTGTTAAGCCCATTGGTACTTTTATTGCAAAAGCTCTATTTTGAATTCAATAATTCCATTTTTCAATATTTATATTTCTGGGCTTGTATTCTCCATGTGCTCACTCAATATGTACATTATTTCCTTTAAATAATGTTAATAATAGCTGTTTCAATATTCTTTTATGCTAATTTCCACACTGCATCATTTCCTAAACTATTTTTATGATTACTACACCTAGTTATGGGTTATGTCATTATGCTTCTTGAAATAGTAGTAAGAAGTTGTGGATATTACGTTGTTAGCTAATAAACTAATATCTATTCTCATTTAAAGAATGTTGTTACTTGTGGTTTCTCCTCAGACTACAGGAAGCTAGCAAAAGCATTGCTTGCATTCTTACAGCCAAACCAACCAACAACGTGGGACAATCTTGGACTCCCACAAATTTTCTACAACTGGTCATAAGTTGGAGGTCACAGGGAAAACAACTAACCTGAAATCCAAGGGATGGCAAGTGTCTGCAGTGAAAGACAAGAGATGAGCATTTACATACCTGGGACAGATATATCCAGATAGTAGTAAGAATTCAGGTAAAAACATTAATGAGTTGGTAAGTGTAGTGTGCAGGCCAGCAAAAGAATATAGAAACCATAAAGGCCACAGATATAAGGAAAATACATATCCACTTACAGATTCTACTCACAGGAGCTCACAAGAAAACATTGGTGACAGGAGAGATATAGAACCATTTGTGGTTCATGCCTTGGGAGAGGAATACCTGCAGCCATGGGAAAACAATACCACTCAACCACATTCTTTCTCCCTTTTCTCCCCTAGAGAAAAATATCTAACCTGAGGAAAGGGGAAAGGAAAAAAACACTTTTTCCTATAGGTACTGGTAAAAATCCTATGCATCTGCGAAAAGTGAACAGAAAAACATTCTCTATATCTGGTGAATGTGAAGCCTGTATGCTGTCAACTACAGCTGAGGGATTGGCAAAACCACTGAAATGACCACACTTATGAGGTCCAGAAACACAGCGTTTGCCTTAGACTGAAACTTATCCACAACAATAGAGAATACTTCCCATCCCCACCACTAGGGTAAAAACACTGAGTAACAAGCAACAATGTAATATTGCAGGGATATTTATTAGAGCATGTAGATTTTTCTAAAGTGTGCCACAAAGGAAAAATCTGAAGCTTAGTATAAAGCAGATGTTGAGAAAAATCCTGTCAAACTAATACACGTTACAAACAGAGGTACTGCAAAAATAATTTGAGGCTTGAAATATACTATAAGAAACCATACCAACAACAAACCCTAAACTCGGCTCAACCCTTGGCTAGATTGTGCCAAATTTAACACCAAACGTCTAGTAGAAGGAAAAGTTTGTCCATTTCATGAAACAAAATATAGTTAGGTCCTACAAAAAAGGCATATCCTATGCCTTTTCACTGTCTTGCAATAGATGCTTTACATAAGGTGTCCAATTTCTAGCAAAATTTTGAATAATAGAAAAAAAACTAGAACAAAACAAACCACAATACCAAGAGACAAAGCAACCAACATAACTAAACTCAGATATGACATACATGTTGGAACTATCAAGAAGAGGAATCCTGAAATAACTGTAACAATACGTTAAAGATTCTAACGTTTAAACTGAGCAACATGCAAAGCCAGATGTATTATTTCAGGAGAGAGATGGAAAATATAAGAAAGAATCAAAGGGAAATGCTACAAATAAAACACATAGAAACAGAGATGTTAAATGCATTCAATGGGCTTATCATAGACCAACACAGCCAAGAGAAAACAAGTGAACTTGAAGACAGGAAATATAAATTTCCCAAACTGATACACGAAGAAAAAAATAAAGCATTGAACAAAGCACTCATTCATGATCTCTAGAGCCATGTGATGATAAAGAGACCAGTTCTCCAAGAAGAAAAAACAATCCTGAAGTACCTGAATCTTTTTTTTTAATTTACTTTATTTATTTATTATCTTTGGCTGTGTTGGGTTTTCATTGCTGCGCATGGGCTTTCTCTAGTCGCGGTGAGTGGGGGCTACTCTTTGTTGTGCTGCACGGGTTTCTCATTGCAGTGGCTTCTCTTGTTGTGGAGCATGGGCTCTAGGGCACAGGTTCAGTAGTTGTGGCTCACAGGCTTAGCTGCTCTGCGGCATGTGGGATCTTCCCAGACCAGGGCTTGAACCCATGTCCCCTGTATTGGAAGGAGGATTCTTAACCACTGCACCACCAGGGAAGCCCAGTACCTGAATTTTAAAAAAGAGCATATACATCTCTGAAATAAAAACTGAAAGAACCAATAGGAGAATCAGAAAAAGACACAAACAACTATGGAGATTCCAACACTCTACTCTCTGTAATGATAGAGCAAGTAGACAAAAATCAGCAAGGTTATAATGCACTTGAACAACTCTTTCCAACCAATGTGACCTAAGTTAAATTTATAGATTTATACATTTATAAAACACTGGATTCCAAAACACCATATTCATATTCTTTTCAAGTGAAAATGTTGAACATTCACCAAGGAAAATCATATTATTGGCCATAAAATAAACCTTAACACATCTAAAAGGAACTTATTCAATGGTATGTTCTAGTTTCATAATGGAATAAAACCAGAAATAAATAACAAAAGCATAACAAAAAATTTCTTTTATTGTGGTGTATCACATTTAATAATTTGAGTTATGTTGAACCATCCTTGCATTCCAGAGAAAATTCTAACCTGCTTATGGTTTATGATCCTTTTAATGTGCTGTTGAGTTTGGTTTTCTAATATTTTGTTTAGAATATCTGCATCTATTATTTATTAAAGATATTGGTCTGTGGTTTTCTTTTCTTGTAGTGGCCTTATCTGGCCTTGATACCAGAGTATTGCTGGTCTTGTTAAATGACTTTGGGAGTGTTCCCTCCTCTTCAATTTTTTGGAAGAGTTTGAGAAGGACTGGCATTAAGTCTTCTTTAAATGTTTGGTAGAATTCACCAGTGAAATCATCTGATCCTGTGGCTCTCTTATGTTAAGATTAAAGACTCCAAGTCTCATTGCGCTCCAGTAGCTGTACCACCTTTCCTTATCCTTATTATATAAGGGAGGTAACAACCTTCCCTCTTTTGCTTGCCTTTGTGGGTGTCAACAACCTAACACTCTGTAAATAGTCTCTTCGTTAAAATTTCTTTATTTAAGCTATCTCAGTGACCTTTTCTTTATTGTCAGAATCCTGACTGGTTTACTTGCTAACTTCTTCTATGCCTCAAGAAATCTGCTTGTTTTCTGCCCAAATTATATAGCCCCAGATATTCAGTTGACTGAATCTTTTTCAAGTCACACTCAAAAATGAACTTCTAATAAAACTTTTGTTTAAGGAACTCTTACAAAATACCTACAATTATTATTTTCTATAGGAGCATACTTGTTACTTTCTTTACAACTCTTATTTTTATCAGGAATTACCTTATTTTCTTGATCGTCTGTTCCCTTACTCTTTACTAGTATGCACATTTTCTTAAAACTGGAATCTTATCTCTCATATTTATTTCTGGCTCTGGAGTTCCAGTACTTAGAACAGTTACTGACACAAAGCAGGCACTCAGTAATATAAATGAATGAATGAATAAATACTTTACTAAATGTATTCTTTATGGTGATATGCTTCAGCTTTGGATTGATTTTTTGTTATTCTTATTTTATTTAAATTTCTTTGACAATTCTTAATTGGGGCAACTCTTTCCTTCCTTTTTAACATATTATATTCATGAGTATTTAAAAGTTTAGAAATTTTCTTTCTGTTAAAATCAATACATATCAGGTATGAAAGAAACTTGGGCAAGTCAGCTGTTTGAAGATATCTATAATAACATGGATCTCTTTATGGGGTTTTATGAATTTTCTTTAACCAAAGAGTTCTTGGGATTTCAATAGTTCTGATGCTATATAAATATTCCCTAGGTCAATACAAATGACATTTATTATAAATTGTGGGATCTTTGTTGTCAGCTAAACCAAGATGATAAATAAAACTTTTTATGGCCTATTTAGAGCTTTTTTATTTTTTAAAGTTTTTATATTTAAATAATTTAAAATTAATGGAAGAGTTGTAAAGATAGTGCAGAGTTCCTGTAAGCCCTTTTCATAGTGTCTTTTAATGTTAGCATCTTACATAGCCATGGTACATTTATTAAAACAAAAAGTTTGACATTGGTATATTACAACTAACTAAATAATCAGACCGAATGAAGATATCATAAGGGTTTTTTTCAATCTTTATTTTCTTAGAGCAGTTTTAGGTTCATAGTAAAATTGAGAGGAAGATACAGACTTCCCATATGTCCCCTGCTACACATGTGTAGTTTCCCCAATTATTAACATCCCCCACCAGAGTGATCCTTTTATTTTTTTTTCAATCAATGAATCTACCTTCACACATTATAATCACACGAAGTCCATAGTTTGTATTAGGTTTCACTCTTGTGCATTCTACAGCTTTTGACAAAAGTATAATGACATATTCACCATTGTAGTATCATACAGAGAAGTTTCATTTTTCTAAAAATTCTCTGTGCTATGCCTAGTCAATCCTTCCTCCATGCTAACCCATGTCAACCACTGATATTTGTACTATCTCAATAGGTTTGCCTTTTCCAGAATGTCATTTAACTGGAATCATACAGGGTGTAGCCTTTTCAGATTGGTTTCTTTCACTTAGTAATATGCATTTAAGTTTCCTCCATATTGTTTTCAAGTCTTAATAGCTCATTTCTTTTTAGTGCTGAATAACATTCCATTGTTTGGATATCCAGTTTATCCATTCACCTGCAGAAGGACATCTTTGTTGCTTCCAAGTTTTAGCAATTATGAATAAAGTTCTTAAAACATCCATGTGCAAGTTTTTATGTGGACATTAGTTTTATTGCTCTTTGGGTAAATGCCAAGAAGCATAATTGCTAGAGTGTATGGCAACTGCCAAACTGTCTTCCAAAGTGGCTGTATCGTTTCTCATTCCCACCAATGAATGCGAATGATAGCAACAGTTTTTACACTATTGTTTTTTCTATCTCAGGATCCAATGCCAGATATGGCATTGCTTTTTGCTGTCATTTTTCTCTTTGTGACATGTTCTTAGTTGTGTCTTGTCTTTTATGACCTTAAAAATTTTGAAGAGTACTGGTCAGGTATTTCATAGACTCTCCCTCAATTCCAGTTTCTCTGATTGTTTCTCATGATTGAATTGGGGATAATATGATAGAGATGAAGAGCCCTTTTCATCCCATATCAGGAATGCATACTTTCAACATAACTTACTTTTGGTGATTTTAACCTTAATTACTTTGCTAAGGTGATAGCTGCCAGATTTCTCCATTATGGTTACAGTAAATAAAACTTTTAATCATAACAGGTGCTTACTTTCGGATAGGCAACGTGAAGTATGTAACAAATAAAATAAATTTTTATTCTTGAACCAATATGTTGATATTGTTTTATTTTTTAGTATAACCATGAGTGACTATTAATTTCATTGTAATTCCTCCTATAGCTTTCCTGAATAATTTTATGGGCTGAACTCATAATGCAAAAAAATAGACTAGAGGAACTCTTAAAGTCCTACTGCTCATCTCATATTCTACTACTACAGTGGGGAGATGGATGAAAAGGAAGGAGTAGAACAATTCAGTTTTTTATTTAGTTTTGAAAAAGTGAAAGTCAATAAAACCACTAGGGTAATTTTAGCACAATGTTTAATCAATGTTATTAACATTTATGTATTTTGTTAACTTTGTGTTAAGAAAATTTTGAACAAAGAAAATGTTTTCTTTGATGCTTTTTACTCTCATTCAGTCTCTTTTTCAAAGTATCTCATGCCACTGAGTTGCCACTGGCCTGGCCAAGAGCACTCACTCTTTGTGGCAGACATTTCCCAACACCATAATCATCCCTCAATTTATCCAAAAACATTCATATACATATGGATACATAGCCAGGCTGAGCTCAGAGGTGTAATGAAAATTATATAATATGTAATCAATATTTCCTAAGAACTCACAATCTAACTCAAAAAACAATGGCTATTCAAGAAAGGAATCAGTAAAACCACAATAAAGAAGATGGAAATTAAGATATGTCTTTTACCTAAGTGGAGAAAATGATATTTAGGAAGCATGGTTAAAACAAACAGGATGTAGAGTAGAGGAGGGAGTGTAGCGTTGAAAAGCCAACAGAAATAATAGAGACTTGTTACATTAAGTACAGAATTAAAAGTATGAGATTTTTCGGAATCATTAATCAGTATTGTATGGAGCAAAAATTAAGTTCTTAGTGATTTTATTTCCAAAGGATCTTCATTTTTGTAGCTAGTTAATATGATTAATAAGGTTTGTCAATGGGTGCTAATAGCTATTCTATGATGTGTTTGTACTTTTAGACAGTGATCTAAATAAGTAGACGTAATGAATGGAATTGAATATCTGAGAAAATATCCTGGATTTTGTTGTATCCATCAACAGACTTTAAGGAATATCCATTTTATCCAGTAAATTGACTAGCCTCATCCATTAAATGTAAATCAATTCTCACTAATTATTAGGTACCTCCAAACACCAGAGATGTAAGACACTGATCCTATATGTCTAAAATTTTATCTCACTTCATATTAAAAACTTCTAATCCAATACAGAATTCAGAATTGTTCATGTTGGAAACTTTTCAAATATTCATTAAAAATGAAAAATAGATATTTCAACGTGAGGTACATGATTATAATCTCATTAAAATTGGAGATTCTTATCCTTTCCCCCAACATTCAATTAATTAAATTATTTTAATGGCTCTCTTTTTGCAGTCAAGAGCTGAATCACCATACTGCCTGATAAAAAATGTATTAGGTATAAAAGTTTTATGCTCAAAGTTCAACGTGAACATGTTACAAAGTTACTAATTAATATACAATATTCTGATTGACAAGATTTCCTCCTATGATGTCAACTAATCTGTCCACATTAGTTTCTAAATGTCTAGTTAAAATATTTTTAGATGCTGCACTTAAATTACCTCTTTAAAACTAACAGACTGTGAGATTTAACAATTTCTTTTTTTTTTTTTTGTGGTACGCGGGCCTCTCACTTTTGTGGCCTCTCCCATTGCAGAGCACAGGCTCCGGACACGCAGGCTCAGCGGCCATGGCTCACCGGCCTAGCCGCTCCACGGCATGTGGGATCTTCCTGGACTGGGGCATGAACCCGTGTCCCCTGCATCGGCAGGCGGACTCTCAAGCACTGCGCCACCAGGGAAGCCCAGATTTAGCAATTTGTGATGTAAAAATCTTCCAAGGTCCATAGAAAAATTTATTTATAAAGCATCTTCATAATGTTATCAAAATGCTTTCAATAAAAATTGTTCAGCCATTGGATCATTGCCCACAACCTTTCACATAGGGCATTTAGATGTTTATTTTCAGTTTATTTATAATTATTCTAAACACTGGGTTAAGTGAAGTTTTCTTCTTTACTGATTCATTTGTTTATTGATTGATTCATTCATTCATTCTGTGTCTATTTTTGATGTTGAGTATAGAGAAGCTCTCATGAAAGAACCACTTCAGACCTAGAGACACATAAAGACTGAAAGTCAAGAGATTGAAAAAATATTCCCTGCAAATAGAAATCAAAAGAAAGCTGGAGTAGCAATTCTCATATCAGACAAAATAGACTTTAAAATAAAGACTATTACAAGAGACAAAGAAGGACACTACATAATGATCTAGGGATCAATCCAAGAAGTACATATAACAATTGTAAATATTTATGCACCCAACATAGGAGCACCTCAATACATAAGGCAAATGCTAACAGCCATAAACGGAGAAATCACCAGTAACACAATCATAGTAGGGGAGTTTAACACCTCACTTTCACCAATGGACAGATCATCCAAAGTGAAAATAAATAAGGAAACACAAGCTTTAAATGACTCATTAAACAAGATGGACTTAATTGATATTTACAGGACATTCCATCCAAAAACAACAGAATACACTTTCTTCTCAAGTGTTCATGGAACATTCTCCAAGATAGATCATATCTTGGGTAACAAATCAAGCCTTGGTAAATTTACGAAAATTGGAATTGCATCAAGTATCTTTTCCAAGCACAACGCTATGAGACTAGATATCAATTACAGGAAAAAATTGGTATAAAATACAAACACATTGAGGCAAAACAATAAACTACTAAATAACCAACAGATCACTGAAGGAATCAAAGAGGAAATTAAAAAATACCTAGAAACAAATGACAATGAAAACACGACGACCCAAAACCTATGGGATGAAGCAAAATCAGTTCTAAGAAGGACGTTTATAGCAATACAATCCTACCTCAAGAAACAAGTAACGTTTCAAATAAACAACATAACCTTACACCTAAAGCAATTAGAGAAAAAAGAAGAACAACAACAACAAAAAAAAACCCCAAAGTTAGCAGGAGGAAAGAAATCATAAAGATCATCTCATAAGTAAATGAAAAAGAAATGGAGGAAACAACAGCAATGATCAATAAAACTAAAAGCTGGTTCTTTGAGAAGATAAACAAAATTGATAAACCATTAGGCAGACTCAAGAAAAAAAGGGAGAAGACTCAAATAAAAAGAAATAGAAATGAAAAAGAAGTAACAACTGACACGGCAGAAATGCAAAGGATCATGAGAGATTATTACAAGCAAATCTATGCCAATAAAATGGACTACCTGGATGAAATGAACAAATTCTTAGAAAAGTACAACCTTGCAAGACTGAACCAGGAAGAAACAGAAAATATAAACAGACCAATCACAAGCACTGAAATTGAAACTGTGATTAAAAATCTTCCAACAAAAAAGCCCAGAACCAGATGGCTTCACAGGTGAATTCTATCCAACATTTAGAGAAGAGCTAACACCTATCCTTCTCAAACTCTTCCAAAATATAGCAGAGGGAGGAACACTCCCAAACTCATTCTACGAGGCCACCATCACCCTGATATCAAAACCAGACAAAGATGTGACAAAAAAAGAAACCTACAGGGCAGTGTCACTGATGAACACAGATGAAAAAACAGAATACTAGCAAACAGAACCCAACAGCACATTAAAAGGATCATACACCATGATCAAGTAGGGTTTATCACAGGAATGAAAGGATTCTTCAATATACACAAATCTATCAATGTGATACACCATATTAACAAACTGAAGGAGAAAAACCATATGATCATCTCAAAAGATACAGAGAAAGCTTTTGACAAAATTCAACACACATTACGATAAAAACCCTCCAGAAAGTAGGCACAGAGGAAACTTACCTCAACATAATAAAAGCCATGTATGACAAACCCACAGCCAGCATCATTCTCAATGGTGAAAAACTGAAACCATTTCCTCTAAGATCAGGAACAAGGCAAGGTTGTCCACTCTCAGCACTATTATTCACCATAATTTTGGAAGTTTTAGCCACATCAATCAGAGAAGAAAAAGAAATAAAACAATCCAAATCAGAAAAGAAGAAGTAAAGCTGTCACTGTTTGCAGATGACATGATACTATACATAGAGAATCCTAAAGATCCTACCAGAAAACTACTAGAGCTAATCAATGAATTTGGTAAAGTAGCAGGACACAAAATTAATGCACAGAAATCTCTTGCATTCCTATACAGTAATGATGAAAAATCTGAAAGAGAAATTAAGGAAACATTCCCATTTACCATTGAAACAAGAAGAATAAAATACCTAGGAATAAACGTAGCTAAGGACACAAAAGACCTGTATGCAAAAACTATAAGGCACTGATGAAAGAAATTAAAGATGATACAAACGGAGAGATATACCATGTTCTTGGATTGGAAGAATCAACATTGTGAAAATTACTATACTGTCCAAAGCAATCTACACATTCAATGCAATCCCTACCAAACTACCAATGGCATTTTTCACAGAACTAGAACAAAAAATTTCAAAATGTGTATGGAAACACAAAAGACCCCGAATAGCCAAAGCAATCTTGAGAAAGGAAAACGGAGTTGGAGGAATCAGGCGCCCAGACTTCAGACTATACTACAAAGCTACAGTAATCAAGACAGTATGGTACAGGCACAAAAACAGAAATATACGTCAGTGGAACAGGATAGAAAGCCCAGAGATAAACCCACGCACATATGGTCACCTTATTTTTGTTAATGGAGGCAAAATATACAATAGAGAAAAGACAGTCTCTTCAATAAGTGGTGTTGGGAAAACTGGACAGCTATATTTAAAAGAATGAAATTAGAACACTTCCTAACACCATACACAAAAATAAACTCCAAATGGATTAAGGACCTAAACGTAAGGCCAGACACTATAAAACTCTTAGAGGAAAACATAGGCAGAACATTCTATGACATAAATCACAGCAAGATCCTTCTTGACCCACCTCCTAGAGAAATGGAAAAGAAACCAACAATAAACAAATGGGACCTAATGAAACTTAAAAGTTTTTGCACAGCAAAGGGAACAACAAACAAGAGAAAAAGACAACCCTCAGAATAGGAGATAATATTTGCCAATGAAACAACTGACAAAGGATTAATCTCCAAAATTTACAAGCAGCTCATGCAGCTCAATATCCAAAAAACAACAACTGAATCCAAAAATGGGCAGAAAACCTAAACAGACATTTGTCCAAAGAAGATATACAGATTGGTAACAAACACATGAAAGGAGGCTCAACATCACCAATCATTAGAGAAATGCAAATCAAAACTACAATGAGATATCATGTCACACCAGTCAGAATGGCCATCACCACAAAATCTAACCAAAATAAATGCTGGAGAGGGTGCGGAGAAAAGTGAACCCTCTTGCACTGTCAGTGGGAATGTAAATTGATACAGCCACTATGGAGAACAGTATGGAGGTTCCTTAGAAAGCTAAAAACAGAACTACCGTATGATCCAGCAATCTCACCACTGGGCATATACCCTGAGAAAACCATAATTGCAAAAGAGTCATGTACCACAATTTTCACTGCAGCACTATTTACAATCACCAGGACATGGAAGCAACCTAAGTGTCCATCAACAGATGAATGGATAAAGAAGATGTGGCACATATATAAAATGGAATATTACTCAGCCATAAAAAGAAATGAAAATCAGTTTTTTGTAGTGAGGTGGATGGACCTAGAGTCTGTCATACAAAGTGAAGTAAGTCAGAAGGAGAAAAACAAATGCCGTATGCTAACACATATATATGGAATCTAAAAAAAAAAAAAAAGGTTCTGAAGTACCTAGGGGTGGGACAGGAATAAAGACGCAGGCATAGAGAATGGACTTGAGTATATGGGGAGGGGGAAGGGTAAGCTGGGACGAAGTGAGAGAGTGTCATGGACATATTTACACTACCAAATGTAAAATAGATAGCTTTTGGGAAGCAGTCGCATAGCACAGGGAGATCAGCTCCGTGTTTTGTGACCACCTAGAGGGGTGGGATAGGGAAGGTGGGAGGGAGACGTAAGCAGGGGGAGATATGGGGATATATGTATATGTATAGCTGATTCACTTTGTTATAAAGCAGAAACTAACACACCATTGTAAAGTAATTATACTCCAATAAAGACGTGAAAAAAAAAAAAACAGGGTCTCATCATATGCTTCTTGAAGCTATATATATATAGTGTGTGTGTGTGTGTGTGTGTGAATTTTGATACTGATGTATTTTGTCTTCGTGGATGTACACATATGCTTTCAGATGAAAGGTTACAATCCAATATATTTTCTCTTTTCCTTTTTTTCAAGAAAAATAATAATAAATTTCAGTGCCACGTGTAGCTATCAATTTATTGCAAGTGCTTCAAAACATTTACTGTCCCTGTGTTTTATAAATGTATTCCATTTTGGTTAAACTCTTAATTGTTTCTCAAAACGTATTTTAACATATGCGTTCCTCAAAGTCTCCTTGGAATTGAATCAATTTTAAACCACACAAACACAAATACTTAAGAAATTAAAGCACTACTTATAGATAATAGTGACATAAATTGGAATTGATACATACTTTTTTGTATGTGAAAAGGGGAAGTAATATCCCTTTCACACATAAAACAGTAGTATTAGGTAAAAATTAAATTTCAGATAGTTAATTATAAATAGAGACTAATGGTTAGATAATATGAAAATCAATTTCAGTGCATTAGGACAGTAGCATTATGGAAATCAAATCAAAGAAAAAGTAAGAAAAGTATGGATCAATTTATAATAGAAAAAAGTAATAATTAGGAAGTTTTAAACTACACACATTTTATTAGAAAAAAATAATTTAGAGGACTTTTAAATTTTTCACTGCAACTTTTTATTCTTTTTCTTTTTCTCTCACTAAAGGATAGTACCAATGCAGCTGTGAGATAAATTTGAAAATTTCTTGTTTAAAGCAAGAAATTGGACAGGAACATTTTGTGAACCCAGACATGAAAGCCATCAAAGAAAACTCTAGTGGAAAAGTATAAGATACTAGTTTCTCAAGCTCTGTGAAACCCAAAGAATTTTCATAGGCTTTATGACCTGTAGGGATCAAAGCTAGAATTAATTTTTAAAATTCTAAAAGAAGAAACCCTGGGTCTTGTGATCTTCACCCTAATATGACCTACTTAAATCAATATGTTACTAGACATAACCAAGTACACCAAAACACCATATGATTTTAATTTACAGATGCATCCATTTACATATGTGTGCTCACGTTTTAGTAGGAAGTATGTGAAAAGAGAAGAAATCCATAATTATGCATTATCTGAATCAAGATAAACAGAACATGGTTATCAGGGACACAGATAACATGGTTGTTTTTCTATTTATTAATTCCCTGCCAAGAATTTAGACTTTAATCCTCTCCATGGGCCCACAATTAACTGACTTTTTCTATTACTCTGATGCTTCATTTTCCCTTCCCACCAGAATGATGCATTGGTGAGTACTGTTCTTAGTCCCCAGGAGATTAACATGATAAGACTTCCATGCTTACATCATGGATCAAAACGTCAGGAGCCAGAAATTGATAAATCAACTTACTAACGGTTGTTAGTTTCTCTAAAGCAAAACCATGCCAGCTTTATTCAATTAGCCCCATGCAAAACATCACTAAAGATATGAGTCCATTATCATTATTAAGCATACCTTAAACATAGTTTTACTAATATTTGGGATCCACAGGCAGATTAAAAGGGTACATAATTTAGAATATTCACAGTTGCAAATTGAAATTAAAAATGGAAATGTGAATAATTATATTGTCCATATGGCACAGCTGAAGTATGATTTTATAAGATTAAATCTTGTATAGGGATGAAAAATGATAAGCCAGTGTTATTATTATGAGCCACACAATAACATATGGGATGTAGGCCAATAGCATCACTCTAAATCAGCCTTAGAATTTTATAAGCCACTGAATGTCACAGATGGAAGCTGTTATTCATTCCACCTGCTTGACATGATAAGCTATAATGATAAAAGTTCAGAAGTAGAATTAAAATGAAGACAGATAAGCCTGCTTTGACTCTACTGACTACAATTTTTGCTGATGCAGTGGTTACAGAGGCCAGAGGCTCCCACTGATCATCAGGCTATGACAAGATGACAGTGCATTAATTTTAACAAAAATTTCATGGGAATCTACTTTCATAATTTACATGAATAAACATGATGCTCATATAATCCTCTTTGACGCAAAGATCCTAAAAATAAGAAAGCATGTCTGGTTATCTCATCTCTATCTGTCTATCTATGTATCTATCTATATTTAAGATTAAAACAACTGGAGGAAGGGACTAGCAGTTTCTTGTTAGTTGTTTCATTTAGGATATTCTTTTTCATTTTTCTTAAACTTTTATACTGTGAATCCATGCTTATTATAAAATATTGCAATAATGCAAAAATTTACAGAGAGAAAAAGCAAACGTGTACCTTCTTTCCCTTTCACATGACATAAATCCAAGCCTCACCCCTCTCCTTAAGTAATCTATATATACATAAAAATACATACTATACATATACTTTTGCTTAAGTACACATGTTATTTCCCCTCACATAAATAGAATTGCATTTTATTTGTGCATTAATAGACACAAACATAATTTTGTACTTATACAAATGATGTTGTATTATATATACTTGTCTTTAACTTGCTCTTTTTATTCAACAATATAAGCACATAAAGATGATATTTGTTAAAGCTCTGTATAGTATTTCTTATGAAAGAGTTAAGAGCGTTAATTTAACCATTGCTTTACTGAATAACTTTACTTTTATTTTAATTATTCACTATCATAAACAAGTTTTGGAAGAAAATTATATATACATATAGATACAGATAGATATAGAGATGTATGATGACTACACATATGAATGTGCATACACAAAACACACACACAGTCAAAAGATGTTTCCTCACTTGCTTAAAGAACACAGAAAATTCCCATTGATATATAAGCTGTTTTTTCCCTCATTTTCTCTTCTAGTCCGACTTTCTATATGCATATTGATACACCAGTAGTACATACCTTAGATTTTTGTATATTTATAATGTTCTAGTATATAGATAAGAAAATCTATAGTTTTCTATTTTCAAAATTGTAGTGGTTATCATTGCATTTTTATTCCTCAAGATGAACTTTGGAGTTTTGCTTGAGATTACATCTTTATGTTACATTAAAGATCTGAGTGTTCTACTATGTTGATATTTGTCATCCAGATATGTTTTTCAATCATATTTTAATTTTTTCACAAAATTGTATATATTTCTTCATTTATTCTTATATATTTTTGTGAGGTCATGAAAGTGATGATTTTTCCTGTTATAAATTTTTTTTTCTGTTATAAATTTTTACTTGAGCTTTGATCGTGAATAAGACTTGTTTATTTTTATTGATCTTGAAACTAACCAATTCCCCAAATTCTCATATTTGCTTTAAAGATAGCTAAAAAATAAAAAAGCTACCAGAACTAATAAGTAACTTAAGCAAGATTGCAGGATACAAGGTCAACACACATAAATTATATTTCCTTATGCTGACAATGAAAAACTTGTAAATGGATCAAATGACTCAGCATGTTAAACCCGTCAATTCTCTCCAAACTGATTATCACAATTATGATCAATTCCCTCCTAGCAGGATTTTGATACGTATAGATAGGTTCACTTGAACATTTATATGGGACAAGAATGAACTAGAATAAGATGTCAAGTGGACAAAACAATTTTAATAAAAGAAGATCAAGTTGGAGACATCATGCTACCTGAATTTAGTACTTACTGTAAAACTATAGTAAATATGAAAGTATGGAATTGGTAAAGGGATAGACATGTAGATGAATAGAGAAGAATAGAGTCCGGAAACATACCTAAACAAATATGGCCAATATTTTTTTTAACTACAAAAGCAAATAAATAGAAAAAAGATTGTCTTTTCAACAATAATGTTGGAACAGTCTTATAGTTGGATAAATGCCAAAAAAAACTCAACCTAAACCTCCTACCTTATACAAAAATTAACTCAAAATAAATCATAAGTCTTATAATAAAATGTAAAACTAAAGAACAATATGTAAAAGAAGAAACTTTATGCCCTTCGATTAATCGAAGACTTCTTCGACAAGACAAAGTAAAAAAAAAAAAAAAAAAATTGCTTTGCTAAATATGGTGTAAATAGAAAAGAAAAGAATAAGTCACAGACTGGGAGAAAATATTTGCAAATTACATATCTGACAAAGAATTTGTACCTAGTATATATAAAAAGCACTCAAAACTCCAGGGGAAGAATATAAACAACTATTAAAAAATGGAGAAAATCTTAAACATACACTTGACCAAGGAGTATAAATGAATGTAAAATAGCACTTAAAATTATATTCACTATCATTATATATTCAAGAAATGCAAATTCAAACCATGATGAGATGCTGCCATTTACCTAATAGAATTATTTAAAATATATATTATTGACAATAGGAAATGCTGGTGAGGATTCAGAACAGTGAGAACTCATATACTGTGAGTAAGAATGAGAGTGATACAGCCACCCTGGAAAGGAGATTGGTAATGTCTTAGGAATTTAGAGGTATACTTACCCCATGACCCAGCAATCTCACTCTTAGGAATTTACTCAAAAGGAATAAAAAATTATATGCTTACCAAAACCTGTATATTCATGCTCAAGGCCACTCTATTCATAATTGTCAAAAACTGGAAACGGTACATATATCTTTTACTAGCAAGGGGATAAACTGTGGTACATTCATGATAGACTATGATCCTGTAATAAAAAGTAATGGACTATGGATACAGCAACAACTTGGATAGATATTAAGGGAATTAATGTGAAAAATGTCAATCTCAAAAGGTTGTACACCATATGCTTCCATTTATTTGACATCCTGAAAAAGAGAAAACTATAGTGATGGAGAAGAAATTAGGGCTTGCCAACATTGAGGGGTTGAGGGAGAACATGACTGCAAAGGGGTAGGTAGCATGAGAGAGGTTTTTGAAGAGACCATAGAATTGTTCTGAATTCTGATTGTGGTAGTCCTGAGCACACGGACTTATGCATGTGTTAGAATTCATAAAAGTCTACACTAAAAAATATGTTAATGTAAAAAAATTAATTCAATTATAATAAGCTCTAAGGGGAAAGGAAATTAAAATTCTTCTCTCTTCCATTCAAAAGATTTCCTCCTGCATAAGGTCTCATGGGATACTTATTTCATATGTTGTGAACAGTTTGACTTCCTTCCTTTGATATGCTCATACGTTGGTAACTAAAGGGATAACGAAATCATTTTAACACTGTGAAAGGAATAAATGGAAGTGTGAATGGCAGGGAAGAATAGGTAACATCCTCTGAGTGCCTACATACCAGGAACTTAAAATGAAAATATTTCTCAGTTTCAATTAATGCCCCAAGATTATAGGCAGCAAGTACTCTGTGGCAGACTATTTTCAAAAATATATATGGCTATAAAGATATTTCCCATGTCATTTGCTCTTTATTAAGGTCACCTTGCCACTCCCGCATCAAGAGATGGTGTTTTTCTCTCCACCACCTTTATCAAGCCTGAACAGGCCATATTACTGCTATAACCAGTAAAATATCACCCAAGATTCTGTGCCAGTTCCAGATATGGTCCCTAACAGCCCTGGCACCTTCTGCTTCCTGTCCACTGGAGCCCTCAGACAACTCTGGCCTGAGCTGCTACTTGACACAAACCCATGAGCCACTGCAAAAAATAATCCTCTAGCTAAGTCAAATAAACCGCAGAATCCTAAGAGAGAATAATAAATTGTTTCTGCCACTAAGTTTTGTTAAATTGTATTAGGGAACTAGAACATACTCCCTTCCTCCAAACTGGGACTAGATTATCTCTTCAAATATGTACAACTAACTGTGTGACCTGCAGCTAACTACCCAATTCCAGCCTATAAAAGAACTTGGGGGCTTCCCTGGTGGCGCAGTGGTTAAGAATCCGCCTGCCAATGCAGGGGACGCAGGTTCGAGCCCTGGTCCGGGAAGATCCCACACGCCACAGAGCAACTAAGCCTGTGCACCACAACTACTGAAGCCCACATGCCTAGAGCTCGTGCTCTGCAACAAGAGAAGCCACTGCAATGAGAAGCCCGCACACCACAACGAAGAGTAGCCCCCACTCACCACAACTAGAGAAAGCCCACAAGCAGCAACAAAGACCCAACACAACCAAAAATAAATAAATAAATTAAAAAAAAAGAACTTGGAAAGATTAAGAAGTAAGGGACAAGGGAGGGAATTTCAGTAGAGAGAGTTGTCAATGGGCTTCCTCCTAAGCTCAGGCCTAATCAAGGAGATTCCCAAAAGGCCAAGAAGAGGACGTTATAAGTATTCTCATGAGTTTGCAGGGAGCAGTAAGAAGGTCACGGTAGATATGTGTCTACCTCAATCCTGAGCAAAAATTCTAAAGGGAAAGAAGTTTGAAGTTGGCCTATAGCAGCAGCATGAAGGACTGTGAAAAGGACATAATTCTATCCCATTAACAGAAAGTGAAATATTTGTTTCATATGGACTAGGTGTCTGAATGTCTGGAGGGAAAGCGGGAGGGAGAAAGAGACATTTTCAAAGCATGAACCATGTCCCATAAATGCCTGTCATGCCCAGAGTGTATCTCAGCTAACCACAACAAATAATATATTTTATGTCTTTTTTCCTGAGCCTTTCCTTCACTTTGGCCATGGAGGAGTGAAGAGTAATAGTTAATGGAAGGTGAGAGAAGAGCTTGCAGATTAGAGATGAAACCTATTGTACTCTTTCTCCACCTCCCGCCCCTATTTCCATGTTTCCATTTCAAGTTCCTGCCTTAAGTAAGTCTGAGCTAGGAGAGAAAGAAGATGCTACAGTAACATAAACTTTGGAAGTTTGATTATTAGGTGGAACATATATTTTAATTATGGAAATGAGAGTAGCTTTTCATCTTGAAATTCTGAAGGGGATTTTTTTTTTCATTATCTGAGAGTGACCAGAAAAGACAGGAGTCTTTCCTAGATTCCACCCAAGGATCAGGATATATTGTGTCAGCATGGACAGAGAATAAAGTTGTTTACTGTTCATCTTATGAGTCTCACTTGTTTATGAGTTTGGTTATAGCTAGGATGTTTTAGGTATAGTGATACTTTATTTATTTGATTCTCAGAAACACTCAGTAATGTAGTCATTAAAATCTTCATGAGAAAATCTGAAGATTGGGGAATTCAACGGCCAAAATGTTATAGTTAAAAGATAGCAAAGGCAAAGTCCAAGCATGCCTTTCTGAGTCATGTAGTAGGACAGCTCATTAGCTGTGGCTCCTGGCACATCCTCTCTAAGCATTATATAGCAGGAGAGGACAGACAGTGGGAACAGCCTCTTGTTTAAATTAAGCCTATTCGGAATTAAGATCCTTAGTAAGCTAAATACTGTTGCTCTCAACTGGAAAAGGCTTTTCTTTCAGCTTTGCATGTATAAGAATGGTGACTCTTTCTTGAAATCTAGACCTTGAAAATTTTTTTAAATAACAAAAAAATTAAAAATTTTTATTGTGTATTTCTTTCCTTAACGATAGTTATTTGGTTTGAGATATTTCACTTTCTTCTTGCCTATTTAGTATTAGTTAATGTTGCCTTTTTTTAATTCAATTTATTTAAACTAAAAAAGAAGTTACTTTTTGAACTATACTTGCTTTATTTTTAGAAATTCCTTTCCCTTTTGTTTAGCATATATAATAACTTTATATTTTAAAAAAAGCTTCTCCTCATTTATAACTTCCCATGAAATACTTTTTATTGAAGATCATGTACATCTAAGAGATATGTGATTCCCATATGATATTTAACCTAAAATTCTTACATACTTTGTAGTCAGAGTGGCTTTAATGGTGCAATTTCTTGTCACCCGGCAAAGCCCTCAGGCTGATTTTGTTCTCCTTTCCAAACTGGAAAGATTATTTTGGTAGATGGCTTTCATTCAAAATGAGTGACAAAAGATGAAATGCAGATATTCCTAGAGCATTCCCATTTGCCCTTATCCATACAAGGTACACTTGACTTCTATAAAATGCTTTCTTGAGAACAGAGACTTGGAAACGGGCACATAGGTGAAAGGCAAAGTTCTGGGTACTGAAAAGTAAGGTAATTTCTAGGGACCAATAGAACTCAGGAAGGGGAAGCTAGGTTTTGAAAAATTAACTTCAATTCAAAATATTGCTAAAATTTTGGAAACTTTTGGTGGCTAACATTAAACTTCTTTTAAAAATCTTCTTCTTCTTCCTTTTAGCTCTATTTCTCTAATGTTTTCCCTTTTCTTCGTGTTATTTCTGTTTCTTATCTATGCCTTAGGTCTGTCATTAATATTAAGCAGCATCCACAGTCATTGAATTTCAGGAATTCTGCATTAAACACATGACTAAAGCTGCCCTACAAGTTTTAATTTTCTTTTTTCATGAAAAGTTAGTACTTGAAATTGATTTTGAAACATTTCTAAAGGAGCTTTATGGAGTTTGGTTTCTCAATTATAAAATGAACTTAATTTTATGTACATGCTTAATTTACCCAGTAATTGTAGGTGGGTTATTTGTAATAATAAGAGAGAAGAAAAATAAATCATCTTTGTGACACCTTTTGTTCTGTAAACTAATCCTGACATTTACTTGAAAAGGCTTCTCTGTGGGATAAGTTTTGCAAAATCATCTTCTTCATTGACTTATTTTGATTTTCTCTTGAAATGTCTCATAGATTTTCTTCTAAACAGACTAAATACACCTTGTCTCCAAAGTGGATAAATCTAAAACATTTCTGAACTCGTTTTACATAAACTAATATGTTGGACTAATTTAATTTTGTTAAACACAAAGGACGAAAATAAAGAGTACTTTTACAATTAAAATTTTTAAGAACAAATGTCAAAAAGCTCTTAATCACCATCTAAAAATAGAATAAGTTATCTTTAAACATCTTGCACATTCCTAAACTATGACTGGTAGGATATTAGCATTAAGTCTTGAGACAGGAAAAAAAAAATCTTTGAAAAGGGGCTATATGTCATTCTTCAAACAATTATATAAAAATAATAATAAAATGTTCTATTTCACTTCTAATGGTAAGTGCTAGGAAAAAATAAAAGGAAAAATATTTGCTCTTTTACATGAGAAATTTAAGTCTAAAAGCCATGCTATAATTTTATCCCTAAACTTATAGGGATAAAATGAATAAATAAAAGTCATGACATTGGTTCAGCTCTCAGTTAGTGGGCATCAATGAAACAGATTTAGCCAAAAGGAAAGCTGAAAATCCTTTGCATACCACAGCAAAACATTTGGAAAAACAGCACTTAGATCAAAGGCTTACAAAGTCCCTACTGAGTGTGAAATTGTAGAAGTGGTTGGAAAAAGAGTTACTCTGTTGGAGAATGTTGGCTTCTCCTTGCTACTTTTAACAAGGTATTTCAGAAAGCAGTGAGGTGATGGAATAAATTAGCAGGTCTGCAAACAAATTGAGGACAACATAGAGGATGCAGACATTAAGCACTTCCCAGGCTTGGAAAAGCCAATCGTTCCTGCACCCCAAACAGCAGAAAAAAAAGAATGAAAAAGACTTTGAACAATAAACACTCTTATGGGACAGTCAAATGAGACTAAAGAAAGGCACTCAGCTTTGTGGCAAGAAGAAAATCAAAAGGGTAGCATTTAGGTTGCTTCCATGTCCTGGCTATTGTAAATAGTCCTTCTATGAACATTGGGGTGCATGTGTCTTTTTGAATTCTGGTTTTCTCAGGGTACATGCCCAGAATTAGGATTGATGGATCATATGGTAGTTCTATTTTTAGTTTTTTTAAGGAACCTCCAAACTCTTCTCCATAGTGGCTGTATCAATTTACATTTCCACCAACAGTGCAAGAGGGTCCCCTTTTCTCCACACCCTCTCCAGCATTTATTTTTTGTAGATTTTTTGATGTGTGTGGTGATACCTCATTGTGGTTTTGATTTGCATTTCTCTAATGATTAGTGATGTTGAGCATCTTTTCATGTGCCTCTTGGCCATCTGTATGTCTTCTTTGGAGAAATGTCTATTTAGGTCTTCTGCCCATTTTTTGATTAGGTTGTTTGTTTTTTTGATATTGAGCTGCATGAGCTGTTTGTATATTTTGGAGATTAATCCCTTGTCAGTTGCTTCATTTGTAAATATTTTCTCCCATTCTGAGGGTTGTCTTTTCATCTTGTTTATGTTTTCCTTTGCTGTTCAAAAGCTTTTAAGTTTAATTAGGTCCTATTGGTTTATTTTTGTTTTTATTTTCATTACTCTAGGACGTGGGTCAAAAAAGGTCTTGCTGTGATTTGTCAAAGAGTGTTCTGCCTATGTTTTCCTCTAAGAGTTTTATAGTGTCCAGCCTCACATTTAAGTCTTTAATCCATTTTGAGTATATTTTTGTGTATGGTGTTAAGGAGTGTTCTAATTTCATTCTTTTACATGTAGCTGTCTAGTTTTCCCAGCACCACTTATTGAAGAGACTGTCTTTTCTCCATTGTATATTCTTGCCTCACTTTGTCATAGATTAGGTGACCATAGGTGCATGAGATTATCTCTGGGCTTTCTATCCCGTTCCACTGTTCTATATTTCTGTTTTTGTGCCAGTACTATACTGTCTTGATGGCTGTAGCTTTGTAGTATAGTCTGAAGTCAGGGAGCCTGGTTCCTCCAGCTCCATTTTTCTTTCTCAAGATTTCTTTGGCTATTTGGGGTCTTTTGTGTTTCCATACAAATTGTAAAATTTTTTGTTCTAATTCTCTGAAAAAGTCTTTGGAATGGATAAAGAAGATGTGGTACATTTATACAATGGAATATTACTCACCCATTAAAAGGAACGAAATTGGGTCATTTGTAGAGATATGGATGGACCTAGAGACTGCCATACAGAGTGAAGTAAGCCAGAAAGAGAAAAGCATTATCGTATATTAACACATATATGTGGAATGTTGAAAAATGGTACAGATGAACTTATTTGCAAAGCAAAAAATAGAGACACAGATGTAGAGAACAAATGTGTGAACACCAAGGGGGGAAGGGGGTGGGATGAACTGGGAGATTGGGACTGACATACATACGCCACTGGGTATGGAATAGATATCTAGTGAGGACCTGCTATATAGCACGGGAAACTCTACTCAGTGCTCTGTGGTGACCTGGATGGGAAGGAAATCCAAAAGAGAGGGGATATGTGTATACATATGGCTGGTTCACTTTACTGTGCAGCAGGAACTAGCACAACATTGTAAAGCAACTATACCCCAATTTAAAAAAAAATAAATATATTTTTAAGTGTAGCCTTTCCTGTCAATCCTATGGTTTCAGATGGCTTCAAAGTATGTGCCATTAAGCAAACAGAGAGAGGCAATGGCAGAAAATAAGCAAAGAAATAAAGCAAGCTTAAGAACTATCTCTAGAAAATAACTAGATGTAGGGTTAGAATCACATAGAAATATGTAAGAAGCAGAGAAGTAGAACACTATTAAGATTTAAAAAAATAAACTATTAAAATATACCTACATGTAGAAAAAATGCACAAATTATAATTGTAAGCTTGATGAATTTTATCAAAGTTAAAAAAATTTCCTATATAAACAGCACCCAGAGGAAGAAACAAAATGTTACCTGCACCATCAGAGTCTCTGTGCTCATATTTATATAAATAAAAGAAATAAATATTATAAAATATATCTTGGGACTTTTTTTAATAGAATAATTTAATATGGAGTTACTTATATCTTTTTATATTTATTTTCTAATACATATCCTTTTTTCTCCTTTTTTTATTGAAATATAGTTGACTTACCATATTATGTTAGTTTCAGGTGTACTACATAGGGATTTGACATTTGCATACCTTATAAAATGATCACCACAATAAATCTAGTAACTGTCTAGCCTCACAGAGGTTATTACAATATTATTGACTGTATTCCTTAGCTGTATATTACATTCCCATGGCTTATTTATTTTATACCTGGAGGTTTGTACCTCTTAATCCCCTTCACCTATTTCTCAACACCACCCCTCTCCTCTCTGACCACCACCTATTTGTTGTTTGTATCTACAAGTCTGTTTTCCTTTCGTATTCTTCATTTGTTTAGTTTCTTTAGATCCCACATATAAGTGAGATCATATGGCAGTTGCCTTTCTCTGTCTGACTTATTTCACTTAGTGGAATACCCTCTGAATCCATCCATGTTGTAGCAAATGGCAATATTTCATTTTTTATGGCTGAGTAATATTCCATTGTGTGTGTGTGTGCATGTGTGTGTGTGTGTGTATACACCACATCTTTATCCATTCACCTGTTGATGAACACTTAGGTTGTTTTTATATCTTGGCTACTGTAAATGAACATAGGGATGCATATATCTTCCTGAATTAGTATTTTTGTTTTCTTCTGGTAAATACCCAGAAATGGGATTGCTAGATTATATGGCAGTTCTATTTTTAAATTTCTGAGGAATCTCCACACTGTTTTCCATAGTGGCTTCACCAGTTTACATTCCCACCAGCAGTGCAGGAGGGTTCCCTTTTCTCTACATCCTAACCAACACTTGTTCTCCTCCACCACCTTGGCCACCTCCCTCTAATATGTATGTTAAAGTCTTCTCTGGTTTGCCTTTTTGTATATAAAGACAATGATGTTTATATATATATATATATATATATATATATATATATATATATATATATAATTTCTTTGACTAGGATAAGACCAGTTAGACAGAATTTGTAGATATATATCCTTTCCAGTAGATCATAAGTTAATCTTATTTAATATGAAGCAAATATGTCTTAATTGATTCTTCCTTGTTAAACAACAATGAAAGAGTGAAAAAGCAAGCCTGTTCATTTTCAGGAATTGTAGTAAGTGACCATGACCAGAGCAGGATTTATACCCTCCTGGTTGCATCATGAGCTTTGGGCAATAGTCCCTCATATCCCTTAAACGTAGAAGAGTGTTACTCCCCAAGACGGCCATAAATTACACCTGGAATGAATTCTGAATTTCAATTCTGAAATTGAAGTAGGAATTAATAAAATACCCTTTAGGATCCCATAAATACACTTAGATTCCATATCTGTGTATTCAAGATATGGAATCTAAGATATTCCATATCTGTGTATTTTTTTTCTATATTTTGCTTTAAAGTTTTATATTTATCTCATACTATATAATAAAGTAACAACAAAAATCAAAGAAGAAATCCATTTTACTGTCATCCTACCAATCTATTTAGTCAATTCCTTATTTTTTCCATCTTTCCTCCCATGAGTTGTGTTAGTTTTTATGAGAAAATATTGAGAAAATATGTCTCCCATACATTTAAACTTAATAAAACTAGAAGGACCAAATCAAGAAATTTAATTTTAAAATCAAAATTTTAAATTAAAATTAAATCCATTTTATTTCTACATTTTTTTTTAGTTGACTCAGTGAATATTATAATAGATTAGATAATCGACCATCTTCTTAATAAAAGTGGTAACCCTGGAACAGGTTAACATGCAAGTTCTTGAAGGTTTTTAGACAACTGTCTTTCATAGTTTAGGTAAACCCTTTGTTGAAATCAGGGAACTGGATCAGATAATAACTAGTTAGAAATCATGTGATGCCTACTACAAGCAGAGAATACTTTTGATGCGATATAAAAATTAGGGGTTAAAAGCTTTGACTCCAGTTGTATTCATATCTTGTCCACTTTTCTAATCTTCTAAATGTAAAATTCTAGGTATGAAAAAAGTGTAAAACTTTTATAAATGCAAACCTGGATATTTTAAAACAGCTACCACATGCTAAAATGATAACAATTAGCAGTTGTCACATTCAAAGTGTTGGAGAAATATTAAGAAGTTAGTGTATCTCTTTAGTGCACTTTGATGAAACGCATATCAAATAATATCAATAGGATTTTTCACTCCTTCAAACTACAAAGAAAATTTGTCGCCAGACAATTTTCACAGCTCTAATTACAGCACTCCTTTTGCAACTCTATAATTAAGAGTGAACTACAATTTTCCTTCCTACTCTCAGCTGCAAAAAATATATAAAATAAAATTAAAATTTTAAGTAAAAAAAAACTTGTTCTGAATTTAACAGGGTATTTATTTCTTCAGTTTTCAGCCTATTTGCCACCAAAATTTTGCTGAAATCAAATTTAAATCATTCATATATGGTTCTAATTAGCAGCAAACGTCAGTCTTTAAAAAATGTAGGTTTATCCCAAAATGTCAACTTCTGGTAATGTCTATGGTATTTTCCAGATTTCTATGTAATTATTTTCCACAGTTTATCTGCATGAATCAATGTGCCTACAAATAAAATACTTGATCTCTTTTCATTCACTTTTTCAAAGGTTTGTGAATGTTCTCCTATTTTACAGTGTTATGTATTTATAATTCAGATTAATTGCAATTATTTAAAAATTCTATGATGCTTCAGACATTTCTCCAGCTAATATCTTGATTCATTTTGCAAGTGGCTCCTAGAACTATGGCTCCAGGTATTCTGGAGCACAATCTCTGATGCACATTTTTCCCCACATACTGAATAAATTTGCAAATTTTGATATATTTCCAATAAGCGGTACTCATTTATCATGCTTTGCAAAATGTTTAACCATGCAGTGTGATCCATTGGTACTGTGTATGTATGTATCTATACGTACATGTGTGTATGTATATGTGTGTGTGTATGTGTGTGTGTGTATGTGTGTGTGTGTATATATATATTTACATACTTCACTGTCCAGGCTGACATTCATTTAAGACATCAGAGGGAAGTACCTGTAGCCTCATTTGTAGTCCTGGGAAGTGACAGTTTTGTATCACTTCCTCCAGGGATGAAAAACTGGAAGACTTTGCAGCCCATTGTTTAAAGATACAATTGTGAGAATCACAACTAGCTGACAATCATCAACAGGAAGACACTGGAACTCACCAAAAAAGATACCCCACATCCAAAGACAGAGGAGAAGCCACAATAAGACAGTAGAAGGGGCACAATCACAGTAAAATCAAATCCCATAACTGCTGGGTGGGTGACTCACAGACTGGAGAACACTAATACCACAGAAGTCCACCCACTGGAGTGAAGGTTCTGAGCCCCACGTCAGGCTTCCCAACCTGGGGGTCCGGCAACGGGAGAAGGAATTCCTAGAGAATCAGACTTTGAAGGCTACTGGGATTTGATTGCAGGACTTCAACAGAAATGGGGGAAACAGAGACTACACTCTTCGAGGGCACACACAAAGTTGTATGTGCATTGGGACCCAGGGGAAGGAGCAGTGACCCCAGAGGAGACTGAACCAGACCTACCTGCTAGTGTTGGAGGGTCTCCTGCAGAGGTGGTGGGTGGCTGTGGCTCACCATGGGGACGAGGACACTGGCAGCAGAAGTTCTGGGAAGTACTCCTTGGCTTGAGCCCTCACAGAGTCCGCCATTAGCCCCACAAAAGACCCCAGGTAGGCCCCAGTGTTGGGTTGCCTCAGGCCAAACAACCAACGGGGAGGGAACCCAGCCCCACCCATCAGAAGTCAAGCGGATTAAAGTTTTACTGAGCTCTGCCCACCAAAGCAACAGTCAGCTCTACCCACCACCAGTCCCTCCCATCAGGAAACTTGCACAAGCCTCTTAGATAGCCTCATCCACCAGAAGGCAGAGAGCAGAAGCAAGAAGAACTACAATCCTGCAGCCTGTGGAACAAAACCCCACATTCACAGAAAGATAGACAAGATGAAAGGGCAGAGGGCTATGTACCAGATGAAGGAACAAGATAAAATCCCAGTAAAACAACTAAATGAAGTGGAGATAGACAACATTCCAGTAAAAGAATTCAGAATAATGATAGTGAAGATGATCCAGGACCTCGGAAAAAGAATGGAGGCAAAGATCGAGAAGATGCAAGAAATGTTTAACAAAGACCTAGAAGAATTAAAGAACAAACAAAAATCCATGAACAATACAATAACTGAAATGAAAACTACATGAGAAGGAATCAATAGCAGAATAACTGAGGCAGAAGAATGGATAAGTGACCTGGAAGACAGAATGGTAGAATTCACTGCTGCAGAACAGAATAAAGAAAAAAGAATGAAAAAAAATGAAAACAGCCTAAGAGACCTCTGGGACAACATTAAACACAACAACATTCACATTATAGGGGTCTCAGAAGGAGAAGACAGACAGAAATGACCTGAGAAAATATTTCAAGAGATTATAGTCGAAAATTTCCCTCACATGGGAAAGGAAATAGCCATCCAAGTCCAGGAAGAGCAGAGAGTCCCATACAGGATAAACCCAAGGATAAACAAACCGAGGCAATAGTAATCAAATAGGCAAAAATTAAAGACAAAGAAAAATTATTGAAAGCAGCAAGGGAAAAAAGACAAATAATATACAAGGGAACTCCCATAAGGTTAATAGCTGATTTCTCAGCAGAAATGCTACAAGCCAGAAGGGAGTGGCATGATATACTTAAAGTGATGAAAGGGAAAAACCAACAACCAAGATTACTCTATCTGGCAAGGATCTCATTCAGATTCGATGGAGAAATCAAAAGCTTTACAGAAAAGCAAAAGCGAACAGAATTCAGCACCACCAAACCATCTCTACAAAAAATGCTAAAGGAACTTCTCTAAGTGGGAAACACAAGAGAAGAAAAGGACCTACAAAAACAAACCCAAAACAATTAAGAAAATGGTCATAGGAACATACATATCGATAATTACCTTAAAAGTGAATGGATTAAATGCTCCAACCAAAAGATACACGCTTGCTGAATGGATACAAAAACAAGACCCATCTATATGATGTCTACAAGAGACCTACTTCAGATCTAGGGACACATACAGACTGAAAATGAGGGGATGGAAAAAGCTATTCCATGCAAATGGAAATCAAAAGACAGCTGGAGTAGCAATACTCATATCAGATAAAATAGACTTTAAAATAAAGAATATTACAAGAGACAAGGAAGGACACTACATAATGATCAATGGATCAATCCAAGAAGAAGATATAACAATTATAAGTATATATGCACCCAACATAGGAGCACCTCAATACATAAGGCAACTGCTAACAGCTATAAAAGAGGAAATCGACAGTAACACAATAATAGTGGGGGACTTTAACACCTCACTTACACCAATGGACAGATCATCCAAAACGAAAATAAATAAGGAGAAAGAAGCTTTAAATGACACAATAGACCAGATAGATTTAATTGATATTTATAGGACATTCCATCAAAAAACAGCAGATTACACTTTCTTCTCAAGTGCGCATGGAACATTCTCCAGCATACATCATAACTTGGGTCACAAATCAAGCCTCAGTATATTTAAGAAAATTAAAATCATATCAAGCATCTTTTTTGAACACAATGCTAGGAGATTAGAAATCAATTACAAGGGGAAAAAACCGTAAAATACACAAACACATGGAGGCTAAGCAATACCTTACTAAATAATGAAGAGATCACTGAAGAAATCAAAAAGGAAATCAAAAAACACCTGGAGACAAATGACAATGAAAATGCAACGATCCAAAACCTATGGGATGCAACAAAAGAAGTTTTAAGAGGGAAGTTTATAGCTCTACAAGCCTACCTCAAGAAACAAGAAAAATCTCAAACAAACAATCTAACTTTACACCTAAAGAAACTAGAGAAAGAAGAACAAACAAAACCCAAAGTTAGCAGAAGGAAAGAAATCATAAAGATCAGAGCAGAAATAAATGAAAGACAAACAAAGAAAACAATAGCCAAGATCAATAAAACTAAAAGCTGGTTCTTTGAGAAGATAAACAATATTGATAAACCATTAGCCAGACTCATCAAGAAAAAGAGGGAGAAGACTCAAATCAATAAAATTAGAAATGAAAAAGGAGAAGTTACAACAGACACCACAGAAATACAAAGCATCCTAAGAGACTACTACAAGCAACTCAATGCGAACAAAATGGACAACCTGAAAGAAACCGACAAATTCTTAGAAAGGTATAACCTTCCAAGACTGAATCAGGAAGAAACAGAAAATATGAACAGACCAATCACAAGTAATGAAATTGAAACTATGATTAAAAATCTTCCAACAAACAAAAGTCCAGGACTAGATGGCTTCACAGGTGAACCCTCTCAAACATTCAGAGAAGAGCTAACACCCATCCTTCTCAAACTCTTCCAAAAAATTGTGGAGGAAGGGACACTCCCAAACTCATTCTATGAGGCCACCATCACCCTGATACCAAAACCAGACAAAGATACTACAAAAAAAGAAACTTACAGACCAATATCACTGATGAATATAGATGCAAAAATCCTCAACAAAATACTAGCAAACAGAATCCAACAACACATTAAAAGGATCATAAAACATGATCAAGTGGGATTTATCCCAGGGATGCAAAGGTTCTTCAATATATGCAAATCAATCAATGTGATACACCATATAATTGAAGAATAAAAACCACATGATCATCTTAATAGATGCAGAAAAAGCTTTTGACAAAATTCAACACCCATTTATGATAAAAACTCTGCAGAAAATGGGCACAGAGGGAAGCTACCTCAACATAATAAAGGCCATATACAACAAAACCACAGCAAACATCATTCTCAATGGTGAAAAACTGAAAGCATTTCCTCTAAGATCAGGAACAAGACAAGGATGTCCACTCTCACCAATATTATTCAACATAGTTTTGCAAGTCCTAGCCATGGCAATCAGAGAAAAAAAAGAAATAAAAGGAATACAAATTGTAAAAGAAGAAGTAAAACTGTCACTGTTTGCAGATGACATGATATTATACATAGAGAATCCTAAAGATGCCACCAGAAAACTATTAGAGCTAATCAATGAACTTGGTAAAGTTGCAGGATACAAAATTACTGCACAGAAATCTCTTTCATTCCTATACACTAATGATGAAAAATCTGAAAGAGAAATTAAGGAAACACTCCCATTTACCACTGCAACAAATTGAATAAAATACCTAGGAATAAACCTGCCTACATAGACAAAACACCTGTATGCAGAAAACTATAAGACACTGATTGACAGAAATTAAAGATGATACCAACAGATGGAGAAACATATCATATTCTTGGATTGGAAGAATCAATATTGTGAAAATGACTATACTACCCAAAGCAATCTACAGATTCAATGCAATCCCTGTCAAATTACCAATGGCATTTTTTACAGAACTAGAACAAAAAATTTCACAATTTGTATGGAAACACAAAAGACCCCGAACAGCCAAAGCAATCTTGAGAAAGAAAAATGGAGCTGGAGGAATCAGGCTCCCTGACTTCAGACTATACTACAAAGCTACAGTAATCAAGACAGTATGGTACTGGCACAAAAACAGAAATATAGATCAATGGAACAGGATAGAAAGCCCAGAGATAAACCCATGCACCGATGGTCAACTAATCTATGACAAAGGAGGCAAGGATATACAATGGAGAAAAGACAGTCTCTTCAATAAGTGGTGTTGGGAAAACTGAACAGCTACATGTAAAAGAATGAAATTAGAACACTCCTTAACACCATACACAAAAATAAACTCAAAATCGATTAGAGACCCAAATGTAAGACCGGACACTATAAAACTCTTAGAGGAAAACATAGGAAGAACACTCTTTGACAAAAATCACAGCAAGATCTTTTTTGATCCACCTCCTGGAGTAATGGAAATAAAAACAAAAGTAAAAAAATGGGTCCTAATGAAACTTCAAAGCTTTTGCACAGCAAAGGAAACCATAAACAAGACGAAAAGACAACTCTCAGAATGGGAGAAAATATTTGCAAACAAATCAATAGCCAAGGACTAATCTCCAAAATATATAAACAGCTCATGCAGCTCAATATTAAAAAAAAACAACCCAATCCAAAAATGGGCAGAAGACCTAAATAGACATTTCTCCAAAGAAGACATACAGATGGCCAAGAAGCACATGAAAAGCTGCTCAACATCACTAATTATTAGAGAAATGCAAATCAAAACTACAATGAGGTATCACCTCTCACCAGTTAGAATGGGCATCATCAGAAAATCTACAAACAACAAATGCTGGAGAGGATGTGGAGAAAAGGGAATCTTCTTGCACCGTTGGTGGGAATGTAAATTGATACAGCCACTATGGAGAACAGTCTGGAGGTTCCTTAAAAAACTAAAAATAGAATTACCATATGATCCAGCAATCCCACTACTGGGCAAATACCCTGAGAAAACCATAATTCAAAAAGACACGTGCGGGCTTCCCTGGTGGCACAGTGGTTGAGAGTCTGCCTGCTGATGCAGGGAACACGGGTTCGTGCCCCGGTCTGGAAAGATCCCACATGCCACAGAGCGGCTAGGCCCGTGAGCCATGGCGGCTGAGCCTGCACGTCTGGAGCCTGCACTCCGCAACGGGAGAGGCCACAACAGTGAGAGGCCCGCGTACCACACACACACACACAAAAAAAATAAAAAGACACGTGCACCCCAATGTTCATTGCTGCGCTATTTACAATAGCCAGGTCATGGAAGCAACCTAAATGCCCATCGACAGATGAAGGGATAAAGAAGATGTGGTACATATATACAATGGAATATTACTCAGCCATAAAAAGGAATGAAATTGGGTCATTTGTTGAGACGTGGATGGATCTAGAGACTGTCATACAGAGTGAAGTAAGTCAGAAAGAGAAAAACAAATATCGTATATTAATGCATATATGTGGAACCTAGAAAAATGGTACAGATGAACCAGTTTGCAGGGCAGAAATTGAGACACAGATATAGAGAACAAACGTATGGACACCAAGGGGGAAAATCCATGGGAGGAGTGGGGATGTTGGTGTGATGAATTGGGAGATTGGGACTGACATGTATACATGGATTTGTATAAAATTGATGACTAATAAGGACCTGCTGTATAAAAAAATTAAATAAAATTTAAAAATTAAAGAAAAAAGAAGCTTTTGCTTACACACACAAGTTATTTTTTTCCTTAGAATTTGAATCTCTAAAACATTATGGTGATGATTATTATATAACAACCCCAAATAGTTAAAAGCCTTCCTAAAGTGGCTTATCATAATTCTTTCACATATTCTAGTGAGGGAATTTATTTTTAAAATATCTTAATAATAAAATCAAGCATGCAGTTGTTATAAATGAGATCAAGATAGGTTGATAAGTTGCAACAAATATATTTATTCTGTGTAATGCATTTGCATTTATAGATATGAACTAAAATAGCCATTCCCTTATTAGAACTTAAGATTGAAATAAGAAATGAGGTTTATTTTCTTAACTTTCAGAATTTATTTTCTTACTATAACTATGTGAGCATGATTGCAACATTATCCCAAATGAATTGTTCAGTACTTTCACTGATGTAGTAGTTATGTGCTTTAAATATTTTGCAAAAATTCTTGTTAACAACTCTCTTATTTTTGCTCCTTTTACTTATTTTCAGCCAATAAAGCCAGGTGAAGCACTAATAATAATAAAAAGAACAATAGTTCGATGTTAACTTCCTGAATTTGATGGTTGTATTACAGCTATCTGTGAGAATGTTCTTGACCGTGGGATTTATATACTAAGATGTTCTGTGGTGATGAAGCGTCAGGTTGGCAACTTATCCTTGAATGGTTCTGCAAAAAAAAGTTTATTTTACTGTCCTTGGATCCTTTTGGTAAGTTCGAGGATGTTTTCAAATAAAATTACTAATAAAAAAAATATAATTGTGAGCCCAGAAGGATCATCTGCAAGCTAAAACAGAGAACCTCTTTTTAACACTGAATAATATTCCTTTGCCTGGATATATCACAGTCTATTTATCCATTCACCTATTGAAGGACATCTTGGTTGCTTTCAAGTCTTGGAGATTATGGATAAAGCTGCTACAAACATCCATATGTAGGTTTATGGGTGGACATAAGTTTCCAACTCATCCCAAAAAATATCAAAGAGCCAGTTTGCTGAATCCTATGGTAAGAGTATGTTTAATTTTGACTGCTAAACTAGCTTCCAAAGTGGTTGAATCATTTTGCATTCCCACTAACAATGAATGAGAGTTTCTATTGTTCCACATCCTTACAAGCTTTTGCTATTTTCAGCATTGCACAATTTGGTCATTCTGATAAGTGTGTAATAGTATCTCTTTGTTGTTTTAATTTACAATTCCCTGATGACATATGATGTGAAGCATCTTTTCATATGCTTATTTGCTATCTGTATATCTTCTTTGGTGAGGTATCCATTTACGTCTTTAGCCCATTGTTCAACCAGGTTGTTTGTTTTCTTATTGCTGAGTTTTAAGAGTTCTTTGTACATTTTGGATAACCATCCTTTATCAGATACCTTTTGTAAATATTTTTGTCCAGTCTATGGCTTGTCTTCTCATTTTCTTGACACTGTGTTTCGTAGAGCAGGAGTTTTTAATTTTAATAAAGCTCAGCTTACCAATTATTTTTTTCATGGATCAAGTCTTTGATGTTGTATCTAAAAAGGCATCACCATACCCAAGATCATCTAGGGTTTCTCCTATGTTATCTTCTAAGAGTTTGATAGTTTTGATTTTTGCATTTAGGTCTATGATCCTTTTTGAGATAATTTTTTTGCAGGTGAATATCCAGTTGTTCCAGCATATTAACATATTTTTAATGGGTTTTTTTGTCATAGTTTCAACTAAGATCTGTTCATTTAATTAGCAATACTTTAGGTAAGCTAATATGTATTGTCATTTTTAGTAGGAGAATAATTTG
Organism: Orcinus orca; assembly: GCF_937001465.1. Classification (NCBI taxonomy): domain Eukaryota; kingdom Metazoa; phylum Chordata; class Mammalia; order Artiodactyla; family Delphinidae; genus Orcinus; species Orcinus orca. The sequence continues at coordinate 44,969,494 of NC_064565.1, read as the reverse complement.
ATACAGACTATATGAACTAAAACATATTTATGGCATATATATATACATAAATACATATATATTATCTATTATATATATACATGTATATACATTGGTATACACACAGATTCACTGCTTAGAAATATTTAAATATACTTGTGTGTCTACCAAGTCCATACTGAAAGATTTTTGCATGTTTTAAAACTTCGCTTATTTCTCCACGCAGTCCTTTTTCTTCTTAAGATACCTCACACAAAGCTCTAAACACAGTGTAGCTCAATTAAGGTAAATGATTAGCAGCTAATCACATGCTTCTGAATATCTGGGTGACACATTCACTCTCAGCGTTGTTCAAATGGGAAGTATCTTACTGAATATTTTACCTACAAACAATTCATATGTCACTCAGAATATCTTTAACCTAATCTCAGATTCTTTTCTTTCACAATTAGTAATAGAAACTAAGTCAAAAGGAGGATGGCAAGTTTTCTACCTATCAATCATTTCCCAATCATAGTGTGCTTATTAAATGAGATTATAAACCTGAAAGTATTTTGAAAAGTGCTAAACAAATGTTAATTATCATTTTCAGAAATTTCTGCTAAATTTCAGCTCTGCTACCTAATTAGATGCATGACTTTGAAACATCCCTAAAATGATTGCCTAGATCTGGAAACTGTTTCTCAAACTTTTCCTATGTCCGGATCCTTCTTATTCTTCAAGTTTCACTTTTATGATCACCTCAGGGAGGGCTTCCATGACTCTCCAAAATAAATTTGTTCCCTCGTATTATTCTCTCCTATGGAAACTTATTCTTTTCTTTACATGCCTTATTGTACTTTGATAGTATATAATTTTTTTAGTTTTCTTATGGGATTATAATGTCCATGAGTCTTTTTTTTCACTACTGTATCCACAACACTAATCACAAGGCCTGGCTCAGAACATTTGCCATTAAACATTGCTATGACGACCAAATGAGATTGTTTATGTTAGAATGATTCTTAAACTTACAGAAACAGACAAATTTAGGGTGCAATGATTACCTTGAGGAATTAGGTTCAAGACGTTAGTTATCTCCACCCTACTCTCCACTGACCACCCTCGTTATGAGGTACAAAGTGCACCTAGGACCCGAACCAATAAATGAATGTGTTTTATCATTCTGCTCTTTGGCTTAATATTCCAATGTGCAATCACAGGAGAATACCAGGATCATGTTAGGAATACCTTTCCTAACATGAGAGGTAGGGAGATGAAAGAGAAGTGAGACCTGGATTCAAAGCAAGACTACTGGCCACCATTGCTTATCCCCCTTGAGCTCTCATAACTCAGAGAGGGGAAAAAAATACCTAGAGTACAAACACCAGTTAATCTGAGCTTTTATGCACAAATGAAATTCATTCTGGTTTCTTATAATCTCTTCTACTTTGGAAATGGCTTATTATACTCCTATTCAGATATGAATACCATACATGTTTCCATTCTGATCTTGTCTGGATCATCTTCTTTGGTGGCTGCTTCGGATACTTTTGTGTATTTCATACTAGTACAAAGATATAAAAATTGAAAATTTTCAATATCTCTCTATAATTGCTCAAGTCTTGGCTTTATTACTGAGTCTCCATCAAAGATATATACACATAGTATGGTTTTTCCTGTTAGCTATCATACAGTTTGATATCAGTGCTGCAAGTTGAGGAATCTCAACTCTCCTTTATTTCTGCAAATTAACTGCTACTGCTATCTGCTAGCACCAGAAATGGATTTTTCTCTATTTTACATTATGTAGCAGAAAAAGGGAAATTACATAAACTACTGTGGGTTTTGGAGGTCAGGGGACTATTTACCAGATCAGGACTACAACATTAATCAAGGCTGCACCGTTTTAGGGTAACTTCCTCTGTTATAATCACAGGCACCATTCACTATCCCTAGCTGAACATACAGGAAATTGTGTTTAAATTTTTATTCCTATTTATATGTTGGCAGATGTAGATCTTTTAGTCAAAATTAAATGCATAATTTAAGGCAAGGAAACATAATTGAATCCAAGAAAAGGAGATATCACTTGTGGTTTGTAGGAACAGGCAATGCTTGTTAGAAATGGTGGATGGTGATATTTAATCTGGAATGTCAAGACTTATGAGATCACAACAAGTGTACATCAAGATGAGGAATATTCTAAACATATGAAATAAATGTCTCGTGCTTTCCTTTGGGGAAATACAATATCCAATTTAAAATATAAAGAAGAGCAAGAATAAAGAAGGACATAATGGTACTTTGAGTAGTGACATTTAAAATAAAAAAAAAACAATGGATCCCTGCTACGTTTTGAGCAAGAGATTGGAACAATTAAAGCTTTAGCAAAATCGATCACACAGCTATGAATTAAAGTGAGAAGCAACCAGAAACAGAGAATTGAAATTTTTCGATAGTCAAGAAGTTAAGTAATAGGGCCAGATTAGAATGGCTAAACCGGGAATTGTGGTTGTCCAAAAAGTCTAAGTCAGAAGAACTCCAAAAAGATTTTTCACTAGGAAGGTGAAGCTCAAGTTCAAATAAAAGTAAAGATCAAATTTCATAATTTTGATGAAATTTTTATGTTCCCACAAAATGAAGCATTTAAATTTCCCATCAGTTGACAAATGACAGTAATTCAACAATTTTTATTAATGGAGACACAATGCCAAAGTATACTATTGTGTTCTGAGGAAAATATAATTGAATGCACAAAAGAATGATACACAAATTAATTGAGACAAGATGACAGAAATGGAAAAAGCTGTAGACTGAGAATCTGGAGATATTTTTTCACAAATCAGTATAAGCTTTCATGGACTTTGATTCCTTATCTATATCATAATAAGTGTGGATATGCTATCCCACATAGCTTGTTTCAGCTTTCTTAAATTCTGTAATCCATGACTCAAGAATTGTGGATTTCAAACTAAGTACTCTCTAAGATTGTTCCCAGCTATAATTAATTATATTTTCTATACATCTAGATTTTTACATGTTTTGAAATTTTAAAAATCTCCAGTTTTCTTAATTATAGTTAAATTTACTGATAGTTGGATGAAGTTTCATTGGTAGTACACACATATGGGAAAAATGCTTTGAGTTGATTTTTTCTACTATTAAGTTCAATCATGCGCCCCTCCCTTAACTTTATTACATTACAGTTGACATGCAATGAACTGTGCATATTTAAACTATACAGTTTGATATGTATTTACAAATCTACACATCTGTAAAATAATTATCACAATCAAGATAATGAAATATCCATCACCTTAAAGTTTCCTTGGGTCCCTTTCAATGGCTTCCTCCTGTCTACCCCCCACTCTATCCCTAGGCAACCATTAAATGCCTTTCTGTCACTAGAGATGTATTTCTATTTCTAGAAATTATATAAATAAAAGCAGAAAGGATATGCTTAATTTTGGTCTGACTTCTCCACTCAGGATAATTATTTTGAGATTCATCTATGTTGTACAATGTATCAAAAGCCAGTTCCTTTTTGTTGCTGAGTAGTATTTCACTGTGTGCATATACCACAGATTGGTATCTATTCAACTTTTTAAGGACTTTTGAGTTGTTTCCAGTTTGGGGATACTGTAAAGTTTCTGTGAATATGTGCGTACAAGTATTGGTAGTGACATATACTTGTAGTTGCATTGTTCTCAACAAGTAATCTGTCAATCTTATTTTTGTTCCTCTATATGTAACATATTTACATATGACTGCTTTTAACATGTTCTCTTTATTAATTACTGAGTATGTGCAATTTTAATATAATGTACCTTAATTTAGTTTCTATCATATTTCTTGTGTTTGGCATTCATTGAGAGTTTTGGATCTGTGGGTTTATAGTTGGCATCAAATTTGGGAAAATTTTGGTTACTACTTTTTCATATATTTTGTTTCCTGACCCTTCTCTCTCTCTTCTCCTTCCTTTGTATTCCTCTGAGAGCTTCAAATGCACCTATGTTAGGCAGCTCAAAGTTATCCCAAAGGTCACTGGCACTATTCATTTTGTTTGTTTTTATTCTCTCTCATTCTCTCCCAGTTTGGATCATTTCTATTGCTATATCATCAATTCCACTAACCTTTCCTACACTATGTAATCTACTATTAATGCAGACTATTTTCCACCTCACACTGTATAGTTTTCAATTCTAAAAGTTGAATTTGGGTTGTTTTCTTTTTAATATCTTTTCTATAGATCCTTAAGTTTTGGAAGAAATGGATAGCCGTTATAATGTTGTTTTAATGCCATTGTCTGCTAATTCTAACATCTTTGTCAGTTATGGGTCAGTTTTCATCCACATTATGATTAGCATTTTCCTGTTTCCTTTTATTTTTGGTAATTTTTGAGTGGATGTCAGAAACTGTTAAGCTTACCTTGTTGGGTTTTGAATATTTTTGTATTTCTATAAATCTTCTTGATCTTTTTGAGACAAAATTAAGTTTTTTGGAATAAGTTTAAACCTTTTGTGTTTTGCTTTTAAGGTCTATTGGTCAGAATCAGAGCAGTGCTGTCTTTAAACCATGCTGCCTTTACTTACTCTCCCCAGGTATCCTTGTCACCGTGAAAAAATGGGGTGTATCACCTAAGAAAAGCATGCCTAGCAGCCAAACATTTATATGTAGAAAGTCAAAATCAGTTCATTGGAATGCACTTACCATGATAATGTCCATTATCATGTGGAAATATGTGAAAAACATATTTCCAAATAGAATTAGTGCAGAATATGAATTTGAGCTTATAAAGATAGATTCAAATGTTGCCTTAAGTTGTTAAACTTTCCACTATGTCTTAAACATGACTCAATTTTTTTTTTCAATTTGCAAGCATTTCTTTATTCTCTGAACTTCAAACTGGTTTATTTTCATGCACATTTACCACAGATTTTTTTTTTAAACATCTTTATTGGAGGATAATTGCTTTACAATGCTGTGGTAGTTTCTGCTTTATAACAAAGTGAATCAGCTATACATATACATATATCCCCATATCTCCTCCCTCTTGCGTCTGCCTCTCACCCTCCCTATCCCACCTCTCTAGGCGGTCACAAAGCACCGAGCTGATCTCCCTGTGCTATGCGGCTGCTTCACACTAGCTATTTTACATTTGGTAGTGTATATGTGTCCATGCCACTCTCTCACTTCATCCCAGCTTAACATTCCCACTCCCAGTGTCCTCAAGTTCATTCTTTATGTCTGTGTTTTTATTCCTGTCCTGCCCTAGGTTCTTCAGGTTTTTCTTCTTTTTCTTCTTTTTTAGGTTACATATATATGTGTTAGCATATGGTATTTGTTTTTCTCTTTCTGACTTACTTCACTCTGTGTGACAGTCACTAGGTGCATCCACCTCACTACAAATAACTCAATTTCGTTTCTTTTTATGGCTGAGTAATATTCCATTGTATATATGTGCCACATCTTCTTTATCCATTCATCTGTCAGTGGACACTTAGGTTGCTTCCATGTCCTGGCTATTGTAAATAGAGCTGTAATGAACATTGTGGTACATGACTCTTTTGGAACTATGGTTTTCTCAGGGTATATGTCCAGTAGTGGGATTGCAGGGTCATATGGTAATTCTATTTTTAGTTTTTTAAGGAATCTCCATACTGTTCTCCATAGTGGCTGTATCAATTTACATTCCCACCAACAGTGCCAGAGGGTTCCCTTTTCTCCACACCCTCTCCAGCATTTATTGTTTGTAGATTTTTTGATGATGGCCATTCTGACTGGTGTGAGGTGATGCCTCATTGTAGTTTTGATTTGCATTTCTCTAATGATTAGTGATGTTGAGCATCCTTTCATGTGTTTGTTAGCAATCTGTATATCTTCTTTGGAGAAATGTCTATTTAGGTCTTCTGCTCATTTTTAAACATGACTCAATTTGAAAACCACTTTCTTTTCTACATTAGATTGAGTCAAATTTGCTTTTGTTAAGGTGAAGATCACTGCATCTACTGTGGGCTTGGAAATAATGTTAAATTCCAAATACCAAACTGACTTCTTCAACACATTTATAAATGTTTTACAAACCATATAAGCAATCTCAAACATTTTTGTTTGGTTGAGTCCTTACTGTGCACTTATGATTTTTGTGACACAAAGAGAACTTTGGATGACAGATATTACTATCGGATTTTAGTTCAGTGTTATAATTTGTAAAGCCCATTCATGCTTTTCTGTATTTGATTCTACAACATTAGGAAACGCCATAATTTTCTTAGAGAGGTTGCAGACATCTGCATTCCATGGTATTTTCATGATACTAGATTGTCCTTCTTGTATTTAGAGATAATGTTACTGGCTACTAACAAGGCTTCAAAGAATCTTGTGTCCAGAAGTTCCCTTTATATCACTCAGAACTCGCTAGTGCTTTTCTAATAACAATGCAACAGTGACTAAGTAGATTGTTTTGCTTGGGGTATTTGCCTCTATGTTTCTTGGAAAAAGTTTCTCTTATCCATTTCTTTTTTGAAAACTAATGTCCATTCAAATTGTTATACTATAAAAAGATTACCTGTGTACTTTGAAACTGATTTTTTAAAGTTTAAACATTTACTTGATGAGGGGGGAAAAAGAAAATGCATATTGTTTAGGAGAATTGAGTTTACAAATGTTTCATATAGTTTTCTGAGTGTTGGAATTTTTATGAATAATTAGTTGCCCCTGTTGTCATTTGTGATGTTTTTGTGTGATCGTTATTAGATAATACTTCTTTCTATATTATTTATATATTTTTTCAAGGAAATTAACTTTCCATACTTAATGTAAACAATAATAGCATAGTAATTTATATTAATGTTATTGAATTAACATTTGTTCTTTTTAAATTGAAATTCTCATAAGGATGTCTGATAAATTTGGAAGCCCGTATAAAATATACATATAGTGTTTGACTTGATTATGTTTTCATCTATAACTTATTTTCTTATACTGTTATTATAAAAACTTGAGTTTTAAAATGTATATAATTTTAATCATTTATTTAAGGTAACAGAAGCCATTGTGTTCTTTACAAGGGGTAAGCAAATTAGTTCTTAGAGACTATTCTTTGCATCAGGTTGAATTGGTATGAATAGAATTAGACAATTTATTATCAATGAAGACACAGTGGATCATTTTTTAAATGTTGTGGTTCTGACGAGAACTGACCACCCCGTTTCTTTGAAGCATTTAAGATTGCTTAATTCCACTGTGAGAGCTCCTGTGGATGTCCAGGGCAGCATTTTTTTTCTTTAAACATAGGTTTAAAATAACAGATGATATTGAGAGAATTGAAGAAATAATACAATCATAGAGACAAGCTTTGAACTTTGCCTTGTGGGTTGGACCTGAGGAGACATTAACAGTATATACAGGTAATTCAGGAGTGTAGAATGAAGAACAATATCAATGGAATGCACACCCTTTAAGAGACTACATTAGAAAAGCACTGGTATTGGAACCAACAGGGAAGTAGTGTCTCGCAAGCGTCCATAATGAAACATATCACAACTATCCCTGAAAAACCTGTAAGGTAAATGGAAAAAGAATACCTGCTGAAATTTAGAACTGCTACTAAGTACAAGAAGTCTTTTCCACTAACTACAAAAATATCAGATTCAGTTAAGAAAAACAACTCCACCAGATATGAAAATGGAGAGCAATTCTTTGACGCTAAGGATTATAACCCTTAGGTGATCAGAGCATTGATTTCCAGATTCCAAACCGAACTCAGTACTTCTGTTTGTAGACTGATTGATTCTAAAACCTGAGGTGGCCAGGGTCGGGGAGGGCACATACGTGTGTAGGTATGTAGGTGTATGTTGGGAGGTAGACTTCTGATATCTTTAAGTGCTCCAGCATTTCAAAGTGGTGGAGTACAAAATTGTAGGTACAGAAAAAGCACTTCAGAGGAACAGAGGGAAATTAGATAAATGCCTTCTGAGACCTGAAAATTTTTCTGGGAGATCTGCACATCAACCTTCCCTCTACCACCCCCAGCTATATTTCTAGGAAGAGGATTTAACTAGCACATGCATGGATAGTAAGTGAGGCCACAAAAAATCAATAAGAAATGCTGGAAGACAATGAAGAAATATCAGTTGAAATATTTGTTCTATGTACATACAATTTTATATCCTTCCTAGTTGCTTTTCTAGTGTGAAAGCAGTACTTGGACATTTCCAGGAATGCAAAGACTTAGGGAATACATATTCTCTAAGAGAATAACGTATGTCTCTCAGGGTCAGGGCATGAGGAAACTCAGGATTTTCACTTCATCAAAGCAAAAAAATTCTCAGACTTAAGTAAAAAAAAATGCAGACAGTGATCTTTAAAAGCCATCAAATATTTCTTTTTCAGTAAATCTGCAAATATGACTAAAATGGAAAACAAAAGTAAACAATTATATTTGAAGAGAAGAAATGTCATAGAAAAAGTTGTGATCACAATAATTTGGATATCAACTTTCAAAGTATGTTAACAAATACTGAATAGAAAGATAAAACCAAACTTAATACATTTACACACCTTCAAAATCATAGGTGAAGATAAATGACAGGTAGAATAAGTGATGGTGAAGAAAGAGGGAGAAAAATTGTATCAGAAAGCAAGAAAGAAAAGTTCCAATAACCTATCCTCCCTCCTCAAATCCATGGGACAGTACACAATAAATATGCTTTTAAAGTAAAATCAGAAGTACATAATACCACTATCAAAGTAAGAGAGTTGAGGGTATTCTAGATGGAGTACAGCAGATGACTGTAGACTGAGAGCAAAGTCTACTCAACAGAACACAGCATACTACCCTAAACAGAAACCAGAAGCCAGAGGCATTTAAATAAAAGAAGAAAGAAACAAAAGAAAGAAAACATGAATAGTAACGAAACACATTTCTCTCCTAACAGAACTCTCAAGAGAACCAGGAAGAGAGGAAATAAAGGCTGGCAAACATGAGATATGGTCAAAATAAACTTAATTGAATATGACTCTCCCTACTCTCAGTAGCAGCAGACTGGAGAACAGGGACCCAAGCTAAAGAAGTCAGCACTGCTCTCTGAGGTGGGAGTTCTGACCCTACACTCTCAGAGTAAGCATGGGAGCTGGCGCCTGAGAATCAGAGCAGTGCCCGTGATAAGTCATCCAGTATACTCTGTCTCCTATCCGACCCTCTCTCAAATAATCACCTGAGAGCTTTATTATAATCAAAAGCCACGGGGGATAAAGAGCGTGACTCCGGGCTTCCCTGGTGGCGCAGTGGTTGAGAGTCTGCCTGCCGATGCAGGGGACACGGGTTTGTGCCCCGCTCCGGGAGGATCCCACATGCCGCGGAGCGGCTGGGCCCATGAACCATGGCCGCTGAGCCTGCGCGTCCGGAGCCTGTGCTCCGCAACGGGAGAGGCCACAACAGTGAGAGGCCCGCGTACCGCAAAAAAAAAAAAAAAAAAAAAAAAAAAAAAAAAAGACCGTGACTCCTTAGAGCTTAAGAAATAGAGTCCATTTTCCAAGTCTATGATTCACTCCCCTCTCTGCAAGTACAGGCAAAGGCAACCACTCGTCTTTTCAGAGATGTTGCAACCGAATCAAAGAGACTAATCAATATGAACAAATTGAAAAACTAAATCCACAGGAACAGAATTAATAGAAGAAAAGCCTATATTAAAATTAGTAAAATGAATATTTCAGGAGTGATTCAAGGAAAAAAAAATCACATTCTGAAATTAAAGCCAGATCCCAAAATCCAAGAAGAGCAAAACGAAACAAAACAATCTTAAGCACATAAAACTGAACCACTTGTTATTCTTGTTACTGCTGTTTTTAGGATATTAGATCCCCATCTCATACCTTACAAAACAACCACCTTAACAGATAGAATGTTGATGAATTTTTTTTAAGTAAACTATACAATAGGGAACTTTCAGTTAAAGGTTTCTGTGTCGTGATTATGTTGCAGGAGATGTTACGTTTTATGAAATGTCCGGAGCATCCAAAATCCAAATCCAAAAGTTAAGCTGTGTCCACCATCAGCCCTCACTGCGCAAAGGCAGTGACCCTCTAGTGGAGAAGCCTATTCAGTTTCTGCTGTTTAATCCATAGCCATCTTTATTTGTTGGGGTTTCTCCCTCCCCCATTTCCTGAGGTTTCTCATGATCATTTATTATACGGAGAGTGAGGGTGGGTGGAAGATGGCCATTCCCACTGAGCCATTTTACAAATGAGGTATCTCCTTGATTAAGCCTGCAAAATGTTCTGCTAATGAAAGAGGAATCTCTCAGGAAAGAGATTAGGTTTTGCTTAATTCTCAGGAGTCATTTCTTTGGAATTTTGAATGAGAATTTGGGGTTGACAATCATAGCGGAAAAATAACTTGGCCTAGGAAGGTTCTAAAATTCCTCTATCTTGACAAATTATGTTAGGGCTCCTGGGCATGCATTTTAAAGATGAAAATAACCACTCAAACTATCCTAACTTCAACTTCAAAGAGGGCCAAGTGAGGACAGTTTGTGTTTGGACTGAACTGGTCCCGTTCCTCCTACTCACCATGTGCATTGTCTTCCCTGCATACCTGATTTTTTGAGGAAAAAAAATCGTTCTAAGGAGGAATGGCTAGAGAAGAATAAAACTTTGTCACTGATAGTTAATGTACTCTGAATAAATATCTATTTCTGTATTTTTAAAATATCCACATGACGTGGGTTTGTAATGAAAAATCTTTAGGAACTAAAAAGTGAATAAAAGTATCCATCTGTTTAATGATTGCTTGTATTATTTTTGGTTAAGTAATATATATATATACTTATCCATATTCATGCTCCTCTGATGATGTCTTCAGAAAAAATTTAGACTCTTCTGTGTCTAGAAACTTAATCAATCAGTAAAGCTAAATTGATATATTTCTTAAAAGTAGGTATGAAAGAATATATATGTATTAATTTTGTTTATTTATGGAGGTTTTAATTACTTCCTCCTTTAAAAATTTACCAATTAAAATATTTCTATTTCATTTTTTATTTGTTTTCTAGTTCTTAGTTTAAAAATATAATAATAATTTTGCATTTCCACGTACAGCTTTCAGCATATCTGAGATCTTTTTACTGAACCAGGGAAAAAGACAATTCTATGGTTTGTAGGTGGGTATATGGAGCATTGGGAAGGCCCTTTATGAGTCTTCAAAGGGGTTATTATTCAGAACTTACCCTTGTTAGTTATTATTCTTATGAGTTGCATGTTGCCCCATAGGGATGAGCATTAAAGAACTTTTTTTTTCTTCTTCTTTTTTAATGAAGGAAACCTGGAATACATGGCAGGGGGGTGGGGGTGGGGAAGAAACAGACCTAGAATGGAAAAGAATTCCAAGTGAAAGAATGTGGTAGAACATATAGAGAAGAAAGGAGAACATGTTTAGCCATTAGACTAACTGCAAAAAAAAAAAAAAAGAAAAGAAAAGAAAAGAAAAGAAGAAAGAAAAAAGTTCAAAACAAAACTACAGTAGAGAGAACTAATCTGACAGTAGATAATCTCCTGGAATATCCTCATATGTCACTGGTAAAGAGCAGGGAGGCAGGAAACCAGTTTGGATATCCAAATCACTTTTAGCATACTTTCTTTTGTTTCTACGTGTAAAAGCAGAGAGTCAAAGAGAGCATCTGTCTTTCAATGCTGCCAGTTAATAAGAGCATGGTGATGGTAGGCAGACCCAAGGAAGATGATGGAAGTGGTCTTCCCATCACTCACTTTGTTTGCTGGCACCTTTCAGTTTCACTCTTACCAACATTTCCTTCCTGTGGCTGAAGGAAAAGCTAATCTCCCCCCAAAAAGAGAATGAACATTTTAAGTCTCATCAAAAATATAAACCCTAATGTGAAGGAGTTTACCCACTGCCTTCTTGAAAGAAATCTTTGGCAGACTGAGGATGGAGAAAATAAGAAAGGAGTATAATGCAGAGTGTCTGGAGGGGTTGGAGTGGGAGGGCAGCCAGTGTGACTGGGGAGAAAGGCAGAGAAAATGCAAATTTGAATGCCAAAGATAAACTTGGCTTATATCTAATTCTGCCTAAAGTGAAATAAACAACCTCATTCCGAGCACATGAAACATCTGATCACCTTGAGTTGAGAAACTGCCTAAAAAAGGCACATGGTCCATGCATTTACAGAATGTTAGAAAAACATTTCTATCATCCTACATTTGTTTTTTCTCTTTACCCTAGAAAACTGTGGGATCCTCAATTCAACCATCTCTAGGCTCTGTTTTACAAAAATGCATATTACATGGCATGCTTCCAGGGTCACAATTTCCTTACAAAAATTCTCTGATCTTGATTGTCTGTAGAGATTTGGAGATTACAATACTATTGTAAATTCATTCAATTTACTCACCTACTCAGAGAGACATAATGCACTGGCATTAATTCATTCCCATCCCAGAAGGAAGGAAGAACTACGGAAAATAACATCTAAACCAGCTGGACCCAATGACTAGGCTATCTACTGTTTCAGTGGTTTTATCAATTTCTGATTGAGTCTTTGAGTATTGCAGTTTAAAATCTAGTTAGTACTTTGTCGCCTATGGTGTAATAGATTTTGGAAGCCTATAATAGAGGGTCTCTAGAATGAATTGCTATCACGTTCATTGTCCCACAGACCTTCTCTAATTCTGTCAAATCACCTGCTGGATTCCAATTTTCTATTATTCATTTTTTCTCACTACTTCTTCAGTGAGATATCTGACTTCAGTCCAAATGTTTTGCAATTCCAACAAAAAGAGCTTGAACCTACGATAAATCATGGGAGGTTAGCAGAGGAAGAAAGGACCTGCAGCCTTGAACCGAGACTACTTTAGAAGTACACTCAGCAATACCATAGAATAATACAGGAGAATAAAAGGAGTAGATTGTTCCTAGAACTAAGAAGTTTTTAGTTCTAGGATCCTTTATGAATTCTTACGAGTGCAGGCCTCCGTTTCCTCATGCCATAAGCCTTAGACAACAAGTAGAATATAAACTATAGCAACCACCCCACATCTTGAACTTGCCTCTATTCCTATACACTAGGTTTTTGGTTTGGAGAATGAACATCCATCCAGTTGTCCAGTCTTCAAATTATAGGAATTATCTTTAATTTCTTGGCTTCTTTCAATTTCCATGTCCATTCAGACATCGTTTTGTCAATTCCCACTCCCACATATCTCTATAATCCAGCTCTTTTCCATTTTTACTTCCACTTCCTTAGTTTGTGCCCACCTCATCCATTACTTTGATTATTATAATAGCTTTCTACCTGGACTCCCCTCAAAGTCTCATTCTATGCCTACAGAACCTTCAGGCAGAGTGTTTTTTCAAGGAAAGAAGTTAATTGTAATAATCTCCTATTTTAGATGAGCCACAAAGCAACAATTTCAAATATAGCAAGCAAACCTAGTCTTTTCAGGATCTGGCTTGTACCTATTTCCTATAAACATCCTTACATATCCCCATGTATGCCTTAACATCCCACATTTTGCTAAATGAGTCATGTTCTCTTTTGCTGGCTCTTCTGCCTGGAATATTTTTCATCCTCTTGTCAATTTAGCAAACATATACTCATCCTTCCAGCTTCATCCAGGTATCACTTCTTCAGTCAAGCCCCACTGGAACCCTTCTCCTCAATCAGGGAAAAATAACCCCACCTCTTGGCCTTCCAAGAATTACAGACATAATTCTACTAAATAGTTCTTATGTATTTCAGTAGTCACTCCGCCTCCCCAATCTTATCCATGGTTTTAATTTTCTCAGTTTCAGTTACCCACAGTCAACCTAGGTCTGAAAATATTAAATAGAAAATGCCAGAAAAACCAACTTATAAGTTTTAAGTTGCTTGCTGTTCTGAGAAGTGTGATGAAATCCTGCACCATCCTACTCCATCCCACTTGGGATCCCCACCCATCGTCTGCTCCTGACATCCAACCACTGCCGTCATCATGGCTCAATGATTCAAGATCACCCGAAGCAAATGATCCTCCTTATGACATATTGTCAGAAGGTCACAACAGCTTAACACTATATCACAATGCCTATGTCACTCATCTCACTTCATCCCATCACATAGGAATTTTATTGTTCTACATTATCACAAGAAGAAATGTGAGTACAGTACAATAAGACGTTTTGAAAGAGAGAGACAGAGACCACATTCACATAACTTATATTACAGTATATTGTTATAAGTGTTCTATTTTATTATTAGTCATTGTTATTAATCTCTTAGTATGCCTACTTTCTGAATTAAACTTCATCATAGATATGTACGTATAGGAAAAAAACATAGTATATATAGGGTTTGGTACTATAAGTGGTTTCAGGCATCTACTGGGGGTCTTAGAAAGTATCCCATGTGGACCAGGGAGGACTACTGTACTAAAATTATTCACATGTGACTTTCTCTCCACCAGACTCGAGCTATATGAATTTAGGAACTACATCTTACTCTTCTTGGGTTTTGACACAGTCTTCCTTGATATTAAGAATGCCATAACTACACTTGTTAAGAGTAATATCTGAATTCTGTACAAACTTAAGGTATTTTTGCAGATACAGTCAGCCTTCTTATTCATGGGTTCCATGTTGCCAGATTCAACCAACCACTGATCAAATATATTTGAAAAATAAGATTCCAGAAAGTTCCAAAAAGCATAACTTGAATTCGCCACGTGATGACAACTATTTACATAGCATTTATATTGTATTCAGTATTATAAATCATCTAGAGATGATTTAAAATATATGGAAGAATGTGCATAGGTTATATACAATTACTATGCTATTTTATATAAGGGATTTAAGCATCTGTGGATTTTGGTATCTGCAGGGGTCCTGGAACAAATCCCCTACAGATACCAAGTGACAACTGTGCTATGGCTTTTAAAGCTAGTTTCTCTTAATCATGTATGTTGTTTCAAATATTTTTTGGATCTCTCTTATGAATCCCTATATTTTGATTTCTTATTTTTATAAGCTTCTTAAGAATGACAGTCCTTTAAGGTGCACTGTTTTGTTCACACAAATCCCACCATAGCATCAGATTTTTGTTGACTCTCGGAAGATGCTTGCTGAGGTACCTGAATGGGACGGTGTTAATAATCAACACTTCCAACCACCCTAAATTAGAACTGGCTCATGAGAGAGAAAGTGAACTTTAAAAAGATGTTTGCCATTGAATCATCTGGTAAGGAGCCATTTCTGGAAAATAATCTGTGCTAATGAGAAAAAGAAGTGAAGAAAAAGTGGGATGTGGGCTTTGATATTTTCAGCTTTTTGTTTTGCTTTCAACAAGGTGTCTCTAATCCTTGTTGTGAATATTGTATATGCTGTCTGGGTCTCATACCCTGAGAAGTGCAAACAAAATCATGCCAAGCCATGGCATGTGACATATGTGGGAAGAATAACCTAAATCATTAACTTAAAGGAAATTACCTCTGGAGACAGGTCTGCTGAAAACAAAAGATACATTAATTTGTTTTACTACTTTGGACATGCAAAGCTCCAAAAAGAACATTGCAGACTGAATAAACAAGCAAAAATAAGGTAAGCCATGAACACATAATTTCAATTATTAGCCATCTGTGTGTTCAGGCCGTAGAAAGAAAGGGTTAGAGAATACCAACTCCTGTCTCTCAAAAAAAAAAACAAAATCAGAAACATTAGCCTGCACCAACAAATAATAGGGAATTTTTTAAGCCAAAAATGCCATGAATTTCAGCAGACTGAGTGTAAGAAAACTTGTCATTTATAGCTTTAGCTTCAAAAATTTTCACCCTAATCAAAGTAAGAAAACCCAAGCCTTTCTGTCTCTCCCCACTCATCTTTCCCTTTACATTTTACAAATAAATAAATAAATTAGTAGTTATTAAACCTGCTTTAATATTTAACGTTGTACAATTTTTGCTTCACTGTACTTATTCCCTATAGATAAATAAATAAAACACATTAGAATCCATTCTTCTCTCCTTACATGAACTATCTAAATAAAAGTAAGTATCCCTTTTACCCCTTTGTCATTTCATTTTGTGCCACAAACTGTGCTATAAATCATATAATCCCAGAACACACTGAAGCATAGCTAATACTTTTGTATTCAGAAACAGCCTCACCTTTTAAAGTAAAAATAAAATGAAATAGTCTCAGATGTGTCTTTTAGAATGCCAATACTTTTCCATACTTGTTATAGACCTCTAAGGTAGTTTGGTGAACTTCTTTTAGTGTTATGTAGCACAAATACAAGACAGTTTAGGTAATGTTTTTTCCTGATGAGGTGATCTGTTAAGATATAACCATTTCAATTTATAGATCTGGGATGTTGATGGATAACTAAGCTGCACAATAAGTCACTAAAATCAGGTTGTTCTTAGCTGTCCTTATCTGCCTTTATGAACAAAAGCACAGGTTGATGGTATATTGTTGTGCAGCAGATACTGTGGTTTTGTCATCTACACCCCATCTCTGTGAGAATAAAGGACCTTCATGAACAAAAAAACAAAATTGTAATTCAGTTATTAGGCCCATAACCTTTATCTCTGTACCCTCCAAACAACATTTCTGTGCCCTTAACTTCCTGGACAATCTTAACCTCATCTTTTTATTAAACTTGAAGATGACGGAGATTTCCTTTTGTTAGTCATTCCTAATACCATCACACCAGCACATATCAATACATGCACAGAGATAACTGGTACCTTGTGCTTACACAGTAACTGACATGGAGGTCTTGTAAGATATATATTACGTATTGTTCCCAATTTACATTTGTTCAGATGAGAAAACTACCGCTCTAAAAGTTATGTAACTTGACAGACATCACCAGGTATAGAAGTGGTAATCACAAGATTTGAAAAAAAACTCTTCTTTTTCTTTTAGACCTGCACAGTCTGATATGATAGCCACCAGCCACATGTGACTATGGAACACTTGATATACTGCTAGTTTGAATTGAAATGTGATATAAGTGCCAAATACGTATCAGATTTTGAAAACTTGAGATGAAATAGAAGATGTAAATTATCTCATTAATAATTTGTATACTGCATGTTGAAATTAAATTTTTGTATATTGGTTAAAATAAAATATAGTATTAAAATTTATATCACCTGTTTATTTTTCCTTTTTTATGATGTGGCTACCAGAAAAATTTGAAATTCCATATGTGGCTCACATTTTGCCTCATGTTATATTAGCATTGGGCAACGTTGTATTAGATAGACCATATAGACAATTTCTCAGTTGATTACTGCCTTTTTAAGAGAAGTTAAACACATTTTTAAAAAGCAGATTGTGATTCCAGACTCAAACTTACAAATATACTCCTTTTTCCATACAATAAAGCTGATCACACTTAAAAGAAATTCACTTTCCCAAGAATATGCTTCCCTGTTTCAAGCCGCAGAGACATCACATTCTGTGCTCTGTGTGGATTTCTTTTTTCTCTGAAAGGACTGTACTGTGCTATACTATCGAGTATCATCTGCATGCCTGGACGACTTCTCCAGATAATCGAAGGTGTCTGGAAATACATTCTCATCTTGGGGGAACAGCACAATAGTTTAGTGGCTGTTCTCACACTTTAGTATACATAACAATGATGAGAGAATCTTGTTAAAATGATAAATTCCCAGGTTCCTACTCCCATTGAGTTTGATCCAGGTAGTTTAGGCGGTAGGTGATATTCATTTTTTCAGACTTCCCAGGTGATTCTGATGGATAGAGCCTGTAGACTACCCTTTGGGAAGCCCTTCTGTAGAGAAAGGGCCATGTGTGCATTTGAAAGCAAGAATATAAATGTCTCAACAAATGGTGTTGATGTTGGTCAGCAAAATCCACGTCTTATTTTTCTGTATTTTTTGTAAGACTACCTACACATTTATATAGCCTCAACAAAAATCAGTAATGTTAGGAAATAGAAACTAAGCAGAGTTGGAATGATTTTGTATACAAAGGTTTCGAAGCCCTGAATTTGTTGTAAAGGACAAGTCTTTTATAATTCCTTAAATTCCAATTTCATCATCTGTAAAATGAAATCAAATTACTTGCATCACTATAAAGTGTGTAAAATATGTTATAAATTATTGATATTTAAACTTTATACACCAATGATAATTTAATTGGATGAGCATCTGGTAAGAACCAGTATATAACTTTCACTGTAGCTTGAAGAAAAAATGCAATCTAAGTTAAACATCCATCAGCATTCCGATATTTATTCTCTGACTATATTCAGACTATACATAAGGACACCTTTCAAAAAATGAAACGGGCGCTTCCCTGGTGGCACAGTGGTTAAGAATCTGCCTGCCAATGTAGGGGACACGGGTTCGAGCCCTGGTCCAGGAAGATCCCACATGCCGCGGTGCAACTAAGCCCATGTGCCACAACTACTGAGCCTGCACTCTAGAGACCACGAGCCACAACAACTGAGGCCAACGCACCTAGAGCCCATGCTCCACAACAAGAGAAGCCACTGCAATGAGAAACCCATGCACAGCAACGAAGACCCAACGCAGCCATTAATTAATTAATTAATTAATTAATTTAAAAAAATAAAAAGGGAAATCTCTTTTTAAAAAAAATGAAATGGGAGGGCTTCCAGGAAGATGGCAGAAGAGTAAGATGCGGAGATCACCTTCCTCCCCACAGATACACCAGAAATACATCTACACGTGGAACAACTCCTACAGAACACCTACTGAACGCTGGCAGAAGACCTCAGACCTCCCAAAAGGCAAGAAACCCCCCACGTACCTGGGTAGGGCAAAAGAAAAAAGAATAAACAGAGACAAAAGGATAGGGATGGGACCTGCACCAGTGGGAGGGAGCTGTGAAGGAGGAAAGGTATCCACACACTAGGAAGCCCTTTCGCGGGCGGAGACTGCGAGTGGAGGAGGGGGAAAGCTTCGGAGCCTCGGAGCCTCGGAGGAGAACAGAGAAACAGGGGTGCGGAGGGCAAAGCGGAGAGATTCCCGCACAGAGGATCAGGGCCGACCGGCACTCACCTCACAAGTCCGAGAGGCTTGTCTGCTCACCCGCCGCGGCGGGCGCGGCTGCGAGCTGAGGCTCGGGCTTCGGTCGGAGCGCCGGGAGAGGACGGGGGTTGGCTGCATGAACACAGCCTGCAGGGAGTTAGTGCGCCACGGCTAGTCGGGAGGGAGTCCGGGGAAAAGTCTGGACCTGCCGCAGAGGCAAGAGACTTTTTTTTCCCTCTTTGTTTCCTGGTGCGTGAGGAGAAGGGATTAAGAGCACTGCTTAAAGGAGCTCCAGAGATGGGCGCGAGCCGCGGCTAAAAGCGCGGACCCCAGAGACGGGCATGAGACGCTAAGGCTGCTGCTGCCGCCACCAAGAAGCCTGTGTGCGAGCACAGGTCACTGTCCACACCCCGCTTCCGGGGAGCCTGTGCAGCCAGCCTCTGCCAGGGTCCCGGGATCCAGGAACAACTCCCCCGGGAGAACGCACGGCGCGCCTCAGGCTGCTGCAACGTCACGGCTGCGTCTGCCGCCGCAGGCCCGCCCCGCACGCCGTGCCCCTCCCTCCTCCCGGCCTGAGTGAGCCAGAGCCCCCGAATCAGCGGCTCCTTTAACCCCGTCCTGTCTGAGCGAAGAACAGACGCCCTCTGGCGGCCTACACGCAGAGGTGGGGCCAGATCCAAAGCTGAGCCCCAGGAGCTGCGAGAACAAAGAAGAGAAAGGGAAATCTCTCCCAGCAGCCTCAGAAGCAGCGGATTAAAGCTCCACAAACAACTTAATGTACCCTGCATCTGTGGAATACATGAATAGACAATGAATCATCCCGAATTAAGGAGGTGGGCTTTGAGAGCAAGATTTATGATTTTTTCCCCTTTTCCTCTTTTTGTGAGTGTGTATGTGTATGCTTCTGTGTGAGATTTTGTCTGTATACCTTTGCTTCCACCATTTGTCCTAGGGTTCTATCCGTCCGTTTTTTTGTTTGTTTGTTTTAAATTTTTTTTCTTTCTCTTAATAATTTTTTTATTTTAATAACTTTATTATATTTTATCTTACTTTATTTTATTTTATCTTCTTTCTTTTTTTTCCTTCCCTCCTTCCTTCCTTCCTTCCTGCCTCCCTCCCTCCCTTCTTTCTTTCTTTCTTTCTTTCTACTTCTACTAATTCTTTCTTTCTACTTTTTCCTCCCTTTTATTCTGAGCCGTGTGGATGAAAGGCTCTTGGTGCTGCAGCCAGGAGTGAGTGCTGTGCCTCTGAGGTGGGAGAACCAACTTCAGGACACTGGTCCACAAGAGACCTCCCAGTTCCACATAATATCAAACGGTGAAAATCTCCCAGAGATCTCCATCTCAACACCAGCACCCAGCTTCACTCAACGAACAGCAAGCTACAATACTGGACATCCTATGCCAAACAACTAGCAAGACAGGAACACAACCCCACCCATTAGCAGAGAGGCTGCCTAAAATCATAAGTCCACAGACACCCGAAAACTCACCACCAGACGTGGACCTGCCCACCAGAAAGACAAGATCCAGCCTCATCCACCAGAACACAGGCACTAGTCCCCTCCACCAGGAAGCCTACACAACCCACTGAACCAACCTTAGCCACTGGGGACAGACACCATAAACAACGGGAACTACGAGCCTGCAGCCTGCAAAAAGGAGACTCCAAACACAGTAAGATAAGCAAAATGAGAACACAGAAAAACACACCACAGATGAAGGAGCAAGGTAAAAACCCACCAGACCTAACAAATGAAGAGGAAATAGGCAGTTTACCTGAAAAAGAATTCAGAATAATGATAGTAAAGATGATCCAAAATCTTGGAAATAGAATAGACAAAATGCAAGAAACATTTAACAAGGATCTAGAAGAACTAAACATGAAACAAACAACGATGAACAACACAATAAATGAAACTAAAAATACTCTAGATGGGATCAATAGCAGAATAAGTGAGGCAGAAGAACGGATAAGTGACCTGGATGACAAAATAGTGGAAATAACTACTGCAGAGCAGAATAAAGAAAAAAGAATGAAAAGAACTGAGGACAGTCTCAGAGACCTCTGGGACAACACTAAACGCAACAACATTCGAATTATAGGGGTTCCAGAAGAAGAAGAGAAAAAGAAAGGGACTGAGAAAATATTTGAAGAGATTATAGTTGAAAACTTCCCTAATATGGGCAAGGAAATAGTTAATCAAGTCCAGGAAGAACAGAGAGTCCCATACAGGATAAATCCAAGGAGAAATATGCCAAGACACATATTAATCAAACTGTCAAAAATTAAATACAAAGAAAACATAATAAAGACAGCAAGGGAAAAACAACAAATAACACACAAGGGAATCCCCATAAGGTTAACAGCTGATCTTTCAGCAGAAACTCTGCAAGCCAGAAGGGACTGGCAGGACATATTTAAAGTGATGATGGAGAAAAACCTGCAACCAAGATTACTGTACCCAGCAAGGATCTCATTCAGAATTAAAACCTTTACAGACAAGCAAAAGCTGAGAGAGTTCAGCACCACCAAACCAGCTTTACAACAACTGCTAAAGGAACTTCTCTTGGCAAGAAACACAAGGGAAGGAAAAGACCTACAATAACGAACCCAAAACAATTAAGAAAATGGGAATAGGAACATACATATTGATAATTACCCTAAATGTAAATGGACTAAATGCTCCCACCAAAAGACGCAAATTGGCTGAATGGATACAAAAACAAGACCCATATATTTGCTGTCTACAAGAGACCCACTTCAGACCTAGAGACACATACAGACTGAAAGTAAGGGGATGGAAAAAGGTATTTCATGCAAATGGAAACCAAAAAAAGCTGGAGTAGCAATTCTCATATCAGACAAAATAGACTTTAAAATAAAGCCTATTAGAAGAGACAAAGAAGGACACTACATAATGATCAAGGGATCGATACAAGAAGAAGATATAACAATTGTAATTATTTATGCACCCAACATAGGAGCACCTCAATACATAAGGCAAACACTAACAGCCATAAAAGTGGAAATCAACAGTAACACATCCATAGTAGGGGACTTTAACACCCCACTTTCACCAATGGACAAAACATCCAAAATAAAAATAAATAAGGAAACACAAGCTTTAAATGATACATTAAACAAGATGGACTTAATTGATATTTATAGGATATTCCATCCAAAAACAACAGAATACACATTTTTCTCAAGTGCTCATGGAACATTCTCCAGGATAGATCATACCTTGGGTCACAAATCAAGCCTTGGTAAATTTAAGAAAATTGAAATTGTATCAAGTATCTTTTCCAACAAAAACGCTGTGAGACTAGATATCAATTACAGGAAAAGATCTGTAAAAAATACAAACACATAGAGGCTAAACAATACACTACTTAGTAACGAAGTGATCACTGAATAAATCAAAGAGGAAATAAAAAAATACCTAGAAACAAATGACAATGGAGACACGACGACCCAAAACCTATGGGATGCAGAAAAAGCAGTTCTAAGAGGGAAGTTTATAGCAATACAATCCTACCTTAAGAAACAGGAAACATCTCGAATAAACAACCTAACCTTGCACCTAAAGCAATTAGAGAAAGAAGCACAAAAAGAATCCAAAGTTAGCAGAAGGAACGAAATCATAAAAATCAGATCAGAAATAAATGAAAAAGAATTGAAGGAAATGGTAGCAAACATCAATAAAACTAAAAGCTGTTTCTTTGAGAAGATAAACAAAATTGATCAACCATTAGCCAGACTCATCAAGAAAAAAAGGGAGAAGACTCAAATCAATAGAATTAGAAATGAAAAAGGAGAAGTAAGAGCTGACACTGCAGAAATACAAAAGATAATGAGAGATTACTACAAGCAACTCTATGACAATAAAATGGACAACGTGGAAGAAATGGACAAATTCTTAGAAATGCACAAGCTGCCAAGACAGAATAAGGAAGAAATAGAAAATATGGACAGACCAATCACAAGCACTGAAATTGAAACTGTGATTAAAAATCTTCCAACAAACAAAAGCCCAGGACCAGATGGCTTCACAGGCGAATTCTATCAAACATTTAGAGAAGAACTAACACTTATCCTTCTCAAACTCTTCCAAAATATAGCAGAGGGAGGAACACTCCCAAACTCATTCTACGAGGCCACCATCACCCTGATACCAAAACCAGACAAGGATGTCACAAAGAAAGAAAACTACAGGCCAATATCACTGATGAACATAGATGCAAAAATCCTCAACAAAATACTAGCAAACAGAATCCAACAGCACATTAAAAGGATCATACACCATGATCAAGTGGGGTTTATTCCAGGAATGCAAGGATTCTTTAATACATGCAAATCAATCATTGTGATACACCATATTAACAAATTGAATGAGGAAAACCATATGATCATCTCAATAGATGCAGAGAAAGCTTTCGACAAAATTCAACACCTATTTATGATAAAAACCCTGCAGAAAGTAGGCATAGAGGGAACTTTCCTCAACATAATGAAGGCCATATATGACAAACCCACAGCCAACATCGTCCTCAATGGTGAAAAACTGTAAGCATTTCCACTAAGATCAGGAACAAGACAAGTTTGCCCACTCTCACCACTCTTATTCAACATAGTTTTGGAAGTTTTAACCACAGCAATCAGAGAAGAAAAGGAAATAAAAGAAATTCAAATCGGAAAAGAACAAGTAAAGCTGCCACTGTTTGCAGATGACATGATACTATACATAGAGAATCCTAAAGTTGTTGCCAGAAAACTACTAGAGCTAATCAATGAATTTGGTAAAGTAGCAGGATATAAAATTAATGCACAGAAATCTCTGGCATTCCTATACACTAATGATGAAAAATCTGAAAGTGAAATCAAGAAAACACTCCCATTTACCACTGCAACAAAAAGAATAAAATATCTAGGAATAAACCTACCTAAGGAGACAAAAGACCTGTATGCAGAAAATTATAAGACACTGATGAAAGAAATTAAAGATGATACAAATAGATGGAGAGATATACCATGTTCTTGGATTGGAAGAATCAACATTGTGAAAATGACTCTACTACCCAAAGCAATCTACAGATTCAATGCAATCCCTATCAAACTACCACTGGCATTTTTCACAGAACTAGAACAAAAAATTTCACAATTTGTATGGAAACACAAAAGACCCCGAATAGCCAAAGCAATCTTGAGAACAAAAAGCAGAGCTGGAGGAATCAGGCTCCCTGACTTCAGACTATACTACAAAGCTACAGTAATCAAGAGAGTATGGTACTGGCACAAAAACAGAAATATAGATCAATGGAACAGGATAGAAAGCCCAGAGATAAACCCACGCACATATGGTCACCTTACCTTTTATAAAGGAGGCAGGAATGTACAGTGGAGAAAGGACAGCCTCTTCAATAAGTGGTGCTGGGAAAACTGGACAGGTACATGTAAAAGTATGAGATTAGATCACGCCCTAACACCATACACAAAAATAAGCTCAAAATGGATTAAAGACCTAAATGTAAGGCCAGAAACTATCAAACTCTTAGAGGAAAACGTAGGCAGAACACTCTATGACATAAATCACAGCAAGGTCCTTTTTGACCCACCTCCTAGAGAAATGGAAATAAAAACAAAAATAAACAAATGAGACCTAATGAAACTTCAAAGCTTTTGCACAGCAAAGGAAACCATAAACAAGACCAAAAGACAACCCTCAGAATGGGAGAAAATATTTGCAAATGAAGCAACTGACAAAGGATTAATATCAACAATTTATAAGCAGCACATGTATCTCAATAACAAAAAAATAAACAACCCAATCCAAAAATGGGCAGAAGACCTAAATAGACATTTCTCCAAAGAAGATATACAGACTGCCAACAAACACATGAAAGAATGCTCAACATCATTAATCATTAGAGAAATGCAAATCAAAACTACAATGAGATATCATCTCACACCAGTCAGAATGGCCATCATCAAAAAATCTAGAAACAATAAATGCTGGAGAGGGTGTGGAGAAAAGGGAACCCTCTTGCACTGTTGGTGGGAATGTAAATTGATACAGCCACTGTGGAGAACAGTATGGAAGTTCATTAAAAAACTAAAAATAGAACTACCATAAACCCTGCAATCCCACTACTGGGCATATACCCTGAGAACACCATAATTCAAAAAGAGTCATGTACCAAAATGTTCATTGCAGCTCTATTTACAATAGCCCAGAGATGGAAACAACCTAAGTGCCCATCATCAGATGAATGGATAAAGAAGATGTGGCACATATATATATAATGGAATATTACTCAGCTATATAAAAGAAACGAAATTGAGCTATTTGTAATGAGGTGGATAGACCTAGAGTCTGTCATACAGAGTGAAGTAAGTCAGAAAGAGAAAGAGAAATACCGTATGGTAACACATATATATGGAATTTAAGAAAAAAAATGTCATGAAGAACCTAGGGGTAAGACAGGAATAAAGACACAGACCTACTAGAGAATGGGCTTGAGGATATGGGGAGGGGGAAGGGTGAGCTGTGACAAAGTGAGAGAGTGGCATGGACATATATACACTACCAAATGTAAGGTAGATAGCTAGTGGGAAACAGCCTCATAGCACAGGGAGATCAGCTCGGTGTTTTGTGACCGCCTGGAGGGGTGGGATAGGGAGGGTGGGAGGGCGGAAGACGCAAGAGGAAAGAGATATGGGAACATATGTATATGTATAACTGATTCACTTTGTTTTAAAGCAGAAACTAACACACCATTGTAAAGCAATTTTACTCCAATAAAGATGTAAAAGAAAATGAAATGGAATGGATATTTTGAAAATATATCACTTAGTTAAAATCTCCCTCTCTTTCTCAATAGAGAGAGAGAGAGAGAGAGAGAGTGGAAGGGGAGATAGACAGAGATAGAGAGAGAGAGTCATTATATTACATTATATTGGCCCTAAGATGGTCAATTATTGATCTTTCTGTCCTTTGGCATTTACTGATATCATCTGTAAAATTCATACGAGGGTATTTCCAGATCCCAAAGAAATCTGACCTTTGCATTATTCTATAGTCAATTACTAAATTTTTCTATTTATTAAAAAATGTCAGTGGAATACTGAATTGACAAAGATGTGGCATGAGTATGATGCAATATACCTGACCAATTTCCGATAATGAAAGATCAGTACACATAACATAGAAAATGTAAAAGTTACTCCCTTTATGTTAATAAAAGCCACTAATCCATCTCCTTTCGTGTGTTATCCATCAGATCATAGGGAGCCAGAAAATGGTAAATTATTAAAGCAATTCTTTCTCAAGCATCATTTTCAGGATAATTGAGAGATATTAATGTGTAAGACATTTTACTAAGTACATTACTATGAGAAAGCAAAAGTCACAGTCTATGCCTTACAGCATAAAGCCTGGCAAATGCAAGGCCTTTGTAATATAATCAGCATTTATTAAACGATTGATGAACAAGTAAGTAATAAATGAACAAATACAAATGTAGCGAAATATCTCTGTCAAAATTTGGGAGAGGACAGACCCCTAACTACCAATGCTCTCTTATCAGTGTATATGAAACATTTCTTCTCAGGTGTCAAGAGCTCTCCCTATGTAGCTGGAGGAAGAATTCCGAAGGCCAAGTTTAATTGTCATAGATACCACTATGTGTAAATATCATGGCAAAGGCTGAAGATTTTTGTAAATTCCAGAAAAAACTCCACTTGCCAGCTATGCAAGTGGGGCCTGAAAATTAAGGAGAATGCACTTGGAATGTCAGGTTAACAATAAAAAAACTAGACGACACAAAATTTAGAAGGATGGGATGCAAATCTTTCAGCAGGTAGTTTTTCACTAGAGCAGAGGTGCAACAATATTCAGTGCTTAAATTCACACATTAACAGTAATTAATAGATATGCCACCAAAGTCTTGTCCAGGAAAAAGACTGATAGCATCAGGATAAAGCAAAAGGGAAACTAACGAAAGGGGGTCCAACATTTGTTGAGCACTTATGTGACCTTTTGTTCTGCTTATCTCAATTAATCCTGATACCAACAGAGGGAATTCCCTGGCAGTCCAGTGGTTAAGACCCCGCGCTTCCACTGCAGGGGGCATGGGTTCGATCCCTGGTTGGGGAACTAAGATCCCGCATGCTGCGGGCAGCCAAAAAAAATGCATCCTCTGATACCAACACAGAGAACTATGTGTTACTCTAATTTTTCAGCAAAGGAAACTGAGCTCCTAGATTCTCAACTACCTAACAAACCCATATGATAAATAAATGATGGAGTCAAAACACCATTTTAAATCTGCAGTTTCCTGTGCATTTTCTTCTCACCCTGCTATCCCTCATGGAAGAATATTGCTTCAGAGCTAAATGAATAATTCTTAATGTCACTGATCATAGTTTAACTTCCACCCAATTCAAGGAGCCTCTGGTGCCTTCTAATATTATATGCCATACTGAAAGAAGAAACCATTAGGAATAGGAAAATATCCTAATGTTCAATCCAAACGAACTCTGCATTCCTAAACAATGTGGAAGATGGAGGTTCAAGCAGGATGAGTCTATGAAATGTGGAGATTTTAATGATGTGGGCAGAACAATCTATCAGAGGAGCCACCTACCTGCCATGAATCCCTATGCTGATCACATGCCTTTCACCACAATAAATTAAAGAGGTGAGAGGAAAATAAATAATTAGCACTTTGGCCAGTTCCAGTAGTTTTTTCTAGCTTTATGCTTGTTTTCATTTCACAGCAAGTTTGAAACTATGAAAACAATCATAAAATGAAAAAGAACATTTAGTTGAGTGCCCATAAGCTGTTCACATTCTGTGTTACTTTTGTGCAGTCTTTAAAGAAAGAACCTACTTTATTAAAATGAAAGAGAACTTTGGAAAAGAATACTGGCATTTATCTTCAAGAGGGAGAAAAGCCAACTGCTCTGAGAGGGTAAGCCTTAGAGGAGTTCTAATTTGGACAGGTGAGAAAAGGTACATAATGATAGAAACTGATAGGACTCTAGGAACTGTGGGAAGCCGTGTCTTTGGAAAGTAGATACCGCTGTGCAGTGGATACTGAATCTCTGTGAAGAGATACCTGGAAATCCCTTACCATCATGCTGAATTGAACTATTCTGGAACTGACAGAAAGTGCTGTCTATGTAAGCAAATCGTACTCTGACTACACCTCCCGTCTGCAGTGTTATTCCCCCTTAATTCCCTTTTATTCTGCAACGTACCTTGGGAATATCTCTGTTCTTGAGCTTGCCATACTTTATAGGAATCATTCATTTATGTGCTCATCTTCTCCCATTAACTCCTGAGAGCAATGACCATATTTTATTTATTCATTCACTTGATCTTCAAAACCTGGAACACAACGCCTGGCACAACTGGAACATAGTACTTTCAGCCACCAACTTGCCCCCTCCCCATACCCACATAGACAGTCCCCACTAAAAATCCATGGTCTGGGTCCTCAACCACATCCCTCATTCCACTTTACACTGTCTTCATGCTTCCATGAACAACTTGGCTCCTGTTCTATTGTCTTTCTCTTTTGTCTGTTGTCTCACATGCTCTCCCCTTACACTTCATACTGCATTAAAAATGATCTTTTTCAATTATGTTCCACTCAGGTTGGTACTTATGATTTGAATTAGTTTTAGTTTGCCTACTTGGGAGGGCATTCCAGCTTCATCCACCCTGAAACTATACATGAATTGGCCCACAGATTTAGCATCAGTGACCAGGCTTGCATTATTCATGAGGCAACCAGACATATAGTTGGCACTCAAAAAATATTGCTAGCTAAGTAAATATTTTAAATGCAGGGGACCTTACAAGGACCAATGATGATATCATACAAGGAATAGAAATTAAGATTGACCCAGTTCAATAATGTGCACCTGACATCTATAAAGAAAAAAAAGCTTAACTTACAGTCTCAAAATAATTTTAAAATATATTGGTCTTTCTTAATATACTAATTTCAGAGAGAAATTTAAAACACACACACATAAAGCAAGACAACAAACTCTGACATCATTTTTGAAGATTGCTATGTTCAAACACAGCGAATTATGATATGAATTAAAATCTAAATTAGTTGTAATTTGCATGGTTTCACAAAGCCTCACGTGTAATTCCCAGAGCTGTAAACAACAGCATTCTCAATAAGGGTGCATCAAGCCCATTTGGTTTCTAGGCTGTCCCAGTGCTTGTTTTGGATTTGTTCACACACAGATTCAGATGCATTTTAATCTCCATCTCAGCCCATATGGTCATCCCTTGAGCATTCAGAATAATTCTCAGGTACACAGTCACTCAGCTCTAAAACAAAAGTAAGAGCATGTCAGGCATGTAACTTATTCATCATCTTCAGTATAGTAATTCATGGACCTCAAAGAAAATGGTACAAACTCTAGTGAAGCCTATTAATTTCCAATTCCATCTAATTGCAGGATCAAAAGGTGCCTCTTCTCCCAGTGTCAGGGTCATGCACGGTGAGAGAATGGATACTAAGAAATGCTTTCACCACGGAGCTGGGGTAGGAAGCTTCCATCTGAGTAGGAGTTCAGGATCTGTTCTGTGATTTCTGTTGCTAGGCGACTGCTTCCTTTGTCTGCTTTGTTCAGAACAGTTGCTTTATTTATACTTCGTTTAAATGATGCAGATCATAATGTGAAATTATAAAAGAAAATAGGGGAAAAATTTATATTAAAATTGTTCCAGGGAATTTGTAATTCTGTATGAAAACTAATGAATGTTGATGCAACTAGAGTTCCCACGAAAAAACCGAAGGACCCATAGGTCCTTCTACCAGATACTTTTGGAACAGGCTATATAATAACCTAAAGTTAACTTTTGGTATCACCTATGATTGACCAAATTAAAACCATGAACCTAGGCAATAGTTAAATAATATAAAATACATCATGAGGGCAGTCTTTGGGGAAAAATAACATTTTAGTGTGCGATGTTGAAATAATTTGGAGATTAAAGTGTGCTCAAAATCAAAAAATAAACTGAGAAGCATAGAAGACAAGTAAAAAGGCTAAGGGATACAGGAGAGGAAAGGTATATTCATAAACTTTCCAAAATTTGATAAACCTTGAAATATGTTTGTAATAAATTTTCCTGTAACTCTGATCTGCACATGCTATAAGAATTGAACTAAATATATTGATTGACAAAAATATCACCTTTAATCTATCCTACATAAATTTTTTAGATTGTTCTGAATCTATTATTTTAAATGTGATTTTTTAAATGAAGCAAAAACAATGGACATGCTCTGATCATGTTGTTACTTAAAATTTGCCAGCGGCTTACATATTCATTCCTCTTCTCATTAGATAGTTCTTCATTTTTTTCTTCACTCATTAATAGCAATAAACCATCGAATACCTACAAGGATCAGATATTTTAACACTTTACAGATCTTTTTTTTTTTTTTTTTTTTTTTTTGCAATACGCAGGCCTCTCGCTGTTGTGGCCTCTCCCGTTGGGAGCACAGGCTCCAGACGCGCAGGCTTAGTGGCCATGGTTCATGGGCCCAGCCGCTCCATGGCATGTGGGATCTTCCCGGACCGGGGCACGAACCCACGTCCCCTGCATCGGCAGGCGGACTCTCAACCACTGCGCCACCAGGGAAGCCCTACAGTTCTTACTTCATTTGATCTTCGAATGGTCCTATAAGAAAGTACTGCTACTATTATCATCACCATTGTATAGATGAGAAAAATGAAACATAGAGGTGTGAAATGACTTTCCTGGAGGTATCCAACTAGCAGGTGGAAGATCAAGGATTCAAACCCGCATACTCTAATGTGGATTCCACCTGCTGAGCCACCAATTTATGAATTGTGATTTTTTTCCACCTGTGACATGATTTTGTGATTGACTACTTTCTCTCTAGATAAGCTCCTTGATTTGGGTTTTCGTAAAATAACCAGCTAAAGGAATATTGTCTATCTCCAATTACTTTTGTTCTCAAGTCTACGCACCATGGGTTGTAAACATTTGAACTGCTGCATTCTGGTTATAATAAGCCTCATCTAAAATGACCATACGTGGCATTAATTTTCATGCCTTTCCCACTGTTGACTACAGTCTTGAGTTTTCCTATTCTTACTGTAGACTAAATTGCTTGCATATTTATGAAAGTCTTCAGGCCCTTGGTTTCTCCATTATATAGAAAAGTGTTAAATAAATACTAAGAATTTAAGACAAAATACATAGGTGCAGACTATGTGCAAAGTGTATGGATATCGTGGCTAATGAAATTTGGGCTTTTTCTAACTTAAACTGAGGTCCCAGGATGATTTTTTTAATGCCCCCATACTTACAACTTCTTTGTTTTGTTTTGTTTTGTTTTGTTTTTAAAATTCTACCTCATTATTATTTCCTAAGAAAATAGGAAACATTTTTGAAGCAATAATAACTCCGGTGTCATAGCGGTATTTGTTACTCTGATGACTAATAGGCCTTGAAACTGAGAGGAGCACTTCACTCTTGCCCTAAGCAGAGGCATTTTACTGAAAAGGGAAACAAGAATGGGAAGAGCAGAGACATTTTGATGCCACTGAGATTTGTTTTTTTGAGACTAAACTTCAATAGAGGTCCATCTTGCTTTACTCTATATGCAGTTGGAACCTGATAAGATTTTCATCTCAATAGTTCTCAAACCTTGGGTCCCAGACAAATAGAGAACAGAGTCTCGAGGTACACTGTTACCACTTGTTTCTTCATTGAATAGAAACAGAAAAGACAAAACAAACCAAGATGTACTGGCGAAGATGAGGGGACATTAAATATCCTTAAGGCTTGTAATTTTCATGTGATTCCATCCAATGTTATTTTAAACCACACAAAGGTCATTTCAATCCATTTACAAATTATACTTGTTAGAGTACAAATTCTTTTCTCTATCAATAAGATACTTAAAATAAAGTAATAATTATTATTGTATATATTGTAAGAAAATTATTATTATTCCTTAAGACTGCTCTTTGGAATAATGCACTTAGACAATAGACTGTGTTTTATATAAAGTAATCATTTTAATATTTTCATAGTTCCTAAATAACAATATTCTAAAAATATTACTGTTTTTAAATTGAAGTATAGTTGCTGTACAATATGATATGTTACTGGTGTACAATATAGCGATTCACAATTTTTAAAGGTTATACTCCACTTATAGTTGTTATAAAATATTGGCTATATTCCCCGTGTTGTACAACATATCCTTGTAGCTTATTTTATACCTATTGGTTTGTACCTCTTATTCCCCTACACCTCTGTTAACCCTCCCCCCTTCCCTCTCTCCACTGGTAACCACTAGTTTGTTCTCTATATCTGTAGGTCTGCTTCTTTTTTGTTATATTCACTAGTTTGCTATGTTTTTTAGATTCCACATATAAGTGAGATCACACAGTATTTGTCCTCCTCTGTCTGACTTATTTCACTTAGCATAATGCCCTCCAAGTCCATCCATGTTGCTGCAAATGGCAGAATTTCATTCTTTTTAATGGCTGAATAGAATTCCATTATATATATATATATATATACCACATCTTTACCCATTCATCAGTTGATGGACACTTAGGTTGTGTCTGTATCTTTGCAAATCATGCTGCTATGGACATTGAGATGCATGTGTCTTTTCAAATTAGTGGGGTTTTTTGTTTGTTTGTTTGTTTCAGATATATACCCAGGAGTGGAATTGCTGGATCACAGTTTCGTTTTTAGTTTTTTGAGAAACCTCCATACTGTGGAGGTTGGAAAAGACAAATTACATTCCAACCAACAGTGTACAAGGTTTCCCGTTTCTCCACACCCTCACCATTTCTTGTTTGTGTTGTTTTTGATGATGGCCATTCTGACAAATGTGAGGGAAAGGCAGCAGAGCTTATCTTCAGGAGCCCCACAGGGCTGGGGGAAAGGAAGACATCCCTCTTAAAGGACGCACACAAAATCTCACATTCATGGAGACCCAGGGCAAAAGCAGTAATTTGATAGGAGCCTGGGTCAGACCTACCTGCGGGTCTTGGAGGGTCTCCTGGAGAGGCAAGGGGCTGGCTGCAGCTCGCGTTGGGGACATACACACAGGCGGCCGCCTCACTTGGGAGCTCCTTTCAGCTGAGACACTGGAGCAGCCGTCATCGTGGGCGCCTCCTTGTCGCTCATTAGCACCGAGACCTAGCCCTGTCCAACAGCCTGTAGGGCCAGTGCTGAAACGCCTCAGGCCAAATAACCAGTAGGGTGGGAATACAGCCCCACCCACCAGCAGACAGGCTGCCTAAAGACTTCCTGAGCCCACGGCTGCCTCTAGACACGCCCCTAGACACAGCCCTGTCCACCAGAGAGCCAAGACCCAGCTCCACCCGCCAGTGGGCAGGCACCAGCCCTTCCTGACAGGTAGCCTGTACAAGCCTCTAGACCAGCCTCAGCCACTAGGAGGCCGGCACCAGATGCAAGAAAACCACAATCTTGCAGCCTGCAGATCTAACCACAGAAGGTCAGGCCCTATCCTGGGACCAGCTGGGCCCAGTCCTTGCCCACTAGCAGGCCAATGCAAGCGTTAGGACACCTGGGACCCCAAACCCAACTGTCAGAAATTGGTGTCCCCACCAGCAATCTGATACCAGCTTTTGATCTTTGGGCTCTGCAGCCAGACTCCAGGATCCTGCTCTGCCTGCCAGGAGTAACCTCAGGACTTGGCTTCACCCACCTGCGGGCGGGCAACAGGCCCAGAGGCTTCTGAACCCTGACTCCACCCACTAGTGAGCCAGCACCAGCTCCAGGGGCCCCTGGGCTTCTGCAGACAGCTGCCTTGTGATCAGGCCCTGCTAACCAGCAGCCAGCAGCATAGGCACAAAGTGGAGATAGGCAATCTTCCCGAGAAAGATATTAACTTCTAATACATCGAAGTATCTCTTTCTGAAATAAAATGTGTAATATATGTTATAAAATAACAACTCCAACAATAAATGTATTTTTTAGTTCACTATGGCACAGAGAACACATAGGGTTCAATCAAAGAATAGAGGAGTGTACTACAAAAGCCTGTTATCAGATAAACAGAGTCTCAGTGTTTATTGACAAGGAGAGGCATGGGTAAATTAGAGGGCATGCAGGAAAGGAGGAATGAGATTTGAAATTTCTCATGTTTTATAAAGACATTAGAGTTTTGATCCTAATACTTTAGAAGATTGATTTGGGTAGAAGTTTCTCTCCATTGTATCACATCATAATATTAAATGACTGCAAGGGCCATACAGCGTATCAAAAACATTTGGATTAGGCTAGGTATTAAATAATACAAAGTGCTAATCCTTTGCATAAAGACTTTCACATCTGTTATCTGCACTTAGATTCATAGTCAGCCCACTGAACATGAACTAGGGGGTCATTTTATATAGCAATATGGAAAAAATAGTTCATTTAAATAAATAATAATAACAATAAGAAGGAATACTCATATAATACTAATTTATATCAAGTACTACTCTAAGATCTTTTCTATACATTGACAAATTCAATTTGTAAAATAACCTACAAAGTAGATACTCTTTTATCCCCATTTTAGAGATGAGCACAGAGCAGATGCGTAATTGGTCCCAGGTCACATAGCTATTAAGTAGTGTAGTCAGGATTGGATTAGAACCCATACAGCCTGGTTCAAAGGTCCAATTCCATTTATATTGATCTTACTCATTGATTTTGACTTTATAATAGTTTTCCCTTCAAATAATTAATGAGTTGTCCTTTTTTAAAAAAATATTAATTTAAATAAAATTTTATTTATGTCTGACTCTTACCAACTTTTTCTTAGAGACTCAGTAGCAGAACCAAAACATGATTGCTAAGACTTGTATTCCTTAAGTGTAACTTGATATCACAAATGAAATCACTAGAATGTAGGCAGCCACCTCTGTTCAAAAGACAGATCTACTGAACTTAATAAAATATGTTTCTGTATTATCATACATCTTCTTGTTAAATATCAAATTATCTTTAATTTTATAAGACCAATTGTAGGCAAATAATAGCTTAACTTCAAATTATAATGTTAAGAAAAGGAAAAAAAGCAGAAGATTATGACACAGATATTTCAGCAAAACAGATTATTTATATAACACTATCTCTTCTATGTCTCAATTAAGTGCCCCACTTATGATGTGTGTGATTAGATATTTAAGCAATGAAAACTGATTATGGAAATGCAGTGCTTCCTCATACCTGTCAAAACGTAACCATTCAAGATTCATAGGCAATATCTGAGTTTATATCTTTATTCTATATTTAATTTTTTTGGATTTTTGCTTAATTCATCCCATATTTGCCTTTTCCCCACCTTAGCACAGAGTTATAGTGAGAGCTAACAGCACCTTGAGCAGCTGATGATAGAATAGCTCAAGCTGCTTTTTGATCTCTGATTAGTATAGGATCCCTAGATGAGAAATTAAATTAGAGTTAGACTAAAAGAAATTGTATTCTAGGTAAATAAAAGCTTACACTATACCACAATATTGCAACCTGTCTATACCTCGGAAAACAGAAGAACTAGAAACAATTCCAAATGACCAATAAGTTGAGAATTTACCATTTGTTAGTTAAAATTACCAAAGAATTGTACTTTGTACTCAAGAGACTTTGTGCTAAATATAGTAGCTGTGAATATCAAATCAAGTAAAGATGCATTGCTTATTTATATTTGGACCCATCAACTGGCACAGGATTACATGTGATCCATCATCATTTAAAACCATTGTTTTATTATATAAGTTTCAGGTTTACAGCATTAAAATTCAACATCTGTACACACTACAAAATGATCACCACTCCAAGTCCAGTTACCAAACCATTTTAAGTGTTAGATAATCAATAGTATTTTTATCATATTGAAATGCAACGTCTGTCTAATTCTAAAAAGAGGCAGTCATACACCTGTAAGTGTTTAAACTGATAGTGTTTACTGGTCTATAATGAGGCTGTGCAAATAGAAAGTGTCACCTGTGATAAATAATAAATTCATATTAGTTGAAATATAAGAAAACACTCTATGCTGGTAAGAATGATTAAATTTGAAATACTGGGGTGACTATGAAATGTGAATTCTCTATCCATTTTTGCAACCCATATTATCCCTAATTTTGACTTTTTGTCTAACTGGGAAAATTAGAGTTTCTATCATTTTTTAAATTTCTGGCAGTTTTCTATAGGACAAATATGCGAATTTCATAGTAATTTAAGTACATATCACCAATGTTAATAAAAACAAAAAATTAAAACTCAATTCAGAAAAATCTGTTTTTTAGATACTCTTTGACAGAATCCAGGTTTTTTGTTTTGGGGGGTTTTTTTTTGGGTTTTTTTGCGGTACGCGGGCCTCTCACTGTTGTGGCCTCCCGGATGCTCAGCAGCCATAGCTCACGGGACCAGCCGCTCTGCGGCATGTGGGATCTTCCCAGACCGGAGCACGAACTCGTGTCCCCTGAATCGGCAGGCGGACTCTCAACCACTGCGCCACCAGGGGAGACCCTCGTTTTTGTTTTTGTCCACAGCCAACCAATTAGAAATAATTACATGATGATCTTAGAGATAACTGGATTCCTCCTTGGAACATTGTTATTCTTTTTTCATATTTCTTAGTTATAAGCTCCGTGCCTCCAGGATTTTTAAAACTCGGTATTTTAATGATCGTGGATTAAAACCACAGCTATTTGGCACACAGAGAAGGTTTAATGCATTGTAGGAGGTACCATCAGCATGAACAGCATGGGTGAGCTTTATTAAAGTACTTTTGCCACAATTTGCCTATAAAACTCAAGCTATTCTTAAACATTAGGCCTAATGTAGGTTGCTTTCTAGAAGTGGAATTCTTTGCAAAATTTCACAGTGCAAGTCTCTGCCCTGGGCATGTCAATGGATTTAAAACAAACAAAAGAAATAGGAACAACAACAACGAAAAAACCCTCTTATTGTTTTAAACATTCTAATATTCTTCCTGTCTATATTTTCCATTTTTTCATAAATATATGTTGCTGCATTTAAATGGAGACAAATTATATTTTTAAAAAACGTGTTACTAAATTACATGCTTTTGTCCTGCAGCATGTGTTCGATCCAAGCTTCATACAATTTTTCAGTTTTAGCTTACATCTGGTATTCTACATTTGATAACCCCATTTTGCCATAATTAAGTCTGGTTTTAGGAGATTCTTAAAAAGTTAGGTGATAGCACTAGATAATAAACAGATTGGACCCAAGTGATTTATGATAAACTTTTAGATTGATCTGGTTCTTGAAGTCAGATTGAGTCTTACATGTTCATCAGACTGAAATTATCCTGAATTTACCACGTTAGCTTTCTATATGGTATAGATTCTCACAGCATTAAAGAAGCAGGTTGTTCTTTAACATTGTACATTTTCTGATAAAGCTTTTGGATGGGTGCTTAATGTAGGATATGGGAAAAAAAGTAAGGAAATAGAAAATCAGAGAAAGAGGATTAATTGTGTCAATTCACCTTTCTATCTACCTTTATATAGAGTTCACGGAGCATGAAATGAGGGGGTGTCTGATTTGTCCTTGTGGATACCTGCTGGAAAGCATTGTGTATTCAAGGATTGATTTTTGAATTTGCAGTAAAGAGGTTAAAAAGGAAGAACTGAAATAAAATGGTAGCATGAGGCACTTAGATAAAATTTAAAGAAGAATTTTACAATCATATTTAAGTAAGTTTTTAACTTTGTAAAGCTGAAAGGTAAATTACTAATCCACATCTCTCCCAGCCTAACCAAAGAAGATGGGAGTGCAGAGTATTAGAAAATCTATTGCCAAGAACAAGTGGGGTTTGGAAGCAGTCTGTCGTCCTATGCTCTAGAACAAAGAACCTACGGCGTAACAGAACTGAGATGCAATGGGAAGTATTGGCCTCAGGTTAGTAGATTCTGTCTAAAGTTTCCCCACTTCCTTGGTTCAAATATCATAATCTGTATGCTGGTCAAAGAACAAGAGCCCTTCCACATTTTTTCTCTTGTCATTTACCTTATTTCCTAGTGCGGGACCGTATTCTGATATTTTTCATCTTTATTGGGACATTCCTGTAATCAACACAAACTTAAATTTGGTTCTAAATAATGCTGTCCAAATGCTGAAATGATACAACCTTTTCCCTTTACCCAACCCTGAACTCTTACCTATAAAAGTGGTTCCTCTAAATGCCTGAAGCCAACCTGTTTGGAATTTTTGGTTTCCTTTTTTGTTTTTAGTTTCTCTTATCCTTTTGGATCTTAGTTTCCTTCCAGAACAGAAGAGGTCACCTGTCCCACTCTGGTGTTTCTCCTTTTCCTTTTGCTTACTTTTCCCTCAAGTCACCATTCCCCTGTGGATTTTCAGTACTCTATGTCTGACACCAGCCTACCTACAGTGAGAAACAGTAATTATGAAATCTTATTGTGATTATTTTCTTTTCCGGGGAGGTTATTAAAGGATAGTGATCTTACATTTGTGCCTTCTCATCAATAAAAAAGCAACAAGCCTCTACTGGTCAGTTCTATATGAAGAATAAAATAGTATGCTTTTTTTTATTCTTAGTCTCCCTAAGCAAGATAAAGTAGTAAGCTAACAATAATTGGAAACCCAACACTACTCTTAGGTGTAAAATAATAGCGAGAATTAAGTCCGCTCCCTGGGGTAAGCTGGTAAGAAGGAATAGGGGGAAAGAATACTGTGTTAATTACTGATTTGCCATCCCAGGAACACTAACCATAGTACATATGTTACCTGTTTACATGATATCTTGAGGCCTGACCCAACCTTTTTGACTTTTCCTAGAAGAGTGGTATTGGAAAATTTCCAGTGTCATTTACACATAATTGAAAAAGAGTCCAGATGTTGAATCCAGCACTAACATATTAATTTTTAAAAAAATTTTATTGGAGTAGAGTTGCTTTACAATGTTGTGATAGTTACTGCTGTACAGCAAAGTGAATCAGCTGTACGTATACATATATCCCCTATTTTTTTTTTTTTTTTTTTTTTTGCGGTACGTGGGCCTCTCACTGTTGTGGCCTCTCCCATTGCGGAGCACAGGCTCTGGATGCGCAGGCTCAGTGGCCATGGCTTACGGGCCTAGCTGCTCCACCGCATGTGGGATCTTCCTGGACCGGGGCATGAACCCGTGTCCTTCGCATCGGCAGGCGGACTCTCAACCACTGCACCACCAGGGAAGCCCTATCCCCTATTTTTAAAATTTCCTTCCCATTTAGGTCATCACAGATCATGGAATAGAGTTCCTTGTGCTATACAGTAGGTTCTCATTTAGTCATCTGTTTTATACATGGTAGTGTATATATGTCAATCCCAATTTCCCAATCCCTCCCACCCTCCCAAAGGTATGGTAGCCATACCTTTGTCCTCTACATCTATGTCTCTTTTTTTTTTTTTTTTTTTTTTTTTTGCGGTACACGGGCCTCTCACTGTTGTGGCCTCTCCCGTTGCGGAGCACAGGCTCTGGACGCACAGGCTCAGCGGCCATGGCTCACGGGCCCAGCCGCTCGACGGCATGTGGGATCTTCCCAGACCAGGGCAAGAACCCACGTCCCCTGTATCGGCAGGCGGATACATCTATGTCTCTATTTCTGCCTTGCAAATAAGTTCATCTGTATCATTTTTCTAGATTCCACATATAAGTGATATTATACAATATTTGTTTTTCTCTCTCTGGCTTACTTCACTCTGTATGACAGGGTCTAGGTCCATCCACGTCTCTGCAAATGCCACAATTTCATTCCTTTTTATGGCTGAGTAATATTCCATTGTATATATGTACCACATCTTCTTTATCCATTCCTCTGTTGATGGACATTTAGGTTCCTTCCATGTCTTGGCTATTGTAAATAGTACTGCAGTGAGCATTGGGGTGCATGTATATTTTTGAATTATGGTTTCCTAAAGGTATATGCCCAAGAGCGGGATTGCTGGGTCATATGCCAGTTCTAATTTTAGTTTTTTAAGGAACTTCCGTATTGTTCTCCATAGTGACTGTACCAATTTACATTCTCACCAACAATGTAGGGGGTTCCCTTTTCTCCACACCCTCACCAGCATATATTGTTTACAGATTTTTTGATGATGGCCATTCTGACCAGTGTGAGGTGATAATAATTAGTGATGTTGATTATCTTTTCATGTGTTTGTTGACCACTGTATGTCTTCTTTGGAGAAATGTCTATTTAGGTCTTCTGCCCATTTTTGGATTGCGTTGCTTGTTTTTTTTGATATTGAGATGCATGAGCTGTTTGTATATTTTGGAAATTAATCCCTTGTCAGTTGCTTCGTTTGCAAATATTTTCTCCCATTCTGAGGGTTGTCTTTTTGTTTTGTTTATGGTTTCTTTTGCTGTGCAAAAGTTTTTAAGAGTAATTAGGTCCTATTGTTTTATCTTTATTTTTATTTTCATTACTCTAGGAGGTGGGTCAAAAAAGATCTTGCTGCAATTTATGTCAGAGTGTTCTGCCTATGTTTTCCTCTAAGAGTTTTATAGTGTCTAGCCTTACATTTAGGTCTTTAATCCATTTTGAGTTTGTATTTGTGTATGGTATTAGGGAGTATTCTAATTTCATTCTTTTACATGTAGCTGTCCAGTTTTCCCAGCACCACTTATTGAAGAGACTGTCTTTTCTCCATTGTATATTCTTGCCTCCTTTGTCATAGATTAGGTGACCATAGGTGTGTGGCTTTACCTCTGGGCTGTCTGTCGTGTTGCATTGATCTATATTTCTATTTTTGTGCCAGTACCATACTGTCTTGATTACTCTAGCTTTATAGTATAGTCTGAAGTCAGGGAGCCTGGTTCCTCCAGCTCCATTTTTCTTTCTCAAGGTTGTTTTGGCTATTTTGGGGTCTTTGTGTTTCCATATAAATTGTAAATTTTTTTGTTCTAATTCTGTGAAAAATGTCCTTGGTAATTTGCTAGGGATTACATTGAATCTGTAGATTGCTTTGGGTAGTGTACTCATTTGCACAATATTGATTCTTCCAATCCAAGAACATGGTATATCTTTCTATCTCTTTGTGTCATCTTTGATTTCTTTCATCAGCATCTTATAATTTTCTGAATACAGCTCTTTCTCCTCCTTAGTTAGGTTTATTCCTAGGTATTTTTTTTCTTTTTGTTGCCGTGGTGAATGGGATTGTTTTCTTAATTTCTCTTTCTGATCTTTCACTGTTAGTGTATAGGAATGCAAGAGATTTCTGCGCATTAATTTTGTATCCTGCAACTTTACCAAATTCATTGATTAGCTCTAGTAGTTTTCTGGTGACCTCTTTAGGATTTTCTGTGTATAGAATCCATATTCATTTAGAAGAATATGGGACCATAGAGACAGCTGAGCAAAGTTACAATTTTCATGAATTTCTTTTGTAGGTGGCAGACTGTGCAAATGCACTGCCCTCTTTTCAGCCACAAAACCTTCTTAAAAGTACACAGAAGGAATAAATTCATAACAGCAAAGAGAGTGAATAGGAGTGACTATTATAGAATAGGATTTTTTAAACTTCTAGAAAATATAAACCAGAAGCTACTGCATGGATGCTAAAGAGGTAGGGCCATGTGACTGTTGGTGAGAACCCAGCAGAGGATCGAGGTTCTAAAATTAGCATGTATATGCAGTGAAATGAAGGTCTGTCTATGAATTAACTGGATTACTCAGGGACAGTGACATTAGAATGAAATTCAATGTGAGCATGCTAGTGATGAACAATATTTGCCTAAGCAAAATATTAAAGTTATCCTCAAATTTCAGAGCCAAAGTATAGACATAGATTTAACTGTGATCAAGGCTATAATGTAACATTAATTACCTTGACAATGTAAGCTTAAAAAGAATAAAGACAGTATATGGAAAGGGGGAAGAAAAGGGAAAGAATTTTAGAGACACTATCATTCTCATATTCAAAACAAGGATGTCAATAAATACTTCAAAGTGACTAAAAGAATACATAAAAATGCAATTATAATATTTAAAGTTAAGTAAGCAATAAGTACCAATAAAATAATAATATAACTATCAAACACTGAGAAGATGAGAGGGCAAAGAAAGAGGAGGTAAAATGAGATAAATCATTAGCTTTATAAGAGCAGTCAAGAAGTATTGCCTGAAGTTGATGAAATAAAAAAATTAACATAAAAATGGTTCTGAAGAACCTAGGGGCAGGACAGGAATAAAGATGCAGACATGGAGAATGGACTTGAGGACATGGGGAGGGGGAAGGGTGAGCTGGGACGAAGTGAGAGAGTGGCATGGACTTATATATACTGCCAAATGTAAAATAGATCGCTAGTGGGAAGCAGCCGCATAGCACAGAGAGATCAGCTCAGTGCTTTGTGACCACCTAGAAGGGTGGGATAGGAAGGGTGGGAGGGAGACACAAGAGGGAGGAGATATGGGGATGTATGTATATGTATAGCTGATTCACTTTGTTATACAGCAGAAACTAACACACCATTGTAAAGCAATTATACTCCAGTAAAGATATTTAAAAAATTAACATTAAACAGCATTATCTGTAAATATGGAAGAAATCACTGAAAGAAACTAAAACACAAAGACTGTTAGAATTTTGCCTCAGGATAGGAGCACTGCAGTTGGAAAAGGTGGTCTTAAAGACATGATCTTAACCACAAACTCTTCTAGAATATTTGGTTGATATTCATTACATTTATTATGACAAACTAACAAAATCAGATTTATTTAACTCCTAATTTAGGTTTGACTCTAACATTTATTCTTCCTAAGCCACAGTTTTCTCAGGTCAAAATGAGCTAATGAAGGTAAACTGCTTAGCATGATGCCTCTTATCTAAAAAATAAAACACTTTTCATTAATATGGTTCTTCCCTTTATTAACATCATTTTCATTTTCTTGGGTGGCAAAGTGGTTGGTAGAGAGGAAGAGAATAAGTAATAAACGATGTGGTTATATATTCACATTATCATAACTAGTAAACCAGAACTCACTACTAGAAATAAATCCCAGATATTGGAAACCTGCGAACAGGAAAGTTCCTGCTATCTTGTGTAAGACTTGTGTAAGAATCTACATGACTGTACTCTATAAGCAGGCTGTTCTCGGATTTCTCTCTCTATCATTAACACCATCACAGAGTTTCGAGTTGTCCTAGGCAGATATATGAGCTGGAAGTAAGCATTAACACAGTGGTTGTGAAGGGTTACCACACCTCCATTACTGTCTAACTTGTTAAGCATGGAGAGGACTCAAGCCATTCTGATTCATTTAATATAATTTTTATGCAACCTACTAACAGGAAATGATATTTTCAATACTGCTTCAAATTTTTACTTGAAGTGCTTTCCATTTATTAGAAAAAAGAACTTCCGGTTTTTTAATGCATTGTTGTATTTAAGTGTAGGAGGTTTTGAATGGAGATGACATTAATTATAAGTAAGGCTAATTTAACAGATGGATAATAATGAGATACACTGAATCACCAACTGAGAGAAAAAAACACACTTGAAGAATGATGATAACTATTCACTGGTAATTTGTAGGTTATGTGTCTAATATTTTCAATAATCAGCTTTA
Organism: Orcinus orca; assembly: GCF_937001465.1. Classification (NCBI taxonomy): domain Eukaryota; kingdom Metazoa; phylum Chordata; class Mammalia; order Artiodactyla; family Delphinidae; genus Orcinus; species Orcinus orca. The sequence continues at coordinate 44,925,871 of NC_064565.1, read as the reverse complement.
GAATACTAGTATCTTTATTAGGTAGTGTATCTGTATTAGGTAGTTATATATATGTGTGTATAAAATGTGAGTTATGTTTATAGAGTAGCCCCCCCTTATCTGTGGTTTTGTTTTCGTGGTTTCAGTTATCTGCGGTCAATTATGGTCTGAAAATATCAATTGGAAAATTCCAGAAATAAACAATTTGTAAGTTTTAAATTGAAGGCCAGGCCTTTCTGAATAGCACGATAAGATCTCATGCTGTCCTGCTCCTTCTGCCTGGGACCTGAATCATCCCTTTGCCCAGTGCATCCTGCCCATTAGTCACTTAGTAGTCATCTCGGTTATCAGGTCAACTATTCTGATATCTCAGTGCTTGTGTTCAAGGAACCCTTATTTTCCTTAATAATGACCCCAAAGTGCAAAAGTAGTAATGCTGGCAATTCAGATATGCTAAAGAAAGCAATAAAGTGCTTCCTTTAAGTGAAAAGATGAAAGTGCTCTACTTGAAAAGGAAAGGAAAATAATCATACGCTGAGGTGGCTAAGATCTATGATAAGAACAAATCTATCTGTGAAATTGTGAAGAAGAAAAAAGAAATTCATGCTAGAAGATGGTGGAGTAAGAAAATCCTAGGCTTGTCTCCTCCCACAGACACACCAAAATTACAACTACATGTAAAGCAACTATCTGTGAGAATAAGCTGAAGACTAGCAGAAAAGATTTTTTGAAACTGAGGGTAAAAAGAAAAAGCCACATTGAGATGTTTAGGAGCAGTGGCAACATGGTCTCACTGGGACCCACACCCCTGGTACTATGAACCACAGGCAGGAGGGGTGCATAGCCTCAAAGGTCCTCCCTGGACAGTGAGGGCTCTGAATCCGACATCAGGCTCCCCACCTTGGGGACCTGCACTGGGAAGGTGAACCCCCATATGTCTGACTTTGAAAGCCAGCAGGGCTTACATCTGGGAGACCTGGAGGGCTGTAGGAAATGATGAATTTGCACTTGAAGTTCGCATTCAAAAACTCACTTGCTCCAACCCCCAGTACAGAAGCAGCAGATAACAAAGTTCCTGGGTCATACGTGAAGGTGCACACATATAATGGAAAATTTTCAGCCTGAAAAGGGAAGGAAATTCTGGTACATGCTACAACATGAATGAATCCTGTTGACATTAAATAGTAAGACACTATACTAAGTGATATAAGTCATTCAGAAAAGGACAAATATCATATGATTCCACTTTATAAGGTGCTTAGAATAGCCAAATTCACAGAGATGATTCAAGTAGAACAATGGTGGCTAGGGGCTGGGGAAAAGGAGAGTGACACTTTATTGTTTAATGATTATGAAGTTTCAGTTTGGGAAGATGAAACGTTCTGAAGATGGATGGTGGTGATAGTTGCACAACAATGTGAATGTGCTTAATGTCACTGAATTATACTCTTAAATTTTAAAAATGGTATATTGTACATTATGTATGGTTATGCATAATTAATTTACCATAATTTTTAAAATTAAATGAAAAATTGAAAAACAAACCTGTTTAGAGGGTATCTAAACATGTATCAAATCAAAGGAATTTTTCTGAGATGATTATTTCTTAAAATATGACATTTTAATTATGGAGAGGGATTTGCTATTGCTCTAAACAATCATCAATATTGTAGTTCGCACAAAATGGAAAATATGTTGCAAGACATCCAAAAAGGAGTTGAAATTGACTTTCTCAGAAGCTATTCTTATTTTAAAATGTTTTGCATTTATTGGCATATAAGTCATTAAAGCTGTGGAAGAAACACTCCAAATGCGGAGTCCAAAAAATAAATTTTAGATAGAAAGGCATAGCAAATGCATAATCTAGTACAGACAATTATAACTCTCAGAACTCCAAATTTCTAGAATGAATGTTTGTATCTTTTCTCTCTGCTGGGATTCAGCCTGAGGCCCTGAAGGACATTAAAACTTTTTTTCCTTTCTGAACACTCCTCTGTTTTATAATCAAAAAATATTTATTCTGGGCTTCCCTGGTGGCGCAGTGGTTGAGAGTCCGCCTGCCGATGCAAGGGACACTGGTTCGTGCCCCGGTCCAGGAAGATCCCACATGCCGCGGAGCGGCTGGGCCCGTGAGCCATGGCCGCTGAGCCTGCGTGTCCGGAGCCTGTGCTCCGCGACGGGAGAGGCCACAACAGTGAGAGGCCCGCATATCGCAAAAAAAAAAATTATTCTGCTATATAGCATTTATTTTAAAACTTTTATAACGTATATCTGGATAAAACAAAGCTACCTTTCTTTTCTAGTACATTATGACATCTCTCAAAACAAATGATCAAACTTATAAACTTGTTCACCTAAACAACAGTGAACAATGTTTTTGTGAAATCCACTTTATTGAGGTATAAATTGCATTATACAAATTGAATCCGTTTTGAGTTGACAGTTCAAGAGTTTTGTCAAATGCATATACCTTTTAACCACTAACATAAGCAAGATATAGGAGATTTCTATCCCCCAAAATCTTTCCCCAACCCTGCCCAATTAATTCTAACCCCCTACTGTGGCCCTGGCAACAACTGATCTCCTTTTTATAACCATAGATGAAATTGTATAACATGTTCTGTTTGGTGTTGAGCTCCTAAAAGTAGAGAACTTTCTGGAAGAAGAAGAGATGTGGCAGAAGGGGAAGTCAGGGATATTTGAAGCACCAGAAGGACTTGACTTGCTGTTCTGAGGATGGAGGGGCTCAACATTACATCAATGCAGATGGCTTTAAAGAGCTGAGAGAGGCCCCTAGCTGTCAGAGGGCAAGGGAACGAGTATGTCAGCCCTACAGCCACAAGAAACTGAACTGTGCCAATGACATGAATGAGCTTAGAAGATTCTCCCTCAGACAAGAAGAGCCCAGGGAGCCAACACTTTGATTTTCTCCTTGTGTGGCCAAGAGCAGAGGAATCAGTAATGCTCACCTGGGCTTCTAACCTACACATCTATAAGCTAACATGTGTGTTTAAGCCACAAAGTTTGCGGTAATTTGTTACAGCAACAGTAGAAAACAAGTACAACATGTAAAGCAAAAAGAAGAGAAATAATGATAATTGTAGGAATAATTAAAATAGGAAAGGACAAAAAAAAGAAATAACAAAAAAATGGAAAAACAAGCTTCTTTGAAAACACTGATGAAAGAGAAAAAATTAAAGTGAGACTGACTTAGAAAACAAGAAACCTACATACTCTTAGAAACATGAAAATAAAATACTAAAAACTTAGACTAATAGATATCTAGATTTATTCAAAATTATTATATTTAAGAAGGTGGTTTGGGCATAAGTTTAGAAAAACAAATAATTAGAACACGAGTCAAAAATAGACACAAACATATACAGTGACATGTTTTATGACCAAAGAAATACCACAATTTAGTGGAGAAACAATAGTCTTTATCAAAAAATGGTGCTCAGTCAATTATATATCTATTAAAAAAAGAAAACAGAGCAAAACTCTGACCATTATCTCAAACCATGCATAAAAGTTAATTAGAGATGGATCTTAGACCTAAATGTTGATAATAAAACAGTAGCTTGCTAGAAGAAAACCTAGGGCAATAAATTCATAACCTTGGGATTGTAATGATTTTTTAAGCAAGACACAGGAAGTAGTAACCATAAAAGAAAAACAATTTAAATAGCCTCTGTTCATCAAATGATAATAATAAGAGAATAAGAAGGAAAATCAGAATTGCAATAATATATTTGAATAAAATATATCCATAAAATTATCCAGCATGCATGGAAAAATATGTGCAACATCATTAGTCATCAAGGAAGTTCAAAGTAAAACCAGGAGATCATTATACCCCATCACAAAAGCTATAATTAAAAGGGCTAATGATACCAGATGTATGCCAAGGAAGAACATCTAGAACTCTTGTACATTTCTGGCAGGAGTTTAAATTGATATAAACACTAGAAAATTGGGTGCATATATATATATAAATTTATCATCATACATTTATGACTAGTGTATATGTCATTCTTCAATAAAAAGTTAGAAAGTAATGCTTGAGAGAGACATAGTTATATGTAGTTATAAGAAAGTATTATAAACTACATTACAAAAATAAATTTGAAAAATAAAGAATTACTTCCTTAATCTAAATTGTGCGTTTTAAAAACTGAATCAAGAGGATATTTTTCTCAATGCAATTAATTAGCAAAAGAAATTTAGGAGGTTTAAGGATTGAAAGAAAAAAAAACTGTAATTATTCATAGATGTTAGATTTTTAAACACAGAAAAATTCAAAAACAAAAAAAATCATGAAAATTCATGAGAAATTCAGCAATATCATCAGTTATAAAATTTATATAAAATTAATATATTTTATATGCCAGGAACAAGTTAACATAATTTTTAAAATCCTACTCTAAATACCTAAATTACTATAACATATCTATAAATAAGGAAATCAAATGTCCAACATCTAAATGTATAAATTAATAAAGCTTTATTAAAAGGCATGAAAGAAAGTAAAGAATGAGAAATACAACATTTTATGGAAAAATTCAACACTTTGGAGATAATAATTCTCTCCAAATTACTCATAAATTTAACGTAGCTCCAAAAGAAATACCAGCAGGGTTTTTCATAAAACTTACCAAGCTATCTAAAAGGCATATAAAGAAATGCAAGAGTAGCCAAGACAATTTTAAAAAGTAATAAGTAACAGGAACTTGTCCATCATATTTCAAAATTTATCAACTAATTAAAACAATGTGGTTTCAGAGTAGTGTTAGCCAAGTATATAGTTGTGCTACGAAATAGAGAGACTAGTAAAAGACACACAAAAAATTCATGGCAATGTGGCATAAACACACCTCTGAATATTTTGGAAGGTGATTTTGGCAGAATGCTATGCATCAGCAAGGAAAGGACACACTCTTCCTATAAATGATACTAGGACAACTGGTTCTCCATATGGAGAATGATAAATTAGATACCTACCTCATACCATACTCAAAAATAAGTTCCAGATGGGTTAAATACCTATACATAAAAAGAAAACATTGCAACATTTACAAGAAAATAAGTAAAAGCATCTTTGTGACATCAATGCAGAAAGATTTTTTTAAAAAAAAAAAAAGGACAAAATTATCCCTATAAAGTTAAAGGAAATCTACAGTCAGAAAAATATTTGCAATGCATATAACTAATGTAATTTTGGTAGTCATTCTCCTTGTGGAAACACAACATGTACACAAGAAGAGTTGTAAAGAATGCTAGGTGTAGCATTGTTTGAAATAGTGAAAAGAAGTGAAACTTGGAAATAATATAAACATATATATTGATACATATATGTGTATATACACGTATGTACACATATGTATACATTTTCATGGTGCCAAGTTTAAATACAGTTTTATTTAAGACATTGCATTTTCCACTTAGAATAGACTGATTAAGATGCAATGCTATTTGTTACAAATTTGGGTCCTTCAGTGTTTTATTGTGTGGAACAATGTTAAATCTATGCTAAGGTTGACTTAACTCTTCAGTGGTGGGCCCAGAGGAGGCCACACCAGATGGAAGAACTCCACCACCGGGGAAGTCCCCTGGCCTGCCTCCTGTCCTCTGGAGTTTGGTAATAATGGAATTGCAGACTTTCTAGCTCTTTCTGCAACTGTTCAGATTCTTCCTTCTCTGGAGTCTGATTCTTTTCAAGCCAGTTGATGATTTCATTACACTTATCAAGAATTTTTGTTTGTCCTCATTGTTGATCTTGTCTTGAAGTTTTTCATCTTCAACAGCTGCTTTCATGCATAAGATTCAAGCAAATTCTTGGAAAACAATTTTTCCTGCTGCTTTTAACCTTTAGCTTTGTACTTCTCAGCTTCCTCGACCATATCCTTGGTATCTTTCTTGCTTTTAAACGTATACATGTATATATATATATGTATGTATATGTATATGTATTCTACTTGTTGAAGTACATATAGGATAAACACACACATACATATGCATATATATATTAATCGATATATATATATTTGTGATAAAGCCATAAACTGTAAGACTATTTGAATTAACTAATCTGATTTTTATAATACTCATGATCTAAAAGAATACTTACTAAATACATAGCAAAAGGGCAACAGAACTGTGGAGAAAAAAAATAGATTTAAAATTTATGCATAATGCTCTACTTTCATGAAAAATTTGAAGCAAAATTATATATTAACATTTGACAAATATTAGTGGGGCATACATGGATTCAGTTATATTTTATTCTGTATTTTATTACTATTGTTATTATTAATTTTCAAAGTATCAAAATAAGAATACTTTATGTCAGGCTGCATCTCATAATTGATGTCCCTTTACCTATTTAATTTGATAGTTTCTATTTGAATCAACAGCTACATATAAAGGGTCTATTCTGTGCAAATTTATTTGCAAAGAGTAAGCATTACATATAAAATATTATCTTCATTCTCAAGCAATACTACATCATTATAAGTGATAAGTGTCATGAACTATGAAATATAAATGTATGACATGAAATGCAATGATATATGAATATGAAATATAAATGTAATAGGGCAGAAGAAACTGACACAAGTGAAGGCAATATAAATGTGCACAAATTTGTAATCTCAAATAAGCCTCAAAAATCAAAGAATTTGAAAAGAGCAATCAAGTGCATTACAAGAAAAGGAAACTAGATAAGTCAGCAAAGTGAACATTACTAGGGTCTATTTAACGAGGAGCTTCATTTAAAAGGAACAGATTTTGTATTCTGGAGCAAAGTGAGAGATAACCAGGGATTTAAAAGATGGTATTAGACGTTCATGGGTCTTGAAACTTGTCAGAGACGTTAGTAGTTGATGTGTATATATTTCCTAGTTTCAACAAATTTAATCTCTCTTTATAATTAGACTTTATTTGATTGGTCCCACAATGGGGGTGGTTCCAGAGAGGCTGAATTCTGGTATCAACTTATTGTTGTCCAGAAGCTTCATCGTCAGATACAGGCTAGTTCAGAATGAGAACGAGGATGATGCTTCTACCCTTTAATAATATAAATCCTGCCTAACTTTCTACTCCCCAAATCTGTTTCCCATTAGAAATACAGATCTGTATCTCAGTGGAAGTTTAATAATTTCCTGATTAAAGGAGTCAGAGATTATTCCAAAACAGTACAACGTGGTTGAGTTGGTCAGAGTGTGTTTTATCTCCTGATCTTTCCTTCTTCCTGGACTTTTATGAGTTTATATCTGATTTGGACATTCCCCAGGTCTTCAGAAGTTCTCCAACATAGTCTTCCCTAATTTCCTCACTCCCCACCCTCTTGCTGGTTTATACTAGGAATGAACTTTTTTTCTTTTCATATAACTATGACTCTATATCTTCCAAGGACAGTTATAGATGCTTTTACTCTGAAACCAGACTGCCTGGGTTGGAATATGAGTTCTGTTAGTATCCATACAACCTCTGGCAATTTACTACATTCTTAGATTCTCGGTTTCCTCGTTATAATAAAAGATCTATCTCATAGGGTTTTTTCTGAACATTAAGTAAATTAATACCTGTTAAGCGCTTATAATAGACCCTGGCACATGGTAAGTGCTCAGAATAATTAACTGTTTGCTGTTTTTCCATCTGATATTTCTTTTACATTTCTTCCGGTAACCTCCTCTTATTTGTTTGCTCAACCTGATCTGAATATTTATGTATAGTATGCCTGCAGATTAATGCAAAATAGAAAGGTAATTTTAAATTAAATTTGGTTTCAGAATATCCATTTCTTAAATAAGCATTTTGTTCCTTAAATTTTAGAGTAAGAGTTGTTAGAAAGTTCTCTACTCCTTGTGTTGCATTAATTGAAAAGGGATTCTAAAATTAGAAAGCACTGCATAATTAACTGTAAGAATTCTAATAATGAAATAACGCAAATATTGACTTACAAATTTAAATAATAAAAATATAGAGCATTGGGCTTCCCTGGTGGCACAGTGGTTGAGAGTCTGCCTGCCGATGCAGGGGACACGGGTTCGAGCCCTGGTCTGGGAGGATCCCACATGCCGCGGAGCAACTGGGCCCGTGAGCCACAACTACTGAGCCTGCGCATCTGGAGCCTGTGCTCCACAACGAGAGGCTGCGACAGTGAGAGGCCCGCGCACCGCGATGAAGAGTGGCCCCCGTTCGCCGCAACTGGAGAAAGCCCTCGCACAGAAACGAAGACCCAACACAGTCAAAAATAAATAAATTAATTAATTAATTAATTTTAAAAAATAGAGAGAGAGAGCATTACCACCTCCAAAGCATTTATTATACCACTGATTTTTCATCATATTATTTTAATCCTTGACAATAATCAAATGTCCTCAATTATAATGATATCTGTCATATTGCGAGTTCCCAAAGGATGGAAAATAGACTATCTCATTTTAGAATTCTCTGCCCTCTGAAATGCTATTGGGGATTGGCCATAATCATAAGAAACAAAGAAGGCTATATGAAATCTATTAATCAGAAACACCTACCCAAATTTTATAAGCACTATGGTTATTTTAATTTAATGCATCTTAAGTCATGTTTCTTGGAGTATAATTTACATAAAGTAAATATCACCTTTTTTTAAGCATGTGGTTCAATGAGTTTTGCCAAATGAATATACTACTGAAACCACATCATAATCAAGATACGTTTTCATCACCTCAAACTTCCATCATGAACTTTGTACTCATTCCCTCCACCTATCCCAAATCCCTGGAAATCACTGATCTAATTTCTGTCTTTATAGTTCTGTCTTTTCCACAATGTCTTATAAATGCTATCATAAAGTATGTAGCCTTATAAATGATTTCTTTCACTTAGCCTAATGCTTTAGTGATTCATTGATATTGTTGCATATATCAGTAATTCATTCCTTTTGATTATTGAGAAGTATTCCATTGTATAGAAAAACCACATTTGTTTATCCATTGCATGTTGGTAGTCATTTGGATTGTTGCCAGTTTTGGCAATTATGAATGAAACTGCTATAGCTATTTGTGTACAGGTCTTAATGTAGATATAAGTTTTCATTTCTCTTGGGTAAATACCTAGAAGTGGCATTGTTGGTTCATATGTTGTGTATAGTTAAATTTATAAGAAACTGCCAAACTGTTTTTCAACGTGCTGTACCATACTGTTTTCCCAAAACAATGTAGGAGAGTTCCAGTTGCTCTGCATCTTCACCGGGATTTGGAATTATCAGTTTTTCTAAATTTAAACATTACAGCAGATGTGTAGAATTATCTCATCATGAGTTTAATTTGCATTTCTTTCATGACTAATTATGCTGATCATCTTTTCATGAGTTTATTTCCTATGCATATATGCTCTTTTGTTCACATCTTTAGCTCTGTAATTTGTTGGGGTGTTTTCATTTTTATTATTGAGTTGTAAGAGCTCTTCATATAGTTTGGATAAAAGTCCTTTAACAGATATGTGTTTTGCAAGTATTTTCTGCCATTCCACTGGCAGAAAATATTTTTTTACAGTGTTTTCTGAAGAGCAGACATTTTAAATTTTGATAAAGTTTAATTTATTAGCTTTTTCTTTATGGTTCATGTTCTTTTTGTTCTAAGAAATATTTGCCTAACCTAAGGTACAAAAACTGTTACAGTTTTATGTTTTACCTTTAGATCTATGTCTTCAAGTTAATTTTGTATATAATGTGATGTAAAAGTAAAAATTTACTTTTTGCATATGGAAGTTCATTTATTACAGCACCCTTTGTTCAAAAGACTATTCTTTTTCCCTTTGAATTAATTTGACCCCATTGTCAAAAATCAATAAACTTATATATGTGGGTATATTTCTGGACTCTGTTATGTTTCACTGATACATATGTCTTTCCTTTTCTAAAACAACACTGCCTTGAATTCTCTTAGGTTTTCTTTTTCTGAAATGTTTTCATTTACAGCAAGTCTTGGGATTTAATATTCTGTGTTCTCCAATTTATTTGTTAGTTTTTAAATTTGCTTTGGCCGTTCTGGTGTTGTCCATATAAATTTTATAATTGAATGGTCAATTTCTACAAAAAAAATTCAGGAAATTGGTTGAGATTGCACTGATTCTATAGACCATTTTGGAAAGAATTCGATATCTAAACACTATTTTCTTCCAGTCCCCAATCATGGTACATATTTGCATTTACTTAGGTCTTCTTTAATTTATCTCCACAATGTTTTGCAGGTTTTAGTGTAGAAATCTCTAAATCTTCCATCTTCTCTATATTATTATAAGAAGTATTGTTTAATTTCAATTCCCAATGTCTCATTGTAGTCTTCAAATAAAAAATCTTATATTTTCCTGTCCAAGCATGATGTTCCTGGGTAGGTGGGGGATGGAGGTTAATGCACAAAAGGAGGGACTATAGCTAACTTCATAGAGAATCTATTTATAAAGGCAAAATTTAAAAATAATAATATATGAAGCCCATTATAATTTTCTATTATCTTTTATAAGTCTACTTTAACAATGAACTCAAGATGGAAACTATAACAGTTTACATACTGGTCTTAGTTATCCTTCTGTGACAAAAGGTCAAAAATGGTCAGCAGTGGTAGGTTATTATACCAAAAATTTTTTTTAAGTCTACATTATCTCTCATTCAAATATAAGGCTTTAACATGTGAATAATATCACATTTGTATTCTAGCATTTTAACAAGTAATAACATGTTTTTGAAGAATCCACTTCCATATTTAGAAATTGATAATGAAACACCCTAAAAAATAAAAGTAATGCAAAAATTATGCAATAATCTGCCAGAACTTTGAGATAAAATTCTCATCAATCTAGGTGTGAAATAAAGTAAAGTAAAGTAATTACTTTACTTTATTATATATGAATAAACATCATTTAAGAGTTTATCATATTATATATGAATAAACATCATTTAAGAGTTATAAAAATAGCTGTCCAGCACCACTTATTGAAGAGGTTGTTTTTTCTCCATTGCATATTCTTGCCTCTTTTATCAAAACTAAGGTGACCATATGTCAGTGGGTTTATCCCTGGGCTTTCTATCCGGTTCCATTGATCTATATTTCCGTTTTTGTGCCAGTACCATACTGTCTTGATTACTGTAGCTTTGTAGTATAGTCTGAAGTCCAGGAGCCTGATTTTTCTTTCTCAAGATTGCTTTGGCTATTTGGGGTCTTTTGTGTTTCCATACAAATTGTGAAATTTTTTGTTCTAGTTCTGTGAAAAATGCCAGTGGTAGTTTGATAGGGATTGCATCTGTAGATTGCTTTGGGTAGTAGAATCATTTTCACAATGTTGATTCTTCCAATCCAAGAACATGGTATATCTTTCCATCTGTTTGTATCGTCTTTAATTTCTTTCATCAGTGTCTTATATTTTTCTGCAGCCAGACACTATAAAACTCTTAGAGGATAATATAGGCAGAACACTGTATGACATAAATGACAGCAAGATCCTTTTTGACCCACCTCCTAGAGAAATGGAAATAAAAACAAAAATAAACAAATGGGACCTAATGAAACTGCAAAGCTTTTGCACAGCAAAGGAAACCATAAACAAGACCAAAAGACAACCCTCAGAATGGGAGAAAATATTTGCAAATGAAGCAACTGACAAAGGATTAATCTCCAAAACATACAAGCAACTCATGTAGCTCAATATCAAAAAAACAAACAACCCAATCCAAAAATGGGCAGAAGACCTAAATAGACATTTCTCCAAAGAAGATATACAGATTGCCAACAAACACATGACAGAATGCTCAACATCACTAATAATTAGAGAAATGCAAATCAAAACTACAATGAGGTATCACCTCACACCGGTCAGAATGGCTGTCATCAAAAAATCTACAAACCATAAATGCTGGAGAGGGTGTGGAGAAAAGGGAACCCTCCTGCACTGTTGGTGGGAATGTAAATTGATACAGGCACTATGGAGAACAGTATGGAGGTTCCTTAAAAAACTAAATTAGAACTACCATACGACCCAGCAATCCCACTACTGGGCATATATCCTGAGAAAACCATAATTCGAAAAGAGTCATGTACCACAATGTTCATTGCAGCTCTATTTACAATAGCCAGGACATGGAAGCAACCTCAGTGTCCATTAATAGATGAATGGATAAAGAAGATGTGGCACATATATACAATGGAATATTACTCAGCCATAAAAAGAAATGAAACTGGGTTATTTGTAGTGAGGTGAATGGACCCAGAGTCTGTCATACAGAGTGAAGTAAGTCAGAAAGAGAAAAACAAATACTGTGTGCTAACACATATATATGGAATCTAAAAAAAAAAAATAAATGGTCCTGAAGAACCTAGGGACAGGACAGGAATAAAGACGGTGATGTAGAGAATGGACTTGAGGACATGGGGAATGGGAAGGGTTAACTGATACAAAGTGAGAGCATGGCATGGACATATATATACTACCAAATGTAAAATAGATAGTGGGAAGCAGCCACATAGCACAGGGAGATCCTCTCAGTGCTTTGTGACCACCTAGAGTGGTGGGATAGGGAGGGTGGGAGGGAGGGAGATGCAAGAGGGAAGAGATATGGGGATATATGTATATGTATAGCTGATTGATTTTGTTACAAAGCAGAAACTAACACACCATTGTATAGCAATTATTCTCCAGTAAAGATGTTAAGAAAAAAAGAGATAAAAATGTTGCGTCATAAAATAAAGATTGAGTTCAGTGGAAATATCCTACTATATATTAGTGTCAATAATTACATATTTGATCCTTCACAATATACATTTTTTGTCCATCTAAATACAAACATTTGGCTAATCTATATTTCTGAGGTCTGGGGGTATTATAATTTTATTTTCTGGCCCATATGACTCCACACTATTTTCAACTGAATGAGAAAATTACCTAAACTGTTCTGAAAGCTAAGATATGATTATGTTTTTATTAATACTTTTGTTTTGATTGAGGATGCTAGAGTTGTAAATCTAAATGTCATAAAGAAAATAGAAGGACAAAATTATGAAAGAAATATGAACAGATATTTCACTGAAGGGACTATAAGTTGGCAAAAAGAACATGAAAAAAGTTTGACATCATTAGCCATTAGGGAATGAAACCCTCAAGGAGATATCACTACACACCTATCACGATGACTAAAATTTTAAAAATAATGAGAAAAACAAATGGTGGCAAGGATAAATAGTGACAAAAACAAATGCTAGCGGGAAATTCTAGATAACTTATACACTACCGGTAGAAATGTAAAAGAATACAGATAGTCTGGAACACAGTTTAGCGGTTTCTTAAAAACTAAACACGCAACTACTGTAACTGTGTTGCATTCACACATGGAATATCATTTAACAATAAAAAATAACAAACTTTTGATACATGCGGTGAGTTGAATAAATTTCCAAACAACTGTGGATGAGAAACCCAATCCCGAAAGGTTACATATTCTATATTTCTATTGCTATAACATTTTTGTGATAACAAAATTATAGAACTGGAGAACAGATTAGTAGTCACCAAGAGTCAGGGACAGAGTGGACATATAAGGATGTGGTGTAGCTCTGAAAGGTCAGCATGAGGGATACTTGTGGTAATGGAAATGTTCTGCATCTCAACTATGTCAATGAACTCTATCTTATGCACTTGAAAATACAGCAGTAACATCCATTTATTGAAAAAATATATGTATATTTCAAGTATAAATTGAACAAGTGTAAATCTTATTGATCTGCAAAGACATTTGCCACGTGGATTTTTTACACTGTTTTTGTAAAGAGAGATGTTACTATTATATCATGCTTAAAGTGTTAATTTGTACGTGGCATTATTAATGTTATTAATAGTATCATTTATATTAACAACAACCATTCAGTTTTTGCATTTATTTTTCCCAACTACTATTACTAATATCAATGTTTCTTTGACGAATATTCTTATCCATATTTATTCATGCTTTCTTCCATATTTTTTGTGAGATATATTCTCATAGGAAAATTGCTTAGGGGCTAAGTATGTTCTAATTTTTGAAATATACTGCAAAATTGCCATCCAGTAAAGTTTGTCATAGAACCTTCCCATCAAAAGTATGTGAATGTTTCCATGTATCCAGTATTAGTAGACCTTGAGGAGTGGCCACTAGCCAGGAAACTCACTTTGACAAACCCAGTGTAAAATTGCTAGCCATTATTGTGATAGAGACTAAGGGTGTTCAAGTGATGAGAACTTTTTCAAGTTTGAATAACACAGAGTGAAGCAGAAAGATGGAAAGAGGGAATTTGCACTGCTTAAACACCTAAGAAAGAATTCAAGCCAAAATGGTGTAAAGTTAATGTAGTTTATGGACAGGTTGCTTTCTGCAAACAACAAATGATTACATTGCTTCAGATAAGTTAATATAACAAAAAATCATCTGTGTGTTATTGTCTCAAATTAGCAATGTGTTACATATTTTCAGCCTATAGTTTTGGGGAACATAATTCTGATGAGTTTAATTTTAGTGCCAAGTGATTCAGCCGCCAGGTTACATTGACCATGTCCCAATTCATTCCTCCTAGAGCTTCTCTACATGTAGCCATTGGGCTTATGTCCTGCTTTGCTCCACATTAGATCTGAGGTATTTTCTGAAAGCAAAGAGATTTTGAAAGGGACAGACTTACTGTAGCTCAGCAAATCCCAGTGAAGACAGAAAGACACCAACAGAAGCTCACTAGCTTCAAAAAAACATCATCAAGAAAAAGGCTTTAATTCTTCAAATGTAGTAGAAAACTTATTGATAAACAATCTAGAGTTTGTTATTCTTTATTTTGGATGGATATAGCAGTTTTAGTGGCTCAATCGCATACAAATTATTTAGATAATCCTAGAAAATAAATTTTAAACATAGAAGTTACCTTTATATCATTACGCTTCGAAAAATAGTTTCATGGAGTAGAGGGTGACATGCAGCTCACAAAGTTGTAAACACAGTCAGGTAGCCCTGGAATGTAATCCTGACTGAAACCATCCTTTTGCAGCTATGACATTAACAATCTATCACCTCTTTAATCTTTCTTTTCCTTATCTATAAAAGTCAAAAGAAAACCTGCCTTGCAGGGTTTCTGTGGTAATTATAGATAATGTTATATATAGTGCCTGACACAAGAAAGCTAATAAATAACTATTATTTACAGTGTCTATCATAAAGTTGGTCCTTACAGGTGATATCACCTAACAAGCTGAATTATTATTATGTACTGCATTATCTATGTCTGCCCACTAAACTGTAAGTTCCCTGAGTACAGAAACCATGTCTTACCTCTGTGCCCTATTATCTAACACATGGTTGTTACTCCGTAAATGTTTCCTGGGATCAAGGGGAAAATGCCTCAAATTCCTAAAACCACCTTAATGTCAGGTGCAGGGATTACCATAATCAATTTAAGGATATGAATAAAATGTTTCTATGAGTAAGGTAGCCCATATAGATTTTATGTAATTTGATTTACCACTAGTATAATATTTTTATAAAGCCAATCAATGTATCCAAAAAAAAAACCAAAGTTCAATTTTTATCACCCATTCTTATATGTAATTATTAATATCTTGGAGCCTTACAGCCAGGGTTTGATAAATGTTTCCGAATTTAATTGCATACGTGTAGCCAAATCTACCCCAACACTTTAACAATTTCCTGAACCACTTTTAATGTATCACGAAGAAGCTAAACTGTATATTAAAAATCGTAAAAGGAACATATTTTAAAACTCTATATATTACAAGATAATGGAGAAAAATGATTGTATTGAGAATCACAGGTGAGAAATCAACCTTGACCTCCCTGTATTTCTCTCTGATGATGACATAATGTAGATGCAATACTGTTGACTAGCGAACTGATGCCAGTTGTAGTTACTTCATATGAACATGCCTAAATGCTATCAGTCTCTTTGCTTACTATTTTTTATTATGTATTTATTATATTATATATGGTACATGTTATAACATAATACATTATTTGTTGCATTAATATTATATAATATTAAACTATTTTATATAATGCCAATTAAATATACATTTTTCTCATTACTATTGTATACTGTCTACTATTCACTTGCCTAAATAATCAGCACAGACCCACAAAGTATGAAAGTTTTGAGAACTTCCTGACCCTCATTTACTTTTTTATGAGTTTTAATTTACTCATCGCTTCTTCTATCACTTTATTCCTAACTTTTCACAGTATATCCTTGTGTATCTATTTGCATAGTCTCTAGCCTATCTGACCCCGCTCCCCACCTCCAGTAAAGTCTCTGCTCTTCATGAAGCAGGGCTCTCACAGTGCTGTCTTACAGACCTAAATCCTAAATGTGCCATATGGTTTATACTTCCAAGGTTCTGCTATAAAGATATATTTCAATGTGATGATTAATGTGATAAACTGTATTAATATGTTCTTAGGTAGAAATGGCAGGTGACAGTCCTCCTTGTGTAGGTCATTCCTATGCAGTTTTGAAGTGACCTTGTAGAGTAAAGGTCATCCACATTGCCGAGTGTTTCAGGCTATAAGGCAAGTGAAGTTAGAACCTCATGTCAGTTTCACCATCTATTCAACAGCATTTAGCTAGAAACACAGAAGCGGTTCTTTCCTCATATTTCCACATTCACAGCACCCAGACAATCATGAAGTTGAGACCATTTTCCCACTTACGTATTTCTTAAATCCCTTGTCTTCTATCCCACTAGCTTCCCTCTAACCAAGGAACTCATCATCATACTTTGCCTGAACACCCAATAGCTGCCTCACTGGTTCCTGGTACCTGAGTCCTTCTGTCATCATGTCTGTCAGGGAGACATCATGTAAATCACATCATTTTCACGCCCTTGTTCAAACTTCTTCAATGGTTCTCTTCACCTGAAAGAGAAATTTTCACATTTACTACATGGCATGCAGGGCCTTTGTCATTTGGCCCCCTTACCCACCACTACCACCCCCAAGCTTTATGCTACAGGAATTTATAATTCTTTGCAGTCTCCAAAGCACAATTCCCATTTGCATTACCATCTTTGCATTTGCTGTTCTTTTCTCAGAAATACTCAACCTGACTTACTTATGGAAAAAATCTTACTCTTCTTTCAAGTCTTAGGTTACTGTTGCCTGTTCTGTGACACTCTATGTTGCTCTTACAAATCAACCTAATATCTTCTTCGATTATTTTCCCACCTCTTCTCATACATTATTCTCATTATTATTAGTGTCTTTATAATTTTTAATTTGCATACCTATCTGATAAACTGCATACTTTTTTGAGGACGGGGATTAATTATTGTCATCACTGTGCTCCTAGACACTAGCATAGTCATAGTACATATTAGGAGCTCAATAAATATTTGTTGAGTATATGAGTGCATGAAGGCCCTGGACTACCGCTCACATCCTAATTGCATGTACTAATGGCTAGCTCATTGCCTAATCAGCCCATATGATATTTTTCAAGACCCAGGGATCCAAGGGAAAAATTAAAGTAGAAAAAAAGAAACATGGTCACTGTTAGTGACTAAATCATATTGCTGTGCTATAGAAACAATATTATCTAATATGTATCATTCAACATTTTCTAATAGATAATATTTCTAATATTTAATATTGTCTAATGCTTTCTATTCTGGGAAAGTTTCTAAAATATTTACATTCACATAGGTTAACTCAATTAATCTATAAGTGCTATAATTAGCTCCACTTTATAGATGGGGACTTGAGGGAATATTTCGTAGTTTGCCCGAGATCTTACAGAAGGTAAATGAAGAAGCAAGGATTCAAATCCAGGCAATGTAGCTTTAGAGATCTATCCCAATCACGTCACTATATCACTTTATAATTGGATGTAGTGTCACAAGATTTTGAGTCAGCTTGTTTCTAGGCCTGTCTGATGAACATTTGGTGAGTCCACTAGGAGTTATTTGCAAGACAGATTTTTTTTTTAACCTAAAAAAAGAATTAGAGAAAAGATTTCTGTGCTGAAGATAGCATAGCGCTGTCTTGGATAATAATTCCCCGGCAGGGGCAATGAACCTGTGCCTGAGGGCTTAAGGAGACACAAACACTAGGCTGAAAATAAAAAACTGTTTTTACACCAGGCACAAGGCATAAAGAGCTCTCAGATCTCCAGATGAGAAATCATGAGGGATTAACATTTATCTCACTTCTGCATAGAGCACAGCATGGATCTGGCCTGTAGTGCTATAGGACTAGGCTTCTAAAACTTTAATGCACTTGGATACACCTGTGGCATTGTTAACATACAGGGAAGGTTATTCACAAAATAACATGTGAAACAACATACAAACCCCAAATTATCTACTTGAGTCTTTGAGTTGATTTTGACTTCCAGTGTTATTCAGAAACAACTGTGGGAAGTGGAAAGTTTTCCTTAAATCGTAAGTAAAATTTTGACAGTTTACATTTTCATGGCAATTTTGAACTACCAGTTGTGACCTCTGATAAACTAATTCTGACTTGAACCCCTCTCTCCATGAGCACTTGCTTTCTGCTTTACAACACTAACCTAGACAGGCAACTAAATCACTTTTGCTCATTTTTTCCCCAACTGTTGCATCCAAAGTTTTTAATGCATGGGAAATTTCAGTGAATATTTTGAGTGGTGAACAACTTTTATATGTCAGAAAAGCTTGCATGTCCAGTTATCCTTAAAACTTCTTTGGCCTCATCATAAGTGGGCATTTTTCTCTGGCCATCCTTCCCCAGAAACCCAGCCTTATGTGTCTTGTTGCCTGACTACTTCCCTTCCCACACTCCAATTTCTCCCTGCTTACAGCAAACTCCAAATTCCTTATTAGTGTTTTATGAATAACAGTATGGTTATTACTTTGTTTTGTACAGAACAAGGCATCAAAGGCCTAGACTTCCCCTCCCAGGGCAGTCAATCAAAGTACCCTTCCCAAATTAGAAACAATAAGTAAATTTTTAAAAATTCCTTCTTCATGGATTCTCTTGTGACAATAGTTAAAATAAATTTTTTACCCAAATAATAAAGAATATGCATTCTTTATTGTCAAACGTATGCATAGTACAAATCCATGTGTGTCACTAGGGTTTGCAAAGAAGAATCCCGCTGGCTCTCATTATTTACAAAGAAATTGTCTCTCACCAAGGCTTTAAAATCAGTTTGATTAATTTGTTTTTTAATTGATTGATCTTAGCATTTTAAATAAAAAATTTAATTATCATATTTATATATATATTATCAAGTATATTTAATTTACTTGAATAAAATCAGGTAACCACATACCAAATTGTTTTTATTTTCAGACAGTATTTTTCTTTTTTTCTTCAGTTTTGTTTTATTCCTCTTTATTCTTCTTCTTCACCCTATATTTGAGCCCTTATTTCCACCCTACTTGTTAATGAATGTCTTCCGGTACTATTCATTGGAATGGAATGGAAACATAAATATAATAGAACCATATACTCGTATACATATGCAGAAGAAGGGAGACCAGTCATCTTCTCATTCAGATACATCCAGGGAATACCTCTGTATAATCTCATATAGCTATAATTAAATCATTTTAGTGACTTTTATATTCGACATTAAAATTTATAAATGAGCAGAAAAGTGAAAATCTATTGAATGACGCTTTTCCAAAAGCAATGAATTCATTCCCAAGTAATCAGCAAAAGCAATCAGTAAAACCAGACCTTTTAAAAACTTAAAACTGGGCTTCCCTGGTGGCGCAGTGGTTGGGGGTCTGCCTGCTGATGCAGGGGGCACGGGTTCGTGCCCCGGTCCGGGAGGATCCCACGTGCCGCGGAGCGGCTGGGCCCGTGGGCCATGGCCGCTGACCCTGCGCGTCCGGAGCCTGTGCTCTGCAATGGGAGAGGCCACAGCAGTGAGAGGCCCGCATACCACCAAAAAAAAAGAAAAAGAAAAAAGAAATTAAAAAAAAAAACCTTAAAACTATTTCATAAAAGCCAACATGCAAATCATTAAGATAACTACAGAATTGTGTCTTAAAGGATCTCACCATACTTTGTGGACTAACAACCAAAAATTAAAATTGTTGGTAACTGCTAAATTTAGTAGTAGAAGGCAATTATGTTTTCTCTTGGACAGAAGCATTGATTTAGAGATCAAAGTGTTTACAACTATGTTGTGAACTATATATTTGGAAGACTCATTATGCTTTTCTCTTCTTTTTTCTTTTTCTTTTTTTTTTTTTTTTTGTGGTACGTGGGCCTCTCACTGTTGTGGCCTCTCCCACTGTGGAGCACAGGGTCCGGACACGCAGGATCAGCGGCCATGGCTCACGGGCCCAGCCGCTCCGCGACATGTGGGATCTTCCCGGACCGGGGCACGAACCCGTGTCCCCTTGCATCGGCAGGCGGACCCCCAACCACTGTGCCACCAGTGAAGCCCTTCTCTTCTTTTTAATTGACATTACAAGGTGAAGCTAATCTTTCTTTTGCTAATCAAAAATCATAAATACTCTTCTTACAGTTACAGCATTATTACAACGTCATAATGAGTCACAGGCATCATAAATTGAATGCAGAATGGTTTAATAAAAAAAGTCCTCTGCATGCTAGCCGTTATTAATAAGTCAGTAGGCACAGTGCCAATTAACCTCCATGACCTAAATGGAAAAGGAATACAGGTTACTTTTGGCTGTTAGAACAATGGAAAAGACTACGCTAACATGTCAGTCCATAGGATGATTATAGGAGGGAAAAAGGAAGATTTTTTTAAAAAACACATCAAATTTGCCAGAGTCAAATCACAGTTAATACATGTGTTTGTATGAAACTGTTTAAATAATGGCCATCTCATGAGCAGGAAAAAATGTTTCTGTTCCCTCTTTCACAGCAGTAACTCAATATTAGGAGAATAATACAGAAATTCACCATGGTTAGGAAAAAACTGTCTGATTTTATATCTCAATGCCTATTTCTGAAATCTCCTGATATCAAATTTTTGCGCAGAGCACGTCAGTGTTCTGTGTGTTGGGATGCCGGAAGGTAAACTGCACTGCAACAGAGGTCTTTACCAGAATCTCTAGTTCTAAATCTCAGCTTGGTCCTTGGCTTTCTTTTCACAGTAGGAAAAAGCACTAATAGTGCTATCTTAGCCTCAGAGGACAGATGAGACACACTAATCATTTGCTATTTATCCCTTGGGTTTCTTGCTAATAGATGCTCTGTAGTGCTGAGACCCTAACCTATGGTAACATCTTTCATTTCAAAGATGGAGTCAACAATAATAGTCTGGAGATAATAAGAGATATGAGGACAGGAGAAATGTAGAATAGGTGTAGTGAACAATATGTATTTGTATGTAATAATTATGACCCTGGGCAATTATACAGAAGAAGTACATCCAATGAAAGTTAGGTAAATTTACAAGGCAAACAAACATGAGGTTAATAAAGCTATTTAATCACACCAAATTTACATCTGACCTTTGTCATTTATCCAAAGCAATATAGTAAAATGCTCTAATCACTATTTCTGTTTTATTTTCAGCTCTGATTATGCAACTTAATATATTTCTTATACTGTATTTTCATGTCTGACAGAGTACACATTTTTCTCAGTTTATTGACATTGTGGTATTCCATATGGTTTATCCTCAATTTTTTTGGTTGCTTGGGACAGTCTTTTTGTTTGTCTGTTTTTTTACTCTCATGCAGTACACTGTATTGTGTTCCTTGCTAAAAGATTTTTTAAAAGGCTTTTTTTCCTTCATATATATTTC
The DNA here is from genome assembly GCF_937001465.1 of Orcinus orca. NCBI lineage: Eukaryota > Metazoa > Chordata > Mammalia > Artiodactyla > Delphinidae > Orcinus > Orcinus orca. The sequence goes on along the minus strand of NC_064565.1, from coordinate 44,904,113 downwards.
CAGGGTGTAGACTCAAACATAAAAATGCACAGTCTAAGTTGATTTTTGGTTTTATAACTCATTAATTCATTGTTATAGTTTAATAAGAATTTATTTGAATTTAAAAATTATTTTAATTTGCATTTCTTCCAATAATAGAAAGATTATCTGTGTTCATGTGATGATTTAGTTAGTAAATTCATCACATGAACACAGATACATAACACTGTATGCCTGTGTTAAATTATTCATCCACTTTGAAAACTTGCTAATTTTAAAGTTACAATAATCTAGACAGTCTGGTCATATCATAAGAATAGAGAAGTAGATCAATAGAACAGGTTTGATAATACAAAAATAAACCCTTACATTTGTGGTACATTGATTTTTCACAAAGGTGTCAAATCATTTTGGAAGGGAAAAGATGAACTTTTCAACAAAACGTCCTGGAACAATAAGATATACACATGCAGATATTTATATGTATCTCACACCATACACAAACATTAGCTTAAAATGCCTGACAGATTTAAATGCAAGAGTTAAAACTATAAAGATTTCGTAAGAAAACAGAAGAAAATGTTCATGACTTTGATTAGTCAAAGATTTCTAAGATGTGATGCTAAAAGCATGATCCACTAAAAAATACGATAGGGCTTCCCTGGTGGTGCAGTGGTTGAGAGTCCGCCTGCCGATGCAGGGGACACGGGTTCGTGCCCCGGTCCGGGAAGATCCCACATGCCGCGGAGCGGCTGGGCCCGTGAGCCATGGCCGCTGAGCCTGCGCGTCCGGAGCCTGTGCTCCGCAACGGGAGAGGCCCCAACAGAGAGAGGCCCGCATACTGCAAAAAAAAAAAAAACCCGATAAATTGGACTTCATAAAAACTAAAAACTTTATTTCTAAGGACACCATTAAGAAAATGAAAAACAAAAGGGAAAATAATTATAATTCAGATATGGTAAAACTATTTGTATCTTATATATACAATTACAATTTTGACCCAATAAAAATTAATAAAATCTTAAAATTGATATTTCATCAAAGAAAATATATACTTAGCCACTAAGCGCTATGAGAAAATGCTCAATGTCATTAGTTATTAGGGAAATGTATGTTAAACCACAATAAAATATCACTTTATGCCCTCTAGGATAATATATACTCAAACAGACAGTAGTAAGTGTGGTAAGGATATGGAGAAATGGAAACCCTCACACCTTGCTAGTGGAACTGTCAAATGGTGGACCCAATTTGAAAAACTGGTAATTCTCAAAATATTGAGCATAAATTTACACACAAACCAGCAAATTCACTTCTGGGATTCTTCCCAAAAGAAATGAAAACACAGGACCACAAAAAGATTTGTATGAGAATGTTTATTGCAGTATTATTCATGATACAGTAGCCAAAAACTGGAAGCAGCCTAAATGTTCATCAACAGAGTAATGGATAAACACAAGGTGATATAGCTGTACAATGGAATATTATTAATCAGCAATAGAAAAGAAGAAACTACTGATGTACCATGGAACAACATGGATGACCCTCTAAAGTATTATGCTAAGTGGGTGAATTCAGACACAAAAGACTGTATTTTTTATGATTCTATATATATGAAATATTCAGAAAAAGGCAAATCTGTAAGAGACAGAAAGGAGATTAGTGACTGCCTGCAGGTGGGGTTTGGAAAAAATAGTTACTGCAAAGGGGAGATCTTTGAGGATAATGGAAAGATTCTAAAATTGGATTAAATGACTCTTGCACAGCTTTGTGGATTTACTAAAAGTCATTACTTGAGTGTTTAGAATGAGTGAATTTCATGTAAACTGCACTTAAACCAAAAGGGTTAAAAACCAAATTTCATGTGAACCCCAAAGCATTACCATTGAATTCAGTGCAGAAACACAAAGTGTTTTGTGTGATATCATGAGTTAGTGATTGTAGCATAATCATGACTATGCATGACTTAAATGAATCATGCATGTCTTAAATGAATCACACGTGTCTCTGTACTTTTTAGAGGTTAATACCTGTATATGACTTTGCTCTCCAAAAATTCTGTACCTATTAAAACTTTGTTTTCTGTCTATGTTTACTAATACTTGCTTGAGGCTTATTTCAAGAAATATATTTTGGTGGCCTGGCAAGTTGGATTCGGAAGTGGGAGGAGAAACTGAAAATTTGGAGATAGGCGAGAGTCAGTTCACTGAGGACTGTGTTACCATGGAAAGGAATTTGAATTAATACATTAATTTGTCTACAAAGAATTTTAACTGCCAGAGCTACTCTTTCATTGAACATCAGTTTTATGTATCCTTTTCTTCCTATCATATATCTCTAAGGTAATAATTTAAAAGGACATAGAAAAAGAAATTACAATTATTGGAAGTTACCAAGAAAGATCTGCTTATAATATGCATATCTGGGAAATACCACATAAAATACATTTGTATTTCTGTATGACGTCGGACAGACTTTTTTAGAATACCCATTAGTGCCTTCAGAGTGATGCATCTTCTCAAGAGATGTATTGTTATCTATTTGGTGATTTAGACTTTGGCTTTGAAAAATCAGATAAAGGTCTAATGAAATATACTGAAAAAAAATGATGCATACTAAACTGAGTTATCAAAATATAGAGAGAATTGTCCATTATGGGTAGTATTGTTTATAGCCCCCTTTCTTTTATCTTCTGTGCAATTTTTTAAGGAGGCAGTTCTTAGATGTCTTATCTTCCAGGTATCATCTTTCCAACTTGGTATATTACATATAAATGGTAGCTATCTATAAACCCTATCTACCTACCTATCTATATATTGTGCTTTTAGAACAACAAGAGGCCTACCCACATATACTTGTGTGTGTGTTTTTTTTAATTATTGTGATTGCTTTGGCTTAAGATCTTGGCGTTGACAGAAAATGTCCTACTAAAAATGAAATGTGTTAGGTAAAGTATTTGGTCTTTGGCAACCAATAACTCTTTACCATTGAGTAGTGTATTTGTTTATCAGGAGGCCATAGTTAAAGATACAGAGAGACAGTAAACTTAAAGGATAACATCAGCTCGAAAGAACCACAATTTGATACCCCCCATCTTCCTTTTATGGTGTCCAAAGTTGAAATACACTTATAAACCCAATCTCTTTCTAAGTTTCAACAAAGACCGTAAAGATTGTAGCTTGGATCAATGGAAGGGTCAATTAAAACAAAATGCAAGATTTTTGCCTGTCCCCTCCTAATCACAAGGACATCACTTCTGGGGAAAGACAGGGTAAATTTCTTTTATTAAAACAGTGGCAAAGTTAAAAGTGTTGTTTTAGATGTAGTATTAAGATTATGCTGATCACTTAAAACAATCTGGAGTGTCTCATTCTCTATTCTCTGAAATTGCTTAATATTTAAATAAATTATTTCAAGACTGTTTGATAGAATTTATTAGAGAAACCATCCATCCATGGAGTTTTCTTTGTCTTAAGACTTTAATTTACTGGGACTTCCCTGGTGGTCCAGTTGGTAAGACGCTGCACTCCCAATGCAGGGGGCCTGGGAACTAGATCTCACATGCATGCCACAACTATGAGTTCACATGCCACAACTAAGAGTCCACATGCTGAAACTAAGAAGTCCACGTGCTGCAACTAAGAGTCTGCAGGCCACAACTAAAGATCCCACGTGCTGCAACGAAGATCCCTTGTGCCACAACTAACACCCAGCACAGCCCAAACAAATAAATATTAAAAAGACTTTAATTTACTGATTCATTTTCTATAATGATTATAGATTTATAATTTCTGTACATTTCTATGTCAATTTTGGCAACTGAAATATTTTCTAGAAAAAATTTCCATTTCATCTAAATCTTCAAAGGCATCAAAATAATGGTTCATAATTTCCTTTTCTTATCTTTTTATTTACTGCAGCATCTGCAGTGATACTCACCTCTTTATTCCTGATATTGTTTTGGTACCTACTTTTCCTTCTTGATCAATTTTGCAAGAGGTTGTCAATTTTTTAAATTTGCTAATAATCACTAATTTTTATTTGCTTTATGATTCATTAATTCTTGCTATTTTCTTGATTATTTTATTCATCTGATTTTCTTTGCTTTTATTATGCTCTTTTTAAATAGCTAACTTCTTGAGAGATATTCTTAGCTCATTAATTTTAATTACTTTCCTCTTCTAATATCTTCATGCACTTAAGGTATTAAATTCTCTTTTGCTTTAACTGCATTCTTAAATATAATCTAATCCCCATTACAATTTCTTCTATGAACGATGGACAATTTGAAGTGCTTTCTTAATTTTTAAACATATAAAAACTTCTGGTTTATATATGATAATCTCAACAGATGCAGAAAAAGCCTTTGACAAAATTCAACACCCATTTATGATAAAAACTCTCCAGAAAGTGGCACAGAGGGAACTTACCTCAACATAATAAAGGCCATATATGACAAACCCACAGCCAACATCATTCTCAATGGTGAAAAATTGAAAGAATTTCCATTAAGATCAGGAACAAAACAAGTTTGCCCAATCTCACCACTAGTATTCAACATAGTTTTGGAAGTTTTAGCCACAGCAATCAGAGATGAAAAGAAATAAAAGCATTTCAAATAGGAAAAGAAGAAGTAAAACTGTCATTGTTTTCAGATGACATGATGCTACTATACATAGAGAATCCTAAGATGTCACGAGAAAACTACTAGAGCTAATCAATGAATTTGGTAAAGTAGCAGGATACAAAATTAATGCACAGAAATCTCTTGCATTCCCATACACTAATGATGAAAAATCTAAAAGATAAATTAAGGAAACACTCCTATTTACCATTGTAACATAAAGAATAAAATACCTAGGAATAAATCTACCTAAGGAGACAAAACACCGTATGCAGAAAACTATAAGACACTGATGAAAGAAATTAAAGATGATACAAACAGATGGAGACATATACCATGTTCTTGGATTGGAAGAATCAATAATGTGAAAATGACTATCGTACCCAAAGCAATCTACAGATTCAATGCACTCCCTATCAAACGACCAATGATATTTTTCACAGAACTAGAACAAAAAATTGCACAATTTGTATGGAAACACAAAAGACCCCAAATAGCCAAAGCAATCTTGAGATAGAAAAACAGAGCTGGAGGAATCAGGCTCCCTGACTTCAGACTATACTACAAAGCTACAGTAATCAAGACAGTATGGTACTGGCACAAAAATAGAAATGTAGTTCAATGGAACAGGATAGAAAGCCCAGAGATAAACCCACACACATATGGTCACCTTATCTTTAATAAAGTAGGCAAGAATATACAATGGAGAAAAGACAGCCTCTTCAATAAGTGGTACTGGGAGAACTGGACAGCTACATGTAAAAGAATGAAATTTGTACACTCCCTAATACCATACACAAAAATAAACTCAAAATGGATTAAAGACCTAAATATAAAGTCAGACACTATAAAACTCTTAGAGGAAAACATAGGTAGAACACTCTATGACATAAATCACAACAAAATCCTTTTTGACCCACCTCCTAGAGAAATGGAAATACAAACAAAAATAAACAAATGGGACCTAATGAATCTTAAAAGTTTTGCACAGCAAAGGAAACCATAAACAAGACAAAAAAAACACCCTCAGAATGGGAGAAAATATTTGCAAACGATGCAACTGACAAAGGATTAATCTCCATATTATACAAGCAGCTCAAGCAGCTCAATATCAAAAAAACAAACAACCCAATGCAAAAATGGGCAGAATACCTAAATAAACATGTCTCCCAGGAAGATATACAGATTAACAACAAACTCATGAAAGGATGCTCAATGTCACTAATCATTAGAGAAATGCAAATCAAAACTAAAATTAGGTATCACCACTCACCAGTCAGAATGACCACCATCAAAAAATCTACAAACAATAAATGCTGGGGAGGTTGTGGAGAAAAAGGGAATCCTCCTACTCTGTTAGTGGGAATGTTAATTGATATAGCCACTATGGCGAACAGTATGGAGGTTCCTTAAAAATCTAAAAATAGAATTACCATATGACCCAGCAATCCCACTACTGGGCATATACCCTGAGAAAACCATAACTCAAAAAGAGTCATGCACCACAGTGTTCATTGCAGTACTATTTACAATAGCCAGGACATGGAAGCAACCTAAGTGCCCATTGACAGATGAATGGATAAAGAAGATGTGGCACATATATACAACGGAACATTACTCAGCCATTAAAAAGTAACAAAACTGAGTTATTTGTAGTGAGGTGGATGGACATAGAATCTGTCATACAGAGTGAAGTAAGTCAGAAAGAGAAAAAGAAATACTGTATGCTAACACATATATATGGAATCTAAAAAAAAAAAAAAAGGTTCTGAAGAACCTAGGGGCAGGACAGGAATAAAGACGTAGAGGTAGAGAATGGACTTGAGTATACGGGGAGGGGGAAGGGTAAGCTGGGACGAAGTGAGAGAGTGGCATGGACATATACACTACCAAATGTAAAATAGATAGCTAGTAGGAAGTAGCTGCATAGCATAGGGAGATCAGCTCGGTGCTTTGTGACTACCTGGAAGGAGGGTGGGAGGGAGACACAAGAGGGAGAAGATATGGGGATATAAGTATACATATAGCTGATTCACTTTGTTATACAGCAGAAACTAACACAACAATGTAAAACAATTATATTCCAATAAAGATGTTAAAAAAAAAAAGTTCAGTGGGCATGTATCTAAAACTTTCTGAGGATAGTTGGAACAGTAATTGCACACCCAGTACCATAGTCCTGGAAGAGAATGTGATGTAATTCAATACCAATATGTCCTCATTGGCATAGGAGTAGCTTCTATCTGGAAGATGAATATGGAACAAAAAATGGTTCTACACTTTGGCAAATAAGGGGTCACCTGTTTCCTGTAAACAATTAATGACAATCAAGTCACAGTATGTGGCAATCTATTCAAACCATTCAGTTTGTTTACATGGAGGCCTGGTGCAGACTAGAGTCACTGAATTTTCTGCATTAGAACTAGTTTCCTCTTCTAGACTCAACTAAAATTATTCTATGACCTGAGTGTCTCATTCACAGATAAATACAAAAATAGTCCTCCTCTTGTATTAAAAAATTATGAGTATTTTATAATTCTTCTACAACTTGCGTATTTATTTTGAAATCATTTATATATGTGAATGCAAACAGCTAAAATAATTATTGTAGTCTCTTTCCTCCCTCTCAAACAAAGAGTATTATTTCTACATTTCAAACTTTCTGGGAATGTGTATAAATATATGTACACCAAAATATATCAGGTCATTTATTATTTTTAAACTATGATCTAGTTATTTTTAATGCACTGAATAGGTATGAATTCTAACACTAATTAAAGCAAGTACTTGGAATAGTGATCAGAGATTCAGATGTTTTTAAACTACTTTGAGATGGAGTTTGGCTGACTTGCTTTCTTATCTTCAGGCTTCTCACTATTGTTTCCCATTTGGTTTTGGCCAAGTCAGCTACCAGTAAACATACTGAATACTCAGATAGTTCAGGAATGAATTTCTTCCAAGAAAGCACACTAAGTTGAAGAATTATTCTGAAAGAAAATGAAAGATAAACCTTTAATTAAAATTAAATCTATCTTAGTATGGCAAAAAAAAATGTCTGCCATGTTTATTTCACTTTTCACTATATATAAATTAAGCCAGGGTTATATGGTGAAACCGAGTGGAGGTTGGCATTTGTCTAACCCAACCAAGATACTCAGAGAATACACTGTATCTGTGCCCATCATTCCAGATATTGATTAGGGAGGTCAATTCAATTTTATTGAAATTTCAAATGATCTATATGATTTGGGGGACACCAAGATATATACCATTGATTGGCTTTGTTTTTATTTCTCTTTCCCTAGATGTGGTAAAAGCTATAAATTAAAACTGTAAAGCAGCAACTCTGTTTTGTATCTTATCAAAGCTCACACCGTTCCAGGGATGTGGTCTACATTGGTGGGTCACTATGCTGAATCCCAAGGTTGAATGAAAGGGTCAATGCAAGAACATTTATTTCTTTGAGTGGTGTCTAATAACAATCAAGATTTTATTTCTTTGCAAATAATTATCAGAAAAAGACATTTTGTTGCATAAATTTTAAATTCTAGTGATTTAACCAGTGACTCTTTAATTATTAAATTTTAAATAATGGAAAGTCTATAATATTATTCCAGACTACTCAAATTTATGTGCTGACACCAGATATTGCTTTTTCTGAAATTCCTTCTTGGATTAGAGATGAAAGGAGTTCTTCCTCTAAAACACATAGCTGATACAAAAATGACCTCTTGATTAGCAAGCTGACAATATTAAAACTGTTATATTGTTTTAATATTTGCTTCTTCAGAGTTTGAATTTTACCATCTTTCTTTAAATCAAGTTAATGCTCTTAAATGTATCAAGTGAATGAAAGAGAGGAAATACACTTTCAAATAACACTTTCCTTTGGGGACCAGTTCAGGTAATTTGGAGTGCTTAATTGCAATGGTTGAGAAAAGAGACAATGTTGTGAAAGTATAATGAGAGCTAAAAAGATCTGAAATTGTTGGTTGTTCTTTGGGGAATTTCTAGCATTTTCCTTTTCAGATAAGGGGAACTACATAAAATGATTTTCTTTTCTTCCCCCTACTTGCCAGGAGTGAAATATTACATTCAGTTATAGTATTTAAATTAACTTTACAGTAAGAATATGTTTTTTTGGTTTTTTTTTCTCATCTCTCTGTGTATTCAGTTTTATTTATATTCTCCTATAACATTTTGCAAGCCTCATAAATTCTGAGGGATGTAAGCTGTAAATAAAGTATAATGAAAAATATATTGGTTCCAATGAAATAAAAATTGTGGAGTTTATTTATTTATCCCTTGTGTATATTGGAAGAATGAACTTTTTAAAATACATATCTGATTCCATCGTCCTTTCAAAATCTTTAAAAGTTGTCTTCCACATAAAAACCCAACTATTTTTTGAGGGCTATAATATCTTTTATGAATGGGTCCCTACTTACCTTTCTGATTATCTCCTATATTAATGTACTCCATGATCTAATGTACCCCATGATCATACCCCATGTTCTAGTCTTTCTGAGCTACTTATATTTGCAACACATGTTTTCCAAACTCTATGAATCTATAACACTGCTTCCTTTACTTCTCCTTTTCATTATCTATGTAATTTCTCCAAATCTCTGAAAACACAATCCCAGTAACCTTTCCTGCAAAATGCTTTTCAAGATCCTTCCACCCTCTTTAACCCCACCCCAATCCCACACCTGATATGAATTAGATCACTTTCTTCCTCAGTGTGCCCGTAGTATCCTATGCAGTTATGCTTCAAAACATTCAGAAGTGTATTTTCATTAACAGTCATTTCTAACAAGTTTGAAAAGCTTTTATTACCTTCTATAACTCTAGTGTATATCATAACACCTACAACATAGTAGGCACACAAAATTGACCAAACAAGTGTTTATTGATTTGAAGCTTTTAAGATGATGGGTCTCTGTGGACGTGGCAACCCTGAAGTTAATTTCAAACTGGATGAGTGCCCAGAAAGTTCATGTCAATGGACAACAGGTGGTACAGATTCTGCATAAGGTAAAATTGATTCCATCATCCTCAAGTAAGAGCTCCCTTATATAAAAGGCATGCTTGACAATTTGGAAAATATTAATATAAGGTATTGGGAAAAGAAACAAGATAAAATATATAACCAGTGACTAAAAAATAACTTATGGATTGAGAATACATTATTGGTATAAATATTGGTCATTCGCAGTTAGTGCTCCATTCCAACTGTACCAACATTTGGTTCTCATCCAAGAGGGAAACTACCTGCTTCAAGACTAACTGTAATGTATACTTCTCCATGCAAACTTTTTTTTGTCCTCCAACTTAATCATCAATAATTATTTTATCCACTAACTAGCCTAAGATTTATCATTAATCTTACTTTCTTTAAGAAACTGTATATTTTATCACAGAATAGATCTCAATTTACCAAATATCTGCCACTTAAAGTTTTCTTTACTGTTAAATATCAACTCTGTAAGTCATCAAGAATGGAAAGTGTCTGACATTAAACATGAGTCAACTTAGTAAAAAAACCACAGGTGGATGAGAGAGTTCATTCACATGTCCAAATCTAGATATTTTAAGAAAAATTCTGAATAATGTGAAATACAAATCTCAGAATGTAATGTAATATAGTTTCATACTATAAATCTTACATACAGGGAAAGTGAGAGCCAGTGAAGTCAAACCTATACAAAAATGCAAGTCTATAATATAATTAATTGTCTTATTCTGTTAGGGGAAACACTGACTGAAACCGCCTGCCCTGGCCAGGCAAAGACAGTAACAATTTGCATGAGTTATCTTACGACAGAGATTGAACTAACAAGGACTAACAAGCCACCACCAACCACAAGAATACGGGAAAAGTCAAAAGGAGAAAGGAGACGCTAGTCCACATGTCCTACCAACACCCCAGAATCCTCCTCGCTGGAATCCATCTTGGCTGAGTGATTGCATGCACCACCAGAAGGTACCCTGAGTCATAATGATTGGCCAGAGACAATCCGGAAACTAATCCCATCACCATTAAACCCGAGACTGCAAACCACACAGCAGAGCAGTTCTGAGTTCCCTTACACTGCTGCTTTCCGCCTGGGCGCTCCTTCCCAATAAGGTCTCTTGCTTTGTCAGCACGTGTGTCTCCTCAGACAGTTCATTTCCGAGTGTTAGACAAGAGCCCACTCTTGGGCCCCCCTTCCTGCAACGATTCTGTGCACAATTTTCCTTTTAATACAAATAGCTTATGAAACCAAGAAGTCACTTCATCAGTGTAAGAGGGAGAAGAGACAAAAGTTGATTATAAAAACCAATCATTTATTTAGGAAGCTTTAACAAAAAAGGAAGCCATATATCTCATAGACTTTACAAGTCTTTATCACTGTAAGTCCATATCATTGTAATAATGGAATACTGGGTAGAAGACATGTTATCAACTTTGATTTATAAAAATAAAACTTCATCTACGTGACATTTTCTGATTTCCCCTTCTCATTCAGTCAGCCACTGAAACGTAAACCTTGATCAAAATACCAACTCCCATGGGCCCATCCAATGTCTCTGCATACAGTTCATTGTTCTTTTGGTTAAAATACAATGGAATTTATTTTCTAAAATTAATTTCTAGGTCACAAGCTTTCGTACATTTTAAGTGTCTATGTGGCACATATTTTTCTGCCAACAAATACTGACACTAGCTTTTAAGTTATGTACTGAAATTTAAATCCACCTTTGATATTTTTTAAGACCAAAGCATAGGACGCTAACCAAGAAAAGCAGACTTGATGTACAAGCTTAGATTCAGGACATTGAAGTTATGGACGTTATTTTCAATCTATTTAATGAAACATTGCTTTGTTGTTTTATTTTGTTTTTTCCACTTCTGTGAAGAACTGGAAAATAAAGCCTGGTCAGACATTTTCTCACAACTAGGTCAAAAATAGACTCCTAAGAGAATAATTAAATAATGTCTTGTTAAATACGTTTCTTCACAAGGAAGGACGTCATTAATGAAAATAAACGCTGCCCCTATTTTTAAATATACTTAGATATGGGGAAAAATATTTTGTTGAAACTACATTCTTTTTATATAAAAGGGGATAAGTAAGAAAGATTAGTGAGATAGAATAACAGTCCCCAATGAAATCCACATTATAATCTCTGGAACCTGTGAATATGTTACCTTGCTTGGCGAAAGGGACTGGCATATGTGATTACGTTAAGGACAGATATGGGAAGATTATTTTAGATTATTTACGTGAGCCCAGTGTAATCACAATGGTCCTTAAAAGTGGAGGCAGAAGGTAGAAGAGTCAGAAGAAGATATGACTATGAAAGAAAGGCACAAAGAGATGCAACTTTCTCGGCTTTGATGATGCAAGGAGAGGGCAATGAGCCAAAGAATATGGATGGCCTCTAGAAATTGAAAATATCAAGGAAATTAATTCTCTTCTAGAGCCTCCAGATAGAATTGCAGCCCTAGTAACGTATTTTTAGCCCAGTGAGACCCATGTCAAACTTCTAGCTACAGGCTGTGGGATTATACATTCGTGTTATTTATGGTCCAAATTTGTGGTAATTGATTATAACAGTGATAGAAAACTAATACACTTAAGCTGGCCTGTCTTCTCAAAATGGTAGATTAAATATAAGTATTTACTACTGCTACTTCCTGAAACTATTGAAACAATAGTAGAGGAATTTTAAAGGCATAGCAGGGAATAAAGGTCAGGAAAGGAGACAGTAGCAAGAAGAACTCCTGAAAGTTTGTTTAAAAAGCAGACTTTCCTTTGTTTTAATCAACTCAACTGGTCCTCAGAACAATGGCGGTCAGGTACCTCTGCTGTAGGAAGGTGATTAAAAGAGTCTTATCTGGGCAATGTCATTGACCTTAAAGAAGAAACCTAAAGATACTATCAATAACTTCCATAAATAGTCCTACCATGTCACTGAAAAGTGAAGACTACGTATGCTTGGACATACTGCATACAATTGCACAGAGCCTCAATAATCTTTTTAGTTGCCTCCATAGAAAATAAATTCAAAATCATATGTATTAAAAGATATTAGAAACAGAATGAAGGTAGAAGAAACATTTAAAACACACTATCAAAAATTTGAGAGAGCTAAAATTCTTCACTTATGATACAAGAAAAAGACCCTTTAAAAAAGGAAACCTTTAGAGAACAACAAAAAGTTCTTGAAAATTAAGACTACTCTGTGAGAAATGAACATCTTGGAAGTTAAGTGAAATCAAATAGATGGATATAAATGAAAGTCATAGATGATAAAATTAAGAAAATCTCCAAGAAAATAGAGAAAAGATACAAAGAGATAAATAAAAGAGGAAATGAGAATATTAGAAAATCATTCCAAGAGTTCTGACATCCAAATAATGAAAATTCCAGAAAGGAGGACAGAGGAAGATGGAAGGGAGTAAATAAAGGAAAAAAAACTTAAGAAAATTTTCCTGATGGGCATGAGTTTCCAGATTGAAAGCACATGGCAAAAGATTAAAATGGATGCACACTTAGGCAGAAATTTTGAAATTTTAGAACACCAGGGAAGATTAGAATATCCTATAAGTTTTAAGGGGAGAAATCAGTTTCACACAAGGGATTAAAACTTAATAGCATCAGACATCTCAATAGCAACACTGGAAACTAGGAGAAAAAGGAACAATGTTGCTGAAATTCAGAAGGAACGCCATTTCTACACTAGTCCAGACTCTTAATATTAATTATTAGGGAAGAATTAATTTATTTAAAGAAATCAAGGTTTCAAAAAGTTTACTACCAGGTTTTTTTTTCCCCCTGAGAAACTCCTGGAAAATGTGCTTTATCAAAACCAAGGATTAGGGACTTCCCTGGTGGTCCAATGGTTAAGACTCCACGCTACCACTGTAGAGGGCACGGGTTCGATCCCTGGTAGTGAACTAACATCCCACATGCCGTGCAGCATGGCCAAAAAAACAAAAAAAAGAAAAAGGAAAACCAAGGAGTAAACCAAGAAAACTGCATATTTACCATGAAACAGGGTTTCTATACCTAGAAAGAGGTGAATGGAATCCCCATGATGATGATAAAAGGAGATCCCAAGACAACAGCTATAAATTGAGAGAAATTTACAAAATTGAGCAGATCAGGATGCTTTGGTAGGGATTTCGTCAAGAATAGAAAACTGTTCCAATATTTCATGTGTTTGAAGAATTAACAGGAAAGTATTTATAATCGGAAAGGACGCTGTGGCTAAATTAGCGATAAGTACATGTATAAATAAGCAAAGAAAAAATGACTATCAACTCTAGGGAGGAAAAGGCTGTAAGGGTGAGTAAAATGATCAAAACATATGGGCTCAAATGCAGTAGAACTTAAAACACTGATAATTAATCTAATTAAAAATATGAAAACCATATAACAATATTGGGAATTTAGGGTAGGGTGTATGTAGTAGAGGTATGGTGGGCAGCAAGTTTTAGAAATAGAACCAGATCTTCATCTACCACAGTGTAAAGTAAACAGAAAATGCCCCCAAATGGAAAATCCAGAAGAAGTAATTGCATATCAGTAGAACCACCAAAGAGCGCAGAGACTACTCAGGTTTGTGGATTCTCTAAACAACCTGTCTGAGAATCAGTTTCTTCAAGTGTAAAATGGGGATAATCTCTACCATGTAGAGCTGTTGTGAAGATCCAAATACTATGTGCAAATCAGCATGCAAGTGATTGACTCGTGGAGCTGGGAAAGGATAAGCAAGAGTTATATTGGATACTGATCTTAGTAAGCAATGAGAAGAGATAATGGACCCTACCATATCTTTTGTTCATTGATCCTACACAGCCTGAATATTCAGAAACAGCCATGATTTGAAGAAAACTTTTCAGGTAAAAAAAATCATGATTTGGAAAAAAATTCTACTGGATGAGGAGGATCATCCTTTTTGAACTCCTCTAGGTCAGAAGCTACGGGAACTTGGCTTTGCAGATTAATTCTGTGAGGTGTCAGAGAGTTGGACATATGACATATTGAACTCATCTGATCTAAAATTAGGAAAACACTTTTTCTTTGAAACACTGTCAGAAAAAGTAACTGAGCGCTTTTCTAAAAGGTGATTTGATATTTAAACAAAATCAGGAAAACAGTGTATTTGTCTGCTTTACTTACTGTGGCTTTTGAGACTCAGGTTCAGCAAAGGGTAAGATGGTCATGAAGCTTCCTCCAAGAAATGCAGGTCTCAAATAATCTGTATTATTAAATTCAGGTTCCATATTGCTGAAGCATCTCACCAGTAAGGAGCCAAAATAAAAGTAACCCTCAAGGAATGACTTATAATGATTTAAGTTTTCAATCATTTAATCATTGATTTTTAGGAGTTAAAAGTCTTATGATAAACCAAATCAAGTAATGTGAGTAATTAACTCTTGGGAAGTAGAAAAATGATGAGCACGCTACAGAAATTTAACCCAATCCTATTTTGAAAGTTTAATACAGTTTTTATAAAACTGAACTTGCAGTATTGATTACATAAGTTTCTGCTTTTGTAACCTAAATGACCTTGTACATTTAAATAATAATAAAATGCATGCTGGGCAATGCAATTAGTTTGATGCTAATCTGAATATGTACAACAGAACTCAAGCACATACTCGGAATAGAGCTCACAGATGTGCTGTGCAGTCACACTGAACTCTCTTCATGGTATGAAATGGTAGAAACTTTCATTCAAATAGAATGTAAGCCACCTTCCCCAGAATCTCACTTTTCCTCCCAGAGAAATCATCCATTATGGTTCCATTCTATTTCCACAAAGTGGCTCTTGAGTACTGAGACACCTAAATATTTTTCAGAATATTTAATGCCATATATGGATGAATTTAAAACAGCATAAGAATTTCTTCAGAAATAATCAATAATAAAATATCCTTATTTTTAGTTTAATATATATTTACAAAAGCATATTCACATATTTATGAGGATATTTAAATTGAAAATAGGCATTATCAAAATAATTGTGTTTTTTTAATTTACATCATTTTGATAAACAGAATGAAATATTTTACCATGACAGGAGCTATACCATGAAAATCCCATTAAAAGGGACTAGTTTCTAGTTAAGTTGAATTATTCAGTTCAATGAACACATTAGATTTTGCTTTTTTTTTTTTTTTCAGTCACCACACTGGTGGGCTGAAAATTATCTTGACTTAAGTTGACTTTTACTCCCTTTGATGTGAGCTCTTACAAATTCCTGAAATGGAAACACCAGAGGTTTATTTTTTATTCAGTCAATAAAATGCATAACTTTTCACTGCTAGGAAAACATGTCATGTACAGATTGAACAAATGTTACAGGAAATCACTTTGATGAGAAGTCCTACAGGCTAAAATATATGAAACTGAGATGACTTTGCTTGGAATGACCAGTGTCAAAAAAATCAGCAAAATGAGAAGAAAAAGCAATTCTTTATTTTTATCCAAATATATCAGACTTCATAATTTAGTTTCAACAAAAACGTAGAGTCACCATATATCATCCAAACCAGGACATTATAAGAGTGAAAGGGAGTATTAGTAATAATTACACAGGTACAACAGATATAAACTGGAACTCTCCTGGGTAAACCGGGACCTATGATCAACTTAGCAATAGGGGTTAAACTGCAATTACATGCAGAAATCATACCTTTCCCATACATATGTGGGAAAGTTAAAGGAACAGCATTCACTAAGAAAAATTTGACAACAGTGGTTCTTTCTCATCATTCAGGTCTTTGTTCAAAGATCACCCCCTCCCTAAGCCAGTCACCTCTTC
The DNA here is from genome assembly GCF_937001465.1 of Orcinus orca. Lineage (NCBI taxonomy): Eukaryota > Metazoa > Chordata > Mammalia > Artiodactyla > Delphinidae > Orcinus > Orcinus orca. The sequence goes on along the minus strand of NC_064565.1, from coordinate 44,887,687 downwards.
TAAAATAATCAATTCTTATTTCACCCAGTCATTTTCCATCACGTTACCGTTCTCCTTCCCTTAACTGATATTTTGACTCTGAAATTGTGTCATTTGTTTTTTGTCTCCCCTCCCCCCACTCCTACTGATATGCAGTGTTTGAATGGGCAGTGACCTCCTCTGACTTAGTCATATCCAAATCTACAGGAGCTAAAAATGCCTAGAACATTAAAGACATGCAAAAATTTTGTTGAATGAATGAATGAATATATTTGGAGAGTTTATTTTTGGTCTTATAATCCTCTTGGTGCCAAAAACAAATTAAAATGACTCTCTAAATTAAATTATGGCTCTGTTTAGTTTTAAGTGGTTGGACTAAATGATCTGTGCAGTCTCTTCCACTGATAATAAATATACTGTGACCCCTGGGTCCCCTTCTCTCTCTGCTACTATTTCATTTCCTATATCCAGTAAATAAGAAAGTTTGGGGGTAAGGGTTAGGGCAACCAGCTCTATTCACAGTGGTTGGATGCTCAAGGTTGATCATTTTGCCAGTAACAATTCCCTGGTATATGTTTGCACCTGCAGAATTTGGTTGATACAGAGGTAGCCAGAAGGTATTATTGTAGTCAATGATAGAATTGTTGATGTAATAATTTTCCAATACGAAAATCATCACAGGATTGCTAAAAACAATGGGAAATGGTGGGAGCCCAAACCAGCTATTAAGGATTTACAATTTATAAGGAGAAGTAGATTAATTCTGGACAGACTTAGATTGCAATACCCCAAAAAGCTTTATAGGAAAATCCATGATATTCTGACAAGAAGCACTTGTAAATTTTCATTAAAATCTCTGCATTTCAAATCTTTATTTTTCATGTGTTCTTCTGAGGAACAGTTTTGATTCCTACTAATGAGTCATAAATATCAAACCTTTGGGTTCAAAAAATAGTACTGCTAAAATTATTTTGGTGGGCCAGAGATCCAAGACACCAATAAATTGAGTGTTTACCGAAACAAAACAAAACAAAAAACTCACATGGGTAAAATATCTTCAAGTTATCTGATTTTAAATTCTCTCAGGTATATACAAAACATTCCTTCGGAATTGAGTGACAGGCAAGGGATGAAATAGGTTCCCCAGGTGAGGAAAAGAGTCTGTCCTGCTATAACAAGTGCCACAAACAGGAGAATGGCATAAAAAGAGACTCAATGAGACATACAGATTTTACACATAAAGACCTATCATCTGTTTCATTGTATTGTTTTATCTCCTCAAAGATAAATTACTGATTTTTAAAATGACAAAAGTTTGAGAAAAAGAGTGAAAATGTTACCAATTGACTCAGTTTGAAACAGGGACCATTAATTATGTAATTTCACACAGATTCCAATATATTCAATATAACTTCGCTACTGACTATTACAGTGATTCAACATTTGTTCAGAGCTCATATTTGTATTAGATCGTACGTAAAAGAGATTTCCAGACTTTAATCAGTCCAGGAAAGGACCAACTCTCAAAATGGCAATATTTATTTTTTCCCAGTACTAGCAACTTTTAAAAATCATAAGAAATTGTCAGCGTATTAGTATGCTTCAAAATTTACAAGTTAAACATATAATGGTTATATTTTTGCAGGGCCATAAGTAGCACAGACTTGTGTGACTCCCTCGTATAAAGAACAACTGAAAACCTTCCAGGACCTTAAACAGCAGAAAACATTAAATCAGATTTTAAAATGACAAATAATTTAAGGCTAAAATATTTGGTATTAATAATTAATGCCAGAAGCCTTCCTAGCCTAATAAAGTAAACATGCACAAGAACTACAACTTTGAACAAAACATCACAATTTTATCAGATATATGTATGTACGTGTGTGTGTATGTGTATGTATATATATGTACATATATGTGTGTGTATATATAAAACTATGTGTACACACACACACACATATATATATATAGTTTTATCACCCTGAAAGCTATCAATTCATGTTTGGCTTAATACGTATGTTAGAAATGTTGTGCAGGGTACTACCCCTTTAAATATATATATATACATTTTCCATAATATACAATATAAATATACCATATATAAATCATGCCATAAAACTAAATGTAAAATTTGCACATTATTGCATGCTTGATGTGATAATACATGCCCGTTAATAAGAACTTCCTTCTGATGTCCTCCCTTCACAACTTTATCTTTTGCACATTAGCAATACTTGAAAAGGAAGGTTCTCAAATATGTATATATGACTGGGGGAAAAAATGTACCTTTCAGATTCCTTAAAGAGGATTACCTCATCAGCCAAATATTGGACTATTACCAAATCAAACAGTAAATAATGCCTGAAGGGGTGTTTGGTTATGTGAATCTATCAGAGTTCATTTTTCTTAGTTTTGCCGGAAGATTCCCTTCCATCCTGGCTGCTCCTCCGGCCATCTTTTGAAGCTTTGGTGGCAAATCAGCCACTGACTGGCTCATGGGATCAGACAACATTTTGGTGGTTTTAGATACCAGTTTTTCTTCTGAGTTGCCAGGTACTGAACTTATTCGTTGAAGTTTCATGGGCAAATCACCCAAGCTGTAGGCTTTTTCAGAAGTTGTAGAACTCATTCTCAAGAGTTTTTTGGGAAAGTCTTCTCTTCCAGTAATTTTCTGCAGCTTAGATGGAAGTTTGGTACTAATGTCGTCTAGTCCATCTAAGCATTCCACAGAATTATGTCTTTCTTTGCTGTTAGTTATGGCTGGTGCTATTAAAGGGGACGACATAAGAAGCATTTCCTCCTGTTCTTTCACACTGTAAGGTGGCGTGGGGACTTCAAATGTTGCATGGAACTGGGAGTAATCAACTTTAAAGAATCCTTCTTCTAAGGAAATTACAGGGAAAAAACGGTGGCCCCAAAGAACTTCATCTTCAGTGTATGATGTTCGAGCTTGACAAGTCATCCCTGAAAGCAAAAAGGAAGTCCTTGATAAATTATGCATAGTAGAAGCACATGTTAAGGCATTTTGAACTAAGGAATTCATTTTGCTTGTTAACTTAAGAAGGATACTTAACTGCGTATCACTTTCCTCTTCTGTAGAGGAAAATATAAAAAGCAACACCTGTCTTACAGTACTGCTGTGAGCATGAAATAAAATTACACGTACAGAAATGTAAAACGAGCCAAAATAGTTGGCTTTTATAAATGAAAGCAAAGATAACCATCCCAAGTATTTGTTAAATGAATAAAAGTTGAAAATATTTCTATGTTGTATAATGTAAAGTCATTGTAGAGATTCCCTTCTTCTGGACCTTTAGGGCCAGAATGAACTTTTGTTCAAGTTTCAGAAATCCTATGCTAAAATCAGTAATCTGGGCCACTGTGATGTTGCAAGTTCTGTTCCTGCTATACAAATTTCTGAAACTGGATGCTGGATATAAGATGTGAAATGCTGCCATTTATATATTATGTTCCTTGGATATCATTTATCTTATGCTACTCTGATTAACTCAATTCTGTTCTCATTAATCATATGTTAAGACTAAGTTACGCTTAAATCAGTCAGCCTCTGAATATTCCTTTGACTGGAAATATATGAATAAATTAAAGCCATATATTACCTTTCAGTTTTATATTAGTCAAAAGGTACAATTTTCTATAAGTTGCAAAAGTCATTACTGTCCTCTACCTTTACTATCAGACATCTGTTAAAGGTTATTAAAGTGTAAAATAATAGATGAATTTAAAAAATGCATCTTTCCAATAGTTAAGTATAATTTAAACAAGTAATGACAGTCTTTCTTCTTTCATCTCTATTCTCCCTTTGTCACTTTATAAATAATTTCTACTGTGTTTAAGCCTGGTATAGTTTGGATACAGAGATATTCTGTATTTTTTCCTCTGACTAGCAATCACACATGCAATAAATTAAATCCTTCACTGAATCATTCCAAAATCTTACCTTATAATTATTATCAGTTCTATATTACCAGGGAATCAGTTGTTATGATATATATATTGTCTTTTTCCAGACAGCTTTTAAAGAAATTTATGTAGAAAATAAATGCCCATCTCAGGCACTATGTTAGGTGCTCTCTCTCCATATTATTTCTAATCATCAATACCATCTTGATAAGAAAATATTTTTATGTCTGTTTTAAAGACAAAGAGCATAATGCTCAGAGAGTTTAAATCTCTTGCCCTTCCTGACACACAGATCTAGGAAGTTGTAGAGAAAAGTTGGTATTATTCTAACTTCTGTTTTTGTTGTTGTTTTTACTTTGCCATGATGTCTCTATTATTTTAGTTGGGAACCTGATTCTAAACAACTTATCAATCTCACTGTCATGGTGGAAATCTGACAGCGACCCAATACTAGTCTTCATAATCATTATCATATCAGGAGTAGCACCCAGAAATATTTATATGTGAAGATAACAAAATTAGACTAAAAAGTGATTTGTACATTTTATAGACATGCACACAGTATCATTCTGTATTTTCAAACAGATTTCTAGTTTCTGACAATATTTCATGAGAAAAAATTATAGAACATCACTTATTTAGAGAAGATAAAAAGTATATTTCCCAATATATTTACTTGGTTTTATTTTGAGATGTTTAAATATTAAGCAAACTACCTGGAATAAAGAACAAATATTGATGTTTTTATCCATTAGTATATGAAACAATAAAATGAGTAAGTACCCTTTATTGTTTAATTGAATAAGTACCCTTTAATTTCTCTCCAAGAGCAATCACTCTCATGAATTCCTTATGTATACTTGCCAGTTCAGGGTATTAATTTATATAAATTTATGAAAAAGGATCACTATAAATGCATGTATATATTAAGAACTGAAGTAAATTAACACTATGAACTTTGTTCAATTATTTCTAACAACAGTAGATTACATATTGAAACAAAATTTGATTCCTATCACATTCTTAGCCCATATTTAGTGACTTTTTTCTTTACATTAAGAAAGGACTATGAAATTAAAAATAAAAATTCTGTCCCCATTATTTATCATTATAATGTACTGTGTTGCTGATCCCCAATGCCTACCCTGAGCTGTTTCATATGTAGTTATCAGAAGTCATAGAGAAGAACTAGAGAACCTTAAATGAAGGGAAAAAAATGGGGGAAATAAAATCTTGTAAAATTTTTACTTTGAGGAAACAGGATATTGATAATTAAGGTACTATGACATCTACAATGGAAACAGGTATTTCAAATGTTTGTTCATGTAAAAATACCTGTAAGCATTATTACTAAAATGCCAGTGGATAATTCTGACTGAAAAGGAAGGTAGGGATTTTATTCTACTATATGAAATTGACTTTACTTCCTTTCATAGCAAACTAATACTGGTGAGGCAACATTTTTATATAATTGAAAAATATATAAATTAGGCTTCCTATTACACTACTAAACAGCTTGTAAAAATCACTTAAAGCTCTCTGAGCCTCAGTTTACTCTTCTACATAGTAAGGATAACAATATCCTCTTACAAAGCTGTTGAGAGTTTGAGATAAGTGAAGTGTACAAAACAGTGTTTGGTATCAGGCAATGCTTCATCATAACTGCTTTTCTTTTTATCATTCTGTGGGTGATCATTTGCATTTCCTGTTTTCCCTGGAAATTAGTGATAATGCATTCATATAAGCGGAGAATTTTGACATATTAGTAATTTGTCCCATATTAGTAATATAGGATATTAAACTTAAAAATTGCTAGGTATCACATAGCAATTTTCTTTTGAAATGGTCAACTAAACATTCAAAATATTTCAAAACTACAGAAGAAGATACATTACTCATCTTCTCAATTTTTAGGGTTTCTCAACATTTTCCACCTAATTATCTAGAATAGCTGGGAAGACTAAGTATGGAAACTTGGGGTGTATTAAAAAGGCCTTGGCAAGGTGAGTGACTACAGTCTGCTATAATACTTTGGTAATGAAGAACATTTGCCAGCACTTTAACCTTTGTTTGTTCTTCTACTGTTCCTTTTACACTTTCATTAAAAGTAGGTAGACAACTATCAGAGATTTCCAATTCAACAACATCATCGTTTTAAAATCTGATTTCACCTCAGAATGTTAATGTGCAATCAACATATGGATAATGATATGGAAACATTATTAATTGTATAACAGGAAGATCTCTATGATGGTCAATCTGCAGTTTAGACAATGTGCTAAAATAAGATGTAATTGAGAAACTACTTCTTTTTACAAGTTATCCCAAAAAAGTAACACCCAAAATGGTGTTGAAAATATAGAATACAGACTTCAATTGAGAAGATTTAAAGTAAATATAATTGTTTTCTAAGAACATGAATATATTACAGTATTCTTCTTTCTAGAATGCTTTATCTTATGATACTACTTACTCTAAGCCAAATTATTTAAAATAATCCATGCTTAGATTCATAATTACAAATGCCATTTGAATCAAAATAAATGCAGGTAAAAAGATACTATATGATTGCACCTCCTAACTGGCAATGTGACTGTTTGCATGTTTTAACCAGATTCCAGGCTTGAACAAATGTGATGAAAATCAACACGAGCTCATCTCTGTGGGAACTGGCAAAGCAACAGATGCTGCTTTAACTGGAAATAGCTGGGACTTTTGAATCCTTAGATGAAAAACATTTTGCGAAAAAATGACTTATCCTGTGCCTTGATTCATGGACAAAGAAACTATATGTTGTTGTTTAATTTATTCCAAAGTAGTGTTTCAATTTAAAATGATAGAGGCAATGTAGTCTAATCTCTTTATTTTTGACTTTTCTCTTTCCTGATTCTGCCTTTACATCGTTAAGTTCATCTCCCTAACTTAATTGAACATTAATTCAAATAAGAAGTATGAAAGCTTTTTGAGTGAAAATGGCAAACTGAATTGTTATTTTGACAAGTCCTTAATTAAACTTTCAGAATACCTCTAACTCAGTTGTTTTCTATTGTTTCTTCTGAACAGAGATGGTGCATATGTCACCTACGTGAGATGAGCACAAGATGGTTAAATGCAGTATAACTACAGGCCAAGGGGAATGTCTGGATGCTGCGACACAGAAAATACCAAGCAATCGATAACTTCTGCACAGCAGAGGCTTTATCTAAAGCTTACTCAGTATGGAAGTTGCTGAGGGCGTGTGGGGGGGTGGGAAGTTCTCCAATCACATGGTGGCTGTAGCTGCACTTTATCATGTGTGCACTAAACAAAAAGGAAAATAAAAGCAAATCTCCTTCAAACGAGCCGTGTTGTAATAAGAATAATAGGTAACATCACTATAGGGCTTACTATGTGCCAACTATCTTTCTAAGCACTTTTTGGAATCTTCACAACTGTCTGAGGAAGGCATGTGAACCCCAGCTCCACCACTAATTAATACATGATCTTTAAAAAAACTACCAAATCTCTTAATCCTCAATTTCATCATCTGTAAAATTAAGGACCCCCCCCTACTGATTTCACCTGAATATTCTGAGAATTAAGTGAAATTATTTAATAGATATATATACAATTAAGTTATATATGTAACTTACATATGTAATTTATATATATATATATATATATATATATATATATATACACATTGCTTGTACAATAAAAATTGGTCATTTTCATCCATAAGTCCCTAAATACAGGCTACATAACTCTACAAATTTCATTTATACACATACGTACACACAACTGAAATATTTAGCCAAGTAATAATATCTTAAATCTGTCCCCTTTGTCTATTTTTTTCTTTGAATTGGCAGTGGTCTTTATAACTGAATTGACTACTAGCTTAACATGCACAGCATGGGCTATATCACAAAGTAATTTCCTAGTCCACCCTATGCACTGCTCTGAGGATTATTGAATAAGATCTGTAGCTGTGACTTCCCTAAAGCACTTCCAAAATTTCACCCATCCCCCTAGATGTAATAACTGTAAGGCTCACTTGGCATTCTCTGCATGCTCTCTATTGTGTTGCACTGAGCTGAACCCAAATTTAAACTATAAACTTTTTGAGGAAGCACATGATGTTTGGGACTTTTTTATCTTGTTTACAAAATACAAAGACCCCATGTACACTGCTGTTCAATAATACTAAGGTCATGGCACCAGGCTCTTCTGGGATATTGGTTGAAAAGCTAACTAAGAATACATAAATGGCTACCAGAAACTGCAGTTTTCAAAGAAATGGAATCTCTTCACTTTCAAAGTTCAACATATTTTGCTCAGACAGACTTTTAGTGAGGAGTAGAAGTTTCTGGCATACATTCAACCCAATATTATCCTCTATTATTTACAAGCATTTGGTCTTACAATGTGTTCTCAGACATCAGTTTGCTATTATTCCCTAAGCTAGGTCAAAGAAATCTAAAAAACTAAAAATAAAAACAAGAAGAAAAAGCCAATTATATTTGTTAGAAAATAGTTTAAAAAAAGAAAATAAAGTGTCAATAAGAAATTTAGCAATAAATGTTTCAAATGTACTACTTTAGGTTACTAAGTTCCCAGAAGAACAAAAGAAAAGAAAATAGACTTTTAACCATGACCAACAGAACAAAATGTTAGATTCCCAGAAAGGACTATAAGTGCAGGTGCTAAGGGTCAATGGCAGATGGACAATATGACAGGGAATTCATTATCATACTGCTGAAAATATATTTAAGAGAATCAAGGTAATATTAAGCAAAAGAACATGGGTTTTGAATATAAATGAGATTGTTGCTGTTTTAACCATACATTATTAGTAAGACCTTAGGCATATTATTTCAATGATCTGAACTTTGTTTACTAAAAAATATCAATAGTAATAAGGGATAATAACATATTTATAAGGCTATCATGATTATAAATAATACCTACTTAATGGGTCTACCATATATCTAAAATAATAAAGGTTCAATAAGTGGTAGCTATTATCAATTATTATTATTATTGGGGTTCCAGCTAGTTAAAAGGTCATTTTAGATATATTTCAATTCTTTAGTGATCACTTTCTTTCTTAGAATCAACTCAAGGCAAGTGAAATAATTCTCATCTTGTTAGTTTCTATTAACTTGATATAGACCATGTTGTCTATATTTATCTGGAGTATGAGGAAAGGCCTATATTACACACATAATGAACTGAGTCAATTCTAGCACTGTCAACCTGGCCTGCCCTGCACAAGTGTGACTAACTTTACAGTAGCAACTATTTCCCTCAAAATACAATTAACTTCTCTACTTTGTTGACAAGGCACTATCTTCAGCTCTCCACTCTCACTTCACACAGAAGCATTGCAGAATTTACCCAGCACACTTTCAAATGATTATAACTCCCTTACCCTAACTGTAGAAGTGTTCCACTCTTGCTTATCTTTTCCTCTCTTCCTTCATGGTACCTATTAAAACATACTTTCTTGCATTGACAATGACAGAAACAAAACAAAGTTACCAAAATCCATTCATGCTATTGTTTTCTCCTGTTAAGATATGATTTTTAGCTTCCAAAGCATCTTAATGGTATAGGTATAATGTAACCTAATTACTGTTGGGAAATATCCTACATTATAAAAGATATTTTTCAAAGGGAAAATGTAATAAATTTCTAGCTTAAAAGAAAACAGAACATCTTTCAGAAAACGCTGGAATTTAATCATTTTGGTGAACATTACCCCTAGTCATTGGGAAGAAAAACTTTTGATATATTATCTGAAGCAATACCACTTGTCAACTTTAAAAAAATATTGCACACAAATTACAGCAATTAAATGCTTAGATTAATCCATTTTAAAAGATATTCTTGGGCTTCCCTGGTGGCGCAGTGGTTGAGAGTCCGCCTGCTGACGTGGGGGACACTGGTTCGTGCTCCGGTCTGGGAGGATCCCACATGCCGCAGAGCGGCTGGGCCCGTAAGCCATGGCCACTGAGCCTGTGCGTCCGGAGCCTGTGCTCCGCAACGGGAGAGGTCACAACAGTGAGAGGCCCATGTACCGCAAAAAAAAAAAAAAAAAAGATATTCTTAAAACTTTGCTTTAAAATGTCACTCAGAACCACTTTCTATAATGTATGGGACTCAATTGTTTGTGTTCCCTTAAAATTCCTAGGTTGAATTTTCACCCTAAACTCTAATGTGATGATATTAGGCGGTGGGGCTTAGTAACTTTTGAATATGTGATATTTAAACTAAATAAATAAAATTTAGTCAAGAAATAAAAAACAAACCCCACAGTTACTAGCATGTCTTCCTAGTTCCTTCAAAATCTAGCTCTAAGTTACCACTATAGTTTTAGCTCTTTAAAAACCTTAACAACAATAACTACAACACAGCAAAATACATATGCCGGATCCTAAGTGTTTTCTATATGTATTATCATATAATTCTCCCCACCACTCTATGAAGTGTGTACTATTCTTTTTTCATATGACAGACAACGATACTGAGGTATCAGGAGGGGGAAGTAGCTTCTCCAATGTCACATGACAAAGGATGGTACATCCAGAGCCAGTTTTTTTAACCTCTATTCTATTCTGCTCCAATTTTCTTAAATGGATGACTTTCCTATTAGTAAGTACTGTTTTCCATGTATATTACTTGGTTTATGCTATTTCAACTGCTTAAAATGTCCTCTTCCATCTCTCTACCTGTTGACATAATTCCTCATATTCAAAGCTCAGATCAAAGTGTCATTAATTCTATGAAGTCTTTCCCGATTTTTCTATTTTAATTTATTGTCTTTTAAATGTGTCTTATTGTCATGCACGTATGCACAGGCACACACATCAATATTCCCTGACCACAAGGTGTTGTAAATGACATACATAATTGACTTCAATCAGTGATAATACTTAACATTTATTAACATGTTAAACATCTCCTTTCTGCCAGGCACTCTTCTAGGTGCTGAATTACCAGGTGCTATGGCAATGGACTGAAGGATCAACCTCTCGACCTCCATATTTAAACCTAGTCCTGAAAAATGAGTAGTAGTTTACCACATAGTCCACATCCACCATGTGAGAAAAACACATTCTGGGGTGGGGAAAGACTTGTGCACACATCCGGTTGTGTAAGGGCACAACCAGTTGTACTTGAATTTAGGATACAGTTCCTGTTTGTTCATTCATTACGGTTACAGACAAATATCACATTAGAATAAGCTTCTTAGGAGAACTCTTATCCACCTTGGCATCGCTAGTATCCAACATGGTGCCAGGTATTAGATGCTCAATGCTTTCTTGGGGAGAGACAGTAGAAGGAATGGAGGAAGAGGAAAAATGGGAAGGTTAAAATGGCAGTGCAGGAAAAGTCAACTTTTTGAATGAATCAGAGCTCCCATACCCATTAGTAATTTATTCACCACCAGTAGAGATTGTCGCCAACAAAAAAAGAAGGGATATAATTATTAATGAAATAGATATATGTCAATCTTGATTTTTTCTTTGCTTTTAAGGTGATGATCTATTAATTAGTTCAACACATGAACTCAAAAATTGACTTTGAAACATCTATACTAAGAGCTTCTTATTTTAATTAGTAAAGTAGGGAGGGAAGAATATTAAAATATATATAATCACTGTATAGAATATGAATGATTCTTGCACAAAGAAGCAAGACACGCTTGCTAATAATAAATCACACTCAGTGATAACCAGTCTGTTATCCACTGAAACCACTGTTTTCTCCTTACATTTTTTTGAAATTATACACTGACAGATGTACAACCAGATATATTTACTAGAAGTTAGATTTATCTGCATTTAACCGTTAAACCATACGATAATTAAATTACTTGAATATTTTGATACACTTGAATACCTGACCTCTAGTTAAATCTAAAGTTTTGAGGAAACTATCCCTTATGCAACTATAACTGATCACCTTAGAAAATGGAGCAAATTCATTTTTACCTGACAACTGAAAACTTATTTTCCCCTTAATTCATGAGACTGACTTTTTATATAGGTTGCTATATCATTTTCAATCACAAACTATATCTATTTCTTTAACATCTTCTTTGGCAGAAATTCAAATACATTTTGTCTGCTTGCAGGCTTAGAACAGAGCCTGAATAAATATTTGCAATTCAGCAGTTGTTCTGGTTCTATGCTTTTCAGTAAAAAGTCAGAGAATTTTGCTTGTAATTTTGCTGTTACGTTATTTACAAAGACTAAATGAAAAATAAAGTCCCTATAATTTTATGGGAACTATTACTGAGTGGCTTTTATTTTAGGTATGAAAAATGCCATATCACAGTAATAATCACAAAATATATGACATTTTAGCACATGTATTTTAAAGGAAAATGATTGGGTTGAACATGTATGTACAAGTCTTCTGAAAGAATTAATTTTTCTGCCATGAAATAAACAGATATTTCAAAGTCAAAATATTAAAAGTTTCAAAACAATGAGATATCACCTCACACAGGTCAGAATGGTCATCATCACAAAATCTACAAACAATAAATGCTGGAGAGGGTGTGGAGAAAAGGGAACACTCTTGCACTGTTGTTGGGAATGTAAATTGGTACAACCACTATGGAGATGAGTATGGAGGTTCCTTAAAAAACTAAAAATAGAGCTATCATATGACCCAGCAATCCCACTCCTAGGCATATATCTGGAGAAAAACATAATTCAAAAAGATTCATGGACCCCAATGTTCACTGCAGCACTGTTTACAACAGCTAGGACATGGAAGCAACCTAAATGTCCATCGACAAAGGAATGGATAAAGAAGATGTGGTACATATATACAATGGCACATTACTCAGCCATAGAAAGGAACAAAATAGTTTCTCATTTGCGAGACATGGATGGACCTAGAGACTGTCATACAGCATGAAGTAAGTCAGAAAGAGAAAAACAAATATCGTATAATATCGCTTATAAGTGGAATCTAGAAAAATGGTACAGATGAACTTACTGTCAAAGCAGAAATAGAGTCACAGTTGTAGAGAACAAACATAAGGATACCAGTGGGGGAAGTAGCAGGGGAGGATGAACTGGGAGATTAGGATTGACATATATATACTACTATGTATAAAATAGATAACTAATGAGAACCTACTATTTAGCACAGGGAACCCCAACTCAGTGATCTGTTGTGACCTAAATGGGAAGGAAATCTAAAAAAGAGTGGATATATGTATACATAGAACTGATTCACTTTACTGTATGGTAGAAACTAACACAACATTGTAAAGCAACTATACTCTAATAAAAATGAAAACAAACAAAAAATGTTTCCCTAAACTACATAGTTTCTCATCTCCTTGGACAGTACTTTAAATTATTTGAATTAAACAAAATAAAATCACTTAAAGTAAAAGTCAACGATATAAAAATGCTGAGGAAATTAGCATATGAGATGCAAATAGTAACTTCCTTAAAATTGACATTTCAGAAAGGAAGTGATAACAAAACTCTGTAAGTTTATGCTAACATATAGTTCAACTCCTAAGACAGCCTAGATTTTTTCCCCAGGTTTTAAGTAAAAAATGATCTGTCTACAGCATTCTGTTAAGGTATCCAAGATCTGGAGGCAAAATTCTCAACTGGCCTGGTGACCTTGTGGGGAAATTTTATTGTATATATGTTTGCAGAAAGTTTTGACATTTATGAACAGAATTATTTATATCATATAAAAGATGCTAAGATATATAATACATAAAACTGTCTAATATTCAAAGCCTTGTTAATATTACAAGGGTCTAAATTAGGACGTAATAACCAAGGTCTAAATAAGGAAGGGAAAGAGAAAGGAGAGAAGGTAAGTGAATTAATCCACTTGGAATATTAAGACTCAAGCTCTCTGGCCAGAGGCCCACTTAGGAATCATAAGATAGAATTAATAATTGGTAAATAAGAGGTTCATTTTGTGACTGTACATACCCACAGGTATCAATCTTTGTATAAGTCATAATTAGAAACTACTTTCTTATATATTCTACCTATTTTAATAGACTTGCAGCTACTGATGTTCATCCTTAGATACATCACTTTTTGAACAACAAAAACAAGGATTAGAAAATAACATCATGCAGTTATTTTATTTCAAGTAATATTTTATTCTTCCTGATAAACATTCTCAAAGTTAAACAAGGTTATATTTCATTCGATTGACCTGAAAAATATATGAAATGTGTATGATATTAACATAAAGGTATCCAAAATTATTCTAAGACTTTTATTCACTAATTTATGTCTTTATTTAACAAAACTTCCATAGGAAAAATGATATAAATTTGTCTGCATTTAGGGGATGAGTCAAGAATAATAGAAATCTTTTAAACAAAATCAAAAGGAAGAATATTGGTGCTATTGATTTAAAAAAATGGGAAAGGAAGCTGATTGGTGGGATGAGGTGTGGGCAGTAAATTTTGTTTCAGACATGTTATTATGATGTAATGTAGAGAGTCTATAACAATATCCTCTAAAATTTATGTACATATATTCTAGAGTCTATGCTAAAATATTTAAATGAATTATTATATTTTCAAAATCCCTGTGAAGTAGTTACTATCTCATTTTCAGCTAATAAACCTGCACCTAATAAAAACGGGGGTGGTAAAAGATCTGAATAAACACTTCATCAAAGAAGATATACAGATGGTAATTAATCATATGAAAAGATACTCCACATTGTATGCTGTTAGGGAACTGAAAAGTAAAATAACAAAGAGATACCACCATACACCTATTAGAATGGCCAAAATCTGGAACACTGACAACAGCAAATGCTGGTGAGGATGTGGAGCAACCAGAAGTCTCAGTCACTGCTGATGGCAATGCAAAATGGTACCGCCACTTTGGAAGTCGGTTTGGTAGCTTCTTACAAAACTAAACACACTCTTACCCTATGATCCAACAGTCAGGTTCTTCGGTATTTACCCAAATGAGTTGAAAATTTATGTCCACAAAAAATCTGCACACAAATGTTTATCGCAATTTTATTCATAATTGCCAAGGCTTGGAAGCAACCTAGATGTCCTTCAGTAGGTAAATGGATAAACAAACTGGTGTGTATCTACACAAAGGAATACTATTCAGTGATAAAAATAAATGAGCTATCAAGCCACAAAAAGACATGGAGTAAACTTAAATGCATATTACTAAGTGAAAATAAGCAAATCTGAAAAGGCTACATACTTTATGATTCCAACTATATGACATTATGGAAAAGGTAATGATGGAGAGAGTGAAAAGGTTAATCAATACAGCGTTTTGGGATGAACAGCTGATACACCAGGGATTTTTAGGGCAGTAAAACTATTCTGTATGATGTCTTTATATACTTGTCAAAACTTAGAATGCACAACACAAAAGGTGAACCCTAATGTAAACTATGGACGTAGGCTGACAAGGATGTGTCAATGTCGGTACATTGATTGTAAGTGATGAAGCCAGATTACTTCTGTTTTGGGAATTAACTTTTTCACACCTCAGGAGCCCATATCTATGCTTATATGCTACATTTCAACCATTTCACTATGCCTTAAAGATGAACCTGGGTACCATGATGCATATGGTGGGGAAAAAAAAAAAAACTATTGACAGAGATGTACTACCAAATCTGTTTTCTTTAACAATTTCTAAATTTTGATTATTAGAATCCATAAAGGGGTCTTAAACACTTAAAAAATGTTTAAAACATTACTTTTAAGGGTGGAATGAAAAATCACATAATTAAACACCCTATTTTGTTGTTCTTAAATTTGTATATTCTAAACACCCTGCTCACCACATTAGGCAATACCTAGCCTATTCACATAAGTGTAAGTTGGCACATCTCTCTTACTGTGACTGTATTTTATCTCCACAAAATGAATCGATGCAAGAAATAGGTATGTCTTCTATGTAGACTAAGCTCATTTTCAAAACCTAAGTTTAATGCCAAAGTTTCCTCAAACAAAGATATAGTTATGTAATCATTCTTTAAAAAATATAAACAAAATTTCCCCTCTTTAATTTTAAACCATCATTATTGCTCATACCATCTACAGGGGCTCCATTCCCTCTGATACTGACAGCTCCTAGTTATTTTAGGCTGTTCTCATGCTCTTTTTAATCTACTTCTTCCCTTAATCAATACATATACTCTTTTCTTAATCTTCCTTCAGACATGAATTCTTTAAGTGCATATAATATCTAATAAACAGTGGAAGAAGTAGAACTTATTATAAAGTATTTATCATATACATTCTAAGTCTAGGACTGTTATGAAAATATTCTAGGATCTTAATGAAGAAATGTTCCTATCACCATAAGAGAGAGGAAAATGTACATAGACTATTTTTCAAGAGAAACAGAAAGTAAACATTCAAAATCTCAATATGCCAGAGGTGGATTTAAGCTGATACTTATGCAGCTTAAGCATCAAGGACTTTCACTAGCACAAGTCCTTTTCACTTTCATACACTTGGTTTCATAATGTTGTATTCTTTCTTCTTTAGAAAGACCTCCCCAAATGATGCAAGCATCCATCCCTGCCTAGATTTGCACCCACAAAGCGCTATAACATGCAGTCAAAGCAAGGCTCAGTGACATAGACTGCATGCATAATCAAAAAGATTTGCCATTACTTTGGTGCAATTGTTTTATAATTTATCTGTTCTTAATATTTATTAACTTCGGAAGGAAATTACACATGCATACCTTTTATAGGCATGCCCTATTTCACCTCGAGTACACATCTTATCCGTACAAATTGCCCACTGAACACTGTTCTTCATCTGACATCATGTTTCCCCAGCCCAAAGCTAGCGCAGGAAACAGCCTTCCACAGCACCTGGCAATTAGCCTGAGGTCTCTTCCTCACAATTTCCATTCTTTGATTTCATGGAGAACTCAATAGATGTTTGTTATTAGTACTACTATTATTATCAAGATTTTAATATTAATTTTCAAGAACCAAGATCTTATTATACAAAACTATTTTTATAGTGAAAGGTTAAATTCTTTCATTTCCTTGGAATGCTGAAAAACCTCTACGTGATAAGAAGTATCTGGTGTTTTATATTGAGGGAAATTTGTACATATCACCTGAAAAAATGTGTTGCTCCACTCAGTGGGGGGTAATTGATGTGTATTATTCAGAGGTTGTGACACTGTCTGGCAGCGTTTTGTAGAAATCACCTTGACTGCTCCGTGGAGAAAATATCTGATCAGGGCAAGACTAAAACAAGTAGACCAGTTGGGAAGCTGTGTTAAAAGACAATGGCTGTGGAGATAGATTGAAAAGGCATTTAGGAGGCAAATTTAACAAGACTTGAAAACCGATTGGATTTAGAAGGTGAGAAAGACTGGATTTCTTATTTCATATTGTTATGAATGACGAAGATGGATGGACATACCATGAAATTTTACTTGTACTTCTCATAGGAAAGCGAAGATAAAAATAGTAAATTAAATCATACCCTTTTATTTTCTGAACTTTCTGATTAAATTTGTCTGACAGTTTTGTACCATCATGCCTGCCAACTTAGAGTCCTAGCAGCCAGTAGCATGAGAAAAATAATCATCCTCATCTAACCATGTGCCATTAAACTAAGAACAATTACTTCCAACTAAACTGTCTCTCCATTCTGCTAAGCTCAAAGGAAATGTTATGACTGAAATGTCTCCTCAAACCTCAAGTTTCTATATCTAGCATTAATTTCATTAATTATAGCTTCTTTGTTTTACTCCCGATCTGCTGACAAAGCACCAGCTGGGTCTCAGCCAACTAATTAGATTAAATACATTGAGTTTGAAATACATGAAGTGCATCTTAATGCAATTGTTTTTCCAAGGCTCCTTTCCGAACAAACAGGTATCAATAATCTTATAGTGATTTGGTGATGTTAAAATATAGTTTTGATGGAAGCCATTAACTTTCCTGTAATCAATAGAAATTTGTTGGAATACAGCCACGATTCACTGTTCCTTTTCCAGGAATATGAGAGCAAAATAGGCAAAGAAAAAATGTACTTTATTAAGAACTCTGACAAAGAATTATGTCTACAGTAAGCTGAACAATCTTACTAGCCTGAATAGCACAATTAAAGAAACTCAGAATAATTTGAGTTAGACAGGCCATAGGAAACATAATCTAAAACACTACCTTATGTCAAAGAGGAAAATTGAGGTACAGGAGCAACTTCCTGTAAAGGTGCCAGCCTCACCTATTTTCATTTATAACATGATTCAATTTATAGATGATTTCAACACTAGAAAAGTGAAATGGGAATGTGAGTTCAATGACCACCTAATTTGAACACAATCTAAAACAAAGCTTTGCTTTAAAATGAAGAGAGCTGTGATCTTATCTGCGTCATCCAGATTAATTCCATTCTCAGTATAGGTTTAATTACATTCTGAGTTACCTCTTATTTTAATTAACAGTTCTGGTTGTTAATAGAATATGTGAAGGGAACAGCCATCTGTCTCTCTCTTTACTGCCATCTTAAAATAATGTTTGTGTTTTAAACCTTGGTATACCTCTTCCGAGGTCCCATCAGCTACTTTCAACTAGGGCAAGGAGGCAAATAACAGAACCAGGATGGTATGGTGGGTGGTATAGAGGGTTTTTTAAAGTTTATTACTTTAGACCTAAATATTACATAAAATCTATTATACCTAAGACAGCATAGTTGGCATGACACATTTTTTAATACCGTGAATTGGTTAAGTAAATTCTACTTTCCACTGTCTTTTGTTTGAAAAATTCAAACTAAATATTTTATCCCTAAATCTATCTATCTAGCAATATAGAGCAAAAGTTCTTGATCTTGAAAGGATATAAGATTTTACATATCCAAAGACATGGACAAAAAGAGAGAGTAATAAGAGATTTCCCACCTCTGCTAGAGGCAGCACCATTCAAGGGAGCAGCTTGGGAGTGAAGCCTATGTCCTAACCTTGTGCTTCAAGCTAGAATAGAATAGCTCTGTTTTAACTGAACCAAGAGTCCATCTGAACTGCTGTTCTCATTGTCATTCCATGTTGACATTACTCAACCCTGATGGTACTAAAGAAGAATCTGATTACTTCGAATTCTTCAACCGATCTTCCCAAATCAATACCCAGAAATGCCAGCACTCCTCCCTCATCCAGCAAACTGATGATCTTAAACATACTGGAAACTTTTAACTCAAACTTCCTTTCTTTCAGCATTTGAGAATCTACCCTACTCTACCTTGGTTGTTCTTGCATGTGGGAAGTGGGCAGGGCTGAAGTCATTGGGAGTTCTACTAGGCTACCTAAAGATTTTGATATCTATTAAAACATTTGGGTAGGTTTTCCAAGGTTCAGGTGCATGAGGTTTTCAGAGGGTGGCTCTTGTCAATGAAACCTACACACCCAGTGATCATGTGAAAGCATGCTTTAAAATTTTTAAATGCATATGCTAACGGATAAGTAGTAGAAATTTTGAAAATGGAGTCATTCTGTTCTGGCCGTTTATATAATCTTCTAGGACTTAATTTAACACAACTAGAATGCAAATGTCAAACTCATGTCATCTAATTCATATGAAGGTTAACAGAGTATAGAAATGCACTCAGAAATGTGTTCTTGAATCTAACATATTGTTAGACTGTACTAACATATTACATGTTAGTGTGCATATATATATACATATGTTTTGTTATATATATAACAGAATATTATATATATAATATGGATATGGTATATATAACATACTAACATACTATTAGTCTTCTGACAGTCTGCTTATATTTTCTAAAATCTGAATTACAGAAAAAATATTGTCCTCTCCAGAATCTGATTATTAGAATCATTAATAGTGACATCAGAGAACAAGACTGCTTATTATGTTTATCATGAACTGTATGCCTTATAAAGTGCATTTATATTTATAAATGTCTATTAAAATCTACTAGATTGGAATATATTACACTGGATATAGCATCTATATTAAAAACCTAATTACGGGGCTTCCTTGGTGGCACAGTGGTTGAGAGTCCGCCTGCCGATGCAGGGGACACGGGTTTGTGCCCCGGTCCAGGAGGATCCCACGTGCCGCGGAGCGGCTGGGCCCGTGAGCCATGGCAACCGAGCCTACGCGTCCGGAGCCTGTGCTGCTCAACGGGAGGGGCCGCAACGGTGAGAGGCCCGCGTACCGCCAAAAAAACAAAAAAACAACTAATTACGCATGAAATCTTTTAAATGTACCTGTTTAAATAAAATTGATAATTTTGTGAACATATGAGAGC
Source organism: Orcinus orca (assembly GCF_937001465.1). Taxonomy (NCBI): domain Eukaryota; kingdom Metazoa; phylum Chordata; class Mammalia; order Artiodactyla; family Delphinidae; genus Orcinus; species Orcinus orca. The sequence continues at coordinate 44,867,493 of NC_064565.1, read as the reverse complement.
AGCTATACATTTCCGTCTTCAATTTGTTTACTCCTCCCCATTGAACCTCTGTCCTCCAAATATCATTATCCTGTGGGACACCTAGAGGTTTAGCGCCTGCTATAAATTGTATTTCAAGTAGGGGTCATCATTGGAAAGAGGCAATGGTCTCTTCATACTTGACAAGTAGAGAGAGTCATCAGCGTGAGCAGCCTATTTAGTAGAATATCTGTTAAGCTGACTTAGGAAAAATATCACCTTTCAAAAGTCTTAAGGGAAATTTCTCAGAGCACTGAGCCACAGAAAAGTGATAGATTTTATCAACACACAAGTCAACAGGAATGAGGGGCTCTTTTGAGAACTTCTTTAATTGAAGTATAAAAGAAATGTATAGCACTAGCCAAAAAACTAAGCCAAAAAGCAGCTCAGGTCTAGAACACTTTGCTTGGAGGAGTTAGGTTTTTCTCAGTAAGTCAAGGATATAAATTAATTAAAAGCTATGCTTACATTACACGATCAGAATGTGGAATAAAGGCAGATATATTAAGTTGGAAGGAGTGAAGGATTTGATTTGGCAAAAGGTTATCATCTTAGAGAACAGAACGTACCAGTAATAAAGGGAAATGGGGATCTTGGAGGCTCAGGTACACACACATAAAAGGAATGGAGATTTACACATTCTAACCTGTTCTTGAAAACGAAACTGTACAAGATGACCAGGGGCCCCTAAACCATGTATGCTGTTTTTGAGCAGTAATTACAAATGTATGCAAATTTAGTAAGCTATTCTGTTGCATGAAGTGTATCTGCTTTACATTAAAATGAAATTGCAGAAAATATCCCCCTAAACAAACACACACTTACACATATACAAATACATGTACAGGTAGGATTATCTTCAAAATAAAATGTCCAGTCAAAATATGCATAACAGAATTGGTACTCTCTGGACTCATCGTGCAGCATTTTCAGAGCAAGTCATGTTGCCGGAACCCATAATACCTAATCTAAATACCCTGATTATTGAAGTGCTCTTGTCAAAGAGAAAAAACTGTTCAAAAGTATCTACATGTATCTATTTCTAGTTCAATACAAAATTAACTTTAACATCTCTTATCTCTGAAAAACAAAGGTTAGTGACAATCCTTAAATTATATGTGTGGAAACAGTTTTTTATCTGTGTGGGATAGTTGTATCCACATTAAGTTAAATTAGCAAAACTCCATGAACTGACGTTGTAAATGAATATCTTCATCAAATTCCCTTTTATATAAATAAAAAGAAAATAACATAGGGTTAAAAACTCTATAAATATTTTATAAGTATCAGAAAATTTTCAGATGCTAATAACATTTTAGGAAAAAAATCTGTTGTTGGTCAAATGCTATGTCCTCTGAACTACTCTTTAGGGACATTTTCACATACCTCACTGGGCAAAGACTATTCTTTATTCGTCTGTACCCTTGGTAATGATCAGGTGAGTCTAGTTGCATTTTTGGCCCTCAAAAAACAATTCATGGATCTTGAGTACCCAAGTGACCAAGGATGATATGGGGAAGTGAGTCAGACCCTCAGTCAGTCTCTCTTTCTCTCTTACTCTCCCCTCTAATTTAAATATGTACCATGCCTTCCCTATAAGGCCAAAAAATAAGAGAGAAGTATTACTGAGAACGTTTTCAACAAAACAAATGGTGAGTGAGTTCATGTTAGGTAATTTTACCACTGATCTTTAACTATTAAAATTTCTGTCCCAGCCCTGTATTCTTGGTTGAGTGTGAATGTACGATTAAGCTCGTTTGTGATAGATGATGGCTAATGAAAAATCTTGCAGGGTCCTTGGGGCCCCAAGTCTTCATTCCCATGACTAACTCCTCAAGATTGCAACTTGCTACTTAACATTTCTCATATTTTAGTTATGTCATTAATACACTTATTCAAGCATTTAGGTATTGACCATTGTACTAGGCACTGAATACAAATCGATCAATAAAAGAGGTTTGATTCCCCACTCTAGTTGATATAAGAGTATAGCAAAGAATATATTTCTAAATACAACATTTCAATAAAATGTGATAATTTCCCTCTAGGAAATTCTGGAACACAAAGCTGAGGCACCCACTCAGGTCAGGGAAAGAAGGTCTCCAATGGTAGAGAGTACACAGAGGGATGATAATGAAAAGGTAAATTGGGAGGAAGATTATTCCAAGCCAAGTGATAGGAAAACTAGAGTGCCCAAAGGGGAAGCCAGAAAACACATCGAATATATTGAAGAAAACCAGTTACGGACAAACACAGACTATTAAAAATAAGGAAGCAATGATGACATACCAAATAAGTAGGTAGTAACGAGGTCATAGGCATGAAACCATACTAAGCAGATTGAACTTTAAGGGAAACACATAAGCACTGAAGAATTTTAAATGTGTCACATACCTAGCAGGTGATCACTTCCCTTTCAGAATTGTTTGATTTCCCTTTCAAAAATCTCCCTTAAGTAGATTGCACAGGACTGTTAGCACCAAATAATCCACATGACTATTTTCCCTTAAAGGGGTTTCACGTGTGGTTTACTACAGCCCTTTCAAGAAGACTCTATTACAGTCATTAGTTTACAGTAGTTGCTTTGGCCTGCATCCCCTGGAAGGTTAACTATAAACATGTTTTTGATATAAGCCATTTTCTAGTTCACAATTCCTCATCTGGTTTTCTTGTGGCTGGATTCTGCTTTCTGCTTTCTATACATGAAAATGCATATTTATGATCTGTGTCATAAAATTTAAAAATATACAGTTTCCCGGGCTTCCCTGGTGGCGCAGTGGTTGAGAGTCGGCCTGGCAAGGCAGGGTACACGGGTTCGAGCCCTGGTCTGGGAGGATCCCACATGCCGCGGAGCAACTTAGCCCGTGAGCCCAACTACTGAGCCTGTGTGTCTGGAGCCTGTGCTCTGCAACAAGAGAGGCCGCGACAGTGAGAGACCCGCGCACCGCAATGATGAGTGGCCCCCACTTGCCACAACTAGAGAAAGCCCTCGCACAGAAACGAAGACCCAACACAGCCAAAAATAAATAAGTTAATTAATTAATTAAATATATATATATATATACAGTTTCCCTATATTTTAAAATGCATTTAAATATTTCTAAATAGAAGGAACACCACTGTAAGCAAGAGGTATATCTTAAGTTCTTTATAGATTGTTCACTGGTTTTATTTCAGTGATAGACCCACAATGAACCTTGACTTTTAAACAGTTTTGAAAGGACTAAAATCTGGTGCAGTGTGACTTTGATATCTATTACATTAGGCATTCAAATCTTTGTTTAAAATGAAGGCTGGGGCTTCCCTGGTGGCGCAGTGGTTGAGAGCCTGCCTGCCAATGCAGGGGACACGGGTTCGTGCCCCGGTCCGGGAAGATCCCACATGCCACGGAGCAGCTAGGCCCGTGAGCCATGGCCACGGAGCCTGCGCATCTGGAGCCTGTGCTCTGCAACGGGAGAGGCCACAACAGTGAGAGGCCCACGTACCGCAAAAAAAAAAAAAAAAAAAAAAAGAAGGCTGATATTTAATATTTAAGGAGATTGGCATGAGTATTTCAAGAAATAAATAATTTTATTAATTAATATATTCAACCTTTATATTTAATTAATTCATATATTAATAATTAATATAACTTAAGACCAAATAAACTTTTCTCAAATTCACATTCCTTTAAAACCAAAGCAAAGAGGCCAAATACTGCACACCAAAAATCCACTCATTCATTCTACAATTATGTGAGTGCTTCCTTTGTGCCAAATACTAAAGGTCATCAGACCAGAGATAAATAAATAACACAAAACCCCTAATTCAATGGACATCACAGCCTTATATAGAAGCAAAATTATAAACAAATAGCTCACAAAAAAGCAATATGAATAAAGTAAGAAATATATGTACACATATTGAGATAACAGAAAAGAAAGTAATTAATATTGGTCTTTGTGGGTGAGATCAGAAACACCATTCAAGAAGAGAGACATATAGAAATTCCCTTGGTGATCCAGTGGTTAGGACTCCATGCTTTCACTGATGAGGGGGTGGGTTTAATCCCTGGTCAAGGAACTAAGATCCCTCATGCCATGCAACGTGGCCAAAAAAAAAGGAGAGACATATGAACTGAGCTTAAAATATATGGAAAACTTATATGATTGAGAGGGGCAATATAAGACAAGGAATGGATATGATATATTCAAGGTTTAATGAAAGCAGTAAAATTAGAGACAGGTGATTACATGCGAGAGACAAAGGCATTAGGATCTATGAGACCTTACCATATGTTAGGTCCTTGAAAAATATTTGTTGATTGAGGGGAAAAAAGAAAAGGTTGAATAAATAAAATCATGAATTATTACTGGACTTCATTCACTGACTAGATATGAGAAGTCTCTATGGTATCTCAGTCCACTTTACTTCACCCTGGCCTTTGTTTTCTATTCCCCTTCAATGTTCTAATTCTATATCAACATTAACTGTTCCTCATTGTATCACTGTCTTTTTATCTTTCAATTATTATTCATAAAATTACATTAGTGTACAGTAGGAAATGGATAAAAGAAAACTCAATGTTGCATATGCCTGATTTATATGGCATACTTTCTATTAGTGCTGTATCAATATTATTTTGCAATATAAATTGTGAAGAATCATCTGTTAAAGTTCCAAGCTATCAAAAAAATGGATATAATAGTATCATGTACTTCATTAAAATAATATCCTTCATGTTAGAAAAAATCCCAAACTTCAATATTTTCACAAAATATTCAATGCTAAATTTAACTTATAGACTCAGCTACTGCTTAGTCAAGCTAAAAGCATTTATAATAAAGTACTATGAACTGTTTTTCTACTACACCAGATTTTTTTATCCTACTCTTTATGGGTACGCTGTACACTCAAATGCTGATGTTTTTAGAAAAGATATTTTTGCTATACTAATTTGAGCAATTAAAATATAGTTTTAACAATATCTTATTAGCATATTAATTAAAATAATGATTCATTTACTTGTGGCAAATAGAACCTTACTTTTGTAATCTAATAGGTATATTCTGTTCCCATGGAAACATAGTATCCATCATTACAATACAATGTTCAGAAACTGTGCTACATGGAGTTTCAACTACAGTGGCTAAACTGGTTACAGTTCATCTTGTCAACGAAGCAAAGGCAAATGGAAAGAGACTGGTTTTCTGGATAACAATAAACGGACAGATTGTCTTGGGTCCAATTCTTCCAGTATATGTCACACTCAATATTTCATTTTGTCAATGACAGAAATTGAATAAAACATATTTAAATGGTGTCCTAGGTCAGTTAGAGCTGCTGAAATGTCCCAGTGGTTCAAGATAATTATAAGGCATAGAGATTGGAGATGAAAGTAGTATGGATACCTTCTTTAGTATTGTAGTGTTAATTTCACACAGTAAAAGAAGTAACAGACTTACTCCACCTCAGATATTTAAAAACCTGCTCAATTTCATTTGTAAACATCCGCAGAGATCATGCTCCAAACTTAAATACTGGAGTCAGAAAAATATTACACTGCACCTGGTTTTTAATGTTTTTGTGGAGAACAACATCATTAACTTTGATAAGTGGACTGTAGGTAGTGAGGAGTAACAGTGGCATGCTGAGGTGTTCTAAGTCCATAGACTAAAAAGTAGCATGATGGCAGTCTTTGGTGTAGTTCTGCCAGAGAGATGCACACTTATTTGAAAAAATCAGTGCATTCTTGTTTTCTTTCTTGGAAAGGTTTTGGTGCAAGCGTTTCCATCCAATGACTGAGGCTGGTTTTCCTTTCTTGAAATCAGAAAGCCATCCCTAGAAAGGAGGAATATAAAACTAATGGAATTTTGTTTAAAGTACTCTGCAGACAATGATTTGTAGATAACTTGATTTTGAAAGGATACAGGAAAATATTCCTTTTAAATATGTTCAACATTTAAACCATTACAGTAGATTACTTTCTAATAGTCAATTGCCCAGTAATTGTACAATAGTCAACTGTCCATGAAAATAGTGCACTTCAAGGGGATAGTGTCCATGTTTTTGACTCATGTGTCCAATATCATTTTAACCCACAAAGAACTTGGGTATTTTGAAGAATTTTCACATTCCAGGTCTTGGAAAAGAAATGCACAAGATGAAACTCTGACTTCTTGTGCTGAAAAACAAGAAAACTGTCAAACTCTAATCGAAGGAGGACCATCAAGATGGCAGAGGAGTAAGACGTTGAGATCACCTTCCTACCAACAAATACATCAAAAATACATCTACATGTAGAACAGCTCCTACAGAACACCTGCTGAATGCTGGAAGAAGACCTCAGAATTCCCAAAAGGCAAGAAACTCCCCATGTACTTGGGGTCCTGGTGCTCTGGCGGGTGTCAGGCCTAAGACTCCAAGGCGGGAGAGCAGAGTTCAGGACACTGGACCACCAGAGACCTTCCAGCCCCACATAATATCAATCAGCGAGAGCTCTCCCAGAGATCTCCATCTCAACACTAAGACCTAGCTCCACCCAACGGCCAGCAAGCTCCAGTGCTGGATACCCCACGCAAAGCAACTAGTAAGACAGGAACACAACCCCACCCATTAGTAGAGAGGCTGCCTAAAATCATAAGTTCACAGACACCCCAAAACACAACACTGGATGTGGTCCTGCCCACCAGAAAGAAAAGATCCAGCCTCATCACCAGAACACAGGCACCAGTCCCCTCCACCAGGAAGCCTGCACAACCCACTGAACCAACTTTACCATCTGGGGGCAAAAACCAAAAACAACGGGAACTACAAACTTGCAGCCTGCAAAAAGGAGACCCCAAACACAGTAAGTTAAGCAAAATGAGAAGACAGAAAAACACACAGCAGATGAAGGATCAAAGAAAAACCCACCAGACCAAACAAATAAAGAGGAAATAGTCAGTCTACTTGAAAAAGAATTCAGAGTAATGATAGTAAAGATGATCCAAAATCTTCAAAATAGAATGGAGAAAATACAAGAAATATTTAATAAGGACCTAGAAGAACTAAAGAGCAAACAGACAATGATGAACAACACAATAAATGAAATTAAAACTTCTCTAGAAGCAATCAAAAACAGAATAATTGAGTCAGAAGAACAGATAAATGACCTGGAAAATAAAATAGTGGAAATAACTACCACAGCAGAATAAAGAAAAAAGAAGGAAAAGAATTGAGAACAGTCTCCAAGACCACTGGGACAGTATTAAATGCACCAACATTCGAATTACAGGGGTCCCAGAAGAAGAGGACAAAAAGAAAGGGACTGAGGAAATATTTGAAGAGACTATAGTTGAAAACTTCCATATTATGGGAAAGGAAATAGGGAGTCAAGTCCAGGAAGTGCAGAGACTCACATACAAGAAAAATCCAAGGAGAAACATGCAAAGACATATATTAATCAAACTAACAAAAATTAAATACAAAGAAAAAATACTGAAAGAAGAAAGGGACAAGCAAAAAATAACATACAGGAGAATCCCCATAAGGTTAACAGCTGACCTTTCAGCAGAAACTCTGCAAGCCAGAAAGGAGTGGCAGGACATAATTAACATGATGAAAGGGAAAAACCTGCAAACGAGATTACTCTATGCAACAAGAATCTCATTCAGATTCGACGGACAAATTAAAAACTTTACAGACAAGCAAAGCTAAGAGAATTCAACACCACCAAAACAGCTTTACAACAAATGCTAAAGGAACTTCTCTAGGCAGGAAACCCAAGAGAAGGAAAACACCTACAATAACAAACCCAAAACAATTAATAAAATGGTAATAGGAACATACATATAGATAATTATCTTAAATGTAAATGGATTAAATGCTCCAACCAAAAGACATAGATTGGCTGAATGGATAGAAAAACAAGACCCATATATATGCTGTCTACAAGAGACCACTTCAGGCCTAGGGAAACATACAGACTGAAAGGGAGGGGATGGAAAAAGATATTCCATGCAAATGGAAATCAAAAGAAAACTGGAGTAGCAATTCTCATATCAGACAAAATAGACTTTAAAACAAAAACTACTACTACAGACAAATAAGGACACTACAAAATGATCAAGGGATCAACCCAAGAAGGTATAACAATTGTAAATATTTCTACACCCAACATAGGAGCACCTCAATACATAAGGCAAATGCTAACAGCCAAAAAGGTGAAATTGACAGTAAACACAATAATAGTAGGGAACTTTAACACTCTACTTTCACCAATGGACAGATCAACCAAAATAAAAATAAATGAGGAAACAAAAGCTCTAAATGATACATTAAACAAGATGGATTTAATTGATATTTATAGGATATTCCATCCAAAAACAACAGAATACACTTTCTTCTCAAGTGCTCATGGAACATTCTCCAGGATAGATCATATCTTGGGTCAAAATCCAGCCTTGGTAAATCTAGGAAAATTGAAATCGCATCACGTATCTTTTCCAACCACAACGTTATGAGACTAGATACCAATTACAGGAAAAAAATCGGCAAAAAAAATACAAACACATGGAGGCTAAACAATACACTACTAAATAACCAAGAGATCACTGAAGAAATCAAAGAGGAAATCAAAAACTACATAGAAACAAATGACAATGAAAACACGACAACCCAGAACCTATGGGATGCAGCAAAATCAGTTCTAAGAGGGAAGTTTATAGCAATACAATCCTACCTCAAGAAACAAGAAACACCTCAAGTAAGCAAGCTAACCTTACACCTAAAGCAATTAGAGAAAGAAGAACAAAAAACCCCCAAAGTTAGCAGAAGGAAAGAAGTCATAAAGATCAGATTAGAAATCATGAAAAAGAAATGAAGGAAACAATAGCAAAGATCAATAAAAATAAAAGCTGGTTCTTTGAGAAGATAAACAAAATTGATAAACCATTAGCAAGACTCATCACGAAAAAAAGGGAGAAGACTCAAATCAACAGAAATAGAACTGAAAAAGAAGTAACAACTGACACTGCAGAAATACAAAGGATCGTGAGAGATTACTACAAGCAACTATATGCCAATAAAATGGACAACCTGGAAGAAATGGACAGATTCTTAGAAAAGTACAACCTTACAAGACTGAACCAGGAAGAAATAGAAAATATAAACAGACCAATTTCAGACAAACACTGAAATTGAAACTGTGATTAAAAATCTTCCAACAAACAAAAGCCAAGGACCAGGTGGCTTCACAGGTGAATTCTATCCAACATTTAGAAAAGAGCTAACACCTATCCTTCTCAAAATCTTGCACGATATAGCACAGGGAGGAACACTCCCAAGTCACTCTATGAGGCCGCTATCACCATGATACCAAAACCAGATAAAGATGTCAAAAAGAAAGAAAACTACAGGCCAATATCACTGATGAACATAGATGCAAAAATCCTCAACAAAACACTAGCACACAGAATCCAACAGCACATTAAAAGGATCATGCACAATGATCTAGTGGAGTTTATCCCAGGAATGCAAGGATTCTTCAATCTATGCAAATCAACCAATGTGATACACCATATTAACAAATTGAAGGAAAAAATCATACGATCATCTCAATAGATGCAGAAAAACCTTTTGACAAAATTCAACACCCATTTATGATAAAAAGAACTCTCCATAAAGTAGGGACAGAGAGAACCTACCTCAACGTAATAAAGGCCATATATGACAAACCCACAGCCAACATCATTCTTAATGGTGAAAAACTGAAACCATTTCCACTAAGATCAGAAACAAGACCACTAATATTCAACATAGTTTTGGAAGTTTTAGCCATAGCAATCAGAGAAGAAAAAGAAATAAAAAGAATCCGAATGGGAAAAGAAAAAGTAAAACTGTCACTGTTTGTAGATGTCATGATACTATACATAGAGAATCCTAAAGATGCTACCAGAAAACTACTAGAGCTAATCAATGGATTTGGTAAAGTAGCAGGATACAAAATTAATGCCCAGAAATCTCTTGCATTCCTATACACTAATGATGAAAAATCTGAAAGAGAAATTAAGGAAGCACTCCGATTTACCTCTTCAACAAAAAGAACAAAATACCTAGGAATAAGCCTACCTAAGGAGACAAAAGACCTGTATGCAGAAAACTATAAGACACTGATGAAAGAAATTAAAGATGATACAAACAGATGAAGAGATATACCATGTTCTTGGATGGGAAGAATCAACATTGTGAAAATGACTATACTACCCAAAGCAATCTACAGATTCAGTGCAATGCCTAACAAACTACCAATGGCATTTTTCACAGAACTAGAACAAAAAAATTTCTTTTGTATGGAAACACAAAAGACCCCGAATAACCAAAGCAATCTTGAAAAAGGAAAATGGAGCTGAAGGAATCATGCTCCCTGACTTCAGACTATACTACAAAGCTACAGTAATCAAGACAGTATGGTATGGGCACAAAAACAGAAATATAGATCAATCGAACAGCATAGAAAGCCCAGAGATAAAGCTACGCACATATGGTCACCTTATCTTTGATAATGGAAGCAAGAATATACAGTGGAGAAAAGACAGCCTCTTTAATAAGCGGTGCTGGGAACACTGGACAGCTACATTTAAAACAATGAAATTAGAACACTCCCTAACACCATACACAAAAATAAATGCAAGATGGATTAAAGACCTAAATGTAAGGCCAGACACTATAAAACTCTTAGAGGAAAACATAGGCAGAACACTCTATGATATAAATTACAGCAAGATCCTTTTTGACCCACCTCCTAGAGAAATGGAAATAAAAACAAAAATAAACAAATGGGACCTAATGAAACTTAAAAGCTTTTGCACAGCAAGGGAAACCATAAACAAGATGAAAAGACAACCCTCAGAATGGGAGAAAATAATTGCAAATGAAGCAACTGACAAAGGATTAATCTTCAAATTATACAAGCAGCTCATGCAGCTCAATATCAAGAAAACAAACAAGCTAATCCAAAAATGGGCTGAATTCTAAATAGACATTTCTCCAAAGAAGATATACAGATTGCCAACCAACACATGAAAGGATGCTCAACATCACTAATCATTAGAGAATTGCAAATCAAAACTACAATGAGGTATCACCTCACACCGGTCAGAATGGCCATCATCAGAAAATCTACAAACAGTAAATGCTGGAGAGGGTATGGTGAAAAGGGATCCCTCCTACACTGTTGGTGGGAGTGTAAATTCATACAGCCACTATGGAGAACAGTATGGAGGTTCCTTAAAAAACTACACATAGAACTACCATATGACCCAGCAATCCCACTACTGGGCATATACCCTGAGAAAACCATAACTCAAAATAGTCATGTTCCACAATGTGCATTACAGCTCTATTCACAATAGCCAGGACGTGGAAGAAACCTAAGTGCCCATTGACAGATGAATGGATAAAGAAGATGTGGCACATATATACAATGGAATATTACTCAGCCATAAAAAGAAACGAAATTGAGTTATTTGTAGTGAGGTGGACGGACCTACAATGTGTCATACACAGTGAAGTAGTCAGAATGAGAAAAACAAATACTGTATGCTAACACATATATATGGAATCTAAAAAAAACTGGTTCTGAAGAACCCTGGGGCAGGACAGGAATAAAGACGCAGATGTAGAGAATGGACTTGAGGACAGGGGGAGGAGGAAGAGTAAGCTGGGATGAAGTAAGAGAGCGGCATTGACATATACACACTACCCAATGTAAAATAGATGGCTAATGGGAAGCAGCCGGATAGCACAAGGAGATCATTTCGGTGATTTGTGACCACCAAGAGGGAGGGTGGAAGGGAGACGCAAGAGGGAGGGGATATGGGGATGTAAGTATACGTATAGCTGATTCACTTTGTTCTACAGCAGAAACTAACAGAACAATGTAAAGCAATTATACTCCAATAAAGATATTTTTTTAAAAAAATCTAATGGAAGTGTGTAAAAAGACCACTGGAACCAGGTTGATAGGGTTAGTACCAATAAGAGATGGGTAATTACAGCATGAAAAAGAATAATTAGTACAATTAATAGAAACACTGAATGTACAAAAATCCATGAACTCATAATAATACTTAAGAACATATCTATCTATATAAATAGATATAGACAGATGCAGATATAAAGAGAGACAAAGTGTTCAAACGAACAAAATAAAAGAGAAAAAATAAAATTTCTCATTTTCATTGGAGGTAGCTGAAGCACCAACCCTTTACTATAAAAAATTGGTAATTAAATGGAAAATTTAAATTCAGGGAGTTTTGGAATGAATTGTGTCCCCTCAAAATTCATAAACTGAAGGCCTAGGCCCCCATACCTTAGAATGTGACTGTATTACAAGACAGGGCTTTTAAAGAGGTAAAGAAGGTTAAATGAAGTCATCAGCGTGGGGCTCTAAGCCAATAGGATTAGTGTTCTTATAAGAAGAGAAAGAGAAACCAGATGTGCAAGAGCACAAAGAAAAGGTCATGTGAGGACATGGTGAGAAGACTGCCATTTGCAAGCCAGGGAGACAGTGCTCAGGAGAAACCAAACCTGCTGACATCTAGGTCTTGGACTTGCAACCTCCAGAACTGTGACCAAAAAAAAAAAAAAATTAAGAGTGTTTTTAAGCCACTGAGTGCATGGTAATAATTTGTTATGGCAGCTCTAGCCAACTAATACACAAGGTAACTAAAAAACTCTAGTCATTAAGGGCAAATTTGTCTTTACAGTATCATTCCAGATATCAAATTATAAAAGAAACTACAAAATTAGAAAATTACCATGATTTTGCAACCCCAGGTGAAATAATGATTCAGGAAATGATCGTCAGTGGATACTAAAGTCATGAGAAAAGTTGATGGGGAAATTTACAATAGAAAAACCTGGCTGGGACCACCTGCATCCCTCAACCTATCTCCATCACTAAAGTGGAACAAGCAGACGTTATGTGTGCCCTGACGTAATATGACATTAAGTACACAGTAGTAGCTTTGAAATATTTTTGTCAAAAAGATAAACCTAAATTGAATTAATTTTTTGACTTTCATTTCCAGTTCTCAGAAAATACACTAGATGCAGGTCTATATTCAGTAAGACCATGAGGGAGCATTCAGACAAGCTCAGAATGTAGGACATTCTGCCCATCAATTGTTTTGGTTGTTTTACTTAGTTGACTGGGGGTAAGGGAGTGGGAGATTGGGCTGTATATATAAGGGACCCTTTGGCTTCTGAGGTTGAGGGGAAAGACATCAGTGAAAAACTGGTAAAATTCAAATGAAGTGTATAGTTTTTACCAATACTAACTTCTTTCCTTGGATCATTAAACTATGGTTATGTAAGATGGTAACATTAGAGGAAGGTGAGTGAAGGCTATTCTGCAACTTTCTGTAATATTTTGCAATGTTTCAATAACTAAAATTATTTCAAATTTGAAAGTGAAAAAAAAAAGAGACAATAAACGCAAAGTGCACAGTGTATTCGGCTCCTGATTTGAACATATCACCTGCAAAGGGACATTTTTAAAGACAATCTGGGAAATTCAAATATGAATTCAGTATTAGATATACTTAATTTTTTAGGTATGATAATGGTATTATGAATGTAGAAGAACAAATTATTTTTGGAAAAAAAAAACAAATATAAAGGACTTCCCTGGTGGTCCAGTGGTTAAGACTCCACGCTTCCCCTGCAGGGTGCACGGGTTTGATCCCTAGTCAGGGAAGTTCCACATGCCACATGGTGTGCCCAAAAAACAAATAAACAAAAAAAATAAATAAAATAATAATAATATAAAGGGGAATTCCGTGGTGGCTCAGTGGTTAAGAATCCGCCTGCCAATGCAGGGGACATGGGTTCGATCCCTGGTCCAGGAAGATCCCACATGCCACAGAGCAACTAAGCCCATGTGCCACAACTACTTAAACCTGAGCACTCTAGGGCCTGCGTGCTGCAATTACTGAAGACTGTGCACCTAGAGCCCCTGCTCCGCAACAAGAGAAGCCACCGCAATGAGAAGCCCTTGCACCGCAACGAAGAGTAGCCCCCGCTCGCCACAACTAGAGAAAGCCTGCGCTCAGTAAAGAAGACCCAACGCAGCCAAAAATAAATTAAAAAACAAACAAAAAAAAATACAGAAGTATTTAGAGATAAATGTTATGATGTCAAGGATTTGACTTTAAAATTCTACAGGAAGGAAAATTAGCACTGATTATGTTTCACTGATATTGGTTGAATCTGGGGATGGGTATATGGGAGTTCATTATAACATCCTTTCCACATCTGTGTTTGTTTTTAAAAAGTTTATATTCTTTAACTTTTGCTTGGTCATACAACCAGAACAGATTTCTGGGCTCATTCTCAGCCCCGTTCCGCATCGTTCCCTGGCTGTTTGTTGTTGAGTGCCCCAACTGCTTCATGACCAGTGAGGGCTGCCTGGCAGTCTCTGTGCCCACTATGAGGACTGCAGGAGAATCTCACAAGGTAATAAAAAAAAAGCTTTTGCAACTAAAATGCAAGTGCTATGGGATTTTTATTATATTAGCACACTACTGACAAACAAAATGTCAGATGCATCCATCATGTTGGTTGGGCTGACACAACAGAATACCTCATACTGGGTGACTTAAACAACAGAAATTTATTTTCTCAAAATTCTGGAGACTGGAAGTCCTAGATCAAGGCACCAGACAATTCAGTTCCTGGGGAGAGATCTCTTCCTGGCTTGCAAACGGCTACCTTCTCAATAAGGGCTCTTGTGTCCTTTCCTCTGAGTGTACGGCAGCAGGGGAGGGGGGGCTCGGGGGCAGAGAGAAAGAGAGAGAAAGAGAGAGAGAGATGGGGGGAGGGAGGGAGAAAGGTGTCTCTCTTCCTCTTCTTATGAAGCCAACAGTCCTACTGGATTAGGGTCCATCCCTCATGACTTCATTTAACCTTAATTACCTCTTAAAGGTCCTATCTCCAAATATAGTCACCTTGGGGTTTAGGGCTTCAACAAATGAATTTAGGGGCCGCAATTCAGTCCACAGCACATGTCAGTGGAATATTTGTTCTAACTCTCCCTCCACCACCAAGGGTGAGGGGACGAACATCTCTGAATGACCAAGCATGGCTCAGTATTTTAATATACGAACATGGAGGAAGAGACAATTACGTAAAAATGATGATTTCAGTATCTAACAGACATATTAAATAATAGAACTACTTAGTTGATGAATAAATATGACTTTGGTTGACCAAGTTTTACCTTTCATAAGTTTTCTTGTTGCCCATGTTCTGAATCCCAATTGGATAAATGTAACACTTATTTGAGATGTGGTCTGTATATAAAGTATAGAAACAACCAGACAATAAAACAAAGGTTAAAATAAGACAATAGCATGAAATTAAAGGGGAAAGATTTAGCAATTAAGAAGCACTTCTAACAATGAAATCTATTAGAGCAGGGAAAGTTCTCCTGGGGGAAGTATAGAAGGCTTATGGGCCAAGTCATTTCAAATAGACTAGACAAAATAATCAAAAACGGCGTTAAGAGAACAGTCTCTCAAGAGAAAGATAGGGGTGGGAGGTTGATTAGATAATGTAATAGAGCTGTCACATCTTTAAATGTCCATGATTCTAAAATTCTATATGACTTTTAGACAGTTTGATCACCCAGTAGAGACTTTAATTTCATTTTTTATGGCATATTTAATAGGTGAACTGCAGTGATCATGCAAGCTTGGCCTGGCTTGCTCTCTGGGGCTTGGACTTCTGGCACTGCAATAACTACAGCTCTAACATAAACCTCAATGAAACCAATAATTACTAAGTAATCCCTGTGCAGAATTTCCATCAGACATCTAAGGCTCATATCAGCACTGTTAATGTAGAATTATTGAAATTTAAATCAGAAGTGTTTATCCAACAGTGTGATGAGACAAAGTGACTTGAGACTGCTTATCATGATTAAGGCAGCAGATTGCAGGTTATTATTAGGATGATAAAGGAACATGAAATAAATGGGAAGAAAAACAAACATGGGTTCTTATTATCTGAGGGAAGAAAAAGATTGTATCTTGAATGCAATTAATGCACTAAAATGATTGTGGCATCCTCTTGTTTTCTCACATTAGTCACTTCTATAACTGAGGACCTGCATGGATATGACATAATGCCTCAGGGCCAAATGACTTGCCAGGAGAACAAAAACAAATTCCTGAGCTGTTTAAAACCTCTCACAAGGCTTTGTCTTTTAGATATGAAACTATTATTAGTGACGAAAGTAAAAGTCAATGAGAAATTGCAATAAGGATAAAGGACTAACTCACTTTAAATCCATATTTCAGAATATATCTATAGAATAATTATCCACACTTATATGAAAACGTCATCCCATGGAAATTTGTTTTTCCAAGACTTCCATAAACTGAAAGTTTAATGGTAAGTTATTTACTATAACATTTGCTGATGTATTCATAATTTTCTATTACTTTATAACCCAGAGTTATAAAGAATACTGCTGCTGGTCAATCAATACATACCTATTTACATTTATTAACTAGCACACATATAACTTATTACAGTCAATTTTTAGTTCTTTTATATTCTCAACAGTTCACATATCTTTAATAATATTTGTGGATGTGCTTTGTTTCCCCAACTCGAATATGACTTCCTTTGGCTTAGGAATCTCATTTATCCAAACACCACCTTGTGTGATTAGATAGATAGATAGGTAGACAGACAGATGGATATAGAGGTATAGAGGCATAAATATATGTATATGTAAGTATGTATCTATAGTTGTATCTATAGCTACATATAGATAGCAGGCTTCAAAATGTAACACACATGAAAAGTTAAAAACGAGTCAAAACCAAAAACAACTACGATTTCTTTTCTTTTGAGTCAGTGATAATCATACTGTAGTGTGAAAATTTTTTTAAATGTACAACTTTTTAAAACCTTTAAGTCCCACAATCAAGAGTCCGTTTTGCATAGCATTATGTACAGCAATTTTTTCTCATTTACTGTAGCTTTTATATCTTTTTGTTTGATTATGTTAACTAATTTACTCCCTTACACTAAAAATATTCTGAATTTCTCCTAAAGGATTCCTTAATTATTTCAATTATAAACAACTTCGAGAATCTACTATGTGCCAGGCAAAGGAACACCCTCATGAAATACATATTCTAATGGGAAGAGAGACAAAAGATAAATAATTGAATAACATCATGCTAGGCAATGATAAGCTCTTTGAGGAATAATAAAGCAGTGTGATAGAGTATGCATCCATATGTCGGGTGTCAAGAAACACCTTCCCTGATGGACAGATGTATAAATAAAGTGAGCAAAGGGAACCAGCAAAATATCTGGCAGAACAGGGGTTCAACAAAAGGACAGCAAATGCAAAGGCCCTGGGTGGGTGTAAAGTTGGCAAGTATAAACAACAATAAGGGGTCCTGTATGACTGAAGGGCAGAGTGTGAGGCTGTGAATGTTAAGAGTGAAGTCAGGGAGTCTGCTCATGTGGACCTTGTAGAATGAAGGGAGGAGACCAGGATATGAGGAAGACAGGAAGGGGATCTGTCCCCAGTCAAACCACATGAGTGCTTCAAATATGCCTACATGTAAGTACACATAAGGTCAAAACTGGGTTGACTTATACATTTTCCACCTATTCAGCATTGACTCTTTCTGGTGAACAAGGGCATGTATAATAAACCTATAAATCAATTACAAAGAAGGACACTGTTGAAAGCTGACTCTACAATCAATATTAATGTCTAATGCAGTTTTAGAAAGCAAAAAGAGGACATAAAGAACTGAATAAAATGCAGGAGAACCTATTTGCTATTCAATTATTAATACAGGTCTTTGGAACAGAATTAGCTGTTGATATTTTAAAAATTCCTGAGTACTCTCTATAGCAGAATTAATAACCATATATGTTTACCTTATTAGGACTGAGTTTAATTCAAAACATATATTGAAGAAGCTAAGAAGAACTTCTTCCTTAAGGAGAAAAAAGAAGGATACAGAAAACTAATTATATTGAAATATAGCTTTAAAGGAAATGTTTATATTGAATACAAGTCAAACAAATTAGGCAACTTTACTCTCCTATCTGCCTAACTCCTGGGGGCCACAGCAGCTATTCCTGCACTTTCAACATGCCATAAATACACCAGCCTTGCTTCTGTGGAAGTCATGGTGCTTACTTCAACTGTCTTACCTATTTATGGCTGTGATCTTTTCCAGAATTGCTTTCTGGCTCTAAAAGTATTTTGTTAAATTGCCAGTTTACAATAAATCCTTTTGTTACCACTGTATTCCTAGGATTTACAAAGATCTTAAAATGGTCCTGGGTGGTCACCTTTCACAATAATGCACCTAACATCACTGATTGTATATTTTCACCCAAAGGCCCTGGAAGGCATTTCTACTGAGATAATTATAAAAGAAATAGACCGAAAAGTGAGCAAAAATAATTTTATCAGCTTACTATATTGATTTCCTCCTTTAACATACTTTATTTTTATATTCTACAAATCACCATGGCTTATACAATTATTACCCCTGTACATTATATTAAGCATGATATATTCGAAAGCTTTGTAATTCATAAAATGACATTTGTCCCCTAGGAATGGAGCTATGTCATCTATGTCAAAAGTCACACAATTAAGTAAAAACCAAGAGAAATCACTCAATTTAGTTAAAAAAAAAAAGCTACTCTTTAAAAAATGTGTGCATCAGGTAATAATCTTGGCAGATGTTTTGAGGAAGTAATGACAGGATAGAAGAGAATGTGTGAAGACTGGAATCGGTGACACCATTTAGTTAAAGAGAAATGTAGTAACTGCACAGTGAGTGGCAACTGTGTAGACAGCACAACCAGTTGATCAGTATACACATTTTTAAAGCTACAAGTTGTGACTATTTATCTGGGGCATGTAAACCCAATTTTGAAACACACTATTATAAGGATAATGCATTTATCTCTGACACAGTCGGGGTATAATGCGTAGTTCTTTATATGTGAGGAAGATACCAGTTGACACCATTAGAGTTTGTAACTCAAAATCTCCTCCACTCTTAACATTTTGTCCTTAGGGCAAAAAGGTTGCATTTATAAGATCAATCACAAGAGTTACGCATTTCAGTTTCTATAGTGAAATTTGTTTCAACTTACTGGATGATGTCAACATCTAATACATGTTATTTCATATTTTGCTGAGAAAATTATAAAACTGACCCCAATTAATAACAAATGTATCTTGAACAGTGGCATATTACCATATCTATCTAAAGTTATGCTTTATCAGAATTCACCAAAGTAAGCAAACACATGTAAGAAAAAGGGGAAAAAAATGACTTAAATCTAGATCCTAATAGAAGTAAATTCTGGCAAATAGACTGTGGAAAGAATCAGACAATGGAAAGGTGACTCTGATTCATGATTCCAGAAACAAGTGGAGCCGCTCTTAGAGGACCATGAATATCATGCTCTCCAAGAAGAAACTTCATGGGAAACTTCATGTCAGCTACTCTTCAAGTAAGGCTTGTGGTTTGCACTTGGAAAAGACCACTGTGCCAGGCAGAGAGAAACTGGGGCATGGCTGAAAGCTGGTTACTAATGAGGGCACATAGGCTAGTGAAAACACAAAACAAAAAACATGGGACAGCAGCCCCTGCTGATGACTAAGTATACAAAAGAAACTCTAGCCATCTGAAACAATGCTTAGGGGTGTGAAATCCAGCTACTTGCTCTCTGTGTAACCTGGGTTAGTAAGTTAACTTCAATTCCTTACTAATGTCAATTCCTGCATCTGAAAAACAGGAATGTCGGTAATAATATTTAGCTTGTGGATACTGCCCGAATTAACGGAGACATTGAGTGAAAAGCAGTAACATATATGAGATACACAGGAAGTGCTCAGTAAATGTTAGTTTTGATCATTATTATTGATAATGTCCATAATATGTGTAATGAAGCTTTTATTGCCCCTTTTCCAGCTTCATTCACTGACTATGTCATATGTTAGGCAATCTGACATATGACATAGCGAAATAAAGTGTAGACAAGCTAATGTCTCTTCACCTGGGTTTGGGAGAACCAAATTAATCAAAACAAACTTTTGTAGAGCCCACATCAACTCCCAGAATTGTACTGTGCCTATAAGAACGAGAAAATAGAAAGATCTGTCAATGTTTAAAAAGATTCTTTAGTCTGAAAAAAGGGGGTTACCCTGGAGACTCAGAATCACTGTCTTACCATGAAACCAATATCCTACAAGAAATATGAAACAGCTTTAGAAAGTTTCTAATTTTCCTTAACAGAACTCAAAATATTCTGCAGCTTTTACAATAGAATGGTCATAATACACTAGGAAAGCTTGGATCGAGATTTTTTTTTAAGATTTCTTTAAAATTAAAAAAATACATATGCATATATAGAAACACATATATATGTATATATATATTAATTTTTGTCCTTATGCTTCTTTTTCAACTAACAAATAGGATACTTTCATTATCCTCCACACTGTGGCAAGGCAGTCTGTCAAAATTTCCTTGATTATATAAGTGCCTGTTTGATTCTACTGAGCTTTTGATTACAACTGCATTCATTTTAGAGATCAATTTAAGTAAAGTTTTACTTAAATTCTAATATTGGTTCTTCTCATCGAGGGTGATGACATTCAAATTTTCTTTTGTTTAATAATCAGTCTAAGGAATAAATAAATGCTACTCAATTATTTTTGTAATGCTCTTAGAATAGGTCCTAAATTTTTTTTCAAGTTGATTCAAGGTATTTTGTATTTTTCGTAAAGTAAATCGTTTTCCTCTTACAGAATTTTCTATCTAGTTGTCACCAGCAGGAAATGCTGCTAAGTGAGACTTTTCCCTTTGCCCATCAATTGACACCTAGGGAACAATCTAAAACCCAAGGAGGTTTTTAGCATTTTTTTAAATTTTTATTTTAAAGAGAATTTCAAGCAACAGGGACCAAACCCTTCCTCCAGGCTTATTAAGTGTGGCAGAATTGGATGAAATACCACCAGTTTATGTTGCACACCTGCAATTCTCCTTCTCCTATCCTTTTTCACTGACAGCTCAAAGCACACTGAAAATTGCTTCTTTCCTGGACATTTCTGAAACTTGAAGTCTTGCTGGAGCAACTCATGGTGATGGGACAAGAAGGGACAAAATGTGTGTGGGGGGGATGTCATGGTTAGCTGATAGGGGCCAAGCTACTGCTCTCCAAGGAAGTGATGCTGGGGCTTGAAACAATGTTGAAAACTATTCCCAAACACTCCTATCTTTCCTGAGGAACTACTTCATTAGCAGAGGCTCCCAAAGCATAAAAGCATAAGGAACCACTTTAGAGGCATCACTCTCTCATCCCTATCACATTTCATACAAGCTGTCTTTTTTTTTTTTTTCAGGTTCATTTGATATTTTCTTGCTTTAATATATATTTTAATAGACGTATAGTTGATTTACAATGTTGTATTAGGGACCTAATTAAATTTAAAACTTTTGCACGGTAAAGGAAACTAAACAAAACGAAAAGACAACCTACAGAATGGGAGAAAATATTTGCAAACAATGCGACTGACAAGGGATTAATCTCCAAAATGTATGTACAAATATATACAAATAGCTCATACAGCTCAATATCAAACAAACAAAAAAGGAAGAAAGAAAAAAGAAAAAAGTCAGCCCAATCAAAAAGCTGGGCAGAAGATCTAAATAGACATTTCTCCAAAGAAGACATACAGTTGGCCAAAAGGCACATGAAAAGATGCTCAACTTCGCTAATTATGAGAGAAATTCAAATCAAACTACAATGATGTATCACCTCACACAGGTCAGAATGCCCATCATCAAAAAGTCCACAACCTATCATTTAACACCTGCCATGTCTCCTATCTTTCTTTTGACCATGAATTTCAGATTTAGGTGTCCCCAAAAGACTCTTTGTCTTTCCCCACGGCCTTTCCCCACTCAGGTCCCTCACCTGAATCCAGGTGTCAATCAGAGTATACCTGGGTTTAAGTGAGTCTTTTACACTGTGCTTAGAGTACTGCTTGGAACATAGTAAATATACAGTTAAATTAATAAATACATAAAGGTTGAAAGGAAGTTATCCAGGCTTTATTCCACACAGGAAAAAACCTAGTCATCCTATTTCTGCTCTGGACAAGAGAATGCAAGAGACATCATAATAATAAACTCTAAAATAAGCTTTAACTTGGAATAGCGGAAGGACCACACATGACGACTGGCAAATAAAATGCCTTTATTCTGATAAAATTTTATAAGAGAGTGAGTACCAGAGCACTTGCCAGGAAAGTAAGTTTTATGTATTTATCTATTATAGTTTCTTTTTACAGATCTAATTAATAGCTTACTCACAACTGAGCTCAAATTAATATTTAAATTACATTTCCATCTAGTTAATTTTGGTTTGATTTTTATTTTTTTCTTCACGTGAACTTTATATTTTTGAACATTTTTCAAATAGTAAACCAACTGTTACAGTACCATTTAATGATTTTTTAAAAATAAATATTGATTTGAAATGCTAAGTTTAAGATATGCTGAATCTATTTCTGGGTCTTCTGCTCTGATTAACTTTTCTTTCTGTTCCTATGATAGTATTATTTTAAGAACATAATCTCTTAATTTCATAAATTGCTTTAATAATTAGCCCTTAATTTGGCCTATCCAGTAGGACATGTTTTTAAATGTGCTCTTGTCTTGCCAGTTTTTCTTACTCTTTAACCTTAATGTAGAGAACAAGTCTTAATCACCTTTAACCATATTTAGTGCCCTGTACATATATATGTGGTACGGAACTAAATTTTGGAAAAATATAAGTAAATAACATAAAAATGTAAGTTAAATAAATATGCATATATATAATACACATTTTTTCAATGATGTGAAATTTCATATTCATTATGTGAAATAGGTAATGTTATTTCTTTATGAAGAGTCATACAAAGGTATAAAAACTTGTATAAACTAGGTATGTAATACTAGTTCTTTGAATATCAGGTAAAGATAAAAATATTTTATTCTAGGAAGTATGTTTATTATTGATCTATATTAGCACACAGTCAAGAAGGCTATGGGTTTCAGTTTAAAGTTAATTTTTAAAAAAGACAGTGGGGGACTTTCAAGATGGCGGAGGAGTAAGACGTGGAGATCACCTTCCTCCCCACAAATACATCAAAACTACATCTACATGTGGAACAACTCTTACAGAACATCTACTGAATGCTGGCAGAAGACCTCAGACTTCCCAAAAGGCAAGAAACTCCCCACGTACCTGGGTAGGGCAAAAGAAAAAACAGAGACAAAAGAATAGGGATGGAACCTGCACCTCTGGGAGGGAGCTGTGAAGGAGGAAAAGTTTGCACACACTAGGGAGCCCCTTCACTGGTGGAGACAGGGGTGGGAGGTGGGGGGAAGCTTTGGAGCTGCGGAGGAGAGCACAGCAACAGGGGTGCAGAGGGCAAAGCAGAGAGATTCCTGCACAGAGGATCAGGGCCGACCAGCACTCACCAGCCCGAGAGGCTTCTCTGCTCACCCGCCGGGGCAGGCGGGAGCTGGGAGCTGAGGCTCGGGCTTTGGGGGTCAGACCCCAGGGAGAGGACTGGGGTTGGCTGCGTGAACACAGGCTGAAGGGGGCTAGTGTGCCAGAGCTAGCCAGGAGGGAGTCTGGGGAAAAGTCTGGAGCTGCCGAAGAGGCAAGAGACCAATGTTTCGCGAGGAGAGGATTCAGAGCACCACCTAAACGAGCTCCAGAGACGCGAATGAGCCGCGGCTATCAGTGCGGAAGACCAGAGAGTGGCATGAAACACTAAGACTGCTGCTGCAGCCACCAAGAGGCCTGTGTGCAAGTACAGGTCACTATCCACACCTCCTCACCCAGGAGTCTGTGCAGCCCACCACTGCCAGTGTCCCGTGATCCAGGGACAACTTCCCTGGGAGAACACATGGCACACCTCAGGCTGTTGCAACGTCACGCCGGCCTCTGCCTCTGCAGGCTTGCCCCACATTCCGTACCCATCACTCCCCGCGACCTGAGCCAGAGCCCCCTAATCAGCCGCTTCTTTAAACCCCTCCCGTCTGAGTGAACAACAGACGCCAGAGGGCGACCTACATGTAGAGGCAGGGCTAACACCAAAGCAGAACCCCAGGAGCTGTGCAAACAAAGAAAGAAAGGGATATTTCTCCCAGCAGCCTCAGGAGCAGCAGATTAAATCTCCACAATCAACTTGATGTACCCTGCATCTGTGGAATACCTGAATATACAACAAATCATCCCAAAAATGAGGCGGTGGACTTTGGGAGCAACTGTAGAATTGGGGTTTGCTTTCTGTATCTAATTTGTTTCTGGTATTATGTTTATCATAGTTTAGTATTTAGAGCTTATTGTCATTGGTTGATTTGTTTGATTTGGTTGCTCTCTTCCTTTATTTTTAATATATATATATATTTTTTTCCTTTTTCTCTTTTTGTGAGTGTGTATGTGTATGCTTCTTTGTGTGATTTTGTCTGTATAGGTTTGCTTTTACCACTTGTCCTAGGTTTCTGTCTGCCTGCTTTTATTTTATTTTATTTTATTTTATTTATTTTCTTAGTATAGTTTTTAGTAATTGATATTATCGCTGGATTTGTTTATTGGTTTCCTTGCTCTCTTATTTCCTTTCTTTAATATTACTTTTTAAATTTTAATAATTTTTTTAATTTTTCATTTAAAAACTTTATTTTATTTTATTTTATTTATTCTTTCTTTCTTTTTCTCCCTTTTCTTCTGAGTCATGTGGCTGACAGGGTCTTGGTGCTCTGGCCGGGTGTTAGGCCTGAGCCTCTGAGGTGGGAGAGCTGAGTTCAGGACAGTGGACCACCAGAGACCTCCCAACCCCACATAATATCAATCGGTGAGAGTTCTCCCAGAGATCTCTGTCTCAACGCTAAGACCCAGCTACATTCAATGACCAGTGGGCTCCAGTGCTGGACAACCCATGCCAAACAACTAGCAAGACAGGGACACAGCCACACCAATTAGCAGAGGGGCTGCCTAAAATCATAATAAGTTCACAGACACCGCAAAACACACTGCCAGACATGGTCCTGCAACCAAAAAGAGAATATCCAGCCTCATCCACCAGAACACAGGCACCAGTCCCCTCCACCAGGAAGCCTACGCAACCCACTGAACCAACCTTACCCACTGGGGACAAAAACAATTCCCAAAAACAATGGGAATACGAACCTGCAGCCTGTGAAAAGGAAATTCCAAACACAGTAAGTTAAGCCAAATGAGAAGACAGAGAAATACACTGCAAATGAAGGAGCAAGGTAAAAACCCACCAGACCAAACAAATGAAGAGGAAATAGGCAGTCTACCTGAAAAAGAATTCAGAGTAACGATAGAAGAGATGATCCAAAATCTTGGAAATAGAATGGGGAAAATACAAGAAACGTTTAACAAGGACCTGGAAGAACTAGAGAGCAAACAAACAATGATGAACAACAAAATAAATGAAATGTAAATTTCTCAAGAAGGAATCAATAGCACAATAACTGAGGCACAAGAACAGATAAGTGACCTGGAAGATAAAATAGTGGAAATAACTACTGCAGAGCAGAATAAAGAAAAAAGAATGAAAAGACTTGAGGACAGTCTCAGAGAGCTCTGGGAAAACATTAAACGCACCAACATTCGAATTATACGGGTCCCAGAAGAAGAGAAAAAGAAAGGCTCTGAGAAAATATTTGAAGAGATTATAGTTGAAAACTCCCCTATTATGGGAAAGGAAATAGTCAAGTCCAGGAAGCGCAGAGAGTCCAATACAGAATAAATCCAAGGAGAAACATGCCAAGACATATATTAATCAAACAATCAAAAATTAAATACAAAGAAAAAATATTAAAAGCAACAAAGGAAAAGCAACAAATAACACACAGGGGCATCCCCATAAGGATAAGAGCTGATCTTTCAGCAGAAACTCTGCAAGCCAGAAGGGACTGGCAGGACATATTTAAAGTGATGAAAGGGAAAAACCTACAACCAAGATTACTCTACCCAACAACGATCTCATTCAGATTCGACGGAGAAATTAAAACCTTTACAGACAAGCAAAAGCTAAGAGAATTCAGAACCAACAAACCAGCTTTACAACCAATACTAAAGGAACTTCTCTAGGTAGGAAACATAAGAGAAGGAAAAGACCTACAATAACAAACCCAAAACAATTAAGAAAATTATAATAGGAATATACATATTGATAATTATCTTAAACGTAAATGGATTAAATGCTCCAAACAAAAGACATAGACTGGCTGAGTGGATACAAAAACAAGATCCATATATATGATGTCTACAAGAGACCCACTTCAGACTTAGGGACACATACAGACTGAAAGTGAGGGGATGGAAAAAGATATTCCATGCAAATGGAAATCAAAAGAAAGCTGGAGTAGCAATTCTCATATCAGACAAAATAGACTTTAAAATACACTATTACAACAGACGAAGAAGGACACTATATAATGATCAAGGGATCAATTCAAGAAGAAGATATAATAACTGTAAATATTTATGCACCCAACATAGGAGCACCTCAATACATAAGGCCAATGCTAACAGCTATAAAAGGGGAAACTGACAGTAACACAATAATAGTAGGAGACTTTAACACCCCATGTTCACCAATGGCTATATCATCCAAAATGAAAATAAATAAGGAAACACGAGCTTTAAATGACACGTTAAACAAGATGAACTTAATTGATTTTTATAGCACATTCCATCCAAAAACAACAGAATACACTTTCTTCTGAAGTGCTCATGGAACATTCTCCAGGATAGAACATATCTTCAGTCATGAAACAAGCCTTGGTAAATTTAAGAAAATTGAAATCATATCAAGTGTCTTTTCCAACTACAACATTATGAGACTAGATATCAATTTCAGGAGGAAAAAAATCTGTAAAAAACACAAACACATGGAGGCTAAACAATATGTTACTAAATAATCAAGAGATGACTGAAGAAATCAAAAGGAAAATCAAAAAACACCTAGATCAAATAGCAATGAAAACACAACAACCCAAAACCTATGGGATGCAGCAAAAGCCGGTCTAAGAGGGAAGTTAGAGCAATACAATCCTACCTCAAGAAACAAGAAACACCTCAAATAAGCAACCTAATCTTACACCTAAAACAATTAGAGAAAGAAGAAAAAAAAAAACAAACACAAGTTAACAGAAGGAAAGAAGTCATAAAGATCAGATCAGGAATAAATGACAAAGACATGAAGAAAATGATAGCAAAGATCAATAAAATTAAAAGCTGGTTCTTTGAGAAGGTAAACAAAATTGATAAACCATAATCCAGACTCATCATGAAAAAAAGGGAGAAGACTCAAATCAATAGAATTAGAAATGAAAAAGGAGAAGTAACAACTGACACTGCAGAAATACAAAGGATCATGAGAGATTACTACAAGCAACTATATGTCAATAACATGGACAACCTGGAAGAAATGGAGAAATTCTTAGAAAAGCATAACCTTCCAAGACTGAACCAGGAAGAAATAGAAAATTTGAACAGACCAATAACAAGCACTGAAATTGAAACTGTGATTAAAAATCTTCCAACAAACAAGAGCCTAGGCAGATGGTTTCACAGGCAAATTCTCTCAAACATTTAGAGAAGAGCTAACACCTATCCTTCTCAAACTCTTCTAAAATAGAGCAGAGGGAGGAACACTCCCAAACTCAATCTATGAGACCACCATCACCCTGATACCAAAACCAGACAGACATGACACAAAAAAAGAAAACTACAGGCCAATGTCACTGATGAACATAGATGCAAAAATCCTCAACAAAATACTAGCACACAGAATCCAATGGCACATTAAAAGGAGCATACACCATGATCAAGTGGGGTTTAACCCAGGAATGCAAGGATTCTTCAATCTATCCAAATCAATCAATGTGATACACCATATTAACAAATTGAAGAATAAAAACCATATGATCATCTCAATCGATGCAGAAAAAGCTTTCAATAAAATTCAACACCCATTTATGATAAAAACTATCCAGAAAGTAGGCATAGAGGGAACCTACCTAAACATAGTAAAGGCCATATATGACAAGCCCACAGCCAACATCATTCTCAATGGTGAAAAACTGAAACCATTTCCACTAATATCAAAAACAAGACAAGGTTGCCAACTCTCACCACTATTATTCAACATAGTTTTGGAATTTTAGCCACAGCAATCACAGAAGAAAAAGAAATAAAAGGAATCCAAGACGGAAAAGAAGAAGTAAAACTGTCAGTGTTTGTAGATGACATGATACTATACATAGAGAATCCTAAAGATCCTACCAGAAAACTACTAGGCTAATCAATGAATTTGATAAAGTAGCAGGATACAAAGTTAATGCACAGAAATCTCTTGTATTCCTATACACTAATTATGAAAAATCTGTAACAGAAATTAAGGAAGCACTCCCATTTACCATTGCAACAAAAAAAATAAAATACCTAGGAATAAACCTACCTAAGGAGACAAAAGACCTGTATGCAGAAAACTATAAGACACTGATGAAAGAAATGAAAGATGACACAAACAGATGGAGAGATATACCATGTTCTGGGATTGGAAGAATCAACCTTGTGAAAATGACTATACTACCCAATGCAATCTACAGGTTCAATTCAATCCCTATCAAACTACCAATGACATTTTTCACAGAACTAGAACAAAAATTTTCACTATTTGTATGGAAACACAAAAGACCCCAAATACCCAAAGCCATCATGAGAAAGGAAAACAGAGCTGGAGGAATCAGGCTCCCTGATTTCAGACTATACTAAAGCTACAGTAATGAAGACAGTACGGTACTGGCAAAAAAACAGAAATGTAGATCAATGGAACAGGATAGGAAGCCCATAGATAAACCCACACACATCTGGTCACCTTATCTTTGATAAAGGAGGCAAGAATATACAATGGAGAAAAGACAGCCTCTTCAGTAAGTGGTGCTGGGACAACTGGAAAGCTACTGTAGAAGAATGAAACTTGAACACTCCCTAACACCATGCAAATAAATAAACTCAAAATGGATTAAAGACCTAAATGTAAGGCCAGGCACTATATTACTCTTAGAGGAAAACATAGGCAGAACACTCTATGACATAAATCACAACAAGATCCTTTTTG